>NC_091765.1:94429192-95842317 GCF_029378745.1 Bos indicus
CATATGTCCCCCCCTCGTCCTGAACCCCTCTCCCACCTCCCTCCCCATCCCATTAAATCATTTGATTCTCTTGTAGCCAGCCTAGTCTACACTGTATGCTTTTCTGCTAAATGTGCAAATTTGTCAAATGTGTGCATTGTATATGTATATGACAATCCTGTTTTAGCTTTTTAAAAAGATTTTTCAAAGCTCTTAGATCCTCAATAAGACATGGCAGAGATTGTTTTAAACTTTCAGAATCCATTTATTTTGTATTTAACTTCTCTTACATCATGTTACAAATTTTATTTTATTTTTAAAAACTTTTACTGGAGTATAGTTGGGTTTCCCTGGTGGCTCAGACAGAAAAGAATCCACCCACAATGCAAGAGACCTGAGTTTGATCCCTGGATTGGAAGATCCCCTGGAGAAGGGAATGGCTATCCACTTCCATATTCTTGCCTGGAGAATTCTATGGACAGAGGAGCCTGGCTAGTTACAGTCTATGGGGTCTCAAAGAATTGGACACTGAGCGAGTAACACACATTTGTGGTTGCTTTATGATGTTCATGTTAGTCTCTGCTGTACAGCAAAGTGAATCAGCTAAATGTATACATATATCCCCTCTTTTTTGGAGATTTTTGATGTAAGTTGATCTGAACTGTTTTTTGTGTTTAGATTGAATTCTCATATGTTCTGCCAAGCATATTCTCAATAACAGAGGTTACAGTGCTACTAGCTATGTTGAAATGTATCTTATTTATAATAAAGGTGTCTTCCTTTTGCCTTTGGTGAGATTCAGTCCTGGTTTTTCAGGGTATGGGAATGAATCAGTGGTCACCTACTTATTTATACGTCTTGTGATTTTATAGATTTAAGTGATTATGTCCTCTGTGCTTGTTAGTTACAGAATGGAATATGCCAGTGCCTCTGGCCCTTGAGGTATCCATTCCTGAAACTTTAAAAGTGTCATTAGGTTTACTTTGATCCACATCCACATTTTTTGATCCACATCCACACACATTGCCCTAGAAATTAGCACGCCATGATGGCAGAGGAGAGTGTCTTTTGTTAATTATCCTTTTTCATTGTGTGAAAGTAAATCAACCTGGTTTGGGAAATTATCAAGAAAATTTAAAAAGTTTAAAAAGAGTAAAAATCTCGGAAGTCTGATGTTTGAATTTCAAAGTTGACATAATTACAAAAGTAAGACATAGGTATTACAAAAATATGCAAGGTAAAACATTCAAGTTGTTTTCCATTCCCCAGTATGACTTTTCATCATCGATAACTTGGTGGATATCTTGCTACATTTTTTTCTATGTCATATAAAGACTTGACAGGATTTGTCTTTCAGTTATACTTATTTGAAAATGGTCAAATGGTATGTTGTGTAAGGCAAGATTTCATTACTTTCAGTTCAGTTCAGTTCAGTCGCTCAGTTGTGTCCGACTCTTTGCGACCCCATGAACTGCAGCATACAAGGCCTCCCTCTCCATCACCAACTCTCTTTACCCAAACTCATGTCCATTGAGTCGGTGATGCCATCCAACCATCTCATCCTCTGTCATCCCCTTCTCCTGCCTTCAGTCTTTCCCAGCATCAGGATCTTTTCAAATGAGTCTGCTCTTTGCATCAGTATTGGACTTTCAGCTTCAACATCCTTCCAATGAACACTCAGGACTGATTGTCTTTGGGATGGACTGGTTGGATCTCCTTGCTGTCCAAGGGATTCTCAAGAGTCTTCTCCAACACCACAGTTCAAAAGCATCAATTCTTTGGTGCTCAGCTTTCTTTATAGTCCAACTCTCACATCCATACATGACTACTGGAAAAACCAGAGCCTTGACTGAAAGAACCTTTGTTGGTAATGTCTCTGCTTTTGAATATGCTATCTAGGTTGGTCATAACTTTCCTTCCAAGGAGTAAGCATCTTTTATTTTCACGGCTGTAGTCACCATCTGCAGTGATTTTGGAGCCCCAAAAAATAAAGTCTGCCACTATTTCCATTTCCCCATCTATTTCCCATGAAGTGATGGGACCAGATGCCATGATCTTTGTTTTGTGAATGTTGAGCTTTAAGCCAACTTTTTACTCTCCTCTTTCACTTTCATCAAGAGGCTCTTTAGTTTGTCTTCGCTTTCTGCCATAAGGGTGGTGTCATCTGCATATCCGAGGTTATTGATATTTCTCCTGGCAATCTGGATTCCAGCTTGCGCTTCCTCCAGCCCAGCGTTTCTCATGATGTACTCTGCATAGAAATTAAATAAACAGGGTGACAATATAGAGCCTTGACAGACTCCTTTTCCTATTTGGAACCAGTCTGTTGTTCCATGTCCAGTTCTAACTGTTGCTTCCTGACCTGCATACAGATTTCTCAGGAGGCAGGTCAGGTGGTCTGGTATTCCCATCTCAGAAATTTTCCACAGTTTATTGTGATCCACACAGTCAAAGGCTTTGGCATAGTCAATAAAGCAGAAATAGATGTTTTTATGGAACTCTCTTGCTTTTTTGATGATCCAGCGGATGTTGGCAATTTGATCTGTGGTTCCTCTGGCTTTTCTAAAACAAGCTTGAACATCTGGAAGTTCATGGTTCATGTATTGCTGAAGCCTGGCTTAGCGAATTTTGAGCATCACTTTACTAGCCTGTGGGATGAGTGCAATTGTGGGGTAGTTTGAACATTCTTTGGCATTGCCTTTCTTTGGGATTGGAGTGAAAACTGCAGCTTTTCCTATCCTGTTAGCCACTGCTGAGTTTTCCAAATTTGCTGGCATATTGAGTGCAGCACTTTGACAGCATCATCTTTCAGGATTTGAAATAGCTGAACAGGAATTCCATCACCTCCACTAGCTTTGTTCGTAGTGATGCTTCCTAAGCATCACTTGACTTCACATTCCAGGATGTCTGGCTGTAGGTGAGTGATCATGTCATCATGATTATCTGGGTCCTGAAGATCTTTTTTGTACAGTTCCTCTGTGTATTCTTGCCACCTCTTCTTAATATCTTCTGCTTCTGTTAGGTCCGTACCATTTCTGTCCTTTATTGAGCCCATCTTTGCACGAAATGTTCCCTTGGTATCTCTAATTTTCTTGAAGAGATCTCTAGTCTTTCCCATTTTTTGTTTTCCTCTATTTCTTTGCACTACTTTTAATGATTGTATTCTATAATTGCTTCCTTCTAAATAGTCCTTGAAATCACTGGTTACAATACCAATGATGGAAGCAGAAGTAATGTAATAGAAATAGCCCCAAATCTTGTGAAAACACTCAGATTCTGGCACTTAACTAGCCTCATTATTAGCATGATTTAGAGTAAATCATTTAATTTCCTTTTGTTCATTTCAGAGATTTTTTGCAATTCTATTATTTTCTTACCAAATAAAGAACATTTAAACATGGATTTTCTTTTAGGAAGAAATTATTTTATAAATAACAATGCAAAATTCAGAAATTTTTTACCTTAAAGGAATCACATGGGAAAAATAAATGAGTAGTTTCTAATAGGAAGAAGAGTTTAGTATTGACTATATTTTTGTATAGATAGCTTTATATTATGATCCAGTGTAACACTCAGAACCATTAAACTATAAGCTTAGCTTTTAATATACTTAACCTTTCAAAAGAAAAGGAAAAAAAAAAGAAAAAATTTTCAAGAGGTAAATCCAAAGAATACAGAAGAAATGGCATTATGATGTAATTCATTCTGCCTGTATTGTTTATATTGTCCCTCTCTTTGCAAAGCCATTATATTCTAAGGGACTGTAGATTATAAATTCGACTTATATTTAGAATTTATCTGTGATACAAATATAAAGTTTCAGTTTGTTTTATATTGCTAGTGTTAGAAAATAAAATCAAGAGGCAGAAAATTTTTATGAATCTAAGGTCAAGTGGATATGTCCAAAGAATTCCAGGTAATGAAAAAGATAGATATGTTTTATCTAGCAAGCAGACATCCCCATCAGTATTTTACTGAAATGTGAAGATGGGAACTGTATTACTTACTCTCAGATTTCTTCAGGGACAGTGTTAACAATCTTCTTTGGAGGCAAGTATCAAACTTGATATCTTTCAGGGTTGTAATAGAACATTGCCAGTGTATTTTTTGGGGTATTAAAAGCAGGGTGATAGCAACATGAGTGATTGCATGATGTGTGGCAAGACATTCTATCTTTATGGGTGGAAGAATAGCCTTGGAGAGTTGGGTTTTATTCTCCCTTCTGTCATGCTCCAGTTGTATAACTATGATGGTGCGCTGTCCTTGATTTTTCCTTAACCAGTTTAAAGCAAAAGACATGTAGGCATTTAGATACCTGCTGGGGACATTCAGTGATATACTGCAATATGGTTTTTAAAAAATTATTTATTATTGCTTTTTGCTGGAGTATAATTGCTTTACAATATCGTGTTAGTTTCTGTTGTACCATGAAGTGAACCAGCTATATGTATACATAGATCCCTTCCTTCTTGGACCTTTCTCCCACCCACCCACCATCCCTCCCATCTAGGTCATGATGCTAACCACACAGAGATAACATTAGATACCATAGGTTTAAGGGCATGGTCCCCTGTAAGACTGCCCTCCCTTCAGATGCCAGCTGTAAATTTAGGGGTCCCAGGCCACCTGCACATCTGAACAACTGGCTACAAATCTAAGGCATTCTCACAACTCTCCCTCAGATTCAATAATTTGCTAGAACAACTTCAAGAACTTAGGAAAGAGCTATACTTATGATTAAGATTATTATCAAGGATGTACATCAGGAACCGCCAAATGTAGAGACATATAGGGCTGGCTCTGGGAAGGTCCTGAATGCAGAGTTTCCATGCTATCTTCCCATGGGTTCAGGGCACATCAAACTCCTGCCACATCAACTCACTTACCAACCAGGAAGGTGCCTCAAGCTTTGGTGCTGATAGTTTTCATTGAGGTTTCATTATGTAAGCATGGCTGATTGAATGATTGCCCACATAACTGAACTGAATCTCCAGAAACCAGAGGTTGGGAGGTCAGGCAGATATTACAGATTGAAGTCTCAGTCCTCTAATAAGAGAATCAGCCTTCATCCTCCAACTATCAAGTGCCCTAACATTTAATTAGCATAAACTCAAAATGAGTCAAGGGCTTCTCAGGTAAGCGCTAGTGGTAAAGAATCTGCCTGCCAATGTAGGAAACAAGAGACATTGAGTTAGACCCCTGGGTCAGGAAGATCCCCTGGAGGAAGGAATGGCAACCCACTCCAGTATTCTTGCCTGGAAAATTCCATGGACAGAGGAAGCCTGGCAGGTTACAGTCCATGGAGCCGCAAAGAGTCACACAACAAGTATGAGTCAATGATTGCATAAATAACAAAGACATTCCTTTTTCTCAGGAAATTCCAAGGATTTAGAGTCACCCTCCTAGGAATAAGGACAAAGGCTAGTTAGATTCTTGGTTATGCATGTGGTATGCTCCAGAGCCCTACCTTTAAAAAGTTTGTAGTTTTTTCATATATATATATATATATATATATACACACACATATATATACTATAAATTAGTAATAAAGTCAGACCTGACTGTTTTTAACCCCACTGTCTTCTAATCTGTTCTTTTCCTTTCCTGGTCTGGTAGCTTATGAAATAATGTTCTCATGCTGGTCTTTTCTGGCAAAACTGTGAGAATCGATATGGATTCTCATTTGTAGGCACTGGGACGACCCAGAGGGATGGTATGGGGAGGGAGGAGGGAGGAGGGTTCAGGATGGGGAACACATGTATACCTGTGGCGGATTCATTTTGATATTTGGCAAAACTAATACAATTATGTAAAGTTTAAAAATAAAATAAAATTAAAAAAAATAAAGGGTTGAAACTGAGAATACCTTCTGATTTTAATAAATATTAAAAATATATCTCTTCTTGCTTCAAATGCATAGCTGTTGCGATTGCTACTATAAATCATAGCAAATGGTCAGTGGTCAGAGTTGATCTGATTTGGCTTTACCTATGTGTGTGTTCTTAGGATGAGAGAGGTATGGGAATAATAGATCTATCACTTTCGTTTTTAAAGTACATCAGAGGAACACTCCGATAAAATCCAGTGATAATTTGTAGTTTGAGCTCAGCTTCACCAATACAGCCTATGGTATGGAATAACATTTAAAAAACCTTACTGACAAATTGGATCGACTACTAAATTAGGTCTGATTGGCTTCCATGATCTGATTCATTTCACTAAATTCCTGATCTTTTTTTCACTCAGGATTAGAGTTATCATTGTTCCTTTTTTCAGAGAAACTTGAAAGACGGAACAACATAAAAATACATAAAAGTCCTAATTTCTTATGGAATTTTTTAACCTTAATGGAACTAAATTAAAAATTTTAAATATGCAAAAATCATTTTCTATTTTTGAAAATAATTTCCTGACCACATTTCCTCTTGGTAGTGGCTGGATGGCAATAATGTATGCCTTTATCATTTGTGGAGTTCTTAGAAGTTTGAAATATGCCACATGTTGAGTGTTATACTAGATGAAAATACATTAATCTTGATGTCAGTCGAGGTGTGTTAAATGCAGTGATTATGAAAAGCTTTTTTAGATTATGCAATAAACATTAGGTACCTATTATCCATTTAGGGCTTGTTAGGGACATGGGAAAGAGATACCACATATTGAAATAATTTATTTGTTGCCAGTAAGCAGCCTCATATCTATTGTTTAGAATCATAATCTATTTTGGCCAAGAAATTCCGATGACTCTCAAGGAGAAAAAGAGCATAGAGAAAATATAGTTATTTCAAGTTTTGAGAACTGATTCTTAATATTCACTTTCTGTTGTGGGTAAGAAATTAATATTTAGGTTGGAAAATGAGACTAAATATAGCAATTTGGGGGGAAGTACAGAACTGCATTTATTTTGTGTTGGGTGACTGTATTACTCAGCACTGGGAGCATATTTTTTGGTATGAAAATAAATATTTCCTTTGTGGGAGGGTGCTGTTTTATGTGGTGTGGAAATTACTCCCCTACAAACTGTATTTTTTCTCAGGAAGTGATTGGTGTCAAAAGCATTGCTTGTATCAAGATATATGTACAGACTGGAGGTTGCTCCGTAATATATAGTGCCCTGATGGTTTATGTTGATGGTGTACCGGCACAATTTACATCAGCCATTCTTTCTTACCTTGAACTCTAAGGTGCATTCACTGCTGGATTTATATTTGTAAGACTTTTAACCATTTAAGGAGTTATTTTTTAACCAATTCACACATATGTATGATATTCTAGTTCTGAGTAGAAAATAAATATAAAATGGCATAGCTTGTGATAACAGTGAATGGGTAAGGACCTTTTTGACAAGCAGCATTGTTGATGCAAGATGTAACAAAAACAATTATTATTTTTAACAGCTTCAGCATGTAGGGTGCCCTTTTGAAATAGGTTGGTATAATAATTTAGCACTGAGCCTCTGGAGTCAGGTTTGGATCTCAAATCCTCTGCTTGGCATGTGACCTTGGCTAAGTTGTTTAATCTCTTTCTACCTTGGTTTTCTTTTTTTTTTTTTAATGGAAAAAAGAATAGGGTTTTTGTTATTGTTCAGTCACTAAGTCATGCTTGACTCTTTGTGACCCCATGGACTGCATGCAGCATGCCAGGCTACCCTGTCCATCACCAACTCCCAGAGCTTGCTCAGACTCATGTCCATTGAGTTGGTGATGCCATCCAACCATCTCATCCTCTGTCGTCCCCTTCTCCGCTGTCCTTCAGTCATTCCCAGCATCAGGGTCTTTTCAAATGAGTCGGTTCTTTGCATCAGATGGCCAAAGTATTGGAGTTTCAGCTTCAGCTTCCAATACGTATTCAGGACTGATTTCCTTTAAGGTTGACTGGTTTGATCTCCTTCCAGTCCAAGAGATTCTCAAGAGTCTCCTCTAACACCACAGTTGAAAAGCATAAATTCTTTGGCACCCAGCCTTCTTTATTGTCCAACTCTCAGATCCATGCATGACTACTGGAAAAAGTAGCTTTGACTATATGGACCTTTGTTGGCAAAGGGATGTCTCAAATTTTTTTAATACACTGTCTAGGTTTATCATAGACATACTGACTTTCTGACATATTGACTGCAGAACTTTTAAGGATTACATGGGATAATATACAGAAATACATTGAATAGTAAACTATTACTTCAATGATGATGCTTTACAAAATCTCCAGTTCTTACAACAACTCTGACAAGTTAATTTCTCCTTCAAATTACTCCAAATTATACATGCAGAACTGAGACTCAGAGAAGTTAAATGATTTGCCATGAGCACAGATTGGGAATTGAAACACTAAGTGTATGACTTCCATTCTGTAATTAATTTCAATAAATTTTGTTGCCTCAGGATTCAAGCTATTATTCTTCCTTTTTTTAGCAGAAAGTGTAAAAAGGGAACATTATAGAAATATCTAAGTCCTAATTTGTCATGGAATATTTTTTAATTCTAATGGAACCAAATATCATATAGTATGCAGAAAGAACTCATTATCCAGGCTACAAATAAGTGTTTCGGGGGAGGAAGGATTAATATTATTACTAAGTCATAAGTGTACAATTTATGCAGAGGGGTAAGTTGGAATTTATAATTTAGAGAAATTTGGAGGAATTATTTGAGCGTGGATGCTGCACAAAAACACACACTCTCTACAGCCAATTTTAATTACATGCACGTTGATTATCCAATGTATTACCTCAGTAAATCTTACTTTAAGTTCCTGTAAATACCAAGTTTGGTTAATTAAATAATTTATGGATGGATAAACAACAAACTTCTTTTGTATAACACAGGGAAATATATTCAATATATTCATTATCCTGAGACAAACCATGATGGAAAAGAATATCAGTTCAGATCAGTTGTTCAGTCATCCAACTCTTTGCGACCCCATGGGCTGCAGCACGCCAGGCCTCCCTGTCCATCACCAACTCCCGGAGTTTACCCAAACTCACATCCATTGAGTCGGTGTTGCCATCCAACTATTTCATCCTCTGTTGTCCCCTTCTCCTCCTGCCTTCAATCTTTCCCAGCATCAGGGTCTTTTCCAATGAGTCAGTTCTTTGAATCAGGTGGCCAAAGTATTGGAGCTTCTGCTTCAACATCAGTCCTTCCAATGAACACTCAGGACTGATCTTTAGATGGACTGGTTGGCTCTCCTTGCAGTCCAAGGGACTCCCAAAAGCCTTCTCCAACACCATAGTTCAAGAGCATCAATTTTTCGGTGCTCATCTTTCTTTATAGTCCAACTCTCACATCCATACATGACTACTGGAAAACCATAGCCTTGACTAGACAGACCTTTGTTGGCAAAGTAATGTCTCTGCTTTTTAATATAAAGGAGAATACACACACACACACACACACACACACACAGGCTTCCCTGGTGGCTCATCTGGGAAAGAATCCACCTGGGTTCAGTCAGTGGTTTGGGAAGATCCACTGGAGGAAGGAAGAGCTTCCCACTCCAGTGTTCTGGCCTGGAGAATTCCATGAACTATCCATGGGGTCACAAAGAGTCCAACACGACTGAGTAGCTTTCACTTCATTTCAAAACTGCATAAAATGCGATAAAATATCAGATGCATAAGTAGAATATAACAAACAGGCATTATTAACACATCAATTAATATATTAGAAAACATTCTGTACTCTATAGTCCATGGGATTGCAAGGAGTCAGACACAACTGAGTGAATTTCACTTCAAACTTCACACACACACACACACACACACACACGTGTATGGGCCTTTCCCCAGTGGCTCAAGTAGTAAAAAAATTTGCCTACAATGCGGAAGATTCGCGTTCTATCCCTCGGTCAGGAAGATCCCCTGGAGGAGGAAATGGCGACCCACTCCAGTATTCTTGCCTGGGAAATCCCATGGACAGAGGAGCCTGGTGGGTCACAGTCCATAGGGTTGCAAAGAGTTGGACATGACTAAGAAGCACACAGACATACGTATATATGTTTAACTGAATCACTTGGCTATAGAGCAGAAATTAACACAATATTGTAAATCAACTATACTTCAATTTAAAAAAATTAAATCAAAAATTTATGGAGAGTATGAAAAAATTTCTCTTTAAAACTATTTTTAAAACTATTGTTTTAAAACTGTTGTTTTAACTATTGTTAAAAATATTATTATAAAAATTTACCTTATAGTAATATTATAGAATATTTGGAAGACAGAGGAAGAAATCAGTTATATGCTAGTGACCATAACAGATATTAAATACAATTGTCTTTTACATATTTTTATCATCTTTCTTATGCAGATCTACTTTCAGTTCCGTTCAGTTCAGTCGCTCAGTCGTGTCCGAATCTTTGCGACCCCATGAATCGCAGCATGCCAGGCCTCCCTGTCCATCACCAACTCCCGGAGTTCACTCAGACTCACGTCCATTAAGTCAGTGATGCCATCCAGCCATCTCATCCTCTGTCGTCCCTTTCTCCTCCTGCCCCCAATCCCTCCCAGCATCATAGTCTTTTCCAATGAGTCAACTCTTCGCATGAGGTGGCCAAAGTACTGGAGTTTCAGCTTTAGCATCATTCCTTCCAAAGAACACCCAGGACTGATCTCCTTCAGAATGGACTGGTTGGATCTCCTTGCAGTCCAAGGGACTCTCAAGAGTCTTCTCCAACACCACAGTTCAAAAGCATCAATTCTTTGGTGCTCAGCTTTCTTCACAGTCCAACTCTCACATCCATACATGACCACTGGAAAAACCATAGCCTTGACTAGATGGACCTTTGTTGGCGAAGTAATGTCTCTGCTTTTCAATATGCTATCTAGGTTGGTCATAATTTTCCTTCCAAGGAGTAAGCGTCTTTTAATTTCATGGCTGCAGTCACCATCTGCAGTGATTTTGGAGCCCAGAAAAATAAAGTCTGACACTGTTTCCACTGTTTCCCCATCTATTTCCCATGAAGTGATGGGACCGGATGCCATGATCTTCGTTTTCTGAATGTTGAGCTTTAAGCCAACTTTTTCACTCTCCACTTTCACTTTCATCAAGAGGCTTTTGAGTTCCTCTTCACTTTCTGCCATAAAGGTGGTGTCATCTGCATATCTGAGGTTATTGATATTTCTCCCACCAATCTTGATTCCATCTTGTGCTTCCACCAGCCCAGCGTTTCTCATGATGTACTCTGCATATAAGTTAAATAAGCAGGGTGACAATATACAGCCTTGACGTACTCCTTTTCCTGTTTGGAACCAGTCTGTTGTTCCACGTCCAGTTCTAACTGTTGCTTCCTGACCTGCATACAAATTTCTCAAGAGGCAGATCAGGTGATCTGGTATTCCCATCTCTTTCAAAATTTTCCACAGTTTATTGTGATCCACACAGTCAAAGGCTTTGGCATAGTCAATAAAGCAGAAATAGATGTTTTTCTGGAACTCTCTTGCTTTTTCGATGATCCAGCGGATGTTGGCAATTTGATCTCTGGTTCCTCTGGCTTTTCTAAAACCAGCTTGAACACCTGGAAATTCATGGTTCACGTATTGCTGAAGCCTGGCTTGGAGAATTTTGAGCATTACTACTCAAATAATCTACTTTAATGCAGTTAAAATTGTAATTGTAATGGATACAATTTTTGTCCCCTATTTTTTTTATGATGTATGAAAAACATTTTCTAAGCTGCTACATTGTCTTTTTTAAAATTGAGGTATAGTTGATTTACAATATTACACTAGTTTAAAGTATACAATATTAGTGCTTCAAAAAAATTTTTTTTGTAGATTATATTCCATTTAAAGTTACTGCAAAATATTGGCTGTATTCCCTGTACTGTACAATATATCCCTGTAGTTTGTTTATTTTGTACTTAGTGGTTTGCACCTTGTTATCCTCCACCTGTGTCTTGCCTCTTTCCTTTGCCCTCTCCCCATTGGTAACCACTAGTTTGTTCTCTATATTTGTGAACCTGGATTTTTGTTGTTGTTGCTACATTCACTATTTATTTTATTTTTTGGATTGTACATACAAGTGATAACATAAGGTGTTTGTCTTTCTCTGTCTGACTTATTTTTCTCTCTTTTGTAAGCTATTCCTCATACTCTGAAGATCCTTGGTGGGAAAAGCCAATGAATGACATGTAAACACCATTCCTTATAGATTTGTAACCCTCCTTCCATCTGATTGAGTGCAATGTGTGTTGTAGGGGGTTAGTTATTTTCTGAATGTTTTTCTAAAATTATTATTTTTTTACCTACTATACCCCTGTAGTGGTAATAGGGGCGAAAACTCAATGAGATGAAAAGAATTGGGTATACGGCAGATGCTTGTGTTTATGTCTAAGACAGCCAGGTCAGCTTTTGACCTTGTGTATATTGCTTAGTTTGGCCATAGTCTCTCACTCACCCCAACATCTGAACTAGTGTCCTGAGATGATCCATGATCATCTGTATTTCCACACACCCTTTTAGGAAGATATCTGTATTTCCACACACCCTTTTAGGAAGATCCCCTGGGGAAGGAAAGGGCAACCCACTCCAGTATTCTTCCCTGGAGAATTCCATGGACAGAGGAGCCTGGTGGGCTACAGTCCATGGGGTCACAAAGAGTCAGACACGATTGACTGACTAACACTTTCACTTTCCTATCCTTTTGCTCTAAGTCTTAAATCATTCTCCTATTAATTCCTTTTTCCTCACTCCCATTGCTGTTTGAATTTTTACACATTTGGAACCTCATGGTTTTTCTCTTTTTGTGAATGAACATTTATTTATATTATTAAATATCTTTCAAAACATGATGCTTGTGTCTCTGTGCTACTTTATTATATGATTCTACCCAAGTATAATTTTCCTTTGTCTTTGTTTAGATTATTTCCTATTTTTGGTTATTATCAATGGTTTTTTATACAAATTCTTATTTAGAAACCTATCTGGTCATTTCCTTGGGCAAGATTTCTAGAAATACAGTTTCTGGGCTACAAGTTCTCAAAATATTTTCAAGACTCTAGAAACATAGCAGTATTCTTCTTTTCAGAAAGGTTACCAATTTACTCTCCCATCAGTACTGTGATAGGATCTGTCTCACTAGGACCTTGATTATTCTTATCTACAACAGTTTTGTCAATTTAATAAAAATGTTATCATGATATAATTGGTGATTTTGTACACTAGTGAGGTAGAATATTTTTACTTTGTGTGTGATTTGAGTCTAATTTTTGTAGTTTGTGATGTTTGAATAGACATTTTACATTTTAATGTAGTAAAATCTATTTTTCCATCATGATTTTTGTTGGTTTTATACTGATAAAATACTTTTATAAGTTAAATATTTACTTTATTTTATTCTTGCTTTGTGCATGCTTGGTCACTCAGTCATGTCCAAGTCCTTGCGACCCTTTGGACTGTAGCCTGCCAGGCTCCTCTGTCCACGGGATTTTTCAAGCAAGAATGCCTGAGTAGGTTGCTGTTTCCTCGTCCAGGGGATCTTCCTGACTCAGAGATTGAACCCATGTCTCCTGTGTCTGCTGCATTTCAAGGAGATTCTTTTTACCTGCTGAACCACTGGGGATGTTCCTGCTTTACAGAATTTTAAAAATCATTTAACTGTTTAATTAATCTGAAATATATTTTGGTGTACTTTGTATAATGAATATCAAATTCAATTTTTCAAATATATAATAATCTTCCCTCTGATTATTTAATGTTTTCTTTACATATGTATATGTTCTAATCTGTTTCATGGCCAGTTAATTATTAACAGTTCCATTGATCTGTCTGTTGATTTTTGCACAGGTTCTCAATTTGTTTGGGCTTTCCTGACAGCTCAGTTGATAAAGAATCCTCCTGCAATTCAGGAGACCCCGGTTTGATTCCTGGGTTGGGAAGATCCCCTGGAGAAGGAATAGGCTACCCACTTCTGTTTTCTTGGGCTTCCCTTGTGGCTCAGCTGGTAAAGAATCCACCTACAATGTGGGAGACCTGGGTTCGATCCCTGAGTTGGGAAGATCTCCTGGAGAAGGGAAAGGCTACCCATGCCAGTATTCTGGCCTGGAGAATTCCATGGACGGTATAGTCCATGCAAAGAGTCAGACAGGACTGAGTGATTTTCACTTTCAATTTGTTTGAAATGAGTTTTAAATTACATCTTGATATTTGATGGAGGAAATGCCCGTTCACTGTTTTGATTTTTCAAAAAACCTTTGTGTTTATATAGTCTGCTCATCCAGAGGAGCTTTAGAATAATTTATCATGTTTTTCCCACTGAAAAGAACTCATGCATTTAAACTATTTTGTGTCTCTTCATTTAGTTAGATCTTATTTTACATTTTCAATAGTTGTCTAGTTTTAGTCATACAAGTTTCACACATTTTTTGTCATAGTTATTGTCATCATTTTGTACTCTTGATTGCTACTCTGAATGTTATATTTTCTAGCTTGATTTACAGGCGTACATCTTTTAAATAGCTTTTCCAGTTGCTTTTAGTAGTTGACACCATCAATTTTGGCACCAGAGGGAGCTGTGGTGTAGTGGAAAGAGATCTTGTCAGTGTTAAGGCCTGAGTCTTGGCTCTGTAAATAATTTCCCCTGCAGCCTTGATCAAATCATCTATGAAATGGGAAAATCCCTCCCACCTCTCACAGGGTGTTGGGAAAACTCACTGAGAAACATTAAGGTCCATAAGCCCCTTGGCAGATGATCTGACGGGATTGAGATTGGGAACCCTTAGAGGGCTAACAGGCATTCAAATTATATACTGTGGGCGCCTGATGTGTGTTAAGTGCTCCCTAGATGTGAGGCATCACTTAATGAGAAATAGCCTATCTCAAGATGAGGAAAAGAAAAATATCATTAACAGCATTTATAGGACTTGATATTAATGTTAGCTTCTGATTTTTTTGCATTATAAACATCGTGTGAGTTGAGGGGATAGATTATTAAAATGGCAGCATGGTGTCGTGAAACTAACAGTGATGTGGAAGCCGGGGAACGTGGGTCCTGTTCCCCACTGTGCCACTTTGTGGGTGATCTGAGTGGTTCAGTCTTTCAGGACCTCAGTTTGCTAATATGTAAAGCAGAGGATCAGGTATGAGTCAAGACAGTACAGATGGATTGAAGATTCTTTCTGCAAATGGAATGAAGGTACTAAGTGGAATGCCTGGTTTATTCTGCGTGTGCTTGATGGTTCTCTAGAGTGGGTTCCAGTGACTTGGGCAGATATGTGATAGCTGATTTGAGTGGGTTTCATGCAGTGTGTAAAATTATCATCATCACGGATAGGTTAAAATCCATGAATCTATGAATCTTCCAGGAAAGAAGGAAAGCTTTTTTTTTTTTTTTTTTACTGTAAATAACAACTGTAAAAATGGCTGCAGGGTTTTTTAAAAATTCAAAAACATTAAAAAAACTCTTCAAACTGTTCATGTTCTTTTTTTTAGACTATTAAAGTGTTGACAGACTCTTAACTAGAGCCTTGGGAGGAGCAATGCTATAATCCAATGAATAACATCCACGAATACAGGATCATGTTGGATATTATCACTCATTACCATTGTGAGAGAAGGATGATTAAACTAATAGTTACTGGGAGACATTTCTGGTGACAGGAGGCAATGATGAAAATAAACGGACTTCAATATACATTTAGAATCGGGAATAATGGGACGTGGCAGGAAGCCAATAAATGAACATGGCCCTCCGCTCTGATCAATGAATTACTTTCCTCTCTCTCTCCCTCCTCTTGAGAGCAGCACAGGAACCTTAATGAAAAATCAATAGCCCTCTGTAATTCAAAACTGGAATCAATCGTTTGACCTGACTTTTTTTTTTCCCTCCTAGAAGAATCAGCTCAAGACAGAGTTCATTTGTAAGGAGCAGTTCTTCAAAAAGCCTACAGAAGAAACCTGACGGCAGTCCCACAGCAATTTGTGCCTGTTATGGGCAAGGCTTTTCTTCTTTGGCGATGCGAAGAGACTTGAGACTTTAGATTTACTTTCCCCATCAGTTCTCCCCTTTAATTCGTATCTTAAAAATTATATGCAGCCATCATTAGTTTTGTTTTCTTAATGGTTCTATAGCAGTTACTGCTCTCAGTGCTGCCTACATTTAAAACACAGGTTTATAGCTCAGGGTGCTGTCTTTAGACCCACCTGCGATCCAAAAGGAACCAATTTTTCCAAGATGAATACCTTCTCCAGCATCTGTGAACTGTTATGTCTGTGCTCAAAACAAGGCAGAGCCCACATGCCCTCATCCTAAAAGCAATCAATCAGTACAGGCTGAAAGGAAATTAGGATATAGGTTTTAAATTGTGTTTTCTGCTTTTTGAAAAACGTTTCATTTTATATTGGAGTATAGTTGATTAATGGGGCTTCCTTGGTGGCTCAGACAGTAAAGAATCTACCTACAATGCAAGAGACCTGGATTTGATCCCCGGGTTGGGAAGATCTCCTGGAGTAGGGCATGGCAACCTATTCCAGTATTCTTGCCTGGAAAAATCCCATGGACAGAGGAGCCTGGTGGGCTACAGTCCATGGGGTTACAAAGAGTTGGGCGCAACTGAGCAACTAATATACATACATACACAGAGTTGATTAACAATGTTGTGTTACTTTCAGGTGTATAGCAGAGTGATCAGTTATATATATACATATATCTATTCCTTTTCAAATTTTTCCATTTAGGTTGTTATATAATATTGAACAGAGTTCCCTATGCTATACAGTAAGTTTTTGTTGGTTATACATTTTAAATATAGTCTTGTTACATGTCAGTCCCAAACTCTCAGTCTAGCCCTCTCCCCCACCCTTCCCCTGTAGTAACCATAAGTTCTTTCTCTAAGTCTGTGAGTCTCTTTCTGTTCTGTAAATAAGTTCATGTGCATCATTTTTTAATATTTTGCATGTAGGTGGTATCATACTATTTTCTGTTTCTGTCTGACTTCACTGGGTATAACAATCTCTAGGTCCATCCATGTAGCTGCAAATGGCATTATTTCATTCTTTTTAATGGCTGAGTAGTATTCCACTGTATATATGTACCACCTCTTCTCTATCCATTCCTTTGTTGATGTATATTTGGTTGCTTCTGTGTCTTGGCTTTTGTAAACAGCGCTGCATGAACACTGGGTGCATGTAGCCTTTTGTACCATGTTTTTCTCCTGGTATATGTCCAGGAGTGAGACTGCAGGATTATATGGTAGCTCTATTTTTAGTTTTATAAGGCACCTCCATACTGTTCTCCAAAATTCTGTACCTATTTACATTCCAACTAAATAGTGCTTTCTGCTTTTCATTTCAAGTATATCATAATACAGAATAGAGGTTCTTGGGGTCTCTATTAGACCGTATTCAGTGGTATGCCAGTAACTCTTTAACAACTGGCTCTCTTGTTAAGGACAGCCCTTCCTTGTAGAGTTTGCTAATTTCCTTGGTGTAAATATTCACATTATGGCTGATTTCACGCTATCAACATGTCTGTCATTGAACGTGGAGTTGGGATGAGATACACCCAAAGGACTCAGCTTAGTATCTGGTGTGAGCTGGTCCCAGGACAGTGCTGTGACTCCTTGGTATCTTTGCACAAATTAGACCACAGCACCCACTCCAGGCAGGTACAACATGGCTTAGTCCGTGGTATGGGCATTGGAGTTCGGTCCCCAGTTCACCCCTTGGCTGAGCATAGCAGTGCAGTCTATGGAGTGTGTTAATCTGCACAACCAGCTGTGAGCTCTGGAAGTTCTCACCTTGGGGCTCCATAAACCTTGAGAGGCCTATGGATAGCTTCTTACTGTGTAGTCACATGTGTGTGTGTATGTATGTACTTTATCTAAGGGGCAGACTCGTGGCTTTTATCAGATTTTTAAGAGTTTCTATTTCAAAAAGTTAAATCCTTCAAAATTCTAACTACATTGGTAGAAATCTGAGGATTTTGGAACTACTTTTAAATGCAATTTCAAAGGATATGGAGCCACAAGATCTAGTAAGAGTCCTGACTTTCTAGGAAGAAAGATGGAGAAGGAAATGGCAACCCACTCCAATAATCTTGCCTGGAAAATCCCTAGGACAGAGGAGCCTGGTGGGCTACAGTCCATAGCGTTGCAAAGAGTCAGACATGACTGAAGTGACATAGCTTGCAGGCACGCAGGAAGAAAGACCGAATAATTTTGCAACTAGAACAAAAATAGAATTTTGATAGGTCTGCTGCTGCTGCTACTGCTGCTAAGTCGCTTCAGTCGTGTCCAACTCTGTGCAACCCCACAGACGGCAGCCCACCAGGCTCCCCCGTCCCTGGGATTCTCCAGGCAAGAACACTGGAGTGGGTTGCCATTTCCTTCTCCAATGCATGAAAGTGAAAAGTGAAAGTGAAGTCGCTCAGTCGTGTCCGACTCTTCGAGACCCCATAGACTGCAGCCCACCAGGCTCCTCCATCCATGGGATTTTCCAGGCAAGAGTACTGGAGTGGGGTGCCATTGCCTTCTCCCTTTGATAAGTCTACCTATTTTTAAATACCTCATAGATTTATGGAATATTCACATTGTGTAAAATGATGAAGTCAGAAGGCAATAGGATTTGATTTTCCTGCATTCATCCCATACCAATGTCAATAACAGTCATTTAGAAAATAGGGAAATAGTCATCCCTTTCTGTCCTTTGTTAGTGGCACAGAGCACTTGAAGAATCACTGAATTCTCTTCTGTCTTTGCACCGGGGCTGGGCTTACACCCAATTTTTGGTCATATTGCTTAGGCTCATTCTGCACCATTTCTAGCATTTGGAGAATGTTTCTCATGGCAGCATCTAATCTCTGAGGCTGCTGTTTGAGGGCAAGTAATGATAAAGGGAAAACACTGATCCCCATTCCCGTGGTTGAGGCTACATAAACCTGAGTGTTACATGTATAGAGGTTTTAAAAATGCATTCCTGCTTCATATTTTAATTTAATTTAGCCAATGGTGAGGCTTACAGGGCAGTTCTCTCTCTCGTTAATTTGTAGGGATTCAGACAGCTGAAGGACATGCCCAAGGAAGCTTAGAATATGAAGAAGTGTCAGGTGCAAAACCCAACTCTTCTCAAATTTGTCTAATGCTCTTCTCACTACTGGGCTAAAGAGTTGATGCTTTTGAACTGTTGGAGAAGACTCTTGAGAGTTCCTTGGACTGCAAGGGGATACAACCAGTCAATCCTAAAGAAAATCGGTCCTGAATATGCATTGGAAGGACTGATGCTGAAGCTGAAACTCCAATAATTTGGCCACCTAATGAGAAGAACTGACTCATTGGAAAAGACCCTGATACTGGAAAAGTTTGCAGGCAGGAGGAGAAGGGGAAGACAGAGGATGAGATGGTTGGATGGCATCACTGAACTCAATGAGTTCGCGCAAGCTCCCGGAGTTGGTGATAGACAGCGAAGCCTAGTGTGCTCCAGTCCATGGGGTTGCAAAGAGTCGGACACAACTGAGCAACTGAACTTCTCACTACTCCTATTGTCACGTTGTCATCATTTCCTGTTTGTTTCAAGTGTTGAGGGTTCAAGCAGTCACATGTTCTGGTGAGCCAACGGTGTGCTAAAGGTGAACCTCAGTCTGCTGGTTGGAGTGTAGTTATTTTGATATTCTGGGTGACATTTCTTAAGGCAACACGTTTTATGAGCAAAGGCTTCAGAGAAACACAAACCTGGGGTCGAATTCTGGCTCTGCTTTTTTACTGGTTCTGTAACCACTGTCAGTCTCAGTTTCGTCTTCTGTGAAATAGGGGCAGCAGCAGTTCCCTCAAGATTGTTGTGAAGATTAACTACATAGAGCATGTAGTCCATGCCCCAAAGGCACACAGTAAGCATTCATTAAATTAACTATATTATTAATAATATGCTCAACATTCTAATTCATTTACTAGAAAACAATGGCTGTCTAGAAGTTCAAGGTCATAAATTATTTGACAAGCTCTATTTGCAAATGAAATCTCCAAGCAAGAATACTGAAGTGGGTAGCCAATCCCTTGTCCAGAGAATGTTCCTGATCCAGGGATCGAACCCATGTCTCCTGCATTGCAGGCAGATTCTTTACCATCGGAACCACCAGGGAAGCCCCAAGATATACGTAAAATGTTCCAAATTTCCAAATAGGGCCACGTGCATGCATGCTAAGTCACTTCAGTTGTGTCTGACTCTGCAACCCTATGGACCATAGCATGCCTGGCTCCTCTGTCCATGGGATTCTCCAGGGAAGAATACTGGATTAGGTTGCCATGCCCTCCTCCCAGGGACCTTCCTGACATGGCTTACCAAATCTTTGTTTCTATTCTTTAAATACCAGGGGAGGCACCCAAAAAGGGCTAATGTACCAAAGGAAAAAAAAAATAAAATAGAACAAACCCTCATCTTGTTCAAACCACAAAACTCTAAGGTATTTCTGCTAAGGTTCTTGATGACCTTCATTTCCAGCTCTAAGTCCAAAATACAGACTGGCATCTCTGCTTATTTTTGTGGACTAGTCCTCCAAGCTTTCGCTCAGTGACATATCATTACATAATATTTCTGTTCCCAGTTAATATGCTCCACAGTATCGCTGAGTTACAAGTACTTTCTTTTATCACAAACATCCTGCTGTTACTGTCAGTGATAATCTATTCTTTTCTCCTGCATTTTTTTCCCCATGAATGTGTGGAAGATTTCTCCTCTGCTGGACAGATCCCTTCTGCTTCTGTGCCCCTGCTTCTGCCATGTCGTCTGTTTGCTGAAAGTCTGGGCTGCTGGCAAGAAGGCAGGCTCCATTTGTTGGCATGAAGCAAAGCACACCCCACTGTTGCCAAGTGACCATGCATCACTACGCTTGTATTTTAGGTTTCCGGGTGTCTTATCCCTTGACATCTTCTTAAGTCCAGGTGGGGAGGAGCAGTGTTTGCAATGTTCGGGAGGCTGGGGCAGATGGACGCATTCCTGGAAGGGAGGCCCTGAGAGCTGGCGCAGGAGGACTGAATCTGTAGTCATTTCTCCTCCACCAAGGTCATAGCAGGGTTCAGTTGGCATCAGCCACCCCCCACTTCCCTCCTTCCTTCCAAAAAACCTGTTCCAGTTGTCAAAGAGACTTCCTGTAATTCCTCAAGAGAATTTTTCAGATTTTCCTATTGCATTATAAAGGCAAATTATCCCACCCTCCCGACCTCCCCTGTTTTTTGACTCAATTTTTAAAAAGTATTTCTTATTCTCCCTCCCTTCCTTCACTGCTTGCTTCCCTTCTCTCTCTTTCTTTTCCTTCCTACCTTCCCCTTCCCTCCTTCTTTCTTACTCTCTCCCCCTCCTCTGTAGAGTTATCTTTATTTGTAAACTTTAAGATCAAGAACTCTGGAGCTAGACAGCCTGATTTTGAATTCCAGCTCTGACACGTATCAGCTGTCTGTGGTACCTCTCTGTGACTCAGTTCACTCATCTGTAAAATCTGGATACTAAGAGAACTTAACTTATAGGGTATGCTGATGATGGAGTTGATATATGCATGACCATCACATAGTGAGTCATACGTGTTGGCTATTGTTCATTTATTTATTTATTATTTTACAACCCACATTTGTAGCACATTGACTAGAGACATTTTAGGATGTGCTATGATGAGTTTTAAACTTAGAAAAGACAGATATAAATACAATCCAGTTTTAAAATTTCTGTGAGCATTCACCCTTAAAGAAAAAAAAAGAAAACATATTTAACAAAAAAAGCATTTTCTAGAACATACTTTGGTGTTGCCATTTTTAGGAGTGAGAAACACAATTATTCAACCTTGAGTACTGTTAGCTTTGGTTGCGTGTACCATATTAAAACATGTAGGTAACTAAATACAAACGTAGGTTTTCATTGCAATCTGCTGAATGTATTTTAGGGGTTTTAGTCCCAGCTGTTCCATGTATATTTAGTTAAATAATGTAGCTCTATAAGAACAAGTGTTATGCTATTTTTAAAGGCACATTGTTTTTTAATTAGCTGCACGTATATGTTTTGTTTTATTCTGAGTAGAAAGTACTCAGACTCAGGGCTTCCTGTGCATGGCTGCCTCCAGAACACGTGAGCACTACTGGACGCCAGAGAGTGGATTTTCTCTTATGCTTTCCCCCAAAACAAAGCTGTTGATAAGACATTGAACTCGGGTCATTTTTCTAATGCTTCCATGGAATTCTCCAGGCAAGAATATTGGAGTAGGAGCTGTTTCCTTCTCCAGGGGATCTTCCCCACCCAGGGATCAAATGCTGGTCTCCTGCATTGCAGGCAGATTCTTTACCATCTGAGACAACAGAGAAGCTTTTTTAATGCTTCAGTCATGTCTAACTCTTTGTGACCCCATGGACTGTAGCCCACCAGGCTCCTCTGTCCATAGGATTCTCTAGGCAAGAATACTGGTGTGGGTCTTCATGCCCTCCTCCAGGGGATCTTCCCAACCCAGGGATTGAACCCATGTTTCCTGCAGCTCCTGCATCTCAGGCAGGTTCTTTACTGCTGAGCCATGGGGGAAGCCTTATACATAGGTCTTTCTGGGGAAATAACCAGCAGCTCTTTTGCATTTCAGACAAGTAGGAGCTTTATAAACATTGTTTGGTGATATTTCTCTATTCTTGATCTTTTAACCCATCATTGTCCTGCCTATAAAATTAAAGTAATATACGTATCCTTCTTGCCTCACTAAAATTTGTTAAGGCATATCAAACTATCTGTCATATGTTGGAGACAATTTTCAGGATTTTTTTTTTAGAAGATACTTTCAAATGCTATTTGTCATCATACCTAGATTTCTAGGTAAGGTCCATTTTTAATTTTAAGGTCCACTGTTAATTTGTTGGGAGAAACGCATGTTGAGATTCAAAATCAAATTATCAAGTGGAATATAAACAGAGAAAACATTGAAGTGTATTTTTAATACTTTGGCATTTTCACATGAGTTCTTGCCAATCAGTTTCTTTTTTTATGACTATAAGCTGGTACCTTCCCTCTGCCACCCCCAGCAGCTCACCCCCCACCCTGTTAAGAACAAATGCCCTTTAATCAGATTCTACTGCTGACAGCTTTCTTTTTATATGAATTTCAAGTATAGTATATTATATGGAGTTCCCAGTTGCCAAACTGTGCCCACATAAAATCATATTGGTTCTGTCAATTGATAGATGTAAATTACAAAAAGAAACTCTGGTTTGGAAAGCTGAAAGTTGTCTATCATTAAGATTTCATTTGCATCCAAGTCTGATTTCTGTTTTATATAGAAGAATTAGGGTTATGATTTCTGTTAAAAAATGTTTTATGGGTGCCAAAACATAGACTGCGTGCTTTCAAAGAGTAAAATTTCCAATGCCATTTGGTGACTGGGAATGGAAAGGGAGATGACTAGATGGCCCTGGATATGGATATCAAGTGGAACAATTAAACCACCTGGAGAAATATACACATGGAAATGGGACAAGGGGTCTTTCATTGCCAGTTTGCTGATTAAAATCTGGGCTGAGTCAGAAGTGATCTCAAGCCATTAGCATCCTACCCTTGGCCAAGGGCCTACTGAGAATAAAATAAGTATGAAATGGGCTTGTTCAGCTCCCCAGGGCCACAATCCCTTCAGATATCTTTCAGTGTTAGACTCATTAGCAATGTCTTTGGAGACAGGAACTTAAGCAAATCAAGTTCTGACCATCTCCTTTAATTCTGAACAGACTGAGTTGAGGGGTGGTGAACTTGTCTCTTGATTCTATTGTTGGTCACTCAGTGGAGAGTCCCAGTGTCTAGTCTTGTCAATCCATCAACTGTGGTGAGCACCATAAAACAAACAGTAGGGGCTTAGCAAGGCTGTTGACCTCTTGTGAACTGGAATGACAATGCATACAATTGAAGAGTGAGGTCTAGGGAAAAGGAGTAATAAAGGTCCCTTTAATATGCTAGATTTGGGTAATAATTGCAGTGAGTGTTACGGAGATAAGGAGAAGGGAATCAGCCAGTGTTGGAGTCTCAGAAGACTGAGTTGTTAAGTGGTTGCATGTAGGGGGTTACTTGTGTGTGATATTTATGCATACATGTATGTATACTATATAACTGCTTTAGAGGCTTCCCAATGCATATGTGTATGTATACTATATAAAATAAAATGCTATTCTTCTATAGTTACAAATGTGACTATACTAAGGGTGATTCCACCAGCTCTGATCAAAGGTCTCATTCTTTTATGATCTTATCTTCTTTCAGGCTGCAGGAGGTATAATATCAGTTAAAACAGGGGCTTCCTTGATGGCTCAGATGGTAAAGAATCCACCTGCAATGCCAGAGACCAGGGTTCAATCCCTGGGTTGTGAAGATCCCCTGGAGAAGAGAATGGCAACCCACTCCAGTATTCTTGCCTGGAGAATTCCATGGACAGAGAAGCCCAATAGGCTACAGTCTGTGGGGTCTCAAAGAGTCAGATGCGACTGAGTGACTAACACTTTCACTTTTCACTTTCTATCAGGCTCTAAGAGGTACAATATTATTTAAAACAGTCCCCGTCTGAATTGAGATTTTGGTATTTGGAGGGCTGGCAGTTAAAATGGACAGGTTAGCAGAGGACTTTTCTTTTAGACTCAGCTGTCCCACACAAAACACTGCGTAGTAGGAGGAAGCTTCTAAACCTCTCTGGACTTCCTTTGCTTATAGGCAAATCAGATTAGATAGATGACCTCTGATCTCCTTTTCTAAAAGTCTTGCTTCCCAAATAATAGTCGTGGTGGTAGTGTTGGTGGGACTCCACCTTTATTTTTAACTGAGTTGGTGTAATTTCTGATAGTCTTTGTCTATCCCCTCCCAGGGAGTCCTCTCCCTTTTTGTTCCTCTGAGTTCTTGGAAAAAAAGACAAAGTGAGGAAAGTGGTCAGAAGAGGTGAGAGCGAGGCGGAGCCCTGGTCAGGGTTCTGAGCTGGTGCATCGTTTCCCCAGCCAGTGCTCTGCCCCAGGTGCCTGCCTGGCAGGCAGACAGGACATTAGCCCACCCCACCCCCAACCTGGGCGAATGCTGTGCCTCACAGGGAACAGCCCAGGGTTATAGCTGCACTTTATTTGTTAAATAAAAGGAGATAATTAAAGGAGCTATAAAAATTCCCTCCAGAGCCTGTATTTGATCTGCACACTGGCTTGGTTTATTAATTGATACAGATTTCTGGTTCAGTTCACCGTGTACCTCTCGTGGAGCAAGGAGATCCGTGTGGTCAGGGTCTGTGACTGCCATGGTCTGGGGGCTCAGGGCTGCCCACCGTGTGAGGCATGGCTCCTCTTTCTGAGAAAGTCAGTCACTGCGGCCAAAGACACGGGGTCCAGATATTCAGGTCATGCAAGCGAGAGCAAGGGAGAAAGCCATTGTCCCCGACCCCGCCTAACGTCCCTCTCTTGTCCCCATTTTCTTCTTTTTCATGTTCCTGTTTTCCTGGTACATTTTATTCCCCCATTTTCTTCTCCCCCATTCCCTTAAGTAGAGGTGACACAGATCAATACCTTTGATGGAAAGTAATAATCAGGCCTATTAAGTGACAAAGGTTTACTCTGTAACAGCTGTGCTGGCGGGAGAGGAGAGCTTGTCTGACTAATGAATCATGAAACAATCAGGCAGTAGCCATTTGTGTTTAGATCTGTAAATATGGTGTGGTTCAAGTGCCAGACCATTGCCGGCACTCCAGCTGGGGCACAGATGGTCCGCATTCATAGCAGCACGAGTGTGAAGAAAGGGTTTTTTCCCTTTCTCTGTCCCACACTGCACCTCTCCGAACCTCCCTTCAGCTCTGTGCAAAAGGAACTTAAAGAAAGGAGACGCGTTTCAGGGCAGGACGCACCTCCAATGTGGATTTCACTGTAGGTTACCAAGTGCTGTGGTTCCTAAAGGCTCCACCTGGGAGGAAAGAAATGCTCACGGAAAATGTCACTGTTCTGTATTCCCCCAAGACTCTCAGGTGGCTTGGACAGTGAAGAATCTGCCTGCAATATAGGAGATCTGAGTTTGATCTCTAGGTTGGGAAGATCCCCTCGAGAAGGGCATGGCAACCCACTCCAGTATTCTTGCCTGGAGAATTCCATGGACAGAGGAGCCTGGCGGGCTACAGTCCAGGGGGTCACAAAGAGTTGGACACGACTGAGCGACTAACACTTTTTATTTTTTCTAAGAAGACATGATCCGTATGTGACTCTAAGTGTCTGTTGGAATCGTCACTGCAAAATATATTCCTTTATGCTTTTCTTACCCATTACTGTACTTGACCTCCTGTTTTGTTCCTAGCTGTAAACTGAACAAATTGAGAGAAAAATTGATGTTCCAAGATGAGAAAGTCACTATACAAAGCTAAAGTTGTTCTTTAAAAATATGCTAATAATACCTGTTGGGTTCCTTTCTCTTAGTTCTTGAGATAAGGATCTTCATCTTCAAGAGATCCGAATTTCAAGAGCTAGTCATCCTGACCTTAATCAAATATGGATTTTAGGGGTGTTGATGACAGTTGTTTGCCTTAACCAAGAAAGCTTTATTTTTCACTAGATATGGAAACTGAGCCTCTGTTTGAAAGAAATTAACATTTGAAGTCATTCTTGGTTTAATTATTTATTTATCAATTTATTTTATGGCTACTTTGTACTTGTTTTATTTTCTCTTTTTTTTTTTTTTTTTTTTTTGGTGTTCAAAATCTTTGTTACTGAGCAGTTTCTGGTAAGTTCCTATTAGAACTTGCATTGTGGCATCCTTTCAACCATGGAAAACACATTCTTACCATTTTTTCTCACCTTTAAAACATGTAGTAGTTATAGTGGGGCTTCCCTGGTGGCTCAGATGGTAAAAAAACTGCCTGCAATGGGGGAGACTTGGGTTCGATACCTGGGTTGGGGAGATCCCTGGAGAAGGGAATGGCTACCCACTGTAGTATTCTTGCCTGAAAAATCCCATGGACAAAGAAGCCTGGTGGACTATAGTAGGCGGACTTAGAAATGCTTAGGAATAGTCAAGAAAGTCGGATATTTGAAAATATATTCTGGAATTTACATTTTCCCCTTAAATTTGGCTTCTTTTTTGGGAGGTTCATCTTCTTTTCCTTTTCTCTGGTTAGAGAAATTAACAAAGATCTTTTTCAGGATGAGCTGGAACTAGTGAAGTAAATGCTATCCATTTTTTATCTGCAGTGCTAAACTCTGAGTTTGCTTATGGAACCACAGATATTCATGAAATGTTAATGAAAGTATTGGGTTGTGATAAAATAGGTGGAGTGTTATCTCCAACTAGCTGTTTGAGGCTGGCTGACTTTGCTCCCTAAGGAGGGGGCTGGTGTAAAGGTGACTTAGCTTTGATTTAAGGTTGCTGGTGTGTGTGCTAAGTTGCTTCAGTCCTGTCTAACTCTTTTCGACTTTATGGACAGTAGTCCACCAGACTCCTTTGTCCGTGAGATTCTCCAGGCAAGAATACTGGAGTGGATTGCCTTGCCCTCCATCATGGGATCTTCCCAACTCAGGGATTGAACCTGCGTCTCTTATGTCTCCTGCATTGGCAGGTGAGTTCTTATCACTAGTGCCTCCTGGAAAGCCCAAGGTTGTTGGTAAATTCACTAATTATTGAACCAGGAAGAAGCAGTGCAAAGGAAACCATGAGATTAGATGGAAGAGTGTCTGAATCTGGCTCCCCATGGTCTTCCCCAATATGCCCAGAGTTTGGTGGTCAGGGTCATCTGGTGGAGGTGGGAACACAGAAGGCGGCATGCTCACTGCCATCTCTAATGCTTAGAATGCCACCATTCAAGGATCAATGTCATTGTCATCTAAGGACACTCTTATCATGCTTCAGTTACATGCTTTCACATACTAATTGTGTCTCTGTCCATCGGGCCTATAGCAGGTCTGGCCATAGCTTAACATAAACCCAGCCGGAAAAATAATGCTGATGGCACCGTGACCCCTTTCCCCAAGACTTTTTAAGTACAACGCCATTCCAATGCTTGGCAAACTTGGAATAGCACATATATTAATGTAGAGAAATATCTTCCAGATGTTTTCAGTTGACTAATTGATCTGGCTGAGTCAGAAATACTGAAAAATTTGAGGCCACCAGTCTCTGAAACTCTGATGGGAGACATGGACCATCTATTTAGAAAAATGCTTGCTCTGATATTTGCATATGTAACATTTCACCACCCGGTTTTAGTGGTTTCAGACATCTCCCAGAACCCACCGTGGTCTCCAGGTCAAGAGTCTCTGCTTCTGTTCTTTGCTTAGCAACTTGATGAGTCAAGTCTCATCCTGGTTTCTTTAGCGCCATGTCAAAATCATGCCACCGTCTTGTTCTCTTCAGTCCCCGACTCCCAATTTTATTACTTTCCCACTAATTAAAAATTTTTATTTGTGGCTGTGCTGGGTCTTTGTTGCTGTGCAAGCTTTCTCTAGATGCAGTGAGCAGGGGCTACTTTTGAGCTGTGGTGCACGGACTTCTCCCTGGGATGGCTTCTCGTGTTGCGGAGCATGGGCTCTAGGGCACGTGGGCTCAGTATTTGTGGCATATGGGCTTAGTTGCTCTGCAGCATGTGGGATTGTCCCAGATCAAGGATCGAACCTAGGTGGATTCTTCACCATTGGAACATCAGAGAGGTCAAAAACTTTATTTTCTAACTTTAGTTTTTGCTTTACTTTACTGTCATTCGTGACCACCTCACTCTTTTCTTTCTGCTGATTTTGTAATAGGATTGTTTCTCCTGATTTGTTTTGCCTTTAGATTTTAACCTATGTTCCCACTAATGTCATAATCTTTTTTACACTTAGCACATACTAGGTACTTAAAAATATTAATAGTAACAATATTTTTTCATTATTATTGAGAGCCTGCTAGGCATTATACTAGATGTACCCTTATTGTTAGTTACCATAGCAACCCTGAAATACAGATTGTATCCCATTGTATTGATAAGAAATCTGAGGATTCTGGAGATTAAGAATTTAGTATTTTTCCCTTTAAACTGACATTCTATTTTTTTGTCGAGTAAAATAGGAAAAATTTAAAAATAGGAAATGTTCTCTCACTCCTGAAAGTACAAAAGTAAACAATTTAATTGCCCAAAGATAACTGTATGATAAATACACAATACATAAATATTTTCAGAATCTACATACTACCCAAAATCACCTACTGTACATCTTGTGACAACAACATTGCCCATAAGCCATACTCTTTTCTTAAATTAATGCTAGTTTTCTTTTCTGTTCTTCCTTCTCTTCTATCTGGCCTCTTTTCTTCCCTTCTTAATTATACTTCTCTTCCTACTCTTGGGTGTCCAAGTGACTCATCAGTAAAGAATCTACCTGCAATGCAGGAGATGTGGGTTCGATCCCTGAGTCATGAAGATCCCTTGGAGAAGGAAATATCAACCCACTCCAGTATTCTTGCCTGGGAAATTCCAATGGACAGAGGAAACCTGGTGGGCTACAGTCCATGGGGTCACAACAGAGTCAGACACAATTTAGCCTGAAACAGTTGCTCACTCACTCACTCTGACTCCTGCCTCTTATTAGATTCTCTGAAAGGTCTTTAAATCTATCTTCTTCAAATGGAATATCAAATCTAGCCTTTCATCTAAGAATCACCAGACTCTCTTAGGTCAAGAAACTCAAGCATGTATTCCCTGTCCATGGTGTCTCTTCAGTGCAAATATTAGCACTGGAAAATCATTACCCATTTCATTCCTTCTTCAGCTCCAGGGAGAAGGGTGAGGAATTGTCTACTTTACAGACAGTGTCCAGGTATGGAAACTTCTGCTACCTGAGGCATTATAATCAATGACTTGAGAGCCAGAGTGTCAGACAGATCCCAACCGCTTCCTCTTCCAGACTAAACATTCACAGATTCTGTCCTCAGACCTCCTTTCCACTCAGTGTATTTTTTTCTTGAGGTAGTCTCAGGCAGTCCCATGACTTTAAATACATTTTTAAGTGTTTTTGTCTCTCAAATTTATATTGCTTCCTGTCTCTATTCTTGTACCATTTCTCTCATGCAAAAGAATGATTCCTCAAGTGGATATAAGATCACATCATTTGCTGCCTAAAGGCCCTAATGAATTCTTTTATTACTTAAAAAAGAATCCTGGCTTATTGACACATAGGGCACACTAGTCCCTGTGTGTTCCAGTCCTTCCTACCTCCCTCATGTCATCTCCCTCACTGTCTGCCTTGTCTATGAAACTGCAACCATCCTAACCATCCACTGACATACCCTTCTCTATTTTTTCCAAAGATGCTTATCATCCTATGACCTATTTAAAAATTTCTTGTTTACTGTCTGTTTACCTCAACTAGAATGTGATTCAGTGATGACTGTGGTATTCACCTGTGGTATTCAGTGCCCAGAAAAATGCCTGGCATAGAGTAGATGTTTACAAAAATTCTGTTGAATGAATGAATGCTATTATTAGTAGATGGAGGATGGTGAGATGGTATTCCACTTCCTTTTTAGAAAATACCATTTCTTTTCTCCATTTGCATAGGTTCAGTCAAGGTCCAGATTAGAAGATATACATTCCTCACTTCCCACATGCAGCAAGATCTATAAAAATTTTTCATCTCCACCTCTGCCCCTCAATTGTGCTATTGATTAATAAAGTGATAGTGTATTTGAATTGGGTCAGTCAAGGTGAGGACTAATGTGCCTCTTCAGATCTTCCTTCTTTTAAGAATTATTTTATTTTTCTTTTATTGTGATTTTACTATAAAAGAATATATAATCACCGCTTCCCTGGTGGCTCAGATGGTAAAGAATCTGCCTGCAGTGTAGGAGACCTGGGTTTGATCCCTGAGTTGGGAAGATCCCCTGGAGGAGGAAATGGCAACCCACTCCGGTATTCTTGCCTGAAGAATCCCATGGACAGAGGAGCCTGGCAGGGTCACAAAGAGTCAGACTGTGGCTGGACATGACTGAAGTGACTGATTACTCACATAATCATCCTTGGAAAATCAAACACTTCAAAATTATATAACATAGTTCTCCTTCTCTGGCAACATATCTGAAAAATAAGAGCACTGTTAGAAAGTTGTTCTATAGCCTTCTTAAATCTTATTTATTCTTTATTATTTTTTATTAAACATTCACATTAAACAGAGAAAGGCTTGCTTTGGGATATGCCAAAAGTCAATAAAAGACCTGATCCTTGGTGTTGGGAAATCTAAACCTTAAATATGGAGAGAGGGCAAATATAAAAAGACAATACTTCTGAAGAAATATGCTGACTAATTCTGTGAAAATGAGAAGCATAAGTGCTAGAGGACAAAGAACCATAGGGTAAAGGTGGCCAAATGAGGTGAATCCAGGTAGAGTATCTGTTGGTCCCAAATGATGTCAAAATGGAAATAAGCAATTCTGTGTCTTTCTATAGTGCTTTTCTTCTCATGGTTTAAAAAATACCACAAAGAGAAAAAATGTACTTAAAGGATATTCTTTCTCATATATATATAGTTAAAATATAGGTTATCCCTCCTTAAAGAATTGGCCACTATTGTTTTAAGATATAAAGTGACTGGAATAACCATGCATTTCTGGTTATAATGAAATGAATACACTGAAATAAGTCTATGCGTAAAAGGTGAATGAAATTCTGTCTGTTCCTATGTAACCAGCAAAGAAAAGAGAAATCCTTTTGGGTGGCATGGGTAACGATTTACTTGCATGTAGATTATAATTTAAAATTGACTCCTGAATTTGTCAAGCCTTTTGACCTGTATTCAAAACACTTTGAGAGGGCTCACGCCAGCAAGTTACAATACTGTATTTATCAGCAGCCACCTGCAGGGCTTTAGTCTCCAGCTGCTGCTTTTTTTTTTTTCAATCCATTGAAACTTCTTATTTAAAATGGCTGTAGACCAAATAGCATTGACAGAGGAAAGAAAGCCAAAGGGTAGCGCTTCCTTAAAACCATTAGTTGATTGGGACAAAAGGGCAAGGTTTCCTGAATCAACCTTAAGAAATACAGATTTTGAACATGTTAACAATACCAGCGTTCTTCCAAAAAAACCACATTACACCCCACCTCACTGGGTCTATTGATTGGAATGTCGTGCAAATGAAAGGAATGAAAGAAACCCAAAGTGCTTCTTCTAACAAGGTGCCATCAATAAAGTCCACATGGGCGATCCTTCCTTGATTTAAGAGCTTGTCGCCTGCGTGCACCCACTTAAAACTCTCTGGATAGGGGAAAACACCCTCCTGCCCCAAACAGAATGTTAGATTAAGAAAGATTCGTCCCATTCTGCTGCCCTATTTCTCATCTTGTCTGCTTTGTTGGGCTTGCTCTCTCCTGTAGCGTTCTGTCTCTTGACCATGTGTAGTATTGACTTGCTGATGTACGTTTGTTCTCCTAAACTTAGACCCTGTGCATGTGTATTTCCATATAATAGAAGCTTTGTTCTGATTTTTTACATGGGAAAAGATTTTCTCTTTGAAGGCGTCTTCTTAAGGAAGAACCATCCAGAGAACACAGCTGGCTTTGGAAAATTGAGTTTCTACTGAAAGTTTCCTGCTATTATCTTGACAATCTTATCATTATCAAAGCATTTGAATATTAGGTATGACAATGAACACTCGCTGCAGGGAAGAGAGGAGCAAGGCCATAAGTGGGAGGGGGCCGCTAACAATTGTGCCCCCTGTGGCAGCCATCATAATTTAATATCCTCACACTGGGAGGCTCCATTTCGCTTGGCCCGCATTGAGCTACTCGATGTGTTGTTTCTCTTTGGCCAAACCCATCAGGGTTGTCCCTTGAACAGCCTGTAAGACTTCAAATAAAAGATCATGCTGATCATAGCCTAAGGGTAGGATTTGTGCTTTGCATGGGAGTGAGTAATTTAACTATTACATGGAGGGAGGCTTCTGGGTTTGAACAGAATTTATTTCAAGATTGCACTAAACTTGTTGGTAGATCAATAGTTTTTCTTCTTATTGACTAGGTGTCTCGCTGAAAAATAGGGAAGACACATCCACTAAATGATAATGACGAGATATATTGGAGTTGCCACGTGCTGATACCCCGTTCTGTTTGTCTTGTACTTTGTGACTGGATACTTTTTTTTTTTTGCAGTGGATTTAACTTTTTCCCACATTTCTGCTCAATATCAGGTAGGATTTGAAGCTGTCATGTTAAAGATTCTAAGTAGAAGAGACTGATTATCGTTCATGTAATTTCTACTCTTGTTTTTGTTCTGGTATCAGTGCTGGGGATAACCTTCCTGAAGTCTTTAAGACTTTATCATTTGAAAATAGACTCATGAGCTCAGCTGTATCTTGCCGTAGTGTGGTACAGAATGTACTATAAGGAGGATTTGTCTTAGTCTGTATCACATGAAAGGGTTTGTTATATTTTTATACTGTAACACTGTCCTATAACAAACATTTGGAGGATAGTTGTTATGGTGAGCTCCAGGGTGTTTTTGAGAGAGAAAAGGAAAAAAAAAAAAGATTAATATGCTTTCTTCTTTGTGGAACTGATTTAGACTGTGAAATGGGGCTTATCCAAGGTTATGGATGAAGCAGAGTGTAGTGTTAAATTAGGACGACCTGACCACCATGTGGGTTTTGATTATCATGGGTTGTCTCCAAGACCTACTTTTGAAAAGAACAAGAAATATTAGTAGAGCTGTTAAGCATTTGGTCCTTTGTTTTTATTCATTAAGATCCAAACAGTGGGAAGCTCTCACAGAAAAATGCCTGGCTTAAAATACCACATCACCATGGGAAAGTGGATACTTTAGTTTTTTTTTTTTTCCAACTGATGAATTAATTTTAGAAACTTAAAGGTTTTGTTGTTGTTGTTGTGCAGTCACTAAGTTATGTCCGACTCTCAGAGACCCCAGGGACTGTAGCATGCCAGGCTACTCTGTCCTCCGCTATCTCCCGGAGTTTGCTCAAATTCATGTCCATTGAGTCAGTGACGCTATCTAACCATCTCATCCTCTGATGCCCCCTTCTCCGGCCTTCAATCCTTCCCAGCATCAGGGTATTTTTCAGTGAGCTGACTGTTCGCATCAGGTGGCCAAAGTATTGGAGCTTCAGCTTCAGCATCAGTCCTTCCAATGAATATTTGGGGTTGATTTCCTTTAGGATTGGTTTGAAGGCTTTATCTATTGATAAAGGGGTGGTTTTCTATTGCCCATACTCTAGAGTAAATTTTAACCAATGTGAGCTCATTAAAAAATGCCAGGTTGTGGTTTGAAATGTCTCTTTAAGATTCCCATGACCACAAAGGCCTCATCTCTTGTTTTGGAGTCCTGTGACTTCACACATGAAGATCAGAGACCATTGTTGTATCTGTGCACTTGGGTTGTCTGCATTTGTACTCAAGATGGTGAAGAGTTATCATGACCAACTTTCATTTCCAAGTCGATTTGATAGAGCATTTGAACATGAATTATTATTATTGGTATATTTATGCTGAGTCCCCATGGAGAACAAAGACTCTTTAGGAAATGGGTCCTGACCAATGATCTGTAATCATGATGACAAAAAATAGTTTAGGTTAAGGAGCAGACCATCAAAGGTAACACCCTACTCTTTCCTTGTATATGTATATGCATATTTGTGTAAAGTGCTGGATAAGCAAACAACAGCTGAAGAAGAGCTTAAGGGAAATTCTTCTGTTTAATAAGAGGTATAAACGCTGAGATATACATGTGTCTAGATGTGTGTCTTTCTCTATGAGCACCAAAAGATATCATTATCAGTTTTAAAAATGAGGTGTGAAATAGACACATAGATTATCCCATGTGATAATTGCATTTTTAATTTTTAAAGGCACAGTGTTCCAAACTTGGGTCTCAGGGAAGTAGAAAAGCAGATTCAAAGAGACATTAATAACTGAAATAATTCAGCCTCAAGATAATTTAAAAATACTAGTAGAGAGTTTGATTGGGGAAAGTATAAGAGAAAATTTCCATGAGTTATCTTTGCTAAGTCCTTGGTGGTAAGGATATTAAAATTGTCATCTAATGATTGATGCTGAATGTGTATAGTGGGGCCGCTGTTTTCTCCCGAGATCACGTTTTCCTTAAAGCCTCACTTGGCATCTTCGTATTTCATATTGGCTCAGGTATTGCAGCTAAAGGAGGCAGAATGGCATGGTCTCCAGGACCGTGGACTTTGAAGCTGACTGCTCTGGGCTCAGTCCCAGCCCCACCAATTATTGGTTGTGACAGAAAGTAACTTATACCTCCCCATGCCTCTGTTACCTTAATTTTAAAATAAGGCTGTTGTAAAGATTAAGTCAGTTAATATATGCAGGGCTTTGCAGTGCAGGGCTTATGGTGAGTTGTTTTCTCTCTGTGCCTCAGTTTCCGGTTTTAGGGGTAGTACTTGTACTTCTCCCCTAGGGCTGTTGTTAGGATTTAATGAATTAATATTGTGTATGCAAGATGCTGGTCCCATCACTTCATGGGAAATAGATGGGGAAAAAGTGTCAGACTTTATTTTTTGGGGCTCCAAAATCACCGCAGATGGTGATTGCAGCCATGAAATTAAAAGACACTTACTCCTTGGAAGGAAAGTTATGACCAACCTAGATAGCATATTCAAAAGCAGAGACATTGCTTTGCCAACAAAGGTCCGTCTAGTCAAGGTTATGGTTTTTCCGGTGGTCATGTATGGATGTGAGAGTTGGACTGTGAAGAAAGCTGAGCGCCAAAGAATTGATGCTTTTGAACTGTGGTGTTGGAGAAGACTCTTGAGAGTCCCTTGGACTGCAAGGAGATCCAACCAGTCCATTCTAAAGGAGATGAGCCCTGGGGGTTCTTTGGAAGGACTGATGCTAAAGCTGAAACTCCAGTACTTTGGCCACCTCATGCAAAGAGTTGACTCATTGAAAAAGACTCTGATGCTGGGAGGGATTGGGGGCAGGAGGAGAAGGGGATGACAGAGGATGAGATGGCTGGATGGCATCACCGACTTGATGGACGTGAGTCTGAATGAACTCCGGGAGATGGTGATGGACAGGGAGGCCTGGCATGCTGCGGTTCATGGGGTTGCAAAGAGTTGGACACGACTGAGCAACTGAACTGAACTGATGCAAAATGCTTAGAACAGAGCCTGGAACTATGTTAATTTTAGCAATTACCATTATTCTACAGAATAAAGATTAGATTTTCTGAACTCCAATTCAGTTCTTTTAGAAACAATACACACTGTGCTGTGCTCTGCTAAGTCACTTCTCTTTGCCATCCCATGAACTGTAATCTGCCAGCCTCTTCTGTCCATGGGATTCTCCAGGCAAGAATACTGGAATGGGTTGCTATTCCCTTCTCCAGGGGATCTTCCAAACTCAGGGATCAAACCTGGGTCTCCTGCGTTGTAGGCAGATTCTCTACTGTTTGAGCCACCAGGGCATTCTGGGCTAGGTGTTGGTTACCTTATAAAGAACACATTTTTATAGTCTATATGACCCTGCTCCAGTGTTTTCCCTGCTGTGGGTTATGATCTATTAATAGGTTGTAAAATAAATGTAATGGATTGTAACCAGAATTTCTTAAAAGATGAAGTTGAATTGACAAGAACGGAGCATACTGCATATAAAATGGTTTCCTGAAACTTAAAAAAAAAAATCTCGCTTTCAATCTGTCTTTAAAACACATAGATTTGTGACAATGTAAAGGGTAGTATTTTAGATCATGATTCAAAAAGTTTGAGCAGGGACTTCCCTGGTGGCCACGTGGCTAAGATTTCACCCTCCCAATGTTGTGGGCTGGGGTTCGATCCCTGGGCAGGGAACCAGATCCCACATGCTGTAACTAAAACCTAGAGTTCACGTGGTGTAACTAAACCTAGTGCAGCCAAATAAATCAATATATTTTTTTTATAAAAGTTTGAACAGCCCCACGTGTAGTCACAGTCTGCATCTCTCTGTACCCATCCCCTGACCTCCTCTGCTCCAAACTGTCCCCTTCACTTTCCTTTCAGCTTGCCATCTGCACTCTCCTTGCAGGATCTTTGCTTGTGTGATCAGCTCTGCTGTAAAAGTAGTTCCCTCCAATGCATTTCCTTAATGCATTTGATCAACTATCTCCTTCTCAGGGAGTCTTTGCCTCGACCATTCTTTATGAAACAGCTCACCATGCTCCTCGGCTCACATCCCTGTCCTCTTTGTTCAACCTTTCTTTTTAGCGATGAGAGATTAAATAGGCTTTGACATGTTACCACCGCCTGATATAACTTGTTGTTTTGTGGTCATCTTTTGTCTTTCCTTCCCCATCAGAATGAGCACAGCATGAGTCCAGTTCTTGGTTTTGTTCCCCCCACTGTATCGCCAGCACCTAGGACAGTGCCTGGCATGTAGTGAACACTGAAAGTAGTTGCTGCTGCTGCTGCTGCTGCTGCTGAATTGCTTCAGTCCTGTCTGACTCTGTGCAACCTCATAGATGGCAGCCCACCAGGCTCCCCTGTCCCTGGGATTCTCTAGGCAAAGTGGTTTGTTGTTGACTGAAAGAAAGAACAAACAGATAATGGAACTTAGGGTCATGTTGGTTGTTACTTTATCTTGGAAGGACTATTAAAGTTTCTTACATAGCTGCCAAAGATTTGGACTTTTCCTCCACTTTCCAGTTTTATCAGTTGCCTTTTCCTTCGCTTTCTCTTCCCCTACGGTTATGATTGCTGCGCTGTGACAACTCGGAGATCCCAGCTATTCCATGAATACACAGAACTGTGTCAGGCATCTGTGCCTTTGCTCACAATGTTCCTTTTGCTCACAGTGCCTTTCCCCTGTCTTTTTCTTCTTCACCTGGATAACTGTGCTGGCCCTTCAGGATCCAGTATGGAATTAATCATCCTCTAAGATCTCCTGAGCTGGGGAAGATGCTTCTTCTCTGTGCTCTGATATCACTCTTTCAATTTCATATATCTGTTTTTGTGACTTCTTCGTTTCTAGCTACATAAGAGCTCAAATGAGTCATTTGTATTTTTGTATTCCTAGAGTTTTCCATACTGCCTGGCATTCAGTAAGAACTCCATAAATATTTATTTAACTGAAAGGAAACATTTGAATTTTTAACTTGTTTGAACTACATTTTTGTCTGAACCATATTTCTTGAAACTGACAACAGACCTTTGGGGAGATCTATAAGGTCTTTGATCCATTAACAAAGGCAGGTATTTATGGCTATTTTGTCATTTTTCAGTTCTCAAAAACAAAGATTTCTTAAAAATTGCTTCGAATAAGAGAAGAGGTTGTGTGGGATAGAAGATGGAAAGGCACAGATGCAAACTGCCCCCTCCATCATGTTTTTTCCATTGCACATCTCAACTGTCTGGAGAAGTTTTTTTCAATGAGTGTGTTCTTCTGGCTTTTGCTTTTTATTCATCTAACTTCCTGAAAACTGACACCTGGAGATGAGAAAGAGATTTGAGTAAAATGTGACGTTGTCCTTTTAGATCCTAGGAATACCCTGGTGAAAGATTCAGCTAAAAGGAAAATTTTGGATTATATGTGATTTTCATTTATATTTGATACTTTAGTTCCCTTTTGCTATGGATAATTGAGAGTTGACTGAATATGCTAACTACCCAACTAAATATAACCTCCTGAGGAAAATTTATTCTTTGTACTCCTTTGCTTTTTTATTGTGATGAAAAGAAGAAGAAGAAGAAGAAGAAAAAAAAACCCAGAGACTCAACGGGCTGTAACTTTAATAGGTCATTCCAGCCAGTGCTTACCTTCACAAAATTCTGATAATACAGGGAAGACAATACAGTGATCAAAAGCAGTGATGAGATTTTTTAGCAGCATTAACCGTCATGACCTAGCAAAATGAAAGAAAATGGTTTAACAGAACTGTCAGCTTCAATATAGCTAATAAAGGCATGGATAAATGTTTATTACATACCGGAGACAGATCATTTCTGTACAGAAATTGAGGATGACCTTTACTGATAACTCTTATCTGCCTGATATCCTGAGAGAGAGGGAGAGGGAGAGGGGAGAGAAGCATATTTGCTGATATTTATGAAAGGAGAAATTATCATGTGCAAATAAAACATTTTAGTAATGATTATCTCAAGTCACCCTCTTGCCCTCTCTTCCACCCCCACAGACATACCTCATGGAGGTAAAATATAGATTCCTTTCTAGGAGACCAAATGTGCCCGAAAGTGGCATGGGTAATTTCAGGGAAATTCTCCCTAAACTCACCATGTCTTAAAAAAGCAAAGAATAGGCACAGGTGGATATGAATACTTGTATTAATTATGTTGACTTAATTTCTTCTCAGAGATTATAAAAATATTGCAATTATTTAACACTCTTTTAATAACATGGTCTGGAGAAGGAAATGGCAACCCACTCCAGTATTCTTGCCCGGAGGACTCCATGGACTGGGGAGTCTGGTGGGCTACAGTACATGGGGTCGCAAAGAGTCAGACACAACTTAGCGACTAACACATACGACACAATAAGATGGTCTCAAGTGTAACTAGGAAATTTCAGAGAAATCACTATTAGAGGTGGAACTGGAAACCTCTTCTTCCTTGACTCTATGACTTAACTGGGCTTTAAGTCTTGTGGCTCAGACAGTAAAGAATCTGCCTGCAATGCAGGAGACCCCAGTTCGATTCCTAGGTTGGGAAGATCCCCTGGAAAAGGGAATGGCTACCCAATCCAGTATGCTTGCCTGGAGAATCCCATGGATAGAGGAGCCTGGTGGGCTACAGTCCATGGGGTCACAGAGTCAGATATGACTGGTAACTAACACTTCCATGACTTAATTAAATGTCTTTTTTTCCCTTTCACTCAGAGGCTCACTTATTTTTTCGTTCAGTTTTCTTTTAAACAGACTACAGGCAACTTTTTTGCACACCTGACATAGAGAAGTGCTGCCAAAAGGGCTGGTTGTGTTTAGGAGCCATCATTGGCTCTTTGCACTTAGAGAGATGATCTTTGTATTCTCTTTTTCTCTGTCTTTCACAGCTGCAACTGTCATGCATTCCCCCAGCTCATTTGGACTTCTCTGAGCCACTGACTCTGCCATTATTAAGGTAGGATGAGTTTTCCACAATGTCATAGGGGGCTTGTTTGACATTTAATATTGAATACAGTCAGTCCCTTACATATGAACCAGTTCCTTTCCAGAAGCAGGTTCATATGTCCAATTTGCTTGTAAGTCTAACATAGCTTAGGTACCCAACTAACACAACTGGCTATATAGTGGTGTACTGTAATAGGTTTATAATACTTTTCATACAAATAATACATAAAAAACGAACAAGGACAAAAATAAACGAAACATTTTTAATCTTCTAGTGCAGTACCTTGAACAGTACAGTAATACAGTACTGCTGCTGCTGCTGCTAAGTCGCTTCAGTCGTGTCCGACTCTGTGCGACCCCATAGACGGCAGCCCACTAGGCTCCTCTGTCCCTGGGATTCTCCAGGCAAGAACACTGGAGTGGGTTGCCATTTCCTTCTCCGGGGGATCTTCCCATCCCAGGGATTGAATCCGGGTCTCCTGCACTGCAGGCAGATTCTTTGCCACTGAACCATTAACAGTAGGAAATAGAGGGCAAGCTGCAATCTCACTCAAGCCTGCCATTGATGGCATAGGTTTTAGTTTCTTGCTGGATTCAATTCTATCTACCCTCTTGAAAAAGCGATTCAGTGATATCTGGGTAGTAACTCTTTCTCTTCACAGATGACTTGGTAGCACTGGATTACATTCTGAATGACTGCTGCAACCATCATGTACTGTTCTGCACTGGGGTCCTGTTGGCACCAGTGGTGAAGAGCCTGCCTGCCATTGCAGGTAGACATAAGAGACACAGGTTTGATCCCTGGGTCGGGAAGATCCCCTGGAGGAGGGTACGGCAGCCCACTCCAGTATTCTTGCCTGGAGAATCCCATGGACAGAAGAGCCTGGTGGGCTATAGTCTATAGGGGCACAAAGAGTTGGACACTGTTGAATTGACAGCACACGCGCGTACATGTCTCAGAAACTAACAGTGCCTCCTCAAACAAATAAAATCCCCTTGCCATTTCCTGCAACATGTAGCTCTTTGGTTCTTCAGTTTCTTCTTCTTCTTGTCTCTCTTCATCCTTTCTCTGGGCCTCCAGTTCCATCCGGTCTTCATTTGTAAGCTCCTCATGTTGCACAGCAATAATACAGTGAAGTACACAAAAGAGGATGCACGTATGTGACAATGTACGCCAGAGACATGAACTACTTACGTGACTGAACATACACACGCATGTTTGCATCTTTGAAGTTTTACAACCTGAAGGTTCATACGTAGGGGACTTAGTGTGTAGACTACACTGATGCTGAAAAAGACAAAATCTTATAGATGAGGGAAGTTCTGCTGTAGTTCACAGTTTGTGCCTTGTTATAAACATGTTATTTTGTGCCTCTGACCCAGTTTCCAAAATCAAGTTTTCCTCTAAGCATTATTTCTCTGTTGACATACAGGAGCCAATGGTCTCTCTGTCTCTCTGTCACACACACACACATTCAAACCCAGAGCAAGAGTGAGAGCAAGTGCAAGCATCAGACATGAAAATCTGTTACCCCCTCCTTGATCTTTGTAGCTGAATTAATTTTAAAATAAGTTTGTAAATATATGATAGAAGAAAGGAACTAGAAAAAAAAGCCCTTAACTGTTTATGTCTACAGTCTTAAACTATCATTTGTTGAAACTATGAAACTAAAAAGAACAGAAAAGTTCTAATTTGATGAAGTTTACTTGATGAGGAATGATTAGATGTTAACTATAAAAGTTTTTCATTGGAATAACATCTCTTTTATAGTTTTCTATGTTGTTCAGATTTACTGTTTAAAGCAAGTTTCAGCAAGAATGAGGTTTATGTTTTAATGCTTATGTGAAAACTGAAAGCCTTGGAAATCTACTTGGATTAATTAATTTCTTAAATATTTTTTTCAGTGAATGATTATGGATACTTTCTCAATACAGATTAGTCAACTATACACATGTCTGACGAAGTACTCACTGATTCTGATGCCATGTCTGTGATAGATATTAACCAAAAAGTATATCTGCTACATGTCCTGGGCAACACAATCTTTATGAAATATTTTATGAAGGATATTTGTCTGTATTATTCTTTACTTGAAGTACATTCATTTTGGTTTTGTTATTAAAGAAATGCTGGCCTTATACAGTATGCTGAGAAATATGTATTCCTCTTCAGTTTTCTGGAAGAGTTTGTATAGAACTGGTATTATTTCCTCTTTAAATATTTGTTAAAATTCCTCAGTGAAGCTATCTGAATGGGGGATATTTTAGTGTCAAGGATTTTAACTAAAAGTTTAATTCTTGGCTGATATTGTAATACTAGGATTATCTGTTTTTCCTTGAGGGAATTTTAGTAGGTTGTGCCTTTCAAGGAGTTTATCCATTTAAGATGTCAAATCCACTAGAATAAAGTTATTATCATATTCCCTGTTATACTTTTTTTGTTGTTGTTGTTTTCCTCCTATTATCCTTTTAATATGTACAGAATCTACAGCAAAATTGCCTCTGTCATTCCTGATATTAGCAATTGTGGTATCTTTTTTTGTTTCCCGTTAGTCTTGTTAGTTTATTAATTTTATTGGTTTTCTTAAAGAAGCACTTGAAAAGTAATGATTTTTTCTATTGTTTTTCTATTTTCAACTGATATCTCCTCTGATTTTTATTATTTTATTAATTTTAAATTTTAAATTACTTTGGTTTTAACTTGCTCTTCCTCTTCTGAGGAACTTGAGATCATTGATTTGAGATCTTCTGTTTTAATTGACATTTAGTACTATATATTTCCCTCCAAATATTGCCTTAGAAACATCCCACAGATTTTGACACTGTATTTTTCATTCTCACTCAATTCAAAATACTTTCTAATTTCTCTTTTGGTTTCCTCTTTGACCCATGAAGTTTTTTATTTGTGAGTTTTTCAGATACTTTAAACACTTATAATTTAATCTGTTTGTGGTTAGACAGTATATCTTATATGACTTGAAATCTTCTAAATTTATTAGACATTTTTTATGACCCAGAATTCACTTCTGTCTTGGTAAACGATCCATGTGCACTTGAAAGAATGCATATTCTGCTGTTGTTGGCTGGAGCACTCTATTAATGCCAAGTATACCAATCTGGTTAATAGTGTGGCTTGTCTTCTATACCCTTAATTTTGGCCTATCAATTATTGAGAAGATAATTGAAATCTCCTGTAATTGTACATTTACCTATTTTTCCCAGCAGTTCTTCTTAGTTTTTGTGTTTGAAACTGTTATTAGCTTAATAAATGTTTAGGATTGGTTTGTCCTTTGAATATATTGACTTTCTCCTCATTGTAGAATGATCTTGTATATCTCTGGTGATATTGTTTGCTCTGAAATTTCCTTTGATATTAATACAACCACTTCAGCATGCCTCTGATTGATTGGTGTTATCCTGGTATATGTTTTCTCATCTTTTAAATCTAGTATATCTTGATATATAAAAGGTATTTCATATGGGAAGTATGTAGTTAGATCTTTTTCTATCCAATCTGCTAATCTTTGCTTTTGCAACATTTAGGTTCTAGGTTATTTACATTAGGGTTGATTCTGCTATGTTGATTTTTTTTTCTCGGTTATTTTTTCCCTTTGTTCTTCTCCTCTGCTTTTGCATTAATAAAAATTATTTAATAGTCCAATTTTATTGCCTTTGTTTTATTGTTATTTATAACCCTTTTTGTATTATTTTAGTAGTGGCATTTGTGTTTATCCCAATCTATTTTCAAGTGGTATGATATACTTCATGTTTAGTGCAAGTAATGTTTAGTTCTAGTACTAGTACTTTTGGATAGCTTCTTTTTCTTGGCTATGTCTTCAACCTCATTAATTTTTTCTTTGCCAATGTCTACTCTGTTAATCCTAACAATTGTATTTTCATTTCAGACATTGTTTTCATCTTTAGAAATGCAGTTTGTTCCTTTTAAAGAATATATCTTTCATATCTCTACTTAACACGCCTTTATTTTTCTCTAGCTTCTTGACCATACTGAATATAGTTATAATAACTTTAATATCTTGTATAAGCTATCTTCTGTGTCATATTTGTTTTGGATTCAGCTTATTGACTTTTCTCATTATGATCATTTCTTTGCATGACTTTTCATTTCTATTTTGAGGCCAGAGTTATGAATTTTAACTGTTTTGTAATCCTATAAATAGTTTTGTAATCCTATAAATATTTCTAAATATTTGTGCATTCATGTTATGGTACTTGGAAACAGCTTGATTCTTTCAGTTCTTGCTCTTAGGCTTTGTTAAACATGATCATAATACAATTTGTTGCTGTTCAGTTTCTTGGTCGTGTCCAACTCTGACTAATACAATTCAGTCAGTTGCTAATTTACCCAACTTCTGAGGGAAAACACTTCTGAATATTCTACCAAATGCCCATGAAATATGAAGCTTTACACTGTGTCAGATGAGAGCAAACATTAATTCTGGCTCTGTGTGTATCCCAGGGATTGTTCTTTTTTAATGTTTCTCAATGTTTTCTCTCTGGTATTTAGAGATTTCTTATAAATCCTGAGCACTTTCGATGCCTCCTTCAGATCTCTAAATTTCTCTGTCTTCACAATTCTCTTCTCTCTGGCACTCTTCCCTACAATATCTGGCTCTCTTGACCTTTGCAAACTTACAACTTGGACATTTTCACCAAGAGCTATGTTGGAGCCATCATAGGGCTAATCTTGTTAGACTGTGTGGTAAGTCACTTCACTTACCAACTCTATGCAACCCCATGGACTGTAGCCCACCAGGCTCCTCTGTCCATGGGATTCTCCAGGCAAGAATACTGAAGTGGGTTGCCATGCCCTTCTGCAGGGGATCTTCCTGACCCAGGGATCAAAGCCGTGTCTCTTATGTCTCCTGCATTGGCAGGCAGGTTCTTTACCACAAGTGCCATCTGGAAAGTCCTCTTGTTAGCTTAGCTGATCTCTTATTGCTTGATTTCCAGTGTCTTGAGAACCACTGTTTTACTTATATGCCTCGCTTTATAGTTTTCATGCACGAAGAAAAATCTTTTCTCTGAAACTCCTTTCTGACCTGAAGTATAAATTCTGTTGAGCGATTTTCATGTTCTTATTAGCTGTTCCCATAAAGAAGGGAATGGAAACCCACTCCAGTATTCTTGCTGGGAGAATTCCATGGACAGAGGAGCCTGGAGGGCTACAGTTCATGGAGTCACAAAGAGTTGGACTGAGCTACTAACACTTTCACTTCATAGCTACTTTACAAAATGTCATCATTTTTTTGCCCATTTAAAAAATAGGGTTATTCTTTTTTTTTTTTTTTTAGAATTTAGCTGTACTAATTCTTTTTATATTATGGAAAACTTCTAGTGCAAAAAGTTCTAATATTAATGAAGTCTAGTTTATCAAGTTTTTCTTTAATAATACTTTGTGTCCTACCTGAGAAAACCTGACTGAAAAGGTCATGAAGATTTTCCTCTATATTTTCTGTTAGAGGTTTTATAACTCTAAGTTTTATTTTTAAGTTTAAAATACATGTTAGGTTAAAATTTGTATGACATAATAGATAAGATTCACTTTTCTACCTTTTGATATTAGGCTGTTTCAGCAGTATTTGTTAAAAGGACTGTTCCTTTCTGTCAAATTACTTAGACACTGGGGTTAAAAATTAATTTGGTTATGATTCTTTTTCTAGGCTAACTAGTCTGTTTATCAATATCACTGTATTGATTCTTGATAGCTTTACCAGTTAATCTTGAAATGAGATGATATATGTCTTTCATCTTTATTCTTTTTCAAAACTGTGTTTGTGTTTTGTTTCTCTGTATTTTTATAATTTTTAGAATACATTTGTAAATTTCCACAAAGTAGGCCTGATGGAATCTTTTTTGGGATTCCATCAAATGTATAGATCAATTTGGGGAAGATTTGCATCTTAAAATACTGAATCTTTAATCCATAATCATAGTATATTTTCCACTTTAAAATTTTTCTTTACATTTTCATTAATTTCTTTCAGCAGTGTTTTTTGCTGTTGTCACTGTACAAAAATAGTTCATATATTTTCTTAAATATATCATTGATTAATAGCTTAATGCTATTATAAATTAAAAAATTTAAATAATATTTTCTAATTGTTTGCTGAAAGTATTTAGATATACACATGATTTTTGTATGCAGCCCTTCTATTTTGCAATCATTAAAATCACTTTTTAGTTCTACTAATATTTTTTTTAGATTCTGTAGGGTTGTCTAGGTTCACAGCCACAGGTAGAGACAATTTTACTTCTTCCTTTCCATTCTGCATCCTTTTTGTATTATTTTACTTTGTTTTCTTACATCTTTGCAGTGAGTAGGGTAGGGAAAGTATTAAACGGGACTAGTGAGAGAGAATATCTTCACCTTGCTTCCTATTTTAGGGAGAAAGTGCTCAATTTTTCTCTACTATAATGTTACTTACAATATTTTTAATGGGTTTCCTTTTTCAGGTTGAGGAAGTTTCTTCTATTTCTAATATGTTGGTGGTTTTTATCATGATTGTGTATAGAATTTTGCTAGATGGATTTTCTCATCTATTTGTTGCTGTTGCTAAGTTGCTTAAGATGATTGTATTATTTTTCTCTTTGATGCCCTGTGTGTGTTAGTTGCTTAGTCGTGTCTGATTCTTTGCAACCCCATGAACTGTAGCCCACTAGGCTCCTCTGTCCATGGAATTCTCCAGGCAAGAATACTGGAGTGGGTTGCCATTTCCTTCTCCAAGGGACTTTCCCGAACCAGGGATCACACTTGGGTTTCCTGCATTGTACAGAAGGCAAATTCTTTACCAAGGAAGCCCATTTAAGCACCTGCCTGCTGAGGCAGGAGACATGGGTTTGATACCTGGTCTGGGAAGGTTCCGTATGCCTCAGAGCAACTAAGCCAGAGCTACTGAGCCCTCTTGTCTAAAGTTTGTGCTCGGAAATTGAAACTGTAATCAGAAATCTTCCAGCAAACAAAAGCCCAGGTCCAGACGGCTTCACAGCTGAATTCTGCCAAAAATTTAGAGAAGAGCTAACACCTATCCTACTCAAACTCTTCCAGAAAATTGCAGAGGAAGGTAAACTTCCAAACTCATTCTATGAGGCCACCATCACCCTAATACCAAAAACTGACAAAGATCCCACAAAAAAAGAAAACTACAGGCCAATATCACTGATGAACATAGATGCAAAAATCCTTAACAAAATTCTAGCAATCAGAATCCAACAACACATTAAAAAGATCATACACCATGATCAAGTGGGCTTTCTCCCAGGGATGCAAGGATTCTTTAATATCCGCAAATCAATCAATGTAATACACCACATTAACAGATTGAAAAATAAAAACCATATGATTATCTCAATAGATGCAGAGAAAGCCTTTGACAAAATTCAACATCCATTTATGATAAAAACTCTCCAGAAAGCAGGAATAGAAGGAACATACCTCAACATAATAAAAGCTATATATGACAAACCCACAGCAAACATTATCCTCAATGGTGAAAAATTGAAAGCATTTCCTCTAAAGTCAGGAACAAGACAAGGGTGCCCACTTTCACCATTACTATTCAACATAGTTTTGGAAGTTTTGGCCACAGCAATCAGAGCAGAAAAAGAAATAAAAGGAATCCAAATTGGAAAAGAAGAAGTAAAACTCTCACTGTTTGCAGATGACATGATCCTCTACATAGAAAACCCTAAAGACTCCACCAGAAAATTACTAGAACTAATCAATGAATATAGTAAAGTTGCAGGATATAAAATCAACACACAGAAATCCCTTGCATTCCTATACACTAATAATGAGAAAATAGAAAGAGAAATTAAGGAAACAATTCCATTCACCACTGCAATGAAAAGAATAAAATACTTAGGAATATATCTACCTAAATAAACTAAAGACCTATATATAGAAAACTATAAAACACTGGTGAAAGAAATCCAAGAGGACACTAATAGATGGAGAAATATACCATGTTCATGGATTGGAAGAATCAGTATAGTGAAAATGAGTATACTACCCAAAGCAATTTATAGATTCAATGCAATCCCTATCAAGCTACCAACAGTATTCTTCACAGAGCTAGAACAAATAATTTCACAATTTGTATGGAAATACAAAAAATCTCGAATAGCCAAAGCGATCTTGAGAAAGAAGAATGGAACTGGAGGAATCAACCTGCCTGACTTCAGGCTCTACTACAAAGCCACAGTCATCAAGACAGTATGGTACTGGCACAAAGACAGAAATATAGATCAATGGAACAAAATAGAAAGCCCAGAGATAAATCCATACACATATGGACACCTTATCTTTGACAAAGGAGGCAAGAATATACAATGGATTAAAGACAATCTCTTTAACAAGTGGTGCTGGGAAATCTGGTCAACCACTTGTAAAAGAATGAAACTAGAATACTTTTTAACACCATACACAAAAATAAACTCAAAATGGATTAAAGATCTCAACGTAAGACCAGAAACTATAAAACTCCTAGAGGAGAACAAAGGCAAAACACTCTCCGACATACATCACAGCAGGATCCTCTATGACCCACCTCCCAGAATATTGGAAATAAAAGCAAAAATAAACAAATGGGACCTAATCAAACTTAAAATCTTCTGCACAACAAAGGAAATTATAAGCAAGGTGAAAAGACAGCCTTCAGAATGGGAGAAAATAATAGCAAATGAAGCAACTGACAACTAATCTCAAAAATATACAAGCGACTCCTACAGCTCAATTCCAGAAAAATAAATGACCCAATCAAAAAACGGGCCAAGGAACTAAATAGACATTTCTCCAAAGAAGACATACAGATGGCTAACAAACACATGAAAAGATGCTCAACATCACTCATTATCAGAGAAATGCAAATCAAAACCACTATGAGGTACCATTTCATGCCAGTCAGAATGGCTGCGATCCAAAAGTCTACAAGCAATAAATGCTGGAGAGGGTGTGGAGAAGAGGGAACCCTCTTACACTGTTGGTGGGAATGCAAACTAGTACAGCCACTATGGAGAACAGTGTGGAGATTCCTTAAAAAACTGGAAATAGAACTGCCTTATGATCCAGCAATCCCACTGCTGGGCATACACACCGAGGAAACCAGAATTGAAAGAGACACATGTACCCCAATGTTCATCGCAGCACTGTTTATAATAGCCAGGACATGGAAGCAACCTAGATGTCCATCATCAGATGAATGGATATGTGGTACATATATACAATGGAGTATTACTCATCCATTAAAAAGAATACATTTGAATCAGTTCTAATGAGGTGGATGAAACTGGAGCCAATTATACAGAGTAAAGTAAGCCAGAAAGAAAAACACCAATACAGTATACTAATGCATATATATGGAATTTAGAAAGATGGTAACAATAACCCTGTATACGAGACAGCAAAAGAGACACTGATGTATAGAACAGTCTTTTGGACTCTGTGGTAGAGGGAGAGGGGGGGATGATTTGGGAGAATGGCATTGAAATATGTATAATATCATGTATGAAACGAGTTGCCAGTCCAGGTTCAATGCACGATACTGGATGCTTGGGGCTGGTACACTGGGATGACCCAGAGGGATGGTATGGGGAGGGAGGAGGGAGGAGGGTTCAGGATGGGGAACACATGTATACCTATGGTGGATTCATTTTGATATATGGCAAAACCAATACAATATTGAAAAGTTAAAAAAAAATAAAAAATAAAGTCTGTGCTCCTATTACCTTAGTTTTGTTAAGCAAATTGATTAATTTTCAGATGTTAAACCAACTATACATTCTTTGGATAAACCCTATTTGGTCATTATAAATTAACTTTTTCAATGTTGCTGGATTTCATTTGTTAATTTTATATTATTATTATTTTTTTTTGTATCTATGTTCATGAGAGTTACTACTCTGAGGTGTCCTGTTTTTGTAATATCTTTCTCTGGTTTGGGATTAAGGTAATGCTGGCCATTTACAATGAGTTTGGAAGTGTCCCCTTCTTTATTTTCCAGAATATTTTCTGTGACATTGGAATTATTTCTTCCTTAATTGTTTGCCAGATTTCAACTAGTAAAACTTTTGGGCTTGTAGTTTTCTCTGTGAGGAAATTTTTATTTACAATTTTAAGTTCCATCCTAGATGTAGGGCTGTTCTGTGTTAGTAATGTAATTTCTCTCTTTCAAGTAATTTGTTCTTTCCAAATAAATGGTTGAATTCACCTGTTTGTTCCCTCTCCTTGTTTAATCTAATTAGAGGTTTTTCACTTTTTTTTGAGAACCGGCTTTTGTTTTCTATTTTTTGTCTATTGTTTTTCACTTATATGTTGATTGATTTAACATAGCAGTATTATTTCCTTTTTTCCCCTAAATTTTTATAGTTAATATTCTGTTTGAGTGTTTTCTTTTTAAGGTGGAGCTGCAAATAGTTTAATTTAGGCTCTTTGTTTTCAACATAAGCATTTAAGTCAAACCAACAAATTTCCTTTAACCACAGTTTTAGTTGCAGTTCACAAAGTTTGATGTGTCTTATAATTAGTTTTATCAGGTCAAATAGTTTTTAATTTTGGAGAAGACAATGGCATCCCACTCCAGTACTCTTGCCTGGAAACTCCCATGGATGGAGGAGCCTGGTAGGCTGCAGTCCATGGGGTCGCTACGAGTTGGACTTGACTGAGTGACTTCACTTTCACTTTTCACTTTCATGCATTGGAGAAGGAAATGGCAACCCACTCCAGTGTTCTTGCCTGGAGAATCCCAGGGACAGAGGAGCCTAGTGGGCTGCTGTCTATGAGGTTGCACAGAGTCGGACACAACTGAAGCGACTTAGCAGCAATAGCAGCAGTTTTTAATTTTACCTTTTGCTTTCTTATTTGGTCCATGGGGTTTTCAGAAAAGTATTTTTAAGTTTCCAAATATTTGGGCATTTCCTGGTATTTTTAATTGACTTCTAATTTAATATCACGACTTTTTTTTTGTAATGAGCTGTTTATATATTTTGGAGATTAATCCCTTGTTGGTTGCATCATTTACAAATATTTTCTCACATTCTGTAGGTTATCTTTTCATTTTGTTTATGATTTACTTTGCAGTGCAAAAGCTTTATTAGGTCCCATTTGTTAATTTTCGTTTTTATTTACATTACTCTAGGAGATACTCTTGCCTGGAAGATCCCATGGATGGAGGAACCTGGTGGGCTGCAGTCCATGGGGTCGCTAAGAGTCGGGCACGACTGAGCGACTTCACTTTCACTTTTCACTTTGATGCATTGGAGAAGGAAATGGCAACCCACTCTAGTGTTCTTGCCTGGAGAATCCCAGGGATGGGGAAGCCTGATGGGCTGCCATCTATGGGGTCGCACAGAGTTGGACACTACTGAAGCGACTTAGCAGCAGCAGCAGCAGCAGCAGCAGGGGATGGATCCAAAAAGATATTGCTGTGCTTTATGTCAAAGAGTGTACTGCCTATGTTTTCCCCTAGGAATTTTATAGTATCCCCAGTCTTACATTTAGGTTTTTAATCAATTTTGAATTTATTTTTGTGTGTTGTGTCAGGGAATGTTATAATTTCATTTTTTACATGTAGCTGTCCAGCTTTCCCAGCACTACATATTGAAAAGACTGTCTTTTTCCCATTGTATATTCTTGCCTCTTTTGTCATACATTAATAGACCATAACCCTGTGGGTTTATTTCTGGCCTTTTTATCCTTTTCACTTGTTTATATCTCTATTTTTGTGCCAGTACCATAGTGTTTTAATTACTGTAGCTTTGTGTTATAGGCTAAAGTCAAGAAACCTGTTTGCTCCAGCTTTATGGGGAACACATGTATACCTGTGGTGGATTCATTTTGATATTTGGCAAAACTAATACAATTATGTAAAGTTTAAAAATAAAATAAAATTAATTAAAAAAAAAAAGATTGCTTTGGCTATTTGGGGTCTTTTGTGTTTCCAAATAAGTTGGAAAGGGTGTGGAGAAAAAAGAACATCCTCCTACATTGTTGGTGGGAACATAAATTGGTACAGCCACTATGAAAAACAGTATGGAGTTTCCTTAAAAAACTAAAATTAGAGCTACCACATGATCTAAAATCCCATTCTTGGGCATATATCTGGGGGAAAATATAATTCAAAAAATCCATGCACCCCAGTGTTCACTGCAGCACTATTTACAGTGGCCAAGACATGGAAGTAACCTAAATGCTCATTGACAGATGAATGGATAAAGAAGTAGAATATATATACCATGGGATATTATCTAGCCATAAAAAAGAATGAAGTAATGCCATTTGCAGCAACATTCAGAGACCTAGAGAACATCACTTACTAAGTGAAGTAAGCCAGAGAGAGAAAGACAAAATCATATGCTATTGCTTTTATATGGAATCTAAAAAGAGTGATAAAATGAACTTATATACAAAACAGAGATTGACCCACAGACACAAAACAGACTTATGGTTAGCAAAAGGAAAGAGAGGGGGTAGGGATAAATTGTGAATTTGGGATTACACATTACTATATATAAAATAACCAACATGGACCAAGGTGAAAGTGAAATCGCTCAGTTGTGTCCAAATCTTTGCAACCCCATGGACTGTAGCCTAACAGGCTCCTCTGTCCATGGGATTTTCCAGGCAAGAATACTGGAGTGGGTTGCCATTTCCTTCTCCAGGAGATCTTCCCAACCCAGGGATTGAACCCAGGTCTCCCACGTTGTAGGCAGATGCTTTACTATCTGAGCCACCAGGGAAGTCCTGGACCAAGGTACTATATAGTAAAAGGGACTATACTCAATATTTTATAATAACCTATAAAGGAAAAATATCTGAAACAGAATAGATATATGTATATGTACAACTGAATTACTTTGTTGTACACCTGAAACTGAGAGTTTTGTAAGTCAACTATACTTCAATCCAAAAAAGTGCCATTATGATCAGACTACAAACTCTGTATGACTTCAGTCCTTTTAATTATTCAGGTACACTTTGTTGGAATGAGTATTCTGTAATATCAGATATGTCAAGTTGGTTGATTGTGTTATTCAAGTCATATTTACTCTCACTTTTTGTGTCTATGTTTTCCACCAATTTACTGAAGTGTTGAAATCTTCAATTGTTATTGTGGATTTGTTTCAAGTTCTTTTAGCTTTTGTTTTAAATATTTTGAAAAACTGTTGTTTAGAATATTCACATTTAGTATTGCTCCTTCTTCTTGGCTAATTGAACTTCTGTCATTCTGAAATGTTGATTCTGTCATATCCTTTTCCTGGAATGTACTTTTCCTGATACTGATATAGCTGCTTCAGTTTTCTCTTAATTAATGTGTGCATGCATGTTTTTTGTTTTTCTGTCCTTGTCCTTTTTTTTTTTTGTCCTTGTTCTTTTACTCCATGTCTTTGTAAATTCATTTATTGATGAATAGTGTATGGTTTAGTCATGATTTTTTGTTCAGTTTGAGAAAAAAATTTGGAAATTTTAGGCAGTTTGTGTGTAGTATAATTATTAACATCATTGGAGGTTAGCTTTTCCATTATCTTATTTGTTTTCTTTTTGTCCTATTCTCTTTTCCTCTTTGCTATTTTCCTGTTTCCATTTGAATTAGTTTGACTATTTTGTAATGTTTGTTCTTATATATATTTTTGTATTATTAGCAATCTTTATTTTATTTCACTTAGGTGTACATTGTTAACCTTATTATAACCTACCTTCAAATAATAGTATACCACTTTATGCACATTATAATAATCTTAGAGCTATATACTTCCATTTCCCTCCTCCTTTTTATATTATTGTGCTATTTTCTTCCATATTGCAAATCTAAAAATACTATTATCAAAATATTTACTTATTTCTTAGAGTTTAAAAATGGATAAAATATTTTTTTAGACTTAACATGTATTTTCCATATTGGCATGCATAAATGTCTTTGGGTACGTTGAATTTTCTATGTGCTTTTATTTTCCTCTAGCTGAAGAATTACTTTGACATTTCTTTAATGGACGCCTGATCCAACAAAATTCTCTGAGGTTTGGCTTTTCCCAAAATATATTTATTTTTCTTTCTTTGTTGTGTTTTATTTATTTATTTTTACTGAGGTATGGTTGATGTACAATATTATATGTTACAAGTGTACTATATAGAAATTCATAGTTTTTAAAGGTTTTATTACATTTATAGCTATTATAAAATATTGGCTGTATTCCCTCTATTGTACAATGTGTCCTTGTAGCTGACTTTTTTAATGATGTTTTCAGATATAGAATTCTAGCTTTACCATTTTTTTTTCTTTTAGCACTTTAAAAATGTCATTGCATTGTATTTTGAACTGCATTGTTCTTTATATTTGAAGTTATTCTTATCTTTGTTCCCCTGTTTTATGTACCATGTCTTTTTTTGGGGGGCTGCATTTACAATTTTCTCTTTAATATTAGTTTTCAACATTTTAATTACGATATGCCTTGGTATTGTTTAATTTGTTTACTATGCTTGTGTTTAATTGACTGTTAGAGTGAAAGGTTTATAATTTTAATCAAATTTTTAAAAATTCTGACATTATTTCTTCAAATATTTATCCACCCTTCCTGATGGTTGCTAGATTAGATCCAAAGGAATATCAAAGATATATTGTGATACATTATTTACTTTGAGAAATGATAAATAGGAAAACAACTCCAATTTTAATATGCTTTATAATTTTGCAAGTTGCTTTTATCTACATTTAATGTATCATTCAAACAATTATGAAAATTAGTTTACTTATTCTATTATCTCATTGTGTTATTGAAGGTGATGGAAACAAAGAAAATATAAAGAACATATGTATAATATGTTGTAATAAGTGATTGTATTGGAGGCTTGCATCCTTCACTATGGGAAAGCCAAAAAAAAAAAGAAATCTTACTACCCTGCGTTGGGATGGCTAGGAGACAAAAATGGTGACATTTCAGCTGGGTATTAAAGAATGACTGTAAGTGTACTAGTTGGAGAAAAATGGAAGAGAAATATGTTCTATTGAGGAAAGAATACTTGAAAAGGCTTGGAGACTTAAACAAACCTTGTTCTTTGAATTGTGATGAGCCATTTGTTATGACAGAAGCTGGAGCACAAGAGTTTGTGAGAAAAGAGGTATTAAACAAACAGGTTGATTCCTGAGTGCTATATTAGCAAACTTGGGTTTTTAAATAAAGGTAGTATATTGTGTTCCCTTTTTATGGTGATTTGTTTTATAATGATGTCAAGGGTGTGGTGATTTAACCAAAACAGAAAGTAAGAATGAACTTCTTTTAAGTAACTTTGCTACTGAAGTAGTCACAGTTCTTTTTTGCTCCCAGTTTTCCAAATCTGTCTCAGTATTATACAAACAAAGAACTATATAGTAGGCTTTTATTTGCATTACTTTTACTGTCCCCTGTTAGAAACTGTGACAGATAAGCTAGAAAACTGCCTTCCTTTCACTCACATGAGACAGAACCCTTTCCTGATCTTTTAAATTTGGGATGTTTGCAATGTTGGTGACTTCTTTTAGTTCAGTGATTGAACTGACTAAGCTAGGAAGGAAATATCTGAAACTGACATGGACCTTTGCCAGAAGATTAGCTAGGGAAATGTTAGATTTCCAAAATTTAGTCTCTATCCCTTTAAAACAGATAATTTACAGGAGAATAAAAAAATCTTGAAAATTAATGGCAATTTTGAAATAGAATATTTTGTCAAAATCAAATTCATTTCATTAAATGCTTGAGAAGAATGCAACGAGTAAATGAGGTATGAATAACTGTAAGACGGGACAATTACCACCTCAGAAACAATATATTTGTAAAGTTAATTCTTCTCGAACATGAACAATCCCCTTACACTTGACCCCTTTCTATTGCCTCTTCCATGCTTGAACTCTCCTTGAACTTTGAAGATCCATCTTGAGAGTATGATACGGCCATCTCTTTTGCATCTGGTTATTTTAGCTCCAATTTGCAGCCCTAAAATGGCAATTATGGTGATATATTGCTCAAGTCACCCGACATGGATTAGTATCGGGATCAGCACATTTATGCACAGGAGTAGTGAATGGAGACTGCAGCTATGATTTTAAATGACTTGATTAATTCTGAAACAACATTTCAGAGTCCATTAGGTCCAGCAGGTGTTGGGGTGCAGACTGCTTTTTCCTAAGCAGCATATTCGATTAAAGTGCCAAAGTATTTTGGATTCAAACATTGTATTTCCCAGAACAGTTTCCTTTCACTCTGTTAAATCCCCTTAACAATCAGCACTCCTGAAAGAGATCCTCTCCCCATTCTGCCTCTACCCAAGTTCTCTTGTGTCAGTTAGTGACCTGCCAGCTCTGTTTGAGCAACTTGAACAATGTGTTCTGTTCTTGTTCAAGAGGGCATTTACATGACAGAACTGCTGCTAAAAGCTCCTGCTGACTCAGGTCAAAATAAGGCCAATTGTGCTGTTTATCCTAAGGGCCATTTCATCAGCAACTCATGTCAAGGTTAGCAATGTGTCTGGTTAATGCCTTGATTCAGTGCTTTCTTTTACTACTAAAAATACATGTATATGACTTTACACATCTCCCTTCTGCCCTCCACCCCTTCTGGATGTCACTGCTTTAATAAAAAACATGTAGGGCTGGGTTTTTCATTTAAGTTCTTTGGGATTTCAAATTCCTAGATTCTTTGTTGATTTTTATGGATTCTAAGGTATCTTTCTTAGAAAAATTCTGACAATGGGCTTTTCATGCTTCATTACTTCCAATTCTTTTCTTTACAGCATAGAGAACATTTCAATGGGTCCATGATACAACAGTTGTAGAATAATCTCGAAATGTGGCACAATGATTTGTTCTGTCGTCTGTTCTCCTAGCACAATGTACTTGTCTCTGCTAAGCACATATCAACATGAATTCTAACTATTTGTGTATTACTACATCTGTCCTCCTTAGGAGTTACAACTTGTTCTTTTATTTTTGTGCTAATTGCATATCTATCCATCCTTTAACCCACCCATCCATCTATCCATTCATTCATCTATCCTAACACATTCAGAGCCTTCCATTATTACTAATTGTTGGTGGTGTTCTTTGCTAAACCATGTGCTAGATACTCAATAAATATTTTTAATTACTTTGAATGAGTATGTTTTCAGAAGCCAAACAAAGATCAAATCATAGTGTTTTAGTCACCTGCAATTAATACTGCCATTGTAAGTAAGGATATAATAAATACACAAAAATCGTTTAGCAGTATGAGGCAGGACAATTGGATACTAGTATTAGCTTTTTTACTACTGGTTGAGTAACTTCAAGAAGTCACATAATCTCTCTGTAAATTTTTTTATCTTTAATATGTATATAAAACTGTTTGCCCTACTCAACTTATGGTGCTACTGAAAGGGCAGAATAGAATATAAGTGAAGATATTTTAAAGCTATCCAAAAATACTATTTAATATGATGATTAAGTATACGATTATGTTTTAGATGTGGTATGCCTGGGAATAATATCTCCCATAGCAAGAGAAATAGTGTTCATTATGAGGCTAGCATAAATAAACCGATAAAACTATTCTACTGTCCAAACCCCCAAATTATAAATTTATATATACACATTTAATATACTGGTCAATACAAATTTCCTTCGTAAGAAATGGATACCAAGTTTAGCTATCGCAGTTCAAATTTTTCTTTTACACTAAAAGGAACAATATAAAAACTGAATACACATTATTTTAACTTTGAAAACTTAGAGGGTGAGTTATCTAATAATTTTCCATATTGGCTTTAAAATCATTTTAATTTCAAAGGATAGCTTATAATTATAGTTGTATAATTTATATATAAATTAAAAAATGCATGAGCTTTAAATACATGAGCTTAAAAATGGAGACTTTTCCTCTTCTGCTATCTCTTTCTTCTTGCACATATTGAAACAACTATAAGATAGGACATAGGAGCCAGACAAATAGAAATACTTATTACTTCTAACAGCTGAATTAGTGAATATTACTTTAGATTTATGGCTGGAGAGGGCTTGCTAATATATCATTTGATTATAACCTTTCTTCTCTCCTCCGAACTATAGGCTCCTCCTTGCAGAGATAGGTCTTGAACTGCTAAACTCTCATGTGGGAGAAGAGGTTCAAAAGCTTGCACCCTGTAGTCAAGCAGGATCTGAAAGAGGGACCCAGAAGATGCTGAGTTGAATGGACTTCATTACTTCTCTCCAATTTATCAATTAGATCAGTCATTCTTCCATTGGAAGAGTGAGTTGAGGGAGAGCCTGAGTATCTCTTCCATGGTTTGCCCTGGGGAATAAAGTGAAAATTTCTTTTTTCAGATGGAAACAAGAGAAACAGTAGTAAGTGTCCTCCATAAATCATTATTGTCTGTTACCCTCTGAGCAAACTCCAGCTTCATAGCAGAACTCAGGCCATGCCAAGGGGACTGTCAACATCTCCTGGACTCTGAGAAAAATAAAGGCCTTGCCCTTTTGTTGTTGTTGTTGTTCAGTCTGTAAGTGTGTCTGACTCTTTTGAGACCTCATGGTGTAGCCCACAAGGCTCCTCTGTCTATGGAATTTCCCAGGCAAGAATACTGGAGTGGGTTGCCTTTCCTTCTCCAGGGGACCTTCCTGACCCAGGGATCGAACCCAAGTCTCCTGCACTGGCAGGAGGATTCTTTACCACTGAGCCATCTGGGAAGACCCTTGCTTTTTTGTGAAAGTGAAAGTGAACTCGCTCAGTCGTGTCTGACTCTTTGCAACCGCATGGACTGTAGCCCGTCCCTGCCATACCTTTACTTTTAAAAAATCTAGCCAAGAGTTTAGTCCTCTTGTTTAAAAATAAAAGAAAAAATTTTCCCTAATGTAAACTAGTCTATCTTTCACTTCAGAAAGTTGGACTTGTTAGTTGCTAAGGCTTCTTTTTATTGAAAATATTTAGAGACTCAATGATACAACATTCATTCAGGGAAATCATGAAATTGCTCAAAAACTGATTTTACACTTTTCAGTCAGGCTTTCTTCTTCTTTCATTCTGAAGAACTAAGGTTGTTGATTTTAAATGGTAGATGATCAGATACTTCAAATCTTTTAATAGAAGTCAATAGCAAATCAGTCAATTAATGTTGAATGAAAACTATCAAAAGATAATTTCAGCGCATTATATTTTATAAATGTCATTATTTCACTGTTTTACTTTTTCAGGCAACACTTTCTTGGGCGTGGGAAAAAGTCAATTGAATTTCACATATCTTTGTTGACCATCTATTGTGTGCAAGGCGTAGTGCCAAATGCTATGGAAAATACAAAAACAAGATATAAAAATTATAAAATATGATTCCTATCTATATATAAAAGCAATTTCACCTACAAGCATTTATATCCTAGTAAAAATATACTGAAAAAATCCCAATAGTGCAGGCCAAGGACATTATAATATGGTCTGAAGTAAAATAGAACAAACCCAGAGCTGCCTCTGGGTTTTTTTATATAATGAAGATTTTATAATTTTCATTAAAAAATCAATGAAAAAGAGACCGTAATACTAAAGGCATGTATTTTAGTGAGAGGTATATTTGAACAGACGGGACCCACAGAATCCAAAAGAGTATTGTAATCATACAGTTGTACAATAGCACAAAACTCTAAGTGCCTGAGACGGAGCTTTGAATAGCTCAGTGAGTCTTTCGTTTGAATAGATGGTTTGGGCAGAAGCTTCTCAGGCTTTGGAAGAGTGTGGAGGAAAGAGGAGAATATAATATTAAAATCTTACCCCTGAGCTTTAAGATGAGAACAGCGGACTTCTCTCATCCAAAATGCGTTGAGATTATCAAACTATTTTAAACAGCCAAGAAACTGTAATTTAAACCCAGACACCTTAATGGCATGAGGAGTTTCCATAGAATCACTTTATAGAAGAGTACTCTCATGTCTTGACATTTCTTCAAGTTTCTTTAAGCAAAATTAGTTAATGTTCATAAATTAAGATTCATATCATCTTACTGATTATGAGAGATGAATACCCTACTGAAAAGAACAAATAAGACTGAAGTCTGCCTTAAAGATGACACTAAGTTCAGTTCAGTTCAGTCACTCAGTCCTGTCCGACTCTTTGTGACCCCATGAACAGCAGCACACTAGGCCTCCCTGTCCATCACCAACTCCTGGAGTCCATCCAGACTCCTGTCCATTGAGTTGATGATGCCATCTAACCATCTCATCCTCTGTTGTCCCATTCTCCTCCTGCCTTCAATCTTTCCCAGCATCAGGGTCTTTTCCAATGAGTCAGTTCTTCACATCAGGTGGCCAATGTATTGGAGTTTCAGCTTCAACATCAGTCCTCCCAATGAATATTCAAGACTGATTTCCTTTAGGATGGATTGGTTGGATCTCCTTGCAGTCCAAGGGACTCAAGCGTCTTCTTAAGAGTCTTCTCCAACACCACAGTTCAAAAGCATCAATTCTCTGGAGCTCAGCTTTCTTTATAGTCCAGCTCTCACATTCATACATGACTATTGGAAAAACCATAGCCTTGACTAGACAGACCTTTGTTGGCAAAATAATGTCTCTGCTTTTTAATATGCTGTCTAGGTTGGTCATGGCACTAAAGGAGTAAATAATTGCTTGTTAAGGTTTTTATTTGTTAGCTTACTTCACAAACTTTCTTAGTTTCCACCTCATCATAGAAGTACAGAATTCTTAAAGTTTGAAGTATTTTTAAAGGTCATCTAAGAATAACTTCTCACCCATTTCAATGTCTCTTAAAATGTCTCTCATAGATGTGTATAGCAAGTACATACCTCCTGAGCAAGCCATAGTTTGGTAGTTTTAGTGATTCAAAGTTTTTAAATTTTAGGTTGAAACAAAATCTCTTACTTGACAACCTTCACCCATTAATCCCATTTCTGACCTTCAGATAAACATAGAAAAAAATCTATATCCCCATCTGAAGATGACCTTCAAATGTTTGCATGTAACTGTAATGGCTTTCCTTAATTTTTCCTTTGAGCCAATCGTATTCAGTTCCTTCAGTTATTCTTTGTGTGGCATCTTTTTCAGGAGAGTATCTTGGGAATAATATTTCTCTGTACTTTGAGTTTCATTGTTATTGTTCACTTGCTAAATCACGTCTGACTTTTTGGAACCCATGGATTGCAGCATGTCAGGCTCCTCTGTCATCCACTATGTCCCTGAATTTGCTCAAATTCATGACCATTGAGTCGGTGATGCCATCCAGTCATCTCATCCTCTGCTCCCCCCTTTCCCTCCTACCCTCAATCTCTCCCAGCATCAGGGTCTTTCCCAATGAGTTAGCTCTTCGCATCAGGTGGCCAAAGCATTGGAGCTTCAGCTTTAGCAACAGCCCTTCCAATGAATATTCAGGACTGTTTCCTTTAGGACTGACTGGTTTGATCTCCTTTACTGTCCAAGAGACTCTCATGAGCCTTCTCCAGCACCACAATTCTAAATTAATTTCATAGGCACTGAAATTAGGCACACTCTCTTCCTCTCTACTCTTTTTGGACCTTTGCCACATCTCCCTTCCCATACAAAATTGTTGCAAGGTGACTTGGAGGCATAAATAAGCACTGAGCTTGCATGAGCAGACAGACAGTTCTAACAGTTTGAGAGGGATTCAAAAGGGAATGCTGTTTACTTGCAAAGAGGGCTGCTCTGCAGACCACTGCTCTGTGTAAGGCGCTCACCACTCAATTTTTAATCAGCATGAAAACTTGAGAATCTATTTTCTTAGCATTTAGTAGTGAATTAACACAAAACAACTGGTCTTATTATATTCTACATGGTCAAGTACATATACCTCCGACCTTAAGTCTACTTATTATAGGTCATAGCACTAAAAAATATTTCCAAATGATTGAGGACAAAAATCTTTCTGTGGAAAGGTGTTTTATTTGGAGCCTAATTTCTCTAAGTTTTTTGACTGTGTTTATTCATTGCACAGAATAATTTCTCATTTTTCCAGTGTTTTTCTCTTTTTTTAAATTGAGACACAATTGGCATCACATTAGTTTCAGATGTGCCACATAATGTTTCGATATATGTGTATACTGCAAAATAATCACCATGATAAGTCTAGTTAACTTTTTGTCACTATTCCTGGTAACAAAAGTTTGAGAACTCTTAGGATCTACTCTCTTAGCAACTTTCAAATATGCAATACAATATTATTAACTACAGTTACCATGCTGTACATTATATCCCCATGACTTATTTGTTTTATAATTGGATGTTTATACCTTTTGACTGCCTATACACATTCTGCTCACTCCCTAACCCCCATCTCTGGCAACCACCATTGTGTTCTGTGTGTATTTGTGTGTGTGTGTAAGATTTTACATATAAGTGAGATCATATGATATTTGTTTTTCTGTGTCTGACTTATTTCATTTAGCATAATGTCTTTAAGGTTCATCCATGTTGTCATATATGGCAAGGTTTCATTTTTTTAATGGCTGAATAATACACACACACACACACACACACAACCTTTTCTTATTCATTTATCCTTTGGTGGACACCTCAGTTGTTTCCATATCTTGCTATTGTAAATAATGTTGCAGTGAACATGGGGGTGCATATAAATTTTCGAGTTAATATTTTGTTTTCTTTGGAAAAATACCCAGATGTAGAATTGCTGTATCATATAGTAGTTCTATTTTTTTTTCTTCAATTTTTAAAGGAACCACCATATTCTCTTCCGTAGTGGCTGTACCAATTTACATTCCCATCAATAGTGCATGAGGATTCCCTTGTTCGCACTTTTCCTGAACTGGTATTGCCTAAGAGTTGAAGTGCAGATATCAATTATCCAGAAACAGACATTTAGTTGATTTTGAAGAAACCCAAACTTCGACTATGATTATTTTGACATTGAAAACTACATTTTCCTCTGAGTTTCAAATCATAGCAAGTTATTCAGGAAAACAAATATTTAAGGATATCCTGAAAGCCTAGGTTTAAGTTAAGGAGAGGACTATATAAAAAGGTGAGTGGGCATTCTAAACACTTAGGGAAACTACTGTAGGTATTGGGATGATGGAATGATGGCAAAGGTGTATAGTGGAATGTGAATTCACGGGAGGGGCATGAGTAAGAAGGTGACAGGGGCCTGTGTCTCAGATGACCGTCTCTTATTAGAACTTCTGTTGCTGACACTTCCCACAGACAACAGTGACCTGTTAATATATTTTGCCTGAGAAAATGGAAAACCCAAACTTCACACCCTTCCAGAGTCTAGCAAGTGGACACACTTCAGCATGCCTCAGTGCACCACAGAGGGACCCTCTTTTCAAAACGCCACACTGCCCTTCTCTGGGACCTCCCCCACCTCCAAGCCTTCGAGACAGCAGCCTAACACTAGTTGTGTCTGTAATGAATGAGGAGGAGTGGCAACACCCCACTCCCTGTCACAGACCTGAAAATTCCGTTGAAATATTTCCTCTGAAGCAGAATCTGACCTCAGGCACACAGCATCCTGTGTTCGTATTTCTCACTCTGCTCCCCACTAAAATGGTGGATTTTAACACCAGAAGCTCAAGAAAGATGTGCAAAACAGAGCACAAGGATATACAAATCTTTATTTTATTAACACTGTAAATTCCATTTTCTCAGAATGGCCAATTTTTCCTGCCCAGCAGCAAAAAGACAGTTAAAGGGACTTTTGGTGACATTCCCTTTGTTTAATGAAGCTTGGAGTTATGGGCAAGTGCCTTGAACTGCCGTTATTATCTGCATGACTGAATAAGGGCTGAGGGTCCAGATCTGTGCAAAGAGTTTTATTGCAAATAGGCACATTGATCATTCATAATCAGACCTACCAGGTCAGCAGTGCTGAGGCGCCAGCAAGCCCTGAAAAAGCTGACCAAGGGAGCACTGTGCTCACAGGTTAATGTAATATTCAAGCAGACTGAGGTCTTTCCTTTTTTATATGCTTGTCTCTTAGGGTTCTTCTGACAGAGTGGGAATGAGAACCCACACGATCTGAACTGTATCCCATATAACCAATCACCATGCCATCCCCAGTTCATCTTAGGGCTCCACAAGTTTCCAGAGCCTGGTTTCTTTTAGAGGTGCATTCCTTCAATGTAAAGATTTGTGCTTTAGATCTTCCAAAGCTGCTTTGGAATATTATAGAGCTGCTTCTTGTAAATACATGGCCTTCTGATTCCCAATATTTACTCACATTAGCAGCTACATTCAGGAGGGAGCATTTCAAAAAAGATCACTTCTGAAGATTTAGAGTGAATTTCAAACCACACGTTTGTTTCTTCATTTCTTTGTCTAGTCAGCTTTCAAAATATACTTTTGAACCCATGAACATCCTACTTAAAAATTCAGCTTTATGGAAGTTACTGCTCTTGTGAAAATATGATGAACATATTACTCTCATGATGAGTCCAAGGTATTGATCTCACAATGGTCTTTGTGTCCTGGATTTCTGACACAGCAACACATGGATGATTGAAAAGGTGAGTGCCTTCTCCTAGGTTACAAATTTGGGAGCACTAGAAACACAGGCAGAATATCTTCTGCCTCCCAATTCTGCTCAAAAAAGTAACAAAGCTAAGGAGGTATTTATCATGAAAAGGGACAACAGTATTGGCAGAGATTTAAAATTTGAGCTGATTACGAAGTCAAAGAAGAGTAGTTTGAGATTAATAGCATATATAAAAGTACCAGAAACTTAATTTGATGTTCTGTATTCATACAGAAAAATGATATCACTAGGCTGCTGAGCATGGAGTGTGCTTTGTGAATATTTTTCTATTGGTGATGAATTTGCAGTGATAAATCCATTCATGATCACTCAGTTATCTTGTGACCGAGGACAGTCACAGGTAAGATGACCAGCAAGGGTGAGAGGTTTACTGAATGATGAACTCATGAGTTTGCTAGTGTAATTTCCTAATTGGCTATCCTAATTGAACACAGAGTGCACTAAAGGGTTAAGAATTTAAGTGTGACCAATTTGATAATCACTTTTCCAGATATTTGATTCAGGCAATTATTAGACTTCAATAGGACATGATTCTTCAGTGATATGTTAAAAAATGATGAATTTTTACATCTAAAACAGCCAAACATATATATTTACAGATGAAAGTGTTTTTAGAATTTTTTTCCCTGTTATCAAACTCAAGATCATCTGAAAATGGTAGTCCAACAAGCTTTATCATTGATTTTTGCTTAGTCAAATACGTAGTTGATATTTAGGTCACAGTAATTTGATTTAAATGATTAACCGGGGCAGTTGAATCATAGATTTTAGAAATATAAGGACTTTATGGCTTAATCCTTTGCTTTGTAACTAAGCTTGAGGCTCAGGAAAGTAAATGACTTCTTCTGAGGCACTAGGCTAGAGATTGTCAGAAGCTTACACCTCAGTGTTCCTTACTTGCACTTTGTAATAATTTGTATTCTTTAGTTTTTCACACATGCATATTCATTTCTGGTCCCCCCTCCCCCCCCCCAAAAAAAAACCCTTGGAGAATACAACCATTCTGGTTACCATGGTAATTGTATATGGGACCCCTATTCTATTTTCTATGACTGGTCATTTATTTGGATTGTTATGTTTTTACATTTTTTCAATGTATTCAGTACATACTGTGTCCTTTTAAAAATTTCATATTTGGAAATATTTTTGAACTTATACAAAAGTTGCAAGAAAAGCACAAGCTCAACTTCCACAAATATTAACATTTTATCATATCTCTCTCATTTTCTATAATACTTATTATTACTTATTTCTGGATCATTTGGAATTGTTGCTGATATAGTCTCTTAGTATATCAGTGTATATTTCCTTAAAATAAGGCCCTCTTCCCACATGACCACAGTATAACTATACCATCAAAAATCAGGAAATTAGCATTAATATAATTCCACCATCTAATCCACTGATCAGATTCAAATTTCACCTTTTGTTTCGATTATATTCTTTAGAAGTCCAAGATCCAACTGAGAATCTTGCATTGCAGTTAGTTTTCATGTTTCTTAAGTCTCCTTCAATCGGAAACAGTTCCTTAGTCTTCTCTGGTGTTTTATGACCTTGACGTGTGTGGAAAAGCATGGGTCACTTGCTTTGTAGAATCTCCCTCATTTAGGTTAGTGTGATATTTCTTTCATGATTAAATTTAAGTTATGAATAATAAGCAGGAATACAACAGGAATGATGTTATATTATTTTCAGTTTATAATACCAAGGGACTCAGCTAAGATTTCCCATTACTGGTGGTACACACTTTACTTGACTAAAGTATTTTCTGCCAAGCTTTTCCTTTGTAAAAGCATTTTGTACTTTTTAAAAAACAAGTAATTAATGAGTATTTGTGGAGAGATGTTTGAGACCATAGGAGTATCCCATTCCTCACCAAATTAATATTAGCATCTATTGATGATGCTTATCTGAAATAATTATTTTTTCATAGTTGCTAAACAATTACTTTGTAATTCCAGGTTTCCTTCTACATTGTTGGTGGACATTTGACTTTAAGCAAGATCTTTCGATCTTCCCCATTTATTTAATCACCATGTAGTTACATCAGTATGAACTCAAGGATATACATTTTATTCACAGGGTTATAATTTTTGTGTTCATTATTTGTTATTCTGTTCCATATCTGGTCCATGGGAGTTCCTTCAGGCAGATCCAATGTCTTCTCGACATGCACTCTTTATTTTTTTTTTGAAAAATCATTGCTTTCTGGCAAGGCAAGATATTCCAGGATTATCATAGTCTTTTTCTGCTCCAAGTCCTAAAATCAGCCAACTCCTTAAGGAATTCTGTTTTTTTTTTAGTGAAGAGTGGCATTTAGAAACCAAAATCTGTGCTAACTACCTTCATTGCTATAGGCCATTTTTGGTTTTAGGTCCTCTCAGGAAATATACATAGGAAATATATTTATATTTTTAAATGCATACATATATATACATAGATCTGTATGTTTATATGCACACATATATTTATATAAATATCCATCTCTATTTCTGTATCTTTGTATCTCTCATCTCTATTTGTCTTAAAAAAGAAACTTGAATTTACACTGGTACCCTCAATTCCAATCTAAAATAACAGGATTATTCTAAGCTTTTCCTTTTTCATATATATAAATTTTTTTTTTGGACATTAAGAAAATCTGACTTTCATCAACCACAATATACTTATTTGTTTGCTTAAATACCAGTCTCAGAGACACATAAGATTTCTCCTTGGCCCTGACATCATGGACCCCAATCAAATGAGATTTTTTTTCTCAGCCCTGGCCCCAGAGAATATACTAATCAAGTCTTTGTACATCTTGCCCTACCCCCATCCCCCATCAGCCTTTGCAAAATTCTGGTGGAGTCCATAGCCAAATCCTCTCTGGTCCTGACTTTGTCTCAATGCAGCGTATATACCAGGTGACTTCTCATCCAGCAAACTCATGCTGGCAATATACTTTTATAATTAATCCAAGTCTGCTGCTGCTGCTGCTGCTAAGTCGCTTCAGTCGTGTCCGACTCTGTGGGACCCCATAGACAGAAGCCCACCAGGCTCCCCCGTCCCTGGGATTCTCCAGGTAAGAACACTGGAGTGGGTTGCCATTTCCTTCTCCAATGCATGAAAGTGAAAAGTGAAAGTGAAGTCGCTCAGTCTTGTCCGACCCTCAGCGACCCCATGGACCGCAGCCTTCCAGGCTCCTCCGTCTATGGGATTTTCCAGGCAGGAGTACTGGAGTGGGGTGCCATTGCCTTCTCCGAATCCAAGTCTACTTTCAAATAAAACTCTACCACCTCACAGGTACTATGAATACCTTATAATAAAATAATCTTACTTTCTCCTTTTCATCCTTTATACCATTCATTCACTTCATTTACATACATATATCTATTTACATAGACGTACATAATAGAATACATTGCTACTATTTTTGTTTTGAATGAACTGTTGTCTGTTAGCTAAATTAAGAATAAGAAAATAAATGTTTTGTTTTACCTTCACTATTCCTTCCCTGATGCTCTTTCTTCATGTAGTTCCAGGTTTCTGATTTATATTATTTTTCTTTTACCTAAAGAACTTTTATTAATAACAGTTTTTTGCAAAGTAACTCTACTGGCAACAGATTTCCTCAATTTTTGTTTGTCTGAGAAAATCTTTTTTTCCCTCCATTTTTAAAAGATAATTTTGCAGGGTACAGAATTGTAGTTTGTTGCTTTTTTTCCTCTCAATACTTGTAACTATTTCAACTCTCTTTTTGCGTGTATTTCAGCTCTCTTCTTGCTTCTTACTTTTGATTCTCCAAAGATATTTTCCCTCCTCTGCTTTCTTTCATTTTTCTCTTATTTGAAAACAACATGTCTATGTGTAGGCTTTTTTGTTTGTTTGTGGGGTGTTCTGGATCTGTGGTTTGGCATCTGATATTAATTTGTGGAAATAGTCATTATTGCTTCAAATATTTTTTTCTATTGCTTTCCCTCTTTTCCTTCTTATATTCCCATTATGTGTAGGTTGTACATTTTGCAGTTCTCTATTCCTGGATATTCTATCCTTTTTTGTTCACTGTACTTTCAGTTTTGGAGTTTTTATTGAAATATTCTCGATAAGAGATTCTTTCCTTAGACATGTTTAGTTTGCTAAAAGAACCCATCAAATACTTTTTTCATTTTCTTAGAGTGTTTTTGATCTCTAGCATTTCTTTTGGCTCCTATTTTGAATTTCTATCTCTCTGCTTACATTGCCCATCTCTTCTTGTATGCTGCTTACTTTATCCATTAGAACCCATAGAGTATTAATCATAGTTGTTTTTAAAAATCTCAGTCTGATTACTCCAACACCACTGCCATATACAAGATTTGTTCTGATGCTTACTTCAGAAGAAACCCCAAACCTCAGTGAGACAGGAAGGCTAGAGTGGGCTGGGGTTGAGTATTTCATTTCCCCCAAATTAATTAGGCTCTGTTAAAGCCCCAGCTGATTACACTCTGGTTAACTCATTTCTCCTGAGACAAGTCTTGTTAAGAGCAGAGAGCTGTGACTTCAAAATGGTTCCCATTTCCTCTCTCCCTGCTGGAAGCTCAAGAGGGGTTTTTCTTCAGTATTTCCTTTGAGGACTTGGTAGGACTCCTGGAGGTAAAATGCACAAAAGTGTGCCCCACTCCCAATGGCTGGGTCCTCTGGAGTTCTTAACTCTCAAACTGAGCCTCCAGTAATCTGTCAGTGATACTTGAGCTTTTCCTGCTCTGGCCTCGGCGCCTGTGGACGTTTCAGCTCTTGGGGTTCTGTCCCTGTAAGTTGTGATTGTCTACATCTGCTTGTTGGTCTTTACAGGGTGGGTGGCAGTTGTTTACCCTGTGACCTCACTTCTTTTATAGATCTAAGCAGAGCTGTTGATTGGTTGTTTAGCATGTTACCTTTTGGTAAGCAGTGACTTCCAAGCTTCTGGGAAACTGGATTGAAAACTAGAGTATTTAGGCCTGTTAAAATTTCTCTTAGCAATGTCTTAGAGTTTTCAGGGGCTTGGTCTTGCACATATTTTGTTAAATTTATCCCAAGGTATTTCATATTTCTTAATGGATACTTGAAAAAAATTTTATCTTGTAATAATTCATTGCTACTGTATGTAAATACAATGATTTTTACATGATGAATTTGTATCTTACAACATTATTTGTGACAAAAATCCAGAAATAGCAAAATTAAAAACCACCAAATCAAATAGTATTTAGTAAGTGTTTATTATGCATATCATAGTTCTAGAAATGGGAGTATAAATTGACACATAGCTCAAAGGCATGAAGTTATAGGATGGCTTATAGAGAGAAAATGAGGAAGTTGTTTTCCCTTTATAATGATTGGTTATTACAATGTGGGATTCCATACAAGGGACCAGTTAAAATGATTGTCTTATACCATTTTTAGGAAGATGGCTTAAGTTTCTTTGTGACTATCAGAGGCATTTACAAGAAACAACCCTAAATTAATTTTACCCACATTCATGAAATAAGCAAGATTTAGTTTTCCTTACATGGCTTAAATGGTTTTGTCTGCTCAGGGCATTCTCAAGTTTGAAATCCATTTTATTTTTAATTTTAGCACCAGTAATTAGCTTTTTGTACACTCCTTAAGATTTTCTCTATATTGATGATCATGTTTCTATGTTGATGATGAAACAGGGAAAAATTTTATTTTCTTTTTTCCAGTTTGTATTTATTTTATGCCTTTCTTATTGAAATAATTAGCACCTCTAAAACAATGTTGAATAGAATTTATAAGAGCAAATATTTTTTCCTTGATCCTGATTCTTGGGAGAGATAACTTTGGCATTGGCTGTGGGTTTTTGGAGATGCCCCTTATACCTTCTTTTTGTAGTTGGATAAGAGTTTTCAATCATGAATAGTTGTTCACTTTTACCAAATGCTTTTTATTCATCCTATTTTAAACCTGGTAATATATTAAATTACACTAATAGATTTTATTTTTTTTAATTTAATTGTATTTAACTTTACAATATTGTATTGGTTTTGCCATATATCGAAATGAATCTGCCGCAGGTATACATGTGTTCCCCATCCTGAACCCTCCTCCCTCCTCCCTCCCCATACCATCCCTCTGGGTCGTCCCAGTGCACCAGCCCCAAGCATCCAGTATCGTGCATCGAACCTAGACTGGCGACTCATTTCATATGTGATATTATACATATTTCAATGCCATACTCCCAAATCATCCCACCCTCTCCCTCTCCCACAGAGTCCAAAAGACTGTTCTATACATCAGCGTCTCTTTTGCTGTCTCATATACAGGGTTATTGTTACCATAAAATGCTAAACCAATCTGTTTTCTTGGGATAAATCCCACTTAGTCACGATATATTATTCATTTTATATATTTCAGATTTCAGACTTGATTTGATAAAATTTTAAAAGAATTCCTACGTCTGTTTTCATGAAGAATATTTATATTTTTCTTTTTAATAATGTCTTTTAATGAATTGGAAAATGTACCTCCCTACCTCCCTTCTATTTTCTGGAAGAGTTTGTACATATTTGTTTGTTTTACTTAAGTGTTAGGTGAAATTCAGCCAAGAAGGTATATGGGCCTGTTGCTTTTGTTGTGGAAAGCTTATTCAGATTTTCATCCATTTGGTAAAAGTGAACAACTATTCAATTTATTGATCTTTTCAAGGATCAGCTTCATTGATATTTCTCTAATTTTGTTTTATATATAATTCACTTCTATTCTTAATTATTCCCCAAATTCATTACTTTGGGTTAAATTCCTTTTTTCCCTACTGTTAGTGCAATGACTTGCATCTTTGGTTTGATAAAAAATTTGATCTAAACCTTTTGTCTTTTCTAATACTTCAGCATGTTATACTATAAATTTCTCTCTGAGCACTGTTTACACTGAATTTCTCAAATACTGATCTGTTGCATTCAGTGTTATCCACTACAAAATATTTTCTAATGTCCATTGTAATTTCTTCCTTGAAGATTACTTGGAAGATATTTAACTTGAAAATACTTGGGACTTCTAGATGTCTTATTTTTGCTGATTTTTTAAATTTAAACTTTAGCCAAAGAAAAAATATTTCCATCTTTTAAGCTGTATTGAGACTAGTTTTATGGCTGAGTATATGCTCCATTTTGGTTATTTTTCCATGTGCTTTGAGAAGACTATGTATTCTGAAGTTGTAGCATTATAGTTTTCTTTAATGTCATGTAGGTTAAGATAATTGACAGTGTTGTTCAGATCTACATTATTATAGATGGTTTTGCTGGTTATTCTGTTTTCTGGGAAATGTGTGTTAAAGTCCCTAGCTGAGATTGTAGATTTGTCTTTTTTATTTTTTCTTCCAGTTTTTGCTTCATATATTTTGAAACCCTTTTATTGAGTCAAGTATATTTATAATTATTTTATCTTCTTCATCTTCCTAAAAATGGTATAAGACAATCATTTTAACTGGTCCCTTGTATGGAATCCCACATTGTAATAACCAATCATTATAAAGGGAAAACAACTTCCTCATTTTCTCTCTATAAGCCATCCTATAACTTCATGCATAATAAACACTGACTTTTATAATGGTGAAATATCCTTCTCTATCTCTAAAACTACCACTTGTCTTTAAACTTATTTCTTATTATATCAATATTCAGTTGTTTTTGTTGTTTACAGATAAGCATTTTGACAGCTCTCACTTTCAGTATCTGTTTTTTCTTTTTAAGATTTTATATGCAAAAGACAGTTCATTTATATCCAAGTGGCAGTCTTTAACTATTGATTCAAGTCTTTTATAGTTAATGTAATTATTGATACAATTGCACTTAGATCTGCTTTTTACTATTTAAAATTTTTCTTATTGAAGTTTTGTTTCTTTCATTTTTTTACCTTTTAAAATCAATCAATTTCAAAATGCTATTTCATACCTTTGTTATTCATATCTTCATTTTTTGGTGGTTGCTAAAATGTTAAAAATATAGCTTATACCTAGTCAGTCTGCTTAGAAATAATTTTAAATTACTTCTTATAAAATACAGGAACCTTATAACAGTATGTATTTCCATTTTCTCCCTTTTCTTAAGACTTGTCATGCATGTGTCTATTTAGTCCATAAAGCAACAAATAACATGTAGTACTTTTTCACCTTATATACTCATATAGCTTACAAAAATTAAAGAGAAAATAATAGTTTTATATTTACCCATACTTTTACTATTTGTAATAGTCTTCATTCTTCCCTGTATATCTGAGTTGTCATCCAGTGTCATTTAGTTTCAGATTGAAGAACTCTCCTTAGCATTTCCTAAACTACATGTGTGTTTCCATACTATAGTGGTTATCACGTTCATCTAACATGTGAAAGGTCCCCAGTTCCAAACAGGGCAGAAACAGTGGGGATCTACTGTTTTCCTCAGCTAAAACACTTTCTTGGGAACCAGAGATCAAATTTTCAGCATCCACTGGATCATAGAATAAGCAAGAGAACTCCAGAAAAACATCTACTTCTGATTCATTGACCATGCTAAAGCTTTTGACTGTGTGGATCGCAACAAACTGTGAAAAATTCTTCAAGAGGTGGGAATACCAGACCACCTTACCTGCCTCCTCTGAAACCTGTGTGCAGGTTAAGAAGCAATAGTTAGAACTGGACAGGGAACAATGGAGTGTTTCCAAACTGGGAAAGGAGTATGTCAAGGCTGTATATTGTCACCCTGCTTATTTTACTACTATGCAGAACACATCTACTTCAAAATGCTAGGTTGGATGAATCACAAGCTAGAATCAAGATTGCTTGGAGAAATATCAACAACCTCAGATATGCACATGATACCACTTTAATGACAGAAAATGGAGAGGAACTAAAGAGTCTCTTGATGAAGGTAAAAGAGGAGAGTGAAACTCAACATTCAAAAGATTAAGGTCATGGCATCCAGTTCCATCACTTCATGGCAAATAGATGGAGAAACAATGGAAACAATGACAGATTTTATTTTCTTGAGCTCCAAAATCACTGTGGATGGTAACTGCAGCCATGAAATTAAAAGCCGCTTGCTTTTTGGAAGAAAGGCCATGGCAAACCTAGACAGTGAATAAAAAAGCAGAGGCATCGCTTTGCCAACAAAGGTCCATATTGTCAAAGCTATGATTTTTCCAGCAGTCATGTACGGATGTGTGCGAGTTGGACCTTAGAGAAGACTGAGTGCCAAGGAATTGATGTTTTCAAACTGTGGTGCTAGAAAAGACTTTTGAGAATCCCTTGGACATCAAGGAGATCAAACCAGTCAATCCAAAAGGGAATCAATCTTGAATATTCATTGGAAGGACTAATGCTGAAGCTTCAATACTTTGACCACCTGAGGCAGAGTGCTGACTCATTCGAAAAGACCCTGATGCCAGGAAAGATTGATGGCAGGAGGAGAAGGGGGTGACAGAGAATGAGATGGTTGGATGGCATCACTGACTCAATGACTTGGTTTGAGCAAACTCCAGGAGATAGTGAAGGACAGGAAGACTGGCACGCTGCACTCCATGGGGTAACAAAGAGTCAGACAGGACTTAGCCACTGAACATCAACAGCAATACTACATATCTATTCCTGACAGCTTCTCTAATTTTTAATCTTAAAAATGTTCTTAATTTGCTTTCATTTTTGAAGTATAGCTTTGCTGTAAATAACTTTTTATCCTTTAGTGCTTTGAACATGCTATTCAACATGCTATTCCAGTGTCTTCTGATTTTCATAGTTTCTCATGAGAAGTCAGTCATCAAATTTTGTGGTATGCCCACTTTATCCATACGTCCTAAAGTGTTTTGCTCTGACTTTTTTTTTCCAGACTGTCTCTTTATCTTTTGCTCATAGCAGTTTGTCTCTGTGTCTAGGTATATGTTTCTTTTTATTTATCTTGATTAATATTTGTTGACCTTTCTGAATCTATAAATTAATATTTTCTACAAAATTTGTAAATTTCTAGTTGATTTTTTTTTTTCAAATTTTTTCTGCCTCTTTGTCTCTCTCCTTTCTTTCTGGAATTCCAAATATGCACATGTTAGACTATTTCAGAGGTCTTGTTCTTTTTTCCTCTGTTCTTTGGCTTAGAGAATTTTTATTGATCTATTTCAAGTTCACTGGTTCTCTTTTTAAGTCATGTAAATGTCTCCTATTGAACTCATCTAGCTAATTTTATGGATTCCTTTTTAAGATGCTTTGCCATCTTTGAGCTTTGTACTCTGACACTTAAAGCTTTCTGTGGCCAAATTATGCATAATTGGGAAATGTGCTTAGCTGGGAAAAGCATTAGACATGGATTCTGTATAGTTTTACCTTTCAAGAGGTTATTTTTCTTTGGTTTCTTTCTGTATTTTTCACCATACTGTCAGCCAGGTATTTGGACAGCTTTTGCTCTTAATTTTGATCTATTTCTTTGATTCTCTTAGAGTCTGGATTTTCCCTTTACATTTTCAGCTGCTTTGCCTGCACTGAACTCTGGTATCTGGCACTTTTAATCTGTGCCCCTATAGTTTTTCCCTACGTCATGTTCTGTAGCTGTTGGGGTAGATGATACTTTTGGGTCAATAAGTCATAAAGTAAAACTCATTTTCCTTTAAGTTAAAATTTTTTAAAGGCTCAACCCTCTTTCTTCTCTGTCTGCTTTTGAATTCTGTATGGTATATTTAAATGTTCTCTATCCAGTTTTAAAATAGTATATGTAGAGTGTTTTCTGACCGTATCACTCCATAACTACTTACCTTCTACAGCATTGTCATAAATGATGGTGTTCTATGGTGCTATTTCTCTGTAAATTCAGGAATGTCTCTTTTCCATCTTCAAAATATTCAGTATTTCTGTTTTGGCGTCTTTTATTGTTTTCCAGAAATTTTTTATTTATTCTTATTTTCCCTGCCATTTCATAAACTTTGTAATGCAGTAGAGATAGATATAAATACAATGTATTCATCCAGTCTTCTCAAAATTGATTACTTAAATATAATGTGTCCTTTTAAATTTCATATTTATAACTCAGTTAATTATATGCAATCAGTAAAATTTAAATTATAATTCTTTCCAAAAAGAGGTTAGAGTAAAAATCTAGAAATTGAAATAAAAGATTATTTGAATTTAGTTACTCAGAATAGAGTTTAGAGTTCAAATTAATTGCCAATTCCCCCACTTTGTTTTCTCAGGTTCATACAGTCCAATATCTTTAATTGTCTTGTTTTTTCTATTTTTTATCAAATATATTTCTAAGCAGCATGTTATTCTTACTTTTATACTTGGTTGCATTTTCAAGCCTCATTTACTCTTCTACATATAAAGTTCTTGTGGGCAGGGCCTTTAATTTGCTTGTCCTGAGAACTAACTTCAAGGCCTTGGGGATAATGACTAAAAAGTCCATGTTTATCTTTCTGCACTTTATTCTTAATTACAACAGATGAAAAGAGGCCAATTCACTTAAGATTTCTAAACCTGTGTACTTCATTTGATGTAAATTTTATAAAGAGACTGTTTAAAAAGGTATAGATATTTTCTTTCTTCTCCACCTGCTGGTTAGATATATAATGTGTGCATGCATGCTAAGTCTCTTCAGTTATGTCTGACTCTTTGCGACCTTCTGGACTATAGCCCACCAGGCTCCTCTGTCCATGGGATCCTCCAGGCAAGAATACTGGAGTGGGTTGCCATGCCCTTCTACAGGGATTGAACCTGTGTCTCTTATGTCTCCTGCATTGACAGGTGGGTTCTTTACCACCAATATTCATATTTTATCATTGTTGTTTTTGAAGAAATGTAAGCACTATTGCTTGAAATATTTCCTGGCTTAAACATGTTTTCTTATAAAATCTTTTCAAGTTTAAGATACAGATGTCTTGATCTTTTTAATCTCGATTTGTTAGAATTTTAAGGTATTTTTCAAAAATATATATATATTTTTCAAATAAGAGTTAATAAAATATAGTAATGTAAGATTTTAAAATAAGTATTTGTTTATTGTATGCAGCTGTAGTATGCCTATTGTTTTAAAGTCCAATAACTCAAATAAGAATTTATTGCCACTAATATCTATTAAAAATGACGCAATGAGGAGCCTTCAAAAATTTGAGATTAGTTAGTTGCATATAACTTTGTCTGTGAGTTATAACCGTTACAGAAATAGATAAAAGAGATATATTAGCAATTACTACCCTGTACAGTTTATTATTTATGTAAACACTAAAGAATATGCCTATATACTTATAATCAAGTACTGATTGAATGCTTTGTAAATCATATTGTATTATCTGAAGGTATTCTAAATAATAAGTATTTGAAAGAATTATATAGAAACAATATACCTCATCTTTGTTCAGTAAATGATTTGATATATTTTATTCTTCTACATCATTGACTATCATTATGTTTTAGGCAGAGATGTGGGGCTATATTAATAATTCAAAAAAAAACCCCTTGAGATTATGTTTTTTTTAATTGTTCTAAACTTGTGATTTTTAAATTTTTATAAATATGTTGTAACTTTAACTTAAAAAAAAATTTTATTTATTTAGTCTCTTTTGGCTATGCTGGGTCTTTGTTGCTGTCCACAGGCTTTCTCTAGTCACAACGAGTGTGGGCTCCTCTCTAGTTTCAGTGTGCAGGCTTCTCGTTTCAGTGGCTTCTGTGTTGTGGGGCACAGACTCTAGTCCACTACTGTGGCCCGTGTTGTGCACAGGCCACAGTAGTAGCAGTGTGTGGGCTCATTATTGTGGCTCTCAGGCTCTAGAGTGGGGTCTCAGTAGTTAAGGAACATGGGCTTAGTTGCTCTGCGGCACGTGGGATCTTCCTGGACCAGGGATCAGACCAGTGTCTCCTGAATTGCAAGGTGGACTCTTAACCATTAGACCACCAGGGAAGCCCTGAACTTGTGATTTGATTTGACAATTCAAGTTAATAATGAGTGTCTTATAATGGAGAAATTCAGTATTGTTTTTGCCATTTCACATCTTTCATATTTACATAATTTGTAAGTATTACATTCACAAAATTGCAATAATAATAAAAAAAGTAAACATTTAATTTTGTCCTTCTCTTCAGATAATGTGGAAATTATTTTTTCCAGTCACCAAATATTTCTAACTCTCTTCTTTCTCCATGCATAGAAAGATAATGTCCCTTTGATAACAGGCTTACCAATAACTTGCTCTAGGCTAGCGATATGTGTCATTTCCTGGTGAAAATCTCAAGAACCTGTGCATGGTTTGCCATGTTACTTAATCTAAAATGTGTCTGTCAAACTTAAATCTCTGTCATTCTGGGTCCTTGAGAGTCTGTGATGAACAGAGCTATTGCTGCACCTCCTTGAACATGAAATAGACTTCTATGTGATAAGCCATATACATTTTGTTTGTTACTGCAGTGTATTCTAGCCTTTTCTGACAGATACAAGAATTACCCAAGGGAGATACTGTCATAAGTATGAAATATATGACATTGGTATAGCTTTCCCTTGAGAAAACTATTTTTAGATGCTGGAGGGATGGCAGTCTGTGTTATGTGGTGGCAAATTTAAAGTTGTTTATGAAGATGTGAAAACAAGAAAATGTACCTAATGAACTTGTAGTTCTTAAGTTGTTAAAAAACAAAACTTTAGTAGTTTGTGTTCTTGATGATGATTGCATTTATTTATTTCGTTTCACTCCTCCTTCATCTTTTCTTCTTTCTCCTTTTCAAAATGTTACCTTTAAACTATAAAATACTTGAAGTTCTCCAAATAATGTAAGAGAGGTCTATAAGTCCACAACCTTGATGAAATAGATGTCAACATTTTGCTATAATTGCCACAGATTTCTATGTTTTAAAGGCATAAAATATTCCAGATAGTTAAGATCCCTCCCTCATTCATTTCTTTCTCTCCTCTTCAGACATAACATCACTGGCATGATGTTGGTGTAAATCGTTGCCACCAAGTTTTATATTTTTACTACATATACATGTATTCCCAAACAATTTGCTTTGGCTATTTTGAAAAGTTACATACATGATACTATTTAGTTTTAGTAGTGTTAAAATGCAGTTCTATTGTTTTAATTATGGAGGCTTTATACCTAGTTCAGGTGTAGATAAGGTTTTGCAGGGATTTCCCTGGTGGCTCAGCTGGTAAAGAATCTGCCTACAATGTGGGAGACCTGGGTTCGATCCCTGGTTTGGGAAGATCCCCTGGAGGAGGGTATAGCAACCCACTCCAGTATTCTTGCCTGGAGAATGCCCATGGACAGAGGAGGCTGGGAGGCTACAGTCCATGGAGTTGCAAAGAGTTGGACGTGACTAAGCAACTCAGGTTTTTCAGATATTGTTCATTTGATACAATGCCTTTACTAAAGTTCTTCTTGATCTAAAGACTTGTGCACTAAACAGATAAGGTTATCTGCCATCCATACATCTCACATACAGTGGTGACATAGGTATAAGATGACTGTAATAGACACTCCTGTTCAAAAAAATATGGCAGGTATTATACACATAGAAATCTCGGTCCACTGTGAGTGAGCACATTTTTCCATTCCTTGATTAGGGCCCAGTCCTGCTTCCTCTGAGTTTTCTTCTGTAGCTGTTGGTTTAACCCTCTAAGTTGCTCTTCTTTTCACATAATAAATGGCCGATGATTGTAACTTGAATATCCATCTTAGCTTGCTTTATGCAGAAGAAAGTTTGTAAGTTCATAATCTTTGCATTTTTTTTTTTTTTACTATTTCTGTTCATTTTAATTTAATTTGGTGGTGTTTATTCTAGGACAATCCTTGTAAATTTTTGTGATTCTTACTGGATATTCATTTTACTTTTCCCCCTAAGGATTAGCTTTGGGATATAGTATTCATTCTGTTTTTGTTTTATAATTCATTAATTTATGCTTAAATTGTCATTAATCCCTTTGCTTTTCTGAGGATTATTTGTAGTTCTTTTTACTTTTTAACATAACTATTTTAGGCGATGTGTTTTCCTCAGCTCAGTGGTTTAGCTGTATTTCGTATATTGTTTGTCCATATATATTTAGCAGTTTAGGCGTGAATTTCATCTTTGCATCATGATTTGTATAAACTTTTAACTTTCTTCCTAAAATTTCCAGAACTTCTTCCTGAAGATCCAGAAGTGGGACTTCTGGTTTTATATTTGTCAATTGTCAACTCCCCAGAAGTCTACCAGAAAACCTAATGATAAAGCAAAGTGAAATTTATATGACCTACTGCAATAAAGAAGAACACCACATTGTGATAACCTTTGTACTGAATAAAGAAGGGGAAAATCAGTGGAAGATTTGTATAGGGCTTTTAATTCTGGTTTTAAGTGGTTTAATGTAGGAAATTTGTTGGAGCTGGGCAAACTTCACAACATAATGGTTTAATATTGGGGATACAATGTGGTGAGAGTCATGAAGAGAGTCTTGATAAATAAATTATTGTTTGATGGATAAGCTGTTTGCTTGCATAAATATTCTGCTAAAATGATACAAAAGATATTTGCCCAGATCAGCTAACTATTTGCCAGGATAACTTGATTTGTAGGAATTTCCTTAAGTTAACCGTAGAGTTGTTTTTTGGTTTATATCTTTATTTCCCTGGTCAACAATTTTTCAGAACAGATAGTAGAATCATGTCATGTGAACAGTGTTCTCAGACTTGATAATTAAGACATATAGAAAAAAAAAAAAAGACATATAGAAATAAGTGGTCTCAGGTTTTATTGTTGACATCTAATTTTGTACACATTGTTTTCAGAATATATCACCTATATTATATCCATATTATTGGCATGTAACCAACCATTGTCTTTTTTTCCCCTGACATTTCTTAGAAATCCTATTATTATCTTACTTCAGGTTTTATTGTATTTAGATAATTCTATAATCTTATCTCTAAAGTGTATCTCCTGATTTTGTTTATTTGCTCATTTGTTGACAGTCATTTAGTAAGTGATTACTAGGGTCATTTTACTACCAGCTGAAGTATCAACTTGCATCTCCAGTTAGACATTTCTATTCCAATTGGATTTTTCCCCTAAATTAATTTTTTTGAGTTAATGATACTACCATATCACCTAGGTCTTGACTGGTGGCTCAGTTGGTAAAGAATCTGCCTGCCATGCAGGAGACCACCTGCAATACAGGAGACCCAGGTTGGATCCTGGGGTTGGGAAGATCCCCTGGAGAAGGAAATGGCAACCCATTCCAGTATTCCTGCCTGGATAATCCTATGGACACAGGAGCCTGGTGGGTTACAGTCCATGGGGTCACAAGAGTCAGACGTGGCTTTAGAGAGTAAACCATCACCACATCAGTTCAGTTCAGTTCAGTCGCTCAGTTGTGTCCCACTCTTTGCAACCCCATGGACTGCACCATGCCAGGCTTCCCTGTCCATCACCAACTCCTGGAGCCCCCCAAAATAAAGTCTGTCCCTGTTTCCATTGTTTCCTCATCTTTGCCGTGAAGTGATGGGACAGGTGCCATGATCTTAGTCTTCTGAAAGTTGAGTTTTAAGCCAACCTTTTCACTCTCCTCTTTCACTTTCATCAAGAGGCTCTTTAGTTCTTCTTTACTTTCTGCCATAAGGGGTGGTGTCATCTGCATATCTGAGATTGTTGATATTTCTCCTGGCAATCTTGATTCCAACTTGGTGCCTTATCCAGTCCAGCATTTCTCATGATGTACTCTGCACAAAAGTTAAATAAGCATAGTGACAATATACAGCCTTGACAGACTCCTTTCCCGATTTGGAACCAGTTTGTTGTTCCATGTCCAGTTTTAACTGTTGCTTCTTGACCTGCATACAGATTTCTCAGAAAGCAGGTCAGGTGGTCTGGTATTCCCATCTCTTTAAGAATTTTCCACAGTTTGTTGTGATCCATGCAGTCAAAGGCTTTGGCATAGTCAATAAAACAGAAGTAGATGTTTTTCTGGAACTCTCTCGCATTTTTGATGATCCAACAGATGTTGGCAATTTGATCCCTGGTTCCTCTGCCTTTTCTAAATCCAGCTTGAACATCTGGAAGTTCTCAGTTCATGTACTGTTGAAGCCTGGCTTGGAGAATTTTGAGCATTATTTTGCTAGTGTAGGAGACGAATGCAATTGTGTGGTAGTTTGAATATTCGTTGGCATTGCCTTTCTTTGGGATTGGAATGAAAACTGATCTTTTCCAGTCCTGTGGCCACTGTTGAGTTTTCTAAATTTGCTGGCATATTGAGTGCAGCACTTCCACAGCATCTTCCAGGATTTGAAATAGCTCAACTGGAATTCCCTCACCTCCACTAGCTTTTTTCGTAGTGATGCTTTCTAAGGCCCACTTGACTTCACATTCCAGGATGTCTGGCTCTAGGTGAGTGATCACACCATCGTGATTATCTGGGTCATGAAGATCTTTTTTTGTACAGTTCTTCTGTGTATATTTGCTACTACTTCTTAATATCTTCTGCTTCTGTTAAGTCCATACCATTTCTGTCCTTTATTGAGCCCATCTTTGCATGAAATGTTCCCTTGGTATCTCTAATTTTCTTGAAGAGATCTCTAGTCTTTCCCATTCCTCTATTTCTTTGCATTGATCACTGAGGAAGGCTTTCTTATCTCTTTTTGCTATTCTTTGGAACTCTGCATTCAAATGGGTATATCTTTCCTTTTTTCCTTTGCCTTTTGCTTCTCAGATTAAAAAAGCCACATCACTTAGATTAAAAAACTTAAATTATCTGATTCATTTTTAATCTCCTTTACCACTGAATATATTAATTATTCCTTTCAAATATCAGTTTACCCTCTCCAATCCTAGTGCCACAGTCCTTGAGCAGCATTTATTATCTTGCACCTGGACTTCTGTAATAGCTTTCTATAAACTCTTCGGTGTGCCTAATTTCATGATTTACGCTGAAGACCATATTCATCTGCCTCTTCATTGCCTGTAAGATAAAGATTCAAGGTAATTTGGCCTTGGTTTCCTTTATAATATCAATCTTCTATACAAAGTCACTGTTTCAGGTCTATTCATCAGCTCCTGAATAAGCTACAGTTTCCAGTCTTCTTTGCCTGGTTCTTAGTAAGATGCAATAAAAACTGGCTGCTAATGGTAGCTTGAAAACCATCTTCTCATACTCTTCTTTGGATTTATACTTTGGGTCATACTTTAAAAAGCTGTTTTGTTGCTCAAATTGTTACAGTTTGGCCTTTGGAATTTCGTGTTCCTCTTTGACATATTCCCATCAACTTCTGTGTGTGTGTGTGTGTCTGTACTTCCTTTTCGGAACTAAAAGATGCTCCATCTTCTTTTGTATATCTCCTTTCCCAGTCCTAGAATTATCTCTCTAAGGAGCTGTGACTTCTTTTATTATGAAATGGTATCAGAAGCCAAGGTCTGGGTGCAAGGTGTGCTTGTTGATACTTGATATCATTTCTTTTAGGCTTTCTTAGCTGAAGGAGTAAAGAAATGTACACCTATAAATATTTATATATGTAACCATCTGCATCTGTATTAAGGTAAACATGAGATCATAGTTTTGTTTCCAACAGTAATCTATTACTACATGGGTGATTCTAGGCTCCACCACTTGCATATCTGTAAATTCTCATTCCAACAGTGAAAAACTGCCATTCATTTAACTAATCACTAAATTCTAGTATATATGTATAGCAGCTTTAAAACTGTTAACCCCATACTTGTGTGAAACAACTTTATCAACTAGAGAAAAGTGATTAGGTACAGTTTGTTTTTTGTCTTTAGTTTTTCATATTCCATTAATTTCCAAAACTATTTAGGTTAGTTTTGTTTCCCCCATCCCCTTTAGTGAGGCTGTTTCATACATTTGCCATACAGTTAGATTCTCTTGTCATTCCTTCTTGGAATCCCCTGACCTCCAAAATTATTTAAAAAATTTTTGTATTCTGTAAGGGTCACTCCTTGTGCTGCCTTATGGATTTTGATATATGGTCATACATCTACCATTATAGTATCATACACAACAGTTTCATTGCCCTAAAAAGTCCCCTGTACTTTATGTCTTCAGCCTATACTCCCTAAAACTCCCTATAACCACTGACCTCTTTATTGTCTCTCTAGTTTTTCCTTTTCCAGAATGTCATATAATTATTATTGGAATCATATAGTATATGGCCTTTTCAGACTGACTCCTTTTACTTAGCTATACACATTTAAAATTTATTCATATCTTTTTGTTACTTAATAGCTCATTTCTTTTTACTGCAAAGTAATAGTCACTTGTAAGGATGTGCCACAGTTTATTCGCCTATTGGAGGATGTCTTGGACATTTCTAATTTTTGGCAATTATAGTTAAAGCTATAAACATTCATCTGGAGGTTTTTGTGTGGGCATAAAATTTGAAATCAGTTGAGTAAGTATCTAGGAGTGATTGTTGGATTGTGTAGTAAGACTGTTTAGTTTTGTAAGAAGCTGCCAAATGTCTTATAAAGTGGCTGTATCTACTTAACAGTTTTTAGAGAACAAATCCTTTCAACAGTTTACCCACATTATTACTGTAGTGTGGTGATTAGTTGCACAGGCTTTGGAACAAGAGTGCTTGGATTCAAGTCTTGATTCTACTATTTATTAATTATGTAATTTTCAGAATATTGGATAATATCCCTGTGCCTCAGTTTCCTTCCCTATAAATTGAGAATATTTTAAGGATTAAATTAGATAACATAAGTTGTTAATTGTTGTTTTTGTCTCTTTTTCTCTCAGTGCTTTGCTTTTAATTTGTTTGAAGGGATGTCTCTGCTCCATTTCATGTTCCATCTCCAGCAACCAGATCTTTATTTGTAAAGTTTAGCTTCTCCTTATGGGGATAGGGGAAGAGTAGTGGCAGGAAAGGCTTTAATAGCTTTTTCTGTCAGATTCATTAAGGGAATTAAAGGCATTATTCAAGAGTGGAATATACTCTAGAGGAGGTTGTAGAGAGAGGTCCTAAACCCAGAATGATTTTAGACCTGGGCCATTACTGAGTGGTCTATGGAAATTTTCTCTGTAAATTAGAAAAAGACTCACTTTCTAGGTAGATACAACCCAGAGACAAGACACAGTGCTTAGCCAGGGGAGCGGGGCTGGATTCCAGCTCTCCCACATACCACCTAATCAGGTTCTATTATGCAGTTCACATACTACATAGCTTAGGTGTTGGCTCCCCCTGAGGGATGAGAGAATCGATTGTGGATTCCTTGTTGGATAAGCACGTGGATCAAGTCCCTTGGAACACAGTATCTCAGAAGTGCTTAGACATCCACGCCAGGGAATGACTGTGGGATGACAGGGAAGAGTGAATCACCAAACACTGGGCTTTGGGAAAGAATGATGCTACCATCAATAACTTTCAGCCAACATAAGGCTGAAAGTTATTGTTGTCCTAGCAAACAAGCTAAACATGTGAGAAACATTGCAGACAGAACTACAAAGTGAGTGAATGTTGGAAAATCAATGTCTGAACAAGTATTGAATCACCATATGAAAAAAAGATGAAACCTGTTAATCTGAGAGACTTTTCCTTTGATACATGTAAGGTTTTTATGACTCTTATCTCAGAAACATGAAAGGTACCCCCCCACCCAGTTGATTAATTGGACTTGAGAGGGGGAAAATATAGATTTGGAAAACAAAGAGAAGTGGCGAGTTTCTTTCACCCAAGCATTATATCTTGTTGTAGGTAAAATTAAGGACATACATTTTTTAAACAGGCCATAAGAATCAAATTGTGTAGGAGTTGCCCAAACAGGTAAGTTGAGTTCTACTTGAACTCTCATTTGACTTTCTCCAAAGAGTATGTTTCTAAGTTACTGGATTCCTTCCTTAAGCTTCTTGCTCAGTGTGAAGTGTAATGCAAATATTTTCAGATGAGTCACCTCCCTTTATAGCTAATTTATTAATATTTTGACTTTCTGGTTGGGAGCCTGCCAAAATGAGGCGTGTCTCATGGATTGTGAGAGGATGGACGAGGTACAAGTAGGACACGTAGGATATCTTTTCTATACGACAGTCAGGCACCCAGCTCTAGCTGCAAGTGTCAGGAATTCCATTATTCCCATCATCTATTTTTAGTTCTTATGTGAATTAAAAACTTTTTTCATTAGTTCTTCCTTTTTATTTTATTTATTTTTTGACCTTGCCATGTGTATATGGGGTTCCAGGGATCAAATCTTTGGCCCCTGAATTGGAAGCACAGAGTCTTAACCTGTGGATCACCAGAGAAGTCCCAATTGTGTAAACTTTTTAATAGCAAAAGTTTCAGTTCATTTTAGTCCAAGATAACTTAAAAAAAAGTTTATTTGGGGGCATTTATTTCCCACTACACTGCCAAATATCTGTTGTTATATTCACAGTGTATTGCTGTTTTTGACAGTGGAGCTTCAAGAGTCTAGCTTGTTATTGGTGCCATACAGCTTTTTACATAAATTTTTAAATTTACCCCTTAGGGAAGACATATATTTAAACCATCCAGGAGTGCTGATGTTCCAGGGACATATAAGCTTGCGAAAGCTGTATAATTCTCTCCATTTGTTTGATTTACCTCTTTGGGGCAAGAGTATAACCTTCATGTATTCCACAATCTACACATACTATTTAATGACACGTGAGACCAGTAAATTAATTTAAAACTAAGTTTGGTTGCTGTCTCTCATTGCTATGAAAAATCGTGTTCTCTTACAAGGGGGTTTTGACATTAGATCTGACTTCTTACTACAACACACAGACTCTGCCTTCTAAGTGAAAATGCAGCTAAATGCATACCAGCCTTCACTTCCATATTGTACTTTGAATTTATCTTGTCATTTATAAAACATCTAATGTGGTATATGAGATGTAGAGACATTTTTAGGTAATCCTGTAGTCTAGATGTAAGGAGCTAATATTCATTGAGCAGAAACTGATTCCCAAATAGAGGATATTACAGAGAAAACTCTGTTGACAATTTCAAATTGACCAGATTATATTGGAGATTTAATATAATATTGGGTACTTATTCATTTGAAAACCTATCTGTTCTTACCAGATAACACTGTTTTAATGGCTGTTTGAAAAGTTTCACTTACTATCTTTTATTCCCTTGTAACTTCACCCATGTGAAATTAGTCACCCACATAAAACAGGTCTCTCTCTTTTCATCATCACAAATAATTCATTCAAATAGATATCAGTGAACCTTTAGCATAACTGGGAATTAGCTAGGCTAGGGGGACGTAGAAGAGTGTATATGCAACTAAAATAACATTTATTAAGGCCTGAATATGAAAAGGAAAACTTGTGTATTTAAGAAGTACAAATTCCACATTTCTTCAAAGGCTCATTTGAAAAATCTTAGGAGTCAATACAACAGTCAGTTCAATACAGTGGTAAAGAAAAAAACAATTGGAACAGTTAGAGGAGATACTTTTAGTTCTAATACCACTCGTGATTCATTTAGTCAATAATTTTGTGATGAACATGTAGCATATGTCAGATATTGTGCCAAATGCTATGAACCCCATAGTGAACAAGACACGGTACCTGCTCCTAAGAAATCACGTTATAGTAGAGGATAAAGAAAAGAAACCTACAAAAATCTCCAGACTTATTTTTTAGAAGCAAATGAAGTTGCTTTAATGTTAGTGCCTGAATTTGGCATGAGACTTGTTGCTTAAAACCTAAGTAGCTTGGGGAACCTCAGTTCTCCTTCTAAGCCTCCTAAGTTACCTGAGAATTCCCAAGGGTGCCTCATATGTTTCTCAGAATCCCATTGTGTTCTTCTTTGGTTTTCCCTGCAAAGGTACTTCCAGCTGGTGCCTATGCAATCACTGTTAGAGGTACCTCCACATAAATGGCACTCACTCCTTGTTCAATTTCTCATATTCTCAGTCCTGCAAAATCCTTTAGCTACTACCATGTTGTCATCATGCTGGCATGACACACTGTTCTTCAACAGAATGTGAAACATGCCCCGAGCCCTACCTGTGCATTGTACTTCGTCGCCTAAACCCCAGATGCTGCTTATACCCCAGATGCTGCTTATACCCCAAGGCTCAATAAGTTCTCTCGGATTCAGTCCCTGGGAATAGGCTGAAAAAGAAATCCACGTTCTGTTCTTCATTTCCTGCTTTCCCGTTTCTGCTAAAAAAATTTATTCTCACAGGTCTTGTGTCCCCAGTACAAGTAATTCATATGAATAGACCCTGCAGATCTCTAGCTAACAATTTGGTGTATACAGAAGTATTCTATTTTGTAAATAAGTAGTTAATTATAAAATGCTGCTGCTGCTGCTATGTTGCTTCAGTCGTGTCCGACTCTGTGAGACCCCATAGACGGCAGTCCACCAGGCTCCCCCGTCCCTGGGATTCTCCAGGCAAGAACACTGGAGTGGGTTCCCATTTCCTTCTCCAATGCATGAAAGAGAAAAGTGAAAGTGAAGTCGCTCAGTCGTGTCCGACTTTTAGCGACCCCATGGACTGCAGCCTACCAGGCTCCTCTGTCCATGGGATTTGCCAGGCAAGAGTACTGGAGTTGATTGCCATTGCCTTCTCCGAATTATAAAATAGACTATGGTAAATTTTAACAGTTCATTTACAGATTTTGGGGGGCACACATAGGAAAGGGGCTGAACTCAGGCTCAGGAAAGTAAGGGTGTGGGGCCGGAAGTCTCCCTGAAAGATTTGACGACAAAGCTGAGGATCTAAGGATGAGTCAGAATTAGACTAAGAGGATGCATGAGAGTATATATGCAGTTAAAATAGTGTTTATGAAAGCCCAGAGGAGAGAGAGAGAAGAAGACATTTATTTTAAAAGTCCCAGTTCTTCCCTTCTCCAGAGGACCAGCTGGAAATCTTTATTAAGCTTTCTCCTCTCACTTCCTATTCATCTGTTTGTACCCTCTTTTTTGTGGTGGCTCAGACAGTAAAGAATCTTCCTGCAATGTGGAAGACCTGGGTTTAATCTCTGGGTTGGGAAGGTTCCCTGGAGGAGGGCATGGCAACCCACTCTAGTATTCTTACCTAGAGAATCCCCATGTACAGAGGAGCCTAGCAGGCTATAGTCCATGGGGTCGCACAGAGTCGGACATGACCGAAGCGACTAAGAAGTACCCTCTTTTTGTATTGATCACTGCCAATCTTCTATTTTAATTATTAGTAAGCATATCTATCACCCATTGCTAGCAGATAACGCATTGTTGTAGTGTTAGTTGATCAATTGTGTCTGACTTTTTGTGACCCCATAGACTGTAGCCCACCAGGCTCCTCTGCCCATAAATTTCTCCAGGCAAGAATACTGGAGTGGGTAGTCATTCCATTCTCCAGAGGATCTTCCCAACCCAGGGATGGAACCTGGGTCTCCTGCATTGCAGGCAGATTCTTTACCGTCTGAGCCACCAGGGAAGCCTGCTAAATTATTTTTCACATCCTTCATATTAATAACCACAATGATTTGTATATACCAGGTGCTTCATTAAAAACAACATGCTTGAAGTATTAATAGCTAAGGGTGCCTGGGATAAACATGCACATTTTATGAATTAACAACGGCATGAAATGAATGATGTGATAGAAGGTACACTGGTTGTAGGTAAAAAGGAAAAGTTAGACAAGATCCTTCTTATCTGTTGGAATAATTTCTTAGTGGTTAGTATCACCAGAGCATTTATGAAACAAGGATCAAAAGAATAATCAATTAGTTCTTTATATTCCACTTATACTAAATATCTACTTGAGCCAGGTACTCTTCTTTATCAAAAAGAGAATGAAATAGATGATTCATACAAAGTAATATATAACATATAGATAAAGCTTAAAGACTGGTAATAAAACAAAACTCACATGCCTGCCATATAGTTTAAGAAATGGAACATGTCTAAACGTTATAATGAAACATTTATTTTCCTAACAAAATGGCAAACCATCATGGGCTGCTGTGTTCCTCCCTTAGCTCTGAGGGAATTTTAGAACTCAGAACTAAAATTATAGAAAAATTAACATAATGGGCTGGAGGAGACTAAAGGAACATGCCAGTATGCTGTAGCTCTTATTAGGAAGAAAATTAGATTGGTCCTATGTTAAATCTATCCATCATAACAGCACATATAGAAAATATAAACAGAATAAGAACACTGAATCCATTTGATGGAAAGCAAAAGTGGAGAAAAGAAAATCAAAGAAAGTACAGAAAATAGAAAATGTTTTTAAGTTATAGCAGTATTATATTCTAAAATAAAAATTACAATAACTACAAATGGATTAACTTGATCAACTAAAGATGGATGCTCTAAGATTTGGTATAAAATATTTAACAACATATTTTCTATAAGAGTGTTGATTTTAAACAATGTCAAGGGAATGCTGAAAATAAAAGCATGGGAAAGGATGTGTAGTTAGTATGAACCAAGAAAAACATTGGGTAACAAATTTAAGTTCGACCAAATAGAATTTAAGGCTAAAATATAGTTGACTAAGAAATGTATACTTAAGAAAGGAATAATGGCCTATCTGCAAAGCCCAGAGGGTATGTGGATATAAAAAGAGGAAAGAACATATTGTATTAACAGTATCTTTGAAGTCCACCCTGTGACCTTCATTGGTTACATCCCCTACCTACTTCCCCCCACAGGTAACCACTACTCCAGATTTGGGGTTTATTATTTCTATGTTTTATATTACTCCACAACAAAGTATCAAGCTCAGTGGCTTAAAACAACACATATTTGTCATCTTACAGTTTGTTTGGTGCAGAGGTGCAGGCATGGCTTAGTTGTATCCTCTGTTCAGTCTCCCAAGGCTGGAATTAAAGTGTCAGTCAGACTGTATTCTCATCAGAGGCTCCCCTGGGAAAAGGTGTACCTCTAGCTGCCTCAGGTTGTTGGCAGAATTCACCTTCTAATGGTGATAGGACTGAGGCTCTTGTTTTCTTGCTGACTGTGGGACTGGAGTCTCTCTCAGCTCCTGAATCTTGCCTACCATGCAAGCTTTGTCATAGGCCCTCCAGCAGCATGCCAGCCTACCTCAGGGCCAGTAGGAGAATATCTTACTTTAGTTGGTTAATATGGAGTCTTACATAATGCAGTGTGATCATGGGAGTGAGGTTTTATCACCTTTGCCCATACTCATAGATTTTGTTCATACTACAAGGGGACGATTATACAATGGTGAGACTCATTAGGAGTCCCCTTTGGGTATGTCTGCAGTTTACAATTGACTATTTTTTTTTTTAATCATATGTATACTGGGCTTCCCCAAAGGTGGTGCTGGTGATAAAGAACCCGCCTGCCAATGCAAGAGACTCAGGAGACCTGGGTTCGATCCCTGGGTTGGGAAGCTCCCCTGGAGAAGGAAATGGTTACCCACTCCAGTATTCTTGCCTGGAGAATCCCATGGACAGAGGAGCCTGGTGGGCTACAGTGCATGGGGTTACAAAGAGTCAGACACGACTGAAGTGACTTAGCATGCATATGTATATTAAAATAGATATTGTTTAATTTGTATATGCTTTTGAATTTTATATAAATGGAATCATTCTATATATAATATTCTCCAATTTGCTTTTCCATACATAATTATTTTTAATTCACCTGTGTTGGTATGTCTGTCATCCAGTCATCTCCATTAGTATGCATGTTGTAGTCTATGGTTAAACTGTCACAAAATTGATTTATTATTCTACTAATGCAGAAAATTAGGCCATGTCCAGTTTTTGCTATTCTGAACAGTATTGCTATGAGCCTTCTTGTTCATGTTCTTGCTGCAGATGTGTAAGAATTTCTCAAGGATTATAATCCATTCTTTATACAGAGACCAGAGTAAGTTGTCTTTTAAAAACATAAATCAATTTAAAGTCCTCCAGTGACACCTTATTGTACTTTGAATAAAATCCAGACTCCTTACCATGGTTTGCAAAGCTGTGCATGCTTTGGCCTTTGTCCATGTCTATGACCTCTTCTTGGACTAATCTTTCCCTAGCTCATTGTGTTCCACAATGGCCTTTTTCTTTTCCTCAAACTTGCAAATTTTTGCATTCATTCTCACCCTGGGGCTTTTGTACCCTCTTATTAACATGCTCTTTGTTGTAGCCTTTGAATGTTGACTCCATCTCATCACGGTTGATTCAGGTCAAATAGCATCATAGTGGTCTTTCCTAGCTAGCAAATCCAAAGTAGTTACCACTCACTCTCAGCCCCATAGCTCTATTTTAATTCATTTCCTAAAATCTATCACTATGATAGTTTTCTTTGATTTATTAATTGCCTGCTAATCTGTCTATCTCCCCATTTTGAGTGTTGTGAATTGCTCTCTTAGAACAGGAATCTTTTTCTATTGTATATCCTCAATACTTAGCCAAGTCTCTGGCACGTGTAAAGCACTCAAAAATGTTATAGTAAATGAGCGAGGAAAAAAAAAAAAAAAAAAAAACGAAAACTACACTATCAGAATTTCCAAAAGCCAGTAGTATAGAAATGAAGTTAAAAAGGAGTATAAAACAATTTTTCTACAGACTTCAGGTGGGCTCAGAGGATCCATCTGTCCTGTGTTCTCCTTTCTTGTTGAGGAATGTTGCCAAAAGCCAAAATAAAGAGTTTTCTTTCAGACAGAATTTTAAACTAGGAAGAAATGATATTACAGTGCTGGATGAGTCTAGGGAAGGGTTGGTAAATGCTGCCTTTGCAGGCCAATCATTGGGCATTTAACTGTTGACAGACTTACTGGATCACTAATTAGAACTGTAAAATTTCAGGTGAGTGACAGTAACTTATACGCTAATTCTATTTTTTTTGTGTGTGTGTGTGCAGCTGCAATTGCTGGGCAGTTAATGCTATAATTGATGGACACTGTCAGTTGCTGAAATGGATGGAAATTATTATTCAAGTTGCCATTGTTAAATGTCATAATCACATTTTCAGTTACATCTAAAAAGGAGTGTATTTTTATTGCCTCTATAATAAAGCTATAATATGATTTTGGGGAACAAATATACCTTGGGTATAGAATATTATAAACCTAGATATAGGAAGGTCAATTAACTTTTAAATTTCCATCTGTACTGTATTCAATTTCTACTGTACCCTCAACTAATAGCCTTTTAAGAAAAACACAAAGAAAAATAGCTAAAATGATAAATACTCAAAAGAAGTATTATTTGTCCCATAAAAGACTCTTTGATTTTATCTTGGCGCTCTTAAAATTATTGAACATATCCGATCAATTAAAATAATATGTACTTCACCATGCTTCAAAAGAAATGAAACTTTTGGGGGCACATGTTTTATAATGAAGCATAGCCAGTGAATTGATTTTATACTGGTAAAATAGAATGTGAACTCTTGAAGCGAAGGACAGGGAAGCCTGGCATGCTGCAGTCCATGGAGTCACAAAAAAATGGACGTGACTGAGTGACTAAGCAACAATAGCTGATTTACAGTGTTGTCTTAGTTTTAGGTGTATGGCAAAGTGAAGCAAGTTATGCATATACATGTATTCACTCTTTTTTTAGATTCTTTTCCCATATAGGCCATTATTGAGTATTGAGTAGAGTTCCCTGCTAGGTTCTTATTAGTTATCTATTTTATATGTAGAATGTGTATATGCCAATACCAATCTCCCAATTTCCCTCTCCTCACTCTTATCCACTGGTAACCGTAAGTTTGTGGTTTGTGACTGTACTTAATTTTTGTACATAAGTTCATTTGTACCTTTTTTTTTAACATTCCACATATAAATGATACCATATGATATGTTTCTTTCTGTGTCTGGCTTACTTCAGTCAGTGTGACAATCTCTAGGTCCATCCATGTTGTGGCAAATGCCATTATTTTTTTTTTATGGCTGAGTAATATTCCATTTTATATATGCACCCCATCTTCTTTATCCATTCTTCTGTTCATGGACATTTCAGTTGCTTCCATGTCTTGACTACTGTTACTATGAACAGTGGGGTTTACATGTATATTTTCAAATTAAAGTTTCCTCTGGATATATGCCCAGGAGTGCGATTGCTGGATCATATGGCAATTCTATTTTTAGTTTTGCGAAACTTCCATACTGTTTTCCATAATGGCTGCATCAATTTATATTCCTACCAGCACTGTAGGTGGGTTCCCTTTTCTCCATATCCTCTCCAGGAAATATTATTTGTAGATTTTTTGATGATGGCCATTCTAACTGGTGTGAGCTGATACCTTACTGTAGTTTTGATTTGCATTTCTCTAATAATTAGCAAAGTTGACCATCTTATCATGTGCCTATTGCCCATCTGTATGTCTTCTTTGGAGATATGTATATTTAGGTCTCTGCCCATTTTTTTTTATTGAGTTTTTGTTATTATTGAGTTGTATGAGCTGTTGTATATGTTTTGGCACTTGGCCTTTGTTGATCACATCATTTGCAAATATTTTTTCCCAGTCCATAGGTTGTCTATTTGTTAATGGTTTCCTTTGCTGTGCAAAAGCTTGTAAGTTTGAGTAGGTCACATTTGCTTATGTTTGCTTTTATCTCTATTGACTTGGGAGACTTATCTAAGAAAACATTGCTACCATTGATGTCAGAGAATGTTTTGCCTATATTCTGTTCTAAGAGTTTTATGGTGTCACGTCTTACATTTTTAAGTCTCTAAGCCATTTTGAGTTTATTTTTGTAAGGAGTATGTAAAGTGTTTGAACATCATTGATTTACAAGCTGACCTCATTTCTTGATGACTGCCTTGGACTTTGTTGTGATTCATAAAAGATAATGTAAAGGGGCTTAGTGAAAATATAAAGGTGGATAGAAATAAGGAATGGTGAAGCCGAAGCAGAATTCACATCCGTCTCTTCATCGGTCTACAGCTCATCTTGACGAACATTATTCATCATTATAATGGAATTGTGTTCTGGCGCCAGCACCTGGAGAGGCTTAGTTAATAGAAGGCTGACTGACAGAGGCTTTGCCCCCAGGTATTTCTGTGGAATGAAAGCCTCCATGAGTGCAAAGCTGCCCAGCTATATCCAGATTCTGTATTTAAAGGTGGATGCTTAGAAGACAGCTGGAGAGGCTGTGCTTGACTGGGAGTCTGGCAAGCTGCTTAGTATCCTGAAGAGGAAATGAAAAGATCCTGTAGCATGTTCTGTCAGGGGTCTGCAGGAAACAGGAGAGATGGCCCTATTTGTTATATTTATTGGAGATATTATTATTTGTTTTATGCTGTGTGGAAGGAGGGCCAGAGCTATAATCTATTGATCATTTAGTTTTATGAAGTTCTCAAATGGGTGATCTGGTATTTTTCTGACAGAGAGGCTATGGTTCCTGAACACCAGTAATAAGATTGTCATGTCATTTTCTTCTCGTTGGTCTTTTTATTGCTTTTTATCTCTTTGCTGATATTACCTCTCTCCAACCTCACCTCCCCCCTTGCAACTGTCATTTTTTTTTTCTTTCTTTCTTTTTCTATTTTCCCCTCAGAGCCATGTTTAGGACCAGCTTGATTCATTTCATAGAATCTGCCCTGTGTTTCTGAGAGATTGCTCATCATTGCTTTTCATGTGTCATCCTGTGAGACTGTCTGCCCACTGCAGTCACTGTTGTAAAGTCTTCAGAGTAAACACTGGAATGTAACTTGGGAAGAAATAGGTCAGGGAAGCAGAGACCAAATGTTCATTTTGCAGCCACTGTGTGAGCAGATGGAGAAGAGATGAGCTGGCTCTCTTTGTGGGCCTCAGTTTTCTGTAAACTCTTTCAGGCTCTCCTGGGATGCATGCTCCTTCAAGAACCCTGTGAGTCTAAGCAGATGAACACTGAGAATGAAGTCTTCCTAATATCAGACACCAAGGTTATCGTGTTCCTTTCTGCTCTATTATCATACAGAGAAGAAAATTCACTAGATACATGCTTTTTCCCTCTTGTCACCTAGGAATGCACTAACAAACACAAAATCTCCTTGGGAAACAGTGCTAAATATTAATAGTGTGGCTTTCAATTGATGACAAATGAGGGGCATTGCCCCTGGGTGGTCACCAGTGGCCACAACATGGATGAAACACCATCCTGCCATCATGCCAGGCAGTGAACCAAATGAGGCGACTCCAAGTCATTCATAGGTTTACTGTGCCTTTGCTCCCAAGGAACACAGAGTTAAGAAAGAGAAGCTGTTCAAAACAAAGCAGAAACAGAGTATACCTTTAACGAATAGGTTGGCATGCATGCAATGAGGGCACAAAGACCAGCAAAGCAGGCAGCGAGTAACCAGGCTGGTGAAGAGTTAAGCTCTGAATGGTTGTGGAAGGGTGGTATGATGGCTGGGGAACAACTGCCTAATGTCTTTTAACCGGACTGTTTAGCAAAAGCTTCATTATGAACGTAATTGTGTGCTTGTGCAGGCACACTGCACGGAGCATCGCTCACAGGAAAGGTAGGATTGTATTGCCCGCTGCCATGCCAATTACTGGATATTAATGGCAGGATGGCATGCATATGCCAGAGCTGGGAAGCAGAAGGTTAATAGACGAACAGCACCAGAAGAGCCCATTTATCAGTTTCTATTTATCTCTCCTTGGGAGGTGGCAGGTTTACAGTAAATACCTTCTGTCCTCCTAATTTTCTAATGATGGGGATAATGATGGAGAATGGTGAAGTCATTAACTGGGACAGGCTCTGTGCATCACTCTGTCAACCACATCTCCCCAAGACTTGCAATGCGAAGTGATGGGCCCCAGCTGTTCACCAGAATCCCCTCCTCCCATCCCTTCCACCCTAAACTGCAAGCTTGGGAAATTGCTCCCCCAGTGAAGAAGGTGGAAGACCTGGGTGGGTGGAGAAGCATGCGAGAAGGGGAGCGAAGCTCTTCAGACAGAAGAATGGCTTTGCCAGCTACTCTCTCTTTGCATCAAACTTGAAGGAAGCACTGTTGATACACACCGGAATGCTTCTCCAGCAATGCCAAAGCTGCTATGAATTATGTCTGTGTGTGTGTGCTTAGCCATGTCCCACTCTTTGCAACCCCATGGATTGCAGCCCCCAGGAATTTGCCAGGAAAGAATACTGGAATGGGTTGCCATTTCCTCCTCCAAGGGATCTTCCCCACCCAGGGATGGAACCCACTTTCTCCTGTATCTCCTACATTGGCAGGTGGATTCCTTTAACGTTGGCATCACCTGGGAAAGCCATATGAATTATAGGTAGAATTGGATAATAAATCAATAATAGAAGTGAGTCTGCAGGGGGAGAGCAGAGAAGTGGATTTCATCAAATGTTCTTTTCAAAAACTGAGAGAAACTTAAAATACATGTAATCCATCTCCTCATCTCACCTCTAAATGGATTGGAAGTGCTGGAGGAAAATCCCTTTTGTAGAGGTAAAGTTTACTTCTTTAAAATTCTGGAGGCAGACTATAATCAGATCAGATCAGATCAGTCGCTCAGTCGTGTCTGACACTTTGCGATCCCATGAATTGCAGCACGCCAGGCCTCCCTGTCCATCACCAACTCCCAGAGTTCACTCAGACTCACGTCCATCGAGTCAGTGATGCCATCCAGCCATCTCATCCTCTGTCGTCCCCTTCTCCTCCTGCCCCCAATCCCTCCCAGCATCAGAGTCTTTTCCAATGAATCAACTCTTTGCATGAGGTGGCCAAAGTACTGGAGTTTCAGCTTTAGCATCATTCCTTCCAAAGAAATCCCAGGGCTGATCTCCTTCAGAATGGACTGTTTGGATCTCCTTGCAGTCCAAGGGACTCTCAAGAGTCTTCTCCAACACCACAGTTCAAAAGCATCAATTCTTCGGCGCTCAGCCTTCTTCACAGTCCAACTCTCACATCCATACATGACCACTGGAAAAACCATAGCCTTGACTAGATGGACCTTTGTTGGCAAAGTAATGTCTCTGCTTTTGAATATGCTATCTAGGTTGGTCATAACTTTTCTTCCAAGGAGTAAGCATCTTTTAATTTCATGGCTGCAGTCACCATCTGCAGTGATTTTGGAGCCCAGAAAAATAAAGTCTGACACTGTTTCCACTGTTTCCCCATCTATTTCCCATGAAGTTGTGGGACTGGATGCCATGATCTTTGTTTTCTAAATGTTGAGCTTTAAGCCAACTTTTTCACTCTCCACTTTCACTTTCATGAAGAGGCTTTTTAGTTCCTCTTCACTTTCTGCCATAAGAGTGGTGTCATCTGCATATCTGAGGTTATTGATACTTCTCCCGGAAATCTTGATTCCAGCTTGTGCTTCTTCCAGTCCAGCGTTTCTCATGATGTTCTCTGCATATAAGTTAAATAAACAGGGTGACAATATACAGCCTTGATGAACTCCTTTTCCTATTTGGAACCAGTCTGTTGTTCCATGTCTAGTTCTAACTGTTGCTTCCTGACCTGCATACAGATTTCTCAAGAGGCAGATCAGGTGGTCTGGTATTCCCATCTCTCTCAGAATTGTCCACAGTTTATTGTGATCCACACAGTCAATGGCTTTGGCATAGTCAGTAAAGCAGAAATAGATGTTTTTCTGGAACTCTCTTGCTTTTTCCATGATCCAGCGGATGTTGGCAATTTGATCTCTGGTTCCTCTGCCTATTCTAAAACCAGCTTTAACGTCAGGAAGTTCACGGTTCACATATTGCTGAAGCCTGGCTTGGAGAATTTTGAGCATTACTTTACTAGCGTGTGAGATGAGTGCAATTGTGTGGTCGTTTGAGCATTCTTTGGCATTGCCTTTCTTAGGGATTGGAATGAAAACTGACCTTTGCCAGTCCTGTGGCCACTGCTGAGTTTTCCAAATTTGCTGGCATATTGAGTGCAGCACTTTCACAGCATCATCGTTCAGGATTTGGAATAGCTCAACTGGAATTCCATCACCTCCACTAGCTTTGTTCTTAGTGATGCTCTCCAAGACCCACTTGACTTCACATTCCAGGATGTCTAGCTCTAGGTCAGTGATCACACCATCGTGATTATCTGGGTTGTGAAGATCTTTTTTGTACACTTCTTCTGTGTATTCTTGCCATCTCTTCTTAATATCTTCTGCTTCTGTTAGGTCCATACCATTTCTGTCCTTTATCGAGCTCATCTTTGCATGAAATGTTCCCTTGGTATCTCTAATTTTCTTGAAGAGATCCCTAGTCTTTCCCATCCTGTTGTTTTACTCTATTTCTTTGCATTGATTGCTGAAGAAGGCTTTCTTATCTCTTCTTGCTATTCTTTGGAACTCTGCATTCAGATGTTTATATCTTTCCTTTTCTCCTTTGCTTTTCGCTTCTCTTCTTTTCACAGGTATTTGTAAGGCCTCCCCAGACAGCCATTTTGCTTTTTTGCATTTCTTTTCTATGGGAATGGTCTTGATCCCTGTCTCCTGTACAATGTCACGAACCTCATTCCATAGTTCATCAGGCACTCTATCAGATCCAAGCCCTTAAATCTATTTCTCACTTCCACTGTATAATCATAAGGGATTTGATTTAGGTCATACCTGAATGGTCTAGTGGTTTTCCCTACTTTCTTCAATTTAAGTCTGAATTTGGCAATAAGGAGTTCATGGTCTGAGCCAGTCAGCTCCTGGTCTTGTTTTTGTTGACTGTATAGAGCTTCTCCATCTTTGGCTGCAAAGAACATAATCAATCTGATTTTGGTGTTGACCATCTGGTGATGTCCATGTATAGAGTCTTCTCTTGTGTTGTTGGAAGAGGGTGTTTGTTATGACCAGTGCATTTTCTTGGCAAAACTCTATTAGTCTTTGCCCTGCTTCATTCCGTATTCCAAGGCCAAATTTGCCTGTTACTCCAGGTGTTTCTTGACTTCCTACTTTTGCATTCCAGTCCCCTATAATGAAAAGGACATCTTTTTTGGGTGTTAGTTCTAAAAGGTCTTGTAGGTCTTCATAGAACCGTTCAACTTCAGCTTCTTCAGCATTACTGGTTGGGGCATAGACTTGGATTACTGTGATATTGAATGGTTTGCCTTGGAAATGAACAGAGATCATTCTGTCGTTTTTGAGATTGCATCCAAGTACTGCATTTCAGACTCTTTTGTTGACCATGATGGCTACTCCATTTCTTCTGAGGGATTCCTGCATAGCTCAGATTAATTGATTTAAGTGTGTGTGTGTGTTTTTTCTAGTAGTGGTCATGAGGGTTCTATTTTGTCTTATTGTGCATACATAGGATCTTTCAGCTTTGCTAAATGTAACTTGGATTTGCCACCATGGTTTATAGAGCCCTTGGGAAACTATGAACTTAAAATTGTATATTTTTATTTGGGAAGCCCATCAGCTACTTCTGGAATTTGCCCTCTATTAGTTGAGATAAGCTATTACTTTACCTGTATATGTTAGCATTATTTTTCTAGTGAATGATGAAGAACTACTTAAGCTGACAATAGCAAGGCATGAAGTTATATCCTAATGATATGTAGTTATCTCAGGATCAGGGATATATTTGGGCTCCAGGAATAGTTTGAGAAAACAAATATGAATGTTGTTGGTACTCTCTCTCTTGCAGGTCTTGCTGCTCTCTACTCAATTATTTTCTTTTTCTATAAATCTACTTTATTTTTCTCAGAACACAGGATGGAAAACAGAACCGCATACAGTGCCCCAGTTTGTATATATCAGGTGCAGACTTTGAAGACAGACCAAGTGAACCGATCTTTGTCTCTCTCTTCCTGCATTCCCTTCCAGGGGTTATTCTCTGGCCGATATTTTCCCATTTATCCAGGACATTAGAATCAGTCATATGAACACTAGCGCTATGAAGATGGAGGGATGGAGAGTCATTAAAGAAGGAAAGTTGTGAGCTATGAAGGGAAACTATTAGGTGCCCCCTATAGCTGACCTTTATAAAATCACCTGGTGGTAGGAAAGGGGAAGAGTGCGGCCCTTTGTCTCTTGGGAAATTTACTCCCATAGCAATGAACAGTGATAAGCACTGTTAGCCTGTTCTGTTACTTATTCACTATGTGATGCTTTCACCTCTCTGTGATATCAGCCCTGTAACAAGGATGCTAGTCTCGCTGTACCTACGAAGTGCAGAGTCAGGAGGGTTAAATATAGTGATGTCTCTGAAGTGCTCAGTCAGTAACCCCCCAAACAGAAAGTTTCCTAAATATATGGCTATTATAAGTGTCAGTAGGGCTTCCCAGGTGGCTCAGTGGTAAAAAAAAAAAAAATCCGCCTGACAATGCAGGAGATGCAGATTCAATCACTGCGTTGGGAAGATCCCCTAGAGAAGGAAATGGCAACCCACTTCAATACTCTTGCCTGGAAAATTCCATGGACAGAGAGAGGAGCCTGATGGGCTACAGTCCATGGGCGTCTCAAAGAATCAGACATGGCAGAGCAACTGAGCACACACATACATGCATAGGTGTCAGTATGAGTATTCCAAGTTTGGTAGGTTTCTATTTTCCAGAGCTGTGCCAGTCATTTATAGCAAGCATGTGGTGGGCTGTATTTTCAGAAATGACCGTAGTGACTTTTCCAACCCTATGTGTTCTTTCAGATCACGGTCCCTCCCAGCAAGATGTGGAGTTATTTCTCTTCCTTTTGAAATTGGTGGAGACGTTGTGACTGCCTTGTGAACAGGATGAAGCAGAAGTGATGCTAGAGCATGAAATACAATATGACTTCCTTCACAGCTATCATCTTGGGTGTGTGACCTATGTAGTTGCTGGGTTTAATGCTCTGTTGTGATGTCTTAAAATTCTTAGTGATTTTTTAACAAGGGGCCCTGCGTTTTCCATTTGTACTGGACCTTAAAAACTATGTTTCTGGTCCTCCTTCCACATGGCTCTGTCTCTTGGGACACATACCTGGGTATCCCTGAACCAAAGTGCAAGTAAGATGACCACCTGCATTGAAGATATCATCCTGGAGAGGTCTTGTGGAGAGAGATGATTGAGGAACTCCATTCCTCCAGCCTCAAGCAGACAAGGTGGCAAATGAGTGAATGAACAGTACTCAGGTAATTTAGACACAGCCTTTAAGTCACTCAGCTGACACTGAGTGGAGCACAGACAAGCTGTCCCAGTCTAACCCTGCTTGGATTGCAGATTTGTGAGCAAAATAAGTGTTGTTGTCTTAGGCTGCTAGGCTTTGGAGTGGCTTGTTATATAGCCACAGATTGTTGTTGTTTAGTTACTGGGTCGTGTCTGACTCTTTTGCCACCCCATGGACTGTAGCCCACCAGGCTCCTCTGTCCATGGGATTTTGCAGGCGAGAATACTGGAGTGGGTTGCCATTGCCTTCTCTGTAGGTAATAGGAACCAAACCTTTTCAAAGCCTAACACTGAGAGTGTCTTAAGTTACAACAGTGGTATGGATGTGAATGTTCAGTGTTTATAGTTTAGAGCACTAATTATTGCATACTAATTTAAACATGAAACATTATTTTCATTTTCATCTTAAAAAGTTTTCAGGATATTTTGTCTCACAATATTATCATTACGGGCATTAGTTTATATTCTACAAATATGGAAGTATAATCTAGCAAGGGCATATAGAATATGAAACACTGAGATAAAAAATGCTTAGAATCCAGAGAAATAAGTGTAACACAAATAATATTAAGTTTAGTTATCATTTTTGATTTGATTCCAGTCTGTTTGAATGTTGACAGTGTCCTGGGTCTTTCACTGGGTGCTGGAGATCCACAGATGAATGAGGCAAATGTGGCCCCTGTCATCATCATGGAAGGTAAGATAAGGTGTGGGTGAGGAACAGATAGTAAACAAAAATACACACTAGAACTTGTAATCCCAAATACAAACCCCAACTGATGCGAAGAACTGACTCATTTGAAAAGACCCTGATGCTGAAAAAGATTGAAGGCAGGAGGAGAAGGGGATGACAGAGGATGAGATGGTTGGATGGCATCACTGACTCGATGGACATGAGTTTGAGAAAACTCCAGGAGTTGGTGATGGACAGGGAGGCTTTGTGTGCTGTGGTCCATGGGTCAGATATGACTGAGCAACTGAACTGAACTGAATCACAAATAATACCATGTGCTATGCAAAGAAAAGGGCTTCCCTGATAACTCAGTTGGTAAAGAATCAGCTTGCAGTGCAGGAGACCCTGATTCAATTCCTGGGTTGGGAAGATCCCCTGGAGAAGGGATAGACTACCCACTCCAGTATTCTGGCCTGGAGAATTCCATGGACTGTATAGTCCACAGGGTCACGAAGAGTTGGACATAATTATGTGATCTTCACTTTCACTTTTTCAGTTTCATTAAAAGAAAAATCAATTTGGACTCACTGAGAAGAATGGCCTCTTTAAGGAGACACACGTAAGCTGAGACATGAAGGATGAAGAAGAGCTGGGGGAGAAGCATCTGTTTGGAGACTAGTAGGTTCAAGACCCCGGGATTGTGCAGGACTTTGCATTTTGGTTCAGTGCCAGGGACTGACTGTAAGAAGGGAGTCATTTTGTAATTGGAGGTAAGTTTGGATGTGATGGCAAAGGAAATGGCAACCCACTCCAGTACTTTGGCCTGGAAAATCCCATGGACAGAGGAGCGTGGTAGCCTACAGTCCATGGGGTTGCAAAGAGTTGGACACAACCAACTGGGTTAACTTCCACTTTTTTTCACTTTTGGATGTGAAGGCCTAGAGAAACAATTTGTGTTTTCAAGAAAACAATGCAGAGAACTTTTGTTTTATGATTACCATTCTCTCCTTTTCCTGTTCTCTCTCAGAATTTTACAACTGTGATTTATGAGATTTCTAATAGAAGGCTATATTTTTAAAAAATTCTATAAGTTTTAAAGAGTAACCCGAAATACTAGAGGTGAAAAAAACTCACTGCTGCTTTGGGTAAATACAAGAAAAGCATATCACGGATGAATTGAGATTGTTCTCTTGTTGCTGTTGTTGAGTTGTTAAGTGTCCAACTCTTGGCAACCCCATGGACTGCAGCACGCCAAACTCCTCTGTCCTCCACTGTCTCCTGGAATTTGCTCAAATTCATGTCTATCAAGACATCTCATCCTCTGCCACCTGCTTTTCCTCCTGCCCTCAATCTTTTCCAGCATCAGGGTCTTTTCCAGTGAGTTGGTTTTTCGAATCAGGTGGCCAAAGTACTGGAGCTTCAGCTTTAGCACCAGCCCTTCCAATGAATATTCAGGATTGCTTTTCTTAGGATTGACTGGCCTGATCTTCTTGTAGTCCAAGGGACTCTCAAGAGTCTTCTTCAGTTCAGTTCAACTCAATCGCTCAGTCGTGTCTGACTCTTTGCGACCCCATGGACTGCAGCACGCCAGGCCTCCCTGTCCATCACCAACTCCTGGAGTTTACTCAAACTCATGTCCATTGAGTCGGTGATGCCATCCAACGATCTCATCCGCAGTTGTCCCTTTCTCCTTTCACCTTCAATCTTTCCCAGCATCAAGGTCTTTTCAAATGAGTCAGTTTTTCGCATCAGGTGGCCAAGGTATTGGAGTTTCATCTTCAGCATCAGTCCTTCCATTGAATATTCAATACTGATTTCCTTTAGGATGGACTGGTTTGATCTCATTGCAGTCCAAGGGACTCTTGAGAGTCTTCTCCAACACCACAGCTCAAAAGCATCAATTCTTCAGTGCTCAGCTTTCTTTCACATCCGTACACAACTGCTGAAAAAACCATAACTTTGACTAGATGGACTTTTGTTGGCAAAGTAACGTCTCTGCTTTTTAATATGCTGTCTAGGTTGGTAATAACTCTTCTTCCAAGGAGCAAGCATCTTTTAATTTCATGGCTGCAGTCACAATCTGCAGTGATTTTGGAGCCCCCCAAAATAGTCTGTCACTGTTTCCCCATCTATTTGCCATGAAGTGATGGGACCAGATACCATGGTCTTAGTTTTCTGAATGTTGAGTTTTAAGCCAACTTCTTCACTCTTCTCTTTTACTTTCATCAAGAGGCTCTTTAGTTCTTTTTCATTTTCTGCCACAAGGGTGGTGTCATCTGCATATCTGAGGTTATTGATATTTCTCCCAGAAATCTTGATTCCAGCTTGCACTTCATCCAGTCCAGTATGTCTCAAAATGTACTTGACATATAAGTTAAATAAACAGGGTGGCAATATACAGCCTCAATGTACTCCTTTCCCGGTTTTGAACCAGTCTGTTGCTCCATGTCTAGTTCTAACTGTTGTTTCTTGACCTGCATACAGATTCCTCAGGAGGCAGGTCAGGTAATCTGGTATTGCAATCTCTTGAAGAATTTTCCACAGTTTGTTGTGATCCACATAGTCAAAAGCTTTGGCATAGTCAATAAAGCAAAAGTAGATGTTTTTCTGGAACTCTCTTGTTTTTTCGATAATCCAGTAGATGTTGGCAGTTTGATCTCTGGTTCCCTTGCCTTTTCTAAATCCAGCTTGAATATCTGGAAGTTCACGGTTCATGTACCATTGACACACACACAGTTCAAAAGCACCCATTCTTCAGCACTCAGCCTTCTTTATAGTCCAACTCTCACATGACTACAGGAAAAGCCTTAGCTTTGATTATATGCCCCTTTGTTGGCAAAGTGATGTCTCTGCTTTTTAATATGCTGTTTAGGTTTGTCATAGTTTTTCTTGCAAGGAGCAAGCATCTTTTAATTTCATGCCTGCAGTCACTATCTAAAGTGATTTTGGAGCCCAAGAAAAGAAAATCTGTCTCTGCTTCCATTTTCTCCCTTCTATTTGCCATGAAGTTTTTCTTAATGTTGAGTTGCAAGCCATCTACTCTTTCACCCTTATCAAGAGGCTCTTTAGGTTCCTCTTCACTTTATGCTATTAGAGTGGTATTATCTGCATATCTGAGGTTGTTAATATTTCTCCTGGAAATCTTGATTCCAGTTTGTTCTATAAAGTAATATTTAAACAGTACAACATCCAATGAAATCCAAGCTATGAAGCATTCTTCTGGAGTTGATTGATTTATTCAGTTAGTAAATAGCTACAGTGTTCTTAGTATGTGGCTGGTGTAATACTTGGCACTGGAAATAGTCTCTACATCTTGATATCTAAATATCTAGATATTGACAATCTAGAATCAAGGTTGTAGATAAAATGTGAGCAAGTAGACAAGCAGTAATTATAGTCATCATGTAGTATAGTCTATAAAGGAGGAGATGCTGAGACATCTAATATGAATTTGGGATAAAACAAGGATTATTTTAATGCAAACATTTAGCATCATTATTAGATGAGGTAACATAGATCTTACACTTTTAGTGAAAATATTACTATCCAGTCATGGATTATTTACTTTGTGGTTTATCCATGATCAGTGATTAATCTTAGACTGCTTCTCTTCTGGTTCTGGGATGTGTATTTAGGAATACTTAGCAAATGGAACCTGGAATGTCAGGTCCATGAATCAAGGCAAATTGGAAGTGGTCAAACAGGAGATGGCAAGAGTGAACGTCTACATTCTAGGAATCAGCGAACTAAAATGGACTGGAATGGGTGAATTTAACTCAGATGGCCATTATATCTACTACTGTGGGCAGGAATCCCTTAGAAGAAATGGAGTAGCCATCATGGTCAACAAGAGAGTCTGGAATACAGTACTCGGATGCAATCTCAAAAATGACAGAATGATCTCTGTTCATTTCCAAGGCAAACCATTCAATATCACAGTAATCCAAGTCTATGCCCCAACCAGTAATGCTGAAGAAGCTGAAGTTGAACGGTTCTATGAAGACCTACAAGACCTTTTAGAACTAACACCCCAAAAGGATGTCCTTTTCACTATAGGGGACTGGAATGCAAAAGTAGAAAGTCAGGAAACACCTGGAGTAATAGGCAAATTTGGCCTTGGAATACGGAATGAAACAGGGCAAAGGCTAACAGAGTTTTGCCAAGAAAATGCACTGGTCATAGCAAACACCCTCTTCCAACAACACAAGAGAAGACTCTACACATGGACATTACCAGATGGTCAACACCGAAATCAGATTGATTATATTCTTTGCAGCCAAAGATGGAGAAGCTCTATACAGTCAGCAAAAACAAAACTGGGAGCTGACTGTGGCTCAGATCATGAACTCCTTATTGCCAAATTCAGACTTAAATTGAAGAAAGTAGGGAAAACCACTAGACCATTCAGGTATGACCTAAATCAAATCCCTTATGATTATACAGTGGAAGTGAGAAATAGATTTAAGGGACTAGATCTGATAGACAAAGTGCCTGATGAACTTTGGACGGAGGTTCGTGACATTGTACAGGAGACAGGGATCAAGATCATCCCCATGGAAAAGAAATGCAAAAAAGCAAAATGGCTGTGAACCATGAACTTCCAGGTGTTCAAGCTGATTTTAGAAAAGGCAGAGGAACCAGAGATCAAATTGCCAACATCTGCTGGATCATGGAAAAAGCAAGAGAGCTCCAGAAAAGCATCTATTTCTGCTTTATTGACTATGCCAAAGCCTTTGACTGTGTGGATCACAATAAACTGTGGAAAATTCTTCAAGAGATGGAAATACCAGACCACCTGACCTGCATCTTGAGAAACCTATATGCAGATCAGGAAGCAACAGTTAGAACTGGACATGGAACAACAGACTGGTTCCACATAGGAAAAGGAGTACATCAAGACTGTATATTGTCACCCTGCTTATTTAACTTCTATGCAGAGTACATCATGAGAAACACAGGGCTGGAAGAAGCACAAGCTGGAATCAAGATTTCCGGGAGAAGTATCAATAACCTCAGATATGCAGATGACACCACCCTTATGGCAGAAAGTGAAGAGGAACTAAAAAGCCTCTTGATGAAAGTGAAAATGGAGAGTGAAAAAGTTGGCTTAAAGCTCAACATTCAGAAAACGAAGATCATGGCATCCGGTCCCATCACTTCATGGGAAATAGATAGGGAAACAGTGGAAACAGTGTCAGACTTTATTTTTCTGGGCTCCAAAATCACTGCAGATGGTGACTGCAGCCATCAAATTAAAAGACACTTACTCCTTGGCAGGAAAGTTATGACCAACCTAGATAGCATATTCAAAAGCAGAGACATTACTTTGCCAACAAAGTTCCATCTAGTCAAGGCTATGGTTTTTCCAGTAGTCATGTATGGATGTGAGAGTTGGACTATAAAGAAAGCTGAGTGCTGAAGAATTGATGCTTTTGAACTGTGGTGCTGGAGAAAACTCTTGTGGATCCCTTGGACTGCAAGCAGATCCAACAAGTCCATCCTAAAGGAGACCAGTCCTGTGTGTTCATTGGACTGACTGATGCTGAGGCTGAAATTCCAATACTTCGACCACCTCATGCAAAGAGTTGACTCATCGGAAAAGACCCTGCTGCTGGGAGGGATTGGGAGCAGGAGGAGAAGGGGACGACAGAGGATGAGATGGCTGGATGGCATCACTGACTCGATGGACGTGAGTCTGAGTGAACTCCGGGAGTTGGTGATGGACAGGGAGGCCTGGCGTGCTGCGATTCATGGGGTCGCAAAGAGTCGGACAGGACTGAGCGACTGAACTGAACTGAATTGAATATATATAACTTTTGGTTGATCTGCTGCTTGGAGATTCTGTGTCAGGCTAGCAAGAGTGTCTTAAGTATACGTTAATTATTTGTTTCTATTTTCTGTTTTTCATTTATGGATGTAGAAAGTTGATTAGGTTCAGAAACTTAGGATACTGAGAAAAATGTGAATGCTACAAAACTTGTAAAGCAATAATTGGCAGGAAAAGATATGAAATCAGGACCTTGGGAGTTTTGTCTTGAGTTTTTAATTCCTTCATTCTGAGAGTCATAGTCTATGGTTTTATTTGAACATTTGGAAAGTAGTGTTTTTAATGATTTCATAACTGTCCTGTAGAATATAAAATGAAGTAAATTAGTGGGACAATGCTATTTCTTAATAATACAATTTTTTTTTTCACAGGATACCATTGTCTAACATTGGAACAATTTCACTGAATCACTCTTTTTTTTTAATTTCTTTTTTTATTGAATGGTAATTGCTTTACAGAATTTTGTTGTTTTCTCTCAAACCTCAGTATGAATCAGCCATAGGTATACATATATCCCCTCTCTTTTGAACCTCCCTCCCATGTCCCTCCCCATCCCAACCTCTAGGTTGATACAGAGCTCCTGTTTGAGTTTCCTGAGCCATACAGCAGGTTCCTAGTGGCCATCTATTTTACATATGGTAATATAAGTTTCCATGTTATTCTTTCCATACATCTCGCCCTCTCCTGCCCTTTCCCCATGTCCATAAGTCTATTCTCTATGTCTGTTTCTCCAGTGCTGCCCTGTAAATAAGTTCTTCAGTACCATTCTTCTAGATTCTGTATATATATGTTAGAATACAATATTTATCTTTCTCTTTCTGACTCACTTCACCCTGTGTAATAGGTTCTAGATTCATCCACCTCATCAGAACTGACTCAAATGCATTCCTTTTTATGGCTGAGTAATATTTCATTGTGTATCTGTACCACGACTTCTTTAACCATTCATCTGTTGATGGACACCTAGGTTGCTTCCATGTTCTAGCTATTGTAAATAGTGCTGCAATGAACATTGGAATACATGTGTCTTTTTCAATTTTGGTTTCCTCAGGATATATGCCTGTGAGTGGGATTGCTGGGTCATATGGTGGTTTTATTCCTAGCTTTTAAAGGAATCTCCATACCGTCTTCCATGGTGGCTGTATCAGTGTACATTCCCACCAACAGGGCAAGAGCGTTCCCTTTTCTCCACATCCTCTCCAGCATTTATTGTTTTAGACTTTTTGATGATGCCCATTCTGACCCATGTGAGGTGATATCTCATTGTAGTTTTGACTTGCATTTCTCTAATAATGAGTGATGTTGAGCATCTTTTCATGTGTTTGTTAGCCATCTGTATGTCTTCTTTGGAGAAATGTCTGTTTAGGTTTTTTCCCACTTTTTGACTGGGTTCTTTGCTTTTCTGATATTGAGTTGAATGAGCTGCTTATATATTTTGGAAATTAATCCTTTGTCTGTTGTTTCATTTGCTATTATTATTTTCTCCCATTCTGAAGGTTGTCTTTTCACCTTGCTTATAGTGTCCTTTGCTGTGCAAAAGCTTTTAAGTTTAATCAGGTCCCACTTGTTTACTTTTGTTTTATTTCCTTTAATCTAGGAGGTCGGTCATAGAGGCTCTTGCTTTGATTTATGTCATCAAGTGTTCAGCCTATGTTTTCCTCTAAGAGTTTTATAGTTTCTGGTCTTACACTTAGGTCTTTAATCCATTTTGAGTTTGTCTTTGTGTGTGATGTTAGGAAGTGTTGTAATTTCATTCTTTTACATACGGCTGTCCAATTTTCCCAGCACCATTTATTGAAGAGGCTGTCTTTGCCACATTGTATATTCTTGCCTCCTTTGTCAAAAATAAGGTACCCATAGGTGCATGGGTTTATTTCTGGGCTTTCTATCTTGTTCCATTGGCTATATTTCTGTTTTTGTGCCAGTGCCATACTGTCTTGATGACTGTAGATTTGTAGTATAATTTGAAGCCAGGAAGGTGAAGTCAGGAGATGAAGTCTAGCTCCATTCTTCTTTCTCAAGACTGCTTTGGCTATTCGGGGTCTTTTGTGTTTCCATATGAATTGTGAATTTTTTTGTTCTAGTTCTTTGAAAAATGCCATTGGTAATTTGATAGGGATCATATGAAATCTGTAGACTGCATTTGGTAGTATAGTCATTTTCACAATATTGATTCTTCCTACCCAGGAACATAGAATATTTCTCCATCTGTTTATGCCATCTTTGATTTCTTTCATCAGTGTCTTATAATTTTCTGTGTACAGTTCTTTTGTCTCCTTAGGTAAATTTATTCCTGGATATTTAATTATTTTTGTTGCAATGGTGAATGTGACTGATTCCTTAATTTCTCTTTCTGATTTTTCATTGTTAGTATATAGAAATGCAAGTGATTTCTGTGTATTTATTTTGTATCCTGCAACTTTGCTAAATTCACTGATTAGCTCTAGTAATTTTCTGATACTATCTTTAGGGTTTTCTATATACAGTATCATGTCATCTGCAAACCGTGAGAGCTCTGCTTCTTCTTTTCTGATCTGGATTCCTTTTATTTCTTTTTCTTCTCTGATTGCTGTAGCTAGGACTTCCAAAACTATGTTGAATAATAGTGGTGAAAGTGAACACCCTGTCATGTTCCTTATCTTAGGGGGAATGCTTTCAGCTTTTCACCATTGAGAATAATGTTTGCTGTAGGCTTATCATATATGGCCTTTACTATGTTGAGGTAAGTTCCTTCTATGCCCATTTTTTGAAGAATTTTGATCATAAATGGGTGCTGAATTTTGTCAAAGGCTTTTTCTGCATCTATTGAGATTATCATATGATTTTTATCTTTCAATTTGTTGGTATATCACATTGATTGATTTACATATATTGAAGAATCCTTGCATTCCTGGAATAAACCCAACTTGATCATGGTGTATGAGCTTTTTGATGTGTTGCTGCATTCTGTTTGCTAAAATATTTTTGAGGATTTTTGCATCTGTGTTCATCACTGTTCATCAGTGATATTGGCCTATAGTTTTCTTTTTTGTGTGTTGTCTTTGTCTGGTTTTGGTATCAGGGTGATGGTGGCCTCGTAGAATGAATTTGGAAGTGTTCCTTCCTCTGAAATTTTTTGAAAGAGTTTTAGAAGGATAGGCATTAGCTCTTCTCTAAGTGTTTGATAGAATTCTCCTGTGAAGCAGTCTGGTCCTGGGCTTTTGTTTTTTGGGAGGTTTTTGATCACAGCTTCAATTTCAGTGCTTGTAATTGGGTTGGTCATAATTTCTATTTCTTCCTGGTTGAGTCTTGGAAGATTGAACTTTTCTAAGAATCAGTCCATTTCTTCCAGGTTATTCATTTTATTGCCATATAGTTGTTCATAATAGTCTCTTATAATCCTTTGTATTTCCACATTGTCTGTTGTAACCGTTCCTTTTTCATTTCTAATTTTGTGGATTTGATTCTTCGCTCTTTTTTTCTTGATGAATCTGTCTAAAGATTTGTCAATTTTGTTTATCTTCTTAAAGAGCCAGCTTTTAGTTTTATTAATCTTTATTATTGTTTCTTTCATTTCTTTTTCATTTATTCTGCTCGGATCTTTACAATTTATTTCCCTCTACTAATTATGGGTTTTTTTTTTGTTGTTCTTCTTTTTCCAGTTGTTTTAGGTGTAAAATTAGGTTGTCTATTTGATGTTTTTCTTGTTTCTTGAGGTAGGACTGTATTGCTATAAACTTCCCTCATAACTGCTTTTGCTGCATCCCATAGGTTTTGAGTTGTTTTCATTGCCATTTGTTTCTAGAAATTTTTTTATTTCTTCAGTAACTTGTTGGTTATTTAGAAACATGTTTTTCATCTCCATGTGTTTGTGTTTCTTACAGTTTTTTTTTTTTTCTGGTAATTGATATCTAGTCTCATAGCACTGTGGTTGGAAAAGATGTTTGATATGATTTCAATTTTCTTAAATTTACTGAGGCTTGATTTGTGACCCAAGATGTGGTCTATCCTGGAGAATGTTCCATGTGCACTTGAGAATAAGTTGTATTCTGCAAGTGGATGGAATGTTCTGAAGATATCAATGAGATCCATTTCATCTAATGTATCATTTAAGACTTGGGTTTCCTTATTAATTTTCTGTTTTGATGATCTGTCCATTGGTTTAAGGGTGGTGTTAAAGTGTCGGGAGCTGCGTTAGGCATTACTGACAAAATGGAGGCATGGCCCTAAACCCCGTCCCTTTGTTCCATAGGCACAGACCCGGAATGAGGGAGTTAGGCTTTGTGATTCTGACTTGTTTTTTCCTTTTCCTCAGCTGAGTTGACTGAAGAGAATATTAAGGTGCTTATTTTTTTTGAGAGGAGCATGAGAAGGCATAAAGCCTTCTGCAGCTGTACTCAAAGAATAATTCATAAAGTTAATCACTGACATTTGTTCAAGGACTTTTACAAAAAAGTGTTCCAGGGTGAGCACACAGGCCACAGCTTGAGGCCATAGGATGGATTGCTATCTGAAGCCCATTTGTGAGAAAAGTGTTTATGGCAAAGGAGTTTGCTGAATTTAGGGCTTAGGAATAATTAAAATAGTTAGAAGCTAAAGATTTAAGGATTGCTGTAATGTTAGCATATTCTACTATAGCTTATAGAAATTAGGGACTTTATAAATATTATTAGCTAGAAGCCCTTTCTAAGAAATAATGAGTTTAGGATACTAGGGGCAAACAGGACTTAGACAGATAAGAATTAAACTGAGGAATGTGGTATGCAGCCCAGACATTAGCATGAGTTACAGTGTATTTACAAGGACACATAAGTAAAAGTAGATAAGAGAATCACTGAGGAAGGAACTCCTTTTGAGGGGCAACAATGAGTTTTGGAGAAAAATAAATCTGGGTCAATGGGAACTAAAAATATCAAACCTCTGACCTAATACTTTTGTAGAAGTATAAAAGAGAATCATAAGCTTGAAATAAACAGGCAAGAAAAATGAGAAGGCTGCCTCAGTTTCTTGCCGACACCACTCACCCCTTCAGGTTGAATCCCTTGCTGCTGGAGCTGGACTCTGGCATTAAAGTCTCCTACTATTATTGCGTTATTGTCAATTTCTCCTTTTATGTCTGTTAGTGTTTGTCTTATGTATTGAGGTGCTCCTGTGTTGGGTGCATAGCTATTTACAATTGTTATGTTTTCCTCTTGGATTGATCCCTTGATCATTATGTAGTGTCCTTTCTTATCTCTTGTAATATTCTTTAAGATCTATTTTGTCTGATATGAGGATTGCTACTCCAGCTTTCTTTTGCTTCCATTTGCATGGGATGTATTTTTTTCCATCCTCTCATTTTCATTCTATATGTGTCTTTAGGTCTGAAGTGGGTTTCTTGTAGACTCATTGAATCACTCTTGAAACTATATATATATATAAATAAATTAATAAGACCCCTTGTTATGTTGTAAAGCTATATATTAAACTATTTTAGGGAAAAAAGTAGTTTTATCTTCGAATACATTTGGAGTTTAATTAAATGTTTAAACACTTTCCTACAGAGGCCAAGGGTTTCTCAGGTGGCTAAATGGTAAAGAATCTTCCTACCAATTCAGGAGATGTGGGTTTGATCCCTGAGTCAAGAAGATCCCCTGGAGAAGGAAATGGCAACCCACTCAAGTATGCTTGCCTGGGAAGTCCCATGGACAGAAGAGCCTGGTGAGCTACAGTCCATGGGGTTGTAAGAGAGTCAGACATGACTTAACAATTGGACAACAACAACACAGGCCAAGGAGCTACTTATTTTGTGGATTTTTTCCCCAAGTGTTAGTTGTCCACACAGATGGCAGATGATTTTAACATATGACTAAAACCAACAACATCCAAAGCTTATTTCCAGAATGTTCCCTTGACAAATTCTCGCTCATCTATACAAGAGAATCTCAGCTCTGATGGGGGACAAAGCTTGTCCAGTTACCTGTGGCATGCAAGTCCTTTGCCCTACCCTAAACTTAGAAGCACTAGTGAACAATGACCCCTGGCCCTTCTGGCCTCCACCCAAAGACTGTTTATTTAACCTCAGGATGAAAGACTAGAAATGTCTCTATGTGGCTACTTCTCAGATATTCCTGATTCCACATTCCATTCTTCTTCATCCACAGGACCAAACTTCTTGCTCTCTTAGTTCCCATTAGATGTGCAAGCTACACCAGTATGGAGACTTTAGGTGGATATACTTTCGTGGGTGAAAACAAGAGAATGGCTATCCATTCTCCATTTTGAAGACAGTTGGCTTTTTTTTCCCCAGTAAGAGGTAGAACAAGGTATTGTATTTTTGGTTGGTGTAATTAAGTGAGCCTAAGGGGTAGATGAGAAGGCAAAGTCAAAGAGTTCTAAGAAGAATAGGACAAGAAGTGTGAGGAGTACAGACATAATTGGTCTGCTGCAGTGCCCGTCTCCCACACTTCAGTCAACCATGAATTTAACTGCACTCCATCTGGGCTAATACAAGGGTCACGTGATACTCCTTGGCCAGTCTTACATTTTATAATATCACTGGGAGAATTATAAATGCATGTGAGGTTTATTGGAACTAGGTAAGTTTGTCTGTTTTGTTCACAATTTCATCTCTAAGACCTAAAACGTGTGTCTGCGTGTTTGTGCATAGTCACTCAGTTGTGTCTGACTCTTTGTGACCCTATGGACTGTAGCCTGACAGGCTCCTCTGTCCATTGGATTCTCCAGGTAAACGTACTGGAGTGGGTTGCCATTTCCTTCTCCAGGGGATCTTCCTGACCAGGGATCAAGCCCATATCTCCTATGTTTCCTGCGTTGGCATGCAGATTCTTTATCACTGAGCCGACTGGAAACCCCACTACTCTATAGTAGATATTCAGGAAATATTTATCTAACAAATTACTGCATATATGATTAAGAACACAGATGAGTAGAACTGAAAATAAAGTGTCTAGGAGTTTGGAAAGGGAAGAATCACAGTTGGCTGCAATCATTCAGGAAAACATCACAGAAAATGAGAACTTGAAATCATCAAGGGGAAGGAGACAACTGAGAATATGTAGGAAAAAGGAAAAGGAATCCAAGTGGAGGAGGGAAGCGAGCAGGGAAAAAGGCAAGAGGTGGGCATTAGTAAGACTGCTTTGAGGACAATGAGAAGATAAGCTTAAGTTTCTTTATGTTACTTGGAATACAAAGAACTGTGTTATTTATATGATCAAGTGTGGTTTCTGTGATTGATGTCTAGGCTGGCCCTGAAGCTAGAAAGAGTTCTTGAAGTTTAGGAAGTTGGAAACGACAATAATGCCCTTGAGCTACGCTGGAGCTGGTCTCCTAGGGTCACAGCACTTACAGGAAATAGAAGGGTAGGCAGACCCAGGATATGCAGGAGGAGAAAGCTCCCCACCCCCTGATCTTTCTTACTAACTCCTGGGCACTGTGTGAAGAACAGATTCTTTACAAATTGAGAGAATCTCTGATGGTTACTATCAATTAGATAGGTATGATTTTGAAATAAAATCATCAGGTGTTTTAAAAAGTTGAAATTTTTCCAAAGAAAATGAATTGGGACTATTTCTCTGAGAATGAGACATTCTGAAACTATCTATTGCTATCTACTTACACATTCCTTAAATGCAACATGTTCCTGATGCTAAGTGTTTGTTTCAAGGATGGAAAAGAGTTTTCTAGTGCTAGTAATACTTTGGCCACTTAATGCAAAGAGCTGAATCATTGGAAAAGACACTGATAATGGGAAAGACTGAGAACAGGAGAAGGGGACAACAGAAGATGAGATGGTTGGATGGCATCATCTACTCAGTGGACATGACTTTGAGCAAACTCTCAGGGATAGTGGACAGGGAAGTCTGGCGTCCTATAGCCTATGGGGTCACAAAGAGTCAGACACAATTTAGCGACTGAACAATGACAGCAACAACAATGTTATTAATACACTCCCTGGGTCTCTACATCTTTGAGGACCTATATAAGGATCCTATGTGTAGATTACTGGGAACAGAAGTTTTAGGTAGAGAGTCTGAAGGTTGGTCGCTGCTGTGATTCCTTTCCTTGCAATATGTCAGCCAATGCTACATAAAGACCAGAGGAAGCTATGGAAATGTTTGTATTTTAAGAGTCCAGACTCCTTTAGGAGCAAAATTGCCATGACTGAGTTACAACTGATACATCAGCTCATTTAGCTGTTGCCTCCTTAGCTTTGAAACATCAAGTATGACATAAATCAAAATGTACATTAACAAAGATGGTATAAAAAATCTGTGGATTCTATAAAAGGGAAAATTACATTAGTCACCATGCTAACAATGTGTGTTATAATTTCTATAAAAACAGAAGGTATCCAGGAACTCAACAGACAAAAGAGCTGAAATAAACCTCTTATCCCAATGCAAACAGTATAGCAAAGGAACTTGATGTTGTCTCCCCCCTGCTTTGCCCCAGGATGTAAGGAGTATTTGCTGGAATGGATAACCATTCTCTGCTCTAGGGGATCTTCCTGACCCAGGGATTGAACCCAGGTCCCCTCCACTGCAGGCAGATTCTTTACCATCTGAGTCACTAGGAAAGCCCATTTAAACAGATAGAATGACTCAGTTTCTTTAAATTAAGACAAATAGATTCTTCTTGAAAGAAAGGGAAAATAATTTCTTATTGAAGCATACAATTGCTGGCAAACAATCTTCCTGGTATTAAGAACTTATGCACTGCTTGTTAGAGTTTGCTGGGACAGTCTGCTGCTTAATTCTGGACACAGATTCTGCCTTTAAAATTATTAGCTATAATCAGTTTTGAAGAAAGGTGAGTCCTGAATACCCCATAACAAAAATACATGCACATACTTATCTCATTCTTATGGTCATCATCAATAACTTTTGGCATCAAATAACTTACCCAGCCAATTACATAGTGTTCTCAACTGATGCATTTCTATAGGAAGAAAAAAGAACCAAAGATGGTTGACTGTGCACATCAAGAGGCATTAGGAGAAATTCTCAAGTTATCCTGCTCTTTCCTTTTCCCTTGGTAATGACACCTGACATTAATCAAGGAGACTTAGAAAGCATGGCTGTGGAGCTGTCGGGATAAGAGGCAGGTCTTTTCCTTCGTTTGTCCTTACAATCGTAAAACTTCTTATTTCAATGGCCAACGTACCTGAAGTTAGCAGTTTGTTTTGTCTGTAATTTGTGCTGTATAACAATGAGAATGATGTTTTCATTATTCGTGATATATCAGTCTGTTCCTTTCCTTGTCCCCATTAACAATAAAATACCCATGCAGTTTTCAGCCATTATCATTTTTCTCCTGATAAACCATCTGTGACATGGAGACCTTGGAGCTGGGAGTTGTGGCCACAATGCTCAATAGACTGTGCCTGCAGCTTTTTCAGAGGTAACTGCTGTAGAAAATCAGCTCTGCTGTTATTCCTCTCTGTTAGGATTTTTTTCTTGTTCCTTTTTATACTTCAAATGTAATGCGAGTCCACAAGAATTCAGCCAAGGGCATTTTGCCTGACAACAGAAACCACATCTAAGGCTCTTTACTGGGTGCCAGAGTTATCCTTTCACATAATTCCAGCTGCTTTTGCTATTATATTTAATTAAGGAGCTGGAAGGAAAATGTTCTCACTATAGAACTGCTTTGTCCATCCTTTAAGGTGCAGGAGCCCTCTGCCTTTTGGATTGTTGTCATTGTTGTTTTTTAGTCACTAAGTTGCGTCCAGCTCTTTGCGACCCTATGGACTGTAGCCTGTCAGGCTCTTCTGTCCATGGGATTTCCTAGGCAAGAATGCTGGAATGGGTTGCCATTTCCTTCTCCAGGGGATCTTCCCAACTCAGAGATTGAACCTAGGTCTTGTGCATTGGCAGGTGGATTCTTTACCCCGGAGCCACCAGGGAAACCCTGCCTTTTGAACAAATTTTCACAAATAAAATGATTTTAACGGAAATGAAAAGGAATTAGATGAAAAAGTCTTGCCTCCCCCAACTGGTTTCGTAAATAAACAAGCCCAAGTAGTTCTCCAGAGCCTTCTGGTTTTGACTTCAAATCTTTGTGAAGCTGAAGTGATATTAAATGGTAATATGGTGGGAATGTCTAAAACTAAGTCATAAAAGTAATTCTAAAGTTAATAGATCACTTTTTGTGTTGGTGTGTGTATTATGCAGGATTCTCTGGAGAAACAGAACCAGTAATATGTGTGCATATAGAGAGATTTAGTTTAAGTAATTGGCACATGAGATTATGCATGTGTGCTCAGTCATGTCCGATTCTTTTGTGACCCTCATGGACTGCATCCCACCAGGCTCCTCTGTCCATGGATTATTCCAGGCAAGAATACTAGAATGGACTGCTATTTCCTACTCCGGGGTATCTTCCTGACTCAGGGATCAAACCTGCATCTCCTGAGTCTCCTGCATTGGCAGACAGATTCTCTACCACTCTGCCACCTGGGAAGCCCCAGCACATGTGACTGTAGAATCCCAGATCTGATGAGGGAGGCTGGAAGGCTGGAGATTCAGGAAAGAGCTGTAGTTTGAGTCCAAAGGCAGTCTGATTGCAGAATTCCTTCTTTCTATGAAAAGGTCCATCTTTCTTCTATTCAGGCCTTCAACTGCTTGGATGAAGCCCACATGCATAACAAGGAGTAATCTACTTGACCCCAAAATCACCATTTTAAATGTTCATCTCATCCAAAAGCAACTTCACAGAAATATCTGAATAATGTTTGACTGGATATCTGGGTACTATGGCCCAGAGAAGTTGATCCATAACACTGGAGTTGTTGTAGTTGATACATAGCATCGTAGCACTTGTATTAATATTATATAAACATCATTTTTAATTAGATATCACTTGGAACATTTACAAAAGCTCAGAAAGTCATCTGAACCAGACAGTTATTTTATTTCCCATAAATATCCCAAGGTCAAGAGTTTACATTTTTATTTTGGTTATAGACTGTTACTATACCTATAAGATCAGGAAGTTTGTACAGTCAGGAAGTTCTCTGCTGAGTTACCCTAGGTTGTGGTACCTAGTATTCTATTGTACTTTGGAGGGAGTCTTCCTCTATTAATGGAATCTGTAAGGCCCATTATATAGTCCAGTGAATAGTAATTTCAATCTCTATCTTTGAGTAATAAATTAAGCTGTTGTATCAAAGAGAGAGTTTATTTTAAATTTTTGAATTACAAAATATGAACATGGTATGTGTGTGTATGTGCATGAATTTTCATTTTTTTACCAAGTCATTTCATTGAGTGTCTATAATTGGAATAAACTTTTTCCTCAGCTCATAATACTTTGAGAATCAACCGCATTTTATCTCTTTTTGTTGTTCAGTCGCCAAGTTGTATCCAACTCTGTGACTCCAGGAACTACAGTATGCCAGGTTTCCTCTTTCCTAGAGCTTGCTCAAACTCATATCCATTGAGTCAGTGATGCCATCCAACCATCTCATCCTCTGTCGACCTCTTCCCCTTTTATCTTCAATCTTTCCCAGCATCAGGGTCTTTTCCAATGAGTTGGTTCTTTGCATCAGGTGGCCAAAGTATTGGAGCTTCAACTTCAGCATCAGTCCTTCCAATGAATGTTCAGGGTTGATTTCCTTTAGGATTAATAAGTTTGATCTCCTTTCTGTCCAATCTTTTCAGTTGAATTTTATTTTTCCTTTGAGAATATCTGAACCAGTGATGGAACTGGGTCCAGAGGAGGGTCCCTCACTGATTACCTCTTGGGTCTCCCTTTATTCTCTTCTTAACTGAGCAGCAGAAACCTCTTCTTCTCCTACTTTAACCCAAAGAAGGATGACACAAATGTGGAGAGAAATAATCAAGCTATTCTTGGAGAGTGAACAGCCATGAGCTCATTTGAGGAGTACAGTTAATAGTATGAAACTTGAAGTTAATATAATTATTTCTCTTAAGTGGGTTTGTACCAAGCTTAAATCTGTTTTTTATCCAATGCCATTTTTATATTTTTTAGTAATAATAAGAACAAGTCAGATTATATTATTGAAAGTTGAGATTTAAGATGTATTTTCTTGATAGTATTTGCCCCTTTGAAATAAGTTATTTCTTAGAAGTAGCTTAGCTTCTTGGGAAAAATAATTTACCACAAATGAGATAAGAGGAAAAGTTTATTACTTGTTTTATTCTTCTTGGGACCAGGTTTCATAATAACTGTGCTAATAACCAGATTAAAGCACTACAGATGTAGATGCTAATATCATGGGGGAATGATTAATAACTTTTGGAGACATTTCTCATCTAGTCTAATCTGATTATCCTTATAGATGGGAGATGTTATCAGCATTTGAGTTGAGCATGAGTAGTAAAATTGAGCAAAACTAGAGAAAAATGAATCAATACATCTTTTGAACAATAATATTTAGAGATATTAATAATGTAAAGTTTCCAGTGAATTTTAAACCCTCTTTGCTAGCTGTCATGGATCAGAAATTTGACTATAGTTAAAGCTTATTTTATCCTTAATTTTGTCCCTATTTAATGGTTAGGCATTGGTTTCTGGTCTCTGTGTTTGAATCATGGACATTTTTCACTTGCAAAATGGATAATATGAATTAAATTTATGTTTTAGGTATGTGGCAAATACTATTTATCAATTGTGTGTTTTGGGAAAACTTCATGACAGAGATGTTAAATTTGAGATATTTAACTTCTTCATAGAATATAAGTATTAATGAGTCAGTTATTGTTGTTTGTTTGCTCATCCATGTCCAGCTTTTTGCGACCCCACGGTCTGGCAGCATACCAGGCTTCCTGTCCTTCACTATATTCACTATCTTTCTCACACTAATGTCCATTGAGTTGGTGATGCCATCCAACCATCTCATCCTCTGTTGCACCCTTCTCTTCTTGCCCTCAGTCTTTCCCAGCATAAAGGTCTTTTCTAATGAGTTGGCTGTTCACGTCAGGTGGCCAAAGGATTGGAGCTTCAGCTTCAGTACCAGTCCTTCCAATGAATACTTAGGGTTGATTTCCTTTAGGATTGACTGGTTTGATCTCTTTACAGTTCAAGGGACTCTCAAGAGTCTTCTCCAGTACCACACTGGAAAGCATCAGTTCTTCAGCACTCAGCCTTCTTTATGGTCCAACTGTCATATCCATACAGGACTACTGGAGAAGCCATAGCTTTGACTATACAGATCTTTGCTGTAAAGTGATGTCTCTGCTTTTTAATACACTGTCCAGACTTGTCATAGCTTTTCTTCCAAGGAGAGTCTTCTATGTTCATGGCTGTAGTCACCATCTGCAGGGCTTCCCTGGTGGCTCAGACAGGAAAGAATCCGCCTGCAATGCAGGAGACACGGGTTTGATCTCTGGGTTGGGAAGATTCCCTGTAGGAGGAAATGGAAACCCACTCCAGTATTCTTGCCTGGGAAATCCCATGGACAGAGGAGCCTGGTGGGCTCCAGTCCATGGGATCACAAAGATTTGCACACGACTGCTTGACTAACACACACACTAACTGTCTGCAGTGATTTTGGAGCCCAAGAAAATAAAATATTACTTCTCCCACTTTTTCCCCATCTATTTGCTGTGATTGGATATTTTCGAATGTTCATTGTACTGATTCAACAAAAGGCCTAGACAACAGTTCAAATGATGACCTATCTCAAATACTCTGGAGAAATATATTAGGAAAGATAAACATTTGTAATGGAGAGCTTCTATTTATCTAACAAATATCAATATTTATTGAGTGTTTGCCATCTACTTTGCATACTGTGCTAGGCACTGGGCATATTATTTCATACACAGAAGCATGGTCCCTGCTCTCAGGGCACTTTAAGTCCAGTGGGGGCGATGCACCATAAACAATACCGACAAACACACACATGCATGTACTTTGTAACGAGTACTATGAAAGAAAAGAACCAAGCGTTGAGAGAAAGAAAAACTTTGAGGTAGTTGTGATGATGGAGGTTTGTTTACTTTAGACTGGAAGATCTGGAAAGGTCTTTCTGACTTGACATCTCTGCTGGATTGTGAAGGTTGAAGACACTGCCGTGGGAAGGATGAAAGATATCATTCCAGGAAGAGCGTGTGTGAAAGCCCTAAGCAGAAAAGACCTTTGGAAATTCCTAAAAGTGAAAGAATGCCAAAGAGATTGGAGCATAGAGAACTCCATAGAGGGGAAGAGATTGGGCTTGCAGTGTTCAGATTGTTATGCTGTGGCAGGCATTAGGAGCTTACTCTAAACACAAATGGAAACCACTAGCATGTTCTATACAAAAGGAAGTATGATATGATCATTCAAACAAATTTAAAAACTCATAGTATTTATTTCATAATTTTAAAAGTATAGGATTTTGATTTTTCCACATATAACATTCCATATTCTTCAGTTTTTGCTTGCTTTTTGCTCTAGTGTCATTTTTGGTAGAGAAATAGTCATATATAACAATTACTTAGGAGAAGAGAAAAATTCTCCAGCTTGACATTGGGAAGGTTGTTTAGCTACTCCTTTCTACACCAGAACTCTGAATGTTAAAAATAAAATTTGGTAAAGTAATTTTAAGGCTGTGATCCAAGAATATTTATCTTGAAGTGTATTTACATTTTGTCCTGTTACTGACTACATTCAGTAATCAATAACACATTCTTTCTAAAGTTATATTACATTCTTTGTAGAGCTCTGGTAAGGGATGTTACTCTTCAAAGGTGGTTCAGAAATATAAACAGTGGTTTCAAATACCATTTTATAAAAACAAAGCCATTGTTTACTAATCTCTGTATGACCCCATGGTGGTCTAAATCTTTTAGATTCTCTTGGGTAAGGTAGGGGAATAAGAGAAGACAGTGAGGTTTTCATAATTCAAAAGTGCTTCTCAGGAAGTGGAAAGAAACATTCCTTTTGTTCTGTACCAAGCAGAAACCTAGGGCAAATGCAAACAAACAAACAAACAAACAAAACAACAACAAAAAATACAATTTCCCCATAAAAGATGAAGAAATATTTCATGGTGATTTTTGAGTGTGTGAATGTTCTTTAACTTGCTGAAAATGAAAGAATGGAGTTTGTTTCTTCTGGTGAAAGAATAAAAATATAAACTTGACTCTTTAAAAAAAGTGAGGTGTGCTGTATTAATAAAGGAATTATAAAATTTGATAAAGGAATAGATATGGACCACATATGTTCTCTATGTGGATGACAGAGGATGAGATGGTTGGATGGCATCAGCGACTCTATGGACATGAGTTTGAGTCAGCTTTGGGAGTTGGTGATGGACAGGGAAGCCTGGTGTTCTGCAGTCCTTGGGTTTGCAAAGCCTCGGACATGAATGAGTGACTGAAATGAACTAATGCTTTCTCTAAAGGTACAACATATAACGAGTTCACAAATTTACAATTTTTATAACTGACTTTACCCCATATTATCGGTGAATGAAATTAGAATTCTTTACTGCTTCCCTGCAGTGTATTCCTATTTATTACGGAGGATATGGGCTTCCCTTGTGGCTCAGCTGGTAAAGAATCTGCCTGCAGTACAGGAGACTTGGATTTGATCCCTGGGTTGGGAAGATCCCCTGGAGAAGGGAAAGAGTACCCACTCCAGTATTCTGGCCTGGAGAATTCCAAGGACTATAAGAGTCAAATGATGCTGTGAAAGTGCTTCACTCAATATGCCAGCAAATTTGGAAAATTCAGCAGTGGCCACAGGACTGGAAAAGGTCAATTTTCATTCTAATTGCTAAGAAAGGCAATGCCAAAGAATGCTCAAAGTACCGCACAATTGCACTCATCTCACACGCTAGTAAAGTAATGCTCAAAATTCTCCAAGCCAGGCCTCAGCAATACATGAACCGTGAACTTCCAGATGTTCAAGCTGGTTTTAGAAAAGACAGAAGAACCAGAGATCAAATTGCCAACATCTGCTGCATCATTGAAAACTCTCTTGAGTTCCAGAAAAACATCTATTTCTGCTTTATTGACTGCATGGCAAAGCCTTTGACTGTGTGGATCACAATAAACTGTGGAAAATTCTTCGAGATGGGAATACCAGACCACCTGACCTGCTTCTTGAGAAATCTGTATGCAAGTCAGGAAGCAACAGTTAGAACTGGACATAGAACAACAGACTGGTTCCACATAGGAAAAGGAGTACATCAAGGCTGTATATTGTCACCCTGCTTATTTAACTTATATGCAGAGTACATCATGAAAAATGCCAGGCTGGAATAAGCACAAGCTGGAATCAAGATTGATGGGAGAAATATCAAGAACCTCAGATATGCAGATGATACCAGTCCATTCTAAAGGAGATTAGCCCTGGGTGTTCTTTGGAAGGAATGATGCTAAAGCTAAAACTCCAGTACTTTGGCCACCTCATGCAAAGAGTTGACTCATTGGAAAAGACTCTGGTGCTGGCAGGGATTGAGGGCAGGAGGAAAAGGGAATGACAGAGGATGAGATGCTGGATGGCATCACTGACTCGATGGATATGAGTTTGAGTGAACTCCGGGAGATGGTGGTGGACAGGGAGGCCTGGAGTGCTGCGATTCATGGGGTTGCAAAGAGTCGGACACAACTGAGCGACTGAACTAAACTGAACCACCCTTATGGCAGAAGAACTAAAGAACTTGATGAAAGTGAAAGAGGAGAATGAAAAAGTTGGCTTAAAGCTCAACATTCAGAAAACTTAGATCATGGCATCTGGTCCCATCATTCATGGCAAATAGATGTAGAAACAGTGGTAGACTTTAGTTTTTCGGGCTCCAAAATCACTGCAGATGGTGACTGCAGCCATGAAATTAAGAGACACTTAGTCCTTGGAAGGAAACTTATGACTAATCCAGATGCATGTTAAAAAGCAGAGACATCACTTTGCCAACAAAGGTTCATCTAGTCAAGGCTATGGTTTTTCCAGTAGTCATGTATGGATGTGAGAGTTGGACTATAAAGAAAGCTGAGCACTGAAGAATTGATGCTTTTGAACTGTGGTGTTGGAGAAGACTCTTGAGAGTCCCTTGGACTGCAAAGAGATCCAACCAGTCCATCCTAAAGGAGATTGGTCCTGGGTGTTCATTGGAAGGACTGATGTTGAAGCTGAAACTCCAATACTTTGGCCACGTGATACTAAGAGCTGACTCATTTGAAAAGACCCTGATGCTGCGAAAGATTGAGGGCAGGAGGAAAAGGGGACGACAGAGGATGAGATGGTTGGATGGCATCACCGACTCAATGGACATGAGTTTGGGTAAACTCTGGGAGTTGGTGATGCACAGGGAGGCCTGGCGTGCTGCAGTTCATGGGGTTGCAAAGAGTCAGACATGACTGAGTGACTGAACTGAACTGAACTGACGGAGGATGTGGCTTTAATTGCTGGATGCCAGGTAGTGAAAAGAGATTCATTTTGATTTTTTAGGGTCTTAATTTATGCATTGGACATTTATGCCCTTGTGTCCAGATTCTGTCTTCAGCAACCTGTGCCCTCTTGTCTAGTCCTCAGTTTTCTCCTGGGTAAAGAGGAAGGCAATGTGACTGCGAAGGCACCAGCTGTGTCTCGTAAACTGGGGACTCTCCTGTGATCCATTGCTGGGGCTGTGTGGGTGGCTCAGCCCAGGCTCTGCTGTCTGGCAGCTGGTGGACTCGTGCCCTCCCCCGGAAGGCTTGGAGTAGAAAGTTGAGTACGGTTCTCAGTGATTTTCTTTCACTCCTTAGAAAGTTCCAGAAAGAAATTATACATGCTGTGGTCATGACTGACTACAGTGAACAGGTAGGAGACTGAAAGACCATAAGGTGGTTTCCATTAAGGGAGAATTTTACTCCCGGGGCACACTGTAGTTAAGTTTCTTGGTTAACGTTCATGTGGTTTATTAGTCTCTGACCTTGTGCTGCTGACTTGAAGCTCTCTAACCTGTTCTTGATTCTGTATCCTCTTGTTTTGCCTGCTTTTGAAAAAGGAAAAAGGTTAAAACACTTAGGATATAACCAATATTACACTAAAATGTAGAATTGAAGTTGGTATGAGTGACTTAGCCACTTTAATCTGTGCCTAGTACAGGATTTATTTTCTAAAATGTACTTCTTTTGTTGAGGCTTACTTGCCGATACTCTCACAATTTTGTCACATACTCCAAAAGCTCTGAATGGAAGTACTTAAACATATCTTAGGTAATTTCATATATTTTCTGAATTAATCCTTAAAAAAGTGCCATGAGCTAGGTAGTAACCCATTTTTAGAGACAAAATCAAGGTTCAGAGGAATTAAAGGATGTATCCAGAGTTACAAGCAATAACTTCTGGGACAGAACTTGTCCTCCGGATAAAGGAAATTAGAGATCACAGACCTATTGTTTTTCCCTTGCTTCACCAGCATGTTAAATTCATCATTTCTGCAATATTAAATATAAGGATAATGAGGGCACAGTACAATCAGAATAGTAGCATAAATGCTTATTTTAAAGGTATTTAAAAATCTCCATTGTGTATTCATGGCAACAATTAAGCTCTTGGTAAGGCCAAAGGGTGAGAATGTTTCAATGAGTCTTTTTCTGCCATCCATTATCAACTTGGAAAATCAATACTAATAGGGGAAGAACAAGAGCAAAGACTAAGTTTGTTACACGTGATCAGAAAATGAAACACATCTACCATGTTAGTGTTGCTTTCAATTTATGCTGACATTTACTGAAAATAGTCTGCAATATTTGGCAAAGTTAAAAGAGAGATTGCTCCCCAATTAGCCAGAGGATCAAAAAGGGAAGATTAGGGAGGGAATGTTGTCTGTTTTTTTTAAGAAGCAAAATGTTTGGAAAGGTCAGGCTTTGAGTGAACTAGCCTCCACCACTTTTAGTATTCGGGTTGACTAATGAGCACTTCACTCATCATTCTAATGGATGTATTTGTGCTGAGAAAGAATAATAGAGTGCTTTTCAATAACTGATGCCAATAGCTACTCTATAGACAGAAGCTAAATAATTTCTCTGTTATCTGCTTAACTGCCAAAAAATCTTAGAGCCAAATATAGACTCTGATTTTATAGTATAATTTTTTATTAAATACTTTCAATTCATTTATTTGATCAATATTCAGTAAATATTTATTGAGTTTGTACTATGTGCCAGGCCCTATTCCAGGCTCTCTAGAAACAGTGGTGTACAAACTACTCTCTAGACAGAAGCTAAATACTTTCTCTGTTATCTGCTTAACTGCCAAAAATTCTTAGAGCCAAATATAAGCCATGGTTTTATAGTACCATATCTTTATAAAATCCTTTGTTCAGTTGTTTGATCAATATTCAACAAATATTTATTGAGCTTCTACTTTGGGCCAAGCCCTGTTCTTGACTCTGTAGAAACAGTGGTGTACAAAGTTTTGACTTTCACAGCTTAAAATCCACTCTAGTTAGACAACACTTACTTGTCAGTATCCAAAATACTGGACTTTCACATTCTCTGTATCTTCTGCTTTCCTATTAAGAGCCACAGAAAACAGAGATAGCTTCTTTGATTTAAAGACCCGATGCTTCTTTAACAATCAAAACATATCCAAAGGCTACCATTCCTGGCAAACTAAAGTCTGCAGAACACTTTCAAATAGGCAGTGGAATATGGCAACTTCTTTTGATGAAGTCCATATTGTATTGAGAGAAGTGCTAATTTTCAGGTAGTCCTGCGGTGATTTCCTTAAACAGTTGAGTGAAGATGGAAGAAACAGCCCTTTTTTAATGGCAGAGAAGTTTTTAAAAGATGATGAAAAAGAATTCCTAACATAAAAGATAATCAGATGAAAAACAGGGAACATCAGATAACAAGACCAGTTTCCTCCTCAAAGAAATTGCAGTCACAGGTAAATCCTTCAGTGAATAACGTGGAAGCTGGGATTTGCCCTGTTCTATTCACCCATTTATCTGTGGTCGTGAACACTTGAGAATCCCTGGCTTTCATTGCTGGATGCCTGGTAGTGAAAAGAGATTCATTTTGCTTTTTTAGGGTCTTAGTATATGCATTGGTTGGCTTGCTCAGGTTCCATGAGTCTAGGGCCGCTGAGTGGTCTTCTGGAAGAAGACCAGCTGTTTCCTAGCAAATGTTGAACATTGTTTTTTGCTAAGAATTTTTCTGCCACCACCTTTGGCACTGAAAAATGTCTTTTGTGGAAATAAGGACATGTATTTCTAGAAGACAAATAGAAGCTGATGTATGTTTACTTCCTGTATATAAAGTAGACGCTTAGATTTACCCGAAACTAGCAAGTCAATTCTATCAGGTGAAATCAGTCAATTGGTAATAAATGAAAACAACTTCTTTTTATATTATGTAGACCCATATAATGATTTTATTGGTTACATCTTTTTAAAAATTTGCTTTGGGACTTCTGAATGGATACTTGTTACACTGAAAAACTGTAGAGAAAATTTCTTTGTAGAGCTTAGTTTTTGTAATTGAATTTTATATGCCTAGGTTTGTTTTTAAATTGAAAGATTAGGGAACATATTCCATTTACATAGTTTTTCTTTCAATTTGGGTTCTCTCTTTTTATTTTCTTTCTTACCCAATAGGCAATATTGTATGCTTTTCATGCTTTTATACATGAGCTACCATGTTAGGCAAAACATCAGTTCTATTTCATTTCCTCATGAAAAGAACCAGCTCAATACTCTAACAGACTTGAAAATCTTTCAAAGAATGCGCCATGCCAAGACAGTGGTCTCCTCTACATCTTATCTTAGCACCTCTCTTCCTATAGCTCACTTGCAGAAGTCTTTCTCTGGGATTTTGAAATTTAATGACTAGGGAAGTCGGGATGCAAAGACTATATATATTTAGAAGATAGCTGAAGTGGCAAACTGATATTTTTCAAAGAACTGATTGAGAGGATGCTGAGATGTTTGGGGGCTGAGCTTGGAATCAGGAATCTTTTAGATGATCCTCAAACTCTTTGGGGGAGGTTGCTATTTTAATGGATAAATAATAATTCTCATTTAAAAAACAAGACTTGCTATTTCTTTAAAAAGCTGTTTCTACCCTTCCTAATTAAAAACCTCCTATTTTGTAGATGTGGCTTTAATTTGAAGCAATATGGTATTCTCCTTCCCCCCCCCCCCCCCCATTCTAACTAAACAAACTCTGTAAGAATTAGCTTTGAGTTATTCCATCTGTGGACTTTTAATTTTGTCATAAAAACACAGAAGCCTGGCAGGGAACTGTTTCCAACTGGCTACATGTATCATCTTGTCTGAAAGCTGGTTAAGTAAGTATGGCATTTAAAATGAAATAAAAAACTCCATTTATGGAACTAGTTCACCCGAAGTGTTTGCCCACTTCTTTGACCATCTGTTTATGTTGACAGCCACCGCCCCACATTGTGCCAAAGTGCCCTTGGCTATTAAAACAGTGTTTTGTGTGTGAGTGGTGTGTGTCCTCACACATGTATGTGTTTCTGGGGTGCCATTTTCTTGAGAAATGTCTTGCTAAAGGTTTCATAGGATCCATGTGAAGATATTTCAGGTCATTGGCTGTTCAGGAAACACTGCGCTGAAAACGCTACAAGCCCACGCGTTTTTAAAAAGGCTCTCCCCCCCGCCCCCCTCCCCCGCACACCCCTTGAAGTAGTGAAATTTCTTTTAAAAGACTATGAAACGTGGACGTGTTAGTCACTCAGCCATGTCTGATTCTTTGTGACTCCATGGGCTGCCTGCCAGGCTCCTCTGTCCATGGAATTCTTCAGGCAAGAATACCGGGGTGGGTTGCCATGCCCTTCTCCAGGAGATCTTTCTGACCCAGGGATTGAACCCAGGTCTCCCACACTGCAGGCAGATTCTTTACCTTCTGAGCCATCAGGGAGGCCCTAAAAGACTATGAATATATTAAGAAAATACCTGTTGAGCATGGCAAGCGTGGTACTGATATTAAGTGTTGAAGAAGAATCCAAATTGAAATGTAAACATTTCTGAAGACAGAACACCTAAAGAATGACTCAGGAATTCTAAACTGTTGGCAAGATTCTTTCTGTTAACAGAAATGTCTGAGTTGATATTTAATTTACCAGATGCAAGGGTAACACTGCTTTTACATTTAACAGTGAAAATAAAGTCTTCGGGGGCAAGCTGGCCTCCTTGGAGAGGAAGAACTGTGGACACTGGGGTTGCCAATCTGGCATCACATGGTTTTCCATACTTTGAACATCTATTTATTAAAGATTTTAAACAACTATTTCTTAAAAACCAATCAGTGCACAACACTATTTTAAGCACTGAGCCAGAGAAGTGAAGAGTCGCATTGTCATGTGTACCGAAATTGTGATTCCAAGTGGGGAGGGGGAAATACAAATGATAAGACGATGAAGAGAGAGATATTGTCAAGTGGAGATAAAAACTGTACAGGAGCTCCAAGGATGGAGAGGTCTTGGTGGGCCAGTGACAAGTCAGTTTCTGTTCCGTGAGGCCGTATCTTCTCTTTCCTGTGCTGTGCTGAATTGCTCAGTCGTGTCCAAGTCTTTGCAACCCCATGGATGGTAGCCCACCAGGCTCCTCTGTCCATGGGTGTTCTCCAGGCAAGAATACTGGAGCAGGTTGCCATGCCGTTCTTTAGGGGATTCTTTACCATCTGAGTCCCTAAATTATCTGGAATACATGGGAGTATCTGAGAGGCCTCTAATTTTCCCTGAGTATGGACATACTCACAATAATGCCAGAGGAGCATAATGAGAGCAGGGGTCTTTATATACTTGAGTAACTCATGGAGATATAGTACAGGCTTAGAAACAAATGTGTGACTTGGGGACTAGTATAGACAACTGTCACGGAACTCTTTTAGGTAAAGTTGAATGCCTTTCCTTTGCCTGACTCTGATCTATAATTATTACTTAGTATTACATTTTAATCCTCTAAGAAGTATTGATATTTATTTACGCCACTTGGTTCGTCAGCTTTTCAAATAGGTTTGCTTTTTCTCAGATCATTTTCTGTGTTTTACCATCAATTGCCATAGAATTCTTTCTCAGAGCCTGGGTCTGGCTGAATAACAGATATCATTTCTGACAGTTGTAAAGTGAGGCTAACAAACGTCCCAATGAGGATGTCCTGTGCCAGGCTCATCCATCCAGCTGAATTTGCATTGTGAGTGTCATGGCCCACTGCTGCCCAGGGCTGCAGTCATTTATTTAATAACTCAGTTCATAGGCATTACAGGGTAACTGCAGCATTTCATATTATTCAAGACAAATAAAGAATACAAAAATGCTGCATGGAGAAAAGTAACATTTTAGTTCTTCTCACTGACCGTGGCTTTTTGAAATGCTGAGCTCATATGACAGTTACTCTTGAGTTGTAAAATGTTAACCAGAGTCTATTAAGTATGGAAAGTCTGTATTTCCAGCTGTGTCACTGAGGGCTTTTTGCTTTGTGTTTACTGGCAAGGATTTTTAAGGTGTGTTTATTTTCCGAAACTCCAGTATTTAAAGTGCAGACCATTCATGCAGTAAGCAAATTGAACTTGCTTCTACGAGTTGATACTAAGAAATAATTGTGAAAAAATGCATTAACAGAAAGAAACATAGTATTAAATATAGATTATGCCTTCTTTGTAATGAATTTTCTTCCCTTTCTTTGGATCTGTTTACTTTTTTCCCTTTCATTCATCTAAAATTAGTCTAGGTATTCAGTCTTATTTTGGATGCTACAAAGCTGTCATTGAAATAGCAAGCTAGAACAATGAAAATGAGCTGTCTTTAAGGGCAGACAAGAGTGTTAAAATAGCAATATAAAGGCACAAACTTCTAGTTAAAATCAGCCACAATTGTTAATGATGAAAATTTTTGCCCTTCAAAGATGTAAAACTGGTGAAAGCAATTTATTATTGTTCCTATGATTAGTCTCGGTATAGTTTATTTTGCATAGTAGATCCTCAAATGTTTAATGAATGAAAGTATAAATGATTTTCCTTGGTGATGAAGTCACACTGATGGAAATAAACACAGAAAAAAAGTCTGGATTCATAAAATGAGCCTCAGAGAGTAACCATAAAAATCATAGTTAAGACAACCCAACAAGTCTTTTTTTTTTACCTAAATAAAGATATTTTCTTCCATGGAATTTTTGAGTATTAAGAGCAAGTCAAAGTTGGAAAAAATCCAAGATAGGTACTGTTTGGGAAAGTTAAAACTTATTGCCACAGTCGTCTTTTCCTGCTGTGAACTCCTACAATTGTGTAGCTGCATTTCATTTATAAAATGTGTAGCTCTACACCTGGTTTTAAAATTGCCTGCATTTATACTGCTGGGGAGCAGGATACGCCATCCCAGAATGTGCCGCTTGAGTGTGTGGATTATCTCAAGCTAAAGACAGTCAAGGCCCGGCAACTTCCCTGGTGGTCCTGTGGTTGAAAATCCACCTTCCAATGCGAAGGGTGTTGGTTTGATCCCTGATCAGGGAACTAAGATCCCACACGCCGTGGGGCAACTAGAACCTGTGTGCTGCAGCTAGAGAGGAGCCCACGTGCCGCAACGAAGGCCTAACACAGCCAAAAGAGAATGAAAAGAAAGACAGGCAAGGCCCAACAGATGCAGGAAGAGCTTTTCACCTCTCCTTTAACTATTTAAAATAATTTAGACAGGCAATCTGTGCCGAAAGAGAGCTTTGACCAGAGATAACTTTTTATATCAGAAAGACTTCTCTGCATGGCATGGCAAACGGTTTACAATGTTTACGCTCCTCATCTTCCCATGAATTGCCCTCCTCCCATTTGAAGCCCCAGACCTCTCCCCTCTTCTTCATTTAGGATGGTATATAAACCTCAATTACCAGACTATAAGGGGAGTATCATATTTTTATGGGGCTTCTGTAAGTAGGAAGTTTGGTTTTCTTCTGATCTGTCTTATGTTAAATTATTTTTTAGGCCAGCTGCTGCTGCTGCTGCTGCTGCTAAGTCGCTTCAGTCGTGTCCGACTCTGTGCGACCCCATAGATGGCAGCCCACCAGGCTCTGCCGTCCCTGGGATTCTCCAGGCAAGAACACTGGAGTGGGTTGCCATTGGCTTCTCCATTGTGTGAAAGTGAAAAATGAAAGTGAAGTCGCTCAGTCGCATCCGACTTGTAGCGACCCCATGGACTGCAGCCTACCAGGCTCCTCTATCCATGGGATTTTCTAGGCAAGAGTACTGGAGTGGCTTGCCATTGCCTTAGGCCAGCTAAAGAACCTAAAAAGGAAGAAGGGAAAACTTTTCTGCCCCCAAAATACTATACTTCCAAATAAAAGCTCTTTGAGTCAGGCCTGTGTCCTCTTCATCCTTGTAGCTGTGCACTTGTGGTAGCTCAGTTAATTGTTAAATGAAAGCTTGTTTTCATGGGCTGGTTTACAATATTGAGGTTGGGAGGTGTATAACACGTAGACCTGGGATAAGCAATAACAATGCCGTGGGCTTGAGCTGGACTTTTAAGTGTGGTGGGGACTGATCATAAGTTTACCTAGAGAAGTTTGAAGACGTAGGGGAAATAAAAGACTATTGCAAACTTGAAAATTTGTATAAGAGCCACTTGTAGGAGGAGATAAGAGCACAGACAAATGTTCGTATAAGAATGCATGGCTTGTTAGAGAGCTGCCATATGGCTTGATGAGAAAGTAACAGGACATACAACTGGAAAGACAGGCAGAGAGAGGTTGGGAAGGGTCTTTCAGATCAGCTTCCCTTACACCTGGTGGGTGATGGGAAACATGGAGGATATTGTGCAGGAGATGATTACACATTTTAGAAAGATTATTCTGGTAGTAGTGAGAACAACCGATGGGAGGGACTCAAGACCAGAATCAAGAAGACCAGTTATTGAGTGCCCTATAAAAAGGGTCACGTTGCCATTCCCCTCTCTGTTTCTTGGGATTACCTCCCAAATAAAATACTTGCAGTTGATTCCTTGTTTAAGGATTCCAAACCAAGACAAAATTTGTAGAGAAGTAGGAGTTAATGGAAAGGATAAGTTTGAAGATACAGAAAAGAGGAGAAATAATCAATGGAGCAAGGACTTTATGAATTGAAGAGAGGAGGTGGGGGTGATGTAGAAGCCTTGATGAGAGCAGTAGCAGTAGCTATAAATGCGAAAATTATAGAAGACTTGCAGAGAACCTTTTATAAAAAAAAACACCTTTTATAAAAAGGTTTCAAGTGAGCTGGATACTGTGATTGACATGGGTAGTAAAAAGACAGTTAAATTATCATAGGTGAAGTACATCAAACAAAGTACTTAGTAAATATACTCAAACATAAAGTATTTATCGTTTGCCCTCTTGATACTGGTATTTTATAATTTGAGGAAAAGCCTAGTTTCAAACATAAAAGACACTTGAAAGTTATTCCTCTCTGAATTGCAAAACTAAAGAACAAAACTTAATTTGTTCATAAGGGTAAAGGTCTTATTCTTTTTGAATTACAAAGATGAGATTTTGCAAAAATATTTCAAAGTAAACATCTTATTCATGTTTGGCCTAATATATTAAGTCATTAAAACACACACACACACAACAACCTGTATTTGAAGAGATATTCAAATACAGGAATAAAATTTCAGATAACAAAAGGGATATGGTAATTTAAAACATTGACCACATTGTGCTTTCTTCATATTTTACTGTAAAAGCACAGACTGAACTGTTAATAACCTAATCCTAATGACCTGAAGGCAAGAATCAGAATAGTGATGCCTTCGTTCATTCAACATTTACTCATAAATTAATCATGCTGCTGCAGTTCTGTACCAGACATTGAAAATAAGCCCCAAAGACTCAATTCTTCTTCTGAAGGAATGAGCACTTTAGTTAAAGGAACTTACCTCTAAAGAAATCATTGCAACATAGAGTGATGAGTGAGTTAAGAGTCTTTCTGCATGAGGTGACATTGAAGGTGCAGAGTGGGTCTCTAAGGATAAATGGGCAATTCAATAGTGTGATTCTGGAAACTTAGGCAAAAGGTGTGGAGAGAGGGATGAGGAATGAGCTTAGAAAGCAAGTAAAGGGCCAGGTTTTGAAAGGCCTTAGGTGGCACATGTATTAATTAAGATTATGTTCTGCTCTAAGGATCAGAAAATCATACTCTAGCAGCTTAAGGAAGTATGGAGTTAGTATTTCTCACATACCTGACAATCTGGGGTATATCTTTGATAAATACTTACATGATGCCTGTTTTCTAAGCCTTTTATAAATAATAACTCATCAGATGCTTATAATAATCGTTTGCAGTGTGTATTATTTTTATCCTTATTGTACAGATGGAGAAACTAAGACATGGAGTAGTTAAGGAACTTAATAGTGCACAAGTAAGTGATAAAGTCATCTTTGAGTCCAAATGGCTTGTCTCAAGAGGGTCCTGAGTGACTCCATCCTGGACACCACTCTGCTGTCAATTGAGAGAGAAATAGCAAGGTGAACCTCCCCTCCCCACACCACCCTGAAGTGGGAGCAAGATTGGCACATTGGAGAACTACAAGGAAGGAGAGACAAGGAAGAAAACATTTCTTTAGTGAAGTGAGAAATTCAATAGGAATAGCACATTCTGATCATTCAAGATCTCAGTGCTTCTGATGAGGAGAGAAATTTAATTAAATTGGCAATTAAATATCCCAGAGCTTTGGATTTTGCTAACTTACTAAATAGCAGGGAATAAACAGGAACCTATAGGATTAGAGAACTTTCCTGATGGCTCAGAGTGTCAAGAATCCACCTGCAAAGCAGGAGACACAGGTTTGATTCCTGGGTCAGGAAAATCCCCTGGAGAAGGAAACGGCAACCCTTCTTGCCTAAAGATCCCACTCCTGTATTCTTGCCTGAAAAATCCCATGGATAGAGGAGCCTGGCAGGCTACAGTACAAAGGACTGCAAAGAATCGGACACGACTGAGTGACTAAGCACATGCAGCAAGGGGATAGTTACAGGATTAGACTCTCAAGAAAGATTTGTCAGTAGAGCTTGGCAAATATAGCCAGTGGCCACTTTTGAGTGGGGTAGAAAGTTTAATTCTCTAAACCTTATTTATATGGTTAATCTTACTTTGTTTATCTAATCTATTTTTAAATGGTAAGTTTGAAATATGTTTTTATTCTAAACAAATGAGTGTTTTTACACATGAAAAACAATAGTAAGCTTAGACACAAAAAATGTGTTATTCTTTCCTCTTTTTTTTTTTTTTTTGGATTTTTAGATCTTTAAGAAAATTGTTCTTCCTGTATTGTCTTTCTGAAACATGCAAAACTTACTATGTTGCTGCTTTGCTGATTTAAAAAAAGTTACTGATGTCTTCCCTTTGCCTACCGAAGTCACTGCAATCTGGCCTGACTCTAGACTTCCAGCCTCTTCCCCTGTACATTTATAACTCTGTCCACATGGAATTTCTCTCCATTCTCTGCACACCCCATGTCTTACACAACTGATGCCGTTTCAATGCCTGTGTCCTCCACATTGGTTTCCATGCCTGGATTGCCTTTGTTCTGACACTCCAAGGGCGTATAAACTCAGATCTCATCTCCTCCATGAAGTCCTCTATGGCCACCCAGAGAGAATTATGAATGACCCTCCTCTGTGTTCCCATAATGCTGCTAAGCTTTTACCTCTTTTTTTATGATGATGAATTAGCCTTTGATATCTTTGATAACTCAAGTCTAATTAGATGTACTATAGTCATAGAATCAAGGGAATTTGAGTTGGGAGGAACATAGAGATCAGCTAGGACAACCTTTTCATTCCACCAGAAACAACTGAAATTTGAAGGGACTTGTGCAATTTATTGGACTTCCCAGGTGGCTCAGTGGTAAAGAACCCACCTGCCAATGCAGGAGATGTGGGAGATGTAGGTTGGATCCCTGGGTCAGGAAGATCCCCTGGAGGGAGAGCATAGAAACCCACTCCAACATTCTTGCCTGGAGAATCCCATGGACAGAGAAGTCTGGGTATGGCCCATAGGGTCATGAAGAGTCTGACACAATTGAAGCAGCTCAGTTTGCACACACGTCCAATTTACTATTTCTGTCTAGTCTTAGGACTCAAACTAAAACTATTTCCTGGATCTGTGCTTTTTCTATTATAATATGTTGTGGCCATGAGGTAGATAAAATAATTCTTTTCATGGCCCCCCTCAACTGAAGATGTCCATACGCTCCGCATGGAACTTGTGAATGTATTGGGTTACATATTGTGTGTGCATGCTCAGTCATTCAGTCATGTCCAACTCTGCAACCCCATGGACTGTAGCCTGTCAAGCTCCTCTATCCATGGAATTTTCCAGGCAAGAATACTGAAGTAGGTTAGCCTTTTTCTATTCCAGACAATCTTCATGACTCAGGGATTGAACCCAAGTCTCTAGTATCTCCTGCGTTGGCAGGTGAATTCTTTACCACTGTACCAACTGGGAATGGCGAAGGAAAATGACGGTGTAGGTTAAATTAAGGTTGCTAATTAGCTGAATTTAAAATTACGAGATTATTCTGGATTTTCTGATTGAGCCCACTGTAATCAAATGGCCTTTGAAAATGGAAGAGGAAGGCAGAAAAGCATCTGAGTGATGCAATGTGAGAAAGACTTGATTGACATTTGCTGGCTTTAAAGATGGAAGGGGGCCATGAGCCAAGGAATGTGGGCAGCCTTTAGAAGCTGAAAAAGGCAAGAAAATGAATTCTCTCTCAGAGTCTCTGAAATGAATATAGTCTTTCCAACACTTTGATTTTAGCCCAATGAGATCCATTTCACACTTCTGGTCTCACAACTGTGAGATAATATGTATTGTTTTAAGCCACTATATTTGTGGCAATTATTACAGCAGAAATAGAAAACTAATAAGGCACTGAAGTCTAAATAAGTTTTAATGTATAACTCAAAGCTTAGTGAGGAAGATTTAAACACTCAAATACATATATATTTAAAGGTATATTTTATTTTGACAACTTTGGATTTATTCTGAATTTTTCAGTTTGTTCATTCATTCAATTCATCCAACAAATCACTATTGAATGTGTGACACTTGCCGTACTAGCGTTGTGGCAGATTTAATTATTGGCTTCAGAGTTTTCACTCCCTCCCTGCATCCACATTTTCACCATGGTTTCATAATGCATGGAGTGTACTCCTCTCTCTTCTGACTTTGGGCTTAGCCACGTGACTTGCTTTGGCCAAATACATATGGAAAAAGTGTTTTGAGCCAAGGTTTAAGAGGCCTCACATAATTCTTCTTGCTCTTTTATGCCTTTGTAATTCCATTACCTTAAGAAGAACTTCCCCTTGTCTTGACTCCTACCTAGCCTGGACAGCACATCAGTTCAGTTCAGTTCAGTCGCTTAATCGTGTCCGACTCTTTGCGACCCCGTGAATCACAGCACGCCAGGCCTCCCTGTCCATCACCAACTCCTGGAGTTCACTCAGACTCTTGTCCATCAAGTCAGTGATGCCACCCAGCCATCTCATCCTCTGTCGTCCCCTTCTCCTCCTGTCCCCAATCCCTCCCAGCATCAGAGTCTTTTCCAGTGAGTCAACTCTTCACATGAGGTGGCCAAAGTACTGGAGTTTCAGCTTCAGCATCATTCCCTCCAAAGAAATCCCAGGGTTGATCTCCTTCAGAATGGACTGGTTGGATCTCCTTGCAGTCCAAGGGACTCTCAAGAGTCTTCTCCAACACCACAATTCAAAAGCATCAATTCTTCGGTGCTCAGCCTTCTTCACAGTCCAACTCTCACATCCATACATGACCACAGGAAAAACCAAGAACACGTGAAACAGACCACCCAGCTGACCCGTGGGTCTATGAGTAAAATAAATGCTTGTTGTTCTGTGCCACTGGTATTTTGGGGTTTGCTCTATTGCTTTGTTAAGGCAGGAGTTGGTTGGCACTGTTGTACAAGCCAATGACCTAAACACACTTTCATAAGGACTTTGATAGAGGAATATGCAGTATAATACAGGCATTTCAGAGTACAAAAGAAAGCTGTGTTGAAGTGCCTAATCTAGGAGAGACAAGGAAGACTTCATGGACAAAGTGACATTTGAGCTGAGTCATCAAAAATGAATTTAATTTCTGTAGGCTTATAAAGAGTGTAGGGCAGTAGGTAGGAAAGATTATGCAGTGTAATTACAATACCTTTAAGCAAATTTAAAGGGAATTTAGCTTCAGCTGAAGGAACTAGTAAATATGTTGCTGCTTTACTTTATTTTTGCTTTTTAAATAATTTTCCATAGACCTGCAAAGTATTTCTCAGGCAGTTTGTTAAACAGATGTCATGTCTGCTTTCTGCAATGATAATCACAATCACTTCTTTAAGAGAGTAAGACAGGAGAGAAATGAGAAATGAAAATGAACTTGTTTTAAGAGGCTTCTCATGGTCAAGGTAAAATCTGTGCTCTTTCGTGGGTGGAGGGAGGGAGGATCAGTTTCCTGTCTCTCCTTTTGTGTCTCAGAGAAGCTACCAAAATTATCCTTCTTTTTCTGAGGTAATTTTTAATGCAGAATTATTCTTTCCAGCTGAATTGCTCCTGACTCACTTTAATTATCAAGTGATCTTAGCTGAACATGGAAGTCAACAATTATTATAGTAAGAAGAATTAATGGATTATGAAAAGATTACGACCATTATTTGTTAACTGTGTTGTGAATGGTGCTAATAATACCAAATCCATTGTTTTATTTCCCCTGTCTCTTGGTTTCTACTGAGCTCTGGGATATCCTACTATACCCTGACGTTAGTTAGCCATTTCCCAAATGTACACTTTAAGCCACAGGGGGAAGAGAAGAAAGTACTGCATTCTTCTCTTCTAGGAAAAAACAGCATAATTTTCCGAATGATCCTGGGCCAGCAGTATTTTTGTCCAATAAAATATGCATATGTCATAGTCACCATTTCTACAGAGTTTTTTAATTTGTTCAAGAGCAGTCTTGGGAATACTTGAAAGCATGTGCATGTTCCGATGTCTGTTGAACTTCCCTCTAACATATCTGAAATTTACAATTTTAATTCATATGTAGAGTATTTTGCTACTTAAAAAAAATCTCATATTCACGTACCCAGATTCTATGCAACCTGCAGGAAAACATGCATATTCTTTCTCTGTGGGAAATGGAATGCAATTCCAGGCATTAGCAGGGTTGAAGATGTTAATGAAGAGGAATCTGCAAGTGTAACTAATATGATCTTATATTTAAACAATTCACAGATAAATACCATGGTTGGATTTAGATACCAGATGTCAAAGCACATAGTAATGTGGATACAGTTGCTTGCCTCCCTGTCACTGGTCGCCAGAAAGAAACAGATGGTTAAAAAGATATGTAGCTGAGGCAAGGCATGGAAATAGGAAACCACAGAGCAGAAATTCTGCCATTTAAGCAACAGCAATTTTCTAGTCTGGAAAACCTGGCTGTTTTATACCTCTACTTATACACTTAAGTAGTTTAAATGTGAAACATAGCAAAAATAGTCCAAGCAAGGTTGGCAAGTTGCAAATTTTGCAATGCATAATTGCATCTCAAAAATCTCGAAGGCAGACGCACAAAGTAGAAAGTAAACACTTGTATGCAGTTGAACACAATTATGTGGTGGTTATTACCTAAGCTCATTATAGTTTCAGAAGAGGCTCTGTGAACTTGTGCTCCAACTAGAGGGTCAGGCAAATGCAAATAAGAACCAAATTTGAAAGCAAGTGACAAAAAAAGATACAATTTAGACTGGAATCTATAATTTGGCTTTTAAAAATAATCCTCGGCAAGAATCATCCTCATTACAATAATGGCTTGTTTATTCTGCACAACTTGTTTGCAATTACAGACCCTCTTTCAAAGCTGATTTCAACAGGAAATAAGAGCATGCAAAAAAGGGAGAGCTTTTTGGCTGGTCAGTTGTTATAATTAGAGTGGATGCATATATGTATCATAAAACCATTTACGCTTTTACTCCAAATCTTTTCATTTCAGATTCCTATCATTGAAATTGAAAGCCTCAAATAGTCTATTATTCTAAAGAAATCATTATAATTGAATTTCTAATGAGGATGTCTATGGAGCTTTGTTCTTGGTATTTCCATTATAGGATTGGAGTCGTATGCATCTATTATGGTCAGGTGACCATGAAATGATGAGCTACAGCTGTTACAGGACATGTCTCTGCTGGTGCTTAATTCATAGCAAATACACATTTTATTGCTTATGTATTCCCTCATTCATTTCTCTAAATATTATTCAAATATTTATGGGGTACCTGTAATAAGGAGGCTTAGGTCATGGTTAAGGATGCCAGGCTGCCTGAACTTGAATCCTGACCCCTCACTTACTAGCTGTGGATCTTGGGTCTTTGTGCCTCAGTTTCCACCTCTTTGTGTGCTCAGTTGCTCAATTGTGTCTGACCCTTTGCAACCCTGAGGACTGTAGCCCACAAGGCTCCTCTGTCCATAGGATTTTCCACGCAAGTATACTGAAGTGGGTTGCTGTTTCCTGCTCCAGGGGGTCTTCCCGATGCCCCTGAGTGTCTCATGTCTCCTTTGTCTCCTTCATTGGCAGGCGAATTCTCTACCACTGAGCCACCTCTTTTGATGACAATAATTTTATTATCTTCCTCAAAGGATTGTTGTGAAGATAAACTGAGTTAATGTACTTAAAATACTTGTGGGTACCTGGCACATAGTATTGAATATTGAATACCTATTACTTGCTGGGCCTTGGGGAAAGAGTGGTGAACAAGATGAAGGTGGTCCCTACACTCATAGAACTTCTGTTGTGGGGAAGAAGGAAGAAGGCATTAAGCAACCAATCATCTACTTAATTGTTTAACTACATTTGTGATAAGGGCTATAAGAAAGCCCAAAAGTGTGATGATAGTGTATAAACAGGGGAATTGGCCTGTTCTGGGCAGATTTTTGGCTTTCAGAAGGAAGTGATTTTAAAGACCTGAAGCATAATTATGGGTTATTTGGGAGAACAGATATTAGGAGAATATTTGGGGAAGTTGTTATCCATATAAGAGCCATGTATGTGTGCTAAGTGGCTTCAGTCGTTTAACGCTATGGACTGTAGGCCGCCAGGCTCCTGCATCCATGGGATTCTCCAGGCAAGAATACTGGAGTAGGTTGCCATGCCCTCCTCCAGGGAATCTTTCTACCCAGGGATCCAACCCTCGTCTCTTATGTCTCCTGCATTGGCAAGTGGGTTCTTTACCACTAGTGCCACCTGGGAAGCTCATACTTCCCAGCTGCTGCTGCTGCTAAGTTGCTTCAGTCGTGTCCGACTCTGTGTGACCCCATAGACGGCAGCCCACCAGGCTCCATGGTCCCTGGGATTCTCCAGGCAAGAACACTGGAGTGGGTTGCCCTTTCCTTCTCCAATGCATGAAAGTGAAAAGTGAAAGTGAAGTCGCTCAGTCCTGTCCGACTCTTCGTGACCCCATGGACTGCAGCCTGTCAGGTCCTCCATCCATGGGATTTTCCAGGCAAGAGTACTGGAGTGGGTTGCCATTGCCTTCTCTGATATAAGAGCCAGAGAAAAATCAAATATTCAATATGAGGAAGTGCATAGAACTCATAATTAGAGACCCTATGACTGAAGGCAACTCAAACAATTACAAAAATAGCTTGCCCATAAATTGAGTTTTCTTGTCATTGATTCCTTCTGTTCTTCCTGTTAAGAGTCTTGCATCTTTATAAACCTTTTATACATGCAACTCACTGTGAAAGTCTGTTTTTTGTTGGTACAGATGTTTTCTTTTTCTAGCTCATGAAAAAGTTGTTTTGCACTGTACTTTGTTTTTTTCAGGAAGTCTAAGTCCTAACTCAAAAATACCTGTAAATAGATCTGTAATAAGTGTATGTGATAAATATATGTATATTTTTATGTATGCATATACAATTTTGTATTAAATTTGAAACCTGTTTTTCTTTTTTTACAAATTGACTTCAAACCATATGTAGAATTTTATATACCTTCTTTAGGATTTCTTTAACTTTTTGGTACATTTCATAATACTGAAAATAAGGTTTTTAAACATTTTAAGGCCTAGTGCATCACCATTCTTTATTTACCCTCTAGACATTTTCACTGTTACCAGATTTTAACCATTACAGGTAATGCTGTAAATATACCTTACTGGAACAATTTGGACAAAGCTTATAGTAGATTCTTAGGAATAGTATTAACACATCAAGGACAATGGACTTCTTTTAAAGGTTCTTTGTACATGAAGTAAAATTGTTTTATAGAAATATCATGAAATTTATCAGCAGTGATTAAAATTGCTGATTTCAGTTTTTCAACAATATTGAGTATTGATAAATAAAACACAGAATCTTGTTTTCACAGTTACTTAATTCTTATTGTTTGCCTGTTCATATTTATTTAACTTTCCCCTTGAATCATTAGATTTTGTCTTTTGCCAGGTTTTTTTTTTTTTTTTTTTCTGTTAGGATACTAATGTTTTCACACTATTTGTTAGAGCTCTTTTTTATATAAAGTAATAATCCTTTCAGAGAAGGCAATGGCACCCCACTCTAGTACTCTTGCCTGGAAAGTCCCATGGACGGAGGAGCCTGGTGGGCTGTAGTCCATGGGGTCGCGAAGAGTTGGAATAACTGAGCGACTTCCCTTTCACTTTTCACTTTCATGCATTGGAGAAGGAAATGGCAACCCACTCCAGTGTTCTTGCCTGGAGAATCCCAGGGACGGGGGAGCCTGGTGGGCTGCCATCTATAGGGTCGCACAGAGTCAGACACGACTGAAGCGACTTAGCAGCAGCAGGAGCAGCAATAATCCTTTGTCTGGTATATATGTGGAAGGTTTTTTTTTTAGTTCTCCCTGTTATTTCAGATGTTGTTTATATTTTTAGTGTTTGCGTGTTCCCACAATCGTGTCTGACTCCGCAACCCTTTGGACTCTAGCCCTCCAAGCTCCTCTGTCCATGGGATTTCCCAGGTAAGAATACTAGAGTGGGTTGCCATTTTCTCCTTCAAGGAATCTTCTGGTCCAGAGATCAAACCTGCATCTCCTGAGTCTCCTGCATTCCAGGTAGAGTCTTTACCACTGAGGCACAAGGGAAGCTGAAATCTATAGATGATTCTATTAGTTTTTTTCTTTTATTTGCTTTTGTGGTTAAAATCCTTCTCACTGCCCTGTTCAGCTAATTCATATAAATATGCCACCTAAGACTTTCATTTCTCTAAAACGACTTCTAAATTCAGGGTTAAATTTATAGGCATAGAATAAATGATGAATGCATAAACCATTTTCAAGTGGTTATTGAATTATTTAGAGATATTTCCTAATGTCCAATATTGTGAGCCTATAAAGTAGTAACTTCGGCTTATTGTGCCATTTCTATTATCTTTATTCTTATTACATTTCAAACAGGTGAATCTTGTAATGTGTGGGTAGTATTTGCCCTTCCTTGAGTTCTATAATATTTTTCTCAACTGGATTTAAGCTTCCTGGTTTTAGGTAAGCATAAAATGGAATTCATCTTCACAATATCTCTTTATTGGCCACATAAATAAAACAAAACAAAAATAATCCAGAATTACAATGTGAACTGGTAAATATCTGGACCTATTTATTAGTATGTATGAATGTTTCTAAAGGATTTAGGTTACAGAAGTGTGTGTGTAAACTGACATATAACTGATCACATGGATTGCTGGCTTGTCTAATTCAGTGAAACTATGAGCCATGCTGTGTAGGACCACCCGAGATGGATGGGTCATGAGAGTTCTGACAGATGTGGTCCACTGAAGAAGGGAATGGCAAACCACTTCAGTATTTTTGCCTTGAGAACTCCATTAACAGTATGAAAAGGCAAAAAGATATGACACTGAAAGATGAACTCCCCAGGTCAAGAGGTGCCCAATATGCTATTGGACAAAAGCAGAGAAATCACTGCAGAAGGAATGAAGAGGCTGAGCCAAAGCAGAAGCAACACCCAGTTGTGGATGTGTCTGGTGGTGAAAGTAAAGTCTGATGCTATAAGAACAATATTGCATAGGAACTTGCAATGTTAGGTCCATGAATCAAGGTAAATTGGAAGTGATCAAACAGGAGATGGCAAGTGAACTGATTTTAAGAATCAGTGAACTAAAATGGACCAGAATGGGCAAATTTAATTCAGATGACCATTATATCTACTCCTGTGGGTAAGAATCCCTTAAAAGAAATGGAATAGCCCTCACAGTCAGCAAAAGAGTCTGAAATGCAGTCCTTGGGTGCAACCTCAAAGACCACAGAATGATCTCAGTTCATTTCCTACACAAACCATATAATATCACAGTAATCCAAGTCTATGCCCCAGCCACTAAAGCTGAAGTTGAATGGTTCTATGAAGACCTACAAGACTCCCTAGAACTAACACCAAAAAAAGAAGAAAAAAAGTCAAGAGATACCTGGAGTAACAGGCAAGTTTGACAAAAAAGATCTTCAAGACCCAGATACCCATGATGGTGTGATCACTCACCTAGAGCCAGACATCCTGGAGTGTGAAGTCAAGTGGGCCTTAGGAAGCATCACTATGAACAAAGCTGGTGGAGGTGATGGAATTCCAACTGAGCTATTTTAAAGCCTAAAAGATAATGCTGTGAAAGTGCTGCACTCAATATGTCAGCAAATTTGGAAAACTCAACAGTGGCCACAGGACTGGAAAAGGTCAGTTTTCCCTCCAATACCAAAGAAAGGCAATGCAAAGAATGTTCAAGCTACTGCACAATTGCACTCATCTCACAGGTGAGCAAAGTAATGCTCAAAGTTCTCCAAGCCAGGCTTCAACAATACATGAACTGAGAACTTCCAGATGTTCAAGCTGGATTTAGAAAAGGCAAGGGAACCAGAGATCAAACTGCCAACATCCATTGGATCATTGAAAAAGCATGAGAGTTCCAGAAAAACATTTACTTCTGCTTTATTGACTACACCAAAGCCTTTGACTGTGGATCACAGCAAACTGGAAAATTCTGAAAGAGATGGGAATACCAGACCACCTTACCTGCCTCCTGCGAAACCTGTATGCAGGTCAAGAAGCAACAGTTAGAACTGGACATGGAACAATAGACTGGTTCCAAACTGGGAAAGGAGTACATCAAGGCTGTATATTGTCACCCCACTTGTTTAACTTATATGCAGAGTACATCATGCGAAATGCCAGACTGGATGAAGCTAGAGTCAAAATTGCCAGGAGAAATAACCTCAGATACTCAGATGACATCTCTTTTATGGCAGAAAGTGAAGAACTAAAGAGCCTCTTGATGAAAGTGAAAGAGAAGTGTGAAAAAGTTGGCTTAAAACTCAGCATTCAGAAAACTAAGATCATGCCATCGGTCCCATCACTTCATGGCAAATAGATGGGGAAACAATGGAAACAGTGACAGACATTATTGTTTTGGGCTCCAAAATCACCACGGATGGTGACTGCAGCCATGAAATTACAAGTTGCTTGCTCCTTGAAAGAAAAGCTATGACCAACCTAGACATTGTATTAAAAAGTAGAGACATTACTTTGCCGACAAAGGTCCATCTAGTCAAAGCTAAGGTTTTTCCAGTAGTCATGTATGGATGTGAGAGTTGGACTCTAAAGAAAGCTGAGCACCAAAGAATTGATGCTTTTGAACTGTGGTGCTGGAGAAGACTCTTTGAGTGCCTGGGATTACAAAGAGATCCAACCAGTCAATCCTAAAGGAAATCAGTCCTGAATATTGATTGGAAGGACTGCTGTTGAAGCTGAAACTCTGATACTTTGGCCAACTGATGTGAAGAGCTAACTCATTGGAAAAGACCCTGATGCAGGCAAGATTGAAGGCAGGAGGAGAAGGGGATGACAGAGAATGAGATGGTTGGATGGCATCACTGATTCGATGGACATGAATTTGAGCAAGCTCCGGGAGTTGGTGATGGACATGGAAGCCTGGCATGCTGCAGTCCATTGGGTTGCAAAGAGTCAGACATGACTGAGTGACTGAATAGTGAACTGAACTGAATACCTAACACACATTTTAAATATATTAATAGAGAAAATTAGCCAAGAAAGTCATATTCATTATGTATACCTATGACTGATTCATGTTGATGTTTGGCAGAAACCAACACAATTTTGTAAAGCAATTATCCTTCAATTAAAAAATAAAGAAAGAAATAGAGTCATCATTATTGATCATTGAAAAGGAAGATAGCGTTAAGTCATGTCTGACTCTTGTGATCCCATGAGCTGTAGCTTGCCATGCTCCTCTCTCCATGGGATTTTCCAGGCAAGAATACTGGAGTGGGTAGCCATTTCCTTCTCCAGGGGAAATTTTCCACCCAGGAATAGAACCCAGGTCTCCCACATTGCAAGCAGAAGCTCTACCAACTGAGCTATGCGGGAAGCCCATTGAGCACTGAGTGGTGGAAATTATGAGTGTTTTAAATGGCTTTCTTCTTTTTGCATGGTCTTCTACTTTTTCTACAATGATATAATATTTCCTAAAAATTTTTTTAAAAAACATAGCTTTCTGTTTAAAAAACAAACAGAAAAAGGATTCTCTTTTGGTGGGGCTGGTGATGTTTTCAACAACTTCTATACAATACAATAATGAATTTTATATGCCTGCTTCTAATAACGATCCTCAGTGTAGGTTGGTGTCAGATGTTAACACCTAATGCCTTTTCAAGTAACTATACAAAGGTAAAATTGTAGCTTTAATAACAATATACCGATCAAATTTGAAATCAGAATATATAAAGAAATAAAAGAACTGCATGACCAGTCCTTCAGGAAGCTTCAATAAATTCACTTTGTAAAACCTGGCTTCCAGTAAAAATTGGACAAGGGTGCGAGAATATCAGGGTGATCAAAAGCTTCGGTTTTGGAATTAGACATCATGGCTTTTATTCCCACTTGGCTTCTTACTGATCCACTGCTAGAAAGCTATTTAAATACTCTTAAACCTCAGTTTCCTCACCTGAAAAATAGTATAGTATTAATTGTCTCATAATGTAGTTTTAAGAATTAGATGTGGTAATATTTAAAAGATAAAAAGAAATTACTGTAAGGACTTTGGCCTAGACGGTAAAGAGTCTGCTTGCAATACGGGTTCAACCCCCGGGTTGGGAAGATCCCCCGGAGAAGGAAATGGCAACCCACTCCAGTATTCTTACCTGGAGAATTCCATGGATAGAGGAGCCTGGTGGGCTATAGTCCATGGGGTCACAAAGAGTCAGGCACGACTGAGTGACTAACACTTTCACCATAAGGACTTAACTAGCATTCAGTTCAGTGACTGGTTTGATCTCCTTGTATTCCAAGCTATGGGGTAGAATGTAGTAAATAAATAATATGTGTTAGTTTTAAAATAGTATTATTTGAGAGTTTAAGGTTCTATTTTCTGTGAAGGAAATATTCTGTGAGTGACAAAGTACAGCTATTCTGCTTTATATGTCTCTTGTTTTCAGCTTACATATAAAATTAAAGCCTCTAAAACCAGATTTGTTCTTGATTAGATATCACTCTGCCTCCCTAGGAAAAAAGAAATAGAGATTAAGCCCAGGAAGTAATTCTATACTATTTTTTTTAAAACTCAGTTTTGTTCCTAAATAAATATCCATAGTTTTATAACAGTGTTTTATAACTAAAGTAATAAACATATGTCCACAGTGTTACATATATTTCACATATTAGAGTATTTTGGCATTATAGTTTATACCTCTTTATAGAAATTATTTCTAAACTGTGAGCTTTAAAAAATGAAGGAATAATAGACAAAACTGGTGATCTGGATTTTATTTAATAACAATAGCAAGCCACCCAAAACTTGAGATCAGTAAATTGTCAGTGACCTTAACAAATTACCTATATAACCCCTGAAAAACTGTCCTTTGCTTCTGGAACATAATTTTCAGGCTTGCATAAATTTTTCCTGATAATACTATACTTTATATAATTGCTAGGATTATGTACCAAATGGCTATATGTCTTACTTCCTGAAATTTGTAAATGGACAGGCTGGTGAGAAGTTTGTGGGTTGAACAAGTTGCCTGAATGTTACCTTTTCCTGAAATAGATTTTACAAGTCTTAATGGTATCAAGTAGCTTAAATGAGTTAGGATCCCTCCCCAAACCGTTAAATTAATACCAGGAAGCAATTTAGACACCAAGGAGAACTGAGCTCAATGTGTTAGCAAGATGAATAATTGAAGTCTTTGAAGTGGGTGATAGATCTTACTAAGTGATTACTTCCTTATAAATTCCTAAACAAGAAGTCTTCATTGAGAAATGGTTGGGGTAGCTGCCATTTGTCACTTGGCCTATGCATGCTTAATCACCAGCATTTTCAGGGTACTGAAGGCATATTCAGTGTATTGTATATTGATACATCCGTTGAATATGCAACCTAACTGCCTGGAGAGTGACACAAGCACTAGAGAGGAATTTGGCTCGTTGTTTTTCTGAGTCATTAAACCATTATTATATTTTTTAAAGTTTTTTTTTTTTTTTTTGATGAAGGCCATTTTCAAAGTCTTATTGAAATTGTTCCAGTATTGCTTCTGTTTTTTATGTTTTGGATTTTTGGCCGTGAGGCATGTGGGATCTTAACTCCTCTACAGGGATCAAACCCACACCCCCTGAATTAGAACGTGAAGTTTCAACCACCAGACCACCAGGAAAGTCCCGAGTAAACCATTATTGTCCTGATACATTTTAGTAGAAGTTAATATATCATTAGGAAAAACTAGGGATTTTACTATTTCAATACTATTTAATGTACACACTTGAAATTACGTTTTAAACAAAGTTAAAATTTTACACCAGACTTATAACTGAATTCCCAGCAATGCAGTTTAGATATTGTTGATTGGTCAGACCATGCATCATGTATTTTATCCGTTAACTTTGGTAAAGAAATGATATACAAAAATCTAAAAGGAAGGTTTAACTTCCACCACCCAGACTAGTATCATGAGCTTTCTATTCCTACATGCATAATGTCTGCTTGTGTATATGTGAGACGTTTTCATTTATCCTGGCCAGAGGCAGCCCAAAGTGACAATTAAGGAAAACAGGCTCTGGAGATAGACGCACTGTGGGTGAATCCTGGACTGTCAGGTCAGGAGAGAGAGCTTAATCTCTCCAAGCTCCACTTTCCTTATTTGTAAAATGGTAAGAGTAATGGTAGAAGGACACAGAGCCAACTGAGGATTAAATGACACAGTGACGTGCCAGGGGCTTCAGTCCCCGTGACTTGCACATAGTCCCCATTCCATACATTTGTCTATTATTGAATCCTCTCATCTGTTTACCTGTTCACACTCACGTGTGCTTTCTGCTCATTCCATCACACAAGCCATCATATAAAGCTTTCAGTGTGTACTCTGCTTTTTTAAACCTCTTGACTGTATTAGTTGTCAGTCCAGGACCAGCAGTATGACGTTGGCTGAGCAGTGTAAAACATGAAATTTAGGACAAGGAAGTCTTTTGATATGCAGTATGCAATGCAAGGTAGTTTCTTAAGCTGTGTAAGCATGTTTTAATAAAGGCAGCAGTCAGATGAGAATTTATAATAGCTAAGTTCCATATATTCTTGTTTCTGCTTGGTAATTTGTCTTCGGTAAGTATGTAATTTTTTTTCACAGTAGTTATTCCCAGCTGCATATGTGTGCTGCAGAACGAAAGAGCATATGGAATATATACTGTGTATATATACATATAGATATTCTGGCACTGGGTGTGTGGATGCACATGCATATACATGCCCACACGCGTGCTCTCAGTCTATAGATGTCTATGTATAGAGAGGCAAACGTATGTATAGATGTAGAGCCTTCTGCTCTTTTCATTGTGTTACGCATGTCTGCGGCAGCATGAGTTCTGTTCTCCACCCCCCGCGCCCCACCCCCCACAAGCTGGAGGGCCAGAAGGTGGGGCGGTACCTCAGGATAATGGCAGCAGAAGGCAAAGGGAGCAGACAGCTGGCAAGCTCTGTCCCAATATGCTTCCCTGAAAGAGGCGAGGAAATTTCAGAAGATGTAATGCCTGAATGGCTCACTTTGCAGAGAGAAAAAGAAGCAAGGTAAAAATTCCTTAGAAAGCCATCCATTTTAATGGGTCTAGAATTGACCATGTTCTTATCACCTCTTATCCCCAAAGATGTGAGCTTTTAAATACTTCATCTTGGAAAATATTCTAAAAAGAAATGTCAACTTTTTTTTTTTTTCAAGAGCTGTTCTCTCACAAGCTTAAATGACTGCCAATGCCAGGTGTCTCCCTGGAATTTTCTAGAACAAACATGTACAGTGAAATCTTGCTATCTTAAAAGTGGGAGCATAAGAAATTCTGTATGGCAGATCCCCTGTCCTAAGCACTGCAACTTAGCTATTGTGACTGAAACCTTCTCAAAGGTAATTTTATGTGCCTCCTTGCCATCTTAAGCAGATTATTCTAATTTCACACTTTCTTGATGATTCAGGGTCATCATTATGAACATTAATTTTTATTAGTAAAACTTGGTACTCTTAGGTGCTGCTGAAATGTGTAGGAATAGCCCCCTGTTATTAAAGTTTTTGTTTTTTCACTCTGGGCCCTTATTTTCACTAAAGTCTATTTTGTCACTCTTAAATAAATTGTCAGCTTGAATTATGTAGTCTAATTTTTATGCTATTATACACATAATCTCCAGTGAGGGCTCAAGGCTTCCCTTCTTGTAAAGGACTTACAATGTACAATGTGATAAAAGCTTTTGGGCCTGCTTCCTGGGTTCTAAGAGGTAAGGATGATTATTAACTGAATTCTAAGTAAGTAAGCAGTTTCTGTCATTCTTGAATATTATGATTTGTAGAGTGTCTTGTAATGTTTTATTTTGTTCGTAAATCTTAATCTTATCTTCACCATTAAATTATAAACTTGGAACAGAGACCACTTTGTATACTATTTTCATTGTTTATAACATTGTGTACAATACCATATACAAAAATTAAACATTCCCTTATAGGTAGATTCCAGGATATTTAAAAAGTATTCTGGTTAATTATCATCACAGTTCCAGAGGTATTGGAAGGGGTTATCAAGCTAACTAATTTTGGCAACAGCCAAAAGCACAGGGAGACAACTGTATTTGTGGAACAGACAGGAGTATTAATTAAATAAGAGCTTTGGGGTTCAGTTATTTAGCTCCATGCTGAAAATACTCACAGGGAGGCAATATCTATGGGCCAAAAATGTAGACGGTATAAGTGTCCAGTATAGACAATTTGTGACAAATTTAGCTTTCTTTAGGATACCAATGATCAGTGCTGATACCAACTCTAATGGTTTGGGACTACAGTGTGGTCTGACTGCTATTTTGAGATTACAGTTCAGCCTTGAACAACGTGAGTTTGAACTGAGTGGTTCCACTTACACATGATTTTTTTTTTTTTTTCCAGTAAATGTGGTTCTTTGGTGGCTCAAATGGTAAAGAATCTGCCTGCAATGTAGGAAACCCAGGTTCAATCCCTGGGTCAGTAAGATCCCCTGGAGGAGGAAATGACAACCCACTCCAGTATTCTTGCCTGGGAAATCCCATGGAGAGAGGAGCCTGGCAGACTATAAGTCCATGCTGTTGCAAAGAGTTGGACACTACTGAGAGACTACACACAGAGATGAGTGGCCCAAAGATGCTATCAAGGGCTCATATTGTCTTGTTTCTCCTTGCCTTCTTCAGCTACATCCTGAATATCATTTCCATTCCTGGTTTCAAGATTATTTGGCTTTAGTCATCAGACAAGTTATTATATTAATGTTTCTCTTTTCACAGACAATAGGAGTATTAGAAATATGTTTCTCAAAGTATGGAATATAAATTCTTTTGTTTTTAATTGAAGTATAATTGATTTGGGCTTCCTGGTGGCTCAGATGGTAAAGAATCTGCCTGCAATGCAGGAGACCCTGATTTGATCCATGGGTTGGGAAGATCCCCTAGAGAAGGGAATGGTTTCCCACTTCAGTATTCCTGCCTGGACAATCCCATGGACACAGGAGCCTGGTAGGCTACCGTCCATGAGGTCACAAAAGATCAGACATGACTGAGTGACTAACACACACACACATGTAGTTGATTTACAGTATTGTGTTAGTTTTAGGTCTACAGCAAAGTGTTTCAGGTATATATATATATCTATATATATATCTATATATATATCTATATCTTTTTCCAGTTAATTTCCATCATGTTATTAAAATATATTGAATATAGTTCTCTGTGCTATTCTGTAAATCATTGTTGTTTAAAATTTTTACATTATTAATTTGCATCTGTTAATACCATACTCCTAATTTATCCTTCCCTCCCTTCCTCTGTGATAACCATAGTTTGTTTTCTATGTCTGTGAGTCTATTTCTGTTTTATATATAAGTTCATTCATATCATGGTTTTTAGGGTTCACAAATGAAAAATACATGATATTTGTCTTTGGCTTACTTCACTTAGTATGATAATCTCTGTGTCCATCCATGTTGTTGCAAATAGCATTATTTCATTCTTTTTTATGGTTGACTAACACTCCATTTCATATATTCATATATGTATCACATCTTCTCTATTAACTCATCTATCAATAGACATTTAGGTTACTTGCATTTCTTGGTTATTGTAAACAGTGCTGCAATGAACATTAGGGAGCATATATCTTTCTGAATTATTATGTATTCCAGATATATGTCCAGGAGTAGGATTGTAAGATCATGGAAGCTCTACTGTTAGTTTAAGGAACCTCCATGCTGTTCTCCATAGTGGCTGTACCAATTTACATTTCCACCCACACTGTGGGCGGGCTCTTTTTTCTCCACATTCTCTCCAGCATTTTTATTTGTAGACTTCGATGATGGCCATTCTGACTAGTATGAGGTGATACCTCATTGTAGTTTTGATTTGCATTTCTGTAATAATAAGCAATGGTTGAACATCTTTTCATGTGTTTATTAGCCATTTGTATGTCATCTTTGGAGAAATGTCTATTTAGATCTTCTGTCCATTTTTTGATTGGGTTGCTTGGTTTTTTGGTATCGAGCTGTGCAAGCTGTTTGTATGTTTTAGAGATTTATCCCTTGTTGGTTATATTGTTTGCAAATAGTTTCTCCCATTCTGTAGGTTGTCTTTTCATTTTGTTGATGGTTTCCTTTGCTGTGCATAAGCTTTTAATTTGGTCCCATTTGTTTATTTTTGCTTTCATTTCTTTTGCCTTAGGAAAGTGATCTAAGAAAATACTGCTATGATTTATGTCCTAGAATATTTTGCCTATGTTCTCTTCTAGGGTTTTATAGTATCATGTTATATTTTTCTTTTTAGTCTGCTTAAGCCAGCCATAATAACATACCCATTTTTTGACTAATAATAGCATCACATAAAGGCTGAGCTCTCCATGGCTTATATGCATCTTAGTGTCCCTTCCAGGGTGGAAAAGCTCAGACATTGTGCAAAATCAAGTTCTTTTAGGAAGAAATAGGGAAGAAAATAGGAGGTGGATATTGGAGGACAATCAATGGTGTCTACCACAACATAATTTTTGATGACATCATTTTCGAAACAGAGCGGTTGATGTTTCTGCTTGTTTATGGAGTGCCCAGCTCTGTAAACATGCAGATAGACCTTTAATAAGCAGTGATGTGTTGGAGCTGACTTGTATTGGTTTTCGTCAGCTGTTAGTTACATTTTCAGGAATTTTTCAACCTGGTTAATAAATCGTTGATAGCTTTAAACTGACTATGATGGGATTATTTATATCAGTCTTTATTTCATAAGATTACAGAGTGAGGATTAAATGAGTGAGTATGTATAAATTATTTAGAACAATACTTGGCAAAGATCAAGTATTACACACATTAACTATTGGTATCATTTTAAAAATTCACTTTAGGAAGAAAAAATATCATTAACTTTGGTAAACAATGAGTATTATTCATTCATTCATAGTCATTAAGGTGAAATGTTGTTCAGTTACTAAGTCATCTCCAACTCTGCAACCCCAGGGACTGCAACTTGCCAGGCTGTCTGTCATTCATTACCTGCTGGGGTTTGCTCAAATTCACGTTCATTGAGTCAGTGGCGCTATCTAACCATCTCACCCTCTGCCACCCCCTTTTCCTTTTGCCTTCAATCTTTCCTGGATCAAGGTCTTTTCCAATGAGTAGGCTCTTTATATCAAGTGGCCAAAGTATTGGAGCTTGAACTTCAGCATCAAGTCCTTCCAATGAATATTCAAGGTTGATTTCCTTTAGAATTAACTGGTTTGATCTCCTTGCAGTCCAAGGAGCTCTCAACAGTCTTCTCCAGCACCACAATGCAAAAGCATCAGTTCTTTGGTGCTCAGTCTTCTTTATGGTCCAACTCTCACATCTGTACATGACTACAGAAAAAGCCATAGCTTTGACATTACAGACCTTTGTAATGCAAAGTGATGCATAGCTTTGTAATGCATAGCTTTGACATTACAGACCTTTGTAATGCAAAGTGATGTCTCTGCTTTTTAATATGCTGCTAGACTTACTACAACTTTCCTTCCAAGGAGCAGTTCAGTTCAGTCGCTCAGTCATGTCCAACTCTTTAGGAACCCGTGGACTACAGCATGCAAAGTATCCCTGTTCATCACCAACTCCCAGAGCTTGCTCAAACTCATGTCCATTGATACCATCCAAATATCTCATCCTCTCTTGTCCCCTTCTCCTGCCTTCAGTCTTTCCCAGCATCAGGGTCTTTTCCAATGAGTCAGTTCTTCATATCAGGTGGTCAAAGTATTGGAGTTTCAGCTTCAACATCAGTCCTTCCAATGAATATTCAGTACTGATTTCCTTTAGGATTGACTGGTTTGATCTTGCAGTCTAGGGGACTCTCAAGAGTCTTCTCCAACACCACAGTTCAAAAGCATCAAGTTTTTCGGCACTCAGCTTTCTTTATAGTCCAACTCGCACATCCATACTTGACTACGGGAAAAAACCATAGCTTTGACTTGACGAACCTTTGTTGGCAAAGTAATGTCTCTGCTTTTTAATATGCTGTCTAGATTGGTCATAACTTTTCTTCCAAGGAGCAAGTGTCTTTTAGTTTCATGGCTGCAGTCACCATCTGCAGTGATTTTGGAGCTCCCAAAAATAAAGTCTCTCATTGTTTTCATTGTTTCCCCATCTGTTTGCCATGAAGTGATGGGACTAGATGCCATGATCTTAGTTTTCTGAATGTTGAGTTTTAAGCCAACTTTTTCACTCTCCTCTTTCATTTTCATCAAGAGACTCGTTAGTTCCTCTTCACTTTCTGTCATTTGAGTGGTGTCATCTGCATATCTGAGGTTGCTCATATTTCTTCCAGAAATATTGGTTCCATCTTGTGAGTCATTCATCCATTTCACATGATGTGCTCTGCATGGAAGTTAAATAAGCAGGGTGGCAATATAAGCCTTGGCATACTCCTTTCCAAATTTTGAACCAGTCTTTTGTTCCATGTCTGGTTCTAACTGTTACTTCTTGACTTGCATACAGGTTTCTTAGGAGACAGGCTAGGTGTTGTGGTCTACCTAATGTGATCTATCTAATCACATGTTCTTAACCTCTCTGCTTTACTACTTCTTTATATTCATTTATATACACAAAATATGATACCTATTAGCTCAATTATTTTTACTATTTAAGCTATGTTCAATCCTTCGCAGAGCAAGGTAAGAGATAAGTGAGTAAATGATTGAACAATACAGAAAAATTGGAGATACGAATAAGAATAATAAAGGAAAAATTCATCCAGAATCCTATTATCTAGAATATTCATTAATACTATTTCAGTTTATCTATTTCTAATACTTTCCCTGAGTTTTTTTATATATTTGAGATCATAGTGTATCTTGTTTATTCATTTAACATCGTAGTCTAATTGTGTGACCTGGAACATTTCCTACAATATTTTAAGAAGTTGGTCAATTTTGAAAGGTTTTTTGGGAAGGTATCAGTTTATTTTTTAACTAATGCTATCAATTAGAAAGCTCTTGTATCTTGGGTAATCAATATGAGATTTTCTCGATTTATCCTTTTAAATTATATTACCTATGATTGAAAGCATACTATTATTATATTGGAAGGAAAACAGAAAAAAATGTCTATGTCTGTTATCATTTGTCTTTTGATAACTTCTGTGTTTCTTACCAGACTTTCGCTTCATACACTTCATGTTCACCTAAGGCCTGGTGAATGCTGGTAAAATTGAGTATATATCCATACCAGTACTGATGGAACAAAAATGACTTCAAAACAAAGCTCTTATTAACATGTATTCTGTTTTCCTTGCAAAATTTTTTTTCCCTCCAAACATATGCATATCTGAAATTCAAATTGAGTGCTCCTTACCTCATGCTCTCCTCCGTACCTCTAATGAGGTGGAAAAATGTACATTAATGATGGAAAGTTATTTAGTGCTGAACAGAGTTAATTGCTTCTAATCACTGCTTACATCCATCTGGTTTTATGGTAGACAACAAACCTCTTCACTGGGCTTGCACATTGACATATTGTAAATCACAGAGATGTACTGGCATCTTGCATATTGTGCTTCTATTAGTGAGGCTGCGTGTTCATAGAGCTCCAATGGCAGACATTGGGATGCAGATCAACTTGTCCATGTTCTGTTAGAACTGCAGGGAGCCCTACTGAACTGGCCTCCCCAGGCTCACTTGGAAGGCGGTGGAAAGCTACTGCCTATCAAACTCTGGATGAAAAGCTGTGGAAGAGAGCCTGAGATTGGCCATAAATTTGGAGCTGAGGTGATAATATTGGTGATTGTCTAATTTTTTTCCCCAAAAGCATAGGGTTAAGTCTTTCTTCTGCTACTGGCATTTGGCAGAGTAAACAGAGAAAGTATTACATGAACAAAGAACCAAGGCTTAGAACTAAGATAGACATATTTTTTTGTGCTCACTCAGTCATCTCCAACTCTTAGCAATTCTATGGACTGTAACCTGACAGGCTCCTTATTCATGGGATTTTTCAGGCAAGAATGCTGGAGTGGGTTGCCATTTCCTCTTCCAGATGATCTTTCTGACCCAAGGATAGAACCTGCATTTCCTTCATTGGCAGGCAGATTCTTTACCACTGAGCCACCTGAGAAGCCCAGATATAACCTTTTGTCTTCCTTTTTATCTTGTGTCCAACAATAATAGCTTCTTAGGTTCATAGAGTTAAGCAATATTTTATCAGAACTTTAGGATGGTCAAAGGAAGCTCATTAGCATGTGAATTATGATAAGGAATAGCTTTATTATAGCATAATTACACTGGAGCTAGAACTAATTAGGGCATCATTACAATGATGCCATTGGTCAATATCTATTGAAAATAGACTTAGGAAATTAACATGTGGTGAAATGTGACCTGCAAATTCCATGATAATATAGAAAATTTGATTGGATAGTGTAATTACCATAATATCCTACATTGTAGGTGATCTTATTAGTTAAATTAGGCATAGTGCCTAAACCTTAAAAAAGAGAAGCAAGGAGAAGGGAAGAAGAGGTGTGCATAAGACTCTGATACCACTTTTACTTTCTTTGGTGTCTGCCTATCTAATTCCTTCCTCTTAAGAGTGAATGACTTTAGAGGGAGGTAACTAAAAGTTATAAAAGGTACGAAATTTAAAGCTGAATATGATTTAGGTATATTTGGTAATATGTGCTATCTTCATTTCATAAAAAATAAAACTGTGGCCCAGAAAAAGTCCCTTGGACAAGTGAATTAAGCCAAAGAGTTACTTACATGGCAGCACCAGTGTCAGAAGACAGATCAATGTCATGTATCTTCACTTATATAGAAACTCATTAATTTGCAATCCAGACTATTTGTGTTTCTTATTTTCCTATTTCCAATTTTGTATCTTATTTTTATGAAAGGAAAAAAAAGAAAACTGCTGATCAAGTTCTTGTCAGTTTTTTTCTTGGAAAAACAACTTGGATGCTGTTGTGATGATAATTCTGAATTTAGCTCAGTCTCTATATGTAAAGCTCTGAAATCCTCAGACTTTCTGAATCGTGAAAGGAGGACTGCATAGTTTGAAGTAATACTTAAGTATAATTTAAATATTAATGAATTTAAATATTAATAAATTTAACATTTATTTGTTGTTGTTGTTCAGTTGCTCAGTGGTGTCCGACTCTTTGCAAACCCATGGACTGCATCATGCCAGGCTTCCCTGTCTTTCACTGTCTCCTGGAGTTTGCTCAGACTCATGTCCATTGAATTGAAGATGCCATCCAACCATCCCTTCTCCTGCCTTCAATCTTTCCCAGCATTAGGGTCTTTTCCAATGAGTCGTCTCTTCACATCAGGTGGCCAAAGGATTGGAGTTTCAGCTTCAGCATCAGTCCTTCCAAAGAATATTCAGGACTGATTTCCTTTAGGATTGGCTGGTTTGATCTTTTTGCAGTCCAAGGGACCCTCAAGAGTCTTCTCCAGGACCACAGTTCAAAAACATCAATTTTTCGACAGTCAGCCTTCTTTATGGTCCAAATCTCACATCTGTATATGACTATTGGAAAAAACTGTAGCTTTGAATATACAGACCTTTGTCAGCAAAGTGATATTTCTGCTTTTTAATATGCTGTCTAACTTTGTCATAGCTTTTCTTCTAAGAAGCTGCTGCTGCGTCACTTCAGTCATAGACGGCAGCCAACCAGGCTTCCCGTCCCTGGGATTCTCCAGGCAAGAACACTGGAGTGGGTTGCCATTGTCTTCTCCAATGCATGAAAGTGAAAAGTGAAAATGAAGTTGCTCAGTCGTGTTGGACTCTAGCGATCCCACGGACTGCAGCCTACCAGGCTCCTCTGTCCATGGGATTTTCTAGGCAAAAGTACTGGAGTGGGGTGCCATTGCCTTCTCCATCTAAGAAGCTAGTGCCTTTTAATTTCATAACTGAAGTCACCATCTGCAGTGATTTTGAAGTCCAAGAAAATAAAGTCTGTCCATATTTCCATTGTTTCCCCATCTATTTGCCATGAATTGATGTGACTAGATGCCATGATCTTAGTTTTTAACTGTTGAGTTTTAAGCCAGGTTTTTCACTCTCTTCTTTCACCTTTAGCAAGAGGCTCTTTGCTTTTTGCTATAAGGGTGGTGTCATCTGCATATCTGAGACACTTTATATTTCTCCTGGCGATCTTGATTCCAGCTTTTGATTTATCCAGCCTGGCATTTCATATGATGTATTCTGCATATAAGTTAAATAAACCGGGTGACAATATACAGTCTTTACGTACTCCTTTCCCAATTTTGAACAAGTTTGTTGTTCCTTGTCTGTTTCTAACTGTTGTTTCTTGACCTGCATACAGATACCTTAGGAGACAGGTAAGGTCTTTAAGAATTTTCCACAGTTTGTTGTGATCCACACAATCAAAGACTTTAGTATAGTCAATGAAGCAAAAGTAGATGTTTTTCTGTAATTCCCTTTCTTTTTCTATGATCCAGCGGATTTGGCAATTTGATTTCTGCTTCCTCTGCCTTTTCTAGATCCAGCTTGTACATCTGAAGTTCTCGCTTCACATACTGTTGAAGCCTAGCTTGAAGGACTTTGAGCATTACCTTACCAGCCTGTGGAATGAGTGCAACTGTATGATAGTTTGAACATTCTTTGGCACTGGCCTTCTTTGAGACTGGAATTTAAGTGACCTTTCACGGTCCTGTGGCCACTGCTGAGTTTTCCAAATTTGCTTGCATATAAGACTTATTAAAAATCGCTAATCCATCTAACTATTGGTCCAAACTCCTCATTACCTACAAGGGTGTATAAATGAAATTTCACTGTAGTTGAATTTTTGGGACTAAATATCCTGACCTCACTTGTGCTATTTTTAATATTTTAATTCAAAAAAGCTTGGTCACACCACATGGCATGTGGAATCACAGTTACCTGACCCAGGACTGACCTGTACCCCTGTGGTGGAAGCACAGAGACTCAGCCACTAGACCACCAGGGAAACCCCCTGTTTCTTGATATTTTAGTTCTGAGACTAAATTGGATTTTTGTGTCTTCCATGCTTCCTTTGTTCCTCTTACAACTGAAGTGAAATAATAAAATAAACCTGACTTAAATTTTTTGGAATATTTGCAACATAGCCACAATTTTGGTCTCAAAGTTTTGCTTAGATTCTTTAAGGCTCAGGGGAGTTATATATGATCAGTTTAACTCATGTGTGCTTAAAATGCTCTTTTTAAAATTCTAGACTACCTATGCAAAATTTTTGCCCTCTAGGAAAATATTTACACACTTCCCCTCCTTCTCTTTCATTTTTTTCTGGTTGAGAATTAGGTATATATGCATATATACTTACATACCCATGATGTATAACATATACACATATGTATAGAATTAAATCACTAGGGAATGGATTTCCAAATGAATTGTGCCATTTCTAAAATAAATACAATAGTATTCCAGTATATTTTATTTGTAACTCATCATCTCACTAGTGATTTGATTTGATTTGATGCCTGAAATGAGATTTTTAAAACTCTATTTTGGCAGTATTTTCCCCCTTCTTCCACATCTTTAGCATTCAACGTGAGTGGACGGCCAATATGGGCTTGGTTGATTGGATGAGGGTTAAATGAAGAGTAGCCATTACTTCCATTGCTTTAATTACGCCATCCTCACGCCATGATGAACCTTGCTCCATTTCACTCCGGTAGATCTGACAGACTATAACTGACCTAATTGATACCAGATGACAGCTCAAATAAGGCCTAATAAAGAAGTAATCACACTAATCTAATGAGCAAGCTGTTATGATATTGGCTTATAGGAAGCTGTTTTTTAATCCCTCCATTTTTCTTTTCTTCTCTATAACTACTACCTCCAATCTCTTTTTTTGTTGTTGTTATTGTAGAATCTGAAAACTTAAATGGACCTTAGGGGAACGTCAGGTCTGTCTCCTGTTCTTTGTTCTATAAGATATGCATTGACATCATTTTTTCCATCTTTTAAATGCAGACATGTTAAACATCCTGAAAAGTGGGAAGACTAGTACAGTGATCGCATATGTAACTACAGTTCACGTTCAGTAACTGTAACTAATATTTTTTGCCATATAGGCTTTACCTGTATATTATTATGTATTATATATGTATTTTCTGAATCAATTGGAAATTTCACATGCATTATAACATTGCATTCCTGAATATTTCATCCTGTGTTTTGAAAATAAGGTATTCTCCTAAATATGCACATCATTAGAAAATTAATGATAATATCCATTCTTTATTCAGATTTTTCTGATTGTTCCAGAATAAATTTTTTCAAAGTTCTGTTTTCACAGAAAGAGATTTACAGACTTAGAAAATGAACTTCTGGTTGCCAGGAGGAGAGGACAGTTAGGGAGTTTGGGATGGTCATGTATACACTGCTATATTCAAAATGGAAACCAGCAAGGACTTATTGTATAGCCCATGGAACTCTGCTCAATGATATGTGGCAGCCTGGATGGGAGGGGAGTTTGGGGAAGAATGGATACCTGTATATGTATGGCTGAGTCTCTTCACTGTTCACCTGAAACTATCACAGCATTACTAATTGGCTATACCCCAAAACAAAATAAAAATTTAAAAACAGAAGTTCTGTTTTCAAGCCATATCTAATCAAAGTCTCATTAGTTTTTGAGTATTTCCTTGCTGTCTGACATAATAAAATGTGTTAGGCTCACTTTGTAGTTTACTTGTCCTAGATCTGAAATCAACCATTATTTCAAGGAGCCTGAGACCAAGATCTGGGCTATTATGTTCATTGCTTCAGGAATTTTATTACTTATATGAATTTTCAGTGGAATAGCTGGGATGTATATGTGTATAAATGCATACACACATGTTGAATTCCAAATAATATATTCTATTCAATTTTAATAATAGTGTTTCTTAGCTTTTTAGACTATTATAGATAATATATATATATTTATATATATTCGCTGAAAGTCTTGTTACCTAATAGCATTCACATATTTAATGGTTTTTGGTATAATATACTTACAATGGTTTCTAGATTATAATACCAATATTGCATCTACATTAAGTTAAAGAATTCTTTGCGAGTGCTGTTTTCTTTTTAGACTGCATCCCATTCAGCAGGTATAGTCAGAGTATTACACACAAAAGTTAATTGGAATAATATTTTGCATGATTAGGCTATTCATTTGAGTACATGAACTTTACAAGATTTTTTTGCTTCTAGTTTAGGGGATTGCTTTTTTATTTAAATTTATGTTTTGATTGTGTAAAAATATTTATGTGGGTCAAAAATCTATATATAAAAATCTATATATATTATATATATCAGTTTAGTCCCTCAGTCGTGTCCAACTGTTTGCCACCCCATGAAATGCAGCACACCAGGCCTCCCTGTCCATCACCAACTCCCAGAGTCCACCCAAACCCATGTCCGTTGAGTAGGTGATGCCATCCAACCATCTTATCCTCTTATCCTTCTCCTCTTGCCCTCAATCTTTCCTAGCATCAGGGTCTTTTCAAATGAGTCAGCTCTTCGCTGGCTTTACCATATGTAAAATGGTATATGTAAAATGTAATAATATGGCTTTACCATATATAAAATAGATAGCCAGTGGGATTTTGCTGCATGATACAAGGAAGTCAAACCCAGTGCTCTCTGACAACCTAGAAGGGTGGGATGGGGTGGAAGATGGGAGGGAGGTTCAAGAAGGGACATATGTATACACGTGGCTGATTCATGCTGATTGTATGGCAGAAATCAACACAATATTGTAAAGCAATTACCTTCCAATTAAAAATAAATAAAATTGAAAAAATCTTTAGTATAGAAAACATAAGCTCTTTTTCTGTTCATTTATTTGTTTTTTCATTCAGATCCCTTTATTTATTTTTGGCTTTTCTGGGTTTTTTTTTTACTCCGTGCAATCATTATTTCAGAGAAGGCAGTGGCACCCCACTCCAGTACTCTTGCCTGGAAAATCCCATGGGTGGAGGAGCCTGGTGGGCTGCAGTCCATGGGGTCGCTACGAGTTGGACATGACTGAGTGACTTCACTTTCACTTTTCACTTTCATGCATTGGAGAAGGAAATGGCAACCTACTCCAGTGTTCTTGCCTGGAGAATCCCAGGGACGGGGAGCCTGGTGGGCTGCCATCTATGGGGTTGCACAGAGTCGGACACAATTGAAGTGACTTAGCAGTAGCAGCAGCAGCGATTATTATCTAGTTTTGGCAAGCAAGGGCAACTCTCCAGTTGCACTGTGTGGGCTTCTCATTGCCATTGTTTCTCTTGTTGTGGAGTATGGTCTCTAGGGTGTGTGGGCTTCAGTAGTTGTGGCTCAGTGTGAGACTTAGTTGCCCTACAGCATGTGGAATCTTCCCGGTGTAGGGATGGAACCCGTGTCCCCTCTATTGGCGGCAGATTCTTAGCCACTGGATCACCCGGGAAGGCCAAGATCCCTTCATTTCTATTCAAATGGTGAATATGCTGAACATTTGAGCCTTATCATGGACATTATTCTTCTTAGGTTTGCAGATCTCTTACTTCCTAATAAGTACATTTTTTCAAATCTAATTATTATTAGTATCATTTAAATCTTTTCCTTATTTCTTTTCCCTTGAGAGCTTAAATATTTACTCTTAATAAATACCTAACATCAATACTTATTTTTTATATTTAAACTTTTGAGGAAAGAATTCTTATTCCTGATTTACATTTACACATATGGAATGTCTCCCAGATCTTTTTTAATTCTATTCTAAAAAATCAGATATTTGTGCAATTTTATTTATTGTGTAAATCACACCCTTTATGATTCCAAATTTTCTTTATTCTTTCATTATATCTTCACCTTTAAAAAACTTTTATTATGCAAATATTATATACCACTTGTATACATCTTTCAGAAAATTAGAGATACCAAGGGAATATTTCATGCAAAGATGTGCTCAATAAAGTACAGAAATGGTATGGGCCTAACAGAAGCAGAAGATATTAAGAAGAGGTGGCAAGAATACACAGAAGAACTATACAAAAAGATCTTCATGACCCAGATAATCACAATAGTGTGATCACTCACCTAGAGCCAGACATCCTGGAATGTGAAGTCAAGTGGGCCTTAGGAAGCATCACTACAAACAAAGCTAGGGGAGGTGATGGAATTCCAGTTGAGCTATTTCAAATCCTGGAAGATGATGCTGTGAAAGTGCTGCACTCAATATGCCAGCAAATTTGGAAAACTCAGCAGTGGCCACAGGACTGGAAAAGTCAGTTTTCATTCCAATCCCAAAGAAAGGCAATGCCAAAGAATGCTCAAAGTATGGCACAATTGCACTCATCTCACACGCTAGTAAAGTAATGCTCAAAATTCTCCAAGCCAGGCTTCAGCAATATGTGAACTGTGAACTTCCAGATGTTCAAGCTGGATTTAGAAAGGGCAGTGGAACCAGAGATTAAATTGCCAACATCCGCTGGATCATGGAAAAAGCGAAAGAGTTCCAGAAAAACATCTATTTCTGCTTTATTGACTATGCCAAAGCCTTTGACTGTGTGGATCACAATAAACTGTGGAAAATTCTGAAAGAGATGGGAATACCAGACCTCCTGACCTGCCTCTTGAGAAATCTGTATTCAGGTCAGGAAGCACCAGTTAGAACTGGACATGGAACAACAGACTGGTTCCAAATAGGAAAAGGAGTATGTCAAGGCTCTATATTGTCACCCTGCTTATTTAACTTATATGCAAAGTACATCAGAGAAGGTAATGACAGCCCACTCCAGTACTCTTGCCTGGAAAATCCCATGGATGGAGGACCCCTGCAGTCCATGGGTCACAAAGAATTGGACACGACTGAGCGACTTCACTTTCAGTTTTCACTTTCATGAATTGGAGAAGGAAATGGCAACCCATTCCAGTGTTCTTGCCTGGAGAATCCCAGGGATGGTGCAGCCTGGTGGGCTGTCATCTATGGGGTCGCACAGAGTTGGACATGATTGAAGTGACTTAGCAGCAGCAGCAGCAGCAGAAAACATCATGAGAAAGGCTGGGCTGGATGAAGCACAAGCTGGAATTGAGATTGCTGGGAGAAATATCAATAACCTCAGATATGCAGATGACACCACCCTTATGGCATAAAGTGAAGAAGAACTAAAGAACCTCTTGATGAAAGTGAAAGAAGAGAATGAAAAAGTTGGCTTAAAGCTCAACATTCAGAAAACTAAGATCATGGCATCTGGTCCCATCACTTCATGGCAAATAGATGGGGAAACAGTGTCAGACTTTATTTTTTTGGGCTCCAAAATCACTGCAGATGGTGACTGCAGACATGAAATTAAAAGACACTTGCTCCTTGGAAGAAAAGTTATGATCAACCTAGATAGCATATTAAAAAGCAGAGACATTACTTTGCCAACAAAGGTTCATCTAGTCAAGGCTATGGTTTTTCCAGTGGTCATGTATGGATGTGAGAGTTGGACTATAAAGAAAGCTGAGCACTGAAGAATTGATGCTTCTGAACTGTGGTGTTGGAGAAGACTCTTGAGAGTCCCTTGGACTGCAAGGAGATCCAACCAGTCCATCCTAGGAGAACAGTCCTGAGTGTTCATTGGAAGGATTGATGTTAAGCTGAAACTCCAGTACTTTGGCCACCTGATGTGAGGAATTGACTCATTTGAAAAGTCCCTGATGCTGGGCAAGATTGAACGCAGGAGAAGAATGGGACGACAGAGGATGGGATGCTTGGATGGCATCACCAACTCAATGGACATGAGTTTGAGTAAACTCCAGGACTTGGTGATGGACAGGGAGGCCTGGTGTGCTGCAGTTCACGGGGTCTCAAAGAGTTGGACACGATTGAGTGACTGAACTGAACTGAACTGATACATCTTTAAAAGATGTATAAAGAGGGGGAGAATCTCTCCCTTGTAACCCTGTAATTATGAGAGATGAGATAAATTCTTTGCTATTTTGCTGCCATATTTTTATCTACTTATAGAAACATGCTGCTGCTGCTGCTCTTAAATCACTTCAGTTGTGTCCGACTCTCTGTGACCCCATAGACGGCAGCCCACCAGGCTCCACTCTCCCTGGGATTCTCCAGGCAAGAACACTGGAGTGGGTTGCCATTTCCTTCTCCAATGCATGAAAGTGAAGAGTGAAAGTGAAGATGCTCAGTCGTGTCCGACTTTTAGCGACTCCATGGACCGCAGCCTACCAGGCTCCTCTGTCCATGGGATTTTCCAGGCAAGCGTACTGGGGTGGGTTGCCATTAAACACACATATATAGGTAAATTTATCTACCATTTTCTAAAGTATGGAATCATATTTACACATACCTTGGTGATGTTTTTTCCCACTTGATAACATCTTCCTAGGTCTATAAGTTCAGATATAACTTACCATATTTAAATAGCTATATGACATTCCTTATTATGGATGTATATTTTTCAAACATTCTCCTCTTTTTGTATATCCAGGTTGTTTCCAAGTTTTTTGATTGTAAATAATTTTACAACAAAACTCGTACACATGTGCCCTACATTCTCATTTTCTTATTTTTGTACAACAGATTCCTATGATTGAGAATGCTGGGTCCAAAGATATAGGTATTTAGTACCTTATTAAATATTCCCAGATTAACTTTTGTTTTGATATCTAAGATGAACTGGGCATATGGATGTTATCTTATTTCCCCTGAAAAGACATCCTGAGATTCAGAATTGTGTGCAAGTAGTTGGCTTGTAATAACTGATGTGAGGGAGACATTCACTCAGTCAACTTCAAGTCCAGTATCTCTGGCTTATATGCTGCCCTCGCCATCAGCTCCTGGCCATGGCTCCTCATGAGCCAACAAGGATGCAGGGTACTTCCACCAGAACTGCATTAAAATTAGTGGGGCTAAGGAATTGTTTTAAAATGTCTTGTTTCATTAATATTTTATTCAACAGCTATTTCTTGAGCATCCACTTTGAGCCAAGGACTGCATTAATTGGGCTTCCCTGGTAGCTAAGCTGGTAAAGAATCCACCTGCAATGCAGGAGACCCTTGTTCAATTCCTCGGTTGGGAAGTTCCCCTGGAGAAGGAATAGGCTACCCACTCCAGTATTCTTGGGCTTCCCTGGTGGCTCAGATGGTAAAGAATCTGCCTGCAATGCAGAATACCTGAGTTCAGTCCCTGGGTTCAATACCTGAGTTCATGCCCTGAAGGAGGGCATGGCAACCCACTCCCGTATTCTTACCTGGAGAATTGCCACAGACAGAGGAGCCTGGCAGGCTACAGTCCATGAGGTCACAAAGAGTCAGACATGACTGAGTGACTAAGGACAGCAGAGTACAAAGGAAAGGAACATGATTCTATAAAAGCCTAAGACCAGCCTCCAAATCCTGACCTGGACTATGAGTCTCTGAGAAGCATTTGCTAAGAAAGTGCATTGAGCAAAGATCTGAAGTATGAGTGAGTGTTAATTATGTGAACGCAGAGGGTGAAAGTGAGAAATCAGTGTTCCAGACAGGAGAAGTGGTATATTTTAGGGGACCATGGTGAGTTTGAAGAACTTAATAGAAGGTTGGTGTGGCTAGAATTTTGCAAGTGAGATAAAGAATGGAACAAAGTAATTCTGGGACCAGTTGATCAAGGTCAACATCAACAGTGACAAGTCATGTTGCTGATATGTACCCTTGATGTTATGTGATGAGAGTGACACTTTACCTTCCTGCTCTTTCTCTCCAAAACTTGTAACCCCAAACTGATCATGAGAAAAACATCAGATAATCCAAATTGAGAGACATTCTACAAACTACCTGACCAGTACACTTCAGAACTGTGAAGATCGTTATAAGGGAAATCAGAGAAACTGTTACAGCCAGGAAGAACATACGAAATGCATTGTGGTATCCTGGATGGGATCCTGGAACAGAAAAAGGATATTAGGTAAAAATTAAGGAAATCTGAAAAAAGTATGGGCTTCAGTTAAAAATACTGTGTTAATATTAGTTCATCAGTTGTACAAATGTATCATACTACTATTAACAATAGGAGTATATGAAAACTCTGCATTTAAAATTTTTCTATATACAGAAAACTGTTCTAAAAATAAGTTTATTAAAAAGTATTCTGAAGAGGTAGTGGTTAAGGGGTTCCCTGGTGGTTTGACGGTAAAGAATCTGCCTGCTAATGCAGGAGATGCAGGGGACAGGGTTTTGATCCCTGGGTTGGGAAGATCTCCTGGAGAAGGAAATGGCAAACTGCTCCAGGATTCTTGCCTGGGAAATCCCATAGACAGAGGAGCCTGGCGGGCTACAGTGCATGGGTTACAAAGAATCGGACATGACCGACCACACACGTGTGTATACCATGTACTTGCCATGATACCAAGTCTTTAGATACATCATTTCATCAAAGCCGCACTACAGTTTTTGGAGAAGCTCTTATTACACCTTGTCACAAGAAGTGGGATGGAGATACCATGTAACTACCTGAAGGTCATAGAGCTTGAAAGTAGCAGCTGAACTCAGGTCCTCTTATTTGCTTTTAACCATTACATTATTCTGTCAAACTGAAAGTCCAACTGTGCAACAAATCAGGATTTTACCTACATTTTTTGGTACCTGGTCCATAGTTTTCAAAAGACTGTACAGAAAATTTTCCAACAAAATCCATGTCCATGATTTTTTCTGGATCTATGGTGCCTATCATACACAAATGACTGTTAAAAATGAGGTTGGCCTTTTTGAAAGGAAGCTATCAGAGAGACCAGAATGCCATTTTGGAGTTTATGACAGGGACTGATGTCTTGACATTGGCATTGTTTATAATAAATTTTATGTGTTAAAAAAAAAAAAACTTAGAAGGTTTGGTGGGTTTCTTATGCTATGTTAGATATGACTTGCTCTGAGTCAGAATATTGGGGCCATGTGAGATCATAATCTTAATAGAGTGATTGTTAGAGACTCATTTGGAGTTGGAAAAATTGCATAATAGTACCAGTTCTACTGTTCTACTCTCTGTCAGAAGTTCTATTCCCCAGAAAAAGCTTACTTCACTCCCAGAATTGCAGCAGAGTTACCCATTGTGTATTATCACAACACTCTCTGCTTTCTTAGCAACACTTGGCACATTTTAATTCTTTATTTAATGTCTTATTTAATATGTATATTCTCTAAAACACTGTATGAAAGGAGGATTGTGCCTTGGTCAGATCCTAGCATAATGCCTATCTTATCAAATGTTCCAGAAACGCCTTTCAACAAAGTGACATAGCAACCAGGACCACTCTCATGACTGGCTTCTTGTTCACATTTACAAGGGAAACTAAGTATTAGATAGGCCTGATCATTCTAGAAAAAAGCCTCTCGGTCTGGCATGGTACTAATCTTACTGCTAAGCTGCTAAGTCACTGCAGTCGTGTCTGACTCTGTGCGACCCCATAGACGGCAGCCCACCAGGCTCCCCTGTCCCTGGGATTCTCCAGGCAAGAACACTGGAGTGGGTTGCCATTTCCTTCTCCAATGCATGAAAGTGAAAAGTGAAAGGGAAGTCGCTCAATCGTGTCCAACTTTTAGCAACCCCATGGACTGCAGCCCACCAGGCTCCTCCGTCCATGGGATTTTCCAGGCAAGAGTACTGGAGTGGGGTGATTATAAAGACGTAAAATTAGCAGCTTCCCTTTGTTGAAATAATGGGGGAGAAGATTGGGAACATAGAGGGAACTGCTAATGGAGTAGATACTGGCCTTGAACATCATTTCCCTCATAATTCTATTCCAGAGAAGCTGCCCCTACTACTTACTTCCAACAGGGGACTTCGGGCTTTTTAACTCTTCATCTCAAATACTGGCAACCAAACCCCATGTTGGTAGGCTGTAATCCAGCATAGCTGGTAGTAGGAAGGTAGTCTTTGCCAAAACATGCTTTACTCCTTCTTGAAACTGTGTCAGCTTGTTGCTTCGAAGTTTAAGTCCACCCATAAAAGTGATCCCATGCTTTCTAGTGATGAGTCATGTTGACAGCATCTAAACCAATTAGTCAGTCTTTCAACATTATGAAAAGAGAGACAATCAGATAATGTGCCTCTTAATGAGATACAGTAGGGAAGTAAAACATATGATTTTCATGATTTATTCTTGAAATAAAATAATTAAACGTAAGCCAAAAAGTAATTAAATGTAAGCCTGATCAAGCATTTAGATCCACTACCTTTTTTTTTTCAGGAAATAAAATAACACCATAGGAATGCATTCAGCAAAATCTTGAATACAGAATATTTTCTAAGGCAAATTATATGTATGTATGTATGAAATGCATATGTATGACATCGGGGATATTTGAACAATAAATAGCTATTCAGGAACGTTAAGAATTTATTGTTAACTTTTTCAGATACGATAATACTATTGTGATTCCTTTTCTTCAAAAAAAAGCAAAACAGTTATCACTTTTTTTTTCTGCCATGGTGCACAGATTTTAGGATCTTAGTTTCCTCATCAGGGATTGAACCCGGCCACCACAGTGAAGGTGCTGTATCCTAATCATTGGACTGCAAGGGAATTCCCAAGAATTATCTTTCAGAGACAGAGTTTGAAGAATTTATGGATGAAGTGATATTATATCTGAAATTTGTTTTAACATAATTCAGTGGGGGTGGGGCATTGTTAAGCGTATAAATAAAACAAAATTGGATGTACATTGATAACTCTTTAATCTAGGACAAGGAACATGTTATAAACATTGATTGTCCACTTTTATATATATTTGAAGATGTCTATAATATATTTTTTAAAAATAACTAAGGTAGTGATCATACATTTGCAATTTTTCTTTTAGCTCCAAAGCAATCATTCCATTTTTTATGAGATCTGTTTTCTATTTCTTTTTTTTCCTGAGTTGAAAGATAATTGCTTTACTGTTTTCGATTCCTAAAATTGTCCCATGATGAATTGAAACATGTAATATTTTCCATAAGTACCCAGTTTTCTTTTCTGTGTTAATGTTTACAACTTTCTTCAGAAGCTTATAAAGTTTCATCCACATATCAAAAATAATAGTTGGAACTCACATGTGTGAGGCATGTGCCTGGCAAATTGAGGAAAGGAATCTCATTCTCCAGTACATCAGTTTAGTTCTCTATCCACTGCTGCTGCTGCTGCTGCTAAGTCGCTTCAGTCGTGTCCGACTCTGTGGGACCCCATAGACGGCAGCCCAACAGGCTCCTCTGTCCCTGGGATTCTCCAGGCAAGAACACTGGAGTGGGTTGCCATTTCCTTCTCCAATGCATGAAAGTGAAAAGTCAAAGTGAAGTCGCTCAGTCGTGTCCGACTCTTAGTGACCCCATGGACTGTAGCCCACCAGGCTCCTCCGTCCATGGGATTCTCCAGGCAAGCACAACTACTACTAAATTATGAGCCAGATGACTCATACAAACACCCCAATCCTTCTGGCCTATCACATAAAATGAGAATTTGCTCTTGAGGATAACATCTGTTAGAGAGACTTTCATATCATATCTGACAGCTCAGGATTCTCTGAGTGCTTGACAACTGCCATGGGGATATAACTGAGCGGAGTGGAAGAACAACCAACACTGGACTGAGTCACGCTCTGTTAGCCTCACCATGAATTACCTTTCGTTTCTCATGAAGACAGTATCACATGTGTCACTGAGAGGGAGCAAGGGTTCCAAACTAGTTCTGCCACTGTAACTTTTATGGCCAAGGCAAATTCCTTGTCCTCTTTGAGCTTTATTCGTAAAACAATGATAAATACCTGGCTTCACAGTTGATGGTGGGGATTAAATAAGATGAAAATATATAAAATACCTAGAACAGTGTCTGCTGTGGGTCTAAGTCATCATCACCTGTGGGGTGATGTCTTAGCTATTATCAGCAAAGATGCTTCTTTACTCGTATTTTTAAACTTGTGTACTTTAATACCACTTTTAATGAGTTGCATTCAAGTGTTTTTATACAGCCTCCCTTGAAAATAGAAAGTTAGAAATCCTTCCATGTACTTAGGGAATAGTTGTACTGTTTCTAATTAAACTGATTTTAGAAGATAATTTTTGAAAGTCAATATATTGCTTAAAGTTGTTGTTCAGTCACTAAGTCATGTCCGACTCTGTGACGCTACGGACTGCAACACCTCAGGCTTCCCTGTCCTTCACTATCTCCAGAGTTTGCTCAAACTCATATCCATTGAGTTGGTGATGCCATCCCACCGTCTCATCTTCTGTCACCCCCTTCTCCTCTTGCCCTCAACCTTTGTTAAGAAGTCCTCCTCTAAAACCTATTAATATGTGATCAGTTCAACTAAGATAATTATGAGGAAATGTCTTTTGTAATCAGTTTATCTTGCAGGTGTAATATTAATTTTTTTCTCTAGCATTTCATCCTTTTTTTAAAAAATTAGAATCCTTTATTTTTCTTTTGAGAACCACTCCTTCCCATTTTTGGTCTCTGTGAGGGATCAGCAAACTTTTTCTTAAAGGGTCAGATAGTAAATAGTTTGTGCTTTCCAGGTGGCACAGTGGTAAAGAACCCACCTGCCAATGCAGGAGATGCAGGTTCAATCCCTGGATTGGAAAGATCCTCTGGAGGAGGAAATGGCAACCCACTTCAGTATTCTTGCTTGGAGAATTCCATGGACAGAGGAGCCTGGCGGGCTACAGTTCATGGGGTCACACAGAGTCAGACACAACTGAGCACGCACGCATAGTAAATAGTTTAGGCTTTGTAGGCTATGTGGTCCCTTTGCAACTTCTCATTTCTACCATTGCAGCAGGAAAGCAGACATAGACAGCACAGGAGCAAACAGGCAGGCATGGCTGTGTTTCAGTCAAACTTTATTCACGAAAGTAAGTATCTGACTTGCGGGCCTTAGTTTGCTGACCTCTGGTGTAAGACACCACCAAACTGTGGAAAATTCTTCAAGAGATGGGAATACCAGACCACTCGACCTTCCTCCTGAGAAATCTGTATGCGGGTCAAGAGGCAGCAGTTAGAACTGGACATGGAACAACAGACTAGTTCTAAATTGGGAAAGGAGTACATCAAGGTTGTATATTGTCACCCTGCTTATTTCACTTATGTGAAGTGTACGTCATGTGAAATGCCGGGTTGGATGAAGCACAAGCTGGAATCAAGATTTCCAGGAGAAATATCAATAACTTCAGATATGCAGATGACACCACCCTTATGGCAGAAAGTGAAGAACTAAAGAGCCTCTTGATGAAAGTGGAAGAGGAGAGTGAAAAAGTTGGCTTAAAACTCAGCATTCAGAAAACTAAGATCATGGCGTCAGGTCCCATCACTTCATGGCAAATAGATGCGAAAAAAATGGAAATAGTGAGAGATTTTATTATTAGGGGGCTTCAAAATCACTGCAGATGGTGACTGCAGCCATGAAATTAAAAGACACTTGCTTCTTGGAAGAAAAGCTATGATCAACCTAGACAGCATATTAAAAAGCAGAGACATTACTTTGCCAACAAAGGTCCGTCTAGTCAAGGCTATGGTTTTTCCAGTGGTCATGTATGGATGTGAGAGTTGGACTGTGAAGAAGGCTGAGCGCCAAAGAACTGATGCTTTTGAACTGTGGTATTGGAGAAAGACTCTTGAGAGTCCCTTGGACTACAAGGAGATCAGCCCTGGAATTTCTTTGGAGGGAATGATGCTGAAGCTGAAACTCTAGTACTTTGGCCACCTCATGCAAAGAGTTGACTCATTGGAAAAGACTCTGATGCTGGGAGGGATTTGGGGCAGGAGGAGAAGGGGACAACAGAGGATGAGATGGCTGGATGGCATCACTGACTCAATGGACGTGAGTCTGAGTGAACTCCAGGAGTGAACTCCAGGGAAACCTGGCGTGCTGCGATTCATGGGGTCCCAAAGAGTCAGACATGACTGAGCAACTGAACTGAACTGAACTGAGAAAGATTTGCAGAGAAGGCAATGGCACCCCACTCCAGTACTCTTGCCTGGAAAATCCCATGGACAGAGGAGCTTGGAAGGCTGCAGTCCATGGGGTCACTAAGAGTTGGACACGACTGAGCGACTTCACTTTCACTTTTCACTTTCATGCATTGGAGAAGGAAATGGTAACCCACTCCAGTGTTCTTGCCTGGAGAATCTCAGGGACGGAGGAGCCTGGTGGGCTGTCATCTCTGGGGTCGCACAGAGTCAGACACGACTGAACTGACTTAGCAGCAGCAGCAGGAGCAGTCAAAGCTATGGTTTTTCCCATGGTCATGTATGGATGTGAAAGTTGGACTATAAAGAAAGCTGAGTGCCAAAGAATTGATGCTTTTTAACTGTGGTTTTGGAGAAGACTCTTGAGAATCCCTTGGACCGCAAAGAGATCCAACCAGTTCATCCTAAAGGAAATCAGTTCTGAATATTCATTGGACTGTTGTTGAAGCTGAAACTCCAATACTTTGGCCACGTGATGCAAAGAACTGACTCATTTGAAAAGATCCTGATGCTAGGCAAGACTGAGGGCAGGAGGAGAAGAGGGTGACAGAGGATGAAATGGTTGGATGGTGTCCTTGACTCAGTGGACATGAGCTTGAGCAAACTCAAGGAGATAGTGTAGGACAGGAAAGCATGGCATACTGTAGTTCATGGGGTCACAGAGCTGGACATGATTTAGCGACTGAACAATATAGACATGTGAGCCAGAACTGGCTCTTAAGTATATTTTATCCATCTGGGCACTGTGATAGGTTCATGATAGACATTTGATTTAAGCTGGACCAATCAGAACTAGGGCTTCCTGGTGGCTCAGAGGGTAAAGACTCCACCTGCAACTCGGGAGACTAGGGTTTGATCCTTGGGTTGGGAAGATCCCCTGGAGAAGGGAACGGCTACCCACTCCAGTATTCTGGCCTAGAGAATTCCATGGACTGTATAATCCATGGGTGACAAAGAGTCAGACATGACTGAATGAATTTCCCTTTAATCAGAATTAGGCCCAAGGCTTCTGCTATTACTATTAAAGGAGATGCATTGTCTCTTAATGGGGGTTGCTTGGTTGGTAGAATATATTCCTGGGGTTACTGGTGGGCATCTCATCATCAAAATGAGCACAGAAGAACAGAGAGCTGAGAAACAGATAAGAGAACTAAGACCTTTTGTGTCAAGCAGAGTTAGTTGTTTGTTTCAGGAAATCTTTGGTGGGAAAGATAAAACTGTGAAACCAATAAATAAGTTTACTGTTTATGTCAGATGATGGTTTCTTTAAAATCTTCCCAGGATAACATGATTTCAGGTTTATCTTCTGCTTTATAAATTTTGGAGGTTTGATTTTAAATCTGTCTATAAAGCTAAATCTATCTCTGACTACCTGAATTAGACCCAGAATTATGAATTATTTTAGAAAAGTTTTGATTCTCTAAAAGTTCATTTCCTTGCCCCATGGCTCATTCCCAAGAAACTCAGTGACTTTCTATTTAAGCAATATCCTCTTAGTCTTCCCACTTCCAAAAATGCTATCAACCCTAATTACTCCCAGGATGGACAGTTATAAAGGCATATGTGTCTACATTTAATTAGCCAAGAAAAAGGACTACAGTCCAGTCACTTTCCAGGCAGTGTAAATTCAGACTCCCTGATACTTCATTTTTGGGTTAGTACAGACAGTAAATATTTAGTTTACCTTGTTTTGCTTTTGTTGAACCATACCTCAAAGTTTTGCTATTAGTTTACTGAAGGTCATTATTAGAAATAGCCCCAAGGAACTTTTTGCCATTACTGGATGGATGTCTTTAAGGACTTACTCGCTACATCAGACAGTGTTTTTTTAATGAGAATCCAAGAGAAAAAATTCTTTCAAGTCTCAGTGCCAGGATTAAGCCTGATTTTTAAAAATCAATTGCATAGTTTTAAAAAAATCTTATGAATAACATTAATCATGAACTTATTCTCTTTGAGCAAACTACTGAGGTACATAGTGTTCAGCTTATGGCTCATGTTTTGTTAAAGTATAGGATTTTATGGCACATCTTTTTGAAAAATATCCTTCAGTCATCTTTTCATTTTAGATATTATTTTTCTTTTGCCTCACTTTCCTAACTATTTTTACCACAGGGCACTATGAGATGGTATGTCAATATCTACCTTATGCTTCCTTATTTATTAGTGAATAGTGAAATGTAGCCACAAAGTTAGAAGGGAATCACAAAAGGGAAATGGAAGGTGCCAGAGGCTGACTTTTTAAACAGCTTATCCCAGTGTTTTACCTGGATTGCCATGGGTATCTTTTCTGGTGTAGGAGAAACCATGCTCATATTCAGGTCATCTTGCTTCTCAACATTTGCAGGCTCTCAAAGAGACTCCATCTCTCTGGGGACTTAAGCCCTGGAGTTGAGAGCACCCTCAGGATTCACGCTTCTCTGACTCTGGGGTTCTCTTTAGGGCTTTACCAGATGGAAAACTAGCACCTCAGAGCCAGTGAGGTGGTGAGCTAACAGGCTTTATCGACAGATGGAGGACCCCAAGTGTGAATGAAAACAGCTTCAGCTTGAAAAAAAAAAAATCTGAATCCAATCTATGTAAGCAAATACCCATATCAAACCAATTATCCAAAGGAATTGGTCCAACGACTACCTTAGTGACTCTGCATAAAAGATATTCACCTGTCCAATATTTTGTTAATGCTTTTGAATATGTTGTAGCAGGTTGAGAATGAATGATGTTTTCCTCTCTTGAACATGAACCTAAGTAGGGTGAAGAGCTCCCTTTTGTTGTGAGTGGTGACAAGATAGTTACTGACAATTTGGGACAAACAGAACTCCAGGCTAACGATTTCACTCTACATCTTTTGGACAGCCTTAGGTATGTGTGTACACTCATGATTTATCTGATTGTAAAGAAATAAATGTGTGGTCCTTGGATCATGCAGATAGATCATAGTTCCTTAATTCAGAAATAGAACTGAACTTATGAAGTGCTTGTCTCAAGTAAGTCTCTAGGTTGACCCCTTTACAACAATCCTATTTAAAACTTTCCTATTTCCAGAAATACCAACACTGATGCAAAGAGGATACTTCTAGTTCTTGATTTAGTTCTTGTTGTTAAATAATTAATTATTATTAAATATAATTATTAAATTAATGATGTTAAATTAATTATTATCTTGTTAAATAGGTTGATTTATAACCTATTTGTCATAATTAAACAAATCTTGTAAGAATGCATCTTTCCTTGGTTAACAGTTTATATTTATTCTAGCCAATGAGAAGAGAAGTATTGACAAATTTGTTATAGGTATTTTAACTTTTTCTTATAAAGCCTCTCTTTGTTTCTTAGCTTAAAAAGAAATCCAGATAAGCAAATTCTATTCCACTGATCACTATTTTACATGTTTTTGGGCTTATAAGTATTTCTTTTGGGAACTCTAATCTATGGATATAAATATGCTTCAGATAAAAATTATGAATCTCCACCTTAATTCAGAAGGATCTCTAATATCAACTGAAATTACTTACAAAATGCATTTTATGGGGAAAAAATAGATCTTCCCCCTCAGGTTCAGACAATCTAAATTCCATCTTGATACTGATTTTTGAATTCTGAAGAAATTATACATCAAACAGAAGGGTAATATATATTTGAACATTTTTAATTTGAAGAACATTTTATGATTTAATGAAAATGATTCTATCATTGCTGGTAGTAATACCACTACTAATAGGTCTTTGAGAAGGCAGAATTCTTTCATTAAAGCTGAGTGAAAATATTCAAAGTGGATCTTCCCATTGATGTTTCCCTATACCATTTCCTTCCTGCCATTGGGAACAGAGAATGCATGCAACACAGTTGTACAGGGCTGCACAAACAGAGCCACGTCTAAGGTGGCAGAGCAGTTTCACAGCCTTGGGCCCTTCTGGACGAGTGGCGACACTGTATTGGTCATAATGGTGCATCGTCCGCCATCTGTCTCATAAGACAGCTCAGCGTGCTAAGTGTTATTGACAGGAAGATGGGCAGATTGGCTCCTCTGGGGGCTTTCTGGCTGACCCTTCCTCACTGCTACTGCTGCTGCTAAGTCTCTTCAGTCGTGTCTGACTCTGTGCGACCCCATAGACGGCAGCCCAACAGGTTCCTCCGTCCCTGTCCTCCGTCCCTGGGACTCTCCAGGCAAGAACACTGGAGTGGGTTGCCATTTCCTTCCCCAATGCATGAAAGTGAAAAGCGAAAGTGAAGTCGCTCGGTCGTGTCGGACTCCTGGCAACCCTTCCTCAAACCTGGCCAATTTTCAAAGGTCTGTTTCTTCCGGGTAAAATACCGTCAGTCTGCTGCCTCAGTATTTCCCTTTTCTTAGGGTTCATGCAACATTTTTTTCTGAAAGGAATGACTACTATCATATTCCACTGATCAAGAACGGTGAGACTTGCGGTCCCTCAATTGGGCCATATACAAGTGCTTTTTGTTTAGTGCTAAAATTTACCCGGTACCAGGGGCACATCTGATCTTCAATGGGGGTTAACGGCATGATGGGTCTAGTGATGACTGCCAAGTTAGAAGGATGGTGAGGTAAAAGGTAAGCTGAATACTCTCATATCCAGCTGCTCTACCACAGTAATATAGTTAGATTTCTAGAGACAGCCAGCTTTTGAGGGTTAGGGACAGATGTGGAATTTCAGACCTTCAGAGGAGGATGCTCTTTCTTGACAATAACCTATGATTTTTTTTTCTTTTTTAAAGAACATAGTCGTAATGAGGTATAATTTATATACCACAAAACCACCCATCTTAAGTATAGAATCCAGTGATTAAAACACTGTCACCTATCGACTTTTACTTAAATAGGCAATCTTTTTCATTTTGACAGTTTGATAATATGCTGTAGTTCAGTTCAGTTCAGTTCAGTCGCTCAGTCGTGTCTGACTCTTTGCGACCCCGTGAATTGCAGCACACCAGGCCTCCCTGTCCATCAGCAACTCTTGGAGTTCACTCTGACTCACGAACATCGAGTCAGTGATGCCATCCAGCCATCTCATCCTCTGTCGTCCCCTTCTCCTCCTGTCCCCAATCCCTCCCAGCATCAGAGTCTTTTCCAATGAGTCAACTCTTCGCATGAGGTGGCCAAAGTACTGGAGTTTCAGCTTTAGTTAGAAACTAAAGTAGTTAGGATTGTATTATTTTTTTTAACTTTTTATTTTATTTTGGAGTGTATTTGATTAACAATATTGTGATCATTTCAGGTGTACACCAAAATGATTCAGTTACACATACACATGTATCTAACCTTTTTCAAATTCTTTTCCCACTTTGGTTGTTATATAATATTGAGCAGGATTGTGTTATTCTGTTATCTGTTTGCATTTTAAACTTATAGCAATTACCTAGGGCAGTTTTATATGATGACTGATGATTAGCAAAAACAGAAACTTAGGTCTAAGCATTGCAGAAAAGCTGGTTCAAGAATACTACCCTCAGATCTTAATTCCTAAGCCTCATACATCGTCCCATGTTCTTTGTTGCGACAAAATGTGTGCAGTTTATTTGGTGTCACGATTTGGAATATTATAGTCCCTGTTTCCACAGATTACCAAATCAATTCATCATACATGTGTAAGATAGAAGCTGTATTGCCAATTTAATGTCTATATGGTTTTGCACTTAACAAACATCTTTTTAAAGGCTCTGCAGGATCCCAGTTTATGAAGTCTGTATCCTAGGCAACTTCAAAGCTTTCTAAGGAAGATGCCAAGTAGACAGCTGCTGTAGCTACTACCAAAGAACAAATCTTCTTCACCTTGGCATCTGGGTTTCCCATTTGTTGGCCAAAAGAAGCACAATTTCAGTATTGTCTTTAGCCATCCAATAAATACCAGTGGATAAAGCCGTTGAGATTACTGGTGAAGAGCAGTTGTTTGTTAAATGCCATAAAGACTTGTTATTTTGGCTGTTAAAATCAGTTTTCTGAGTAAAAAGATGTAACAACTCATGTTATTTAACTGAGATTTTCTGTGAATTCCTTCCTCTTCTTCTTTGTTGTTATTCAGTTGCTAAGTTGTGTCCGACTCTCTGCAACCCCAGGGACTGCAGCACACCAGTCTCCCCTGTTCCTCACTATCTCCCAGAGTTTGCTCAGATTCATGTCCATTGAGTCAATGATGCTATCTAACCATCTCATCCTCTGCCACCCCTTCTCCTTTTGCCTTCAGTCTTTCCCAGCATCAGGGTCTTTTCAATGAGTTGGCTCTTCACATAGGTGGCCAAAGAATTGGAACTTCAGCTTCAGCACTAGTCCTCCCAATGAATATTCAGGATTTATTTCCTTTAGGATTCACTGGTTTCATCTCCTCAAAGTCTAAGGGACTCTCAAGAGTCTTCTCCAGCACAATTTGAAAGCAACAATTCTTTGGTGCTCAGCCTTCTTTATGGTCCGACTCTCACATCCGTCCGTACATGACTTCTGGAAAAACCATAGTTTTGACTCTATGGACCCTTGTCAGCAAAGTGATGTCTCTGCTTTTTTTAATACACTGTCTAGATTTTTCATAGCTTTCCTTCCAAGGAGCAAACATCTAATTTCTAGCTGCAGTCACTATCTGCAGTGATTTTGGAGCCCAAGAAAATAAAATCTGTCACTGCTTCCTCTTCTTCTTATAGCTCACTAAACCCCTGATGGGAAGGTATGCTGTAATTTAAAAATTATTGTAACTTAAAGTTTGAAATAAATTGTGGAGTGGAATTCCAAAGTACAACTCAGATGACCATACATTAAATAAAGCATTTATGGAAATTCCATATAATAAACAGAGAAAATGGAGATGCTGTATTAAAAACATTACAAAAGGCTCATCTTGATTTCCCTTTAAAAAAAATTCCCTAAAATATTATGATGTGTATTAGCCCAGGTTACCTAGAAAACAGAGTTTGAGACAAAGCTGATGTGTTATTAAGAAGTGCAACCCGAGTAATAAGAGTGAAGGAAAAAAGAGAAATGAAATCAGGAGGAAGGAAAGCAAATAAAAATCATTTGTTAACTAGTTGACTACAGATTCACGAAAAACATGGGCAGCTGTTCAGTCATGAGCGGATTTGTCTCCTGAGATGATGTCTGGAATCCCTGTGCCTTAAAATAATGATCAAAAGGAGAAAAGGAATGGGTTTATTTGTCAGCTCCTAGTTACTCCTGTATCTCTTAGTCAAAATTCATGCCATGGACACTTAGGTCATAATGTTTATGGGATGTGTTACCTGGCCATTTGAGCACCTATTGGAGAAATCCAGACCACATGTTTCTTAGTGTGGTCTGGTTGAACTGGACAGGAGCAGTCAAACTTGCTGTGCTTTCTCCAATGACAGGGGTCATTGAAGTGAGCCTAAATCCAGATTGCACTCTAGGGAAGACTGAGAGAGTGGTATTAAATTAAAGTGACGTGGCAGCAGCCAGGATTCCATTGTCAAGTGCAGAAGACCATGGAGTCAGTCAGTGCAGAATGAATCTAGGGAGTTTCATAGCCAGGTTCACTTAGAAGGTTATTCACATTTTAGAAATGCAATTTGTATGCCTCATTAACATTTCACGAGCCTTACTATTTTGGTTGTCTGTTATGACTTGAGTGAGAGATAGCCAGAAGTACTAATACTGATTAATTCATGTGCTTTGCTAATGCTTGGGCTAGGTGATCTGAGACTTGGAAGGCATAGAAAAGGAAGGTTGTTAACAAGCAAGTCTGGTGAACTTCTTGAAATGGGCACACACTGTGAAGATATTTGTTTTCAATGTTAATATCCACTGAAGAGTATTCGTTGTAGTGGCCAGGTAGACAAGATGACTTGTGCTATAGTGGTGGGTCGGCTTCTTTCCCCAGCTGTTCTACTGTTTGTATAATGGGCCCATGGGAGTTTTGCCTCCTGTTCCTGAAACTTTGAGCTATGCTTCTTTGTAAATCTTAATCACCATGATATCAGAGGTAGAGGCTGTGCAAGGGCTCAATGTCATGGTGTCCCCTTACCAAGGCTGACCCGATGAATACAACTGCTGTGAGTACCTAATCTGCTGGTAGTGGAGACCAATACTGAGCTCTTGATTTGGTGCCATTTCTCATGGTTACCAGCTAGACCCTTCGTGGCAGATTAATTACGTTGGATCTTCCATCTTAAAGGGGGCAGAGATTTGTCTCTTGGAATAGACATCCTTTGGATATAGACTTACTGTTCCTGCCTATAAAGTTTCTTCCAGCACTGGGCTAACATAATGACTTGTCTTCTCTGTGGCATTACATACAGGATTATGTCTGAGCAAGGGCTCATTTGAAAGCAAAGGGAATGTTAATGATGGGCTCATGGTGATGGGATTAACTGACCTGACCTCACCCCCCATCACTCAGAAGTGACTGGCCTAATTAAGTGGTGAAACGGCTTAGTAAGCCAGTCAGTTATGGTGTGAGCTGCGAGACAGTACCCGGAAAGAATGGGGTTCTGTTTTACATGAAGCAGGATATGTACACAGTCAGTCAGAGACCATTATATGGGACTCTTTTCTACTAATAACTTATTCACAGAAGTTTTGCCTCCTGTTCCTGAAACTTTGAGCTATGCTTTGTAAATCTTTGTTTTGCAGGGGGGTCCTTTTGTTTTTTATTTATTTATTTTTTTGCTTATTTTTTAAAATTTTATTTTATTTTTAAACTTTACAATATTGTATTAGTTTTGCCAAATATCGAAATGAATCCGCCATAGGTATACCCGCGTTCCCCATCCTGAACCCTCCTCCCTCCTCCCTCTCCTACCCTCCCTCTGGGTCGTCCCAGTGCACCAGCCCCAAGCATCCCGTACCGTGCATCGAACCTGGACTGGCGACTCGTTTCATACATGATATTATACATGTTTCAATGCTATTCTCCCAAATCTCCCCACCCTCTCCCTCTCCCACAGAGTCCATAAGATTGATCTATACATCAGTGTCTCTTTTGCTGTCTCGTACACAGGGTTATTGTTACCATCTTTCTAAATTCCATATATATGCGTTAGTATACTGTACTGGTGTTTTTCTTTCTGGCTTACTTCACTCTGTATAATAGGCTCCAGTTTCATCCATCTCATTAGAACTGATTCAAATGTATTCTTTTTAATGGCTGAGTAATCACCGAAGAGCTTGAAAGTTAGGAGTGAGGAGTGGGGAATGCTTCCATTTGGGGGAATAATAATGATTCCCTTAAATTAGAAGATATGACTAACTCTTGATCATCTGGGCATTCTTAATCTACTGAAAAAAATAGATAAAGGGAAAAATGGATATTACTTTTCTGGTTAAGGTGACTGATTCCAGTCATCAAGGGGAAATAGGGTTGCTGTTGTACAATGCAGGTAAAGAGGATAGTGTATAAAATTCAGTTGACATCTGGGGTGCCTTTTAGTACCTTCATGCTCAGTAGTAAAATTCAATGGAAAACTACAGCAGTCACAAAGAGAGAGGACGCTTGAGAATTCAGAATCCTTAGGAACAGAAGCTTAGATTACCAGGTAAGGAACTATAACCAGCAGAGGTTCTGGCTCAGGGCAAGACAAATAAGGAATGAATAGTGAAAGGAGTCATAATATCAGTTATAGCTAATGATCAGTTACAGAAACAAGGGTCACAGTATCTTTATATGTTTTCTTTGCTTGTAAAACTTTTACATACTGACCATCTTCTCTATCCTTTCCATTTAATTTCATACAAGAGTTGGTGGAGATTATAATTTAGTCTTTGAGTAAACAGCATATGTAGTGGAATTATGACAGAACTTGAGGAATAATTGATATGGCCAGCAATGGATATGGTGACTGTTAGGAGTATGTCTCTCCTTATTTTGGTGTGTGTATACATGCTCAGTAGTGTCCGACTCTTCGTAACCCTTTGAACTATAGCCCACCAGGCTCCTCTGTCCATGGGATTTTCCAGGCAAGAATACTTGGGTAAGTGCCATCTCCTCCTCCAGGGGATATTTCAAGCCCAGGGATTAAAACCATGTCTCCTGCAATGCAGGCAGATTCTTTCCTTGCTGAGCCATCAGGGAAGCCCCTCCTTGTTTTGGGGGAAGGGTTAAAAGTCATCACTTGGATAGCTGCATCTTGTTAGGTAGAAATATAGAGTTGTATTCTTGTTGTATGGACGTTCAAATGCATTAGAAGAGTGCATGTGAAAACTGAGTAACTAGAAGGGTGGTCTGATGGTCTGTGACAATGGTCAATTTTTGCTTCGCAGTTTGAAATCCATCCTTCATTGCCTGCTTTGTGATAATGGAGATGGAGCCTCTAAGCATTTATCTTTTGCAGCAGATATATATTAAAATTTATCAGTAGAGGGCACTAGAGGAACATAAGCAGGAAGAAGGGCTCCCCTCCCTGGTTCTAATATGCCTTCAGATGCTGCTACTTGCTCCTAATGCTGGTTGCCAGTGGCACATATGGGAGACATCTAGTGGTACTTATTCCCATTGGCTTCAGGGGCAGTCTTGGGACGGCTTCTTGTCAAGTTACATAGGCACGTTCAAGGATAGACTCCTGTGAGTTTTGTAAACACTCCAGCAGTCACATTTCATACCTGTGGTTCACCTGTACCTTGGAGTGACATTTCCTGCTTGCTGATTCCAACTATAGTTCCCTGCTTGCCAGTATCAGCTCACCTGCACTCAGGAAATGTATTTTGGCTTGACAATATCTGACTGCAGTTCCTTGTCTGCCAACTTCAGCTCCCTTGAAACCTAGAGGGGTGTTTCCTGATTATCTAGCAATCATGGATCAGCCTGGCCTGGGAACACTCAGTGAACATCTCTGGGGTTCAGTGGTTTCCAACCATACTTTTTTGGACAAAGGCTAAACTCAAATTCAGAGGCTCCTCTTGCAAATTGTTTCCTTCAATGAGTGACTTTCCTTATCAGGTATTTTTTTTTTCTTTCACTTTTTATCCCGTTATAGTTAATTCTGGTTATAATCCTTATGTTAAACTGTCCCTGTTGAAATTACTTTGTGTTTCCTGTCTCATCACTCTGTTGTGACTAATCCACTACCTTATCTGTTAGATTTGAAAGAACTTTTGTATGTCTAGGAAGTTTTATTACAACTATCTTAGTGAATGTCATCCACTTTGGGATTCAATTCTTACTCCTGAATATGAACCATATGTCAGGGATACAGTAGAACTATAGATCAAATGGTATTCATCTTATAGGCACCACCAGGCTGGGCAACCACTGATCTGTGAGACAGTTTTCAGGAACGAGAAAAGATTAAAATTCCCTTTAGCCATTTTATTTATAGATAAGAATTAGGTTTTGGATAGTTTGAGGAATCTTACTGGTTACTAGGAGTTTCCCAGGTGGTGTAGTGGTAAAGAATCCGTCTTCCAAGGTAGGAGACGCAGAAGACATGGGTTTGATCACTGGGTTGGGAAGATCCCCTGGAGGAGGAAATGGCAGCCCAGTCCGGTATTCTTGTCTGGAAAATCCCATGGATAGAGGAGCTTGGAGGGCTACAGTCCATGGGGTCACAAAGAGTTGGACACAACTGAGCAACTGAGCATGTTTACTAGACCCAGTTAATGATGGGATTTCCTCTAATCAAGAACCTCAGGGATCACATGTTTTTTAGGTTATCCACATTGTTTTATGGAATTTGACAAGTTGAAAATCTCTGGGCAGTGGTCTGAGATTGATGCAAGTCTCTTTCTGATGTATCAGTGGTTAAGAGAAAGCCCAGGAGCACAACCCACCACATGAAAGATGTTCACAGGTTCTGAAGACCACAGGATCCCTCCATTGACCTTCATATCATGGTCTTTGTCAGAAAAGTGCTGTCTTGATGGTTACTCATGTCTCAAGAAGCTTCAGAGAAGATGAAGAAATCATGGAGATGGTGCTCCCTTTACCAATTATCTAAGAAAGATCTTAGGAAAATTGTCATGGGAAGCTTAGACAGAAAATATATGGCTCATGTCCTTCCCCCCTTAGACACACTTGTATAGATAATATTTGAAAAGTGGGTAATAGGGAAGTAATTTAATCTTTCAAACTATCTTGTTCTCTTTTTTTTAATTGCATGTTTCCCACCCTTCCCCTCTTCATTAAATTATAAGCTTCATGAAAGCAAACATCTTTTCTGTCTTGTTCAGCAGTGCATTTCTTGTAAGCTTATTATTTTCTCTGTGAGACAGGTTAACTGATATTCCACCAGTCCTGCTCCTTTAGGCTACTTCCAATGGTACTAAACCATAAAATATCAGTATATGTCTCTTGAATGATGACAGATATATTGTCCAACTTTTCATTTCATTGACTTTGTCGATTTAAATACTTAGTATTTCTCCATATCTGTTTCTTGGTAAAATATTATTTAGAGCACTGAAATTGTGATAGCTTGTTCCCATCACCGTGATACATTTCTAAGACAAAATTTTTAAATTAATAATTTTACCCTTCCATTTAAACATTCTATTGTTACTCTTTAAAAATATAATGTAAGCAGTTTTTTTTTTTAAATAGGCTCCAAATACTAATTTAAAAGAATCTTTTAAAATACAATTAAGGATTTAAGCTAGATGGACATGTAAAAAGAAAACTTTACTGATATCTTCGGGGAAAAAGAAAGAGTAATTCATTTATGAACAGTAGGTAGCAGTTAAATCTTTAAAACAGACTTACTTAACGTGCTTTGAAAAACGTAATTAAATGCATCAGTCGAACTTGCTTACTCTATTGCTGAGGCAGTTTACAGTGTAGTAATAATCACAGCATGTGCTAGATGATGAGCTATGCACTTACCATGCATTCCTTCATTTGATAAATTAGTATACTTGTATAAATAATGCAAAAAGACCTTGAATGTGGCTAAACTCACTAATCATTGGCTTATAAATTTATTACAGAGATTCACTTAGAATTCAAATTCCTCTGATCTAGAAATTTTGGGTTTTTTTTTTTCCTTATTTGTCAGAATCACCCACTCTCAAGATAATCAAGGCTGGCTCAGTAGGTGCTGCCTGAGTGACTGGGACCTGGATTTGATTTCCTGAGGCAGAAGTAAGGCAAGAAGATTCCCACAGAAGGTCATGGGCTCTAGAGATCTGCAGTCACAGTCAAGTCAGGGGTATGAGAATGTTCAAACACCAATTGCCCTGGTGCAGAGGTCAAATCTGAGGCTCTGATACTAAAGCCAGGAGTTCACAGGTGAGTATGGTTTAGAAAGCAGTGGAAAACAGATTATGAACAAGTTCAGGCCTGGAAATGTTTGGATTGAGTATTGCAACTATCCACAGGTGTTTCAATAGTTCATCTGAATAGGTCCAGGAGAGAGTGGTGATTGTCTAGCTTAGGAAGACACACACAGGGAAGATCACTACTAGATGTGTACGTAAGCATTTGATTGTTCACTTATAGGTCTTATTTTTTATAGATTTTCCTTTTGTCACCACTGAATTTGGGGGAATTTTACAACCTCCTCCCTGCATCTACCCCTCTCCCACCAATTTTTCATTCCAGTTTTCCCTGATATGGCTTCCTCACAATGTACATGTCCCAGTTTCTTTTGCATTTGCCATATTCTCCCAAATATCAACTTCGTAAGCAATTGTAACCTCCCTGGTGGCTCAGTGGTAAAGAATTTTCCTGCCAGTGTAGAAGATGCAGGTTTGACCCCTGGGTTGGGAAGATTCCCTGCAGAAGGAAATGGCAACCCACTCCAGTATTCTTGTCTGGGAAATCCAATGGACAGAGTCCATGGGGTCACAAAGAGTTGGGCATGACTTAGCAACTAAACAACAACAACAAGTAGTTCTTATAGGAGACAACGCTTCATGACTTGGAACCAGAGCATCTGAAAATAAGAAGGGACCTTACTAGGTTATTCATCACAGTATTTTAATTTTAAAAGTCCACTCATTCAGTACTATTCATCGAGCACCTAAATGCACCAAGCACTCTTTCAGAACCGGGGAAATAAAGGTGAACAAAAGAGATTGAATCCTTGTCTTCATGGAACATACATTTGTGGAGATAATAAACAGATAAATATAGAAATGCAATATAAATTGTAGGTAAACAATACAAAAAAGTACAATAATGACATAGAGAATGATGGAAGGAAAGACATTGATTAAGAAAGACCTCTCTAAAAAGTGAAATTTGAATGTGTGTGTATGCTAAGTCATTTCAGTCATGTCCGACTCTTTGTGACCCCATGGACAACAGCCCGCCAGGCTCCTCTTTCCATGGGATTCTCTAGGCAAGAATACTGGAGTGTGTGGCCCTCCTCCAGGGGATCTTCCTGACCCAGGGATCGAACCCATGTCTCTTATGCCTCCTGCATTGGCATGTGGGTTCTTTACCACTAGTGCCACCTGGGTAAAGTGAGGAGAAGATACTCACATTGCAGCTGTGAGGGAGTAGCATCTGAGGAAAAGGTGACAAATGCAACATTGTAAAGCAGGAAAATATTTGAGGATCAGAAAGGGGGCTGGTAAGACTGAAAAGGAGTGAGAGAAGTGGAAAGAGGTGACATTAAAGAAACAGGGGCCAGATCACACAAGGCCCTAAAGGTCTTGGTGAAAGATTCAGAATCGATTTGAGTGTAATAGGAAACCATTAAGATATGTTCATCAGGGAAAGATGTGACATACACTTTTAGAAAGTACATATGAATGAATAATGTACTGAAGAAGGGCAAGAGAGAATGCAAGAAGGCCTATTAGGAGGCTCCTGACATTGTCAAAGTGAGAGACGATTGCTTGGAAGAAGATGATGATACTGCAGTAGAAGTAATGAGAAGCAGTCATACCTGGGATGTATTCTGAAGCTGAAGTCAACGGACCTTCAGCGGACTGTATAGAGAGTGTAGTAGGAATAAGAGAGGAGTCAAGTGTGGATGCAAGGTTTTGGACATGAGTGGCAGGATAGGTAATGTTTGCTGAGCTAAGAAAGACTAAGAAATAAAACATGTTTTGGTGGAAAGGACAGTAGTTCTAGTTTGGATGCCTCTTAGACCTTTAAGCAGAGTTGTCAAATAGGCTATGAATATAAAAATATGGGGGCTTCCCCAGTGGTGGTAGTCGTAAAGAACCTGCCTGCCAACCCAGGAGACTTAAGAGACGTGGGTTCGATCCCTGGGTGGGGAAGATCCCCTGGAGGAGGGCACGACAACCCACTCCAAAATTCTTGCCTGGAGAATTCCTTCCGCAGAGGAGGCTGAACAAAGTATCCATAGTATCACATAGAGTCGAACACAACTGAAGTGACTTAGCATGCACACACGCACGCACGCACAAAAATATGGAGTTTGGGAGAGGTGAAGGATGGAGTTACCAAACTGAACCATTTGTTGTATGTTAATAGTATTTAAAACCATTGTAGAATCTGTTGCAAGTTAATAGTATTTAAAGCCACTGTATGTTAATAGTTATTTTATCTGTTAAATTCTATTAACATATAGAATTTAAAACCAGAGGAAGAGATCACCTAGGGAGTAAGTGTAGAGAAGAGAAGAGGCTGAAGACTGAGTTCTAGAGCACATAAGTGTCTAGCAGTGGAAAAAGAAGAAAAACAAGCAAAGGAGATTTAGAAGTGGTCAGTGAAGTGGGAGGTAGACCGGTTAGTTTTCTAGAAGTGAAGTGAAAGTGTTTAAGAGAGAGATGAAGAACTAAACTTTGGTTATTGGGTATGGCAAGGAATATGTTGTTGATGACCTTGAGTTAACATAAGTCATTTCAATGGAGGAATGAAAGTCTGACTAGACAAAATTCAAGAAGAGTTGGGAAGTAAAGAAATACTTTAAAAAGTAGGAATAGTAGCTATAGATGTCAACTCTAGTAAGTGGTTTTTTTTAAAATGAGATATATTAGAAAATAGACTGACAGGAGTGATCTGTCATGGCTAGGCCTTTGAGTTTGAGAGGAGGATACATTGTCAGACTTTTATTTGTCAAAACAGATGAGCTTTGTGTCAGAAGAGAAGGCAGTTTTCTGTTGACATCTTCATTAGAATCAATAGCATTAGATATGAATAGCTCTAGACTTCCTCTTTTAAAGCAAACATAAATAACTTCCCAGGGCTTTCTCTGCCTTACACAGATTCCCAGGCATCTAGGCATGTGGCAGACCTGCCAAGCAGTATGTCTGGTCCTGTGTGATGGATTAGTGGGCTTTGATAAATAGCCCATGCCAGGCAGCACCATTAGAGCTGACTGACTCCGGCAAGATTAATTGTTTTAGATTGTACAGACATCTTTCAAGAGGGAAGTATTTCTGTTTATCTGTCTTCCGTCCATCACAAAAGGGTCCTTTGTAGCTCGTCATAATCCATAAAAAGGAGCAAAACATTTTCATATACATCAAGGATACATCAAGGGTACTTTCAACTATTTCCTCAGTTCCTTTTACATCCTCAGTGTCAATACAAATATACTGATTTTCATTTGTAGTTTGTTAAACTTTCATTCTAAGTTATCCTTAGCACTACAGAAGAATGAAAATTAAAGCTAAAAATTTAAACTAAAAAGTCTAAAGAGCAAAGTACACCATGAATCAATTTAGCTTGTTATCATGTAGCAACAATCTAATTTGCTTTCACACAGTAATTATCATATTGTAAATACTTGTCTGTATGTGTTAGCTCACTAGAGAGATACCATAGGGCCTGAAATGCATTAAGTATTCAATAAATGTTTGTTAGATTAATTTATGAGTGAGATACATAACACTATTTTAGGATTAATAGAACTTTAGAAGCATGTTAAGAAGACTGACATTTTTCTTAGAAGGAACAAATTGATAAGATATATTTCCAAGTGATATATATACTTGTTTAGTTACTCAGTCGTGTCTGACTCTTTTGCAGTTCTGTGGACTGTAGCCTGCCAGGCTCCTCTGTCCATGGGGTTTTCTAGGCAAGAATACTGAAGTGGGCTGCCATATCTTTGTCCAGGGGATCTTCCCAACCCAGGGATAAGACTCACATCTCTTGCATTGTAGGTGGATTCTTTACCACTGAGCTACCAGAGAAGCCTGATGTAGATACACTTATTTAGTTATTAGTCAAACATTTATATGACAGGCCCAGTACTAATTGCTTTACAACTATTAATTCATTTAATTTCTTAAGTTGATATTGTTACCATTTTACACATGTGGAAACTGAGGTATGGAGAAATTAAGGAAGGTTAATAGCTAACAAAGCACAGAGCTGAGATTCAAACATAAGCATTTTGACTTCAGAACTATAAATTCAACCATATGGTTTTGCCAAATCATAATATTTGGCAGTTTCTTTAATGTAAAATATTTTTCAGAATCATTACTCTTCATTTGTTTTTTAGACTCTATGTATAAGTGAGATCATACTGTATTTGCCTTTCTGTGTCTGACATTTCACTTAACCTTAGTCAACCCATCTTGCTGATCTTGGAGATCCTCTTGGAGAGGCAGGAGGCAGGTAGGAATCCCCTTGGGAATGGAGACTCTAGTGGCAGTGATTGTTGGGAGGTTGTTATATTGCAGTAACCCTGGCACTTTGAAATGCCATTCTGGAATCCTCCTTCTAGCCTATTAGCACTGGGAGTCCAACCTTGCCTATTAATGGGCTAGAACCACCCCAAATCCCTGTCAGCCATGAAGCCTTCTTGCAGGAAGCCTACTCTGATCTGAAGTGGGCCGAGCATCCACCATACAAGGCAAGGCCTCTTAGCCAACCAAAGTGGGGGTGAGCCCTGCCTACCAGTATACCCACTGTAGTCAGCCCCACCATATCAGAAGAGCATACACAGTCCACACAGGGGGACCACTAGCTCTGGTGACCAGAAGAAAGCATGATACTGGGCCCCAAGGGATTTTTCCTACACAAGGCCGCTTCTCTAAGATCAGGAGACATAATCAACCTTCCTATCAAATAGAAATAAGCACTGAGGACTGGGTGAAATGAGGAGACAGAAGAATAAGTTCCAGATGAAGGAACAAGAGGTAACCTCTGAAAAAGAGCTGAATGAAGCAATCCATGCAGTCCACCCAATAAAGAGTTTAAGGTGATGATTATGAAGATGCTCACCAAACTCAGGAGCAGGATGGCTGGACACAGTCAGAAGTTCAACAAAGTTAGAAAATACAAAGAAGGACCAGACAGCCAAACATAAGAATACAATAAAATTAAAAACAAAACAAAAACGCCAGAAGCAATCAACAGCAGATTAGATAATGAAGAATGGCTCAGCAAACTGGAAGACAGAAAATCACCCAAGCATAGATTAAGAGAACTTTGGTACAACATCAAACATATTAACCCTTTCATTATAGGGGTCCCAAGATGACCATGTTTGCCATCTTTCTAGAATATGGTGCTATTTTAAATCAGCTTCTTGAATATCCAAATTCCAACAAGGAACACTTGATTGACACCTGACTAGACCATCCCTGTAGCACAAGGTAGGATGAATTTGGACATTAGATATAATATACATAAGGTTTCTGCTTTGACTGTGTGAATACATACTATTAATCCTCTGGACTACAAAGCCATATTCAAGATTATAGCCAGCTGATTTTCATCTCTGCTGAACACTGATTGAGACTAAGGAAGAGAAGTCATTCAAACACAGGAGGCCTGAAGATAACCCCTAAGGAGAGGGTAGGAAAACCCAACTCCCTCCAGAACTCTTGAGTTCAAATCCTGATGATGCACCTATTAACCTGTTTAAATTTGGGGAAATTATATATACTCATTGAACTTTAGTCTTTTCACTTCTAAAATACTTTTTTACTTGACTAGGAATATTGGGAGAAAAAAATACAAAAAATGCAGTGTTTTGGAGAGTTCCTATACAACTAGCAAATCACTTATTTAAATTATTTTTATTAAGTCTTTTCTAGATGTTACTTCTGTGGGGCTATGAAAACCAGTGGTGGATCTTCTTTGACCTTAGGGTTATATGCCACTGTTTAAAACTTTATCAGCAGGCCTTGAAGTGAAGACAAAAGGGAGAGGTCAGAAATACATTAGAAAGCACATTGTTGTATGATTGGAATAAGTATATTTTTAAATTGCTAAAATAAAATGACAACAAGACACCTGAGGGTTCTCTGACAAAGGAATGTAACAAAGATTTCTCTAACAAAGGCATAATAAACAGCCTAGTTATTATTTCTTTTAAGGCAGACTTTTGTTGATGACACTGGTTCATTGTGGCTTCTATATTTGAGATGGCCAGACAGCCATCTGTCTCGGATGCTTCAGGTGTCATTTCGGCTGAATGGGAGACCAGATGACCTCTGAAACACCTTCTATGACTCCACTATTTTGTTGGGAAATAGCCTATCTTTAGAAAGTTGTATTATACTATTATATATTCACTATACTTTCCAAATAACTTTGTATATAATAGAATCTAAGAGTCAGTGGAATGGAAAAGCTCAAGTGGTCAAGACTTTCATACAAAAGTATATCACTGATGTAGAAGAGAGAGTGATAGAATAGGATATAAGGGGGTACAAGGTGCTGATATTTCTGGACAAGAGCTAAAGCCTTGTATATGGATCAACTGGGAAATAGATAACCACTCAAAAATTCACCTTTGAAGCAGATAAGCTTTGGGGGAAAACTTGGGGCAAAGGGGTTGAAGCTAGGTAGTATAATTGTGTTCTACACCATTTTCACTCATTTAAGGTCCTTAGTCCTTGGATCTTGAACAGAAATAGGCACTCAGGTGTATAAAAATATCTAGAGCAGCATTCTGAAAGGTTTTCCTTTAAATATTGATTTTACAAAGAGCCCTCTGAAAACATAAATCATACTAAATGTTCAGTTCAGTTCAGTTGCTCAGTTGTGTCCGACTCTTTGTGGCCCATGAATCAGAGCACGCCAGGCCTCACTGTCCATCACCAACTCCAGGAGTTCACTCAGACTTACGTCCATTGAGTCAGTGATGCCATCCAGCCATCTCATCCTCGTCCCCTTCTCCTCCTGCCCCGAATCCCTCCCAGCATCAGAGTCTTTTCCAATGAGTCAACTCTTCGCATGAGGTGGCCAAAGTACTGGAGTTTCAGCTTTAGCATCATTCCTTCCAAAGAAATCCCAGGGCTGGTCTCCTTCAGAATGGACTGGTTGGATCTCCTTGCAGTCCAAGGGACTCTCAAGAGTCCTCTCAAACACCACAGTTCAAAAGCATCAATTCTTTGGTGCTCAGCCTTCTTCACAGTCCAACTCTTACATCCATACATGACCACAGGAAAAACCATAGCCTTGACTAGACGGACCTTTGTTGGCAAAGTAATGTCTCTGCTTTTGAATATGCTATCTAGGTTGGTCATAACTTTTCTTCAAAGGAGTAAGCGTCTTTTAATTTCAGTAATAACAAATCATGTTAAATATGTTAAAAACACTGCAGGCTATAATATCCCTCTTGGAGGGTTGATGGGATATTAGTACAAAAAAGCGCTGATAAATACACAAAGCTTAGAAACCTACGAATTAATCCATAATCTGGTGTTTCTAGGTGACACTCAACCTTATCCTTTCATTTGCAAAAAGCTAACAATATGTTAGAGATAAGTGGATATCTGACATGAACCCAAGGTCTCTGAATCTAATGGTATGGGGTGAAAGTTAGTGCATCTAGAGGTGTCATGGATTCGTGTCCAGGTTTTAAGCAATTCTAATAATATTTGAGTGCCTGAAACTGGATAATCAAGTGACCAGAAGTACAATTTCCAATTATGTTAATGAATACAAGGTAGAACTAGAACCCCTGTTTAAAATCATGGAACGATAAACCTACTAAACATGAAGAGACAGAAAAACTAAAAATAGAATTACCCATATGATCCAGCAATCCCATTCCTGGGCATATACCCAGACAAAATTATAATTTAAAAAGATACATACACTAATCATGTTTATAGCAGCAATATTCATAATAGCCAAAACAGAGAGACAACCTAAATGTCCATTGACAGATGAGTGGATAAAGAACATGTGTTGAAACTGTTAGTTACTCAGTTGTGTCTGACTCTTTGAGACCCCATGGAGTGTAGCCCGCCAGGCTTCTCTGTCCATGGGATTTTCCAGGCAAGAGTACTGGAGTGTGTTGCCATTTCCTTCTCCAGTAAAGAACACATACATACAGGGGAATACCTACTGAGTCATAAAAGAGAACAAAATAACACCATTTGGCAACAACATGGATGCAACTAGAGATTCTCATACTAAGTGAAGTAAGTCAGAAAGAGAAAGGCAGATACCACATGATATCATTTGTACATGGACTCTCAAATATGGTGTAAATGAAACTATCTACAAAACAGAAATTGACTCATAGACATAGATCAGACTTGCGGTTGCCAAGAGGGAAGGGGCTAGGGAGAGGTGTGGACTGGGAGTTTGGGGTTGGTAGATGCAAACTGTTAAATTTAGAATGCAGAAACAAGGTCCTGTGGTACAGCACAGGGAGCTATATCCAGTCTCCTAGGATAAACATAATGGAAAAGAATATTTTTAAAAGAATGTATATTTGTATATAACTGAGTCACTTTGTTGTACAGCCAATATTGGCAGAACATTGTAAATCAACTATGCTTCGATTAAAAAATTAAATAAAACAGGAGCAAAGGAGTTTCATGTATGAAATATAGCATTGTGTTATGTTTTAGAGTAAAGAGTTGTACAAAGAATGAAAGAAGGGGCTTCCCTGGAGGCTCAGTGGTAAAGAGGCACCTGCCAGTGAAGGAGACATGGGTTTGATACCTAATCTGGGAGAATCCCACATGTCCTGGAGCAGCTAAGCCTGTGTGCCACAGCTACTGAGCCTGTGTGTTAGAGCCTGGGAGCCTTAGCTACTGAAGCCAGGGTACCCTAGAGCCTATGCTCTGAAAGAAAAGAAGCCACTGCAATGAGAAGTCTGCACACTGCAATTAGAGAGTAGGGAGCCCTTGCTTGCTGCACCTAGAGAAAAGCCCAGGCAGTAATGAAGACCCAGAACAGCCAAAAAAAAAAAAAAAAAGTGAATGAGTTTGCTTGGAAGAAATGAGCTAGACAAATGTTATCAACAAGCACATATTTCGTTAATGCAATTATTCTTAATTCCCTGTTCTACCTGTTACTATGGAGGCTGAAGAAATCGAAAGAATCTCTTTTCTAGTTTCAGTTGTATATTTGGCATTGATGTGACAGAGTAATGGCTAGTGAAATGTAAGGGGCAGTTGGGGAACTCGTGAGAAATACTTTACTGTTGTTCGACAGTAGGGAAAGTCTTGGTCTCTTGCAAATACTCTCTAGTTTTGCATCCTCTCTAAATGAGGCTTGCTACCAAGAAGTGAATAAACCAAGGACAAAATGATGATGGAGTCTCTGTTCTTGAGTGGCTGAATCAGTTACTAGTACTGCCTAAATATGATCTTTTATTAAAATAAAAACAACTTTAAGTTATTGTTAGTTAAGTTTCTGTTATTGAAGCCAAATACATCCTAATTGGTAAAGTGAGCATATTCTAAAGGTCATAGTATTAGACATTCTGTGAACGCTACAGTTTTTAATTTTTTTGAAAGTTGCTGAGTCATGTCCAACTCCTTGAGACCCCATGGACTGTACAGTCCATGGAATTTTCCAGGCCAGAATACTGGAATGGGTAGCCGTTCCGTTCTCCAGAGGATCTTCCTAACCCAGGGATTGAACCTGGGTCTCCCGCATTGCAGGCATATTCTTTACCAGCTGAGCCACAAGGGAAGCCCATGGCCAGAAGAGCCTGGCAGGCTACAGTCCATGGGGTTGCAAAGAGTCAGATATGACTGAGCAACTAACACTTTGACTTTGTTTATGTATTCTATATCCAGCACCATTCTAAAGATATAAAAGAAACGTAAGACTGTCTCTAGTCCTTAGAAACTTACACAGTAACAGGGATGGCAAGATTTAAATAAATAGCTGGAGAATCCCTAAGATATCAGTGTGTGTGTGCATGCATACAGAGTTGCTAAGTTGTGTCAGAGTCTGCAACCCAGTGAACTCTAGCCCGCCAGGCTCCTCTGTCCATGGGATTCTCCAGGCAAGAATACTGGAGTGGGTTGCCATGCCCTCCTCTAGGTGATCTTCCCCACCCAGGGATTGAACCAGTGTCTCCTGCATTGGCAGGCGAGTGCTTTACCACTGAATCACCAGGGAAGCCCATATTTATAGTATTTATAGTTTAAAACCCATATCCATGCTATAAACTATCAATTCTATAAACTTTCAGAAATGAGGAAAAAGTTTGTCTGGATCAAAAAGAGAGCAAAGAAAATCAAGATCTTTTTATCCCTTTTTCTTCTATAGAGCAGTGGCTGATGCTTAGTAGCCATTCAATAAAAGTTTATTACATTGAAAAATGATTTCTGCAATCTTGAAGGAAGTGTAGAATATGGATGACATATAGAACAAGAAAATCATTCCTCTGGGGTCATATGAAGGTCCATCTAGTCAAAGCCATGGTTTTCCCAGTGGTCATGTATGGATGTGAGAGTTGGACTATAAAGAAAGCTGAGTGCAGAAGAATTGATGCTTTTGAACTGTGGTGTTGGAGAAGACTCTTGAGACTCCCTTCGACTACAAGGAAATCCAACCAGTCCATCCTAAAGGAAATCAGTCCTGAATATTCATTTGAAGGACTGATGCTGAAGCTGAAACTCCAAACTTTGGCCACCTGATGCAAAGAACTGACTCATTTGAAAAGTCCCTGATGCTGGGAAAGACAGAAGGCAGGAGGAGAAGGGGATAATAGAGGATGAGATGGTTGGATGGCATCACCGACTCAATGGACATGAGTTTGAATAAGCTCTGGGAGTTTGTGATGGACAGGGAGGACTGGCATGCTGCACTCCATGGGGTCACAAAGAATCGGACATGACTGAGTGATTGAACTGAACTGAATATCAACTGGGTGTTGGAGAAGACTCTTGAGAGTCCCTTGGACTACAAGGAGATCCAACCAGTCCATCCTAAAGGAAATCAGTCCTGAGTATTCATTGGAAGCACTAATGTTAAGCTGAAACTCTAATACTTTGGCCACCTGATGTGAAGAACTGACTCATTGGAAAAGATCCTGATGCTGGGAAAGACAGAAGGTGGGAGGAGAAGGGGATGACACAGGATGAGATGATTGGATGGCATCACCAACTCGATGGACATGAGTTTGAATAAGCTCTGGGAGTTGGTGATGGACAGGGAAACCTGGCATGCTGCAGTCTATGATGTTGCAAAGAGTCTAACATGACTGACTGAACTGAACTGAACTTTAAATTCATGACCCCAGATCTGAGGTCAGTCTTAGTGCTATTTGGGATTCCTACTACATTTCCTTAGTCAATGTCTACTCTCATTCTTCTAAATACATTCTAATTTTCTCTCTCTTCAATCTTCCAACATGCCATACACTGTCTTCACTCTCGCTCTGTCTTCAGACATGAAACAGAAGGCAACAGAAAACAACCTCCACTCCCTCCCAGCAGTCTACTTTTCTAACCTAATCTGAGTTCATATACTCTGCCTCGTCAACAGCTTACTTTAGATGTACTGTTCCTTCTCTTAAGTCAACACGTCTCATGCCCTAGATCAGCCCTATTTAAAGTGCAAACCACGGGCTGCTACTGGTTATGAACTGTTACCTGTTTGTGATGACACAAGTATAGAAATAGAGAATAACTGTGTATAGTTTCCGTAGAAACTTTTAGAACAACCTACAGAGTTGATTTTACATTTTTTGAATCTCAGACTTAAAAAAAAATGGGTCATATATAATGTGACTGTGTTTTCTAACTTTGTGAGTTTGACAATGCTTTGTATGTATTTTGTAAAAACATTGGACTTTGACAGTTGAAGGGGAAAACATGGTTTTTCGTCACCAGATAGGTTGAGAAACACTGAACTTGATCTTGTTCTCTTTGTCTCTCATGCGATTGTCCCCTCTCTTGGAACATAAAACTTTTCCTTAAATCTGTATCATTTCCATCATTATACAAATAAGCTGTCCTAGCTCCCATGTGGAGAAGGCAATGGCACCCCACTCCAGTACTCTTGCCTGGAAAATCCCGTGGACGGAGGAGCCTGGTAGGCTGCAGTCCATGGGGTTGCTAAGAGTTGGACATGACTGAGCGACTTCACTTTCACTTTTCTCTTCCATGCATTGGATAAGGAAATGGCAACCCACTCCAGTGTTCTTGCCTGGAGAATCCCAGGGACGGGGGAGCCTGGTGGGCTGCTGTATATGGGGTCGCACAGAGTCAGACATGACTGAAGCGACGCAGCAGCAGCAGCAGCTCCCATGTTAAAGTAAACTTCCCTTACCCTGTCATTCTCCTCATCTCCTACTCTTTCTTTGTTCCTTTTACAGCAAAACTACCTGAAAGTGTTAGTCCCTCAGCCGTGTCCGACTCTGCAACCCCATGGACTGTAGCCTGCAGTTCCTCTGTCCATGGGATTCTCCAGGCAAGAATACTGGAGTGGGTTGCCATTTCCTTCTCCAGGGGATCTTCCCTACTCAGCGATTGAACCTGGGGCCCCTGCATTGTAGGCTGATTTGTTACCACTGAGCCACCAGAGAAGCTCCTAAAACTGCCCGAAAGACTTGTCTTAATCTACCTCCCACACACTTTCTATTGTCTTTGCATCATTTCAGTGAGGCTAATCCACATCACTCCAAAATGCCTGGCACTGATCTTCACAAGGCCAGATCCAATGTTTAACTTATGTTTCTTGTATTTCTTAATCTATCATCAGCATTTGGCAACATTGTTTACTCCTCTTCCTCCTCTTCAAAACACCTTCAGTATTTAGTGGAGCAGTATTGATGCCTTTGAACTTGGTGTTGGAGAAGACTCTTGAGAGGCCCTTGAACTGCAAGGAGTTCCAACCAGTCCATCCTAAAGGAGATCAGTCCTGGATGTTCATTGGAAGGACTGATGTTAAGCTGAAACTCCAATACTTTGGCCACCTGATAAGAAGAGCTGACTCATTGGAAAAGACCCTGATGCTGGGAAAGATTGAGGGCAGGAGGAGAAGGGGATAACAGAGGATGAGATGGTTGGATGGCATCACTGGCTCAATGGAGATGAGTTTGAGTAAACTCAGGAGTTGGTGATGGACAGGGAGGCCTGGCATGCTGCAGTTCATGGTGTCACAAAGAGTTGGACACTACTGAGTGACTGAAATGACTGATTCTTGTTTCTCTTGCTTCACTGGCCATTTCAGTCTCCTGTAATGGACCATTCTCACCTTTCTCTAGAAGAGAGGACTCAAGATTTGTTTCACGGCTCAATTTTGGAACCTTTTCCAACCTACACCCACTTTCTAGATGATTCCATCCAGTTCCATGGCTTTTCTGACCATCTCTAGTCTGATAAGACCCCAGCCCCAGCTTCTAATTGCTGGATCCCACTGATAGAGCCTCTCTGAATTCTGAATTTCATATTCATATATCTAGTTGCCTATTCAGCTTCTGTTTGAAGATCTAATTGACATTTCAAACTTAAAATATCTAAAGTAGGCTTCTTCTCTCCTCTAAACCTTTTCCTCTTCCAGCCTTCCTCATCTCAATGAATAGTAATCCCACCTGTCTAGTTGCTTGGGTTAAAATCTCTGTAGTCATCTTCATTCCTCTCCTTTTTAAAAACTATTGTTTTTGTTGTTCAGTTGCTAAGTCATGTCAACTCCTTGCTGAAGGAGTCCTTGGGCCTAGGAAAGAAAATAACTGTCTCAAAGGCCCTTGCTGAATCATCTAACTTCGGGAAAAACAAAACCGAACTTTAAGTCCTGCTCTGATACTCTGGGCTGGTTGCATCTACCTGGGACTTATCACTCCCTGCCCAGAAACCTCTCACCCCCTACATCTGCCTAGGACTTATCACCCCATGCCCAGGGGACTTATCAACCCCTGCCAAAAACCTCCCACCCCCTTTTCAACTACAAATGCCATCTCAACTAAAGATTACCCAAAACGTCAGGCCTGACTAACCTTTCCCTTATCACTCCCACAAACCTCCCTTTAAATATGAAGCCTCCCTAATCCCTCTCACACTCAGCCTGGTCCTTAGGCCAACTGTCGCCCCTCCTGCCAAAACAAAAGTAACCTTTCTCCATTGAGGTCATCTCGCCTTCTTTTCGAAATCTCTTGGCCTGAACTATACCTTACACTTGTGACCTTATGGACTGCAGCTCGCCAGGCTTCTTCATCATCTCGCAGAGTTTGTTCAAACTCAAGGTCATTGAGTTGGTGATTCCATCCAACCGTCTCATCCTCTGCTGCCTTTTTCTTCTCTTGCCCTCGGTCTTTCCCAGCATCAGGGTCTTTTCCAGTGAGTTTGCTCTTCGCATCAGGTGGCCAAAATGTTGGAGCTTCTGCATCAGTCCTTCTCTACATCCAATTTATCAGCAAATCCTGTTGGCTTTACCTTCAATTTATATTTCAAGTTGACCATTGTCCTCTACTTCTGCTAGTCTAACACCATCACCTTTCTTCTGGATTTCTTTGATAACCTCCAAACTAGTATTCTTGCTTCCGTTTTTGCTTCCTTACAATCCTTTCACCACACAGAAGCAGAACGGTTTCTTTTAAAACCTAGGCCAGCTAAGTCAACCCTCAGTGCAAAACCCTCCACTGACACCCCTCTCACTCAGAAGAATACTTCAAGCTGGACCATGGACTCCACCTGATCTGACCCTGCTCCTGCCAAGACTCACGCCATCTCTCTCCCTCTAGCTTATTTTGTTCCATCCACAGGGCTTTTTTGCTGTTCCCACTAAGCCCTTTCCTGATTGAGCACCTTTACATGAAGACCTCAGGTCCTTTGCATATGCTGTTGCTTCCGACTAAAATGCTTCTTCCAGATATATGCAGGGCTTTCTCCCTTACCTCATCAGATCTCAGCTCATGTCAGTTTATCAAGGGATATTTCCTGACCAGGATTTACAAAACAGCACTAATCCCGCGACATCACTCTCTGTCCCCTAACCCTGCTCTGTCTTTCTTTAGAGCACTTTTCACCTACCTACTAAAACATCTTGTGTTTGTTCATTAATTGTTTCTCCCTTCTAGATTTTTGATTGTTATGATTAAAATCCATGTAAAAATTATCTTTTGTCCTTTAAATTAGTTGGGTCCATGCTTGTCCTTTTGCCTGTTGGGCTCACATTCCTCTCCTCCCCTTCTCAAATGTCGTATGTGCCTTTCAGACATGACTATCTCCCACCCACCTGCCCTCATCTCCACTTCTCCTGAGCATCCATTACACGGGCATTCAGTTTTATAACAGAGTGTGGGACTTGCAGGGCCTCTGCCAAAACCCTGCTCATCCAGAGTCATTTAGTGAAGGAGTCCATTATGCTCAGCACTTGCAGAGAGAAATCCCCCGCGATGGAGGCAGCTCGCAGCAGCAACCATTCTCCACATAATGGCATTCTGCTCTGCCTGGCACGTGTCCTGATGGGGACGCTGCCCCCCTGGAAAAATGCCAAATCATATCGAAACATCCGATAATGACAACTGCTGCAATAAAAACTGAGTGTTCACAGGATGGCCTAAAGAGAGACAGAAAAAATAGGTTCTCAGTGGCCGTGGTGGTTTGGGTTTTTGCCCCCAGCATGGACCCCACTGCTGAGTCAGACACTTCAGGTCCTATGTGCTTTTGCAGTTGAGTGTGCTGGTTGCTCCAGACACCACGTTCATATAGAAACTGATGGTTTTACACACCCAACACTCAAGAATCCTTTTGTGTGGGGAAAAAAGAAATGTAAAAATACTTTCTTTCAGCTGAAGGCATCTGGGAAATTTTTCCAACAACCAGAGCAAGTAGTTTACATGTCTAGGCTGTAGGATGACCACAGAGGACCCCTCCCTTCCTGTTCTCTGTTAGCTCTGTCAGGTCATCCTTCATTTGGGAGTAGAAAGCAGGGACCAAGTGGAAGGGAAGTGTACATTTACTGAGAGCAAAATTAGGACTTCAGTCTTTCAACAAAGAATTATTCTATTGAACCAGTAAAGTGTTTTGGAATAACATATTCCAAAGATGATGAATTTCAAAACGCTTGAATAAAAAGCATATGAAAAGACAAAAAGCATCTTTTGTTAAATTATATGGTAGAATAGCTAGAGTGGGAATAATTCAGTCACATATATGGAAGCTTATATATTTAAATAAATAGGAATCCTTTGCATGCATGTTCAGTCGTGTCCAACTCTTTGTGACCCCTTGGACTGTAGCCCACCAGGCTCCTCTGTCTGTGGAATTTTCCAGACAGGAATACTGGAACAGGTTGCAATCTCCTACTCCAAGGGGTCTTCCTGACTCAGGAATAGAACCCATGTCTCTTGAGTCTCCTGCATTGGCGGGCAGATTCTTTACCACTGCACCACCTAGGAATCCTTTGAGTAGGTATAAATAATCAAAAGCATAGACCTATATCCCAAACTTCTTCCTGAAGAACTACTATTTATGTATTTTGACTTGGGGAAAGCTGTGAAAAATTTTTAAATAGACGTTTAAGAAGATGCAAAGTTATTACATATTAAGTGTGCTTTTATGCCACGGAGAACAGAATGAAGAAAATGAATGCCAGAAGTGGAGATTTGATCTTCGCTTGTAGCTCAGTCGATAAAGAATCTGCCTGCAATGCAGGAGACCCAGGTTCGATCCTGGGTCAGGAAGATCCCCTGGAGAAGGAAATGGCAACCTACTCCAGTATTCTTGCCGGGAAAATCCCATGGACAGAGGAGCCTGGCTGGCTATAGTCCATGGGGTCGCAAGAGTAGGACACAACTTAGTGACTAAACCACCACCAGTGGAGATTTAGATAAAAGCTGGGTGAATTTTCAGAGAGTTAAGATTATTACTCTTCAGGAGAGACTAATAATAAAAGATAAACTGCTTTCTCAGTGGAATTCTAGAAATGCTGAAAGCCTTAAACATTCATTCAGACTCAACATTTGGACAAGTCATGGAATGTTTCTAAGTTTTTTAAACTGTAAAATAAAGAGGTAGATCCTTGTGCATGCCTAGGTGCTAAGTCGCTTCAGTTGTATCTGACTCTGCGATCCTGTGGACCCTCTGTCCATGGGATTCTCCAGGCAAGGAGACCAGAATGGGTTGCCATGCCCTCCGCCAGGGGATCTTCCCCACCCAAGGATCCAACCTGCTTCTCCTGCGATTCTTCCATTGCAGGCGGATTTTTACTGCTAAGCCACTGGGGAAGCCCACAGGTAGATCCTTATAGATCCTATTATATCTAAGCATATACTTGCTTGGTGGCTAAGGGCTAGACTCTTTGAATGGTTGAGGTTTTCCCGGGTAGAAATTTCTTTATGAGAAATACCATAACTAGCTGGACCCTGACACAGCAGCTAGAGGGATAACTTCCGGTTTTGCATCCTTCTCTTCTGAGTGAAACAGACTTTAAGCGCCTCTGGTTGCTGGCATGACACCACATGAAGGGTTTATTTCCCCATCCCAGTGACTGGGAAGTGGCATGTGCATTAAGCCCTCAACAGCACTGAGGAGTTTTGGGGTGTGTGTCTTCAATACTGTGGGAGCTGACGTTTCCGTTGCTGTTTCCTAGGAGGAAACAGCAGCTTCTGCCTGCCATATGTTCATATAACACTGCATGCCAACTTGCATGCCATATCATGCCAGCCTGGAAACAAGTATGTTCACCAGTACTATATTAGCATCATTCTACTTGCAGTCTAATTAATAATTAGCTGTCTTCCTGCAGCCCTTGAAGACAAATGTGAGAGCAACTTTGTCATGTTTATTAAGAATATACTTATCTTATGGTCTTTTCATATGGACAGTGGCAAAGGAAAATTTCAGAATCTGTGGAACATCGGTAAATCTGAGTGGAAGGTTCAAGGGACTCTGTATTGTTTTTGAAACTCCTAGGGAGTTTAAAATCATTTCAAGATAATTTTTTTTTTTAATCTATGATACCAACTCAAAGCTGCCTTCATGTATCAACAGAGTAATCAATAACATTTATAGTATCATTTCAGGCATTTACAAAGTCCATGTCAGAAATGAAAACTCTGATTCCATTAGATCCTTATAGATCACTTTAATGTGGATGAGAGACTGAGTGAAAAGTTATGAGAAAGTGAATGACGAAGGTCAAGGATGCTGACCTTTCTCTACTTTTAATCCCATCCAAGGTTATCTTTAAATAATTTTTAATTGTACTCAAGATTGGGCTGTTGGTGAGTGAAGGCTCTGTGTTTTACTCCAATATGAATAATACATTGGACCATTTTGCAATTTTAAAAGAAAAACTAAAATGACTATTGGAGAAAGACATGGCAACCTACTCCAGTATTCTTGCCTGGAGAACCCTGTGGACAGAGGAGCCTGGTGGGCTGCTGTCCATGGGGTTGCACAGAGTTGGACACGACTGAAGCGACTTAGCAGCAGCAGCAAAGTAACTATATATCTTAGATAGCTTTGAAGGTCTCTCAATATAGCATTAAATAATTACATAAAGAATCTTTTATTCCTCTAAATGGAGCTATATTCATGAATAATTAAGGACTGAATTTTTCTCTGTAAAGAGAAAAAATGTTTCCTTCTCCACACCAAATGGTGTAATTTCTTGATATTTAAGAAAACTTAGGCTATTGCTAAATAATTGAATTTAATTAGGGGAAATATTCCTTTTTAACTTCGAGAGTGAGTTAATATTAGTACTTTAACATATAAAGTTATTATTAAGAGGGAAGTAGCTGGCTGTTTCCTAATTTAGCTACAAAATTAGACTAAAAAAAGAAAAAATATTATTTTAGTAATATTTAGATGTTAAATTTCTTATCAAGAATGCTGTGAAATAGGATTTAGGCCATATAAGTCCATTTGGTTAATGTGAAAGCAATAAGGAAGGTAAGAAAATATGGGAAGACTATATTAGAAAAATAAATTTTAGAAATGAAAGCAAACTCAAAATGTCATGCCAGTCTTTTGAGAAATAGGTAGCGGATGGGGTCAGGAGGCTGGAAAATCCAGAGTATCTATGTTCTAATGCAGTGAGCTTTTTATGACTGTTAAGCAGATATAAAGTGACTGGAAGAATGTGATCCATTTTTTAATATATATTATATTATTCCTCACCAAGCTTATATATATATATATATATGTGTGTGTGTGTGTGTGTGTGTGTGTGTGTGTATAAACACGACATGACTGATGTGACAGCAGCAGGAGCAGCAGTGTATATACACACTTAAGTATATAATTTATGCTATATATACACATTTGTATCGTAAAAGCAACATCTCTGTAAGCAGTACAAGCACTTCCTAAGGCTTCAGAACTAGTACTTTTCCTAATAGCTGCTGCTGCTAAGTCGCTTTAGTTGTATCCAACTCTGTGCAGCCCCATAGATGGCAGCCCACCAGGCTCCTCCGTCCCTGGGATTCTCCAGACAAGAATACAGGAGTGGGTTGCCATTTCCCTCTCCAATGCATGCATGCATGCTAAGTCGCTTAAGTTGTGCCCGACTGCATGCAACCCTATGGACAGCAGCCCTCCAGGCTCCTCTGTCCACGGGATTCTCTAGGCAAGAATACTGGAGTGGGTTGCCATTTCCTTCTCCATTTCCTAATAGCAACTACAGACTTACAACTGATGTCGTCAAAAGAGAATCTGTACAGTTTCCAAAATTTGTTGGAGTTTTATTAAAGAACCAAATTTCCTGGAAAGAAGTGATGACTTTATTCTAATTCAATCCAGCCTGTTGGATATATATTTAGATTGGAAAGTGAAGTGCAGTGATTTGAATTGATAACCCATGCAGTGGCAGAAACCTAAAATACATAACTGCTTATTTTATGGGCAAAATAGTAGAATAAAGCCCTCACTGATAGTGGAGTGAGACATGGATTCAATGAAAAAAGGAGTATGGTGCATTTTGAGCACTTACCTTTCTTCTTTTTGTTTCTTTTGATTAGAAACTACAATGATGTTTATTATATGACCTATGATTTCAGAGAAGGACTTCTCTCTTTATGTCATCTGTGTTGTGGAATGATGTTGAAGTATCAGAGATTCATGGCAAGTGGAGTGGGATGTGTTCCACTTCTAGCTGCCAGCTGCTGTAACATTTTTAAAAATTTGTTTATTTTTAGTTGAAGGATAACTGCTTTACAGTTTTGTGTTGGTTTCTGCCATACATCAGTGTGAAGCAGCCATAGATACACATATGTCCCCTCCCTCGTGAACCTCCCTCCCACTCCACTAGGCTATCACAGAGCACCAGCCTGAGGTCCCTGAGTCATACAGCAAATTCCCACTGGCTGCTATTTTACATATGGTAATGTATGGCAGTTGTTGTCAGTGGCTCAGTTGTGTCCGACTTTTTGTGACCCCCATGGACTGCAGCATCCCAGGCCTCCCTCTCTTTCACTATCTCCCGGAGTTTGCTCAAACTCATGTCCATTGAGTTGATGATGCCATCCAACTGTCTCATCCTCTATCACACCCTTTTCCTCATGACCCTAATCAGGTATTGTATGGTAAAATGGTAAAAAATTATTATGCTTATAATTCTGTAGGTCAGTAATTCAAAGACAGTCTGTCTCTACTCCATGGTATTTAGAGCCTTAACCAGGCTGGCTTAAACAGCTAGAATTGTTTGGAATGGTTGAGATCCTGGCATGTCCAAGTTGTTCATTTGCTCATGTGTCTGGCACCTGGATTGGGGTGTGTGGAACAGCCTAGAGGAGGCTGTTAGCATCTTCTCTCCTTACAACCCCTCCACATAGCTACCCTAGGCTTCCTTCCAGCATGAGAGTCTCGGGATCATAAGGGTTCTTCCATGATACTTCCCTCAGAGCAAGAGTTTCAAGATAAGGGGAGCAGAAACTGCCAGTCCTCTTAAAAAATGAGGCCCAGAACTGGCCAAGTATCACTTCTGGCATAGTCTGATGGTTGAAGCAATTGGAAACCATCTCAGTTTCAAAGGACTCCAAAGATTTCACCTTGTGATGGGACAGTGGCATACAAATACAAGGACGGGGGGAATTAATAGCTCTAGAGACAAAATATCACAGCCAAAAGGAAATTCTTCAGTTTACATAGTTTTGTAGATAATCTGTTGTAGTTTAGTTGCTCAGTCGTGTCCAACTCTTTGTGACCCCATGGACTATAACCCACTAGGCTTCTCTGTCCATGGGATTTCTCAGGTAAGAATACTGGAGTGGATTGCCATTTCCTTCTCCAGGGGGTCTTCCCGACCCAGGAATCAAACCCACATCTCCTGCTTGGCAGGAAGATTCTTTACCACTGAGCCACCTGGGTGTCATGTAGCTTTAAATATTGGGTTGGCCTAAAAGTTGGTTGAATTTTTCTATAACATCTTATGGAAAAACTTGAATGAACTTTTTGGCCAACTCAATAGCTGATATTCTTATTTTTGTAGGTTGAAAAACCCATGGGTTAAAAAAATATGTATTTGAATGTATGAAAGACAATTTTAGATATAAATTCAGAGGTAGCTGGAAACAAAGTTGTATTGAGACACTGATAGAGTCTCCATGGGAAAGAAAAAATAGTAGAGACCAATTGCCTGAGTCACTTTAAACTAGGCTGGAAAAGGAAATAAACAACAACAATAAAACCCCATGTAGTATGGATCAATGTTGCATTGGCAAGGAGGTACTATTGGTGTTTTTAACTCCAAATATCTATGATGTGTTGTAATATTTGTATTCTTTTGTGCCCAATAAAACTATGTCATAAAGTTCACTGAACTGTTAACACTGTCTGTCCATTTGGGGGTATTATTTCCAAGCACGTGACCAGGTCCCCGGGATGCTACCTAATGTATAATCTGTCACCCAATGCAATGTGTTGGCGCATTAAAGGAAGTTCAGTACATTGCAGCTGCGAAACTCCTCTAAGCAGAACACTTCCTCCTCTTCTGTGAAAAAAAAAAAAAAAAAGTGCAAAAATTCTTTCATCAGGCTATTTGCAAGTCCCCTGCTCCTCCGTGTCAGCTGCCCTTGGCTGCAAGATAACCATAAAACATTTACTGCAAAGCCATGAAGAATCCATATGTCCATTTGATGTGTCAGGCCACCAAGAAGCCAGAGCTTGTGGGGTAGCATAAGGATATCTGAAGGTGACACATGCTGTCAGTTGATGAACAGAGATGCAGAAGGGGTTTCTGGCAGCCTCTATCTTGGCCTTGACAACTTGTGATGGTGACCAGGTGGGGTGTGTTATCTTAATAGTCTGGAGCTCTTGTGAATTATTTGCTGATAGATGTAAACAGCTGTTATTCTTGGTAATGGAAAGCAATTAGAAACATCTGTACTCTTGGCTATGAGTAATGCCTCCTATCCTCACTGCTCCCAAGTGCCAATTGGAAATAACTACATCATCAGGATGGTGTTGGCAATTCTACACTGCATTATGGGCTGATGATTAGTACTGAGCTGTGAAGAACAAGAGGTGAAGTGCGGGAGAAAGAGCTTTTACCTGGGATTTACAAAGCAAGAGAGGAAACTTATTGCTTGATCTGTGCAATAGAAGGTAAGCGCCACAACTTTGGAAAAAGTATATTTGCATCAATCTCAGAACTATATCAATATAAACAGTCCCCAGTTCCTGAAGGAAACAATGTTGGTTTGTTCATGTGGCAAGTTTAACATAGTGAGGAAATATGGGGCACAGGTTTGCATCCCAGCTTTGCTACCTATGTGACTTTGCGCAAGTTACTTAACTTCTCTTACCCTCAGTTTTTTCATCTGTAAAATGGGTACAATACCTACTGTATAGCATGGTTGTGAGAATCAAATGAATTAGTGCTTAGAACAGTGCACAGAAAATAATAAGTACCCAACCATCTTAGCTCTGAATGTTATTGGACATCTACTGTGTGTTTGGCACTACTCAGCTCTGGATACAGCCTTGAGCAACACATTTGAGATTTGAGATGACTGTTCTCTTAGTGGTCACAGCTTTATGTAATATTAGTAAAAGTATTTAATCTGCAGCCCAGTACATAGAAGAAACTTAACATAGTTTATTTCCCTTTTATTTCCCTTTCTAGGAAAAAGCTATATGTTAATTTCCTAAGGACTGAAAACTAGGACCAATGATGGATACTTGGTACTACTGCAGGGCCTAATTGTTGATGGTTTGAAAGAAATAGAATCTGTAAGTAGCTACCTTCAGGGTAGATAAGTTACTTAGAAGAATTTGGTTGCTAGATTTAAGTAATTATATTCTAATACTCATCCTCTGCTGCCCTTTTCTTCCTTTGCCTTCAATCTTTCCCAACATCAGAGTCTTTCCCAATGAGGTGGTTAGATAGCATCACTGACTCAATGGACATGAATTTGAGCAAACTCCGGGAGATAGTGAAGGACAGGGGAGCCTGGTGTGCTGTAGTCCATGGGGTCACAAAGTGCTGGACATGACTTAGCAACTGAACAACAGCAACATTCTAATATTCTCTCCTCACGGAGATTTCTGTAGATTTCTTCTGTCCAGTGCTCATTGTTGTACAGTACACACACATTGTCAAGTTGATATATAGTCTCATCTGTATCCCTTATCATTTGGAAAAGATAGAGACCAAGTTCTGTCCCTGCATACAATTGTCACAGTATATAGTTTAATGATGGAGATTTCTGAGGAAGATAAATGTTTGTCGTAGGGAGAGAAGATGAAGAATTTGAATGAATTCTATCATAAGAAAGGGAAACAACATTCTTCTACAAGTTGAGTATCATTTTAGGAATGATAGTCTACCAGACAGAGACTTTGTCTTAGGGTAAGATAATACTTAACTCCTTCATTTAATTAAAATATAATCAGCTTCTCTTTTGTCATGTACACCATAAAATGAATAAGATATAGACTTTGCAAAGTTACATTGGTTTTTATATGTTTTACTGATTTAGAATTTGTATTTGATGTTTGCACAAAGATAGCAGATTCTCCTGAAATCTAAGCGTGCAATCACAATCTCAAATTGTGAAAATATACTAGGATTCTAGTTTACTATGGACAAAGATTATAAAATTGAGATGTTTGAAAACCAATGGAAAGAAGTGAAAGGATTTCAGTAGAAGTGAGGAGATCCTCAAAGCTAGGTGATTTAGGATTTAAGAGGATATGCTATAGTAATATGTTATATTTACAGTAAGTCTGGCATTCTGTTTGATACTAGCAAATGCTTATTAATTTAACTAAGTTTAAGAACCTTGCAGTATAGGAAAAGGAGACCTTAAACCAATGCTTAATCACCTTGAGAATACATTAGATAGGTTTAAAAAGGACTAGAATATTTTATTACTTTTTTTGTCTTTTGCTAAAATTCCTTCAATGTCTTACTCAATTGTTTGTTGGAAGGGAAGATATTGATTTTTCTATTCCCATTTATCAGCTATAGAAACTGAGAGTTAGGGCATCTAATCCATTTTATAATAATTAATTAAAACGTTGACTTCCAATTTTCTTGCTTCTGCTGGGAAATCTTGCTCCTTTGATTTTGTTCTTGCTTGTAAGGAGAACATATTTAAAGTGCAAAAGTTGACTAAAAAGACAGTAAGAGTCAATGGAGGCTGGTAAGTTCTCAAAAACATATCCACAACCATCATGAAGAAAGAGACAGGTATATGACACCATGAGAGCAGCTAAGAGTGAACTCCTGTCTCACCAAATATCCTGGACTGATTTATCTGCAAACTTTTCTGAGAGAAATTTGGTGGGCAGAAGCTTCCCTTTCTTTTGTTTCCATTTCTTGGCCACCCCATGGCTATCTCCCCTACCAGCTTCAACCTGAACCCTATCCAGTTAACCATTTCTAGGGATTTTTCTTAGACATCTCCCAGTCCACTGCCTTATTTTGTCCCTTATTGTCTCGCACTTGAACTCTTGCAGTAAGACTTCAACTGAAATCCCTATTCCTACTCTTATACTCTTCAAATTCATCTTCTACTCAGCTGCCAGGGATCTAGCCAACGGACATCTGATCACCCTGTATTATTTCTTAAACACACCCTATTCATTCCCAGTGCTGCACTCAATATGCCAGCAAATTTGGAAAACTCAGCAGTGGCCACAGGACTGGAAAAGGTCAGTTTTCATTCCAATCACAAAGAAAGGCAATGCCAAAGAATGCTCAAACTACCACACAATTGCACTCATCTCACACGCTAGTAAAGTCATGCTCAAAATTCTCCAAGCCAGGCTTCAGCAATATGTGAACCATGAACTTCCTGATGTTCAAGCTGGTTTTAGAAAAGGCAGAGGAACCAGAGATCAAATTGCCAACATCCGCTGGATGATGGAAAAAGCAAGAGAGTTCCAGAAAAACATCTATTTCTGCTTTATTGACTATGCCAAAGCCTTTGACTGTGTGGATCACAATAAACTGTGGAAAATTCTGAAAGAGATGGGAATACCAGACCACCTGACCTGCCTCTTGAGAAATTTGTATGCAGGTCAGGAAGCATCAGTTAGAACTGGACATGGAACAACAGACTGGTTCCAAATAGGAAAAGGAGTACATCAAGGCTATATATTGTCACCCTGTCTATTTAACTTATACGCAGAGAACATCATGAGAAACGCTGGACTGGAAGAAACACAAGCTGGAATCAAGATTTCTGGGAGAAATATCAATAACCTCAGATATGTAGATGACACCACCCTTATGGCAGAAAGTGAAGAGGAACTAAAAAGCCTCTTGATGAAAGTGAAAGTGGAGAGTGAAAAAGTTGGCTTAAAGCTCAACATTCAGAAAACGAAGATCATGGCATCAGGTCCCACCACTTCATGGGAAATAGATAGGGAAACAGTGGAAACAGTGTCAGACTTTATTTTTCTGGGCTCCAAAATCACTGCAGATGGTGACTGCAGCCATGAAATTAAAAGACGTTTGCTCCTTGGAAGGAAAGTTATGACCAACCTAGATAGCATATTCAAAAGCAGAGACATTACTTTGCCAACAAAGGTTCATCTAGTCAAGGCTATGGTTTTTCCTGTGGTCATGTATGGATGTGAGAGTTGGACTGTGAAGAAGGCTGAGCACCGAAGAACTGATGCTTTTGAACTGTGGTGTTGGAGAAGACTCTTGTGAGTCCCTTGGGCTGCAAGGAGATCCAACCAGTCCATTCTGAAGGAGATCAGCCCTGGGATTTCTTTGGAAGGAATGATGCTAAAGCTGAAACTCCAGTACTTTGGCCACCTCATGCGAAGAGTTGACTCATTGGAAAAGACTCTGATGCTGGGAGGGATTGGGGGCCAGAGGAGAAGGGGACGACAGAGGATGAGAAGGCTGGATGGCATCACTGACTCGATGGACGTGAGTCTGAGTGAAATCCGGGAGTTGGTGATGGACAGGGAGGCCTGGCGTGCTGCGATTCATGGGGTCGCAAAGAGTCGGACACGACGGAGAGACTGATCTGATCTGAGCTGAACTGATTCATTCCTATTGCCGAAAGACGAAAGTTCAAATTTCCTAACATACGAGGCCCTGAATTACCCCATTTCTATTTGTTCAACCTCATCTCTCAAAAACTGCTTATAATCACCCTGTGTGTATGTCTTTGTGCATACCATTCTCTTCGATGATAATATCCTGTTCATATTTCTTTGCCTGAAAAACTCCTAGATAATCCTATGGGATGTGTCCAGTTATTTCTGCTAGGAAGACTTCTGGACCTCTCAGGGCATAATAGAGGTGTTTTCCCTGTGGTTTTTGGTCTTATCACTACTATTTATATCTCATTGTTTTTAATGTATCTGCTTGAGATCTAGACTGTCAGACCCCAGTTTGATTCCTGGGTTGGGAAGGTCCTCTGGGGAAGGGATAGGCTACCCACTCCAGTATTCTTGGGCTTCACTTGTGGCTCAGCTGGTAAAGAATCCACTTGCAATGCAGGAGACCTGGTTTCAATCCCTGGGTTGGGAAGATCCCTTGGAGAAGGCAAAGGCTACCAACTCCAGTATTCTGGCCTGGAGAATTCTATGGAGTGTATAGTCCATGGGGTTGCAAAGAGTAGGACACAACTGAGCAACTTTCACTTTTTTCACATCCTTTATAGCATTAGTATTGATAGGTTCTCTTCTTTTCACAGCTATTTGTAAGGCCTCCCCAGACAGCCATTTTGCTTTTTTGCATTTCTTTTCCACGGGGATGGTCTTGATCCCTGTCTCCTGTACAATGTCACGAACCTCATTCCATAGCTCATCAGGCACCCTATCAGATCTAGGCCCTTAAATCTATTTCTCACTTTCACTGTATAATCATAAGGGATTTGATTTAGGTCACACCTGAATGGTCTAGTGGTTTTCCCTACTTTCTTCAGTTTAAGTCTGAATTTGGCAATAAGGAGTTCATGGTCTGAGCCACAGTCAGCTCCTGCTCTTGTTTTTGCTGACTGTATAGAGCTTCTCCATCTTTGGCTGCAAAGAATATAATCAATCTGATTTCGGTGTTGACCACCTGGTGATATCCAAGTATAGAGTCTTCTCTTGTGTTGTTGGAACAAGGTGTTTGCTATGACCAGTGCATTTTCTTGGCAAAACTCGATTAGTCTTTGCCCTGCTTCATTCTGTATTCCAAGGCCAAATTTGCCTGTTACTCCAGATGTTTCTTGACTTCCTATTTTTGCATTCCAGTCCCCTATAATGAAAAGGACATCTTTTTTGGGTGTTAGTTCTAAAAGGTCTTGTAGGTCTTCATAGAACCATTCAACTTTAGCTTTTTCAGCATTACTGGTTGGGGCATAGACTTGGATTACTGAGATATTGAATGGTTTGCCTTGGAAACAACAGAGATCATTCTGTCATTTTTGAGATTACATCCAAGTACTGCATTTCGGACTCTTTTGTTAACCATGATGGCTACTCCATTTCTTCTGAGGGATTCCTGCCCGCAGTAGTAGATATAATGGTCATCTGAGTTAAATTCACCCATTCCAGTCCATTTCAGTTTGCTGATTCCTAGAATGTCAACATTCACTCTTGCCATCTCTTGTTTGGCCACTTCCAATTTGCCTTGATTCATGGACCTGACATTCCCGGTTCCTATGCAATATTGCTCTTTACAGCATCGGACTTTGCTTCTATCACCAGTCACATCTACAGCTGGGTATTCTTTTTGCTTTGGCTCCATCCCTTCATTCTTTCTGGAGTTATTTCTCCACTGATCTCCAGTAGCATATTGGGCACCGACTGACCTGGGGAGTTTCTCTTTCAGTATCCTATCATTTTGGTACTCTTGCCTGGAAAATCCCGTGGACGGAGGAGCCTGGTAGGCTGCAGTCCATGGGGTCGCTACGAGTCAGACAGGACTGAGCGACTTCACTTTCACTTTTCACTTTCATGCATTGGAGAAGGCAATGGCAACCCACTCCGGTGTTCTTGCCTGGAGAATCCCAGGGACGGGAGACTGGGGGGCTGCCGTCTATGGGGTCGCACAGAGTTGGACACGACTGAAGCAACTTAGCAGCAGCAGCAGCAGAGAATAAGGGAACAGCAAAGGAGTGGCCAGGAAGGACAGGGGGGAAATTGAGCAGAGTGAAGTATCTTAGATTAAAAAACAGAGAGACTTTCCTGGACAGAATGGTCTGATGCTCCTGAGTGGGTGTAAAGATGAGAACAGAAATGTTACTGCTGGATGAGAAAGCATGTGAATGACTGTTGATCTCAATGTGCAAGCTCAGTGGATGATGGCAGAAAGCCTGCTGGAACAGGATGAGGAAGCAAATGGGAGGTGAGGAAATAGAGGCAGAGAATATAGACAAATTTTTTAAGAAATTTTGCTGTGAAGGGGGTAGAATACTGGGGGAGCAGAGAGCAGAGTGTTAAGATTTTTATAATACACAAGACTAATGGTTCTTTGTATGCTAATGAGAACAATCCCAGGGAGATGGGATAACTGATAATGCAATCTAAAGAGAGTTCTAATTGCAGGAGGAAATTTTTTGAGAATCCTAGGGCTGAAATATGAAGGGTTCAGTAGAGACCTGGCTTTTGATCAGAGGGATCAGAGGTTCTGGTGAACTGGCATCACTGACTCAGTGGACACTGAGTAAACTCCAGGAGACAGTGAAGGACAGGAAGCTTGGTGTGCTGCAGTCCATGGGGTCACAAAGGGTCAGACACAACTGACTGAGTGACTGAAGAACAACTGGTAAACTGGTAGATTTAGTATTGGAAAGATGGAATTGTCTCACTGCTTCTATTTTAATCAAAAAAGCTGAGGCATGATTTCAAATCTGGATACTAGGAACACTCAAGAAAGTAGAAAATTGCCATGGGTATATGCAAACTTCCAGGATCTATGGAGAGAAACAGAGGCCTCAGAATAGACTTATGGTCATTTAATCTGTGTGTGATCAAAAGTGACCTCACTAGCTATGCATCATTTCCAAATGGTGGGACTTGGGGGTGAGGACACATAATTTTGTAAAATCTAAAAAGATTGTTTTTAATATGAGTACTAGGTAACTGGTTACAGTGGCATATTTGTATTTTTTGTAGAACCAGGGAACATATAAATAAATATATACTTAATCCTCAATTATGTTCATTGGAATCATGTTTTTTACTTACCATTGCAGCCCCATTAACTGCCCTAAAGCCTAGGGGCCTTTCACCAATATTTGTTGAATGAATGAGTGATATGATTTGAAGGACTTGGAAAGCAACGAATAACATTTTCCCAGGATAGGTGGGATAGTACTTGAGAAAACAAAGCTTTCACAAATGTAATCTCTTGTTCCTGAACTTAAAATCAGAAAAGCTCAATTGAGAAGGAACAGAGCTAAAAGAGAAGCTCTTAGGATATTTAACTCGACTTTTATATCTCTCTGGAAATCACCAGAGTAACTTAAAAGGTTTCAGGAAAAGTTGTAACCCTAGGTTCCAATTTCATATCCTTTTCCTGGCAGTAGTATCCTCCAAAGTAATGAAAGGCAATATGAATTAGTATAAAGGGGCCTCGTTCAAGAAGTATCTTTCTAGTTAGTTCTAAATAGAATCCTGACTGACATCAAGTATCTTTGTCTGTGGCAGGGCATACACCAAGTCTGAATCCGCGGTACCAGGTTCATTATGTGAAAAAATCTGTACTTAATCACTATAGATAATAACATATAACCACAGATTCTAGTTATTTTCTTGAGGAATGGTGAATGCCTTTAAGAATGTGGAAATAACAAATTATTGATTAGAAAGTAAGAGACCAGTTTAGTAAATTCTTTGCAAGAGTGTAGATTTTTCAGTGGGGCACATTTAGAATCAGTTGCTTATGACACTGAGAGCTTTTGCAGCATTGGGCAGAGCCAGTAGATGGTGGTCTTAAGTTGCAAGTTGCTTTCACAGCAACACCTGTCAATATGGGAAAGAACAACCGCTCTCCACTAAATGCCAAAATTCACTTTCCACTCATCAGATACTGTAAATTGGAAGATGGCACAAGAGAGCTTTTTGAGGTAATGTGTTAACTGTTGTTTATTTTTCAAAAAGCATGCTTTTCTATTAAAAAGAAAAGTCATGACAGTACTTTAAAATTATGAAATGTTTTTGTCAGAATATGATATAAAGAACTTTATCCATTGTTTACTTCTTCTCAAGAATGAAAGAGCTTTTTAATTTCTTAATTAGAATGTTGTCTGTTGGGGTGCTGAAGAAGCAAGACCAACTCTAAGCTGCAGTATCTAAATAAGATATCCACTTAACATTCTCTATTGTTCAATGCACTTTAGAGATTCAATTGCAAGTGTATTATAATACCTTGTAATTATGCAGACTGACTAGAATTAAAGACTTTGGAAATTAATTTTGAGTTGAAATATTAAATTAAGTAGAATGTTTTATCATTATGGCATAATTTAAAACTAACTAAAAATAGCATTAATAATAATCATGATCACCCTCCTTTCATTAAAAGAAGAGATTTAGCACTAAATTATTAAATGATCAAATTTATGGTGCCCAAGTTAGTAAAGATTTTGTAGTAGTGTAAATCATGCTACATGATTTCTGTCCAGTGACTATGGCAAATTAGTCACTATAGTAAATTTCAGAGGGTATTAATAATACAAACACTTCAGTGTTGAAGGCTTTGGTTGAATGATACTGCCTGCATCTTTGGGCATTCAAATCCAAACTCCATTTTTTTCCTTGCCGTAGTGTATTATACAACTGCCATGGGTAGTAGCAGGGATGGACAGTTATACCTTGAACAAAAGAAGAGTTAGCCTTTTATTTTTATAAGGCAACAATTTATGAGAAGTGATTTCTGCTTCCCAGTGTTAACCTTTGGCCTCTTTCTATTCATTAGTCTTCTGATTTTACTCTGAAATTATACTGTCTGTGTTCTAAGCAGAACATACGTTGCTCATTTTCTTTAATAATTCTCGGATCAACTCAATTTAACTCTACAAACTAAAAAAGGCAAGAAATGATTTGCTTTTAAACTTACTTAAAATCACCTTTATATGTGTGTGTGTGTATATATTTTCATGCAGATTTTTTCATAATTAAATTAGCTGTACCAACATACCAATTGCAAAATGAGTTCAGTTCAGTTCAGTTGCTCAGTCATGTCCGACTCTCCACAACCCCATGAATTGCAGCACAACAGGCCTCCCTGTCCATCACCAACTCCCAGAGTTCACTCAAATTCATGTGCATCGAGTTGGTGATGCCATTCAGCCATCTCATCCTCTGTCATCCCCTTCTCCTCCTGCCCCCAATCCCTCCCAGTATCAGGGTCTTTTCCAGTGAGTCAACTCTTTGCATGAGGTGGCCAAAGTACTGGAGTTTCTGCCTCAGCATCAGTCCTTCCAATGAACACCCAGGACTGGTCTCCTTTAGGATGGACTGGTTGAATCTCCTTGCAGTCCAAAGGACTCTCAAGAGTCTTCTCCAATACCACAGTTCAAAAGCATCAATTCTTTGGTGCTCAGCTTTCTTCACAGTTCAACTCTCACATCTATACATGACCACTGGAAAAACCATAGCTTTGACTAGGCGGACCTTTGTTGGCAAAGTAATATCTCTGCTTTTGAATATGCTATCTAGGTTGGTCATAATTTTCCTTCCAAGAGCCAGACATCCTGGAATGTGAAGTCAAATGGGCCTTAGAAAGCATCACTACAAACAAAGCTAGTGGAGGGGATGGAATTCCAGTTGAGCTATTTCAAATCCTAAAAGATGATGCTGTGAAAGTGCTGCACTCAATATGCCAGCAAATTTGGAAAACTCAGTAGTGGCCACAGGACTGGAAAAGGTCAGTTTGCATTCCAATCCCAAAGAAAGGCAATGCCAAAGAATGCTCAAACTACCACACAATTGCACTCATCTCACACGCTAGTAAAGTAATGGTCAAAATTGTCTAAGCCAGGCTTCAGCAATATGTGAACGTGAACTTCCAGATGTTCAAGCTGGTTTTAGAAAAGGCAGAGGAACCAGAGATCAAATTGCCAACATGTGCTGGATCATGGAAAAAGCAAGAGAGTTCCAGAAAAACATCTATTTCTGCTTTATTGACTATGCCAAACCAAAATGAGTAAGCAACCTAAAATATAAAGCAAATACATACTAACCTCTTGGGTGATGAGGGTGGAGTTAGTGATAAGGTAAAGAGGGGTTGGCTTTGTTTATTTTATCTGTTTCTTAAGGAAAGTTTTTGTAGATTTCCAAAGTATTTTCTAAATTTGTCTGTATTTAATATCTTTGAATGTTTCTTTCCTCTTTAGCCACAGATACGATTTTTAGTGGGCTTTCCAGGTAGCGCTAGTGGTAAAGAACCCTCCTGCTAATGCAGGAGACGTAAGAGATGCAGGTTTGATCCCTGGGTTAGGAAGATCCCGTGAAGGAGGGCATGGTAACCCACTGTAGTATTCTTGCCTGAAGAATCCCCAAGGACAGAGGAGCCTGGCGTGCTATGGTCCAAAGGGTTGCAAAGAGTTGGACATGACTAAAGCAGCTTAGCATACACACATGCATGGTTTTTAACCCGTATTCTAGAAAGTTATCAGATATAGAAGTCATGTGATATTATGACTGATTGTTACAGGTGTAAATGTGACTTATCCAAATCATTCTTTAGGACTATGCTTCTTTTCTAGTCTAAATATCAACCTCTATGGGTGTTTTGTACTATAAATACTGTGTATTACATACCTGTTAATACACAATTAGAAAACTGTGGGGAAATAAGTCACCTCACTAAATATACCATTATGGATTAATTTTTGAGAATATTAGCAGTATTTTGGGCCAAGAATGTTAATTTATCATAAACCAACCACTTGCTACTTTTCTTTTATATAGTGACATTTTGACTGTGAGTTTAGCCCATGTCTTGCTGCTGCTGCTGCTGCGTCACTTCAGTCGTGTCCGACTCTGTGCGACCCCATAGACGGCAGCCCACCAGGCTTCCCCGTCCCTGGGATTCTCCAGGCAAGAACACTGGAGCGGGCTGCCATTTCCTTCTCCAATGCATGAAAGTGAAAAGTGAAAGTGAAGTCTCTCAGTTGTGTCCGACTCTAGCGACCCCATGGACTGCAGCCTACCAGGCTCCTCCGTCCATGCGATTTTCTAGGCAAAAGTACTGGAGTGGGGTGCCATTGCCTTCTCTGAGCCCATGTCTTAGCATTACCCATATTATTTTGGCCAAAGGGAACACACAGTGCTGCAGCAGATTCTCCTTGAAAACATGGATTGAAAATGGTGCAAAACCCAGATAAACATTCTCCTTTGCAGAGCTGTGGGGTATTGTTCACGAGAGTTATTAAGGTAGACTGTTCATTTGGTGGTTTGTGTAGCATGCTCATAGCATTGTAAAGTAACAGGTGAATGAAATTAACACAACTGGTATATCTATAGTCTCAATGTCACTATAGCTTAAGATAATTGTGCATATATATTTTTAACATATTCATTCAACAGCTGGGATATTCAGTAGAGAACTAAATACATCGTTCTAAGACATTTAACTAGACTCAGGAGTCAGACACATCTGAAAACATCTATCGACTCATTAGTATTGTTTTAGTAACTGCTTTGGCTTTTATATAACTCAGGAAATAGGATATCATAACATCGTAAATAGTATTAACCTGAACCTATCTATGTAGCCAGAGCAATTTTAAGCCAATCATTTCTCATTAGGCTAATGCTAGTAAAGTTTCTTATTCAGATAAGTTTTTTTTTAATTCTTTTTTCTTCTTTTGGCTATTCAGTGGCCAATGAGGTGTAATAAGTTTTAGCAAATTGGGGCCGAGGTCTCTTAGGTTAGTTTTATTCTTTGCTGTAAATTACAGCAGTTTTATAACTGCTTAACACAGCTCTTGAATCAAGAAATGTCACACCTGAATTTTTTTGTTCAGGCTGAATGACTGACATTAAGGGGAGAGAGAGAGAGAATGCTCAAGCTCTTAGAATTCAGGATTAAAATTGCTCCTTTCAGATTGTCAAACTGATTTATATTTTAACCGTTGAGCAGCTGAAATGGCAACTAAATAGAATTTGAATATACTAGCTTCTTATATTTTTCTCTTTGCAGATGATAACTTGGCAAAGTATTAAATTTTTGAATTGCAGTATGTGTACCTTCTTTTGTTAGCATTAAGACTTTGTATTTTAGATTTTATTGTGGAATTCAGGCTCAAAACAATGATATGACTTAGATTACTTGTTTCTGAGACTTCACATCTGTTATTTTAAGCACAAGAAAGCCAGTCATGGCTTATGAGAAGGGTCTTCCTTAGTAAGCAGCAGGCTTGCTTAAGAAGGTGCTGTGACAACAGAAGGGTTTAGAAGTATCTCTTCTCTGAGGGGCTTTCAATAGATCAGCAAATGTGACTCCTTTGCTGTTTTTCTGTTTTCCTCATTGACAGTTCACTACAAAATGAAGTAGGTGATTTTTTTTTTTCTGACTGGATGTAGCAAAAACAGAAAAGTAATTAATACGTAAAGTACCAAATATGAAATATTACTCTGCACAGAGACATTTCACACTTCATTGGTTTCATGAGTAGGCCAGAGGTGCCAGAACAATAATTAATATGTTGTAAGGGGAAAATTATTATGCAAGGTCAGCAGCATTTCAAGACTTTACAAAGAGGAGACATGAAAAGTTATTCTGAAACTGTTTCTTAAATTGAGTTTAAAATTGGTAGTTTTAAGGGAATATTTGAAGAAATACACACTTTTTTAATGAAAAGTCAGTAGGACTTTTTCATTTATTACTACAAGTATGCTTCTTTATGTAAATATATTGTATATTAATATACTGGCATTTGGGGGGAAAATATGAATAAATAATGTGTGGGTAGGTATGCGTGGACTTATACTTAGGTATATGGACATTATTATTTACATGTCCAAATTTTCAATGAACTAGAAAAAATTAGAATTCAAGCAAATTCACTTATATTTTTAAAAATTGCCAACCAATTCATATTCTGCAAAAAAAAAAAAATCATAATTTAAGTCTCAAAAAAGCAAAAGATAAACATAAAAATCAAATAAACCATTTGTGCTTCTATAAAGATATTAATCTTTTGGCATGTATCCTTTTAATACTTTTTCTTTAGGAAATATATATATATATTAACATATTAATATATACATGAAGGAGATACTGAAATGTTGTTTTACTTTGTAGTTCAGTCTCTAAGCTGGTCTCTTTGAAAACCCATGGACTGTAGCACGCCAAGCTTCCTTGTCCTTCACCATCTCCTGGAGCTTTTTCTACAATATTTTTAATGGCTACATAATGCTTCACTGTATATATTATAAAATATATATTTAAGCTATCTTCTCAGGATGCATACACATGCTTTTCAATTTTTAAAAAATTTAATTTTTTATTGGAGTATACTTGCTTTACAATGTTGTGTTAGTTTCTGTTGTGAATCAGTGAAGTGAATCAGCTACACGCATACATATATTCTCTCTTTTAGATTTCCTTCTCATTTAGGCCACCTCAGAGCATTAAGTAACATTCCCTGTGCTATATATCAGCTTCTCATTAGTTATCAATTTTCTAGATATTAATGTATGTGTGTCAATTCCAAGCTTTCTAACTTTTAGCAAACTGCAGTGAACATCATTAGAGCCGTATCTTGATCATGCCTTTTGGACTCATCTCTAGAAATGGAATTCTGATTGCTTTACAAGTATTATTACCAAATCATCCTCCAGAAAGGTCATCTCAGTTTACTCCCAACACAGTCTGTTTCAAATTCACTCTCAACTGTGATTTTTTAAAGCTCTTTCTACTCTGATGTCATGTAGTAAGTAATGGATTTTCCAGGATTAATTGAAGATTATTGAGAGAAAATCTCCTGAAAGAATTTCAAAAGCAAAATATTTCCAGCGATTATCTTAAGAGCAAAATAAGCGAGATCATTTAATATCATATTTTTATCCCAAATAGAAAACTACTAATAGCTATCATTTACTGAGAGCTTACCATCTATTAGTAATAACTTTGCAACAATTCTGTGTACTTTAATCAATCATGTCATGTTTCGTCATTTTACAGTTATTATGTGAAAAAAGATATTTATGCTCCTTTTTAAAAAAGATGGAGCCCAAACTCAGGCAAATTATAGGTTGTCTAAAGTCACAGACCTAGTTGGTAGGTAGCCGAGATTTGAATCCAGAGCGGTATGAGTCACGAGATTATATTTCATCTACTATAGAAATCAGCAAAGATATTAAACTTGTGATTCTGAAAATATTGTAGCCCATTTGTAGATTTACAACAACTACCTTTTATCTCCTTTTATTGTCATTTTCATATTTTGACTGAAGGTGTCTACTTGGATAAACTATAGATTTTTACCACCTGGACCTGTGGAAGGAAACAGTGGGTCTCATTTCTGAAACCTGAGGTGCCAGGAAGGCTGGTGCCAGGTTGGCAAAGGAGGTTCTCACCCTTTCTTAGTGCATATGGCTCTCTAGTTTAGGAAGCCACCACTAGCCCTCTCCTTTTCTCTCCTCTGCCCACAAACTGGAGTCCACGTGATAGTATAACAAACCTCCCTTCTGTGGGTGAGTTTGAGGTGATGTAAAGAAGGAAAAAGGCAGAGCACGGAGAGCAGGGCAATTTTGAGTCTTCCTTGGGAAACTTTCCTTGGCACCAAAACATTGTTCCAAAATTGGACCAGCAGGGAGCAGCCTCTCTGATAGGATGTCTGTCTGGTAACACAGTTCTGGGATAACAGTTCTGATAACACAGGCAGGGATAAGATGGGAAGAAGATATATTCCAGACAGCATCCAACCCCAAATGTAGTGGGAGTTTGTAAAGAGAAAGGACGAAGGTGTTCTCTGTTTTGGATATGAAGCTCCACCAAGTAACATAATTCAGGCCGGAAACCGTCCTGTTGTGGCCTTCCAAATGTATCCCGAGCCTCTGTCCTGCTCATTATGAATCTTTATCCTTTCCTCTCCCCCTGCTCCCTCGCTCATCAGCAGGCTAAAGAGAGGATACAACTCTAGCTTAAGCTTGGGGCTTTTTGGCACGAAGCTTGATTGTCTCGGTTTTCTCTTGGCAGATTTAAATTGTTAGAGAAATGAAACTCGTTTGAAAACAGTAGGTCCTGGCAGGCACTCTCCCAGGCATTGCCCAGGACTCCAGGAGCAGTTGTCGACTTGCTGCATGGCATTTGTCTAGGTTGGGTTTGATCTTATTCTCAGATCCCATATGGTAAGAAATAATTCAGTTTTAAAGTTTCGTGGGTTTTATGATTAGGGACTGAGGTCAGAAGGAAAAGAGAGGTTGCTGCATATGGAGTTTGCAAGTATTTTTTATATTGAGACTAAGATTTAATGAAGATGAAAGATTAAGGAAAATTGTTATCTTGTGTGCGTGATTATAGAGACAAAACCAAACAAGATATTTTTTGTTTTCTTTGAATATAAATCTCTATTTGATTATGGTGCCCTTGATGTTAAGGTATTTCTGTCATTATGGAAGGATAAGAGTGTTTACAACTAAGAGACATATATGGTGGGTTGGGGATGAGTAGCACATCACGCACAATACTTGGCTTGAAAAAGATTTTAGTATATAAATGGAGAAACAAAAGCAAATGGTACCATTTCTAGTAGTATTAGTTCTCATATGATCCAAGTTTTCCATTTACTTTGTAAGAGCATATACAGCACTATATAAAGAATCTACCGGTAGATAATTATATGATAGTTGTACTGATGAAACACTTTCCAGCATATTTACAAGTTTTTCTTTAGATTTCCAACAGAACAGAGTAATAATAAATGGGGCAAAAGCAGCCCTCAAAATACTTGGGGTAAGTTTACAGATATGCATAGTTTTATAATCAATTCCTAGTGACCCCAATACCAATAATTATATAATTATGAATTTCATCTTCTTTCCTCTGTCTTTATACAACCACATGGGAAAAGAAATGAACACTTAACAGCTGGAGCTGTGAGCACAGAATGGATTTCAGAGCAACTCAATGTGTCTGCTACTCCAAAGAACATTTTAGGCATCATAAATAGCCAGTGTTTTAAACCACTAAATCTTCTGTCTGCTACCTCTGTTTACATTGGCCACTCCACCACCATCAGTCCTTTGACACACAGTCTCTTCCTATTATTTCTGCATCTCACTGTGCCAAACATGAGGCACATTTCACAGACTCATTCAGATGACTATTATACATGAAGATATGGGCTTCCCTGGGGACTCAAATGGTAAAAAATTTACCTGAAATGCAGGAGTTCAGATCAGCTCAGTTCAGTTGCTCAGTTGCGTCCGACTCTTTGTGACCCCATGGACTGCAGCATGCCAGGCTTTCCTGTCCATCACCAACTCCCGGAGTCTACCCAAACTCATGTCCATTGAGTCGGTGATGCCATTCAACCATCTCATCCTCTGTCATCCCCTTCTCCTCCTGCCTTCAATCTTTCCCAGCATCAGGGTCTTTTCAAATGAGTCAGTTCTTTGCATCAGGTGGCCAAAGTATTGGAGTTTCAGCTTCAGTATCAGTCCTTCCAATGAATATTCAGGACTGATTTCCTTCAGGATGGACTGGTTGGATCTCCTTGCAGTCCAAGGGACTCTCAAGAATCTTCTCCAACACCACAGTTCAAAAGCATCAATTCTTCAGTGCTCAGCTTTTTTTATAGTCCAACTCTCACATCCATACATGACTACTGGAAAAACCATAGCCTTGACTAGACGGACCTTTGTTGGCAAAGTAATGTCTCTGCTTTTGAATATGCTATCTAGGTTGGTCATAACTTTTCTTCCAAGGAGCAAGCGTCTTTTAATTTTATGGCTGCAGTCACCATCTGCAGTGATTTTGGAGCCTAAAGAAATAAAGCCTATCACTGTTTCCACTGTTTCCCCATCTATTGCCATGAAGTGATGGGACCAGATGCCATGATCTTCGTTTTCTGAATGTTGAGTTTTAAGCCAATTTTTTCACTCTCCTCTTTCACCTTCATCAAGAGGCTCTTTAGTTCTTAACTTTCTGCCGTAAGGGTGGTGTCATCTGCATATCTGAGGTTATTGATATTTCTCCTGGCAATCTTGATCCCAGCTTGTGAGTCATCCAGTCCAGGATTTCTCATGATGTATTCTGCATATGAATTTAATAAGCAGGGTGACAATATACAGCCTTGATGTATTCCTTTCCTGATTTGGAACCAGTCTGTTGTTCCATGTCCAGTTCTAACTGTTGCTTCTTGACCTGCATACAGATTTCTCAGGAGGCAGGTCAGGTGGCCTAGTATTCCCATCTTTTAAAGAATTTTCCAGAGTTTGTTGTGATCCACACAGTCAAAGGCTTTGACATAGTCAATAAAGCAGAAGTAGATGTTTTTCTGGAACTCTCTTGCTTTTAGACCTGGGTTCAATCCCTGGGTCAGAAAGGTCCCCTAGGGGATGGAATGGCAACCCACTCCAGTATTCATGGCTGGAGAATTCCATGGACAGAGCCTGGGTTCACAAACTGTCAGACATGATGGAGCAACTAACACTTTCACTTTCGCATGATGATACACACAAAACTATAAATGAAAACTTTGTCTTTAGTGGTTCATGGAGTTGAAATATAGTTTATCATTTGACACTTCAATCCTGAGTTTTGACCTGGATTTATTCCTTATATATCTGACCATGTACTTTAGTTAACCCAAGTTAGTAGAAGCTAAAACGGGATTGACTAGACCAGGGGTAGAGTACCAATCTGATTAAATCTAACAATCTGTACATCTGTGTCTGACTGTCATCACTTCTTATGATTGTATGTAAAGTACCTGCTGTTGAATGGGGGATTAAGCCCATTCCAATTACTGATGCTTTTTAACATTACAGATGTCAAAGGCATTCCTTCAAACCTGTTCATTTGCAGAGCAAGGCTTTTCCAGATGGGAATTAGAAAGCAAGATTTGACAAAATCTGCTTCTCTATTACTCAATACAAAGGAATATTACAGTAACGCTCCTGTTTCTGCTAATCCATTCATTTCAGGTTTGATTTACCTTTTTTGCCTTGATCTAAAAGCTCTGGGGCTTTATAGGATTATATATTGCTATATTCAGGTTTTGAATGAATCATAGAGTACGCATTTTAATATGATTTCTCAGATTCCAAAGCCAGGATTAACCTGTTGTTTTGATTAAAAAGATTTTATGTTTATATTTTAGAGGAAGAGTGTTAAGTTTCTCTAGTTATTTACTGATTTCCTTATTCATAAATAGAAGAAAGTATATCTGTTGGTTGTATTGATGAAAGGAGAAAATTATAATTTTATAAGGAGTTTAAAATATGAATACTTAATATAAACTGTTACATAAATGAATGTAAGTTTTCTCAATACTGAGTTTTCTATTCCCATGTTGATATCTTGCAAAGTTGAGACTACTGAAGTAGAATTAATTTGAACTATAGTAAAGAAAAATGTTGGTAGCTGGTTAGGTCATAGAAATTGGATGTAAAAAACTGGTTACTTTGGCACTTTAAAATATAAAAAGGTGCTGACTTTTTTGTTCATTTCTGTAAGAATGGCCATGGAAAGTAGGAAAATGCAGTAGGGGTTCCTGATGTTATTTTGAGGAACAAAAGTATAGTAATAGCAAAGTCTCAGAGATCCTTAGAATGTGACAGGCAGTGTTCTATTAAAAATCCTTTACATATATCAATTCAGTTCATCTTCACAGTAGCTTTATGAGGTCAACACCATTATTTTCATTAAATAGACAAGGAAACTAAGATGAGAGGTAGAGAGGTGAGCAGAATTGTTGCAGCTTAGATGACTGGTAAATGGCAGAACCATGGTCCAAACCTGGGAAGTCCAGTTCCAGTGCATGTTCTTAAACTCTATACTAATTGTGTTTACATGGTCATGTGTCTAGATTCTGGCCCTCCCAGAAATTATGTAAAACAAATTGAAGTCAATCTAATGAGAACATGGTAAAGACCAAATAAGAAATTGAGTAAGCAACTGTTACATTTCTCTCTCCTGTACAGACTTCCTTTTTCAATGTAGAAATTCCAGATATACGCTCTACATCCCTAGATTTTAAGCACAGTCCATGTGCCATGTTGCTAAGGTTTCAGCCCATGATCCATAAGCCATTTTGGACTCATTACTGTGTAGTTTCCCTTTGATCTTTCCCTACACTTGGAGAATAGACATACAGAGTGAAGAAGAATTTAGTTGTTAAAACAATACCCAAACCATTGGTCAATGTTTGTGGAGGACAGACACCAATTTTCCTACATCTGGGATTGGGGAAGGTTTGAAGTTTATGTATTCTCAGACACTCAGTCATGTCTCAGTCGTGTGATCCCATGGACTTGCCCGCCAGGCTCCTCTGTCCATGGGGTTTCCCAGGCAGGAATAATGGAGTGGGTTGCCATTTCCTTCTCCAGGGGATCTTGCCCACCCAGAAATCAACTTGGGTCTTCTGCATTACAGGCGGATTCTTTAAAAATTGAGCCACAGGGAAGCCTTGAAGTTTATATACACATTGCTAAATAAAGGTAGAGACAGTATACTCCCAAATTGAATTTTGGCAAGCAGAAAAAGGGAACATTTATTGTACAAACATGTCTAAATGCAAACCAAGTAATTATTCTTTATTTTTAAAAAATGAACTTCATTTCATCTTAGCAATTTCTATTTACAGAAAGACTTCTTTCTTTTGCTTATATCTGGTGGCTTCATTCGAATCACTTTCTAAGATTCTTTTTTTACACAGTTTTTTCTCATTAAAAAATCAGATATTAATCTCTATCCTTAATGAAAGAGGATTTAAAGTTTAAATGTAAGCATTTCAGTGTATCTGCAAAATAAAAATGAAGCTGAAGTGAAAGATTACAGGTCATAGATTTCTAGGGATACACAGTTCATGTACTCCTGTTTGCGTTTTCAGCTAGATTCTGAACTCCTCAAAGAAAATGCTTCCTATTGACTGCTGCTGCTGCTGCTAAGTTGCTTCCGACTCTTAGCGACCCCATGAACTGCAGCCCACCAGGCTCTTCAGTCCCTAGGATTCTCCAGGCAAGAACACTGGAGTGGGTTGCCATTGCCTTCTCCAATGCATGAAAGTGAAAAGTGAAAGTGAAATTGCTCAGTCGTGTCTGACTCTTTTCGACCTCGTGGACTGTAGCCTGCTAGGCTCCTCTGTCCATGGGATTCTCCAGGCAAGAATACTGGAGAGGGTTACCATTTCCTTCCCCAGGGGATCTTCCCGACCCAGGGATCGAACCCGGGTCTCCCTCATTGGAGGAGACACTTTAACCTCTGAGCCACCAGGGAAGCGATGTGCCTATAGTAGGTACATAATATTTGCTGTGTGAATCAGTTACTTTCCATCACTGAAGCTATTTTGAGGCTTGTTTCTCAAACAATAAAAGGGCTTATAAAAAATACAGGAGACAAGGTTTGAAACAGGATTTGAATGTAAATCAAGCATCTGTCTCCAGGTCTCTGATTTTCACTTCCTCCTGTTTGACTGTAGAGCAAATAGGCATGTCAGTGCTTCTTCTGTTGAAGGGGCTCAATAGGTGTCATGAGAAAGAAGAGGTGAGGTTGGAGCTTGCTTTCTGGCTGCAAGCGTTGCCTTTCAAGCACTAACTGAGCTGCAGCATAAGGTGTGAAATTAGGACAAATGTTCCAAGTCCTAGAAAACAAATTATTTTGTTTAACTCCATCCTGCTTAGAAAATTTGTTTCAGGATTACAGGCTTTCAGGAGACATTGGTGACTATGGAATATTCATTTGAAATGGAAAATCTTTGACAATGAAAGCTAAAATAAATGCTATAACAAATAGGCAGCTTTGATAATGATTTTTGTGTTTAGTTTCAGACCCATAAGGACACAAACTCCTAGGAGTTAGTTTATTGCCTAAAATTGAAAGGTTGTTGCTGAACCACGAAAAGATGCTGGGATTATTGGCCTCCAGAGGAGAAGAATTCAATCCGGGGCCATAGATGAGGCTTGATCGCTCAGAGCTTTTGTGTAATACAGTTTTATTAAAGTATAAAGGAGATAGAGAAAGCTTCTGACATAGACATCAGAAGGGGACAGAAAGAGTACCCCCTTGCTAGTGTTAGCAATGGAGTTATATACTCTCCAATTAGTTATTACAGCAAATCAAAAGAATGTCTGGAGGTTGTAAAGACCTCAATAGACCTACTCCCATAATTTACATTTTAGGATTATAGGATTAGCCAGAAGGTTTTTTCCAGAGGCTGTCTTCAAGCAGGATACATTATTGTTATATAATCCTATGGAATGTAGAGGGAAAAAAAAAGTTTGTCCTTTCTTCTTCCTTGAAAATTCCAGACCCCTCTCTCCTTGGAGACCCCTGGACTTCTTATCAACCTGCTTAGAAAATGACTCTCCCAAAATCATAATATCCCCACTGTTAAACACTGGAAATCTGTTACTCCAAGTTTCCAGGTTCTGTGGGTAAATTCAAGGTTTTCAGTATTGAGAAAGAGGCAACTCAGGTAGTATAGAGGGGGGCGATATGAGAGAAAAACTACTTGAAATGTTAGATATTCTATGAATAGTATATGTAATCTTCACTCGTAAAAGATCTTTCTTGTTTAATCAAAAAGGATGTTAGAAAAACTAGATAGTTGAGGATTAAATATTATGCTTTTCATCGTATTTTCTATCTCTGTCACTGATAAAGTAATGCAGAACAGATTGAATTATTACCACCATGAACTCTTGTTATTGATTTAATATAAAATATATAATTTGTTCTTCTGAGAGTTCTATTTCCCTGAAAGATAACATGTCTTTAAATTATTGCATTAGATGAAAGATCTAGTTGCTTGTACTCAGTCTTAAGCTGAGCTAATATTTCCAGATGGATTCTTAAAAGCCACTTTTAAGAGACTCCTTTTTCTTCTTGCTATTTGATTTTTTTTTAATTTTAATCAAAATTCCTCCTTCTTTTTTTTTGTTTGTTTTTAATTTTATTTTATTTTTAAACTTTACAATATTGTGTTAGTTTTGCCAAATATCAAAATGAATCCGCCACAGGTATACATGTGTTCCCCATCCTGAACCCTCCTCCCTCCTCCCTCCCCATACCCTACCTCTGGGTCGTCCCAGTGCACCAGCCCCAAGCATCCAGTATCATGCATCAAACCTGGACTGGCAACTCGTTTCATACATGATATTATACATGCTTCAATGCCATTCTCCCAAATCTTCTCACCCTCTCCCTATCCCACAGAGTCCATAAGACTGTTCTATACATCAGTGTCCAGAATGGCTGCGATCCAAAAGTCTACAAGCAAAAAATGCTGGAGAGGGTGTGGAGAAAAGGGAACCCTCTTACACTGCTGGTGGGAATGCAAACTAGTACAGCCACTCTGGAGAACAGTGTGGCGATTCCTTAAAAAACTGGAAATAAAACTACCTTATGATCCAGCAATCCCACTGCTGGGCATACACACTGAGGAAACCAGAAGGGAAAGAGACACGTGTACCCCAAAATTCCTCCTTCTAAAATTAATTCATTTTGTGTAATTTTAGGTAAAAGTATAAATAGCTACATATTGAATCTTTTGTTATATGGCAGGCAGAAAACGAAGATCATGGCATCCGGTCCCACCACTTCATGGGAAATAGATGGGGAAACAGTGGAAACAGCGTCAGACTTTATTTTTCTGGGCTCCAAAATCACTACAGATGGTGACTGCAGCCATGAAATTAAAAGACGCTTACTCCTTGGAAGCAAAGTTATGACCAACCTAGATGGCATATTCAAAAGCAGAGACATTACTTTGCCAACAAAGGTTCATCTAGTCAAGGCTATGGTTTTTCCTGTGGTCATGTATGGATGTGAGAGTTGGACTGTGAAGAAGGCTGAGCGCCGAAGAATTGATGCTTTTGAACTGTGGTGTTGGAGAAGACTCTGGAGAGTCCCTTGGACTGCAAGGAGATCCAACAAGTCCATTCTGAAGGTGATCAGCCCTGGGATTTCTTTGGAAGGAATGATGCTAAAGCTGAAACTCCAGTACTTTGGCCACCTCATGCGAAGAGTTGATTCATTGGAAAAGACCCTAATGCTGGGAGGGATTGGGGGCAGGAGGAGAAGGGGACGACAGAGGATGAGATGGCTGGATGGCATCACTGACTCGATGGACGTGAGTCTGAGTGAACTCCGGAAGTTGGTGATGGACAGGGAGGCCTGGCATGCTTCGATTCATGGGGTCGCAAAGAGTCGGACACAACTGAGTGACTGATCTGATCTGAGGCAATGTTTGGCCACCTGATGTGAAGAGCCAACTCATTGGAAAAGACCCTGATGCTGGGAAAGATTGAGGGTAAGAGAAGGGAGCAACAGAGGATGAGATGGTTGGATGCCATCATCGACTCAATGGACATGAGTTTGAGCAAACTCTGGAAGATAGTGAAGGACAGGGAAGCCTGGTGTGCTGCAGTCCATGAGGTCACAAAGAGTTGGATACAACTGAGCAGCTAAAAAACAAATGAACTCACTTAAGCTTCATGGTAATGCCATGAGGAATGTTACTAACTATCCTCATTTCACAGATAAGGAAACTGCAGCATGGGGATTTTTAAAATTAACTTTTATTGGAGTATAATTGCTTTACAATTGTGTTATGTTAGTTTCCACTGTACAGCAAAGTGAATCAGCTATATGTATACATATATCCCCTCTTCTTTGGATTTCCTTCCCATTTGGGTCACCACAGAGCACTGAGTAGTTCCCTGAGCTATACAGTAGGTTCTTTTTGGTTATCTGTTTTATACATAGAGTCAATAATACATATAAGTCTGTCCCAGTCTCCCCATTCATCCCACCCCCCTGGCACAGGGATATTAAGCTATTTTCCCAGGGCCATATACTTTCTAAGTGTGAAACTGGGCTTCAACTTCTGGTGGTCCTCCTTTTAATCAATAAACTACATGCCATTCCTTTGTATTCCTATACCTTGGTACTCAGTGCTTAGTGTATAACAGACACTTACAAAATATGTGTAAAAGTGAATACTTCTGAGCTCTAAAATGTCCCTCTCATCATTTCCTTTCCTTTCCTTTCACTTCACTTCAGTTCTCATCTCTGCAGCCAGACCCATATCTTGTCCCTTTGTGTCTGGGTAAGAGTGCCTCATGAATATCCCCTATTCAGCCTTCAATTGACATCAAGGTAACATACATTTTTAAACTTTTCATTTCATTCTCTTGCTCAAAAATCTACCAAGGATCCTCGTTAGTTTTGAACTCCTGTGTCTGGCACTTAGGGCTCTCTATTCTTTGTCCTAGCCTCCCTTCATTCTTTCCTCCCCCAGCCCTGCCCATGCATTCATTATGTCAAATTGTGCTACCCAGTGTTGTCATAGGGGACCCTGAGATTTAACATTGGTCCCCACCCATAGACTAGTGAATATTCCTCCTTCGCTATTGTGTGCCCCTGAGACTTTCACCCTCATCTAATTCTTCATCTATGATTACGGCTATTGATACTTCAAGGTCCAAATCATGTTAATACTTTAGTAACATGTTATATTCACTGATTTCCCTTGACTGTATTTCTTTCCTCTCTTGAACTCTCATAGTACTTTATTACATTCTGCTTTATATTAAATGTTTTTATCTTTTCCTCTTTAAAAATATATTTCCTTCTTTCTTGCTAGCTTATAAACCTTTGTAGATGAAAAATTACATCCTGCTCATCTTTATTAAGAACTGAAGGTGAAATAAACAAGAAAATCGGTGGATATAACTGGCATACAGTCACCAATTTATCATTTTTCTTTCTTGAGTTCTATCTCAAGCAATTTGCGATCACAGAATCATTAAATTTTATACACTTGCAATGATTTCTTTACTTGACTTATTTTACCAATAAGAAAACTGATCTGTGGAGAAGTTGAATGCCACTCCTAACCCTCATGATGACTTTAGCTCAATCTTGAGCCCTATGTGTTCAGTCACTCAGTTGTGTCTGACTCTTTGTGACCCTATGAACTGTAGCCTGCCAGGCTCCTCTGTCCATGGAATTTTCCAGGCAAGGATACTGGAGTGGGTTGTCATTTCCTTCTCCAGGGTGTTTTTCTGACCCAGGGATTGAACCTGAGTCTCTTGTATCACCTGCATTAGCAGGTGAACTCTTTACTACTGAGCCACCTGGGAAGGCCTATCCTCTCTATAATGTTGCCTCACTAGATTTTTGAAAGGTGAACAGTTTTATAACAACAGGATAAAGGACTTTGGAAATGTCCAGATGACCCCAGCTTATCTTTTCATAGACCCTTCAATGATCTGTCAGCAGAAAAAAATTGCAAACTGTAGTAAGAATACTAAGGCCCCAGTGTAACTATGGTTAGAATTTTTAATCAAACTCTGATTAATGGTTTTTATAGAGATTAGTTATAAAAGATTTCCTTATGTTGAATCTTGGTTTATACTTTGACTTTTTATTTATCATTTTCTTTTTTTTTTTTTTAATCTTTTTATTTTTTATTGAGGTATAGCCAGTTAACTATGAGGTAACAGTTTCAGGTAAACCACAAAGGGACTCAGCTGTACATATACATGTATCCATTCTCCCCCAAACAGCCCCTCCCACCCAGGCTGCCACATAACAATGAGCAGAGTCCCATGTACTATACTGTAGGTCTTTGTTGGTTATCCATTTCAAATATAGCAATATGTACATGCCCATCCCAAACTCCCTAACTACCCCATCCCCTCATTCTTACCCCCAGCAACTGTAAGTTTGTCCTTTAAGTCTGTGAGTATCAGTTCAATTCAGTTCAGTTGCTCAGTTGTGTCCGACTCTTTGTGACCCCATGGACTGGAGCATGCCAGGCCTCCCTGTCCATCACCAACTCCTGGAGTTTATCCAAACTCATGTCCGCTGAGTTGGTGATGTCATCCAACCATCTCATTCTCTGCCATTCCCTTCTCCTCCCACCTTCAATCTTTCCTAGCATCAGGGTCTTTTCAAATGAGTCAGCTCTTCACATGAGGTGGCCAAAGTATTGGAGTTTCAGCTTCAACATCAGTCCTTCCAATGAACACCCAGGACTGATCTCCTTTAGGATGGACTGGTTGGATCTCCTTGCAGCCCAAGGGACTTTCAAGAGTTGTATCAAAGTTCAAAAGCATCAGTTCTTCAGTGCTCAGCTTTCTTTATAGTCCAACTCTCACATCCACATATGACCACTGGAAAAACCATAGCCTTGACTAGTTGGACCTTTGTTGACAAAGTAATGTCTCTGCTTTTGAATATGCTGTCTAGGTTTGTCATAACTTTCCTTCCAAGGAGTAGGTGTCTTTTAATTTTATGGCTGCAGTCACCATCTGCAGTGATTTTGGAGCCCCCAAAAATAAAGTCTGCCACAGTTTCCACTGTTTTCCCCCTGTGAGTATACTTTAACTTTCTTGATATGCAGTATATCACTTGACACTCTCTTCCTTCAAAAAACAAAACAAAAACTGTCAGATGTCTTGTATAAGCATGGTTTATCATTTGAGTAAAGAAACTCAAAGGGAACAACTCTATCAATATTAGGATTGTGACCTTAGCCAGGACGCTAGCCAGGAAGGATGCTGCTCTGACTGAGGACACCAGAGCATGCTTCTTCCTCATACCATGCTAAGTTGCTTCACACATGTCAATCTCTGTTTGACACTATTGACTATAGTCTCCCAGGCTCCCCTGTCCATGGGATTCTCCAGGCAAGAATACTGGCATGGGTTGCCATTTCCCCCTCCAGTGCTTCTTCCTCAAGAGAAGGTAACACGAACCTCTGGATGTGACTCTGTGATATCCCACGTATAATTTTATTAGCAATAGAAACTGCAGGTGACTGGTACTAATAAGTCTGAATCCACACTACAGAACAAGCCATCACTACCAAAGAGCCGTGATGAGGTTGAGCTGGTTTCCCAATGCACTTTCAGGTGATGGAGATGTCATGCTTTAACATGCCCAGTTATGCTACAGATGGCAATCTGTTGTACCTTCTTAAATGAGGCACTGATGCCCAGAGGAGCAAGCACTCCCAGAAACAGAGAGTGTAGAACTATTTTGGGAAGTTGTGATAATGATGTGGAATGACATTGAAAACTACTTCCCCTGAAAGATGTAGGCGGATGATTTTCCTGAGGTTGTGTGCAAACTATGTGCCCGTGATTATGTGTGGAAATAAAATTTGCTATAGAGGAAGCAGTACAATAAAGTCAGGTTTCATAGCTTGCTGTATACTTCAACACGTGTTTCAGCACAAAGAGCATTTCAAGTTACAATCCAGACTTCTCAAGCTGCTGTCCAAGGTGCTCCCACAATCTTGCCTACCTACCTTGGGACTTTGTCACTTGTTCCTTTCACACTCCACCAATTCAAGTAAACACAACATTGTTCAATGTTTACTATATGCTTGGAATTTTACTAGAAGCTAAAGAAGAAAGGAGGAGGAGAAGTCATTGCTCTGTCCTTAAGTATTTGGAAATCTAGTGAGAAAGATAAGCAAATACATAAATGAAGCTGATATAAAATAGAATTAGCAATAGGGAAGGCAAAGCATGGAAAAGTAAATTGAGGTTATATGAGGACTTTAAAGAATTTGTTTAAGAAACAGATTCACAGACTTAGAGAATGAGATTACAGTTACCAGGGGGAAGGATGAGAGGGAAAGATAGTTAGGGAGTTTGGGATTGACATGTACATACTGCTATATTTGCTATATTTAAAATGGACAACCAACAAGAACCGACTGTATAGCACAGGGAACTCTGCTCAATGTTATGTGACAGCCTGGATAGGAATGAGTTTAGGGGAGAATGGGTACATGTATATGTATGGCTGAGTCCCTTTGCTGTCCACCTGAAACTATGGCACAATGTTAATTGGCTATACTCTCACACAAAATTAAAGGTAAAAAAAAGAGTTTGTGTGAGTGTGTCTGTTTAAAACAGTGGGAGTCCCTGAAAGATTATGAACTGGGACTGAATGATTAGAACATGGATGGGTGTTATGAAGATTAAAATGGAGAGACAGGTATTAAAATCAGGGAAACCACACGTTAAGTTGTAATAGCTGTTCATGTACATTATGATAAGGACCTGAAATGTGATCACCAGCAGCAGAAGTGAGATGGAAGAGGTGGATTCCAAAAACATTGCAAAACATGGAAGACATGGTTTGCATCTTGTCCTGGCTATATGTTAGCTTTGTCCCATTAAATGATGATTCAGTACCATCAGTAAATGAATCAGTAACATCATTATCCTTATAAATAAAATGATCTAGGCATCTGAATGAGAAGTGTGTTTTGAATTCAATGAAATAATCCTTGAAAATGCCTGGCACAGAATAAGCACTCAATAAATGTTAATGATATTATTATTGTGGATGAGTTTTAGGGAAGATGGCTGAAGAATTTGACCAGAATATTCTCCTCCAACAGTTTTAACTTTAAAGTATTTCTGTCTACTTTCCTCTTTGCTTTGATGGAATCTGCCGAGCTCCATGGCATTTCCACCATGAGTTCCTTGAATAGTCCTGTGCATAGGGATCCTTCCTGTGTCTGAGTTCCTAAAACATTGATTATCTGTGCTAGTCATCATTTACCTACCATGCACCCTATTATGCTATTAAATATTTTGCTTTCTTCCTGATTTCAGTTAATTTATAAATTCCTTAGAGTTGGTGCTAGTTCTAATATTTGTGTCCTTCATTGCACCCACATCAGCTTACACTTTGACCATTATTAGAATTTGCTTATTGATTAATATTGACTAATATGTCAATTCCTGTCTATCAAAATTCAAATAAATTATAATGTAGATTAACCAGAGAAAGCAGTTTCACCTCAGGTCCAACTCACCTCTAGGTCCTCCACTCTAGGTCTTTAAAAGGATAGTAAAAGAAATATACTTCTGCACGGAGTGATGGTAAAGACTGGGTAGCAATGGAAAAGCAGAAGGGCTCTAACTTGGAGCCTTGCAGGCATGAAGGCTTGAGCCAGCTGATGGACAAGCAGGAAGCAGTTGTCTGAGGTCTGTTCTATAATAACCCACAATGAATATGTAAATTTGATTCTACTTTGTAGGACAAAGATACCCTTTCAATAGCAGTTAATTTTCATCCCATAACTTACTGTATTCTACCAGGCTTAAAATTAATTTGTCTAGAATGGGAGACAGTCTCACTTTAAGGAGTCTCTAATTTCTTTGGAAAGTGGCAGATGCTAAGATGCTATACGTAGCAGACCTAGAGAAAAATTAAAGGTTGGCTGAACTAATTTCCTCTCAATCTATTGAGTCAGTTTATTTGGCCTTATACTAGCAGAACTACATATGTAATTTTACAAAACAACATATGGAATATGTTGAGAGCAGGAATGTGTATGTGGGCTACAAGGGTATGAGAGGAATTTTGCTTTGAAATATGGACTTTAATATAGATTGACAGCATGGAGTAGCATATCTTGAAATTATATTGCAGATGTCTGCTTTTAATAACCTGATGAAATTGTCACAAAATGATGTTAAGCATCATGCTTAACAAGTTATCTATGATGTTCTGTTGTTGTTCAATGTAGTATCTTTCTTCTATCTCATTTAGCATCTGTATTTTAAGACTCATTTGTAATTGTATAAGGAAGGATATCACATAAAAGGAATTCCATGTAAAATTGAACTAGCATGGCTCCTGAGGTCATACTGAAATATCTTTCTATCTCCACTCTTCTGTCAGGCTCCCAATGTACTAATTTCCTATCCTATGAGAAGTGCTTTTAGTACTCTGATGCAACAAGATCCAAAGAAAATATGACTGACTTACTCCTGTTAAATTTGGGTTGCAAATGCCAAAAATCTAAAAACAATCAGAACAGTGGTAGGCCAAAATGAGAAGGGAAAAGCAGTTGATGACCAATGTCAGATTTAACAAACTTTAAGTATATTTCTATAAAAACACTCAAATACTTCATTACACCATACTACAGTCTCATTTTAGTAGTGTCATTGCATCATCTGGGATTATATAAATATATGTATATATAACATATATATCATTATATGTTTAGTATATTTGTATTGCATATGTGCATATATATGTGTGTATATATACACACACGTATATATACACACATATATATCATATGCCATATATCTCATATGTCATATCTATGGCATCGACTATCTCATAATAAGTGTTATGTGCAACTTCCAAATAACATGATTAAAGGAAGAAATTGCTTGCCTGCCACTTCATCTCTTCTTCTTATAAGCTAGAACTGGGACTAGATCCAGCCCTACCCAGTGCAGAGAAGAATATCCTAGGAAGTGGAAGAGTAACTGTAAAGAAACAACTTCCCCACTAGCTTGGAAATGGACACTGGACCTTTAACTAAGAAATAAATAAAATTCAATTTTGTTTGAGCCATTAAAATATAGGATCTTAATATATATATAGCTACTTAAAATATACCCAAAGTAACATGTCTGCCATCTTGACTTTTATATTTGCACACATTCTTCTCTTTTCAGTCCTGTTTTCTCAACCCTTTTTTCATATGCACCTCTCATCATTTTTTTTAAACATGCAAAATCATCCCTAATTTGTAAGGAGACAAGAGAGGTAAATTTATAGGTTAATTATTACTGATGACATAGATTACTGAAAAATCATTCCAAAGTCACTCAGTTTTCTCAAACTTTATTTTCAGATTTAAATCTGGTCATTTCTTCTTAACCTTAATTAATCAATGATGATGCTAAACATAATGTAGGAGGGAGCTTGTTGAAGTAGGACCTAATTTAAGGGAGAGGAAAGGGAGAAGATGGCTATTTAAATGTAGCTAGCCATTCTGTCTCTACAACTGAATTCAGGAAGGCTTCTTGTAGGAGGTAGACTTTGCTCTGAGAAAAATCATTTGGATGACATTTTAGAATTAAGTTAATAATGCTTTCTCAACTGTTTTGGGGGAGAATATAATTGATGTTTTTTGACTTGGATAGTGAATGATACCTCTCTTTCATATTCCTTGCTTGGTTTAAAACTTGCTGGGGATAAGTTGGAAGATTTGCATAAAAATCAAGTAGCCTTTTAGGAGTAAGAGTAGGATAATGCAGACTTTTTCACTCTAAGGATCAAAATGATTGAAATGTCTCTAATGAACCTAGATTGCCCAGACTAGAGGGAAATCTTCATATCTTCCCTGAGCTGTTTTATCTCCACATTATGATTTTGTTTTTAAGATATGCTCATTTATTTTTTTAAGTTTGTACTGACATATATGGTCATAATTGTCTTCTCTCCATGGCATATTAGGGCTCCCCAGGTGGTGCTACTGGTGAAGAAGTCTCCTGCCAAAGCAGGAGACATAAGAGATACAGGTTCGATCCCTGGGTTGGGAAGATCCCCTGGAGAAGGGCATGGCAACCCACTCTAGTATTCTTGCTAGCATCTTTTCTAACTAGAGTTTTCATCTTTTCCAGATATACCATGGCATATATTTTCTTAGTGGGAGTTCTTCATCTATCATTCTCTTTTTCCCATTCTTATTTCTATTTTGTCTTTCAATTGTTAAAATACTTGGACTGTGATATTTATGTTTCTTGTTGTTGTTTAGTCGTTAAGTCATGTCCAACTCTTTTGTGGCCCCATGGACTGTAGCCTACCAGTCTCCCCTGTCCATGGGATTTCCCAGGAAAGAATGGAGTGGGTTGCCATTTTGTTCTCCAGGGGACATTTATATATTTTAATACAATTAAAATTGAGGTTTTCTTCTATTTATTAGAATTTTCTCAGATCTTATTAAGTGTCTCAGTACCTATAGATAGATAGTATTTTCCTGACTAAAAATATTATAGTCTATAGAGGAGTCTTGTTGAAAGATTGTTCACATCTTCCAGAAAAGCCAGCATGGAGCAAGCAAATGAACCTTCTTCCTAAGATATACATCTGATTAGGTTGCTGGCCTGTGTTTGTTTCTTGTGAGTGATGTCCTGGTTTCCAAAGACTTTATTTCACTTTCTGTTCTCAAATGCTAGGAAGCAGTGAAATGGGGAAGCTTTTCATACAACCATAAAGACAAGGAGATGTGATATTATCATTTATTTATTCATTATAAGGACATTTAGGGAGATAGAATGTTTGATGGAAAAAAAAAGTCATTCTTCTAATGTGGACCTCAAATTAGGTCCCTTTCATTATTTTTTAGGTACTAGTGAAAGAATGAGGGGATTCTGTTGTGGATTCCATTCCAGTGTGGCTCAGTGATGAAGAATCTGCCTGCCAATGCAGGAGACACAGGAGACATGGGTTCTATCCCTGGGTTGAGAAGATCCCCTGAGTAGGAAATGTCAACCCATTCTGGTATTCTTGACTGGAAAATCCCATTGATAGAGGAGCCTGGTGAGCTACAGTCTGGGGGGTTGCCAAGAGTCAGACGTGACTGACCAACTGGGCACGTTAAAAGACTCTGAAATGTCACAACCCTGTAATCCTTGAAAAGCTTTTTTCCATCATTTTTTCCCTAGTAAGTTACACTTATCTCTTCTTTACACCCACTTTGAAATCAATTAGCATATACTACTTATATGTCTATTTCTTCCATTAGCTCATTGGTAACAGATTTTTTTTTTATGGGGAATACGGTTTCATGCTTTCTGTGTGCCCCACTCTGGCAAGCTCCTTTCCAACCAGTGACAGCATTTCACTCTTCTTAGTAGAGAGCGTGTGATGGCAGAATATTCACAGCCAAAGTTTAAGCAATTAAGGGAACGTTGATTTCCATACGTAGCCACAGAAAGACGATGTTTACAGCAAGTGTCAGAATTTTGTCTGAACAAGGTAGAGGGAGCTTCCCTTGGGCCTTTCTCTCTTCATTCCTTTATTTACTTTTAAAAGAGAGCAGTGTGTTTGCTAGGTTTGCCACAGACTGGGTACCACAGGCTGGGTAGCTTCAACAAGGGAAATTTATTTTCTCACAGTTCTCAAACCAGAAGTGTGAAATCAAGGAGTCCTCAGGTTGGTTTCTTCTAAGGTCTCTCTTCATGGCTTGCAAATGGCCATCTTCTCCCCATGTAAGTCACCCAGCCTTCTCTCTATTGTGTCTGTGTTCTAATCTCCTCTTCTTACAAGGATTAGGGCACAGTCATATCAATTAGGGACAATTCTAATGACCTCATTTTAACTTAATTGCCTCTTTAAAGACTCTGTGTATAAATAGATTCTTATTCTGAGGTACAGTCATTTAGAATTTCAATATATGAATTGGAGGAGGGGGTGCATAATTCAGCCCTTAAGAGGAACCATGCCTATTGGCTTTTATAGTTCAATAACAGTACTTTAAAAAATGACATTGTTTCTCCTTCTTGCGCTTTAAAAGTAATGGAACATGTCTAAGATCGTAGGACATCTACATAGGTAAGTATAAATCTTGTTGGCATTTTAATTTTCTCACTGGAAATCTTGTTTCCATGTGCAAGTACTTAAGGTTCTGGGAGATTTTTTTCATTATTGCTCTCCTTATGAAAGCAGCTGTTCAATGAACACGGCATATTTTGTTACCTCATCAAGAAGCAGAGGAAGATTATGCTGTGATCGGGTTTTGTATGGCTATCGTCAATGCTGTTCTGATTGTCTGAACCCCAGTGATTGATTTAATAGGTCTACTCCAGGGCAGTTACTCATCTCTGATATTTGTCCAACTCAAAGCTCCATGTTATTTATGTAAACGATGCTTTATATGCCTTCCATGAAGATAAATCCAAGTTGCCAGAACTGTTTAAGAGATGAGTGTGCCTCCCAATTGGGATTGCAGTCGCAGAATTTATCTTTATCAACTTTCCTGTTACTTCACTGGCACATTGGGAGCTTTGGAGGATAAGAGGATAAGATATGACTAGGAGAATCTATTTTCTGCTCTGAAGGTAGTATTTTGACATTTCAGGAGACTGTGCATCTAGGAAGATCTCAGAACACAAATAAAGAAAAACGGGCTTAGGAATGGATGATTTATCTTTGAAAAATGAAAACCCCTCTAAACCATAGGAGAAATCTGAAACCAGAGTCCTTTTAGAAGCTCAGCACTTGGAAAATATTTGTATGTGTTATGCGTTTTTAGCTTTGGCTAGGGATTTTTTTTCTTTTACATGCTAGAACATGAGCATTAAGTGTTCTTTATATATGTAGTTGTTGGAAGATTAAAAGGGTATATGTGATTTCTGGTTTGAAAATGATGGAGTGAGGTCTGTGAATTCTTTTATAAGAATGTGGTTAGCAGCGCTGCAGTTTGCCAGCCAAGAAGATGGGCACGGGCAACTCTGTCATTAGAATTGCTGGGAACCCGCAACACAGCCTGATCCACTCTGCCACCCAAACCTTCCTCAAATGGCTGATGGGGAGGTTGCTCATTTCAAAGATGAGGGATCATAATAGGAACAAGTAGAGGATTCAAACAAAGCTGTTACAGAGGGGGAAGCAAAAGAGGTAAAGAAACAGGAAATGCTAATATCAAATGATGAAATTTCACCAAGAAAAATATTCCATGGAGGAGATAAAAATTATAGCCATATATGTCATCAAGAATTATTAAAAAAAAAAAAACACCTTAATGAGATGATTATAACTGAAAAAGAAAGGGGCACAGTACAGCAGAAGAGGTCAGGAAAGATACCCCTCCAGACCCACTCCTTACTCTTCTCTACCCTGATCCATCCCAGGAGGCTGACCTCTGAACCATTCAGTTCAAAAGGTTCTGTTTTCTGGCTTCTAGTTGGGCTTTGCCACTTGAGAGTACCAGCAAAAGAATGGAAAGGGAGAAGAGGGGTCAAGTTATTCTTTCTCTTGGGGCCCCCTGTGGGGTCATTCTGGGCTGGTTGGGTCCCTTGACTAAGGAAGGGGAGGCGTTTAAATGGCTCTCTCTTTGGGTTCCAGTTGCCACTCCCTCCCATTGTCCTTTTAGACCTACAGTGACCCCCAAGGGGTCCTGCACTCAGCCATGTGAGTTCCCTATATTCTGCCTTCACCTTTGTAAACAGTGCCTATATTAAAGCTCTTCAGTTTGAGTGTGCCCTCGATGTTCTGCCAAGATCCTAACTAAGATGATGAAACTGGCGAAGCTCAGAAATGAAGTAGAGGGAGAAAAAAATTAAATACTCTAGAAATGAACCAGATTGGAAACAGCACAAAGGAAAATAGGTTCTTCTGAAGACACAGGCACAATTAATGGTAGAAATTAGAAAAGATGTAACATAAAATAAAAATAAATAAGGCTTAAAAAGGCAAGAGAGAAAAGAATAGATATAGAAGACAGGCAAATCAGTGGCAGGGTCAAAGAGAACCAAAATAATGTAACCAAACAAATATTTAAAGATATAATTTGAGAACTTACCAAAAAAAACCTTGAATCTATACATGGTATACATAGTCCTTATCCAAGAGAAAAAAATAAGAGAATGATCAACACCAAAATCCATCCTAGTAAAGTTGCATCGATTCGATATATATGGATATATAGTCTGCATCCAGATAAAAAGATCAAGAGACTTAAGGGGGAAAATGCAAGATAAACTCGCTGATGTTGTTCAGTCGCTCAGTCGTATCCGACTCTTAGCGATCCCACTGACTGCAGCATAGCAGATTCCCTGTCCTTCACTATTTTCCGGAGTTTGCTCAAACTCATGTCCATAATCTTAGACTTCTCTATATCAGTACTCTAAACAAGCTGTGGAACCAATGATGCCAATTAAGTCTTGAAAAAAGAGTGACTCAGGAATCTTTACACCTAGACAAACTGCAGTTCAACATAAAGGTAACAATTTTGAACATATAAAAATTCAAGGAATATAGTTTTTTGAGTTCTTTTTTAATTTCAACCTTCCTTTGATGAATGAAGAAATTAACAGCAAAAAGACTGTTTATGAGAATTGAATGCATTCTCCCTGGAACTAAGGTTGAAACAGATGTGAAAATTATAGTCAAAGTTAGAAGGCAAATGTTAAAAATTGGCCAATATAAAAATTATATATCCGACCAAATGAGATGAGAAGGAGAGCAGTAAGAGGTGGAATAAACATACTGATCTCTTTTTATCGTAAGATGGATAACAATATTATTTAAAGCTTATATAGTAATAGAGATATAAGGATATCTACAGATAAAAAAGTGAATTGATTTTGGTGGTATCAGGGAACAGATAACACACTCGAGTGACGGAAGACAGAGAGAGACAAATACCATATCATATCACTTATATGTGGAATCAAAAAAAAAAGATGCATGCATGCTTAGTCACTTCATTCTTGTCCCTACTCTTTGCAGCCCTATGGACTATAGCCTGCTAGGCTCCTCTGTTCATTGGGTTCTCCAGGCAAGAATACTGGACTGGGTTGCCATGCCCTTCTTCAGAGGATCTTCCCAACCCAGGGACTGAACCTGTATCTCTTACATCTCCTCCACTAGCAGGAGGGTTCTTTGCCACTACTGCCATCTGGGAAGCTTATTTACAGTTTGGAAACTGACTCACAGACTTTTGAAAACAAAATTATGGTTACTAATGGTGGGAGGAAGGGATAAATTAGGAGTTTGGGATTAAAGTATAAACATATGACTATATATAGAATAGATAGTCAAGAAGGACCTACTGTATAGCACAGGGAACTGTACTCAATATTCTGTAATGACCCATATGGGAAAAGAATCTGAAGCAGAATTGTTATATGTATGTATATAGCTGAATCACTTTGCTGTACAACTAAAACTAACATTATAAATCAACTATACTGCACTATAAAATTTAAAAAAAAAAAAAAAAGGGTAACTGAAGAGAGTTTGTTGAGGGTCTGATTATAAAAGCCTGAGAAGAAAGAAAAAGAGATGAACAAGGGACCATGTAGTAACATCAAGAAGCTACTACCATCCGTGGACATAAAGAGGCAAAGGGAGGAAGTTACTGTCAGAATATGAAGAAAGAAGCACTGGTGGGGAGAGTGTCTGCTGGACGAGATCTGTCTCCATCAGTTCAGTTCAGTTCAGTCACTCTGTCGTGTCCAACTCTTTGTGACCCCATGAATCGCAGCACGCCAGGCCTCCCTGTCCATCACCAACTCCCAGAGTTCACTCAGACTCACGTCCATCGAGTCAGTGATGCCATCCAGCCTTCTCATCCTCTGTTGTCCCCTTCTCCTCCTGCCCCCAATCCCTCCCAGCATCAGTCTTTTCCAATGAGTCAACTCTTCGCATGAGATGGCCAAAGTACTGGAGTTTCATCTTTAGCATCATTCCTTCCAAAGAAATCCCAGGGCTGATCTCCTTCAGAATGGACTGGTTGGATCTCCTTGCAGTCCAAGGGACTCTCAAGAGTCTTCTCCAACACCACAGTTCAAAAGCATCAATTCTTCAGCACTTAGCCTTCACAGTCCAACTCTCACATCCATACATGACCACAGGAAAAACCATAGCCTTGATTAGACAGACCTTTGTTGGCAAAGTAATGTCTCTGCTTTTCAATATGCTATCTATTTGGTCATAACTTTTCTTCCAAGGAGTAAGCGTCTTTTAATTTCATGACTGCAGTCACCATCTGCAGTGATTTTGGAGCCCAGAGAAATAAAGTCTGACACTGTTTCCACTGTTTCTCCATCTATTTCCCATGAAGTGATGGGACCGAATGCCATGATCTTTGTTTTCTGAATGTTGAGCTTTAAGCCAACTTTTTCACTCTCCACTTTCACTTTAATCAAGAGGCTTTTTAGTTTGTCTTCACTTTCTGCCATAAGGGTGGTGTCATCTGCATATCTGAGGTTAATGATATTTAAATCAATCAACCCTCCAAATTTTGGCTGGAGAAGAAGGGCTGGGGAATAGATACCCTGGTCTCTTTTCTCTTTCTACTTGGTTGCATTGGCCCATCTTAACTGGAAACTAAAGAGCAAACCAATCCAGTTAAGGTTATCCATAGGGGGTCAGCTTCCCATGATATAGAGCTGCCCATCTTAACCACACGCTCTTACACTATCCTCCTGTTTCCCTCTGCTGATCCACAGCAGGCTGAGTGCTTTACCTGGTTGTTGTTGTGTTCAGTTGCTCAGGTGTGTCCAGCTCTTTGCGACCTCATGAACTGCAGCACGCCAGGCTTCCCTATCCTTCACCATCTCCCGGTGTTTGCTCAGATTCATGTCTACTGAGTCAGTGATGTTATCTAACCATCTCATCCTCTGCCGCCCTGTTCTCCTTTTGCCTTCAATTTTCCCCAGCATCAGTCTTTTTCAATGAGTTGACTTTACCTGGTAAGATGACTCAAACGTTTATGCTTGTAAGATCTGAGTCATTAAGTTACTGCAGTTTTGGGCTAGTAGTATTAAGCAAGAGAGTACGAAGATTTGTCTCAGTAAAACTCCTGGGTTCTAGACATAGTCTTCTTTGCCTCAGTATGTGACAACAACTCGATTTTCCTTCTGGAAAATAGCATCAATCCTCCAGTTCAAAATGACTTCTGGTTTAGAGGCATGAAAGTGAGAAGTAAAAGTGTTAGTCACTCAGTTGTGTCCGACTCTTTGTGACCCCACGGACTGCAGCCCACCAGGCTCTTCTGTCCATGGGACTCTCCAGGCAAGAATACTGGAGTGGATTGCCATTCCCTTCTCTAGGGGATTTTCCTGACGCAGGGATTGAATACAGGTATCCTGCATTGCAGGCTGATTCTTTACTGTCTGAGCCACCAGGGAAGAACTTAGAGGCATGAGGAACCCAAAATGGCCAGGGGCAGTCACAGGTTCTGATTTAAAACACCTGGTATAAACATTCCTCTCTAGAACACTAGGACTATTAAACCCACTGAAGCAAGACGGCAGGGTTGAGAAGCAGAAATTGCTTAAGTGAGTTATTAGGTGTAGTTGGTATGGACTACTACCACCCCTACCTCCTAGCTCCCAAACCTGTACATTTTGACTGTTGGAGATGTAACACTGTTTGCTGGCTCCTGGTTTAAGGCATATACTGTTTCTTACAAAAAGTTTTCCAAGGTTGAATACCACTGAGCTTTCAGTTCAGTTATTGTTTTATAGCAACCATATCTAGAAGCAAGGCATAGAGTAAAAACAGTGATTCTGCAGATAGGAGCCCATTGCTACATCTCCTTTGTTGTACAATGGGTTTCTTGTTCAGGGTTCCTCATATGTGTAGCAATGAATGCCTTGTTACTTGAATGAACAAAGAATTCTTAAGTTCACTAATAATGGTATTGGCAGAAGTGCTGCAGACTGGAATTGAAATTCCTATCCAGAATAAGTTTATATAAAGGCAAATTGCTACACTCTCCATGAGAGAAGAGATCCAATGTGATTAACGTGCTACCATATTGGGTGCTTGGTAATGGTGGGTGTCAAGTCAGATTTGGGGAGAGGAAAACTGTCTTGTTGAACTCATCCACAGCCTCCATCTCTGACATTATGAACACTTTGTACATGTACCTATTGAACATGTTTTTAGGTTACTGGAGAAATAGGCTGAATGACATAATTTAAATATATAATCCCTGTATGCAGCATATCACAACATTTTTGCATGTGAATTCAGTCTGATAATCCAGTTCTATTTATTGTGATATGTTGCATATTTGTATTTTTTTCTAGAAGGAATACATGTTCTGTTTGTGGCCTTTGTTGTCTGTTTATATTAACTTTTTGTTTACTCTTACCACCCTAATTATTTGACATTAATGAATCTGCCTTCACACAGTCAGTCTCCAAGAATAGAAGAAGTCATTCCATCCAGCTATACCAAGCCTTACTATGTGATGTCTTGGCTTGGTTTCTAGGCCTGAGACCGAAGTTCCAGGGAAACTCTTCGTTTCCTATCATCCCAGAGGAAGCTTGTCTGCTACTGTCTGCTTCCGGACCTGTGGCTCATGCCTTTTGAGTTTCTGTCTTATTTTGGTCCACAAAGATATTTATCTTACCCCTGAGCCTGGCTAAGTTGTTTTGGTAATTTTCTCTCTTTATTTTTCAATTAATTTCTTTCAGAGTATAGTTGCTTTATAATGGTGTGTTAATTTCTACTGTACCAAAAATAGAACGAGCCATACCTTTGCATATATTCCCTCTTTTTTGGATTTATTTCCATTTAGGTCACTGCAGAGCACTGAGTAGAGTTCTCTATACTATATAGTAGGTTCTCACTAGTTACCTGTTTTAAATATGGTAGTGTAGACATGTCAGTCCCAATCTCCTAATTTATCCAAGCCCCCTTCACCCTTGGCATCCACACATTTGTACTGTATGCTTGTGTCTCTGTTTCTGCTTTGCAAATAAGATCATCTATACCATTTTTCTAAATTTGACATATAAGTGTTAATATACGATATTACTTTGGAAGGAATGATGCTAAAGCTGAAACTCCAGTACTTTGGCCACCTCATGCGAAGAGTTGACTCATTGGAAAAGACCCTGATGCTGGGAGGGACTGGGGGCAGGGGGAGAAGGGGACGACAGAGGATGAGATGGCTGGATGGCATCACTGACTCGATGGACGTGAGTCTGAGTGAACTCCGGGAGTTGGTGATGGACAGGGAGGCCTGGCGTGCTGCGATTTATGGGGTCGCAGAGTCGGAAACGACTGAGAGACTGATCTGATCTGATACGATATTTGTTTTTCTGACTTACTTCATTCACTCTGTATGACAGTGTCCAGGTCCATCTGCATCCCTACAATGACCTTATTTCGTCTCTTTTTATGGTGGAATAATATTCCATTGCATACATGTACCACGTCTTCACTAGCAATCCCACTACTGGGCGTTTACCCAGAGAAAACTACAATTCAAAAGGGCGCATGCATTCTGTTGTTCATTGCAGCACTATTAACAATAGCTAGGACATGGAAGAAACCTAAATGTTCATCAACAGAGGAATGGTCATTCTTTTTTTTTAATATATTTTATACATCCTCACTATCTATAGAGGAGAGGAGTATGCCAATAAATGAAACCCACTTTTAATGAATAAATCTTACCACTATCTACCAGTCAATGGTTAAAGAATAAAGAGATATATCTGAATATTTAAATATTTGTATTTATTGAACTTAAGAGCTACTTTAACTATCAATGATCATTGTGTATTGCATGTCCTTTGTTCCTTGTATTTAATTACTATTAAAATAAAAAAATATATTGTTCACAATAATAATACTGTATTCTCCTATTTTGGCAAATTGTATACTGAATCATATGTAAGATTTCTTGGTACTTATTACATGGGGAAGTGATGAATTAAAGTAATGAACTTAAATGGGGATAAGTGTAATTTTCTAGATTTTGGTTAAAAAATCCATGTACAGTAATAGAGGACAGCAGAGATTTGGCTAAATGGGAGCATACGTGGCAAGGACTTTGGTATTTTAGTAATAAAAGTTCTGTATGACTAACCAATATGTGTCTGCCAAAAAAATCTAATTCAAGTTAGACACAATAATAGAAATATAGTGATGAGGAAAAGGTGGTTGAATATTCTCTCCCTGCTCACTACAGGTCATACTCTGTTGCTGTGTTAGTCACTCAGTCGTGTCCAAGTCTTTGTGACTGCATGGACTATAGCCCATCAGGCTCTTCTGTTTATGGAATTCTCCAGAGAAGAATACTGGAGTGGCTTGCTATGCCCTTCTCCAGACAGGTCATACTAAGCATAGACTATTACTTTTGGTTCCAAATGCCACCCTATAAAAGGAACCAATTTGGTGCTTACCAGGAGAATAGAAATCAGGCCTTTAAAAGTTTTGAAAACTCTTATAAAGAAGGAGCATTTTTAAGCAACTGAGTTTTGAAGGACTTTATAAATGTCCTCAAATATTTCAATTAACATGAAAAGATTAATCATACTCTGTGCAGTTCAAGAAGACAGAACTAGAATGGATCAGTATATATGTTTTCTAGTTCAAAAAAATTAAAAAATTTTAGAAATATTCCAAACATGAGAATTTTGAAAATAAATTCAGTCTTTCATTGTAATGAGTTTCCAATCATTGAAGTTGTTCAGGTAAATGCTAATGGATGTGATATTAGAGATTCAGGTGGCTCAGAGGTTAAAGCGTCTGCCTCCAATGCGGGAGACCAGGGTTCGATCCCTGGGTGGTGAAGATCCCCTGGAGAAGGAAATGGTAACCCACTCCAGTATTCTTGCCTGAAAAATCCCATGGACAGAGAAGCCTGGTAGGCTACAGTCCACAGGGTCGCAAAGAGTCGGACATGACTGAGCGACTTCACCTTCACCTTCAACTAAAGATTGTATCAGTATCCTTTCCTTTGAGGGTCTGCTACTGCTGCTGCTGCTAAGTCGCTTCAGTCGTGTTTGACTCTGTACAACCCCGTAGACGGCAGCCCACCAGGCTCCCCTGTCCCTGGGACTCTCCAGGCAAGAACACTGCAGTGGGTTGCCATTTCCTTCTCCAATGCATGAAAGTGAAAAGTGAAAGTGTAGTCGCTCAGTCGTGTCCGACTCTTAGCAACCTCATGGACTGCAGCCTACCAGGCTCCTCTGTCCATGGGATTTTCCAGACAAGAGTACTGGAGTGGGGTGCCATTGCCTTCTCCCTTTGAGGGTCTACCATTTACCAAATAACACTTGGCCAGACTCATTCATTTTTGTAAACCCTTGTGAACTCTATTCATGTATTATGTGTCAAATTCCCTTTCATTTGCTCTGCCTTTACAAATGTTGTACTATCCCATTTTATCCATCACTGTCTCAGCTTTGCAAACCTCTTCATATCTTTAAATCTTAGCCTCAGTGTCCCTTCTTCCTGGAGGCCTTCTTGGGTTTGGGGTTTTTTTTTGTTGTTGTTGTTGTTGGTGTTACAAGTCTATCTCCCTACTAAGTCTGAATTTCTGGAGATAAAATACTGCATATCCTATCAATATATCTGCCACTCTACATAGTGCATAGTGCAGTGGATAGATGGATGGGTGGATTCATTAGTTAAGTATCATTCTAGCCTAAAGAGAGACAAGACATATGGCAGCATTTCTGCAAAAGGAGGCAAGGTATGTAGAAAGAAAGTGGTGGATGTCAAGGCATATTATTTTTGGATCAGGAAGTAAAGTAGCTGTAGAACAATAACAAAATAACAAAAGGACAACTTAAAAATTTTAAATGGAAAAGAAAAGCTGTAGAAACATTACTTGAGAGAAAAAATGTGTGCTTATGAACAAATAATTTCCCCTCTGTGTATTACTTGTTTTCTATGGTCAATTCAGCTCATAGAGTCTTTGATTATAATTTTGCATGAAGATTCAATTTTACTTATGATGTTAAAGACTAGAACAGTCTAGAGAGAAAATTTAATTTTATTGCTATATTGCTAAGATATATTGCTAGCATATTTAGTACAAGAGCTCTTACTTCTTTTACAATGTGAAAAGCATCTGCATTCTATATTGGAAATGTATGGGCCCGGTTTCTTTGTGACCAAATAAATCAGCAGTACGTTCTAGTTTGATAACCTTGCCCCTGTGTGATCCTACGAATAAGAAAGTATATATGGGAGACACCAAGATAATTGTTTTATGAAGGGAAACTAATGTTCTCTCATGCCCTGTAGCCTTTAAAAAGGTTAAAAAGAAGGGTAAAAAACACCTTATAATGCATGCTTGGAAAACAATTGCAGTCGTTTTCGGGGCTGAAGATTAAATTATTGTACATTATAGTGTGCATGTCTATGATAAGTAGATTACGATAGATCATTCCAAGAGAACGTGGAGGGAAGATTGCACTAACATTAGCTTCTCTGGTATTTGCAGGCTGTAAATTTCTGTAAATGATAGATGTAAAGATGGAAGACAGATGGATAGAGGAAAAGACAGAATCAGATACTGAATGAATTAGTACTGCAGCCCGTGCTCCAGTGCTGTCTTATTACCATCAGGCCAGCAAGCATCAAAGTCCCCACATCCCCCACTCCCTCCCCCTGAAATGTACCGATTTATATGAAAATTAAGATTACAAATTAAAGCCTGGCTATCCTGGAGTTTTCCAGTTCATCAGCCATCCAATAAAAATGATGTCAAGCCTGTATGCATAATTCCCAGAAGATTACTTTGTCCTTACAGCTAAGCCCTGTCCCTGATATGAAAGATCTCTATCCACTTTTATTGAAATAAAGAACTAACATCATAATCCCAATATTGAGGTATAATCTTCATTATCTCCTGACCCTCTTGAGGTTCCCCCAATCTATATTACTTCAGATTTGTTTATTTATAATCCTTATGTATTTACCTTTATTGAGATAAGATTAAAAACTGAAAAAAAAAGCTCCCCCCCAAAAATCCTTATGATCTGATGATTGAGTTTCAGTTCACCAACAATCAACTAATGTGTTAGGCTGAGTTATTTTTTTTTTAAAGTGGCTCTTATAGTTGTCTAGCCTAAGCTTGAAAAGGCATTAATTGGTCCCCTGAGTGTCCCTGTTTCATTAAATGAATTATTTCCAATCCAACCTGGTTTGTGAAATGATGGCAGCATCCTCTTTTCCTGTTTACTAAAAAAGGTCGGGGAGGGGTATATGAAAAGATAGAATAAGCCAGAGAAACTTTTATCTCTTTTCTTAGGAAGTTTTGCTTCATAACTATGGTTAATTACTGGTAAACCACAATCCCCCAACCTTTTTTCCCCCCAAGAGCCTTAATGGCCTCTGGCTATGCCTCGGGCTGTTAACTATCACACTAGTCATTAATGCTGGTCAAGATGATTTCTTGGAGATTACTGCTCATTTATTAATTTTTTTTTAAATAGAACAGACTGTTCTGCACAAAGAATGAAATGGTAGTCATTTTTGCCCTTTTCCAGAAGCATAAACACCTATGAAAACCACATTTTACTGTGATATTTTAAAAAACACTTCACGTATCATTTTAGTTTTATTTGCAAAGTTAAAACTGGGTATGCAATGTCCTGGTTTTCACCAATTATCATGCTTTCTTACTTTTAATGAATTTTGGTTGTTATATTTGGAGAAACACATTTTGAGGGATTTGCTAAGTGTTCTCAGTTATTTGCACCTCTTATTTTACCTTTTGGGGAAAGAAATATTAGGATAATATTATCTGGCTTTCAGATTTGAAAACAGAGGGAAAATAGAAATATTTTACTATTGGCATAGAACTGCACTGGAGTAGTTCTTCTTAAAATAACATTTATTCTTTGATTGCAAAGGGTTCTTGTCTTACCATTGTTTGATATAAAGTGGGGTTTTGTATGGGCTTCCCTGGTAGGTTAGCTGGTAAAGAATCCACCTGCAATGCAGGAGACCCGGTTCAATACCTGGGTCAGGAAGATCCCCTGGAGAAGGGATAGGCTACCCACTCCAGTATTCTTGGACTTCCCTGTTGGCTCAGAGGGGAAAGAATCTGCCCTCAATGCGTGAGACCTGGGTTCAGTCCCTGGGTTGGGAAGATCCCCTGGAGGAGGACATGGCAATCCACTCCAGTATTCTTGCCTGGAGAATCCCCATGCACAGAGGAGCCTGGCAGGCTACAGACCATGGGGTCGCAGAGTCAGACATGACTGAGTGACACAGCACAGCACAGGGTTCTGTATAACCTTCATTGGCTCAGTTATTCCTCATCTGTGAATCCTTTCACTTCATTCATTCATGCCTTGAGCATCTGCTATTGCCTGGGCACACTCAGAGGTAAATCAGTAGAGAATGGAGAAGACACTGGAAGACAGAAACAGCTTATGATCACTAAATAATTTTTTGCATAAAATGATACTCAAATGTAAAGTCCTATATTAGAATTAAGGCTTTATTCAAATATTTATGCACAAATTAGAAGGGAAGTAACTGGTACCGATACTTACTGTGCACCTGGGTGGGTGGGCACCTGGATGAATTTTTTACTTAACCCTTGTAATGACTTTGTAGTCCTTATAGCAACCCTACAATGATTTCTATTTTGTAGATGTATAAATTGGGATGTTAAGATTGTTGAAGATGTGGGAGAAAAAAGAATTGAAGGAACAATGCAAAAAAGAAAGCTTCAGGTCATAAAAAAACATTGCTTCTTAGTATTTCATTTGCTCATAAGTAAGAAATGCATTCTTCTTTTTTAAACAAAAACTGTGGCCCAAGGTGGCAGGCCACCCTGTGGAGCTCCAGTTTAGATCTTCCAGTAGATAAGATGAGAGTATCAATGAAGCAGGTTTATCCTACCAGTCAGATTCATTTGCATTAAATATAAATATTCTTTAGAGAGCAAGGCTGCCAGTGATGAATAATTTCATGTGAATTCTTAAAAATGCTTATTACCAGCCATGATGTAGGATCTATTTATCAATCTATCTATGGGAAGTGGGGACAGAAGGGGCAAAGGAATTTAAAAAGTGATATGATATAGGTTATTTTGAAGGAATTCCAGCGTCGCTTAAGGGTGGAACTTAAGCCAGGAAAGAATAATAGGATACTGGGTATGAGGGATGAAAGAATAATTCAGGGTGGAAAAGGGAAAATTCATTTATGCCCTTGGATTATCCTAGCCCTGTCTGACATAAGACAGGATGTACCATGTGCTGGAAAATGTTTATAACTTATAAAGCTTTGAATTCTGAGGGATAAGCCATGAATGACAGAGTGGTTCTAAAAGCTGTACATTCTGTGATAAGCCCTCTCTATTTTTTTCTCATCAAAGACAGGAACCTATATTTTCACATGACTGACCAAGATATTTTAGAATCAGAATTGTACTGGTATACATAATTTTAAACTATAAATACAGCCTTCTTTCTTTATTCAGGGTGTCCAGTTATTCTGAAACTACCTCCTTTCATTGTGTAAGTTTTAGTAACAAACAAACAAAAGAACTTACTGGATACAAATTAATCTATCCACCCTGCTCCCTCTGACTCCCCAATTATAAAGAAGAGGATAAAATTAAAGAACATGTATGAAGTGGTGGAAAATATATCATGGATCATTGCTTTTCATCCTTTAGTACTTTATAAGGGATACACAGGCATTGAGTAATTTTCAGGGACTCAAAATCTGTTATCAGTTTCCAAGTGTACATTTTCCTAGGCTGATCTGCCTAAGAACCCTTCTGTTTTGTTGGTTCTTTTCTCAACTTCCCTTCACATGAATTGTTTTGCCACTTTTAAAAGAAAGGCATACCTCCAACTAACTGAGAATCTTACTAACTAGGGCATACTTACCAAGGATTTCCTGGCGGCTCAGATGGTAAAGAATCTGCCTGCAATGCAGGAGACCTGGGTTTGATCCCTGGGTTGGGAAGACCTCTTCCTGGAGTAGGGTGTGGCAAACCATTCCAGTATTCTTGCCTGAAGAATCCCCATGGACAGATGAGCTACAGTCCATGGAGTTGCAAAGAGCTGGACATGACTGAGTAACTAAGCACAGCACTTATACCAGTAGGCACAAAACTGTCTTGAATACCAAAGGAACAATAGAAATATTCATTTCCTAGAAGGCTCTTTACCTGAGGGAGTCCATAATTTTCCAAGATTCTTTACAACATCTATTATTTAACAAGCTTTAACTTTTGTACCTTCTTTCAGTAATGAAAGTAATGTACCTTGGGACTTGACACAGCTTTTTGCTCTGGTGATGCTTCAAAAAGTAGCCAGATTTAGATGCTTGCCCTAATGTATCACCATAGTTTACTTAAGATTTTGAATATGTGAAAACTTTGGTGATTTTTTTTAAGTCTCCTTTACTCAAAACCATGCAAATGGGAAAACAAGTACAATTTGATTCACACAAATAATCTTATTACATATGAATGCTTGGGTCATAAAGAGCAAGAGCTAAACAACTTTGATTAAGCGTTTCCTTTTAAATGGATACATAGAGATTTGACTTGCTACATTTATAGGAATTCACTCCATTCGTCATACTTCATTCCTTAAAATCTTCACACACATGCACACAGTCATCACTGCAGAAATGCTGATTTTTTTTTTTTTTTCCTGGATGGCTAGAGAGGAAAATTATCAATATTTCACACCAGTTTGAATCTGAGGATAAAAATCTCTGAAAGTAAAAACGTTAGTAATAACATTTACATGTCTTCTTACAAATTACAGTGCAGTTTTCCCTACAATACCTCATTACACAATAACTCAGAAGGTATGAAAGTTATTTTTCTCTATTTTATATATGAGAAAATTGACATGCCAGAGGATATTCAGGTAGTAATAAGCCAAACTAGGACTAAAATTTAAGCCTTTGGACTCAGGTCTGTGATTTCTCACTCTATTAAACCACTTCTTGTGACAATTACTTGCTAAGGACTGTGTTCTCTAAGTAAGGTCTTAAAATATGCAGTTGAGGTGATGACCTTACACAAAATCTATCTTAATTTTGGTGTGAAAGCAATATATATATGATTTATAATGAAAGGACTTTTTTTTTGCAGAACTTCACAAAATTTAATCTTTATATCCATATAAGGGAACAAGCTGTTTAAATTACCTTTCAAGTGTGCCTCAAGGAAATGATCTGTGTCTTTTAAGATTTCAAAGAAGCATTCATGTCTAGGAAAAAGTATTAAGAAGGGCTGTGATAAGTCACTTGGTCTGTTTCATCAGGTTTTTGGCCAAGTACCGTTAATAACAGTTCTGACTCAGAATACCCAGATGATGAAAGGCTATGAGGAACGAATGACACAGGAGTAGAAGAGCCTATGATTCCAGACTGGCCTGGTATCTGACTTGTAAATGGACACTGCAGTATTTTAGCTTCTTGTTCTGGAAAGAAATTAAGAAAATTTCAGTGAGAGTATCTGTGAATATTCTGATTCTGCACGTCTGTGCTATATGCCACTACTGCCAAACTACAGGTTATTGTTGGCTTGGAGACAAAAAACAAAGATAAAACTAGGAAAAGGGAGGGGACACTGATGTTGAAAAGGGAGGACTGGGGAAAGGATGGGCAGGCAAGTAATAGAAAGACAACAGCAAAATGCTTCTTTGAACAAATTAACTTAAATTTGGAGTGTCACCATGGGAAAATTGCCCTTCAAATTACCTTCATGATGAATTCAATGTCTTACTGCTGCTGCTAAGTCGCTTCAGTCGTGTCTGACTCTATGTGACCCCAGAGACGGCAGCCCACCAGGCTCCTCCGTCCCTGGGATTCTCCAGGCAAGAACACTAGAGTGGGTTGCCATTTCCTTCTCCAAAGCATGAAAGTGAAAAGTGAAAGTGAAGTCGCTCAGTCGTCTCTGACTCTTAGTGACCCCATGGATTGGAGCCTACCAGGCTCCTCCAGCCATGGGGTTTTCCAGGCAAGAGTACTGGAGTGGGGTGCCATTGCCTTCTCCACAATGTCTTACTAGTCAATGATTTTCAGGTGGCAGCATACAAAACAATCACCTGGAGGCTTGTTAAAAATACACAATCTGTTTTGTAAATTTGAGCTGGAGTGAAAGAAACTGTGTTTTTAACATAGCACCTGGGTGACTTTGATGAATTGTACTTTGAGAAAACCTGGGCTAGAAATTCTTATCCCTGGATGAGAAATTTTTTCTTGAAATTGTTTCCCACACCACTTCAACCCACATAAAGATCTCATATTCTCTTTTTTTAATGTGTTCATGTTCAAATTCTATGTCAAATATCAGCATGGGAAACATTCTTAGTGTCTGGAGTAATCTATGGATCAACAAACACAATAAATTGAGTGACAGTTCAAAAATCTCATCTACCCAGTCATTTGTTTGGAAGTCAAAGATGAGGAAGGAAATATTAACATATCAAAGAAAGTGAAAGTTAGTCTCTTTGAGACCGTTTGACCCCATGAACTACACAGTCTATGGAATTCTCCAGGTCAGAATACTGGAGTGGGTAGCTGTTCCCTTCTCCAGGGAATCTTCCCAACCCAGGGATCAAACCCATGTCTCCCATGTTGCAGGCAGATTATTTACCAGCTGAGCCATCAAGGAAGCCCAAGAGTACTGGAGTGGGTAGCCTATCCCTTCTCCAGCAGATCTTCCCGAACCCAGACTTGAACAGGGGTCTCCCGCATTGCAGGCAGATTCTTTACCTGCTGAGCCTACCTTCTAATATAATAGAAGATGTCAATTATTATCACTATAGCTCATATACTGTATATATAAATTTTGCTTTACACATTTTGATGAAACAGGTTTGAAATTTTTATTGAAATCATTAGGTCATCAACCTCATATGACAAAATTCCTAAGACAAACAACATTTGCATGTGTATTTAAGAATGAGATTCTAAATTATTTGGAGTCTAATACAAACCAACCTACAGGCCAGTCACAGGTATTCTGGACTAGTTCCGTATTTCGAGATAACTGTTAAGACATCTACAAGTCAAGGTGTGATACCTAGATCAGCAACATCAGCATTGCCCATTGTCCAGGAGCTAGTTAGAAATGCAGACACTCAGCATCCCCCACACCCCCACTTACGGAAACAAAATCTTCATTTTAACATGGTCCCCAATGACCCATCTGCGTGTAAAAGCTTGAGAAAACTTTCTTTCAGCTATTTCAGAGTCCTTATCCTTTCCTAGTTTACTCAGCTTTGGACTAACCTCCAGCACCCCTCTCTGCTCCTCCCACATATCTACTTCCCCATTATTGTTTCAGTCACTTTTGGTTCCTTATTCTTATCTCCAAAGGGAAAACACAGATTCCAACTAGGAAACTCACAGACTTCATTCACAAGTTTCTATTAGCCAGAGAAAACCCTGCATCTTGATGATTAGTGTTTCTGAACAATATGCTCACAGACCTTAGCCCACCCAGATAGTTTCTTTAAAGCAGCAAGTACAGGAGCCAGTGTGGGTCATTTCCTACAGCTAGTCCAAGGGTGTTCACCACGGACTCTCCTACATCCTTGTTTCAATGTCCTGCTTTGGCCTCTCTCGGTTTGTACGGGGTTGGCCAAAAAAACTTGGGTTTTTCCACAGCATCCTATGGAAAAACCCAAATGAAGCTTTTGGCCAACCCAATACTTAAGTAAAAAGCAGTCACCCCATTAAATAATAATAAGCCCCATGTAAAAAGAACAATGCTATTACACAAAGCAGTATCCCAGGCTCCCACATTTTCTGTTGCAGAAAGCTATTGCTCCTGCTAAACCACGGTGATTACCCTGGAACCACCTGGGAATATGCTAATTTACGCCCAAAGCGATATTAGTTATTATTATTTTACTTTCATTATCTAAGTAGGCACAGTGCGAACCAGGTAGGTTGCTATACTTCTGTCTTCTCTTGGTATGAGACTGGGAAAAAGGATCTAACAGTAACATAAAAAAGCTGCCAACAGTTTTGGTAAACAACACTGCAAAAGTCAGGCATCATTTCTTATCTTCCAATTACTCCAGTTCCTATCATCAAGTTAGTAGAGACAGTCATGTGCCGGGTGCCGGAGAGAAATCATTCAGGTAAGCTGAGGCTACTCCTTCTGTTTCTCCATCTGCTAAGCTGTTAACACGAAGACATATTGACAAGGGCTCAAGGAAAACATGGAATATTTCACCAGTAAGATTATGCTGCCCTAGAGACAGATGTTAGAAAGCTGTAATATTTAAAAATAAAGAGATAAATACATGCTTGAGAGGAAGGAATAAAATAGTTTTAGAGTTGGGAGAGAAAATTAAAAAGAAAAACAGTAAAGATGGAAAGATGGATGAGAGGTTTGTATTGTCAAATCCTCATGTAGGAAAAAACTTTTATGTCTGCCTCAGGCAATCATTTCCTATTAGGCAGGCATTCTTTTTTTTTTTTTTTTTTTAGGCAGGCATTCTTAAGAGTACATTCTTAGAGTAGATTTGTAAGAAGAGCTTAGAAGGGCTAATTATGACTACAGAGAACAGATTTCTCTCTTGTCATCGGATGGTTAATGTCAGGGCTTTAACTTTAAACCATACACACTAGTTTTCATAAAAATTTAAACATGAGAAAAACTACATGCTATGGTAATTCACATTCAGTGAATAGAAAAACATTAAGTAATGATAACTGGATTTTATCTGGTGACCTCTGCTGCACTGCATCAAAAGTGGTCAAAATGTTTTGCCTTTACTTATTTTTACTGGGGAAAACAGTAAACAGGATTATAACAGTGGGTTATATAAATATTTACAAAAGACATATAGTTGTCACGTGTTAACACATTTTAAAACTCGATTCTCCCTTTTTTTGCTATTGTTTTCACACTTTTGTAAATAAAATGCAAAAAGGAGCAAGAGGAAAGTGAAAGGAATTTTGGCTTTGAATTCAAATAACTTGAGTTCAGGTCCTAGAAATTTACTTCGCCTCCTTGACTTCAGGTTCCCCATCTATAAAATAGGGATAATAATAAACTTACCTCCCACTTGCTGAGAGGATTAAATATACTGGTAATAAAGGCCCTAGAACTGTGCCTAAACATTATAGGTTCTCAATAAACAGCAAGTTATGTCACTAACCAAAAAAAAAAAAAGACACTAACAAGCATATTAGATATTCCAATTTAATTACTGGTTGTCCTTTTCTTAAAATCTCCAAGTTCTGATTGCATAATAGAAGCCCTTACCACTTCTTCCCCCTGGGAAGGAGGAGAATACCTCTTCAAGAAAGGAGAGGACATGAGAGCGGACAGGTTCCTGGAGAAAGGAAGAGGAAACAGAATACTTCAACGAGAAGGGGTGAAAAAGGAAGAGGAAGGGGGCATGAGGTCTGACTTGATGGTCCTGACCACCCCCTCAAGAATGAAAACCCAGAGGAACAATGGCAAAAACTAAAAGCCTAGGAGCTTTGGGAGTCTTCCCTGTTTCCTGTTCTGTATTTTAGGAAGGGACAACCTTACAAGACAACCACACCCAACAAAGGACTACTACAAACACAATAAAATGGCAGGCATGGTGTGAGCAGGCCAGGAAAGGTTCGGTGATGGCAGGCCTCAAACTTCTTGGCACTTGCACAGCAGGCTCTTGTGTCCACGTATTCCGTCATGATCCTGGTGGGGTGTGTGGAAGGTTGAGAGTGAGAAGCCATTGGGGTTGGCCTGAGATGACCCCAGAGCAGATGCTACAGAGTTCACGGGATAAGCCAGGACTCAGAGACCAGATGTGGTTGAGACACGAGGACCTGCAATGCTGTTGAGAAGTGAAAAGAGAGCAAGTGAGCAAAGGAGGGCTATAGACTCTGAGAGAATAAAACCAGGGTTTAACCAGTAACAGATTCTGGCAGCAGATCAACAAGGCACTAACAGCCAGTTTAGACTCGCTATATCTCCATGGGGGCCAGTGAGAATTCAGATGACAGCACAAAGAGCCACACGTGAATCTGAGGCTCTCTCCCCTCTCTGTGGTGAAGACACATGGACTTTTCTTGACATCTAAGTGAGGAGAAGGGGATGACAGAGGTTGAGATGGTTGGATGGCATCACTGACTCAACGGACAGGAGTTTTGGGTAAACTCTGGGAGTTGGTGATGGACAGTTAGGCCTGGTGTGCTGCAGTCCATGGGGTCGCAAAGAGTCAGACATGACTGAGCAACTGAACTGAACCGAAAAGCCATTTCTGCCAGGAGAGAGGGGAGTGGGGAGAACAATGAAAGGCTGAGATCTACCCCAAAGATCTTATTTTAAACCTGAAGAAATTATGACACTTTTGCTTGCCATCTTCAAATTCTACCCCATCCTACTCCACTCAAAAAGAAACTTATCTCAAAAAAAAAAAAAAAAAAAAAAGAGAGGGAGAAAAAGGAAATTTATCTCAATTCAAATGAAATGAAAAGCCTTTTTAGCTCTTGATAGCTAGATGCAATGTGTCCAATTCTAGAAGTCATATTTTCTTTCTGTGAGACCTGGATATGAAAGCAAAATACCCATTATGTCTCTCTATTCATAACTTAAAAGCATTCTAATTACAATAGGTAATAGAAAGTAGTGCCTTAAGTACACTTTCTCTCCTTTTCATTTTTAAATTCTACATTGGTAATTTGGGCGGGTCCTTCCTTCTTTCAATGACTATATACTGAGAACTTACAATGAAGGAATAATGTGTCAAGAGTTAAGGAAATGAAGATAAATGGGACATGGTGGTTGTTGTTCAGTTGCTAAGTAATTTCTGACTCTTTGCAGTCCCATGGACTGCAGCATGCCAGGCTTCCCTGTCCTTCACTATCTCCTGGAATTTGCTCAAACTCAAGTCTATTGAGTCAGTGATGCCATCCAACCATCTCATCCCCTTCTCCTTCTGCCTTCAATCTTTCCAATCATGAGGGTCTTTCCTGAAGAGTTGGTTCTTTGTATCAGGTGGCCAAAGTATTAGAGCTTCAGCATCAGTCCTTCCAATGAATATTCAGGATTGATTTCCTTTAGGATTGACTGGCTTGATCTCCATGCAGCCCAAGGGACTCTCAAGAGCCTTTTCCAGCACCACAGTTTTAAAGCATCAATTCTATGGCACTCAGCCTTCTTTACAGTCCAATTCTCACATCCGTACATGTCTACTGGAAAAACCATAGCTTTGACTATTTTTTAATCCACTGCCTAGGTTTGTCATAGCTTTTCTTCCAAGGAGCAAGCATCTTTTAATTTCATGGTGCAGTCACTGTCTGCAGTAATTTTGGAGTCCAAGGAACTGGGACATGGGCCCTATCCTTAATAAGGTAGAAAGGTTTGTGTGATATATGAATGGAATATATAAGTTAAAGAAAAGCTAGTGGAGTATTGCTTCCCATTACTGAGTAGCTGCAAATAAAACAACAGCACAACCTTTAAGTTGTAAAGATGCATTGTTTTCCCATCTATCAGATGCACACAGAAGTTGTAAGATAAAGGCTATTAGGTACAGGCCAGTTAAAAAGCATTTTTGTACAAAATCACAATTTTATTAGAGAAGTCAGTTCCCAAAATAACAACAGTGAATCAAGCAGGACAGGCAGAGGCATATAATACAAAATGTTATTTTTGAAAAAAAGTGTATTTGCTGTCATGGAAGATGTGGGAGAATAGGCCAGAAAGTCTATCATCATTACCTTTTTTAATTTGTTTCAAACACTGTTAAAAGAGGCATGCAAAAGAAGTTATATAAAAACCAATTCTATAGTTCTTTTAGTTTTCTCAGTAAATATTGCTTGATACAATTAAGACGTTAAGATAAAATATGAATATTATTAGTCCTTAACTTATTAGCTTATTAAGTTCAAATTCTTACACTACTGGGATTACTTAAAGACAGGCAATGGCAGCCTGAGAAATAGGTTAATTGTTGACATGACTTTTCGAGAACAAAACAGAATTTTATGACGTGGAATTAAAAAAAAATCCTATGATAGTCTGAGGACTTCAGTCTTAGAACAGCACTGCAGAATATTTCAGGAAAGCTCTTTGAACCAGAGCCATTCACAGAATAACTGTTGTTATCGTCTCTTCCTTACCTCTTCCACCATAGAGCTCCTTAGCATGAAGGGTGTAACATTTAGGAAAAGCCTCTGTTTTTGTCAGTTACCTCTAACAAAGTTGGTATTTCAGTCATCCTAAATATATACATGGCACACTGACTGAAAAGTGACATTGTTAGAGATTATAAATAATTCAACAAATGATATCTATCTGATTAGTATTTCAAAACAATATTTTATCTCTTCCCACTTCCCCTCCCCTCTTTATCTTTATACAGTGCAGCAGCATTTGAAATCTATGGTTTCTGGCATATCTGGGGTAAGGTTATACTAGGAATTTACCAGACCTGTCAGTCTCTAACTTTCTTCCATATTTCATTATATCATTCCAGTTATAATTAGTTGTCTGGTAAAATTAAGAACAGTCTATTTCAGTGAATGCTCATGTGAACATTTAACAACTTTTTGTTAGGATGACAGCTTAGCGACAGAAAGAATAGACCAGAAAGGGAGAGTCACTCAAGTAACCTTGGTTAACTCAATATTGCCAGCTCAATGGAAAATTCTAAGATTCTGCATTTTTTCCCTTTTTGTTATTAATCATCCACATATTTCTTGTCAGGAGCATCAATTTGATGGCATTCCTGCCTTAACTAGCATGTTTTGAACTGACCTGTCTTCATTGCTATGGCTCCTTAGAAACTCTGCTGTTGACGAGCATTGATTCAGCTGAATGCTTTGACATTCAGCTTGTCAGTGAAAGCTATTTTAATCATTAAGATGCATCTCCCTTCCAAGGCTGCAAACTGTTGCTGCTCATACACAACATTCTATCACTTGATTACTGTGGAGAAGAAAAAGAGGCTGGATGGTTACTATCACTGCAGTTTGAAAGCAAAAATTTATAGAATAAGTAACTGTGTGTGAAGCATTGGGCTAAGCAATTTTCAGGCACTGTCCACTTAATCTTCACCCTGGTGGAGTCCCAGCATCTGAGTTTGCATCCCTGTTTTCCACTTACTGTCTGAATGACAGGCACTTCTCATCTGTAAAATGGAGCAATGCATTTTGCATGTGTGTGTGTGTGTGCCAAGTCACTTCAGTCATGTCTGACTCTGTGTGACTCTATGGATTTTAGCCTGCCAGGCCTCGCTGTCTGTGGGATGGATTCTCCAGGCAAGAATGCTGGAGTGGGTTGCCATTTCCTCCTCCAGGGGATGTGCCCAACCCAGGGATCGAACCTGCATCTCTTATGTCTCCTGCATTCGCAGGCAGGTTCTTTACAACTAGCACTACCTGGGTACCTACTTTAGAGGGATTTTAGGAGGCTTAAGTGAGACAATTCACAAGTAGTCCCTATAATCGTACCTCTGACACAGTGTTCTCACAGTGTTCTCAGTGACTTTTATTACCATTTTGTAGAGGAAGACATCCGGTCTCCTTCACCAGCTGCCCTATTCACCATCATTTCTAAATCTTCTAACTCTGTCTCCATTGCCCAGACGCAAAATAAGATAAGGGAAAATGAAAGGTTATTTCTTTCAGGACTTTCTTCTGTAGGTATTCTAACTGCAGTTCCACAGGGGGAATGCCACAGTTGTGGCTGGATAATACTTCTGTTGTATTAACCTTTTAATTTTTGTCTCTATTCTTTCTTTCCTCACAGAAGTCTTTTCCCATTCAGGCAGCTAAGTGTATGTCCTAATAAACCCTTGCTGAATGGGACAAAGGTGAGGGATGGTAAATGCAGCTTTAGACAATTCAGGGGATTTCCATGTAGAGGGGTCAATTCTTCCAGGCTTTAACAAGAGGCAGAAAGGCAGCAAGGTGGTAGGGTCCCAGTGTCCCATGCCGAGGTTTGTGCAGAAGACATGTGTGTCGTGTGACTAAGCAGACAGCTCAGATAGCCTGGCAGAATTTTCTGTGCCATGTTATGGAGAGGGAGGGGGCAGCAGAGAGACCCCAGGCTCCTAGCCGGGCATGGAAGCAGAACTTCTCAAAGTCCAGAGCACCACTGGGGTGGTTCCCACTATTGCAGAAACGATGTTGTGTGGTTACCAGAACTCATTCCTTTTCCTCCCAGGCATACAACTACACTACATTATCTAATCTCCCCTGCAGGTAGTTAGGAAAATGAGACTGACTTTTAACACCTAGATAAACCTCCATGTGTATTATCTTCCCTTATCTGCAAGTTGAATGTATATGAACAAGTGGAGGACATATGATTCTAGAAAATGGCACTGTATCAGGGGTTTTTAGCCTGGGATCCATTAACTGAATTTGGGAGAATCATGAACTTGGATTTGGAACAACAACAAAAAATTCTGGATTTTCACTAGCCTCCAACTGAAATTTAGCATTTCCTTCAATTATGAATACAGGCACTAAGGCACAGTAGTGTGTTACAGACCTTGTGACTTTATCACCAATACAAATCACAGGTTTTCATATTACACTACAGCTGCTGGAGGTATCTCCAAATAGCATTTACACTCGATTTTCCTTTAAATACATAAATAACATAAGACCCTGATGTTGGGGAAGATGGAAGGCAAAGGAGAAGGGGATGGCAGAGGATGAGATTGTTAGATTGCATCACCGACTCAATGGACATGAATTTGAGCAAACTCTGGGAGACAGTGAAGGACAGGGAAGCCTGGCATGCTGCAGTCCATGGGGTGGTAAGGAGTCAGACACGACTTAGTGACTGAACAACAAAATAAGTTTATTTTAAAATAATTTGATAACAGTATTAATAAAAATTGGTTTCCTTTGCAATCGCACAGATTTTCAAGCCTTTAAAAGGCAGTTTTCGAGGTGTCCTTAGGTTTCACCAGATTCTTAAACAGGGCTAAGGAGAAGATAAGAGTCCTGAATGACTTCATGGAGAAGGGCCTTTCTTTTCCTCTCCCCTCCACATCCCTACCACATCGCTGACTCATACTGGACCGTGATGTGAGAAAATGTGTGTTACTGTTTTCAGTTATTGAGATTTGGAGATTAATTTTTAGAACAACTAGTCTACGCACATTAATACCCTTGCTACCAAAACTGCCCAAACATGGCAGAGAACACCTGAGACCTGAAGAGGACTCTGACTGGAAAGGACCCAGAAGGGGCTCATAAAGACCAAAGATTAGATGGAGCCAACGGAGCTGTCACAGCAGGTTCCAACATGGAAGGACAGTGACGCTAAGTACAGGGAACACCTCTTTCATCTTAGAAATAAAGTCCGATTACAGTAATATAAAGAAACATTTCAGTTATTCCTGAATTTGGACACTGAGATTTATAACTGCCACACAATAATTTTCTTACAATTATTTATTATTTTCTCTTCCCCTGCTAAGTGACAGTTATTTTTGTTTCTCATACCAGATATTAAGCAATCTCCAATTATCTTTGCTTACTTAAAATCTTACTCAGGTATACTATAACAACTGAAGAGAAGCTGATAACCACAAAGATAAGATGCTATATAATGTAAACATCAGCCTGTCCTAATCACTGGTGTATACCAAGCTCCAAGTCTCATGCCAGGCATATACAAATTTTTATGAATGAGTAAATGAATCCAATGGCATTTAATTATATGCAGTGTGTCACTCATAACTGGACTTTGTTATGTGAAAGTTGCTGCCTTTTTCATATATAAGGGTAAGGTGACTAGAAGTTAAAGCTTCTAAATTGACCCTTCAAATTGTTAAGATGTTAAGGTGTTACAACATTCTTTAAGGGAAATTAAATAGTCTTTTAAAACTACTTGTCAGTGACTGGTTAATGGGTAGTATGAAGAACAGTAATTGTTTTGTTCTTTGACTTTTCATGTTGATTTTCACACATTATAGAGTAAAAAAAATAGCATGATGACATGTCGTCATTCTTATTTTTTCTGTTTCCCCCTCCATGACCTCTTTTGTGTGTGTGTGTGTGTGTGTGTGTGTGTGATTTTGCTGGAGTATTTTGAAGTAAATCCAAGGCCTCATATTATTTCAACTCTAATTACTTCAATATATATCCTTAGAAAAGACCCTGATGCTGGGAAAGATTAAAGGCAGGAGAAGGGGATGACAGAGGATGAAGTGGTTGGATGGCATCACCGACTCAATGGATGTGAGTTTGAGCAAGCTCCGGGAGTTGGTGATGGACAGGGAAGCCTGGCATGCTGCAGTCCACGAGGTAGCAAAGAGTCGGACACGACTAAGCGACTGATCTGAACTGGTATCTTTAACAGATGAGGGCTTTTTAAAACAATACTACAATATCATTTAGCTCACTTAACCAAATTATCAACAATTCCTTAATAGGATACAATCTGTGTTCAAGTTCTGCCTAGTTGTGTCAAAATGTCTTATATTTAGTTTGTTTAAACCAAACAACCTCCATAACAGTTGTATATGGTTAGTATATCTCTACAACTTGTTTTAACAGATAAATTCCTCCTCTCTTTTTAAAAATGACATTCATTTGTTGGAGAAACCAGATCATTTGTTCTGTAGAAATTTTCTCATTCTGGATTTGGCTGATTGAAATTTAACATGTCCCTATGTTTTTTTTTTTCCTTAAAAAAATGTTAGATCCAGGGTCTTCTTTGGATTCAAGATACATTTTATACAGACACACAATATTTTCTTTGGGCAAGAATATTTCATAGCTGTCACTGTGCACTTCCTATTGGATTAGGAGGCACATAATATTTGTCTCCCTTATAGTGATGCTCAACCCTGGGTTGAGAAGATCCTCTGAAGGAGGGCATGGCAACCCACTCCAGTATTCTCGCCTGGAGAATCCACATGGACAGAGGAACCTGGTGGACAGTCCATGAGGTTGCAAAGAGTCAAACACCACTGAGCAACTAACCACAGCACAGCACATAGTGATGCTACACTTGACCAGTGACTTCAAGTGTTGCTAGCTTGATCTATCATTGCAAACAGTCCCAACTTTCACCTAATGGCATCATTCATTGATGACAACTGCCTGATCTATTGTTTCAAGAGTTTCAAAATGGCAACTTTATAATTCTAGCATTCTTTCTGCTTTTATTAGCTGTCATTCTATAAAGAAGAAATTTATTTCATAAACTATGTGGATATTCTGAAATACAATTGATATTGAAAAGACAGGATGTTGTTTATTTTACTGAATTTAATCTACTTTCAGCATGGAATCCTATTAACTTCCTATGATGAGCAATGAGTTTCCCCCAACCCATTCTACATTCCTATCCAAGGTCAACAGGGTGTTTTCACAGTGAAATCCATTGGGGCTAGAATGGGATGGACTCCGGCGACCCAAGTATGGTGCAGGAATTCAGGGGAGATAGGAACTGGGTCGAGGAAGTGAGAACACTTACCTTAAGAAGGCTCTAGGAGGTGGAGTTGGAGTCTTCTGAACTGTCCTGGGCATCAGGGCTTTCCGTGGATTCACTGGGTTCCTTGCTGTCACTCCCGCTACCATCAGTGGCCGGGTTCTTCTCTTGACAGGCCATTTTAGAACCAGGAAGTGTGCTACCCTGGGTCTCTTGGTTCTCCCTGGAGCCCAGCACCACATACCCGCCCTTCTTCAGCTGTAACTGCCTCCTCAGCTCATCTGCCATCTGCGACAAATCCCGCTTCATAGCATAAGCATCTTCTCCATCTGCATAGTATCTGGGTTCCACCTCACTAATCTGAAAGTTAAGAGTGTTAGAATAGAGGTGCAAGGCTGCCCGGTTACTCTTCCTGACGTGCAGGGACACGTACTTGGCGCTAAAGTTCTCAATCATGGCCCTGGAGGCCTGGTCCATAAGCTTCTGGGCTAGGCCCAGGCGCCGGTGGGAACGCTTCACAGCCAGTGAGGTTATGTGTCCGTGAGGGACATCATCTGGGTCTTCCTCCATTTTGGCCAGGACGTAGCCCACAATCTTCCCGTCCTCGTCCTCAGCGATGTAAGAGAGCTGGGGCCAAGAAAGGCCATGGTAGAAATAGTATTTCATCTGGTAGTTCTCGGGAAGGCAAAGGAGGTTGCAATGTTGCATGTTCATCAGGTCGTCTGGCCGAGCATTGCGGATGTTCATGATGGCGGCAAGCAGCGAGCCAGTTCTGACGGAGGAGACTGTGAGAAAGGCTATAGCCGCCAAGCCCTGTTTGCCTTGGTGGAGTTTGAGTCCACGGGGCGGAAGCTGCCGGGCTGGCGAGTGCGGAGACTGGTTGGCGGGAAGGCGGGATGACCAGCAGACGGAAGGGGCGGTGCTAAGTGCTTCCGGAAGTGCGCACCTAGTCCCAGCCAATGAGGTTTTTCACTTCACTGTGCATGTGCGCACGCGTGGCTTAGGGGGTGGAGCAGTAGAGTTCCTTATGACCTCAATGGTTTTAATACAATGTTTAATGTTTGATCTGTTGCTGACATTATTCTCTTATTTGTTCCAGCTGTAACTTTTTAATTTGGATATATCTGTATAAATGTTCACAAACTGGATAAGCCCATGTAACCAGAGTTTAGAGCAAGAACTAGAACATTTTGCAATTGCAAGCACCCCAGGACACCTTGACACCACCCCTTTCCAGTTCTCCCTGTCCCATGTCCCAAGTGTAACTATGACCTAGATTACTAACAGTCTTTATATACATGAACTCACAGTGCAAACACTGTTTTTGTATCTCCCCCCCACCCCCACCCCCACCCCCACGAGCTTCCCTTGTGGCTCAACTGGTAATCCGTCTGCAATGCGGGAGACCTCAGTTCGGTCCCTGGATTGGGAAGCTCCCCTGGAGAAGGGAAAGGCTACCTGCTTCAGTGTTCTGGCCTAGAGAATTCCATGGACTGTATAGCCCATGGACTCTCAAAGAGTCGGACACGAGTGAGCGACGTTCACTCACTTTTTTCCCCACTCAATACTTGTTTCAGCTATCTAGTTGTGTATAGTTGGGAGTTCCTTATACTTTTTCTTGTTTTATCTTCCATTGCTCCAAAATATCACAGTTCATTCACCCATTGGACTGTTGCTGGCCATTTGTATTATTTTTAATTTGGGAATGGTATGAATAGTGTAACAAAATGTTTCGGAGCATGTTTTTTGTTGACACCTGCACATTTACCTAGGACTATAATTATTGGGTCAGAACAGACTGTGATGTTCAACTTTTGTATAAATACTGCCAAGCCTTTCGATATGGTTGCTGTACATTTTCATCAACGTTTGGTATTTCCCCATCTTTTTCATTTTAGCCATGGCATAGTGGGGTGGGGGGCTGGAGTGCAGTGGAGGGGCGGTTGGGTGGGGGGTGGTGGGAGGGTGGTAGTATTATATTGTTCTTTATTTTGCATTTATCTAATGAAGTTGAGCACCTTTTTTACATGCTTATTAGTCATACATTTTTTCTGTGAAGTGGTTGTTCAAGTCTTTTTTTTTTCATTTTTCTATTGGGTTGTGCATATTTTTCTCAATATTAAAGAGTTTAAAAAATATATATTATGAATATAAATCTTTTGTCAGAGATATTTATAATGAATAGCATCCTCCCCTATTGGTTGATTTTTCATTCTCTTGTTATTTCTGATATCAAGTAGGAACTTTAACACTGTCTAATTTTCCACTTTTAAAATTTCATGGTTAATGCTTTCCATGCCCTGTTTAGGAAACTTTGTTAACTCCAAGGTCACAGAGACACTCTTCTGTGTTTTCTCCTGAAAGCTTTATTGTTTCACATTTTAGGTTTAGATAGGCAATCTATGTGTATATGTTGTGAGGAAGAAGTTCAGCTATTTTTTGCTTGCATGGATATTATATCCATCTAGCACAATTTATTGAAAAAAGTCACCTTTCCTCCACTGTGTTGCATTCCTGCCTTTGTCATAAATCCTAAATTGCATTTCTAAATAGACTTAAAAATTCTTATACCACCTTGATGTAGCAAGATCTGGGAGTACTTAATAGTGCAAAGAAGTCACATTTTATTAGTACCACTTGCATGTAACATGACTATAAGCCTTAGAATTATCTATGTACCTTATACAATCTTCCTTTCCCATTTCCTGGCATATCATTACCTGGACACTCAAACATTAGAATGTATTCTGTTGTGATTAGGTAGTCTCTTTTCTTATAGGTCATGGTTATACTCTAACTTATCTAGAAAATGTGTGCAGCATTCTTTCCAATAAGGATTCATACTCATTTACTAGTTAAAGTAATCTAGAGCCATGTGGTTTGTGTAACATAGCTTGAATAACTACTATTTTTTGTTGTAATTTAATAGTTAGTTGTGTTTTATTGATAAATTTTTAAGATTTATTATAATATTTTACATCCTTGATGTTTTAAGTGACTCTATCCATTGAAAAATTACTTCCTGGTATTATTTCTGTTCATAAATTTCTCTTTTATGTTATACCTCACTCTGTGAACAAGGATGTTTTCAGATGACCTATCTCTAAAAGCATAATGCAGAGAGTCTATAGTTCTTCTGCAATAGGTTCTTCCTAAAAAACATGGACTACCAGAATTTGAGTTCCTTGTGTTCTTCTGTAGGAACATTGTATCTTTACTGGACTTGCTAAAGTATAGGCTTGAAAAATGGGGCAGGTGTGACAAAACAGATCAACTAAGAAGAACTCAGAACTCACATATCAATTATGTATCCATCACTTGTGTTGTCATTACTTTTGTTCAGGGCTTCCTTGCTGGCTCGTGGTAAAGAATCTGCCCGCCAATGCAGGAGATGAGGGTTCAATCCCTGGGTCAGAAGATCCCCTGTACAAGGAAATGGCAACTGATTCCAGTATTCTTGCTTGAGAAATCCCATGGACAGAGGAGCGTGTTAGGTTGCAGTCCATGGGGTCGCAAAGAGGCGGACACGACTTAGCAACTGAGCACATGTGTACATACTTTTTTTTTACCTTTTTCATTCCATAGGCCATGAAAGCAAGAAGAAGAAGGTCTTTGGGCCTGTACAGATGTGAGAAGAAGAGGCACCCTATGAGTCAGTAAATTTTGTTTGTTATTTTGTTTAATCTTGAATCTGAGAGGTAACAACACAAAGTTTTCAGAGGCAACTAGTTGGATCCAGAAAGTGAAAGTGGCAGTTGCTTTGGCTGTAGTGTGAGCCAAAGCATTTCCCTGTGCAAGTCATTTAGAGAACAAAACCATTTATGGCAGCAATATGATAATGTATAGGAGTAGTAGTAGTAGTAGCAGTAATGCTCAGTTGTGTTTGGCTCTTTAGGACGACATGGACTGTAGTCTGCCAGGTTCTTCTGTCCATGGGATTTCCCAGGCAAGATTATGGGAGTGAGTTGCCATTTCCGCCTCCTCCAGAGGATCTTCCAAGCCCAGGAATCAAAACTGCATCTCCTGCATCTCTTGCGTTGGCAGGCAGATTCTTTACCACTAGCACCACTTGGGAAGCCATGATAATGTATAACAGATCATAAATGAACAAATAAATGTTTTTATACTTACTGAGGTGATGAACTCTTGTTTCCTTCATTGTCCATAACCATAAATAAGACCAAAAATAATAAATTCAGTCATGTGGGTAAGCAAGAATAGACAAAAAGGAGGAATTTCTACTTTACCATATTGCTGCATATTCTAAACCCACCTTTTTCTGGCCATCGACAGGGCATATCTACCTAAAGTATGAGGTCAATAGTTTGGAGGATAAAAAGGTTTTGCAGTTAATAATGGGTTTGAACAGTGGGCAAGGGCTGTAAGACAGTCATGAAACTCCACTTGTATTGAAGTGGTAACAAACAGGTTGAGTTTAATATGAGCCCAGCCTTCTCTATTTGCAGAGAAGAATAAAATTGCATATTTTAAAGACACATTAGAATATGTCTTTAGGAATGCTGTGACCATGTGGGGAATAGCTAAGTCAAAGAGATCTGGACAGAACTGACTCATATTAATGAGTGGGCCAGTCTTTGTCTTCATGAAGCTGTGTTCATACCTAAAATAGTTTCTTTTTCCTCACAACAAAAAATATATAGACTTACATTACCAAGAACACAGTTCTATGTTTCTCTACAAGATTTGTTTAAATCAGAAAAAAGACTATTTGGCTTCTTGTGACAAAAATCATGGCTCTAGGATGTTCATTTAAGCACGATGCAATAGAAGCTTTGGGCTTCCGAGGTGGCGCAGTGGTAAAGAATCCACCTGCCAATGCAGGAGATGCAAGAGATGGGGGTTTGAGCCCTGGGTTGGGAAGATCCCCTGGAGGAGGAAATGGCAACTCACTCCAGTATTTTTCCCTAAGAAATCCTATGGACAGAGGAGCCTGGTGGACTATAGTCCATGGTGTCACAAAGAGTCGGACATGATTGAACACTCACATACACACAAATAGAAGCTTTGAATAGAAGCATATTTGATATGCTATGTAAGCAATAGCTAAATATATCTAAGAGGGTGGACATTAGTGAAATTCAAGTGAATCTTGGGACACTGAAATTAGTTTTTATCCTAAAAGATGACCTCACTCCTATTGGTATTAACATATCATGTCCTAAGTAATGAATCTGAGACAGGTGTCACCATGCATTTTTAGAGGCCTTGTAACATACGGTCTACAAAAGTGGTAAGATTTCAGTGAAGGAGTAGCTAACAGGTCATCAACATCTTGAATAAGGGCAGAGTTTCCAGTATGTAAAATGTTATCCAAATCCCTTTCCGAATGTGGAAGATCAAGCAAAACCTTTCAACATCATCTCAAGGAATTTGGGTCAATGTGAATTGCAGGTCTCTATGGTTCTTGGCTTGTACTGGAAAAGAAAGCAAATTAGAACAAAGTCCCACGGCTGTAAAATATTCAGTAGTATGTAGGAAGCAGGAGAGGATAACAAGGGGACGGGGTTGGGAATGATGGAAAAAGAAGGTAATATCGTAGCATGCAGTGCTTGAAGATCTTTAACATTAAGATTATTTCTGTTAGGTTTCTTGCAACGCCAAGTGGATAGAAATGTTAGGGATTCTTTTTAGGCATTTTCTTAAAGTAAGCAGATGATTCAGCATTGTAATTGATTTGGACTGTGATATGTAAGCAATGCTTGTAATGATCGATGTGTCCACAGGCAAAAAGCCTGGGAAGACTTCAGACAAACATAGCATTTGCTTTGATTTTTTCTTATCTCTTCAGATTTGGCTCAAATATCCTCTCTTTTATTGATTCCTATCCTCCTGGGAAAATGAACTACTTTCTTATTTGTGTGCTCCTCTCAATCTTATCTATGTTTTATGTGTATCATTTATTTTTAGTTTCTGTCTTCTTTGTTTCTTGAAGATATGACCCTATATTATGGAAATAGTTTTCTAGGAACTAGCCAATTATCTGCCACATAGTAGGTCTTGAGTGGATGCTTATATAATGAATATGTAATTAGAGGTATAAATATATTAAGACAAGCTAAGTGAATCTTTTCTTTGTGCAGTCTAACTAAATTGTATGATTATAGTACATATTTTTGTGTAATGACATCCATTATTGTTGTTTAAGTGTGTAATGAGAAAATATGACAGTACTTATGCTGCATCAGCTTCTATACTTAGCATTATTTTCCCTAACCAACTACATTATGTACCAAATGCTCTAATGTCTAGGCTACTCAGAGATATGCAGATCATTTTCATTATGTAAAAGAAAAGTAAATTGAACATAATTTAGCAATCAGTTTACAGCTCTAGATTTCTCTTTCATGCTTTGGGAAGTGGATTGGTCATTGTCTATTGTACTAATGTTCATTTTGACCCCTCACCCATAAATCATGTGTCTCAGACTTGCTTTCCAACTAGCTTCCAGATAGATTTGGTCCATAGGCAACCTGGAAAGCGGTGGGTGGAGGGAGGTGGGAGAGAGGGGGGATAGGAGAAGCCAGAGTATTTGTCCCCTACTAGCTGATCCTCAGGAGAAGGCAATGGCACCCCACTCTAGTTCTCTTGCCTGGAAAATCCCATGGATGGCGAAGCCTGGTGAGCTGCAGTCCATGGGGTCACTAAGAGTCGGACAGGACTGAGCGACTTCACTTTCACTTTTCACTTTCATGCATTGGAGAAGGAAATGGCAACCCACTTCAGTGTTCTTGCCTGGAGAATCCCAAGGACGGCGGGCCCTGGTGGGCTTCTGTCTATGGGGTTGCACAGAGTCGGACACGACTGAAGCGACTTAGCAGCAGCAGCAGCAGCAGCTGATCCTCAGGTGCCATCTTTCTGCAGTGGCTGGTTTCCTCTGGGCTTTCAGCTCCCTGCTAGACAGCCTCTGCTTTTCCATCAGGCAATCATGGCTTCTAGTCTAGGGTAATAAGACTTCCCCCTTTATCCCTCCAGCTCCAGAATTGGTAGTGGTTTCCTGCCTTTGCTAATTTTTTGATTGCTTCACCATCCCCTGTTGGCTTCTCAGCTCTTCCCATCACTCACTACCATGCATTAAATTGCCTCATTTTAAATTACCTGGAGTGGTTTGCTGGCTGGTCCCTGACTGACAGAAATTGTAGCAATCGACTATGTTTTTAATGTAAATTTAAATTTTATGTTATTTTTCTCAGTCTGACATATATTAGCTAAATACTGAAGCCACTTAGAATGATAATAAGGTGAAATACTCAGAGACAGTCATGGATTCACTGTTCTCAGATATGAGATGGGAGGACCTCTTTGCTGCTGCTGCTGCTAAGTCGCTTCAGTTGTGTCCGACTCTGTGCGACCCCAGAGACAGCAGCCCACCAGGCTCCCATCCCTGGGTTTCTCCAGGCAAGAACACCGGAGTGGGTTGCCATTTCCTTCTCCAATGCATGAAAGTGAAAAGTGAAAGTGAAGTCGCTCAGTCGTATCCGACTCTTAGCGACCCCATGGACTGCAGCCTACCAAGCTCCTCCATCCATGGGATTTTCCAGGCAAGAGTACTGGAGGGAGGACCTCTTTAGATTAATAGAATTCCTGCTGGCTGAGATACTAGAAACCTATTCCATCAGTTCCACATTATTACCATGTAAGTGTCCCAGTTGTCTCTAAGTACCATTAGGAAGTCAAGCACTATAAGGGTTTGGAGATTGTCAGAAGTCACTTGTAGTTAGTACTGTGTCAGCAGCAATTTGTATACAAGCTTATAAACATCATTCGATGGAATAGAAGTGGGAGTGAAGAGTGGCAGTAGAGGAGTAATGACTGGAGAATAGCTGATTTATCTAAAGAGAAGAGCTCTTTAAGAAATCATGCTGGACATAGTGAGAAGGAGCTTGACTTTCATTCTTGATTCAAGTATTTCTTTAGCTGTGATTTTGGTCAGGCCACAGGAGATTTTTCTATTCTCCTCTAGAGGATAGAAATCTGTATATCAACCCTGCTACTTTATTTTGAGAATGAAATGGGATAATGTATGTGAGACCTTCTTGCAGTAGACTATATGGAATAAGTTATTTTGAAGCCCTGAAAGTCCTGGCTGGTAGATACACTTGAGGAGAACAAAAATTGAGACAGGATGAAGGAAATACAGCAGATGCAGAATGACAGACATTATGAATAGGTTTCAGAATAATTAGAATAAGAAAAGTAATACTGGATTGACAAAAAAGTGTGAGAATACTAGTCCATAGGTTTTGAAAGGATACAGGAGGAAAACCTAATTTATCTCACATTTTCCCATTTAAATCTTGTAATATGTTCCATTGTTAGTTATAGAACTAGCCTTTTTTAAAACCTCACTGACATATTTTATTCCTTGATCCCTTTGGAGCAGTGGATACAACCAAATGCTCTCATCTGTATTGTGAAGCAGGAAGTAGAGTAATTAAGTAAGAGGAATAAAACTACTTGAGAAATTAGTCATAGAATTTTACAGAGAACTGAAGATGCCAAACTCCTACATAAATTGCTTTTGGTTTCCTGGTATACAACTAGTTGCCAACATTTATAAATGTCATTGCTTTGTAATCTCCATGCTGCATGGTCTGGTCACTTTGAAAGTAGCTGATTTAATTATTATTGTGTGTGTGTGTGTGTGTGTGTGTGCGTGCAAGAATTCAGCTGCTTAAAGATGGAATTTTTCCTCAAACTCAAGGGGCTAATAAGCCTTCTCAATAATTATCTATGGGGACAGCTCAGTTTTAATTTTCTAATGTTTCTTTCAAAAAGAAATTTTAACAACCATGCCAAGTGTAGTTTTATCTTTGGGTTGAGCCACACGGTATGTTAAATCTTGTCTGGTTCTAAAATTCTGTGACTTTAGTCTAGTACAGATGAATTTTTCTGGAGGAGTGGGCTAGTGGGAGTCAAAGAGGAGAGGGATGATGTGGTGACATGAAACTGATATGAAACTGAAATTCACTAAATGAAAATAATTTCTTCTAACCTATCAGGAATAACTATTCAAATGTTTGCATCAAAAGGGGAAAACTGAATAGATAATCTTTTTCTCCTTGTTAGTGAAAAATTTTTGTAGTAAATAATCTGCTGTATTTTTCAAACCACAACAGTACCGTATAAACAGTACCACCCTATTTATAACCAGTTCTGTAGTTCTAGGCTACAATTAATTTGTGAAGTAGAATATGTTAGAAATGTTCAATAATTTAGAAATTCTTTCTAACCAATTATGATAATTAACACATTGTGGAATCTGATTAAGCATCACTTTGTTATACGTGATAAGTGTGTAAGAGACATGAGTATATCTACACAAAGTCTTACTGAGAAGTGTAGTTCCCAACATAACTCTAGGAGTAATAACTGGCTTTAGCTACTGTTGTCATCAAATTCAGGACTAGCTTTGGAGAAGCAGAATTAGATTTTGAAAAACTAGTGTAAAATCAGAGAACTGGCTTACCTTTCAATATTTCACCAGGAAAAATCATAATTTCAGGTTTGATGAAGTTTCTCAGGACTCTTTGGTAATTTCCCTGATCCACCATTCAAGATGTGTAAGCAAAACAGCTCAATATTAGGAGCATAGGTTGTATGTTTCAATTGGATAAATAATTCATCCCTAATCAAGTTACAAGCTTAACAATGGTTTATGATTCAGTTTCTCATTAATTCAAGAAATGTGAAGCATATTTAGAATTTTTTCCTCTCCCTCAATTTTCTACCTCTGTGTCTTCCTCTCTCACTGTTATTAGCACTTGGGTTTTTCTCAGCTTCACTCCCCCAACACAGCACAGATTGGACATGCAAAGCACACAACACAGAAGAAAGATGACACCTGGGTCATGAGTCTCCTGGCTCACTTCGCTGATCTGCCTCAACTGCCATCACTAATTAGGTTGAAGAGATGATGACGACCATGGCTGTTACTGCTGTTGCTGTATTTAAATGCACTTGGAGAGCCATACATAATTTTTTTCCACTTGATGAAATTATTACTCAATTTCTAATCTAGGAAGACAAGAGATTAACTTTCTAGAATTTGGGCACCTTTTTAAAGGATTATGTACTCAATGGTGAGTTATGTCTTCCATTTTAAAAGAGTGTTTATAACACATCTGCAGTTTGATAGATAACAAAATAAACACTCAGATACTCACTGTAGAACCTAAGAAGTAGGTTAGTGCCAATACCATTGAAACCACTTTTATAGTCCTCTCAAACATCTTTCTTCCCCAGAGGCAATCTCAACCTTAAGTATATAACATGAACAATTCTTCATTTATATCTGTCCTTAAATGACATATTATTTGATTTTTCCTATTTTAATAATTGTATTAGTAAAGTTGTAGTGTGTATACTTCTGATTTGCAATTTTTTTGCTCAACAAGTTTTTGAGATTCATCCATGCTGGTATATTTTATTTAATTTTATCATGGTCTACTATAATGGGCTTCCCTGGTGGCTCAGATGGTAAAGAATCCACCTGCAATGCAGGAGACCCTGGTTCTATCCCTGGGTCAGAAATATTCCTTGGAGAAGAGAATGGCAACCCACACCAGTATTCTTGCCTGGAGAATTCCATGGACAGAGGAGCCTGGCTGGGTCCCATATCTTTTGGGACCATGAGGTCCCAAAGAGTTGGACGTGACTGAGTGACTAACACTTTTACTTTTTCACACTGTAACATTGTATGACTACACTGCATTAATTTATTAATTCATTTGTATTAATTTATTCATTTGCCAATTTATTGACTATGCCAAAGCCTTTGACTGTGTGGATCACAATAAACTGCAGAAAATTCTGAAAGAGATGGGAATACCAGACCACCTGACCTGCCTCTTGAGAAACCTGTATGCAGGTCAGGAAGCAACAGTTAGAACTGGACATGGAACAACAGATGGTTCCAAATAAGAAAAGGAGTACATCAAGGCTGTATATTGCCACCCTGCTTATTTAACTTCTATGCAGAGTACATCATGAGAAATGCTGGGCTGGAGGAAGCACAAGCTGGAATCCAGATTGCCGGGAGAAATATCAATAACCTCGGATATGCAGATGACACCACCCTTATGGCAGAAAGTGAAGAACTAATGAGCCTCTTGATGAAAGTGAAAGAGGAGAGTGAAAAAGTTGGCTTAAAGCTCAACATTCAGAAAACTAAGATCATGGCAAATAGTCCCATCACTTCATGGGAAATAGATGGGGAAACAGTGGAAACAGTGGCTGACTTTATTTTTCTGGGCTCCAAAATCACTGCAGGTGGTGATTGCAGCCATGAAATTAAAAGACGCTTGCTCCTTGGAAGGAAAGTTATGACCAACCTAGATAGCATATTCAAAAGCAAAGACATTACTTTGCTGACAAAGGTCCCTCAAGTCAAAGCTATGGTTTTTCCAGTAGCATGTATGGATGAGAGAGTTGGCCTATAAAGAAAGCTGAGCACTGAAGAACTGATGCTTTTGAACTGTGGTGTTGGAGAAGGTTCTTGAGAGTCCCTTGGACTGCAAGGAGATCCAACCAGTCCATTCTGAAGGAAATCAGTCCTGGGTGTTCATTGGAAGGACTGATGTTGAAGGTGAAGCTCCAATACTTTGGCCACCTGATGTGAAGAGCTGACTCATTTGAAAAGACCCTGATGCTGGGAAAGATTGAGGGCAGGAGGAGAAGGGGATGACAGAGAATGAGATGGTTGGATGGCATCACCGACTCAATGGACATAGGTTTGGGTGAACTCTGGGAGTTGGTGATGGACAGGGAGGCCTGGCGTGCTGCAGTTCATGGAGTTGCAAAGAGTCGGACACAACTGAGCGACTGAACTGAACTGATTCATTTGCCACCCATAGACATTTGAGTTATTTCAAGATTTTTGTTGTTTCTTGCTATTACAAGCTGTTATTTTTCTGCAACTGCATAAGAAATATCCACAAACTTAGAGATGTAAAACAGCATAATTTGTCACAGTTTGTGAGCCTGAAGTCTGGGCAAAGCCTGGCCCAGTCGGTTTTCTTTGCTTAGGATCTCGTAAAAGCAAAATAAAGGTGAGGGCTGCAGCCTCAGAGGCACACTGTCTTCTTCCAAGCTTATTTCAGCTGTTGTTGCAATTTAGTTCTTTGCAGTTGTTAGATTGAGGTCTCCACTTTCTTGCTGCCTGCCAATTGCAGACCTTTATCAGGTACAGGGACCACCCCTCCTTCCCTGGCATGTGAACCATTCAACAATATGGCATTTTGCTTATTCAAGGCCAGCAGACTTAACATCTTTAGTTTTGAATCTTTTCTACCTCTTGTCAAGGCTCCCTGATTAGGTCAGACTTACCAAGAGTGGCATTCATTTGAATTAACTCAAAGTTAACTAATCAGAGACATTAATTACTTCTGTGAAAGCCTTTCTGTCATATCACATAACATAACCATAGAGGTGATATATCATCATATTCACTAGTTCTACTCACACTTAAGGTGAGTGCTTTATACAGGAAACCAGAGAATGGAACTCTTGGGGGCCATTTTAGAATTCTGCCTACCACACAAACAATTCTGTACGTGAATCATCTTGAATATGTCTCCTTGAATATTTTCTACAGAAAAATAAATTTTCTGTAATTGTAGACTTTTTTAAAAATATGTTTTCTACCTCTTCTAAGTTTGGCTGAACTGTTTCAAAATGATTTTACCATACGGGGCCCCATTAAGAGAACTTCTTTTGTATACATGCTCAGTAACAATTCAAATTTACCAACTGAGCTATCAGAGTTATGCTTTGGTTTTTTTGGCCCCAAGGCATGTGAGATCTTAGCTCCCTGACCAGGAATCGAATCTATAGCCTCTACATGGGAAGGCAAAGTCTTAACCACTGGACCACAAGGGCAGACCCCCTAGATCATTTTTTTAATTGATATTATAATTCATGAATTACATTTACTAAATCTTTCTTACTAAAAACTTTTATGTATTAATAATATTCAGAGAACTCATTATATTATCTTACTCTTTTAGTAATTTGTAGGTTTTAAAATTTTTCCTATGAGGACAAATGTGTCATTTAACTAATAAAGACAAAATTTCCCCCTTTTTTATCCTGTTTGGTATTGCCTTTTCATGTTTTATTTAGCTGGGTATGTCCTCTATACAATGTGAGTAGAAGTAGTAATAAGCATTATCTTTATGACTTTGGAAGTAAAGCTTTTTTTAATACTAAGCCAACAAGTATAATACTTACTATGTTTGGGTGGATATCCTTTATCCTTGTCTTTGTCTTCACAAATTGATGTAAAAATTTAAAGGAATTCTAACAAAACCTCTATACGGACTTGGAGGAATTTGATAAGACGATTGTTAAATGTATATGAGCAAACAAAACATTCAGAATAACCAAGATATCACTGAAGAAAAAGAAAAATATGGGGGGACATGACCTACTAGATACCAAAACTGCTCATCAGACATAAAGAGGGCCACTTTATAATGATAAAAGATCAATTCATCAATAGGACAACAAGATAGAATTTCACAGGTTTATGCAACTAACAACAGAGCTCCAAAATGTATACATGAAGCAAAAACTGATAGAACTGAAATAGTTCTAACTGAAGATTTTACGATCTGGTCTCAGTAACTGATGAAACATACAGACAGCAAATCAGTAAGTGTATAGAACACTTGAACAACTGCTGCTAGCAATCAATTTTAATTGAATTTATGGAACAATTTATCCTCAAACAGCAGAATTATAGTGCACATGCATAGTTACCAGAATAGGCCATGTTCTGGGCCATAAAACAACTCAATACATTTAAGAAGATTTAAAGTGTACAATGTATATTTTCTGACCATAGTCAAATTAAGTCAGAAATAAGTCACAGAAGATACTAGAAAATACCCAAATATTTGGAAACTGTACAGGATATTTCTAAATGTCTTACGGGTCAAGGAAAATATTACAAAGGCAATTAGGCAGTATTTTGAATTGAAAGTTTTACTACTTACAAAAACAGAGATGTCAATGATATTTGTAATGTTATTGATAGATAGGGTGGTGGGTTCACAAGTGTTTGCTTTGTTATTATTCTTTAAGGCTTTAACATATGTTACATATATACTTTAGTTTATTAAAATTTTACAATTAAATGATAAATGTAAGTTTGTCTAAAATAAACATGTGGAAGATACTCTGAAGAAAGACTGTATAGACACAATTTAAAGTGAATTTAGTCTAGATATATCCATATGATAAATTCCAAGCTTTAAATAAAGAGAACATTAAATCTCAGGCTACATTACATGAAATCACTTGGTTGTTAATTGTTGCTGCTGTACTTCTAAAAACATTTGACCTTGAATAACACTTAAGAACATACCACATCCCATGCTTGTTGCAAGTTCAGGTTCTCTATAGTCTTTGTTGGGCTTCCCTGGTGGCTCAGAGGTTAAAGCGTCTGCCTGCAATGCGGGAGACCTGGGTTCAATCCCTGGGTCGGGAAGATCCCCTGGAAAAGGAAATGGCAACCCACTCCAGTATTCTTGCCTGGGAAATCCCATGGATGCAAGAGCCTGGTGGCCTACAGTCCACGGGGTCGCAAAGAGTTGGACACGACTGAGCGACTTCACTTTCACTTTCATAGTCTTTGTTAAAGAACAGAAAAGGAACATATGTGCTCTGTGCAGTTGCTTGTATCATTAGGAAAAAAAAAAAAATCCACAGAATCTGCAATTCCTTGTTTAATTAGATCCTGAAGCAATGGCTGCAGCTGAGCCATTTATTGCTTCTGCAAACCAAAGCCAAAATAGGGAAGATGTTTTTCTGGAGATCACTTTTGAAAGGGGAATATGATGGTAACAGCATAGGTGGGACAACTCTGAGTAAAGAACTTAGGCTGACCTCTGCTGTAATGGCAACAACTACAGACAGGCGGCATGTTCAACATCTGGCAGCAAGGCATATGCGAGTGGGGACCAAAACTTACAGTGACATAAAAGCAGGAGAAACTCAGACTTTACTACCGTGACCAACCAAAGGATAATTGTCAGTAATGTCAGCTCCTGTTTCAGTTTTTATCTTAATATGAATAAACACTTTCATTCTTAAGCCATATTTCAATTTAATATGAGCTATTTTTTGGAATTATGTGTATAAAAAATTTTCCTGAGGTACGCTCAATACAGGCTTCCCAGTTGCTAGTGGTAAAGAACCCACTTTCCAGTACAGGAGACAGAGGTGTGGGTTCGGTATCTGGGTGGGGAAGATCCTCTGAAGAAGGAGGTGGGCAACCCACTCCAGTATTCTTGCCTGGAGAATCCCATGGACAGAGGAGCCTGGAGGGTTATGGTCCGTGGGATCCCAAAGAGTTGTACTCAACTGAAGGGACTTAGGACAGACAGATGCTCAATTCAAACACAGATTGAATTGTTGCGAGTTTATTAGATTTTCCCCTTGAAATGAATGGTTACATGTTTTCTGTTATTAATAATTTAAAATTATTTTTGGATAAAAAAATACAGCCTTCAGATACTAGGTTGGCCCAAAATTTTGTTGAGATTTTTCTATAATGACAAACAAAAAAAAAACGAACAAACTTTTTGGCCAACACAAGAGCTATTCTTTCCCCAGGCAACTATTTACCATAACAAAATGTTTGTTGCTCAAAGTCGTTACATACATTTTCTTAGTCCTTGAAGATTAAAGTGTAAATAATCCTTCCTTCTCAATGTTGACAAACTTGTTTCTTAGATTCAAAGGTTGCTTTTTAGAAAAGATTATATCATAAAGCTTGTATAGAGTGTTTTCACTATTGGCTGTAAAATATATCTTTAAAAACTTTTAATTTTCACCGTCCCTCAGAAAAACGACATTTTTATAATATTAAATGGGACCAGGAAAGCATGTCAGATTTATAAAACTGTTTGTTCCCACAAAACTATAAGAGTGGAAGGCTTTTAAAAAGGGCTGGCATAAGGCACTTCATTATTTTGAATGCCCGATTAATGTTCATAGTTTTCCGTTGCTCACTTTATGTGGGGGTTGGTCTGAAAAGCAGTATATTATGCAATGGTTTTGTCATGTATCAGGGATGATATTAGCAGTCTAATGCTAAACAGGTTCTGAGGAAATGAAGAGGGAAAAAAATGACTTACTATATTTACCCTGAAACAAGATTCAATCTGCCACTGTATTTAATGCTATATTTTTCATTATCTCACAAGCATATGTTGAAACCGCTACAGATGATGAAGTTAGCTGCTGGGCAGAGTTATCATCAATGCTTTCCATCTTTATTTTAATAAGAGGAAGGAGCAAATTGTTTGTGACCTTTGTCAAGGGCTTCCTGGAAGATAGGATACCTAGCCGCAAAATCACTAGCCTGGAGCCCTACTGAATATTCAAAACCACTGTTCCTAGAATAAAACATCTTATAACAAAGCTGCGTGTTGTTTCTGATAGAGTCTTGTCTTGAACAAAAGGTCCAGAAGCTAAAGGTAAAATATATTTTCTTTTTTCCTTCTTTAAAAATAATACATGTGTAATATTTGTTAGTGGTTATATTGGGTCTGTAAGGAAAACCCATTTCCCTAAGGTCAACACACCCTTAAAAATAATGATGCCTGCTACCATGCAGGACACTGGAATCTTATTTAACCTTGACACATTTTGAAAGTCAAGCCTCTGAGGTTAGATGGAATCACCATATCTAAATAGCAATACGTAGTAGCATCTATTGAGTGCTTACCACTGTTACTGTGCTAAGCGCTTTACTCATATAATCCTTACTCTGGAGATAAATCCTGTGATTATCTCTGTTTTATAGATTGGTAAACTGCACAGAGAAAGACCAAGTAATTTGCCTAAGGTTACCCAGTCATTGTTGGAGATCAGACAATAAAGCTGAGACCCAGTGCATCTGATTCTGGGTGCCTCATTACTGTGCTTGGAGAAGGAAATGGAAGCCCACTCCAGTATTCTTGCCTGGAGAATCCTGTGGATGGAGGAGCCTGGTGGGCTGCTATCCATAGGGTCGCACAGAGTCAGACACAACTGAGGTGACTTAGTATGCATGCATGCATTGGAGAAGGAAATGGCAACCCACTCCAGTGTTCTTGCCTGGAGAATCTCAGGGACAGAGGAGCCTGGTGGGCTGCCGTCTATGGGGTCGCACAGAGTCGGACACGACTGAAGCGACTTAGCAGCAGCAGCAGCATTACTGTGCTACACTGAAGGCTCCTGAATTTCTCAAATTGCTGTCTTTTAGGATGATCACAGTTATTATTTAAACGATATATGGGGTATTTCTGTCAATTAAAGGATCAAAGCGTGTGAGAAGTCTTTGGCTTCTGTGGCACACACTCAATTATCCTACTAAATTTGAAAGAGCAATGGATAACCTATGTTTCCCTGTAGGACTACTGCATTTCCGTCGTATAGTTATCATAACCCACCTCTATCTTCAAAATGTTTTAGTCATATATTTAGTCCTATCTGGAGACCAAAATATCTTAAAAAATGACATTCATTTTATTGCCATGGACTAAATGTCTCCTCATCTTTGGAAAGTGATTAGGTTTGATGAGGTCATGAGAGTAGAATCCTCATGATGAAATTATTGTCTTTGTGAACTAAGTCTCTGTGTTTCTCCCCCTCCCCCTCTCTGTATCATGTGAGGAGGCAGCTGTCTGCAAGACAAAAAGATGACCCTCCCTAGGCAATGAATCTACTAGCACATTGATTTTAGACTTCTCAGCCTCCAGAACTGAGAGAAATAAATGTTTGCTCTTTGAGCCACCCATCCTATGTTATTCTGTTATAGCAGCCTGAACTGAATAAGACAAATGCCATTCACTTTATTGTCATCACACAAGCGAGAAAATCTGAGGTAATATAAGCAGGGATTTACAGAACTGACTCATTGGAAAAGACCCTGATGCTGGGACAGATTGAAGGCAAAAGGAGAAGAGGATAGCAGAGGATGAGATGGTTGGATAGCTTCACCAACTCAATGCACATGAACCTGGGCAAACTCTGGGAGAAAGTGAGGGACAGGGAGGCCTGGCATGCTGCAGTCCACGGGGTCGCACAGAGTCAGACACAACTGAAGAACTGAACGACAACCACAGGCTAACACTAAGAACTCTGAATGAGGCATCCCCAAGACATGACTTGGTTTCTTCTTTCATTGAAGAGCCATGTATTGCTCACTCAATTTCCTTATGAATTGATTTCTTAAAAAAACAAAGAAGATCACTTTTCATTTAAAGAGTAAATCATAGTAATTTCTTTTTTAAATATTCACGTAAAATATCCTTTTAAATGCACTAAACACTTTCATATCACTGTTTCATAGAAACTCCACACTCTCATTATTAAATAAATATTTCAAGAATTATATTATGAACCAGTGCCTTGAATTTGCCCAAACTAAATGACTAAAGCCCCTGACACTGAATTTCAATCATATAATTTTATGTACGTACATCTGTTAGTTGAAAAATTGAATATACACTGTCAAAATTTTTAAACTGAAAGCTGTTTTGTAACATATTTTAAATGGAAAAAATGGAATACAGTGTTATTCTCCTAGCTTGTTTCATTCTTGTTTGTTTTTTTTTTTTTTAGCTTTAGCAAAGAATTCTTGTCACAACATTAAAGAAATATGGACAGTCTTCAGCAATGAAATTGATAATGAACAAAAATGAAAATAAAACCATGGTTAATCATAAAAGAGTGAGAAGAGCAAAATTAGGGTTTGGAAGTGATGAAAATCTTTAAGTAGCAACTTTTTAAGAGTTATATAATTAGAACAACGTTGTCTACTCCAACATGACAATCCTTTAAGTGATGACATGTCAGTGCTGCCTACTGATTCAGGTCCTCTTTACAGGGTTAGTCCTGAATGGCTTGACCTAATTTGAACATGACATTGCTTTTTAGCTGTCAAATCTCTCCGATCAATTTTTTTTAATTGATAATTTATTCAGTTCTGATCTGGCCTAGCCTCTTAGGGGCTACACATGAATTTTTCTTCCAGTGACCTCACTCTCAGGAGCACATTCATGGAAGAACAGGAAAAATATCTGCCCTAATATGAACTGACTCACAGGGTGGCATGCCCACATGCTTTGCCTTGGACTGATGGTCAGGACTCAAACAGATGTGATAGGAATTCTCATTGCTGTTTCATTGATTGATGCTGATTGATTTAATACCATGTGGCTGCTATACGAAGTTTGCAAGGGAAAATATATTTTTGAAGATAAGAATATTCATGGACTCTAAACTTTCGTAAGAAAAATTTGAGAGAAGGAACGTTACCTGAAAGTGGTCTCCTACTTGTATGTCCTTTTTTTTTTTTTTTAATTGAAGTATAGTTGACTTACAATATCAGTTTCAGTTGTGTGTGTGTGTTAGTCACTCAGTCGTGTCTGACTATTTATGACCCCATGGACTGTAGCCTGCCAGGTTCCTCTGTCCATGGGATTCTCCAGACAAGAATACTGGAGCCGGTTGCCATTTCCTACTCCAGGGGATTTTAAGACAGAATTAAACCCATGTTTCTTGCGTCTCCTGCATTGCCAGGCCATCAGGGAAGCCCATTCAGTTGTACAAGAGTGATTTAATATTTTTATACCATACAGTCTTTGTTTTCCTCTGTCTTGCTTATTACATATCATACAGAGTGATTACAATGCTATTGACTGTATTGCCTATGCTGTACATTACATCCTTGTGACTTACATATTTCATCACTGGTAGTTTGCAGCTCTTAATCTCGTTCACATATTTCCTCCCTCCCCCACCACCCTTCCCTCTGGCAACCATTAGTTTGTTCTTTGTGAGTCAGTTTCTGTATTGTTTTGTTTGTTCACTTGTTTTATTTTTTCAATTCCACATGTAAGTGAAAAATTTCACTAAGCATGATACCCTCCAGGTCCATTCATGTTGTTACAAATGTCAAGATTTCATTCTTTTTTATAGCTAATATTCCATTGTATGTATGTGTAGCCCGTATATATGTATATATGTACACATATATATGTATGTATGTATGAGTGACTGAGTGACCATGTGACCACCAGGGAAGTGCATGTGTGTGTGTGTGTGTGTATGAATATAATTAATAATATAAAATATATGTTTATATGTAAAAATATGTGTATATATATAAATCTATACACACATGGGCTTCCCTGGTGGCTCAGTGGTAAAGAATCTGCTTGCAGTGCAGGAGAAACAGGAGACATGGGTTTGACCCCTAGATCAGGAAGATCCCCTGGAGGAGGGCATGGCAACCCACTCCAGTATTCTTGCCTGGAGAATCCCATGAACAGAGGAGCCTGGTGGGCTACAATCCATAGGGTCGCACAGAATTGGACGCAACTGAAGTGACTTAGCACGCATGCAAGCATGCATATATACACACGCATATAAGTATGTATGTGTGTACATACACACATATATATTTGTATACAAATATATGTGTGTCTGTGTGTGTATATATATATATATATCTCTCACAATGTTTTATCCATTCATCTGCCTTCTTCTTTTATCATATACTTAACTAACTCTGTCTTTCGCTGTTGGGATTGTAGTCTGTTCACACTAAGTTAGAAACCATTATTAAAGAAGTTAAAATGATGTAAAAGAAATGGAGTGGAATTTGGAGTAAGGAAGACTAATTCCAGGCTATCCATTGGGAAGGCACAGAAAAACCTCTCTCTGAGATACTCATGGTTAGATGTCTGCAAAACAGAGCTCTTAATCCCTATTTCACAATATACTTTTTAACATTAGAAAAAAATACATTAAAGACAGCATAGATCTTAATAGACATGGAGTAATCAACTAATGCTTGAGAATGTTTTCATCTAGATGCAAATGTATTTATTCTTATTTTATACATGTAATTCTGATTTCCTGTAATATACTGAAACCACTGCTAATCCTAAAATGAGGGTCACACCTATTCATTCATTCATTCACATTGCATATTCAGAATATATGAAAAGTGTGCATAGGAACACCCACATCCATATTTGCCTCTAAATTAAGATGCTTTATGGAGTCCCCGAGCCCATTTAGTTTTTTTCTCTTCTATGTCCACAAATCCTAGGATAAGACATTGTGATTCAGAGCCTCTATTCCATGGCATTTGTTTGGATGATTAAATTGGTAGAGCAGCACTAATAATGCTATCTGCCAAATGGTTCTGCATTCCTTTGTCTTCTTTGATTATGCCACTGTTGGCTAAAGAATCAGGGAAGAAACTTCTAAAATTCGATTTTCTTTTGTAGAAGCTGATTGGCTGTATTCCAAGGGAACAAAGCCAGATTGTCTTTGGAAATTGAAACCAAAACCCTGGACTTGAGATCAGAGACCTTAGTGCTATCATTCATTAATACTGTTTTGATATCCAGCTCTTGAAAAATCCTCTGTATGAACAATTGGGGAGTCTAGCAAAATAGTTTTGACATTTTGCTAACATTAGTGCTTCAACACTGAACCATCTGCTGGAGAGTTCTGAGTCTGAACGAAAGGTGTAAACCTGGATTAGCATCGATATGGTTTTCTATCAAGTTTGGCTTATTCTCATCTCACTGGATGTTTTCCAGGTCCCTTTGGAAGCCAAGATTGCCACTGTAGAGTGTAATGCCATATGTTAAGATTCATATGACATATTACCTAAAAGTCATGAATTATCATACCGTGTCTCTTTATGGAGCTGTGATTAGAAATGTTTATGTAAATGCACCTCCAAAGAAAAATGGTACCCACTGTTAGGTAACATAATGCATGGTAAAAATGACAAGATTCTCTGACTCAGTATATATTGAAAATAGTCTAATCCTGAGATAATGAAATATCAAAATCACAAGCCTTTTCCCAAATATAGTGATCTTAAAGGGGGGAGGATAGATCAGAGAAGTCCTTGGGAATAAGCCAGAAACTTCTCTGAAACAATAAAATCACCAAGAATAGTGATTCTAAATGACTCTAAAAGCTAAATGCTAAATTATATGTCTGGGGTGTGTGTGTGTGTGTGTGTGCACGTGCACCATTGTGTCCGAAAATTCTTTGCAACCCCCTGGACTGTAGCCTACCAGGTTTCTCTGCCCATGTGATTCTCCAGGCAAGAATACTGGAGCGGGTCGCCATATCCTACTCCAGGGGATCTTCTTGAGACAGAGATCAAACCCACATTTCTCGCATCTCCTGCATTGGCAGGTGGATTCTTTACCATTGTGCTACCTGGGAAGCCTTAGCTTTATGTCTAAGGGCAAGTTAAAAATTGCAGAACATACTGTGTTTCGCAAGAAAACATAAAGATGAATGTTTTGTTCTGTTGAATATTTCAAAATGTTATATTTATATATGTATGTGTATATATATACGCACACATATTTATCCACACATTCAAACATACACATAGTATTTTCTGGTTGTTAATAAAAGATTCTGCAGGTTACAAGTAGACCTTGACACTCTTTTCTAATGCTATTGAAGAAATGGATAAATGGAGCTCATCTTGGGATCTAAAAATATGACACAATATTATGACTTTTAAGACTTTGGAGCTAAGAGCTGTGTATTTCTTTGTGCACAAATAGAAAGTAACTATGTCAAGCTACTATTGCTACTAGTAGAAACAATCGACTTCGAAAGCTTCAATCATATCTCCTATTCTAGTCCCTTGCTGTGAAACTTATTAAGGCATAAGGATTAAACTAACTTTGGGCATAGAGAATGCCTCTATATTCTAACCAATGTTCTGTATTTTATATTTTAACTAATTAATGTTCATAGACATTTACTGACAGACCTACATTTATACTTTTCTTAGGGCATCTGGAATAGTATAGTTTTTTGATTAATGCCAAATGTTAAAATACCAATCATTGTAAGAGACAAAGATAAATCCTTGAGAACAAAAAATCAGGCTTGTTTAACCTCTGGATGTATAACATTGATTTTTTTTTCTATACATGAATTAATCATGAAAGATTAATTAAGGTTGGTAATTCTCTATATCAGCTGTAGAAGAGATATACATTTCTGAGGAGTTAGTCGCTCAGTTGTGTCCGACATTTTGCAACCCTATGGACTGTAGCCCACCAGGTTCCTCTGTTCATGGAGTTCTCTAGGCAAGAATACTGGAGTGAGTAGCCAATTCCCTTCTTCAAGGGATCTTTCCAACCCAGGGATTGAACCCAGGTATCCTGCGTTGCTGCTGCTGCTAAGTCGCTTCAGTCGTGTCCGACTCTGTGCGACCCCATAGACTGCAGCCCACCAGGCTCCCGTCCCTGGGATTCTCCAGGCAAGAATACTGGAGTGGATTGCCATTTCCTTCTCCAATGCCTGAAAGTGAAAAGTGAAAGTAAAGTCGCTCAGTCGTGTCCGACTCTCAGTGACCCCATTGACTGCAGCCTACCAGGCTCCTCCACCCATGGGATTTTCCAGGCAAGAGTACTGGAGTGGGATGCCATTGCCTTCTCCGATCCTGCATTGCAGGCAAATTCTTTACCATCTGAGCCAGCTGTAGGAGAAATATACATTTCTATATATAACAATAAGTAGTTAATTTTGTCCATAACATTTTCTAGGTATATTTTAAGTGATCTAATAAATTTGACATTCAAATGTAAGGAATGTTCCCACATATAACTAGTCCAAATTCTAAAAGTCCCAAATCTTTAGGGAATTGTATGGAGCAAGATATTCGTACACAAACATGCATAAAAATACACGCATTTCATGTAGTTACAAAATGAATAGCTACCCCAAAACTTGCTGGCCCATATTTTCTTCGCTCCAATCAGACTTAGTGGGCATATACTCAGGGTTCAGTGTCACTGTGGGATCAGCATGATCGGCTGTCACTGGTTTCCCTGACATCTGTCCCTACAGTGAGACAAGCTGCAGCATGAATTATTGAAGACATACGCATGCAGATCTGTCTCATGATCACGCCAAATAATACACGTTGCCACACTCAAGAGCTGAAAGTAGTCATGGCCGACATCGTCTTTAACCTCTTTGACAATCTGCTACTGGGTTACATATTTAAAAGAAAATCACATCATTACGTTTCATGATTGGCTTTTCAGGTTAAGTAAAAAAAAATCTTCGCCCCTGCCCCACCAAAGAGTTTTTATCTGCTCTCTTCAGCAGATATTTGCCAAATAGTTTGAACATGCACATTTTGTTAAATCTTTCTGTTTCATCAGATGATTAATATTCTATAGTTAAATGATAAAAACAGAATTAGTTTCCTCATTTGTAAAGAGATTTCAATTTGGCAGATTAGTACGTTTCTTCACTAACAAGGTGTCTTTAATAGGGGGATCTTGAAGCAGCTTACGAAAAATAATGCCTGTATTGGTCATCTTTTCTAAAATTAATGTGGAATTTAAACAAGAACTTGGTTGATATTCTTATCCAACACGAAATATACTCCAGAATAACAGCTCAAGGGTCCTTCAGTTGAATATTTTATACTGCAGTGAAGGAGTGCCATTATAATACAACCCCCCAAATCCTCACAAAATTATATCTAGCTCTCACATTTTTATGTATTATTTGTTATAGCGTTATGTTTATCTATTAAAGGCTGAATGATATATAAATATTTATAATTCTGGAGCAAATGTTATTGCTATATTACTAATGATTTTACTGTTTAATTGAATGATTCAACTATAACTCATGTTGTTATGTTTTAACAAGTTGCTTAATCTCTCTGTGTCTCAGATTCATTGTTATTAAACGGCATACTTGCCTGCTGTGCAGAGTTGTTATATAGGTAGAATAAACCAGTAGATCTAAAAATGCACTTCACAAATTGAGAACACTGCTATTGTATTTAATATCTATAATAGCTGTTTATAAGCTAAAGCTGTTATGACGTTCCTCCAGATATATTTATTTGTATTTTAACAAGAAAATCTCAGAAATGTCTCAATAATTCTAGCTACTCTGTCTTACTTTCTACTCCATTCTTATTTCTGTTTCCAAGTTGATTGTCAACCACTCAGGAACTCATATGGTGTCTGTGGCTCTCAGAAATAAATTTCTGGAATGCTGCTTGTATGTGTGTGTGCTTAGTCACTTCAGTCATATCCAACTCTCTGCGACCCTATGGACCATGGCCTTCCAGGCTCCTCTGTCCATGGGATTCTCCAGGCAAGAATACTGGAGTGGGGTGCCATTTCCTTCTCCTGGAATGGTGCTTAGAAGATTGGAATTGGATATCACTGGGAGAAAATTCCTATTGGTTCTCTCATGTTTCTGCACATCTTTTGAGAAGAAGAACTGACTGCCTTTGTTCTGGACTATTATTTAAAGTATATTTCCACAGTGAACAGACTTGGAAGATAACATTTTCCTCCAGAGCAGTGAACATACATACTAACTGTCTAGTGTAAAATATTTGGGTTTTCTGAGCTCAGAGTTCCTGTCTATAATGCGTCCAACTGCACATGAGGGTATCATCTGGCCCTTTTGTTGTGGCCCCATTGGAACTGGGGTTCAGCACAAATGATAATTCTATGACTACTGCTGTGGTTGTAATAAACCATTCTTCATCTTTGACCGAGAATGCTTTTGCTAGTATGCCTGAAACTGTAGTGAGCTAACTTGTTAGACTGCAAGGACAGTAAAATCTCAGACCCTTCACAATTCTTGGTAGATACTTCTAGGAAAAAATCCCCGCTGCATCCCTGTTCCAAAGTATTTATCTCTTTCATGATGAGAGTAGAGCGGCCAGGGGAACAGGCAAGCAGGGAAACTAACTTTGAAATAAAGGAATTACAAGGCAAGAAAGAAAGAATGGAGAGAAGTTCACTACTCATTCCTGCTGGTGCCAGGTTGTCAATAAAAGAAAGTTTAAATGTAGTGCAAACCTGATGATATTGGAAATAGCTGTTGCTTGTGGATAGGTATGGGTGATAAATTCCTGAATCTGTACCTTTAACCTGTCTTCACCCACCACATGGTCAATGCCTTCTGACCATAAACCAAAACAGCTCCGATGCAGTTCACAGCTGTTGCCCTGAAAGTTGCTTGTTCCGCTCCTGACTTTCTCCCATCCAGTTCCTAGATCTTGACATTATTATCTAGTTAATTTCCTGTTTCTTCAGTTTGAACCTGGTTTTTCTGACTGTGAACATCAGCATATTTTGGTTAAGAAGGGAGCTTTCATTTCTTTCTTGGATAAAAGGGTAGAAATTGTTGGGTTTTGTTTTGTTTTCTTTTTTATGTTGTTTGTTTGTTTTGATAGCTGGTATATTTTTCTTTGTGCAATTCTCTCTCTCTCTCTTTAATGGTAAAAATACCACAAAGTTTCTTCTTATTCTCAACATCATGGTTGCATCAGATCAGTTCTGTTCCAAGTTCCTTTGGTGAAATTAATAAGCATATTTTATCCTTCTCGTTCTACACAAGGATTTCCCTTGTGGCTCAGCTGGTTAAGAATCCGCCTGCAATGCGGAAGTCCAGGGTTAGATCCCTGGGTTGGGAAGATCTCCTGGAGAAAGGAAAAGCTACCCATTCCAGGATACTGGCCTAGAGAATTCCATGAACTGTATAGTCCATGGGATGGCAAAGAGTTGGACATGATGGAGTGACTTTCACTTTCACTTTCTTTCACCCTTTTCTACACTGATTTCAAGATGGACACATAACTTAACCTGTCCATTAATCTCAAGTATTTTGCTGGTTAGTCTAAGTAGGATCTTGATGGATCTGAACAAGGAGACACAGTTTTGGTTGCTGCAGCAGCCATAAACAGACATGAAGGGACAGAGGAGACAAATAGAAAGAGATTTCTCGTTATATAATTTTTTATTCTGGATCAAGGCCTGTTGTTTGATGCTATTGATGGACTTTTCATTCAAATAATATCATATCATTCCTTTTTTGGGGGATTGGGTTTTCTGATAAAAGCAATGGGAAGTATCCTAAGAAAGAAAATATACACTGCCCTGGATTAAATCCTTTGGGACTCAGTTGTTAATATTGGAAGAATCATTGTTCTGGTTGTGCTTATATAGATCCTTCTAAAAAGGTATTCACAATATTCTGGAGAAAGATTTTTTTTATGAAATGGAAATAAGAAAAGAGTATTGGTAAAAACTTGTTTGGGAATGCAAGTTGACCCAGTCAATTCATGTTGCCTCTGACTGGTTTGAGTAAAATTTTGAAGCCAATTAAGTTGGTCCTATGAATTCAGTATGTTTTTTGTGTGTCCTCTTTGTCTATTAGAATTATGGAAACTTTGTCTCCTGATACCTTGCTTAGTTGCCAGGAACCTTATATGCTTTCTTTTCAGATCCCTGTCCAATCCTGTTTCAAAAACTTCACTCACACTGAAGTGTTTGTATGTGTGTGTGTGTATGTGTGTATATGTGTGTGAACTCCCTAGAAAATATGCCAAAATCGATGAATCCTTTGCCCCTAAATGTTCACACAAATTCATTTAAACAAAAATGAGCATCTAGTTTAAGAGGGTTTATTATTTTTCTAAATCTTGTCTAGGTTCAGGGGTCCTAGATTAAGGATCCATTCATTAAGTTATAAATAACAGATAATAGTTTTATGTACTAACCCCTGCCCCAAATATATTTATTAAGCAACAGTTAAAAATCTTAAATAAAAGATACATTTCTAATTGTGTGACTCTGTGCACTGGTGGTTGGTTTTAGGTAATTTGGGTGAAGGCATCTTCCTGTCTTTCCTGAAACTGCATTGGGTCAAGACCTTATGTACTTTATTCTCACTGGTCTAGCTGAATAAACTGGGCATTAATGGGAATCAGGGAGCTAGTTTCTAGTCATTATACTAGAGTAATAGTCTAGTAATAGTAGTAATAGTAATGCAGTAATGTAATAATGTGCTACATTAAGAATGTAATAATGCTGCCTCTGCAGCCAGCAGGTTTGACAGTTGTCTACTGGGAGTAACTATCTCATTGTGCTCCATTATTCCCAGGGCTAGTTTCAGGCTGAATAAACATTGGAGAAGGTTAGTTTCCTCTCAAACTAAAAGAGCTGAGGCACACAGTTAATTAAATTTAAAAAATCATAATGCACTTCTAAGTACTTGACTGGAGTGTGTGAATTACCAAATTCGCATTAAGTAAGGTTACTAAAATTGCAGAAAATTGTTTTGTGCCAGGGTAAGAGAAAAAGATTTGGATCTACCTTACTCTATATGTCTTCATATGTCTTATAATCCAGGGTGCTGTGCTGCGCTTAGTCACTCAGTCATGTCGGACTCCTTGCAGCCCTGTGGATTGCAGCCTGCCTGGTTCTTCTGTCCATGGGGATTCTTCAGGCAAGAATGTTGGAGTGGGTTGCCATTTCCTTCTCCAGGGAATCTTCCTGACCCAGGGGTCAAACCCGGGTCTCCCACATTGCAGGCAGAATCTTTACCATCTGAGCCACCAGGGAATCCCTGAACTACCAGGGAAGCCCATAATCCAGGGTATGCATCTGCAACTATAAAATTTCTTTTTGAGTCTATCATATATGGCTCACTTTCAACATTATTTACATATAGCTCCAGTGTAGTTCATTTCTGAATATTGAGACAATTTGGGCTAACTTTGGATTCCTGAGGGCAGGATAAAGAAAACTGAGAGGGAAAAATATTTATAAAGAATTCATAGTCTCATTTAAAAGGTGATTGAATGGGGAAAACATTGTTTTTCAAAAAAATCTATAGTTCTCTGCTCTAAGCCAATTATAAAAAAGATATACAGAAAATACTTGCATTATTTGCAGTTGATATACTTGTCCCCCCAATGTTAAGTTATTTACGAGTATGCAAATTTTATGCAGATTAGGATACTCCCTGGGGGTATAGCATTCTTCTGTCAGCAAGATATTCCAAAAACAGATGTTTTAATATAGTTCTTTAGGATTTGATGAGGGAAATTATGAAGTGCTATGTGAAGTCAGTTTTTGTAATTTGAAAAATTTTCAAAAGCATATTGATGCAGTCTTCCTTAGAGCAGATATACAAGCCCTTTTTACTAGTAGTCAGAACACAAAAGGATTTAGTATGGAAAAAATAATAAATATGTGCCATCTGAAAGGACTTTTCAGAATTCAGGCATTTCTTTTCTTTTACAACTATGATTATATTCAGCTTTTGGGGTGTTCTGTACCAAAATTCTGTACAAATTTGAGCTTTGTGAGAATGGATTATTTGTTAAAACATACTCCAGACAATAGTTTAGCTTGCATAAAGAAAGTTAGCATTACAGACTCTTCATAATTTTCAGAGACTGAGAATGTTTGTATAATTACTGTTAGTTTAACAGTAGAATAAAATCATTTCTTTAAAATGGAACAGAAAGCCCACTGATTTGATATCTCTTTCTCTAGACCTCACTTAATTATGGAAATAAACAAAAAGCTTTTCTCATTTCATCTCACAGAAATTCGTAATAGTGGCTTGACATATGGCATGTCAGGTGTGAGGGACAGTTGCCACTTCACCTTCTATTCCCATTTCCCACCCATCCATTCCCTACCTCTCCAGCTAATTTCTTAAAGGTACAGAAATATGTTCAATAAGGCGAATTAGGTCAAATACACCAGAGTTGCTAATTTTTGTGAGCTTCTCTAGCATGAAATATATAATGTTGTATTGGTATCATTTGTAGCCATAAAATTCTGATAAAGAAATGAAGACTCTTTTAAAGAGCTACAGCACAGTAGGCTTGTGAGAAGGACCTTTTCCCCCCAACTATATATTTCTGTTTAAAAAAAAAAATCTGGGCTTTTGGCTCTCAGTACCAATTTGCATACTGTTTTGCATATATTTACATATGACATTCCCAAGACCCTAATTCCAAATATGCAAAATAAAATAAAATAAAATAGGGTGCATGGCTACAGTTGAATTCCAACTCAATGGGAAGGGCATGGCACGTGCGCGCACGTGCTCGTGCACACACACACACACACACACACACACAATACATAACAGATTTAAAAATCAATCATTCTAATTTCATTCCAGATGAAGAGGCAGTAACCCTGAAGCTGAAGAGGGCTATGCCTCAGCTCTTCTTGGCAGAGGGTTTGCCTGGGACTCCTTTGGCTTATCTTGCCTTTCTGATCCTCCTAGTCACACTTATTAGAGGTCACATCATCATCATTATCATCAGTTTGCATTTTTAACATTTGTACATCTACATAGGTGATGTCTTTTGATGCTCACAGAAACCCTCTAAGGGAAACAAAAAGAAATTGTTCTCCTTAATTCAGAAATGTAGAACCTGAGGGCAGGAGAGGTTAAATCATTTCCCTAGCAATATATTTATAGCAAGCAGCAGTGAAAGTGAAAGTCATTCAGTTGTGTCCCACTCTGTGACCCCATGGATCATAGCCTGCCAGGCTCCCCTGTCCATGGGATTCTCCAGGCAAGAATACTGGAGTGGGTAGCCATTTCCTTCTCCAGGGGATCTCCCCAACCCAGGGATCGAACCCAGGTCTCCTGCTTTGCAGGTGGATTCTTTACCAGCTGAGCAAGCAGCAGAGCTGGGGGAGTGGAAATCTGAGATAGTCCACAGTTTACTCCAAATTTAATGTTCTTTCCTCTACTCCAAGATGCTTTCCTTGTCTCCTGCATCCTAGTTTTATAAATTAGATCATAGCTGCTTAGTCTTTCTTTTTGTATTTATTATCCCTTTCCCCAGGCTCTTCTGGGGCTCTTTTATCTAGCCTTTTTTCCTCCATCATCTCAGATCCTTAATATTTTAATATTTTCTCCATTTTATTTCTTTGACTTGTTTTAAGAAAAAGAGCTTATAAACTCATCTGTGTTCCAATATTTATGATTTAACTACACTACAAAATAATCTTACTTCAGCAAACCTAATTAACATGTATTTGTGAATTTATTGAGAATCTATTATATGCCAAGCACTTCTCTAGATTATGGGTACAAGAGCACAGAACAGAACAATAAAAATGTATTGCCTTCAGGGAACTTAAATTTCAGGGTCAGGTGAAGTGGAGATGAAGAAGGAAATGGCAACCTACTCCAGTATTTTGCCTGAAGAATCCCTTAGACAAAGGAATCTGGAGAGCTACTGTCCATGGGATCACAAAGAGTCAGACAAGACTGAGCAATTTAGGCAATAAATAAATTATACAGCGTATTAAGTGATTATAATGCTATAGAAAAAAGGAAAGAAGATAGGGAATACCAGATTTTGATTGGGAGAGATTGGTTCAATTTTAAATAAGGTATTCGAGGAATGCCTTAATGAGCAAGTGACATTTACGTGATGACATGGGGAGGTTGTAAGTGAGCTCTCTAAACATCTGGGTGAAGATTCTTCTGGTCAGATACAAGAGCAAACGAAGTTTCTGAGGCAGGAGTAAAACTAGCATATTTAAAGAACAGCAAGGAGACCATGGTAGCCTTTGAGAAGGCTTGTGAGATGGAAAACTATTGGAGAATGGAATGAAGGAGTGTACTGACTTGTCTTATCACTTGTGCCAGATTGAAAAAAACTGACCACAGCATCTGTAAGCCTTCCCAGCAAGAGGTGGAATCTTGTCAGTCAGGGTCTTGTGAGGAGACAGAAATCATATTAGTTACTTGAAAGAACTGTATATAATGAAATGCTTATAATCAGGTACAAAAGCCTAACATAGTCACTGAAGGATGAAGAAGATAATTTTAAATTGTCACCAAAAGAGGAAAGCATCCATACCCTGTAGGGCTGGGAAAAAAGGAAAGAGGTTGGAGTATTTCAACTACTTCAGAGTTAGAGGAGGTATATCATGGAGTTGAAAGAATCAGACCTCTAGAGTGAGAACTGAGGCCAGCTTTAGCTGGTATCTCTGAGAGATCATGACAAGACTGATGATAAATGCTGGGAAAACTGCTCATTGGATTGGGTTCTTTGTCTGGGAAAGAGCTGCTACCAGGGGTGAAGAAGTGATGATGGGGTGATGCTTACATGAACCACACGCAGGGAGGAACCAAGTAGGGAGGAGCTAGTTCCTTCTTCCTTTGGCAGTCTTGCTTTAGCAAGCTCTCTCCCCTACTGACCAAATCTAGCATCATCATCTGGTACATTCCTACTCCATCATCATAAAGTGGAGTATAGAGGAATGAGTTTGAATCTGAGAAAAAAAATTGCCATGAACACAACTCTTTCTTCACCCTTGAGGCTGGGCTGGCTACCTGACTTGCTTGATCAATAAAATTTAGCAAGTTGCATTATTTGATCTTCAAGGGTAGTCTCAAGAGGCAGCTGTTACTTTTACTCACTTTGTTTGCTACCTTGAGATCACCATGTACTGAAGTCATTCTAAAGTCTTGGAGGAAGAGAAGCCACATGAAGGAGAGCCAAGGCATCACAGAGGCCATCTTGGATCTGCCAGATCCCATTGGGAACGAGAGGTGTGTGCTCAGCTATATTGCCAGATCGCTACAAATGAGGACTGCTACACACTTTATGTTATTCCCCTAATGAAAAGGAGTGTCTAATGTAGTGGTCCTATCTCTAACTCACCACCATATGTTGGGTGCAGGAGAAACAGAATAACTTGTCTTTTTAGTAAACAGATCTCTGGATCACAAGGAATGCAGTTAAGGAGTCATGTCGATACCTGGACCAGGTGCTGCTGCTGGGGCTGCTAAGTCGCTTCTGTCCTGTCGGACTCTGTGCGACCCCATAGACGGCAGCCCACCAGGCTCCCCCATCCCTGGGATTCTCCAGGCAAGAACGCCGGAGTGGGTTGCCATTTCCTTCTCCAATGCATGAAAGTGAAAGGTGGAAGTGAAGTCGCTCAGTCGTGTCTGACTCTTCGAGACCCCATGGACTTCAGCATACCAGGCTCCTCTGTCTGTGGGATTTTCCAAGCCAGAGTACTGGAGTGGGGTGCCATTGACCAGGTGCAGATTGTATTATAGTGGAGTTTGAGCCTGTTTCTGTAGCAGGATGAGAACTGGAGGAGAGGGGTGAGCAATTTATTATTATTTTTTTGCCTATGTAAGGAATGGAAATCACTGTAACCAGAGGGTAAACTGTGATCATTTGAAAAGCATGGCTGCATTATTTTGTATCTTTTTTCATCAAAATGTGTGGTCTAGCTAGTCCAGACTCCTGGAGAATGAAAGACTGTGTAGAAAACTGAGGTTCTCTAGTCAATAGCCAAGTCAGACCTATGAGTAAGGCTCTCTTGGATCTTCCAGCCCAACTTAGCCTCCGACAAATGCAGCTGCAGGAGTAAGCCCAGATGAAACCATCAGAGGAGCAGCTTAGCTAATCTGAAGAATCAGGAGAAATAGATAAATCATCATTGTTTTAAGTCACTAAGTTTTGGGATGATTTGATTCACAATGACAGCTCTAGTTATTTTGTTCAAGGTTGTCTATAAGTGGCAAGAATGGGGAAAATAGTGGCTCAGACAGTAAAGGATCTTCCTGCAATGAGGGAGACCCAGGTTCGATCCCTGGGTTGGGAAGATTCCCTGGAGAAAGGAATGACTACTCACTCCAGTATTCTTATCTGGAGAGTTCTATGAATAGAGGAGCCCAGCAGGCTATACTGCATGGGGTTGCAAAGAGTCAGACATTACTGAGTGACTAACACACAACACACACACTGGAGAAGATAGACGGCTTCCAGGTGCTTCCATGGTAAAGAACCTACATGTCACTGCAGAAGACGCAGATGAGGAAGGAGATGTGCGTTTGATCTCTGGGTTGGGAAGATCCCTGGAGGAGGAGATGGCAACCCACTCCGGTATTCTTGCCTGAAGAATCCCATGGACAAAGGAGCCTGGTGGGCCACAGTCCATGGGGGTCTCAAAAGAGTCAGACACTGCTAAGTGACTGAGTGCTCATGCATGCACCGAGAAGGTAGAGAAGCCTAAAGACAAATCAAACATAATGTCTTCCCTCAAGCTGAAACTATAAATTTAATTTTAAAAAATACACAAGACTTGGACTTTCCTGGTGGTACGGTGAAAAAGAATCTGCTTGCCAATGCAAGGGACACAGATTCGATCCCTGGTCTGGGAAGATTCCATATGCCGTGGGCAACTAAAGCCTGTGCTCCACAGCTACGGAGCCCACGCTATAGGGCCCAGGAGCCACAGCTACTGAGGCCCGCATGCCCTAGAGCCAGTACTCAGCATCAAGAGAAGCCACTTCAGTGAGAGGCACAATGAAGTGTAACTGCCACTTTTTGCAAGTAGAAAAAGCCTGTGCACAGCAATGAAGACCCAGTGTGACCAAGTATATAGATATAATTTAATTAAAAAAATATATATACAGGACTTACAGCAAAGAAACAAATCTATGATGGCAAATACTAAGGCAACAAAATATGAATAAGAAAAGGTGATTTTTAAAGCCAGGATCATTACCATTTACTCAAAATCATACAATGCATGAACTATGCCTATAGTCTGCCAAATAATAACATAATAATAATATCACTTATAAAGAATACAAACAAATAAAGTATAAGCATTCCAAAAAATCAAAGCAAAATAGGTATCATTTAAATGTATTAAGTCATTTAATCCTCACAATAACCTTAAATGAATGAGTATACTATTATTCCCATTTTATAGATGAAGAAATATGAGGATAACTATACCATAGCTAGTAAGAGTTGGAGCTGAAGTTCAATCTCAAGCAGACATGAAATTATAGAGTCTATGCTCTGAACCACTCACTATGCTATATATTAAAAAGTCAAAGATCAACTTTGGGGAAAGTCTTAGTTGAGTAACTGACTTTTATTGAATTTTATTTTTTTTGGATTCCTATTAAGCATATTACATTTTATTGGATTCTTGATGTGTAGTTACAATCTTTTTGTTTATTGTGCTTAAAAATTGTCATTTTATATAGTTAAGCCTTTTTTTTTTAGTTTTCTGTTTCAGTTTTTTAAAATATAAATTTATTTATTTTAATTGGGAGTTAATTACTTTACAATATTGTATTGGTTTTGCCATACATCAACATGAATCCACCCCAGGTATACACGTGTTCCCCATCCTGAACCCCCCTCCCATCTCCCTCCCCGTACCATCCCTCTGGGTCGTCCCAGTGCACCAGCCCCAAGCATCCTGTATCATGCATCAAACCTGGACTGGTGATTCATTTCATATATGATATTATACATGTTTCAATGCCATTCTCCCTAATCATCCCACCCTCTCCTTCTCCCATAGAGTCCAAAAGACTGTTCTATACATCTGTGTCTCTTTTGCTGTCTCGCTTACAGGGTTATCATTACCATCTTTCTAAATTCCATATATATGCGTTAGTATACTGCACTGGTGTTTTTCTTTCTGGCTTACTTCACTCTGTATAATAGGCTCCAGTATCATCCACCTCATTAGAACTGATTCAAATGTATTATTTTTAATGGCTGAGTAATACTTCATTGTGTATATGTATCACAGTTTTCTTATCCATTCATCTGCTGATGGACATCTAGATTGCTATATAGTTAAATCTTAAGTTCAGTCTACCTATGATGGATTAAAAAAGTGAGGAAAAATTTTCTAAAGCAGATGGTACTTAAGTTAGGTATTATAGAAAGAACAAGAGAAAAATATGTCTCAAACCTCTGTGCCTGTTCAAATCCTATTTAGATTTTAAATCCTATATAGAAATTCTTTTCCATAAAGCCATTTCTGATTTTTTCCACCTTAAAGTAAATGCTTTTCTTCTGAATTTCCTGAACAATAAATATGTCTCTTAGAGTATATTTGCTGTCATATCCAACATTTGCTTATAGATATGCTGTATCATTTTCCAGATGGAATCCAGGTCTGATTTATGTTTGTATTTCTTTTGTTGACAGTGGTATGAGTGGATAGATGGGTGGGAGAATGAATGTATGACTGGATGGATGGCTGGTTGGATGAACAAATGTCATGCCTTTGAACAAATTCACACTCTTAACCCATGTTTTCAACATCCCTAAAGGAATATTTTCTGTGAAAATGTTTTTCTAATGTGTTAAGATAAATCATTCTCTTAGTCATGTCTGACTCTTTGTGATCCCATGGACTGTGGCCCTCTAGGGTCCTCTGTCCATGGAATTCTCCAGGGAAGAATTCTGGAATGGGTAGCCATTCCCTTCTCCAGGCAATCTTCCCAAAGCAGGGATTGAATCTGGGTCTTCTCCACTGCAGGTGGATTCTTTACCATCTGAGCCACCAGGGAAGCCCAAGATGAATTAATGGGAAATTACTGAAATGTATCCTAAGATTTTGCATGTAGAAGGAATATGCCATAATTTTTGGCTTGATTACTTATCTTTTCACAGTACCTACTTAGTAATTATTCTCTTCCATTTCAAAATTAAGCTTCCCTTGTAGCTCAGTCAGTAAAGAATCTACCTGCAATGCAGGAGACCTGGGTTTGATTCCTGGGTCAGGAAGATCCTCTGAAGAAGGAAATGGCTACCCATTATAGTATTCTTGCCTGGAGAATCCCATGGACAGAGGAGCCTGGCAGGCTACAGTCCATAGGGTAGCAAGAGTTGGACACGACTTAGCAATTAAACCACTGCCCATATCAAAATTACCATTACTTATCCATAATGGATATATATATATATATACACACACACACACACACACACGTTTTATATATATATATATATATATATATATATAGTCTGTTTGTTTCTGGGCATCTATTTGAGTGCCCATATGTAAGGCACTATTTTACTGAAAGGCAAGGGCTTATTTCTTCCTAATTTCTAAGAGGAGACCACTTCAGGTATTTTAAAAAGGTAAACGAGTTACCCAGGACTATCATATAATTTTCAGGGTCCAGTGTAAAATGAAAATAAAATATGAGTTACTTGTTTAAAAATGAATTTTTCCAGATGGTGACAGGAGAGCTTTCAACCAAGTTTAGGGCCCTCCTAAGTGAATATGTAAGGGTACAGGTGGTTTCATATGCATGAAGTGGGCCCTGGCGTTACCCACAGTCTTTTCATTTGTAGCCTTAACAAATAGCTCTTTTATCACGTAGGAAGAGTGAAAGATCTATCTTCCCAGTTAGGGGAAGAAACTTTCCCACTTCTCACTTCCCACCGAGGGGAAGAAACATTTGATGATAACCACAAAGTGTCACCAAACATGCACATTGGGGGTGATTGCATATATGCTCTGGTCTGAAATACTAGGACTTGACCAAATCCATTTCTATTGGGTTGAAGACAGGGAGTGGAGTTGCTAAGTCATGGGCATTCTTATATTCAGCTTCAATAGATATTGTCAAATGGTTTTTCAGAGTCATACAAATGTATACTTACCAGCAGCATGTGAGAGTTCTGACTGCTCCACATCCTTGCCAACACTTGATATTAAAGCCTTTTTCAGGTTAGCTGTTCTGATATGTGTGTATTAGTATCACATTGTGGTTTTAACGTTCACTTCTTGGATGACTTATACAATTGAACATTTCTCCACATGTTTGGGCTTTTAGTCCTTTTGTCGAAGTGTCTATATAAGTCTTTTGACCACTTTTCTACTGTGTTGCCAATATTTTTCTTATTTACTTATAGGAAGTCTTTATATATCTGGAGATATGGGCCCCTTCTTGGATATATGTGTTAATATCTTCTCTCTTTGGGTTGCCTTTTTATTCTCTTAATGGTGCTTTTTGATGAATACTCATTCATATTTTTAAAACATATCTTTTTAATGATTTTTATTTAAAAAAATTATTTTTCATTGGAGGATAATTGCTTTACAGTATTGTGTTGGTTTCTGCCATATATCAGCATAAATCAGCCGTAAGTGTATGTATGTCCTCTCCCTCTTGAAACACCCTCCCACCTCCCACCTCCATCCCACCCCTCTAGGTTGTCACAGAGCACCAGTCTGAGCTGCCTGTGTCCTACAGCAAATTCCCACTGGCTATCTATTTTACATATGGTAATGTATATGTTTCTATTCTGCTCTCTTAATTCATCCCATCCTTTCCTTCCCTCGCTGTGTCCACAAGCCTGTTCTCTGTATCTGTGTCTCCATTGCTGCAAATATCTTCATCAGTTCCATCTTTTTAGATTCTATGTATATATGCATTAATATATGTTTGTGTGACTAACTTCTCTCTGTATAATAGGCTCTAGCTTCATCCACATCATTAGAACTGACTCCAGTGCATTCCTTTTTATAAATAAAGTGAAGTCGCTCAGTTGTGTCCGACTCTTTGTGACCCCATGGACTGTAGCCTATGAGACTCCTCCGTCCATGGGATTTTCCAGGCAAGAGTGCTGGAGTGGATTGCCATTTCCTTCTCCAGGGGACCTTCCTGACCCAGGAATTGAACCCGAGTCTCCCGCATTGCAGGCAGATGCTTTACCGTCTGAGCCACCAGGGAAGCCCATTCCTTTTTATGGCTGAATAATATTCATATATATATGTACCACAACTTTATCCATTCATCTCTCGGTGGACATCTAGGTTGCTTCCATGTCCTAGCTATTGTAAATAGTGCTGCGATGACCATTGGGTCACATGTGTGTTTTTCAATTATGATTTCCTCAGGGTATAGGTCCAGTAGTGGAATTGTTGGGTCATATGATAGTTTTATTCCTAGGTTTTTAAGGAATCTCCATACTATAGTTTCTATAGTGGTTAAATCAATTTACATTCCCTCCAACTCCAGCATTTATTGTTTGCAGATTTTTTGATGATGGTCATTCTGACTGGTGTGAAGTGATACCTCATTGTAGTTTTTATTTGCATTTCTCTAGTAATGAGTGATGCTGAGCATCTGTTCATAAAACATATCTCCTAATGCACATTATATATAAAAAAGAACCTAAAAGGACAAAAAGACTATAAAAAACATAAATTAATATTTGTGCAAGTGATATTGAATGGATAATGATAAAGCTAAAAGTAATAGAAATGTATAGCTAAACAACAAGAATAATACTGATCATTCATTAAAAGCAAAATCAAAGAACTCTGGAAATTGTGGGAACTCTATTTGCACATGTATGCACAGTAGGAGCTTTGTGATGTTGCCAAATGCTGTGTGACAGCAGACTTCTTAGCAGCATACTAAACGATCAATAAATTCTAATAACACTCTAATTTTGATTCATGAATACTAAAGTTTAATAACACTTCTTTTTTTTTTTCTTTTTGATTGTGGGATGCTTGACTCTCAAGCCAGTTTATTGCCATTTATTGCGGTTCTACTTATTAAGAAGGTTATTAGTATTTAGACCTTTGGTAGGCTGCAGTCCATGGGGTGGCGAAGAGTCGGACACGACTGAGTGACTTTACTTTCACTTTTCACTTTCATGCATTGGAGAAGGAAATGGCAACCCACTCCAGTGTTCTTGCCTGGAGAATCCCAGGAACGGGGGAGCCTGGTGGGCTGCCATCTATGGGGTCGCACAGAGTTGGACACGACTGAAGCAATTTAGCAGCAGCAGCAGAAGCATACTTAGGAGTCTCTAAGATAGGTCTGATTAATTCTGAATAATGAATAACAAATGCAAGTTTCTTTCTGGCTTTTTATCTACATTCAAATTTGCCTGTGGTCAACTATAACTTTCAGACTTTTTTCTTCTACAAAAACTTGTGTTAACCAGTCTCCTCCAAATATATTTGTATTATTGCTTATTGTCCTCTAACATAATACAAACTTATATACTTTTCATAAACATCTATATTTTGTTATCAAAGGGTATAATTTTGTTTGCTGGCTGTTTGTCTTCATTCATTCATTTTTTCATCTATTCATTTTATAAATTCTAGAAATATTCTATAAATATAGAACATTTTATAAATATTAGTTGTGCATCTGCTAGATACTAGGCAATCAGCTGTGAACCAAACAGACAAAAATCCTTGCCTACATGAAGCTTGCATTCCAATGGAAGAGAGACAGATAGGATTATATCTATCTACCTACTACCTACCTGTCTGTCTACCTAGAGAGCAATGAATGAAAAGAAATACCATGGAGAAAAATAATTTAGAGAATGGGGATGGATAGTAGGAATCGTTCGCAATTTTCGTTATTGTGGTCAGAAAAGACCTCATTGGGAAGGTAATTTTTCAGTAGAGTTCTGAGAAGTGACACAAGAGTCCTGGTTATATACAAAAAAACAGGGCTTAGACCTGGAGACAGGGGAGTACTTAGATGGAGCTGACATCAGTGTTGTTATTTTTGATGACTGCAAGTTGACCCTGAGATATAGCATCCTTGTAATCAAGGTCACAGTTTGGCAATTAGCAGGTGTGACCCAGGAACTTTGACTGGAAATAGATCTGAAAATAAAATCACTTACCTGAGAGACATATTGTGCAGCTCTGATCATTAGAAATTAAAGACAGCACATTTATTAGATGTTGAAAGAATTCTATGATGATTTTGAGACAATTTGAGATTGTAGGCCAAGTTGTGACCTGTGATTGGGAATGAGAAATAAATTGTATCTGCCTTTACACACACACACACACACACAAATTGGGGGATTACTTTATTTCCTGGGCATTGAGTTATTCATCGTTTAAAATTAAGAAAGTAATTGTATCAAGGACTGTTAAGAATTTGTTGCATTAATATTCCAAAGGGCACAAAGGAGGCAAAAAGCCCCCTGCTGAGTGTGGTGGCCTAGACACAGACAGATGGATGTCACCCGGCATTTTAGGTCCCAAAGTTCTTCTCTTAGTCTTCTTTTTCATATCTTTATTATTTGGGTAAATGGATAAGCAATTAACAAAATCAGGTATTTGTTCACTTGAACTTTTGTTCACATTCATAAAGAAAGAATAAAACTATTGGTCAGGCCTTTACAAACCACTTATATCACCTTGAAGTTGGGGTTTTTGAAAATTATCATGTCTATATCATTGATATTAATCTAGCTCACAGCTACTTTTCACTATTCTTCTAAAAGCATAATGATTTTCTGAGAATTTCAATAAAAATATTTCCATAAATGTTTACAGGAGTGATTATGAAAAATGTCAGAAGTACTACAGTGATTACTTAAATATACCATGATGAAAATCAGTTAGCAAGAGTTATTAGAACAGTTTGAGAAAAATCCACCTGCCTAAACAGAAAAACAAGGCATCACATTCACTAAAGTCATTGTTCTTTTTTTTTTATTGAATTCATTGAATATTGAATTCTTATTTTATTAATAGTCCAGTAAGTCTCAACAAATTGTATGTGTTGTCATTTATCTATGAAGGTATTTTTTTCACTCCTAGTATATTTATATATCCTGCCTTCCTTCTCTTTTCCCCTCCTATTCCCCCTCCCAGCCTCATTTCTTTCTTTTCTGCCTTTTTTCTTTCTATTATGTGTTTATATCTTTATCTTTGCAACACATCTGATTTGTCTAACCTCCAGGAGAGTTGGACCATAAACTAGGATGAGCACTGAAAAATTGATGCTTTCAAATTGTGCTGCTAGAGATGACTCTTGAGAGTCCCTTAGACAGAAGGAGAGCAAACCAGTCAATCCTAAAGGAAATCAACCCTGAATATTCATTGGAAGGGCTGATGCTAAAGCTGAAGCTCTAATACTTTGGCCACCTATGCAAAGAGCCGACTCATTAGAAGAGACTATGCTGGGAAAGATTGAAGGCAGGAGGAAAAAGGGACAACAGAGGATGAGATGGTTGGATGGCATCACTGACAATTGATATGAGTTTGAGCAAACTCTGGGAGATATGAAGGACAGGGACGTCTGGCCTGCTGCAGTCCATCAGGTCTCAAACAGTCAGATATGACTTAGCAATTGAACAACAACCAGCAGGGCAGCTATATGAATACCAGTCTCGTTTGACATACACACACTTCAGCATTGTGTGCTTAACAATATTATATGATGTCCTGAGAGCAGTATCCCACAGGAGGTGGCTAGGCAGTTACTAACTGTGGCCTCCAGTGTTGGTGACTCTAGTTCATGACTTAATATTTGTTTTAGATATTTTCCACCACTGAAATTGGGGCATTCCAGGTGGCTCAGTAGTAAAGAACCTGCCTGCCAATGCAGGAGATGTGGGTTGGATCCCTGGGTTGGGAAGATTCCCTGGAGAAGGAAATGGCTACCCACTCCAGCATTCTTGCCTGGAAAATCTCATGGACAGAAGGAGTCTGGTGGGCTACAGTCCATGGGGTTGCAAAAGAGGAGGAAATGACTTAGCAACTAAAAGAACAACAACCATTGATATTGTTAAACTAAATGAAATCACCATTTTCAGTGATTCAAACCAGATGACTGCTGACAACTTTACTTGGTTTGGTTTGCATATTACCATTTGTTATACGGATCCTAAAAGATCTCTCGTAGTAACTAGATTTTTTGGAGAATATATTAAAGAGCATAGATTTATTTTGAATATTATTTGAAATCTCAACTTTTGAAAGTCTTGATGTTTCAGAGAAAAGGGTCTATATGGAAATATTTTTACCCAATTGCAGATCATGAAATTATGGAAGGGAATTATGCATACTTTTCATATTTTTGTTACACTAGTGCATCAAAATTCCAGCATTAAAACATTAAAAAAAAACATAGACTCTTCTGAAATATTTTTACTATTTCCAAATATGATATTTTTAATGCAGTATAAAATGTTTTTGAGGTTCTATGGTATTAATTAGTTCAAAATTATTATTTTCCTTCTTTTCTTTCCATTTCTACTTTATGTTATTATTTCTTTGTTTCCTAGAAATCATCTCACTATAAGTATACTGTAATCATGTAGGGAGCTATTGAAAGATAGATTTTGAATTTCAGTTTCGTAAAATTGGTATCAACTGAATCAGAATCTTTAAAGCTTGAAAAAACTTCAGCCATAAAAAAGAATGAGATAATGTCATTTGCCGCAACATGGATTGACCTAGAGACTATTATACTAAGTGAAGTAAGTCAGAAAAAGTAAAACAAATACCATATGATATCACTTATATGTGGAACGTAAAAAATGACACAAATGTACTATCTATGAAGCAGAGATCAGACTTGTTACCAAGTGGGAGGGGGTATGGAGGAGAGATGGATTGGAAGGTTGGGATTAGCAGATGCAAGCTATTCTATATAAAATTAATAAAAAATAAGATCCTACTTTATAGCACAGGGAAATATATTCATATCCTATGATAAACCATAATGGAAAAGAATATAAAAAATATACATAATGTATATGCTGCTGCTGCTGCTTCTGCTAAGTCACTTCAGTCATGTCCGACTCCATGTGACTCCATAGACAGCAGCCCACCAGGCTCCCCCGTCCCTGGGATTCTCCAGGCAAGAACACTGGAGTGGGTTTCCATTTCCTTCTCCAATGCATGAAAGGAAAAGTGAAAGTGAAGTCGCTCAGTCATGTCCAACTCTTAGTGACCCCATGGACCACCAGCCTCCTCTATCCATGGGATTTTCCAGGCAAGAGTACTGGAATGGGGTGCCATTGCCTTCTCCAATAGCAGCTATAGATGACACCAAAAAACTTGCTTTACCACCTCAAAATGTAAAGATATTTGTATGTCTGCACTTATAAAAATAAAAACATGCTATATTATGGAATGTATATTTCTAAAACTAAGTGCCTGAAAGTTAAATTCTAAAAAAAAAAAGGAATAATTCTTCCCAGAGAAATTCTCTACAGTCAATTTTACTGTTATATACCAACAATTAAAAAAGAAAAATAAACTGGAATACAATTATAGCAATAATTGTCGTGTGGTTTGTAGTGGATGCACTTTGCAAAGTTTGTAGTGGATGGACTTTGCAAAGTGCTTTCATGTACATTCTTGGATTTTTGTTGCATTATTTACATTTAGACTAATTCTTGCTTGTATTCAGTTTAATTTCTTACTTGCTTATGAAATCATTCATGGTTTTATTAAACTTGTGTTCATATTAAATTTCTTTGGCTAACAGACATTGTTAACATTTGACCAAATCTCAACTGAGAAAATGAGTTTTAAGTTAAAGTAGATAAAGGATATTGTGATTTCTACTTCTGACACTTTAGAAAACTTAACCTTTATTTGCAGTCTCTGTGTTTGGCTAGGGAAAGCCATTTTATCAATGAAAACATTCAGAAGTCACCTAAAATGAATTCTTGGAAAGCTGTAACTTTGGACTGTGATGGCCACCTTTCACCAGCCAAGAAGGGCACAACAGCTAAGGTTTTTATAAAGATTAATATAAGCAAACAAACAAAAAACCAAAAAACTATAAACCTGTGATTGCGTCTTCTCCCAGGAAGTCCTTGTGGTAATACACGAATCATGGATACAAGACTCAATGATTCATGTGTTGTTGTTGTTCAGCTGCTAAGTTGTGTCTGACTCTTTGTGACCCCGTGGACTGTAGACTGCCAGGCTCCTCTGTCCTCCTCTACCTCCCAGAGTTTGCTCATATTCATGTCCATTGAGTTGGTGATGCTATCAAACCATCTCATCCTTGCCGCCTCCTTCTTTTGCCTTCAACATTTCCCGGCATCAGGGTCTTTTCCAACGAGTTGATTCTTTGCATCAGGTGGTCAAAGTCCTAATAGAGATTTATACTAATAGGGAGTTCCACCTCACCAACTTTTTCTTAAGACATGATCTTTCCTTTCTTTAGGGATCATTTCCAGTGGCATTTGAATCAGTGGTGCAAGTCAGTCTTAGGATTTAGTTGATCCTGCACCATAGAGATTTTTTCCCGAAAAGTCCTCAAGACTTCCATTGTCTTAACAAATGTCTTCCCCTCATTTTAGTTTCATAATTTGTGGGCTCTCTTAATGATAATATCTTTTCCTTGTAATAGGTATTCACTTAAAAAGCCTTCAAAATATTAACCAGTCGCTGAAGGTTCTTTGAAGAAAAATATGACTGCTCGTGTAAACAATTAATGGTTGTTAAGCATGGCAGTGTATATTATGACAAACAACACATGCTACATTATGCCAGCTGGTGTAATGATGTGATAATGGCTGACTCATTAACTCTGGCACACAGTTTACGATGCCCTTCTATGACAGGATTAATTGATTCACACATACATTAAAACAAAAATAACTACACTGAAATTCAGCTGGAAGCCTGGCTCCTCATTTGTCATAAACCCTGCCATTGGTGATAGCTGACAAAGACCCTAATGCTGAATGGTTGAGGTTCCCTTACTGACCTCACCTTTGATTCTGACTGAGAGCAAGAGCTTTGGAAGCACACCAGCATGCTTTAAGGTACAGGCTTTCCCTAGGAAAGAGTTCACATATGAGCAGAATACATACACACATACAGTGAAATGGTTCAACATATTTTTTCTAAAGCAAATTCAGCAACAAAACAACCATTATTAAAGGGTGTCTTATCTACTAGAAATATAGTTTTGACGCTTCTCTCAAATTATTAGATATTTAAAGAGTTTCTTTCAGATACCTAATCAAATACTTCTCAGAGTGTTTCTGGAACTGTAATGAATTCTGACTTATATTAGGCAGCAATAAACAGAGCACTCACCAGGGTGCTAACTTTTCTCCTTTGCCTCAGCTGTCAATTTTATGTCTTCATTGAATGTGAGAATTGGCAATGCTTAAAAATTGAGCCTAGGCAACTATTCTCACCTAAAAGCTGAAAATGTAGTAACAGCCTCATTACATTGGAAGGCTCACTCATTTTAATGTAAAATCTACATTTATTATTATTTGAAGGCACTTTCAACTCAGAACTAAATTATTTTACTAAATGATTTTTTTTCAACTGAGACTTTTTATACTCAATTTAATTATTTCTAGTTGGGGTATTCCTGGTGGCCTAGACGGTAAAGAATCTGCTTGCAATGTGGGAGACATTTGGGTTTCATTAAATGGGTTTCATTAAATTAAAACTAAATTGTATAATACGATTTTCATTTCAGAAGTGCCTTAGACATACTACATTTATTATTATTGGTATTGTTATTATTACTAGCAATTATGGCATAAATGTTGGAGGATATAGAAAACACAGGAGTTTACCTGCATATATTTTATTCAGTATGCTGCTGCTGCTGCTAAGTTGCTTCGGTCGTGTCCGACTCTGTACTGAAACTTAAAATGTAATACAGGAAAAATGTGCTAACTTAAAAAATTATAATTCCTCTAATTATTTTCATTAATTTTATTCATTTTACCATTTTTGTTTTCAGACATAAAGGAGGCATGTCCCATCTTTACATTGAGACTAAATAATCTTCTATCTGGTCAAGTAACAAAGTAATTGGTTAAGGTTAATGAGAGTTATGGAGAAGGCAATGGCACCCCACTCCAGTACTCTTGCCTGGAAAATCCCATGGATGGAGGAGCCTGGAAGGCTGATCCATGGGGTTGCTGAGGGTCGGACACGACTGAGCGACTTCACCTTTCAATTTTCACTTTCACGAATTGGAGAAGGAAATGGCAACCCACTCCAGTGTTATTGCCTGGAGAATCCCAGGGACAGCAGAGCCTGGTGGGCTGCCGTCTATGGGGTCGCACAGAATCGGACACAACTGAAGCGACTTAGCAGCAGCAGCAGCAGCAGCAGCAATGAGAGTTAAAGCCTAAAGAGAAACCTAGGAGTCATTTTGGAAGAAAAAAATGGCACAATCAACTTGCCTTTCTTTTTACCTTGCTAATTACCATTATAGAATTAAGGAAGTAATTCCAAACTTTTTCATTATCAAGGGCTATGTTTTCTTCTATAGACGACTTTTTGTAAATTTTTGTATCTTTATTATAAAACCCATGTCTAATAGCAACAACTAAGAGGATTCAATGAAAACATAAAGAAAAAAATTAGAGATTATTCTTAATTTCATAACCCAGAGATAGTCACAATTAACAGACTAACGTATTTCTTGTCAGAGTTGCTTTATATATAGATTATATATTTTTTCTAAAATCGAGATGTTATAAATATGATTTTGTATCTATTTTTCTTTCTTCTTATGATTACATCCTGAACATTTTATATTTTATTAAATGTTTTAAAACCAATATTTTTCATGGCTTTTAACACTTGCTTCAGTACCTCAGTATTGCTGGATGTTTACACTGATTTTAAACTTTCTTTATAATAATATATGCTGTAATGAATAGAGGTCCTATTTTTGAGAAGTTTGATCTATAAAACAAATTAAATTTGTCAACAAATAATTTAGATGCTACATCATTTAAAAGTTAATCAAAGTCATAGTAATTGTGGTCCAGATTTTCAGATCAACATTAGAAATCAGTGTTGTTGCCCCAAATTATTAACATTTCATCCAAAGTAGACAGGAAAGGTTATGTTTATTTGTTACTATATAATTTGTCAGGAAAGCTCACAATCTACCTTTCATGTGTTGATGTAAGAAAAACTGATCTGAGATCTACAAACTGACAACTATTTCACTAGCTGATTAACACTTAGTCACACTTTACAGGATACGTAGAATTGATAGCTAGTTTTATTTATTCTCTGTACCTTAAGATGAAGAAAATATGTTCTTCCAAAGAGGTGAGTATGATTAAGTAAATCACAGCAGTAAGAAGAGAATTCACTGAAGAATTTTTTTAATAAGTGGATAGGTAAATATAAAGACAGGTAGATTATTGGCTATGCCTTCAAAATGGGATATTCATTTTGTGGCAGGAACTGTGTCCAGCTCGAGGTCAGAGATGTGCTGTCTTGCATCTTTGTATGCTGTCTCTGCTTCTTGAACCTTCTCAGTGTTTGGCTGGTATGCTTAGTAGTTTGTAGTATATCAGTGGTACCTTTCTTATTTTATTGAGATGAGTGTGTTTTCTCTATATTTCATACTTTTAGTTTATGATTTTGTTTTATATGTATGTGTATGTCATTTATCTTTTTGTTTGTAACTGTTATTTCTAGTGGAGTTTGACTAATAAAATTGAGCAAAATGTCTTAATATATACTCTTTAAAATACTTTTTTAGATGTAAAAAATAGATTGGCTTATCAAAGCTGTTATAGTTGTAATGTCTATGTTTCTCGTCCTTCAGTTTGCAATTCCTGGTCTAAAATAGATCTTGGTTGACAAAAGAAGGATGAGTGATGAAGTTGTCACTGCTAGAAATGTGATAGAGTAAGGGGGAAGAAGAAATTCATGAGGACCAAGTTGCAATGGATATACAGTGCTTTTCTGCGTATAACACAGGCTGCAAGGACACCAGAGGGAAATGTTTCCACCATATAAGAGAATCTGTTTTAAGAGAAAGTGTTGGGGCCAAGAAGCTCAGTAGAATCTGTTGGCAACTTCAGCTTCTCTGCAATTCCGTCATGGCCACAAGACTTTAAAATCTCCTGTAAGTGACCTGTCCCATTTCTTCAAACTTGATTAATAATCAGAAAGAAATGTGAAGGAAGAAGGAGAAGATGAATATGCTATGCTAAGTCACTTCAGTAGTGGCTGACTTTGTGCGGCCCCATAGACGGCAGCCCACTAGGCTTCCCCGTCCCTGGGATTCTCCAGGCAAGAACACTGGAGTGGGTTGCCATTTCCTTCTCCAATGCATGAAAGTGAAAAGTGAAACTGAAGTCGCTCAGTCATGTCCGACTTTTAGCGACCCCATGGACTGCAGCCCACCAGGCTCCTCCATCCATGGGATTTTCTAGGCAAGAGTACTGGAGTGGGGTGCCATTGCCTTCTTGGAGAAGATGGATAAGGAGAAGAATAATAAGTAGTAGAAGAAGGAGGAGGAGGGGGAGGAAGAAGGGGAGAGTAACATATGCAAAGCAAATGAAGCACTAACATTAAATGAGATAATTAGCATCAAGGGCTTAGAACTATGTCTGCAAATAACAAATATTCACCAATGTTAGACATACATTACAAGAGTAGTTATCTAAAAAACACAGACAACTCTCTGACAAGTAATCATCTATACTCTCTCTCAAATAGACAGATAGATATTGCTTCTATGGCCTTTATGTTTGTGTTCCACCAAAAAATTCATATGTTGAAATCCTAATGCCCAATGTGCTGGTATTAGGAGGCAGGGCCTATGGGACCTTATATTGCTGTTGTTGTTCAGTTGCTCATTCGTGTCTGACTCTTTGCAACTCCATGGACTGCCGCATGCCAGGCTTCCCTGTCCTTCACCATCTCCCAGAGCTTGATCAAACTCATGTCCATTGAGTTGGTGATGCCATCCAACCATCTCATCCTCTTCTCATCGTCCCCTTCTCCTCCTGCCTTCAATCTCTCCCAGCATCAGGGTCTTTTCTAATGAGTCGGCTCTTCGCATCAGGTGGCCAAAGTATTGGAGCTTCAGCTTTAGCATCAGTCCTTCCAATAGATATTTGGGACTGATTTCCTTTAGGATTGACCGGTTTGATCTCCTTGCAGTCCAAGGGACCTCAAGAGTCTTATCCAACATCATAATTCAAAAGCATCAATTCTTCAGTGCTCAGTCTTCTTTATGGCTCAGCTTTCACATCCATATATGACTACTGGAAAAACCATAGCTTTGATTATATGGATCTTTGTTGGAAAAGTAATGTCTCTGATATTTAATATGCTTTCTAGGTTTGTTATAGCTTTTCTTCCAAGGAGTAATCATCTTTTAATTTCATGGCTGCAGTCACCATCTGTAGTAATTTTGAAGACCAAGAAAATAAACTTTGTCACTGTTTTCATTGTTTTCCCATCTATTTTCCATGAAGTGATGGGACCAGATGCCATGATCTTCATTTTTTGAATGTTGAGTTTTAAGCCAGCTTTTTCACCCTCCTCTTTCACCTTCATCAAGAGGCTTTCAGTTCCTCTTCACTCTCTGCCATAAGGATGGTGTTATCTGAATATCTGAGGTTATTGATATTTCTCCCGGCAATCTTGATTCCAGCTTGTGCTTCATCTAGCCTGGCATTTCACATGATATACTCTGCATATAAGTTAAATAAGCAGGATGACAATATATAGCCTTGACATACTTCTTTCCTAATTTTGAACCAGTCCATTGTTCCATGTCCAGTTCTAAGTGTTGTTTCTTGATCTGCATACAGGTTTCTCAAGAGGCAAATAAGGTACATAATATTAGAGCCTCCATAAAGGGGACCCTAGAGAACTCTCATTCCTTCCCTTTCTGCCACATGAGGGTATAAAAAGAAGTTTGCAGTCTTGCAACCCACAAGAGGACCCTTACCAGACCATGCAAGCACCATTATCTGGGACTTCTAGTTTCCAAAACTGTGATAAATAAAATTATGTTGTTTATAAGCTACCCAGTCTGTGTATTTTTTAATAGCAACCTGAACAGACTAAAATATATATCCTTATATATACACACCCACACAGAGAAAGAGAGCTGAAAAAGGAGATGCAATGTTACAAAGGAGATAAAAAAGCAGCAAAAAGAGATGAAAAGTTATGAAGCAGAGCTTAAAATAGAAATGGAAGCCAAAATAAGCATGACTAAAAATATGAAAGTATGTTGGAAACACCAAAAAACTAGAATAAATGGGACTTGGAAAATGTGTTGACACAAAGCATGGGTGGACTTGAGGAACTCACTGAAAACATAATTGAGACAAGAAAGCTTTATCATACATGAGCTATCTTGCAAGCATCAGAAAACTAAACACTAATAAAACAATGTCAAGGACTCAAATAGGCTCGAAGGGAATAGACTTGAGGAAGTCACTCAAAACAACACTGGCAGGATAAGAACATGAAAACGACTGAAACGTTGACAATAAAAATACACATCCATTGACAGGGATCCAGTGAATGTATAGTTGATACCCCAGAAGAAGAGGACAAAATAAATAAAGACAAGCTGTCACGCAAACAAATGTCTTTTAAAAAAAGACTCTAATTAGCAGATAAAACAACATACAATGCCCTTAGGAAAAACTGATATCTAGTGTTGTACACCCAATTGTATTTTGGTGAATTTAATAACCTAAAAGAATAAAGAAAACAGTCATGAAAGCATTATAGAAAATGGGAAGTTGCAAAGCAAGTCCGATCAGACAAATAAATGTGATTGGTCTGAGACGTTACTCAGCACTCCATTCAATGCCAGAAGACAAAGAAGTAATATCTACAAAGTTTTGAGGAAAAAGAAAGTATAACTCAAGAATCTCATACCTAGCCAATATGTCCTTCAAGTTTAAATGAAAAGAGAGATGTTATCAAGAATGCAAAAACTTAGAACAGGGAGTTTGTTATTTAAAGTAAAAGAATAAAAAAAAGAAGGATATGTTTCTATGCCAAAATTCAGCTGCCAAAAGATGGATGAATTAGTTTAGGCATGGAGACGCTGTGGTTGATAGACTGCTGAAAACTGTGGGAATTATGTACAAGTTATAAAATTTGGCGCTATAAAACTGATAACACACCTAACAAACAGTTGGGATGAGACTCTGGGAGCTGTAAAGCACCTATAAGTTTGCTGAATCCCATCTGTCTAAACATCCAGTCAAAAGATACCATTTAAAGTTTGAACTTATAGTTAAAACAAAACATCAACTCTGATCTCTTACATAATAGTCTTTCCTTGAGAGAAATCTTTTGGAAAATGAAACGTTTTGTCATGGAGAAACACCTGAATCTCATCATCTCTCCAGTTGCACTTAATTATTTTTCCACACAATTCAAATTAAGTGAATTTCATACAGACCAAGAGCTCACAGCTCTGCAGTGCTTACCCTCTGTTTCATCTTGATTAAACTTTAGTGAGGCCTGTCTCTTTCCTGTCAGTTCTGCTCATCTCCAAGCCTGAGTGAACACTAAAAACCAGACGCGCTAAGTCACTTCAGTTGTGGCAGTCCCTTCGTGACGCCATGGACCACGCCCTGCCAGTACGCTGTGTCCATGGGATTCTCCAGGTATGAATACTGGAGTGAGTGGCCATTTCCTTCTCTAGGGATCAAGCCTGCGTCTCCTCCTACGTCTCCTGCATTAGCAGGCAGGTTCTTTATCAGCCCACTCCAAGAACTGGCTGACACAGCAGGGCACTTTTCCTCTCAGACCTCCTGGTCGTTTCCACTTGTTTGCCCCGCTTCCTCTTAAAAATTCCTGCTAATCTTTCATATTCTCTGTATTCATTTTTTTAAAAACTTTCAGTCACAAGTTATCATAAACTAGATGACTTAAAACAATAGAAATTTATTCTCTTACAGTTGTGGAGGCTGGAAGTTTGAAAGTTCTTCAAGGTGTCAGCAAGGCCACGTTCCCTTTGAGACTCTACGTGTCTAGCTTCTGTCCCCTGCCTCTGCCTAGCTTCTGGGGGTGGCCGTTAATCATGGGCATTTTTGGGTTTGTAGCTACTTGACTCCAACATCTGCCTCCATCTTTACATGGCATTCTTCCCTCATATTTTCACAGTCTTCATATTGGCAGGTTGGATTAAGAGCCCATCCTCCTCCAGTATGACTTCCTCTGAACTTCTGAAGTAGCTCTGTTTCCAAATAAAGTCACATGCTGAGGTATTGGGGATAGGATTTCAATATATCTTTTTGGAAGACACAGTTCAACTCTTAACACTTCCCCTTACCTTACAAAAGAAAGACTTTCTGTTTGATGTTGAGATGCTTGAAGATTTCTGAGATTGGAAGCTGTTTCAATAGCTTTCTTCTAAACAAAGCTTCTCATTATGTAAATCCAGATTTGTGTTTATTTGACAATATTTTATGGTGATATAGTATGATTCCATGTTTAAATAAAAATTGTTCAATAACCTTTCTATTAATCCATGCAGGATTAATATTCAAGAAAATTTTTTGTTTTCAATGATAATGTGTTGTTTTCACAAAACATATAAAAGTTATTTTTTTGGACTAAAACCCTTATGAGAAAACAAGTATTTTCTTCCTCTTTCTTACATAAAAGACAGAAAGAAAGACAGCTGGCAGTGAAATGCTTAGCAAGTTACTGGCAATATAAAACTGGAGCCTACATCATAATTGGCTAATTGAGACAGGGCTGACTTTAAAATTAGACACTATTCATATGGAAATTAAAAATTCAGCCAATCATCTCTATGATTGACTTTGGTTTAATAACAGTAAACCCAAATCTGTGAGTCTAATAATCTACACTGTATAGAAGACATCAGAATGTTTTACTCTTTGTCCAAATATTTGTTACTATATAAACTTTCGGTTTTAAAATGATTTCCTCTAGAATTTATAATATATTGTGAGAAGTCAAGTTAGAATACAGAAATCTTGAGGAGCCCGGAAATGAGCCTTTAACATACAGTCTTTGGAAAGAAGTAATATTAAACAGAAGTGGACATGGAACAGACTGGTTCAAAATTGGGAAAGGAGTACATTAAGGCTGTATATTGTCACCCTGCTTATTTAACTTATATGCAAAGTACATCATGTGAAATGCCAGGCTGGATGAATCAAAAGCTAGAATCAAGATTGCAGGGAGAAATATCAACAATCTCATATATGCAGATGATAACTACCCTAATAGTAGAAAGTAAAGAGGAAGTAAGAGCCTTTTGATGAAGGTGAAACAGGGGAATGAAAAAGCTGACTTGAAATTCAACATTCAAAAAACTAAGACATGGCATCTGGTCCCATCACTTCATGGCAAATAGATGGGTAAAAAGTGGAAGCAGTGACAGATTTTATTTTCTTGGTCTCCAAAATCACTGCAGATGGTGACTGCAGCCATGAAATTAAAAGATGCTTGCTTTTTGGAAGAAAAGCTATGACAAACCTAGACAGTGTATTAAAAAGCAGAGACATTACTTTGCCAACAAAGGTCCATCTAGTCAAAGCTATGGTTTTTCCAGTAGTCATTTATGGATGTGAGAGCTGGGCCATAAAGAAGGCTGAGCATCGAAGAATTGATGATTTCGAAATGTGGTGTTGCATAAGACTCTTGAGAGTCCCTTGGACTGCAAGGAGATCAAACCAGTCAATCCTAAAGGAAATCAGTCCTGACTATCCATTGGAAGGACAGATGTTGCAGCTGAAGCTCCAATACTTTGGCCACCTGATGTGAAGTGCCAGCTCATTAGACAAGACACTGATGCTGGGAAAGATTAAAGTCAAAGGGAGAAGAGGGTGGCAGATGATGGTTGGATGGTATCACTGACTCAATGAACAGGAGTTTGAACAAACTCCAGGAGATAGTGAAGGACAGAGAAACCTGACATGTTGCACTCTATGGGGTCGCAAAGAGTTAAACACAATCTGAGTGCTTTACATATTATGCCATGCTGACTAGTGGCTTATTTATGAAGAAAACCGCTTAAAATGTGTATTTTGTGAGACAAAACAAGAATTCTAGTACTATATGTCTGCCCAGTATGACATCATCCTGTAATGTTTTACTTTATTCATTAATACATTCATTCACTCATCCTGAAACATTCACCAAGATACTTATTGCTTACTACTGAAGCAATAATTTATAATTGCTTACTACTATTTATTTATAAATAAATAGCAGCACACCAGGCCTCCCTATCCATCACCAACCCCTGGAGTTCACTCAGACTCACGTCCATTGAGTCAGTGATGCCATCCAGCCATCTCATCCTCTGTCATCCCCTTCTCCTCCTGCCTCCAATCCCTCCCAGCATCAGAGTCTTTTCCAATGAGTCAACTCTTCGCATGAGGTGGCCAAAGTACTGGAGTTTCAGCTTTAGCATCATTCCTTCCAAAGAAATCCCAGGGCTGATCTCCTTCAGAATGGACTGGTTGGATCTCCTTGCAGCCCAAGGGACTCTCAAGAGTCTTCTCTAACACCACAGTTCAAAAGCATCAATTCTTCGGCGCTCAGCCTTCTTCACAGTCCAACTCTCACATCCATACATGACCATAGGAAAAACCATAGCCTTGACTAGATGGACCTTTGTTGGCAAAGTAATGTCTCTGCTTTTCAATATGCTATCTAGGTTGGTCATAACTTTCCTTCCAAGGAGTAAGCATCTTTTAATTTCATGGCTGCAGTCACCATTTGCAGTGATTTAATTAGTTAGTTAGGAGGCTATTAAAGTAAATATCTTTAAAAAGGGAAGGAATTAAAAAAATATCTGGTGAGAAACTGATAGTTTGAAGTAAGTTATTGGTAGAAGAACTAGAAATATGCAAATGGATTTAGGAAATGTTTATGATCTAAGGTTGGCAAGATTTTATGAAAATTGATGAATGATCTAGACAGCAATGAATTTGTAATAGGATGAGGGAGAGATGTCAAACAAGACTATCAAATAACTGAGTTTGGAGGCTGCATCTTCACACAAACAACTGATAGGAAATATTATAAAAGGATCATGTGAGGGAGTAAAGCTATTGGATTGTGTCTAATCTTATAATCCATCTTTGTTCCATACCCAAAGTTTGCAATACGTTATTGCTTCTATCATTTTTGGCTAGATTTTCTCTATTATAAAAACAATCCAGGCTATTTCTTTTAATAAAGGAAAGAAAGAGAACTATAGAAAAAGACAAAGTAATTATTTATTCTATCAATTTTAATTAAAAATTTGTAAAAAATATTGGCTAGATAGTATATGAATATTTTACTTGAGATTTAAGTCTTTATGAGAGTATATCTGCTTTCAATCTAACTTTCTTAAAGGAGTCTAAAGTGTAAATCCAGGATAAATTTAAGATGTAATGGCTACAAGTTAGAAAAAGTTCTAGTTAACCTTAAAATTGGTTAACAATCATTGTTAGATTTTTCTAGTCAATTGGAGCAAGAGGGACTACCATGAGTTATTTTCAGAGCTTCTCTATTCATTCACATCTGTTTTTCACACCATATATATTTGATTGCAGCTGGCCTTCTGAGAGGTAATCATGATTGTTTCAGCAGAGAGATGACATAGTAGGATGCATGAAGACTTTTTTCTAGGTTTTAATGTGAGAGAATTTACTCTTTGGGATTTTAAATTGCAGACAAGACCCCTGCTATAATGTTTCCCTGTTCAATAGCTTCAGCTTTATTAGGTAATACTGACTTTTCCAAATATGATATTTTATACACAATGGTTCTTTAATGTAATCACAAACTGTGTCATTAAGGAAATGTGCTGTGTCTTGAATAAGGATATTCAGACAAAAATAAATACAGATATAACAAACAAATTATATAATCATCATTCTTCTGCTCTATGGCTGACCAGAGTTTGAGCAATTTCATTGACCTTTTAGCTATAAACTAAGAAAGACTAACAGAAAGCTTATTCAGTGATAGGTATAATTCTTCATAACATGCAATGTTTACAGTGGTTAAACGTTAGTGTCTTTAGAATTATAGGCTTAGGTGTTATTTTTCAAACTGTGTCTCATATCTGATTTAAAATAGTGCCAATTTTCTGACAGGTATTCAGTTCTATAAGGTACTGAATACATTACAGTAGGTGGGTGGGATTGCTAAATGATATTTCATATACATTGTTGATATGCTGAGAAATATGAGTATTATTCTTAAAATCTGAATTAAAAGAGTTTCTCAGAGACATGTAAGACTTTGGATATTATTTCTGTTGAAGAAAGAATATAAAAACTGTTGGAGGCCAGAGTGAGGTACTCCACCCATGGCAAAGGTCATGAGGAAGGAGGCTCAACGTACGCAAAGGCGGGATCGAGCCTCAGGAGTCCCCCTGGAAATCCTCGAGCGTCTACCCCCATAACCAGAGCCTGCCTACTTTACTACTTTGTGCTCTTACCTACACCTCTGACTTTATGGGGGGCTGTCCCCCACCACCTCTTTCGGAGAAGGAGTTAACCTAGAGCTCCAGTCAATAAAAATTCTTGGGTGTGACAAGAGTGTTTTAACCTACAAACTCCTCTGAAGGTTCTCTAGCCTGCCTGACAGGCTCCTCCGGCCACATGTGATTGCTCACAGCCTCCCAACCGTGAGAGGCACAAGATGCTTTAAACCCTCTAAAAACAGGTTCTTTAGAGAAGTTAGAAAACTATAAGTATAGTGGGCTAATTAGAAATTGTGTTGGTGAAGGGTTTTTCATTTGTTGAGCCAATGTTTGTTGCTAAGTCTCCATACCCCCTGCCCTTACACACATTAATGAATGTATAGAAGAAATAAGTATTAACCTTTGATATTAATCACGTTAGACCTTAGGCTAAGTAAATTCTTTCCTTAACTAAAACCCACTACACCGTCACCCTATAGGAATGTAACTTTATTTGGGTGGTGTCTGTTTTGAGAATAATCAGCCCTGGAGAAATAAGTGTCCTGATTGACTGACCGCTGTCACAAGGAGAGGGTCATAAATTGTCAGCAGGCCCCCCTGGCCAGAAGATGATGTAACACCCCTAAGACCTCTGTATACATTTGTATGAAGCACCTGACTTTGATAAAAGTCAGGACTGCTGACCCCGCGTGACTTTTGCATAACATCTCAGTGTATAAAAGTAGACCATGGAAAATAAAGAATTTGGATCAGTTTCTCGAAATACTGGTCTTCCCATGTCTCTCTCTCTTTCACTCTGGCTGAGTCTCCATCTGGAGTGCGGAACCCACCATGCTTACTAATTATGCCTGGGCTTCTAAGATCCGACCGGGGAGGCCTCAGTGTCTCCTCTCTTTCGGGAGAACAGAAGGACGCCTGCGGCCTACGTAAGTGGTGCAAACTTCTTGTCTTGAAGTTTTATTGGTCTCCCGCGTAAACCAAGCTACTCAGCCTCTTTTCTCCACTGAATTTTCCTACTGAGCTATCCTCATTCTATCACTCTTTATATCCTTAATTAACGTTTAATTAAGCAATTGTTTCCTGATCTTCGCCTACGCCGTCTCTCCTTCAAATACCCTGGAGCAGCCGGGGCTGGTCCCCGGCAAAAAACTTTTAACAGGAGGAAAATATTCATCTTTTACGTCAGTTCAGTGCAGGTCAGTTGCTCAGTCGTGTCCAACTCTTTGTGACCCCATGGACTGCAGCACACCGGACTTCTCTGTCCATCCTTTTAAAGGAATACATTTTAACTGCTAATCTCTACTCAGTTTCAGTTCAGTTTAGTCACTCAGTCATGTCCAACTCTTCGTGAGCCCATGGACTGCAGCACGCCAGGCCTTCCTGTCCATCACCAACACCCCAAATCTACCCAAACCCATGTCCGTTGAGTGGGTGATGCCATCCAAACATCTCATTCTCTGTCGTTCCCTTCTCCACCTGCCCTCAATCCTTCCCAGCATCAGAGTCTATTCCAATGAGTCAGCTCTTTGTATCAAGTGGCCAAAGTATTGGAGTTTCACCTTCGACATCAGTCCTTCCAATGAACATCCAGGACTGATCTCCTTTAGGATAGACTGGTTGGATCTCCTTGCAGTCCAAGGGCCTCTCAAGAGTCTTCTCCAACACCACAGTTCAAAAGCATCAATTCTTCAGTGCTCAGCTTTCTTTATAGTCCAACTCTCACATGCATACATGACTACTGGAGAAACCATAGCTTTGACTAGATGAACCTTTGTTGGAGAAGTAATGTCTCTTTTTTAAAATATGTTTTCTAGGTTGGGTCATAACTTGCCTTCCAAGGAGTAAGCGTCTTTTAATTTCATGGCTGCAGTCACCATCAGCAGTGATTTTGGAGCCCCCCAAAATAAAGTCTGACACTGTTTCCTCATCTATTGCCCATGAAGTGATGGGGCCAGATGCCATGATTTTAGTTTTCTGAATGTTGAGCTTTAAGCTGACTTTTTCACTCTCCTCTTTCACTTTCATTAAGAGGCTCTTTAGTTCTTCTTAACTTTCTACCATAAGGGTGGTGTTATCTGCATATCTGAGGTTATTGATATTTCTCCCAGCAATCAGGATTCCAGCTTGTGCTTCATCCAGCCCAGCTTTTCTTATGATGTACTCTGCATATAGGTTAAATAAGCAGGGTGGCGATATACAGCCTTGATGTACTCCTTTTCCTATTTGGAACCAGTCTGTTGTTCCATGTCCAGTTCTAACTGTTGCTTCCTGACTTGCATATAGATTTCTCAAGAGGCAGGTCAGGTGGTCTGGTATTGCCATCTCTTTCAGAATTCTCCACAGTTTATTGTGATCCACGCAGTCAAGGCTTTGGCATAGTCAATAAAGCAGAAATCTATACTACCAGTGAAAAGAAAGGAAAAAAAAATGACAGAGCTCCTACCTTAAAGAAGCTTGTAATCTAGTAGACAAAAGAGGCAATCAAACACATAATTAAGATGGAATTTATTAATTGCTCCTAGAGGCATGTACAACATTTTAGAAGAACTCCAAAGAGGTGGCCAAAATTCAGCCTGGGAAGGAACAGCTATTAATAGCCAGGAGTCTTTTCAGTTGCATGTGATAGAATTTCAACTTAGGCTTAGCCAGACCTGGATTTATTTGCTCACATAACTGAGCAATTGCTGTTGCATCTACTTGGGATGGAGTACTCCTATCAAGTATTAGGAATTGTGGAGAGATGGAGATGAGGTGCCACCTTCCATTTTAGTAGACCTGAGGGATGTGGAAGTATCTCACTTCAGTCTCTTTCTTGCCCTGTTGAGAAGGAATTTCAGAGCCCAAAAGCAAAGGATGGAAAACCCAGGAAGCAGATGTCCTTCCCATGAGTTGAGGCTCAGGAGTAGTCTCATATAGTACAGAGACTACTTACCTACAGAAGAAAGGGTACAACTGAGATTGTGTAAAGAACAGTGGGTAGTGTATATATGTCAATTTTAATCTCTCAATCTGTCCCACCCTCCAAAACAGGTAGCTAGTTGAATAGCATAGGGAGCTCGGCTTGATGCTCTGTGGTGACCTAGAGGGGTAGGATGTGGGGGTATGTGGGTGGTCTAAGTAGGAGGGGATATATGTATACAAATAGCTGATTCACTTTGTTGTACAGCAGAAACTAATACAACACTGTAAAGCAGTTATACTCCAATTAAAAAAAAAGCAGTGGGCAAAGCAATGGCATTATTGTGAATCAACACTCCTCATCATGTTTTGCTCTAAGACAGTAACCTCAGTATGAAGCCTGGAACAGCCCTGTGATGACCAGAGGGTAAGGCTTGGGGAGTCGGCATTTCATTAGACATCTTCAAGAAATGACAGTTACTTGAATTATTGTACCTTTGATTTTTATCCCCAGTCTGATGTGGTTTCCCTGGTGGTTCAGTTGGTAAAGAACACGCCTGCAATGCAGGAGACCTGGGTTCGATCTCTGGGTCAGGAAGACCCCCTGGAGAAGGAAATGGCAACCTACTCCAGTATTCTTGCCTGGAGAAGTCCATGGACAGAGGAGCCTGGTGGGCTACAGTCTGGGGGTCACAAAAACACAAGTGAGCATCTGAGCATATTATACCATAGCATTCTGATGTAGCCTCAGGGGAAATAGCTATCATATTTTTACAGTTATTAGCTTGTGCTGCACGATAATGCATTCTGCAAAAGTAAAGTATCTTATTTATCTCTGTGCTCCCACTGCATAGTGGACACCGTACACTGGACACTCAATGCATGACAATTAGATTCAATGAATCTAGTGAGGTCACAGCAGTAGCTAAAGTTTTCTATCTTGTGGTTATTTGGATTTATTGGAGATCCTGTCGAATTTTCTATTTGGAGAAACAGAAGTACTTAAAAATAATGCGGTGTCCCTGGTGGCTCAGTTGGTAAGGTATCCACCTGTAATGCAGGAAACCCAGGTTCAGTCCCTGGGTAGGGAATACCCCCTGGAGAAGGAAATAGCAACCCACTCCAGTATTCTTGCCTGGAGAATCCCATGGCCAGAGGAACCTCGTAGGTTACAATCCATGGGATCATAAACAGTGGGATATGACTGAGTGTCTGAGCATATTATTATATTATCATCAAAAACTGTACTTCTATAATATTTCTGCTTTAAGAGGTAACAACTCAGAAGCAAGCTAAAATTCAAGATGAGCCAGAATATATCTGGGAATAAAAACAATAAATTTCATATCTCTGCTTACTCATTTAGGGCATCTAAACAAACAAACAAAAAATCCAGTTCAACAAATTTTTCTGTTGCATATTTTAAAACTGGCCCTGTGATTACATTCTAGAAGGGAATCAACGGGAAAAATGTCTTTTCATATAGCTTATATATTCTGTTTAAAACATTCATGAAAAATAATAACCTCTGAAATATCAGCACATTAGGAAAGGTCAAGATTAAAATGCCATATTTGTTGGAAATTTGACATGTTTTGTTTTTTGTTGGCTGGAATTCATCTTTAAAAATGTCCATTTTGATAGCAGGTCTAATATCAAATGCATTTTTTTTTCCTGGCAGAGTTTTCTACATTTTCTCTCATTATAAAGGTTCTGTATTCAGACAAGGGCAATTCTTTTGAGGACACATAAGGCAGAAGCTTGTAATGCAGTTACTTGTCCAAAGAGTTCTTGGCTCTGTCGTGTTGAAAATAACAGAAATGAATTTGGACATCCCAAACCCAGTCAGATATGACTAGGAAGACAATGAAAGGAACAGATGGGTATCTTTGCAAAGCAACAAACTCAGAGCCACACTTGGGGTCATGCCCATCTATTCAGGAGCTGTGAGAAAGGGAATAGAGGGTCAGGGAGAAGGACTTAAAACTTTCTCTGGTGAGAAATCTCTCTTCAGAGTCTTAAAGATACTGGAAACTAAAATGCATATTGTTCAGATTTATTATACAGAGAATACCAACCTTTTGAACTATTGCTTTATGGATAATACACCATGTTTAAAGGCGTACAAGCTAACAAGTTTTCGAATGTGTATTTCAGTACATAAAATGCAAGTTCTTCATTATTAGGATATGTTTTCCTAGAAAAGAAGACAAAGAATCTTTGAAACAGCATAACGAACCCTATGTCCTAATATTGCTTTGGGTACAGGCTAATGAGGATCCTACCATGGACCACTCAATCGTTCTCCTTTGTTGTTCTCTGATTTTTCATAATCAGCCATATTTTCATATCAATGCAACTAAATGAGGATGCCAATATAACACAGGAGTGGTGAGAGAAGTTCACTTGGTCTATAGGTTATTGGTTTCAAAAGTTTTCAGGGCAGCTGTAGCCACTATGGACAACAGTATGGAGGTTTCTTAAAGAAGTAGAAATAGAGTCACCACATGATCCTGCAATATCATTCCTGAGCATGTCTAGAGAAAACTCTAATTAGAAAACATACAGGAACACTGGGGAATGTTGATAGCATCACTATCTGCAATAGCCTAGACATGGAAGCAACCTAAATGTCCATTGACAGATAACAGATAAAGAAGAAGCAGTTCATATACACAATGCAGTATTACTCAGATATCATGTATCTGTCTTGGGATCTAAAAAAGGATACAAATGAATTTATTTACCAAACAGAAACAGACTTGCATACATAGAAAACAAACTTATGGGGACGTTTCCTATCAAAGGGGATGGTGGTAGTGAGGGATAAATTAGGAGCCTGGGATTAACAGACACAAACTACTACATATAAATAGATAAACAACAAGGTTCTACTCTATAACAAAGGGAACTTTATTCAATATCTTGTAATAAACAATGATGAAAATGAATATATATACATAAATATATATACAACTGTAATATATATATATGTGTGTGCGTATATATATAACTGATCCTCTTGCTGTACACCAAAAACTAAGACAACATTGTAAAGCAACTAAAATTTTTTTTAAAAATGTGTTTGGCAAATCAAATGCCTGTAAACCTTGTTATTTGGGAAAAAGGACATTTCAATAAAAACAATGATAACCAAAGGGCATACATGAATTTGGAGCGAGGAAATAATTTACTTAGAAACTGTCAGCATAATGATAATTTGTAAGTTATATGTTACATAAGAAGTGTGATGCACTTCTTATTGTAAGTTACTTAACTCAGATCTAGATGGTTGATAACCATAGAAAAGCAAAGATTTTTTTTTTGTGTGTGTGAAATATACATAATATTAAACTTCCTGTTAAGTGTTCAATTCAGTGGCATTAAGTACATTCACACTGTTGTACAACTGTTGATACTGTACATCTCTAGAACTTTTTCTTTATCCCAAACTGAACTCTGTGCCCATTAAACAATGTCTTCATTACTCCCTTTCCCCAGCCTCTAGTAACCAGTATTTTCTGCTTTCTATTTCTACAAATGTTGACTCTCCTGTGATTTTTATATAAGTAGTGTTAGTCGCTCAGTCGTGCCCAACTCTTTGCGACCCCATGGACTGCAGCCCACCAGGCTTCTCTGTCCATGGGACTTTCTAGGCACGGGTACTGGAGTGGGTTACATAAGTGGAGCCATACAATATGTTAAATTTGGGGTCTCACTTATTTTACTTAGCATAATGTTTTCAAGTTTCATCTATACTATAGCGTATATCAGAACCCCATCCCCATTTGCACTGAATGATGCTGCACTGCATGGACATACTGCATTGCTTATTCATCATCTGTCACTGGACATTTAGGTTGTTTCCTCCTTTAGGCACTGTGCATACTGCTGCTGTGAACACTGGTGTGCATCCATCTATTCGAGTCTCTGCTTTCAGAGATTCTTTTGGGTATATTCCTAGAATTGGCATTGGAGGATCATACAGTAATTTTATGTTTGCTTTTTTGAGGAAACATCATACTGTTTCCCACAGCACCTGCACCATTTGACATTCCTACCAGCAGTGTATAAGTGTTCCAGTATTTCTACATCCTTGCCAATACTTCTTTTTCTTTTTCCTTGATAATAGCCATCTTAATGGGTGTGAAATGATATCTTTTTGCAGTTTTCATTTTCATTTCCCTCATGACTAGCAGTGTTGAGCACCTTTTCATGTGCTCATTGGCCATTTGTGTATCTTTTCTGGATAATTGTCTGTTAAGCCCAATTTTTAATTGTGTTGTTTTTTTGGGGTTTTGCTTTTATTGAGTGGTAGTTTTATATATTCCAGATATTAATTCCTTATCAGATATATTATTTTAAAATATTTTCTTCCATTTTATGTATTATCTTTTCACTCTTTTGATAGTGTCATTTGATACAAAGAAGTTTTCAATTTTGATGTCTCAATTAATTTATTTTTTCTTTTTTTGCCTATGCATTTTGTGTTATAGCCAGAAATTGTTGCCAAATCCAATGTAAGAATCTTTTTGAATGTATTCCCATAATCTAGAAACCTTGATTTTATAACATCTCTTTCCATTCTTTAGTTGCACTTTTCACATCCTCTTATCACACAAAGGACAAATAGGACTATGATCTAGGTTGCCAAAAATACTTAATGTATAAGCCTACGCTTGTAATACACATAATTAAACCTGTGCTAGTTTATGATTCGTCTTTCCCTTTTTTAGGAACTCTTTTGAGATTTAATTTTAAAGGTATAGAAACAAAAGAATCACCCAACTCTTCTGTCCTATTTGGCAACAGTTATACAGTTGGCTTAAATCTCAACATTCAGAAAACTAAGATCATGGCATCTGGTCCCATCAGTTCATGGGAAATAGATGGAGAAACAGTGGAAACAGTGTCAGACTTTATTTTTGGGGGGCTCCAAAATCACTGCAGATAGTGATTGCAGCCATGAAATTAAAAGACACTCCTTGGAAGGAAAGTTATGACCAACCTAGATAGCATATTCAAAAGCAGAGACATTACTTTGCCAACAAAGGTCCGTCTAGTCAAGGCTATGGTTTTTCCAGTAGTCATGTATGGATGTGAGAGTTGGACTGTGAAGAAGGCTGAGCACCGAAGAATTGATGCTTTTGAACTGTGGTGTTGGAGAAGACTCTTGAGAGTCCCTTGGGCTGCAAGGAGATCCAACCAGTCCATTCTGAAGGAGATCAGCCCTGGGATTTCTTTGGAAGGAATGATGCTAAAGCTGAAACTCCAGTACTTTGGCCACCTCATACGAAGAGTTGACTCATTGGAAAAGACTCTGATGCTGGGAGGGATTGGGGGCAGGAGGAGAAGGGGACGACAGAGGATGAGATGGCTGGATGGCATCACTGACTCGATGGACGTGAGTCTGAGTGAACTCCGGTGATGACAGTTGGTAATGGACACAGAGGCCTGGCGTACTGCGATTCATGGGGTCGCAGAGTCGGACATGACTGAGCGACTGAACTGAACTGAACTGAAGTGACTAACCATAAGTGGGACTTTCACACTTCTGAAAATTGATCTAAGCTCTTTGCATACATTAATTCATTTGTTCCTCAAACAATTCATTTATTCCTCACAACTATCATTATCATTATCACCATCCTCATCTTCAGTTTAGAGTTGAAAAAACGGAAGTATAGAAAGGTTGATTAACTTGGCAAAGGTCTCACGGTAAGTGATAGAGCCCAGATCTGAAGCCAGAAATCCATGCGCTTACTGCTCTCCATGTACTCCACGCACACTTCCAATAATGAGAGTTAGGAGTCTAGGAGGGATAGACACGAGAGTTTTATCATGATATTTACCTCGATATAAACCTTCTGTGAACCTCTAGTCCCCAAAGGGTAAATAAAAGACCTAGGTTCTTAGCATGATATTTAACATTCTTCAAAATCTGGCTCCAGCTTTTGTTTCCCTCTTCTTTGTAACATTATCACACTCTGTTTAAACAGATAAGCTTAAAAACTGCGAGGCTTGTCTCTAATGCCATTACTTATATCATTCCCCACAAGTGGGTTTATTTTCATCTCACCATCCTTATCTATTGGCATTCTATCCATCTTAGAAGTCTGGTTCACATCTTAGGAGGCTGATCCTGCCATAATTATTTTTCTTTTAATTTCAAATACAAGTGTCCTTTCCCTTCTGTATCACCTACCGCATATGCAGTCCACTCATTTACACTTTCATTCATTCACTAAATAGTACTTTTCAAATATTGCTGTACTTCATGGCCATTTCTGAATATAACATACTGCCAATATCAGATTTTAAAATCTTGGAAAGCATATACCATATAGTTCCCACTTTTATATTCCCCATGGTACTTAGCATAGGAGGAACTTAATAAATATAGATTCATTCACTAATTAGCTGAGTTATATGACCAAACTTAAGCTGGCAATCTGATTTTTATGAGATTATTACTATAAGGATAAGCTCTCTTTATTTAGAAACTTCTGTCGTGATCAGTGAGAAACTAAGGATTAGAAAAAACTCACATATGAAAGAACTATTATATACCAAACTAAATGTCAAACTGTGCGTGAGTGTTCAGTCATTCAGTTGTGACTGACTCTTTGCAACCCTATTGACTGTAGCCTGCTAGGCTCCTCTGTCCATGGAATTTTCCAGGCAAGAATGCTGAAGCAGGTTGCCATTTCCTTTTCCAGGGGATCAAACCCTTCTCTGAAATCTCCTACATTGGCAAGCTGATTCTTTACCACTAGTGTCATCTGGGAAGCCTCTAAGGACTTTTTTCTAAGTTAAGGAAAGTTGATAAATCTGACAGTAGAGTTATTTTTAGAATAATGCAGTAGAGTTAAGTGAAATGAATTAATGAAAAGCAATACACAGACTAGTATGATTTAAAATGGAAATAATTAGATATTTAGAAGTTTTTGAAAAATCATAATGAAATAATTGATTTCTAGGAGAGGTTAATGACCATACTTCTCAGACCTTTAAATCTCACCAAGAATCCCTTTTTTTCATCCCTAAATAATGAAGATAACATCTTTTTAAGATGAAAGAATGATATGCATCTTGTAAAGGGGAAAACACCATAAACAGTCTTATTTTACATCTCTAATTTTTTCTGTCTAGAAAAAGTACAGAGATTTCTCTTTAATTTGACAGCTTCCAGGAAAACCGACCGAGTCACCTGGTCAGTGAAAAGATAAGACAAGTGAAGTGAAACTAGAACAAGTAGAAGACAGAACATAGGTATTCAAACCTTAGATGCCAGGCTACTTAGCTTACCTGTGAAATGATTGCAATGAGCACATTTAAAGCGATAAGGTGAAATGGACAGATTTTTGTTTTCAAGAGACATGTAGCTCAGATACGCAGATGACACCACCCTTATGGCAGAAAGTGAAGAGGAACTGAAGAACCTCTAGGTGAAAGTGAAAGAGGAGAGTGAAAAAGCTGGCTTAAAACTCAACATTAAAAAAACTAAGATCATGGCATCTGGTCCCATCACTTCAGGCAAATAGATGGGGAAACAATGGAAACAGTGGAAGATTTCATTTTCTTGGGCTCCAAAATCACTGCAGATGGTGACTGTAGCCATGAAATTAAAAGACATTTTCTCCTTGGAAGAAAAGCTATGATCAACCTAGACAGTATATTAAAAAGCGGAGACTACTTTGCCGACAAAGGTTGGTCTAGTCAAAGCCATGGTTTTTCCAATAGTCATGTATGGATGTGAGAGTTGTACTATAAAGACAGCTGAGTGCCGAAAAATTGATGCTTTCAAAATACGGTGTTGGAGAAGACTCTTGAGAGTCCCTTGGACTGCAAGGAGATCAAACTAGTTCATCCTAAAGGAAATCAGTCCTGGGTGTTCATTGGAAGGACTGATGCTGAAGCTGAAACTCCAATACTTTGGCCACCTGATGTGAAGAACTGACTCATTGGAAAAGATCCTGATGTTGGGAAAGACTGAAGGCAGGAGGAGAAGGGGTCCACAGAGGATGAGATGGTTGGATGGCATCACCTACTCGGTGGACATGAGTTTGAGCAATCTCTGGAAGCTCGTGATGGACAGGGAAGCCTGGAGTGCTGCAGTCCATGGGGTCGCAAAGAGTCAGACATGACTGAGCAACTGAACTGAACTGTAGCTTTGTTGACACCACGGCCACAGGGCAGCACCGAAAAGCCCAAGTGGCAGCGAAGGTCTGAGGAGTCACGTGGCCTTTGCTGGCCACCGTAGGGCACCGATCCAGGGGCTCTGAGGTCTAATCCATCCATTTCAAACACTAGCCCAGAATCAGGTGTGCCGCGGGTCCAGCCTGGTGGGTGACTTCTATGTGGTTCCAAAACCCCAGACCATCTCTGAAATGAGAGTTGACTTGTCTAGACTCTGGTCTTTGGAGATGCGAATAGGAATATGTAGCTGGAAATCAGATGTGAGGAGCTGGTGAACAAGGTCGCAGCAGAATTTGAAGGGCCCTTGAGGCTTGAATTGTTGCCCTGACAATCCGGATCCACAGTTATTAGGAATCCGTGTGGCAAGGTCAAAGATCAGAGCCCATAAACATTGGTTGATGTTGAGCTAGAGGAAGAAGCTCAAGGAACGTTCCTAAGAACAGCCAGGGGGTTATTGAGAGAACAAGGAGCTGGAGATCTGCTTCTCTTTCCTCTTTGTGCCTTCGAACAGCTCCTCCCTGGAGGTAAGAAGACCAGGTGGCTCCTTATGGGGGTTGGTGTGGGAGGCTTTCCAAAAGGTCTAGGGTGCTGGAAAAGAAACAATAAATTATGTAAAATCAGAGATAGAGGTGGGAAAGGAACAGGAAGAACCACAATGAAAACGTAGAGGGTAAATTTGAGAGACGGGACAGGAAAAGTTAGGTTGGGTGATGCTGAGTCACTTCAGTCATGCCCAACTCTTTATGACACCATGGACTGTACCCTGCCAGGTTCCTCTATCCATGGGATTCTCCAGGCAAGAATACTGGAGTGAGTAGCCATGCCCTCCTCTAGGGGATCTTCCTGACCCAGCAATTGAACCCAGGTCACTTATGTCTCCTGCATTGGCAGGCATGTTCTTTACCACTAGTGCTACCTGGGAAGCCCAAAAGTGAGGTTTAGTCAGTTCAGTTGCTCAGTCATGTCCAACTCTTTGCTACCACATGGACTGCAGCATACCAGGCTTCCCTGTCCATCTCTAACTCCCAGAGCTTGCTCAAACTCACTTGAGTTGGTGATGCCATCCAACCATCTCATCCTTTGTTGTCCCTTCTCCTCCCACTTTCAATCTTTCCCAGCATCAGGGTCTTTTCAATTGAACCCATCAGTTCTTCGCATCAGGTGGTCAAAGTATTGGAGTTTCAGCTTCAGCATCAGTCCTTCCAATGAACATTCAAGACTGATTTCCTTTAGGATTGACTAGTTGGATCTCCTTGCAGTCCAAGGGACTCTCAAGAGTCTTCTCCAACACCACAATTCAAAGGCATCAATTCTTTGGTGCTCAGCTTTCTTTATGGTCCAGCTCTCATATCCATACATGACTACTGGGAAAAGCATAACTTTGACTTTACAGACCTTTGTCAGCAAAGTGATATTTCTGCTTTTAAATATGATGTCTTAGGTTGGTCATAGCCTTTCTTCCAAGGACCATCTGCAGTGAATATGGAGCCCAAGAAAATAAAGTTGTCACTGTTTCCATTGTTTCCCCATCTATTTGTCATGAAGTGATGGGACCTGATGCCATGATGTTCATTTTTTTTTTTTTTTTTTGAGTGTTGAGTTTTAAGCCAGCTTTTTCATTCTCCTCTTTCACTTTCATCAAGAGGCTCTTTGGTTCCTCTTCACTTTCTGCCATAAGGGTGGTGTCACTGAATATCTGAGGTTATTGATGTTTCTCCTGGCAATCTTGATTCCAGCTTGTGTTTCATAAATCTGGCACTGTTAGTGGTCATGCCTCGACTGAAAGAGCGTGAAGGAAGAAACCGAGAGAAGAGGGCTTTTAAAATCAGTTCCGATGAGGTGGTTCCCTGGGAATTCTGAATGTTGATGGGAACATGCTAAGCAATTACCACTGCATTTCTAAATATTTCTATATCTGATCTAGAGAAAACCAACAGTTTTTATGTTTAAAATTGAAATCTTCCAAGAAAATTTGGCATACATATAGAAGAAATTTTGCCTAGATTCTAATTCCGACATTTCCAGGTCCAGAACAGCCCTGAAATCTTGGACTGTCACCACCTCTGGAACCCAGTTTCTAAATATTTAAAAGTAGGGGCCTGACATACAATATCTCTAATCTCTATCTGAAATTTCTTAGGGATCCTTTTTAAATTTAAAGGTTTTAGTCTCTGTATGCATGCCAAGTTGCTTCAGTTGTGTCTGACTCTTTGCGATCCCATGGACTGTAGCCTGTCAGACTCCTCTGTCCATGGGATTCCCCTGAAAAGAATACTGGAGTGGGTTGCTGTGCCCTCCCTCAAGGCATCTTCCCCATCCAGGGATGGAACCCATGTCTCTTATGTCTGTCTTCTGCTTTGGCAGGCAGGTTCTTTACCACTAGCATCATGTGGGAAACCCTTTTCTCTGTAAGCCTTAGGTTATCTTCTTATAGCCATCTCTAACATCCGGAAAATGCAGAGTAAATGTTTCCATTCTCTAATGACATGACAAAATGAAACCTGAGGAAATGCTGTAGAAACTTTTGTAAAGGTTTATACCCTTTTTGTCCATGTTCTTTTTATTTGTAGGCATTGTATAGTTCATATATATGTATGTATGTATACATACACACACACATTGGGGCTAGTATGAGAAGGTAAAACTGTAGTGAACTTATAGTGGCAAATGGAAGAGGAACAGACATATAAACTGGCAAAGAATGTATTGACAGCAATAGAGCTGAAGTGTAGCTGAAGTGTAGAAGCTGTGAGGGGACGAATGAAAGAAAAATGATGTTCCAAGTACTCATCCAGGCAAACATTTGGTGCATGATTTGTTTTTGATACAGTTGTAATGAAATTCCATTCTTCTCTATGGAACAACAGGCCAGATCTTTAGCGCATTGCTGCCTGGTGCCCAGTGGGCAGCGAGTGCCTGATTGCCAGTACCACTTTTTAGCGCATGTTCATCTGCAGGATATTAAACAGATTGCCGTCCTTTTGATGTTTGTGAATATGAGTAGTAAATACCATATTGATATGACTCAATGGATTTGTTTCAGGAAAAAGAAAAAGACAAAGAGGAGGGCGAAGAAAGGAAGAAGGAAGAGAAGGTGGAAGGAAAAGAAATTCACATTGCTCCCTGAAATGAAGGGATGAATTAGGTAAGTCTGAAAGTGTATCAGTTGTTTGGAGGTGAGTAGCACACTCTGTACCTAAAAAGAAATGGTACCTCTTCCAGTTCACTGCCAATTTAATGAGTAAGAGAATGGCTCCCCAAAGAGTCTGCAAATATTTTTTTTCAGAAATAGCAAACAGCAAATGAAGAATAACAAATGTGTTTTATTACAGTTCAGAATTTTCCAGAATGTGCCTTAAGTGGCCATAAACAAGGTATGTGTGTATGAGTATGTGAGTATGCACCATATTATTTGCTATGTTTATAAGAAATCCATAAGTTATTATTAGCTTTACTTTCCATTTTATAAAAAGTCATAAAAGAGTTGTTTGAGATAGACAAAGTTCAAGTAAAACCTTACCAGTTGGATAAAACTAAAGGAACATTAGAGTATAAAAATTAGATTGTAATTTTATTCCCACCATCTTTTTAATGGCATCTAGTAAGTTATTTTAAATTTTCACTTCTTTTATATTAAAAGATGTTGAGCTAGGTGCTCTCTCAAGCCCTGTCCATCCACAGGCTTTACATCATACAGGTGGTCTCGGAGTTTTCACTGGGAACATTGTTTTTGAAAATAGTAAATTCTAGGCAAGTAATCATATTCTCCTGATGAGTTATCTCCTAAATTCTAAAACTATACCCTTTTTGGATTGGGGAAGTGATTTTCTTATTCTTCATCTCATTATTCTCAACCGTGAAGCTGAGATAATGGCATATGGTGGTGATGGTGGTTTAGTTGCTAAGTCGTGTCCTACCCTTGTGACCCCATGGACTGTAGCCTGCTAGGCTCCTCTGTCCATGGGATTTTCCTGGCAAGAATTCTGGAGTGGGTTTCCATTTCCTTCTCCAGGGGATCTTCCCGACCTAGGAACTGAATCCGGGTCTCCTGTACTGAAGGTAGATTCTTAACCAACTGAGCCACCAGGGAAGCCAATTGTAGTATCTGTGGCCTATTTGAAAGAGACCTGGGAAGAAGTGGTCGGTTCATTTGGTAAAATGTACGTGAGGTCGGACAAACCTTATCTTGCAATGAGAGACAGAGAGAAACAGAAAGAGAAACATGCTAATTAGAGCTTCTTGTTCCAAGGTGTCTATTCATCCCCTGCTCTGGTCACTTTGTTAAAGCCATACAAAAGTAGAAACAGGGACATGCAATTACACAGATTGCCTACTTCAGGTTCAGAGCTATCTTCAGCTGTAATCTTTAGAACATTGCTATCTTGGTTTTTGCCTAGCTCTCTTTTGAAGCTCCTAGTGTAGACGTATCTTCCCTGGTGGCTCAGATGGTTAAGAATCTGCCTGCAATGCAGGAGACCTGAGTTTAATTTCTGGGTCTGGAAGATCCCCTGGAGAAGAGAACAGCAATGCACTGCAGTATTCTGCCCTGGCGAAACCCATGGACCTAGGAACCTGGCAGGCTACCGTCCGTGGGATTACAAAGAGTGGGACATAGCTGAGTGACTAACATTTTCACTTTCAGTATAGATATAAACTGTCTTTTCACTGGTTTTGCAAATACTTTTCAAGCTTGGATTTCCTGTGACACTTAAAAACATCCTACAATAACTGAACATAAGAAAGAGTTGCGGATTGTTTACAGTGAACTGAACTCATAGATGGGCTTCCCAGGTGGCACTAGTGGTAAAAAAAATCTGCCTGCCAGTATAGGAGATGTAAGAGATGTGGGTTCGATCCCTGGGTCATGAAGATCTCCTGGAGGAGGGCGTGGCAACCCACTCCAGTATTCTTGTCTGGAGAATCTCATGGACAGAGGAGCCTGGTAGGCCACAGTCTGTTGCTGCTGCTGTTGCTGCTAAGTTGTTTCAGTCGTGTCTGACTCTGTGCGACCCCATAGACGGCAGCCCACCAGGCTCCCCCGTCCCTGGGATTCTCCAGGCAAGAACACTGGAGTGGGTTGCCATTTTCTTCTCCAATGCATGAAAGTGAAAAGTGAAAGGGAAGTTGCTCAATCGTGTCCAACTCCTAGTGACCCCATGGACTGCAGCCTACCAGGCTTCTCCATCCATGGGATTTGCCAGGCAAGAGTGCTGGAGTGGGGTGCCATTGCCTTCTCTAAGGCTATCATCTATAGGTATGCAAAGAGTCAGACACAACTGAAGCAATTTAGCACATACAAACTCATAGATAGCTTAATGTAAGGTTATTAACAATCTTATTACCCTCTACTTTTTCCCCACCAAAGGTCAAGGCCTTCCTTTCTTTTCTTTTTGTAAAATAAATCAATTTATTGAGAGCTGATGTAATAATGAACTGTCGTATATGCTAAACACATAGCAGACAAGGATCCCATGCAGTTTCTCCAAGGCTCAGATAAATCAGGCTGTAAAGGTTGTTGATGGAAACTATGGAGGGATATTTAAATATTAACTTTACTAAGTTTATTTATTTTGTTTTGATTGAAACCATCAGAATGGACTTTCAGTGGGAGGATAAAGTAGATGGCTGTGTGAGATGTTATTGTATTTCCTCTAGACTTTACTGCAAAATTACTCTCGAGAATCTTATTAGTTCTGAATAAAAAGAAAATGGTATGGAAACACATTTTCCATATCTAACAGTCATAGAGTAGGTTTATAATGTTCCACCTAAATAGGGATTGTTTAATGTAACATTTATACTGATGTATTAAGAACAAGGGCTTACCAGTGAGTGAATCAATAGCTTCCCTTTGAGTTTATGGCTTTCAATATCAAAACAATCATATAAGTACCAGATATTAGTCACAGACAGATAATAATTAGGATTATTACCAGGTGAGGAGAGAAAGATGCTTATCGCTCTAAGTCTGATGTCCATTGCTGTTACTCCTAGAGCTGCTTGGACATGGGTACCACACAGGATGTCTCCAGTTAGATTTAATAGTACAGCTTGTTTCTCTTTGAAAGTGTTAGTTGTTCAGTAATGTCCAACTCTTTGCAAACCCATGGACTGTAGCCCACCAGGCTCCTCTAACCATGGGATTTTCCAGGCAAAAATAACTAGAGAGGGTAGCCACTTCCTTCTCCAGGGGATCTTTCCGGCACGAGGCTCAAACCCGCGTCTCTTGCATTGTGGGCAGATTCTTTACCTTCTGAGCCACAAAAGAAGTTTCTCTTTGGATACCTTTAAAACCTCTTTCCCTTCATGGCCTTCTTTGTTTCTTCTCTCTCTTCCTTACCCAACCTTTTCCCTTTCAGCTGTGACTTTCTTGTTTTAATTCACAAATTGTTGTTGTTGTTCAGTCTCTAATTCATGTCTGACTCTTTTGAAAACTTATGGACTGTAGCCTGCCAGGCTCCTCTGTCCATGGGGTTCTCCAGGCAAGACTACTGGAATGGGTTGCCATTTCTTCCTCCAGGGGTTCTTCCTGTCTCTAGATGTTGGCAGGCAGATTCTTTACCACTGAGCCACAGGGTAGCCCTCACAACCTGTGCCTTTGGAAAACAGTATCAGAATTAGATGTTTTTCATTCTCCTGGTTAGTGTTTGAGCTCCTGCTCTCCCACTCACACATATGCCTGACATTAAATGATGACTTGCTGTTTCATAACATGCATGTGATGAGACGCCATCATCATAATTTAACCATGTAGTTCTGCTTAGTGGCAATATAGAGAAATTATTCATTAGCTAATTTTATGATAGAATATACAGAAGCTCCTTAATAGCCTTGGGACAAAGTACTATAATTTATCAATACCATAATAGGTTAAATTATGAAAATGAGACTTATAAAGCCAAAGGTATTTAAAAAAAAAGCTGATAACCACATGAGTATAACACTCAGAAGTGAGGAAGAATGAGATACTGAGTTTGAAGACTTTTAGTCTGATTTTCTTACGGCATCTTTGTTTGTGACTTTTCATAAGGTCATTTGCAGCAGGTCCCAGACTGAGAATTCTGAACAGATAAATGAAATGGGAAATTAATTTGGTTTAAATGATACTAGACATTATCATGTACTTCTCCAGCCTAATCACACAAATGACTTCAAATAAAGCTGATAGACCTTCTAGAGACAGGAAGTAGCACACTCCATACTAGCAGACTATAGAAGCAGAGGATGCATCAGTATGCTTAATAGAAAACAGCAAAGATCAACTAACTGAGCAAACTTTGGTTATATTCCTTCAGAATTTGAGGTGATTATTTTTCTTTATTAAAACTTTTTTTGAGGTATAATTGATGTTTAATAATCTGCACATATTTAAAGTGTTCAATTTTGACATAGTCACCTTTTATATGTCACCATAATTAATAAATGAACATATTCACTCCTTCCTGTTTTGCTTTGTGACTCTTTTAATCATTTTTCCTACCCGCTTCTGCCCACTCTTCATTCCGATCCTCCTCGTGCCTCCTGCCTTCTATTTTCTATACCACTGATTATTGTACCCTATTTTATTTTCTTATACTTTATATTGAATTTGTTATTCTATTTCCAGTTTCTTAAGATTGAAGCTGAGGTCACTGATTTGAAACTTTGTCTCTCTTCTAGGCCTTTAGTCCTAGAAATTTCTAAGTGCTGCTTTAGTGATATGTCAAATTTTGTTATGATGTATCTTCATTTTCATTATGTCCCAAATATTTTTTATTTTTCTTCTTTATCTTTTCAACTTGGGGATTGTTTAAAACTTTTCAACTTAGTGTCCAAATATTTCGACATTTAGAAAAACATTTTATTGATTTATAATTCCATTGTTCTCACACGGCATACTTTATGTGAAATCCTTTTAAATTTATTGAAGATTGGTTGATGGCCTAAATAAGATATGTCTTGGTAAATATTTCATAGGCACTTGAAATGAATATGTATTCTCTTACTGTGTTATGGTATATGAATGTCAATTAAATTATTTGATAGTAAAATTTGAACAATCTATAGTATTGTTCAAATCATTGGTTTTTCTACTTGTTCTGTCAAATGATGAAGAGATATTGAAATCTCTTACTATAATTGTAGATTTATCTACTTTTTCTTTCAGTTCTATCAGATTTTGCTTTATGTATTTTGAAGCTTTGTTAGGTATATAAATATTTAGGATTGTTATATATCTTTAGTGAATTGATCTTTTATCACTGCAAAATGACTTTGTCTATCACTGGTAATACTTTTTGCTTTGAAATTTACTTTGTTATTAATAATCACTTCAGCTTCCTTTCCATTAATATGAGTATGGTATGTTTTTAAAAATCCTTTTTCTTTTTTGACTATTTTGTTCCTCTTTTTATGAAGTATGTTTTTTGGAGGCGGTATGTATTTGAGTCTTCTTTATATGACAATCTTGCTTTCTAATTGAGGTGTTTAGACCATTTACATTTAATGTTCTTATTGTTATGGTTAGGCTTAAATATATTTTCCTGTTATTATTTTTCATTTTTCTATCTTTTCTTTTTTCCTTTTTCATCTCTTTTTTGCCTTCTTTTGGGTCAAATGAATATTTTTATAGTTCTGGCCTATGCACTAAATTTAATTTTTTGTTTTGTTATTTTAGGATTTAGAGTATTGACAGTGTAACTTCAAGTGATATATTATTTCCCATATAGTATATGAACCTTACAATATTTTACATTTCCATCTATCTACTTTCAACTTGCTTGCTATTTTTGTTTTATATATGCTTAACTCGTAGTGTATTATTAGTTTTGTTTGAACAATCAGTTTTTTTCTGCTAGAAAATAATGCTTACTGTAGTATTCCACAGTTTTCCCCTTTTGTTTCTGACATATATCTAGCTAAGGCAATTAAATTAAAAGGTAATTGTAAGAAATATTGTTGAAACCATAATATACTGTTTTATATCAATATAAAACACATACTAAAATAATAAATACCAGTTATTTAAAAAACTTTCTACTGATAATAGTATGTGTATTCGTTGCTCTAAATATATATGTGTATATGTTTACCCTAAAATATTTATTGTGGTGGTCCACATAAGACTATCCTTCTTATAAACTTCATCAGTGGGTTCTCTATATGAAGAATATAAGCATATATGTTATACATACCAAGTAGAGTACGTAAAAATGGAGATATGAAAATAAAAAGTAAAACATGCCCTTCTCCCTATATGATCTACATAGAAAAGTAGTGTAATTGGTGAGGCATGTAAAATGTCTGAAGAATTTTGACAAATATATTTTAGGAAAATATCTAGGCTATGAGAATGCTACATTTCTATTATAAAAACTAATGTTTCCCTTAAACATTCAGTAAAGGTATTGTAGCCTCCCTAATATGTGCAAAAGAGGACTTCGGGATCCATTATAAACAGCAACAGTTACAACAAGATATCCCTCAGTTTTAACAAGGTAGTTACACCTCTTAATCAAGTGTGTGTAGCACAGAGAGCCAAATCCTAGTCCTAAAGGTTAGAAAATGTATGATGAAAAATTCCATAGACAGAATCTCAGTGTTCTGTATTTTAGAGGGAGTGAAGTAGGATTTTATGACAGTGGAGGGGTTGACTCCTAGTGGTTGGTCTGACCTTAACTGCCGATGTTAAAAAACACATCAAATATTTCTGCAGCATTTTCTGCTGTAATTTACTTATTTCCAGCCAAAAGTCTACTTCTAGGGTTCTTTTAAGTCATGAAGTTAAGTGTTCAATGAGTGAAGTTAGAGTCTGTTATAGCGTCATCACACTAAAAGGCAGAATTGCTGGATTTATTTCATTTTGTGAAAAGCTCACATCTTGAGAGTCCATGCTTGGTATTATGAAAATATACTTGAGATGTATCTTGCTCCAATTAACATTATCATGCTAGTCACTATAAAAAAACCCAAGGGCAGACTAGAGAAGTTGTTAGCTTCACTACTTTCAGAAGGCTGACCTGTAACCCAACCCATTGACTTCATCACAGCTTTCTTCCATGTAGAATAACGAATTTCACTTTCTGTGGCTTTGATCTGTGGTTCAAACCGTTCCATCATGATGGTTGACAAATCCTCAGGTTTCAGGCTCCAGACGTTCACCCCTTCTGCAGCTCCTGCTGCCATGGCAGCTCCCAGTGCCATTGTTTCAGGCATGGAGGCTTTTATTACTGGAATATGCAGAATGTCTGCTTGCAGTTGCATAAGAACTTTGTTGTTCGTCATTTCTCCATCCACCTGCAAATGACTGAGCGGAATTCCACAGTCACGGTTCATGGCATCCAGAATCTCTCGGGTTTGGAAACAAATAGCTTCCAATGCGGCAAAAGCAATATGACTCTTATTGGTGAACTGAGTGAGCCCACAGATGATCCCTCTTGCAGTGGGCTCCCAATAAGGTGCATATAACCCTGAAAAGGCTGGGATGAAGTAGCAGCCATAAGAAGTACCTACTTCTTTAGCAAGTTTTTCACTTTCTTCTGAGGTTTTTATAATTCCAAGATTGTCTCTCAGCCAGTGAATAACAGCACCGCCTATGGCCACAGAACCTTCCAGTGCATAAAAAACGGGCTTGTTTTTGCCTAGCTTGTAAGCCACTGTGGTCAGGAGGCCACATTCAGAAAACACGCATTTATGACCTGTATTACATAGTAAGAAGCAGCCTGTCCCATACGTGTTTTTGGCTTGTCCTTCCTGGAAGCACATTTGTCCTACTAATGCAGCAGACTGGTCCCCCAAGCATCCAGATATTGGCACACCTTCCAGGGTCCCAGTTTTCACTCGTCCATAGATCTCAGAAGAACTCCAGATATTTGGAAGAATGTCCATTGGAATTTCAAAAAAATCACACAGCTCTTTATCCCATTCTAAAGAATGGATGTTGAAGAGCATCGTCCTGCTCGCATTTGTTACATCTGTGCAATGGATACCTCCATCAACTCCTCCCGTCAGACTCCAGATAAGCCATGAATCAACAGTACCAAAAAGAGCTCTGCCTTCTTCAACAGCCTTTTGAGCTTTTCTCACATTGTCAAGAATCCAACGAAGTTTCACTGCGCTGAAGTAAGTGCTAAGTGGAAGACCTGTCTTGGACTTGACGAAGTTATTATTTCCTGGAATTTTTTTACTAAGAGTCTCAACAGTAGACTGGGTTCTTACATCAAGCCACATCACAGCATTATAGAGCGGCTCACCGGTTAATTTGTCCCAGACCACGGTGGTTTCCCTCTGATTGCTGACACCTATAGCCTTTATGTTGGATATATCAATATTCAGTTCTTGAAGTTTCTCACATGTTTTCTCTATACATTCATTAACAGACTGAAGAATTTGCTTAGGGTCTTGTTCTATCCATCCTTCTTTTGGGACCTCTTGGGTTAATTCCACTCGATGGTGACTAAGTACTTCTGATGTTTTTGAATTGAAAACCATAAAATTAGAGTAGTCCGTACCCTGGACCAAAGCCCCCACCAACGGACCCCCAGCTGCTGTCTTCGGAGCTGCCATGAAACCAGTGGGTCGGCTCAGCTGCTCTGGTGCCGTTTCTCGTTTCCCTGGTGATGGAGGTGTTGGTCGGGGAGGGGCACGCAGGACGTCAACAGCGTCAGGCTCATCATAAGGCGCCGGCGCCATTGACTGCCCGCTGCTCAAGGATACCTTTGCAGTGAAACCAGTGCTGCCTTTCTCACTTGATTCCTTTGGCCCAGGCTCAACCACCAGCCTCTCAATTATTTTTTAAGGAGATTTAGACTTTGAAGAGTAAGATATTTACCCACAGAATTATTGTACTTGTGCTCATCACTGTATTGCATGGATCCACATTAATGTTAACCATTTTCTTTCTGCCTGTAAGAGTTCCCTCATTATTGTAGTGTGGGTTTGTTGGAAATGCATTTTTTATTATTTTTGAATATCTGAAGAGGATTTAATCTACTATCTAAAGATATTTTCTATGGGTATAGAATTCTTAGCTACTTTTTTTTCTTAAATTTCAGTGTCTTGAAACTGTTGCGCCACCCTCTTTTGTGTTGTTTCAGGTGTAAAGTTCATTGTTAAACATTTTTAAAATGTCTGAAGCCCATGGGCCACAGCGAGAGATGCTGCAGGCCACAATTAAGACCGATCCAACTAAATATATTTGGGCTTCCTCCTAGCTCGGGTGGTAAACAATCCGCCTGCAATGCAGGAGACTCGGATTCTATCGCTAGGTCAGGAAGATCCCCTGGAATAGAAAATGGCAACCCACTCCAGTATTCTTGCTTGGAGAATCCCCATGGACAGAGGAACCTGGCAGGCTACAGTCCACTGCATTGCAGAGTGGACACAGCTGAGTGACTAAGCACAGTTCTTCTCTTACTGTCTTTAAGAGTTTTTTTTCTCTTTATCAATGGTTTTGGTCAGTTTTATGATGATACTACTTAGTATAGTTTTCTTATTTTCTGTGCTTGCTGCTCATTGAACTATTTGGGTCTATGGATTATGGATTTCATCAAATTTGGAAAACTTTGGGCCATTATTTCTATAAATATGCTTTATTTTCCCTTTCTTCTCTGCTTTAGGGACTCCCATGACATATATTGGTGTTATTCCAGAGTTTACTGATGTTCTACTCATTATTATAATTATATTCTCTTTCTGTGGTTCATTTTAGAGAGTTCCCACCGCTATGTTTTCAAATTTACTAGTCTTTTCTTCTCTTGTTTAATCTGCTGCTAATTCATCAAGTGTATTTTTCACCTCACACGCTGTCGTTTTCATTACTAGAAGTTCAATTGGATTTTTAAAAATATTTACTTAGGTTTTTGAACACATGGAATACAGTTAGAATAAATTTAATTTCAGTTTCTGCTAATCCTAACATCTGTGTCAGTTCTGGTTCAATTTTGACTGATTAATTTTTATCCTCATTATATCTTGTATTTCTCTGCTTCTTTGCATGCTTGATAATTTTTGATTAGGTGCCAAACATTGTGAATTGTTTGGATTGGATTGGTTGGTTTGCTGGTTATGTCTGTATTCCTATAGGCCTCAAGCTTTGTTTTGCGATGCAGTTAAGTTACATGGAAACAGTTTGATTCTTTTGAATCCTGTCTTTTAGATTTGCTATTAATAGGTGGAGTAGGACAGTACTTAATCTGGGACTAATTATTCCCCTTACCTCTGATAAAATCCTTCAGGGTACTTGAGCCAAGGCCCATGAAAAATGATATTTTTTTGGCCGGTAAAAATAGTCCCTATTCCCAGGCATGGGTAAATGCTGGATACTGTTGCCTTTAGTCTTTTAATATGCGTCTTTCCCCGGCCTCATGTAGCTTCTTTATACACATGTGCACTGATCAATACTCAACTGAATACTCAAAGGGGACATGCTGAAGGTCTCCCGAGTGCTCTTCCTGTGTAACTCTTTTCTTTCTGGTACCATGTCCTGCAACTCTAGCTGCCTTTGTCTCTCTGAATGCTCAGCTGTATCTCCTTACTACAGAGTTTACACTGAGCTTCACCTGGGTTTCCCTTCCCAGTGCTGTGGCCTCAAATTTCTCTTAAGTAACTAGGCTGGGGAAGTCATAGTATTCATGCTATTTGTTTCTTGCCTCTCAGAGATCACTATCCTTCATGGCCTGGTAGTCAGCATCTTATAAACTGCTGTTATGTAATTTCTGACTTATACGAACTGTTTCAAGTGTTTTATTCATTTTTAATTGTTTCAAATGATAAATGAAGATAAATCTAATCTCTATTACACCATCATTACAAGAGTGGAAGTCCACTTAATAGAAGCTGAAAGTTTCAGATCAATTGTAAAGTTGGTGAATAAATATTTATATGTTCATTAATTTAAATTTATGAAATGTCCAGTCCCTGGTGGCTCAGCGGGTAGAGAGTCTGCCTGCAATGCAGGAGACCTAAGTTCGATCCCTTGATCGGGAAGATCCCCTGGAGAAGAAAATGACAACCCACTCCCGTATTCTTGCCTGGAAAATCCCACTGACAGAGGACCCTGGGGGCTACAATCCATAGTCACAAACAGTCGGACACAACTGAGCGACGTCACTTTCAATCCATGAATGACAGTTTTTTGCATTGTGCCATAGGCTATACTTTTAAGTTAGCTCAAGGATGCAACTCATTTATTCTTAGTGAATCCAGCAGAACTAATAGAAAATACCATAAAAATCAGCAGCAATATTGTTATTTTACTATTTTAACTGGATCACATTTTTCTTTTAAGTAAACTCTTTTAAGGAAATCAGAAAAACAAAATTAGCAACCAGACTTAATTTGAATGGTAGGGGATTGAAATAATCAGAAGGTGGCACAGATTTTCCTGATAATATCTTTAAGTTTTAAAAATCAACCAGAGCTTTTCTAAGCAAAAATGTAGAGACAACACTTACTAGTATGCTTATTTACCATACAACGTTTTAATTCACATGGAACAGATTAAATTTTTTTCTTCCTAAATATTTGGCAATAGTAGACCTTCTGTATGTAGATTAATACATTCAATAAAAAAAAATTTGACCCAAAGTTTCTTCTCTACTTTTTCTCTCTCCTACCACTTCAGTATATACACACAAATATCCCAGTCATATTAGTTTTTGAGCGTGGTATACTTTAAGCATTTTGTGTTTAAGTAACATACATAAAGTCATCAGTTCTGTCTGTAAAGAACTTTGTTTGCATACTAGTTCCACTGTTAATAAATTACAGCTACTAAATAATCAGATAATAAGTATCTCAAATTAGTTTAGAAAGGAAAGTTGACCAGATTGATTTAACTTTCTTAGAGTAGTTATAAACTATTGGTGGATTTAACCAAAGCTGACTAGCAATGCTTTCTGTTTGCTTAAACTAACTCCGTTCTTTTTCCATTAAAAACATAAAAACTTGATTATTAGTCTGTAATAGCCTCCCTACATTTTAATTTAAACACCTCTGAAATGATCATTGGCACAACCTTATTTCTGAGGACGTTATACTTTACTAGGAAATTATTTCACTTTGCATCATATTCATACAAACGCAACTCCTGTAATGGTAGACATACTATTTAGAATAGTCCCCCCAAACCAGATATGTCTTGAAAAAGTCTTTTGATGTAAGATTGCTACAATTAAAGTTGTTAAATGAACTGACTTCCTATTATTATTTATTTACCTTTAAGGTCACTCTTGAATAGTGCATGCTCAGTCACTTTAGTCATGTCCAAAACTTTGCGGTCCCTGCCAGGCTCCTCTACCCGTGGAATTCTCCAGGCAAGAATACTGGAGTTGGTTGCCTTCTCCTTCTCCACTTCTATAGTGCAGTTACTTCTTAATATAAAATCTTTTAAATGATGTCCATGCTGTAAAATTTAAAATTTATTTGTAATATGACAGCTATCTTATGAGAGGCTGCTACATATGGGCTCTTTTTTAGACAATATTATAGTGACACAGGAAACATTCTTCCTAACCTCATTACAACGTCTAAGTTAAGAATAATCTTGACTACTTGTCTATGTTGGCATATCTTCCTTTGTACAAATCATTTTTAGAGAGCCATTCATTTAATTATTATTTTTCCCCTATCAATCCCACTAAATTATAAGTTCAATGAGGGCAGGTATTTTGGCTGTCTTCAGCATTTAGAACAGTGCCTGACCCTAAGCAAAAACTCAAGAAATACTTATTGAATGACTTAATGAGCACCACTATTTATGGTTCTCACTTTAATTAGCATAAACACAAGTTAATTTTAATTTTGGTTGCTGGATGGTTATTGGTTATTCATTTTGAAATCTAACATAATAGATTGATGAATAGATAAAAGAACAGGTAAATGAAAAGATACATAATAAAATAAGTATCATAACATATTAATTGTAGAATCTGTGTGGTAGACAAAATGTTGGTTCTTTCAACTTTTCTATGTTTGCCAATTTTTATAATAAAGTATTAATTTTCCCTCTTAGCTCAGTCGGTAAAGAATCTGTCTGCAATGCAGAAGACCTGGGTTTGATTCCTGGGTCCGGAAGATCCCCTGGAGAACGAAATGGCAACACACTCCAGTATTCTTGCCTGGAGAATCCCATGGACAGAGGAGCCTGGCAAAATATAGTCCATGGGGTCCCAAGAGTTGGACATGACTTATCAACTAAACCACTGCCATAACAAAATATTCAGTTCAGTTCAGTTCAATCGCTCAGTCGTGTCCGACTCTTTGTGATCCCATGAATCACAGCATGCCAGGCCTCCCTGTCCATCACCAACTCCCGGAGTTCACTGGGAAATGTAATACAAATAAAAAGCTGCAAAACAGTTAATAGAGATCTGTTTCTTACAGGTTCTTTGTTTGGAGGGATAATTGAAGAAAATAAAAGAGTCAATGCCAAGTTTATGTTAATCTGAGAGATTCTGTGGTGGCATAATCTACTTACAGTTGTTTGTCTCAAGGCAACTGTTAATTGTGAATCATTTTTTGTTAAAATATTAGCACTTTTATTGTAGGAATTTTCTTCTGCTTTTTGTAAACCTTATAAATCTTAGGAAGCCAGCTGCAGGTTTAACGCTTTGTTTGGTTTTTAACAAGGAATAACAGTCACTGAAGAGTGCTCATTGAAGAGTACTCTTTACAGTCTCTAGTGAATGAGAATCCATTTTGGAAGTTTTGGTTTTACCGAATTTGCATGTATCTCACCTTGCATTTGAGAGCGTGCACCCTGATGGTAAGGACACTGAATTATATCGATTGTGGCTAGGAAATTTAACATTTTTTAGGTTGTGTCATAACCAATGCATCATCACAGTTGGTAATCTTCAAAACACTGACGCATTTTTCTACATGCTGTTCCCAAATGTGCTGGACCAGCTGTTGAGAGCCACACCATCCAATCGCCTGGAAGACCTCTTCTTGGACCACAGATCACCGAACATACTATACCTCTTTGTTCTAAGAAAGAATGGAAAAATTAAAGAAGGCTACCATGGTTTATTACTCATGTTTTCTCTGTTAAGCACGGGCTATGGGAGTCACTTCATCCACATTAGGAGGTCTTGGCATTCTAGGTAAGCACTCATAACAGACGAGCCAGTGGGTTTAATATTCACAGCTATGAAAGTGATTGTATGAATGCTTGAATTTTGAAATTTTTGATTGTGTGTGTGTGTGTATGTGTGTGAGTTCTTTGTCATTTTCCCAGTGAAAATTGCCCTGACACTGATCTCAATGTTAATGTATTCCTGCTTACATTTGACTTTGGAATATGTTATGGCTAATTATCATTACACAGGATGAAAGATCAGAGCCCTGAGTGAGGTGCTTGGGTTTAGGAACAAAGGGAGGCCAATTCCGCAACCTGGCTGTAGGCCCAACAATTGTAATCAAACATCTTGAAACTGGTGGGGTCTTTGCCTCTATTTTTTTTTTCTTTTTCTTCCTCACTTTTTGAAAGGGGATAGTGGAAGGGGGTTAAGGGTTTGAAGGGGCTGAAATTTCCCCTTGAACATGATGTCAATATGTTGGCATGTCTCCTTTTATTAAGATGCCATCCAACTGATAACAAGTCCTGCTGTGTTTTACCAACATAAAAAATTAGACTGGAGACCGAGGAGCGGCAGGTGGCTTTTGGCACCAAGAAATAATCACACTTGATGTGGAAAGTAAAGTAAAAGGAGCCATCTGTTCACTGCAGGAGGACGTGAAAAATCACATTAACATATTGTCACTAACATCATGAAATACACAGTTAATAATAAATTTAGTTATCATGGCAAGTCGTGTTGGATACTTTCTCTGAAAATGTAGAATATGAAAGATTCTCTGTCTTGCCCACCCCATCTTTTTTTTTTTTTTTAAGAAAAAAAATAGACATTCAATCTTTACTTGGGATGTGTGTATATGTGACAGAGTTGAAGGGAAGAAAGTGTTTCATTTTAAAGCCTGGCTGTCATTGATTGTTGCTGACTAAGTGAGCAAGAGTCTTTCATGCAAATGGAATGAATCACTTACTTGATTCTGTCCGCTTATCATCCACCATGTTCTTCTGAGTGTTACCTGGATGGAGAAAAAGAGATGTAGGCAAGAAATTGGCTGTTTTTGATGTCACTTGCACAAGACCGAGCTTTGCAAACCTTTCTATGAAAGGCACAGAGGTGGCAGAGTGCTGCCTGAGAGGAGAATCAGAGGCCGCGACCTTCTCTTGAATGTCTAATGGGCATCTGAATCGGGCTTTCGTCAGTAAAGTGTTCTGCTGCGTACTGTCAGAGTGGATTTTATGTGTGATGCCTATACATATTTTACAAGAGAACAAATGTATTAAAGCACCACGATGGCAAAGTTTTCTTGCACTTTTTCTGTGCGTGTGTGGTTTACATAGGTCAACAAAATAAAGAAGCTGCAGAGGCTTGAGGTCAAACTAAACTTGAGCAAATTGGCGTCATTGTTGCTGAGCCATTGTTAGAGCCACCGTGTGTTCACACACCTTTTGCTGTGGCCGTGTGCTGTCTAGCCTCATAGCCATTGTTCACCATCACTGCAAATCTGTGACTCATCCACATTATTAGTAGCATTACTAATCTGATGATCTCAGTCTCACTATTTACAAAATTATACTTGTCATATAATAGGATTCTAATGAATAACTTGACCAAGAGTTTTTCTCTAGGTATGGTTGGTTGTTTATATCCAGTCGTTATCACTTTTGCTAGAGAGCGGCAATATATATAGATAATTTTAAGAACATCTATATGTAATTGTGTAAAGAGAATTAGAATAAAAATCAGGATTTTAGTTCCAGCTCTGACTCTAACTAGCTTTAGGATGTTTTGCAAGTTAAATTATCTCCTAGGCCCCTTTTTTCTTAGGGATAAAATTTAGGAACTCTAAAAAGGAACTTGTCCCTTCAAAAATTTAAAGATTTTAGAATATGTTGTCCAGTGAAACTTGATTTTTATTTTAAGTTAATAGAAAATGGTGTACAGTGAGCAGTTTGGTCATAAATGTGTGTGCTAAGTTGCTTCAGTCATGTCCAACTCTGTGCGACCCCATGTAGCCTTCGAGGCTCCTCTGTCCATGGGATTCTCCAGGCAGGAATACTGGAGCGGGTTGCCACTTCCTCCTCCAGGGATCTTCCTAACCTAGGGATGGAACCTGTGTCTCTTACCTTTCCTACACTGGCAGGCAGGTTCTTTACCATTCACTCCAGCTGGGAAGTCCTTGGTCATACATATTTACTCATACAACCCAAATGACCCTGGAAGGTAATGTGTAAATTTGGGTTGCCAGCTTTTATCCATTCAGTTGTGACGGCATTTGGAGAGAGATCTGCTTTGTTGAGGGGGAGGTCATTGTGGACTTGTCTGTTACATAGGTGATAGTCTATCACCAAAGGTAAATGTTACCCTGTATTCCTGACTTAGGTATAGACTCTGCCTCCTCACATAAGTCATCAGCGTGTCTCATGAATGGACACTTTTATCCCTCAGAAATGTTTCTTTAAAATGATACAATTTCTGTTATTTCAGTTAGAGGATCTGGGCACAGAATCCACTTAATTCTCTCCACTGGTCTTGAATCACATGCTGGTTCACCTTCCTGGACATCCTTCCTTCTCTCCTATACCACCTACCAAAAGGTCAACTCATTTTTCGGCTTCATGGAAACCTTTCTGACCCCTTAGCCTTAGTTTAGTCCCCCTGTACCTTATACTTCTCTTTTTCTAACAGCCATTGCTCTTGAATGAATTGTTTGCTGTATGCCATCTCTTCTGAACTATAAGCCTGGAAGATAGCCCCCGTCTCTCTATTATGGTCACCAGTATATACCAGGCATTATTGCTGTTTAGTCACTAAGTCATGTCCGACTCTGCAACCCCCATGAACTGCAGCATGTCAGGCTTCCCTGTCCTTCACCATCTCCCATAGTTTGCTCAAACTCGAGTCAGTGATGCCATCCAACCGTCTCATCCTTTCATCCCTTCTCCTTCTGCCCTCAATTTTCCCCAGCATCAGCATCTTTCCCAGTGAATTGGCTCTTCATACCAGGTGGCCAAAGTATTGGAGCTTCAGCTTCAGCATCAGTCCTTTCAATGAATATTCAGGGTTGATTTTCTTTAGGATTGAGTGGCTTGATCTCCTTGCAGTCCAAGAGACTCTCAAGAGTCTTCTTCAGCACCACAATTTGAAGGCATATATAGAGCATTTAATAAGTATCATTTTATTGATTGATAGTTGGTTACTCAGGTTTTATCAGGTTTAAGGGAATGAGTTTTTGGCATTAACATTATCCTGTATTTATCCCGAAAGTCTCTGACAAACTTTAGAGTGCTGTTCCAGGGGTTATCTGTGCCTATGGAGACACAGATAGAGCTAGACACTGTTTTAGGGTCCTTCTGGAGCAATTAAAATGTCTAAAGGACATCCTGGCCTAGACATCAAAATAGTTCATGGCTCTTCCAAGGCTCTTGGATTCATTTTTATAATAGCCTGAAATCATATATGGAACGAGTCGCCAGTCCAGGTTCGATGCATGATACTGGATGCTTGGGGCTGGTGCACTGGGACGACCCAGAGGGATGGTATGGGGAGGGAGGAGGGAGGAGGGTTCAGGATGGGGAATACATGTATACCTGTGGCGGATTCATTTTGATATTTGGCAAAACCAATACAATATTGTAAAGTTTAAAAATAAAAGAAAATGAAAAAAAAAAAAAAAAAGAAGTTGGACTATGTACTTAATAAATTCTCAGCTGGTCATGGAGCTGATCCAGTAGTCTGACTCTTCCAAAGCATTTAAATCTTACCTGGACAAGAATTCTTCAGTAGACTGGAATCCATCATTTTACCAAATCTTATTTGGCTTGGGAGAAACAAATAAGTTTAATTTTATGACCTGAAAACTACCAGAAAAATATGTTTTATAATGTCAAGTAAAAACTATATAACTCTTCATGTGTTACCTTGCCATAATATTTAGAATGAAATGAATTTGCCAAGTGACTAAGTATGTGAAATGATAAAATGAGTTACTGGTGTTCTTCCAAATTATTGTTAGAACTGATATTTAGATAAAGTCATGCATTTATTACATGGGAAATACACACTTAACTCATCTATTTATCATTTTAATAAATATTTACTGAAACATGTTTATCATTAAATGATATCAATAGTAGGAAACATACTTACTGCTCTATTGCTTTATTAACTGAAAATCTAATAAAAAAAGAGCCACTAAGAAGGAAAGTGAATAACCTTTCCTGTGATAGTCATCTAAAAAGGTAGATAAAACCAGGAAATCATAGTCAATGATACTTAATTATACTCTCTAGAAAGTTGCCAAATGTTTAGACTTAGGCTGGGACTACTTTACCACAATGCATAAAAATTACCTCAGACCCTCAGAGGCAGTGCACACTGACACGCATTTTCAGAATTGACAGTCTCCCTTACCCAGTAGATATTTCATTCCCTGCATGCTGGGCTGCTTTGCAGTTGTTGAAAACCAAGGCAGATGGGCACTCCAGTCAGCCTGAGGGGACAGGAATAGCACACTTCAGAGCACTGGGTGCCATGAGATACCTTTTCATCAGACAGGCTAATAGACCCATGGAGGCCAGGAGTTCAGTGGTATCCTAGAGGGGATTGCAGGTGGTCATCATTGAAGTGCCTGGTAGGCTTCCTGCTGACCCCTGATTTCACAGAGAGTGTTGAAAGTATAGCTCTTGCACTGTGACAGCCAGGCTTTGACATGAAATAGCATATTAGAGAAACTCCGATGGTTTTGCAGTATGGAAAACATTCAGAGGTTGATGCTGATGAAGCATTCTCGTGTTTCTCTCTCTCTCTCTCTTTATTAGGATAAGAACCCTTAATGTGATATCTACCTTCTTAGCAAACTTTTAAGTGTAAATTCTGTATTGTTATCTTCAGGCACAATGTTGTAACTTAGATCTGTAGAACTTATTCATCTTGCGTAACTGAACTTTTATACACATTGATCCAACTCTACATTTCTCTCTCCCCTCAGCCCCTGGAAACCACCATCCTGTTCTTTGCTTCTATGAGTTTGACTGTATTTGATAACTCGTATTGGTGGAATCACGCAGTATTTGTCTTTCTGTGACTGGTTTCTTTTCTGGTTTTGCTGGCTATTTCTGCACATCCTTAGAAATTGCATCTGTCAATAAGTACTCTTTGCTCTTCCTTCTCTGAAATTCTGAGGCATACAGTAACTCTTGATACAGCACTGTCCATTCTTTGATTACAGTGTAAGCTACCTAAGAGGACAAGATTGTTTGAGTCATTCTATAGTCTTAGTAGTGTCTTGCACATAAGAATAATAAATAGTTTATACTTTTGCAGTTCTTTTCCCTTCCTTCATTATTCAAGAACTGTTTACCAGGTATCAACTATTTAATAATTGCTGGGATAGCCTTGGGATAAAATTGGGAACTAGACAGACACAGCCCTTGTCCTTGTGAGGTTCTAGTGGTGAAGGGGGCAAAAACCGAGTAAATGAAGGTAAGCGAACTGCCAATTGTAGTAAGTGTTAATAAATGGCTAAAGCTGAATATAACTAGGGGTGGGAGAGGTGACTGGGTTTTCTGTTTTTCTTGGGATTTTTCTTTCCCATTTTTATCTTAGCTGTCCTGTCTTCCAAGTCAAATATTCCCAATTTCTTCTTTCAGGTGGAGGTATGTCTATAGAATAAGAACTATGAAAGGCTAACTACTGTTTTTATTTTATCTTTCCACTATACCTCTCCTGGGTGTGTATAAGGAAATTGCCTGCAAATAAGAAAGAGACCATGGCTTTTCAGTAACCAGATGCAGTATGCCCTACTAAGTACTACACATTCATATAGTATAATTCCAGATAGAATCACATTCTAATGTACTGTGGATTAGGACTTCAACATATGAATGGGGGGCGGGGCACAAACTCATATGTGTATGTGTGCTCAGTTGTGTCTGAATCTTTGTGACCCTGTGGATTATAGACTGCCAGGCTTCTCAGTACATGGGATTTTCCAGGCAAAAATACTAGATTAGGTTGCCATTTCCTTCTCCAGGGGATCTTCCCAACACAGGGATAGAAACCCCGTCTCCTGAGTCTCCTGCAATGGCAGGAAGATTCTTTTTTCACTAAGCCACATTGGAAGCATCAGTTCAGTTCAGTCGCTTAGTCGTGTCCGATTCTTTGTGACCCCATGAATCGCAGCACGCCAGGCCTCCTTGTCCATCACCAACTCCTGGAGTTCACTCAGACTCACGTCCATCGAGTCAGTGATGCCATCCAGCCATCTCATCCTCTGTCGTCCCCTTCTCCTCCTGCCCCTAATCCCTCCCAGCATCAGAGTCTTTTCCAATGAGTCAACTTGTTGCATGAGGTGGCCAAAGTACTGGAGTCTCAGCTTTAGCATCATTCCTTCCAAAGAAATCCCAGGGCTGATCTCCTTCAGAATGGACTGGTTGGATCTCCTTGCAGTCCAAGGGACTCTCAAGAGTCTTCTCCAACACCACAGTTCAAAAGCATCAATTCTTTGGCACTCAGCCTTCTTCACATTACAACTCTCAATCTATACATGACCACAGGAAAAACCATAGCCTTGACTAGACAGACCTTTGTTGGCAAAGTAATATCTCTGCTTTTGAATATGCTATCTAGGTTGGTCATAACTTTCCTTCCAAGGAGTAAGCGTCTTTTAATTTCATGGCTGCAGTCACCATCTGCAGTGATTTTAGAGCCCCCCCAAATAAAGTCTGACACTGTTTCCACTGTTTCCCCATTTGTCTGCCATCAAGTGATGGGACCAGATGCCATGATCTTCATTTTCTGAATGTTGAGCTTTAAGCCAACTTTTTCAGTCTCCACTTTCACTTTCATGAAGAGGCTTTTTAGTTCCTCTTCACTTTCTGCCATAAGGGTGGTGTCATCTGCATATCTGAGGTTATTGATATTTCTCCTGGCAATCTTGATTCCAGCTTGTGCTTCTTCCAGCCCAGCGTTTCTCATGATGTACACTGCATAGAAGTTAAATAAGCAGGGTGACAATATACAGCCTTGACGTACTCCTTTTCCTATTTGGAACCAGTCTGTTGTTCCATGTCCAGTTCCAACTGTTGCTTCCTGACCTGCATATAGGTTTCTCAAGAGACAGGTCAGGTGGTCTGGTATTCCCATCTCTTTCAAAATTTTCCACAGTTCATTGTGATCCACACAGTCAAAGGCTTTGACATAGTCAATAAAGCAGAAATAGATGTTTTTCTGGAACTCTCTTGCTTTTTCCATGATCCAGCGGATGTTGGCAATTTGATCTCTGGTTCCTCTGCCTTTTCTAAAACCAGCTTGAACATCTGGAAGTTTGTGGTTCACATATTGCTGAAGCCTGGCTTGGAGAATTTTGAGCATGACTTTACTAGCGTGTGAGATGAGTGCAACTGTGCGGTAGTTTGAGCATTCTTTGGCATTGCCTTTCTTTGGGATTGGGATGAAAACTGACCTTTTCCAGTCCTGTGGCCACTGCTGAGTTTTCCAAATTTGCTGGCATATTCAGTGCAGCACTTTGACAGCATCATCTTTCAGGATTTGAAATAGCTCAAGTGGAATTCCATCACCTCCACTAGCTTTGTTCGTAGTGATGCTTTCTAAGGCCCACTTGACTTCACATTCCAGGATGTCTGGCTCTAGGTCAGTGATCACACCAATGTGATTATCTGTCATGAAGATCTTTTTTGTACAGTTCTTCTGTGTATTGTTGCCACCTCTTCTTAATATCTTCTGCTTCTGTTAGGTCCATACCATTTCTGCCCTATATCAAGCCCATCTTTGCATGAAATGTTCCCTTGGTATCTCTAATTTTCTTGAAGAGATCTCTAGTCTTTCCCATCCTGTTGTTTTTCTCTATTTCTTTGCATTGATCGCTGAGGAAGGCTTTTTTTTTTTAATCTCTTCTTGCTATTCTTTGGAACTCTGCATTCAAATGCTTATATTTTTCCTTTTCTCCTTTGCTTTTCTCTTCTCTTCTTTTCACAGCTATTTGTAAGGCCTCCCTAGACAGTCATTTTGTTTTTTTGCATTTCTTTTCCATGGGAATGGTCTTTATTCCTATCTCCTGTACAATGTCACGAACCTCAGTCCATAGTTAATCAGGCACTCTATCAGATCTAGGCCCTTAAATCTATTTCTCACTTCCACTGTATAATCATAAGGTATTTGATTTAGGTCATACATGAATGGTCTAGTGGTTTTCCCTACTTTCTTCAATTTAAGTCTGAATTTGGCAGTAAGGAGTTCATGATCTGAGCCACAGTCAGCTCCTGGTCTTGTTTTTGCTGACTGTATAGAGCTTCTCCATCTTTGGCTGCAAAGAATATAATCAATCTGATTTTGGTGTTGACCATCTGGTGATGTCCATGTGTAGAGTCTTCTCTTGTGTTGTTGGAAGAGGGTGTTTGCTATGACCAGTACATTTTCTTGGCAAAACGCTATTTGCCTTTGCCCTGCTACATTCTGTATTCCAAGGCCAAATTTCCCGTTACCCCAGGTGTTTCTTGACTTCCTACTTTTGCATTCCAGTCCCCTATAATGAAAAGGACATCTTTTTTGGGTGTTAGTTCTAAAAGGTCTTGTAGGTCTTTGTAGAACTGTTCAATTTCAGCTTCTTAAGCATTACTGGTTGGAACATAGACTTGGATTACCGTGATACTGAATGGTTTGCCTTGGAAACGAACAGAGATCATTCTGTTGTTTTTGAGATTGTATCCAAGTACTGCATTATGGACTCTTTTGTTGACCATGATGCCGACTCCATTTCTTCTGAGGGATTCCTGCCCACAGTAGTAGATATAATGGTCATCTGAGTTAAATTCACCCATTCCAGTCCATCTTAGTTCGCTGATTCCTAGAATGTTCACGTTCACTCTTGCCATCTCCTATTTGACCACTTCCAATTTCCCTTGATTCCATTCCAGGAACATTCCAGGTTCCTATGCCATATTGCTCTTACAGCATCAGACCTTGTTTCTATCACCAGTCACATCCACAACTGGGTATTGTTTTTGCTTTGGTTCCATCCCTTCATTCTTTCTAGAGTTATTTCTCCACTGATCTCCAGTAGCATATTGGACACCTACTGACCTGGGGAGTTTCTCTTTCAGTATCCTGTCATTTTGCCTTTTCATACTGTTCATGGGGTTCTCAAGGCAAGAATACTGAAGTGGTTTGCCATTCCCTTCTCCAGTGGACCACATTCTGTCAGACCTCTCCACCATGACCTGCCTGTCTTGGGTGGCCCCACATGGCATGGCTTAGTTTCACTGAGTTAGAAAAGGCTGTGGTCTATGTGATTAGACTGACTAGTTTTCTGTGAGTATGGTTTCAGTGTGTCTGCCCTCTGATGCCTCTTGCAACACCTACCATCATACTTGGGTTTCTCTTACCTTGGACGTGGGTGGGGTATCTCTTCACGGCTGCTCCAGAAAAGCGCAGCCGCTGCTCCGTACCTTGGATGAGGGGTATCTCCTCACAGCCGCCACTCCTGACCTTGAATGTGGAGTAGCTCCTCTCAGCCCTCCTATGCCCTTGCAGCCACTGCTCCTTGGATGTGGGGTTACTCCTCTAGGCTGCCGCCCCTGACCTCGGATGTGGGGTAGCTCCTCTCAGCCACCCCCACAGAGAAGGATAGGTATTAACTGTTCTCTAAAATAATGAAGGAGAAGGCAATGGCACCCCACTCCAGTGTTCTTGCCTGGAGAATCCCAGGGACGGGGGAGCCTGGTGGGCTGCCGTCTATGGGGTCGCACAGAGTCAGACACGACTGAAGCGGCTTAGCAGCAGCAGTAGCAAAATAATGAAATTAGGAATTCTCTAATACCATATACAAAAATAAACTCAATGGATTCATCACCTAAATGTAAGACTGGATACTATAAAGTTCCTCGAGGAAACTATAAGCAGAACACTGTTTGACATAAATCATAGTAATGTTTTTTGATTTTTTTTTTTTTTTTGGCTCTGTCTCCTAAACCAAAGGAGATAAAAGTAAAAGTGAAGAAATACAGCTAATTAGACTTAAAAATTTTTGCATAGAAAAGGAAATCAGCCTTGAAACAAAAAGACAACCTACTGAATTGGAGAAAATATTTGCAAATGATATGACCAACAAAGGTCCATCTAGTCAAAGCTATGGTTTTTCCAGTAATCATGTATGGATATGAGAGTTGGACTATAAAGAAAGCTGAGTGCCGAAGAATTGATGCTTTCGAACTGTGGTGTTGGAGAAGACTCTTGAGAGTCCTTTGGACTGCAAGGGGATCCAACCAGTCCATCCTAAAGGAAATCAGTCCTGAATATTCATTGGAAGGACTGATGTTGAAGCTGAAACTCCAATACTTTGGCCACCTGATGTGAAGAACTGACTCATTTTAAAAGGCCCTGATGCTGGAAAAGATTGAAGGCAGGAGGAGAAGGGGATGACAGAGGATGAGATGGCTGGATGGCATCACCGACTCAATGGACATGGGTTTGAGTAAACTCTGGGAGTTGGTGATGGACAGGGAGGCTTGGCGTGCTGCAGTCCATGGGGTTGCAAAGAGTTGGACATGACTGAGAGATTGAACTGAACTTAACTGATGACCAATAAAGGGTTAATATTCAACATGTATAAACAAAGCATACAACTCAACATCAAAAAAACAAACAACCTGATCAAAAAATGGGCGGAAGAACTGAATTGATATTTTTCCAAAGAGTAAATGCACATAGCCAACAAGCACATGAAAAAATGCTCAGTATCACTGATCATTAGAGAAATGGAGCTCAAAACCAGTGAGACATCACCTCACACCCATCAGAATGTCTATCATCAAGAAGACCACAGATAACAAACATTGGCAAGGGTGTAAAAAATGGGACCCCTTGTACACTGCTGGTGGGAATGTAAATTGGTGCAGCCGCTGTGGAAGACAGTATAGAGGTTTCTCCAAAAGCTAAAAATAGAACTACTCTGTGACACAACAGTTCCACTCATGGGAAGAGCAAAAAACACTAATTCAAAAAGATACATTTACCCCAGTGTTTATAGCAGCATTATTTACAGTAGCCAAGATATGGGAACAACCTAAGTGTCCATCAGCAGAAGAAGGGATAAAAACTTTTGGTATATATATACAATGGAATATTACTCAGCCATAAAAAGAAATGAAGTTTTGTCATTTTTAGCAATATGGATGAACTTAGAGGGCATTAGGGTAAGTAAATCAGACAGAGAAAGACAAATATTGTATGATGTCACTTATATGGGAAATCTAAAAAATACAGCAAACTAGTGAGTAAAACAAAGATGAGGCAGACTCAGAGAGAACAGCATTACCAGTGGGGGAAGGGAAGGAGGGAGGGACAATATAGGGGTAGAAGAGTAAGAGGTGCAAACTATTGAGTATAAAATATGCTAGGAAGATATATTGTATAACACAGGGAATATAGGCAATATTTTATACTAAACGTAAATGAAACATAACTTTAAAAGTTGTGAATGACTGTATTGTACACCTGTAATGTATAATGTTTGCATCAACTATATGGTTGATAAAATTTTTTTAAATATGTAATTTTTTTTCAAAAAAGAAAATGTAGGAAACTCTGTATAAGCCTAGAATAGAAGGACAAAGGGAAGAAGGAATACTGGCAGAGGCAGGAATGGGCTGGTGGAAGCTGGAACCACATACAGCCTGGAAACAATGAAGCCCCCAAAGAAGAATGGGTGCTGCCAGAGACAGTGCTCAAGACAGAGAGAGAGGGAAGAATTCTGGGTTTCCTCCCTTCTTCTCACTCTCCAGTTTTCTGCCAGGGCCCCTTAATGGCCAACCCTGGACAGGAGCCTGGCAATTACAGCTTGCTGGGCTCTGTCCTGCATTACAGACAAAACAGTAGGAAGGGAAGGAGGGAATCTGAGGCCAGAGAAGCCTAAGCTTGGCAATGTGTTAAAACATAGAGCATTATAAAGTGATTCAAAAAGGCCCTTCAAATTAATGAAGGCAGATTTACATATTTATATTTATGGTAGTGGGAGAAGGAAATGGCACCCCACTCCAGTACTCTTGCCTGGAAAATCCCATGGACGGAGGAGCCTGGTAGGCTGCAGTCCATGGGGTCGCAAAGAGTCGGGCACGACTGAGCAACTTCACTTTTACTTTTCACTTTCATGCATTGGAGAAGGAAATGGCAACCCACTCCAGTGTTCTTGCCTGGAGAATCCCAGGGATAGGGGAGCCTGGTGGGCTGCCGTTTATGGGGTCGCACAGAGTCGGACATGACTGAAGTGACGTAGCAGCAGCATTTATGGTTCAGTTCAGTTCAGTTCAGTCGCTCAGTCATGTCCAACTCTTTGCGACCCCATGAATCGCAGCACACCAGGCCTCCCTGTCCATCACCAACTCCCGGAGTTCACCCAGACTCACGTCCATCGAGTCAGTGATGCCATCCAGCCATCTCATCCTCTGTCATCCCCTTCTCCTCCTGCCCGCAATCCCTCCCAGCATCAGAGTCTTTTCCAATGAGTCAACTCTTTGCATCAGGTGGCCAAAGTACTGGAGTTTCAGCCTTAGCATCATTCCTTCCAAAGAAATCCCAGGGCTGATCTCCTTCAGAGTGGACTGGTTGGATCTCCTTGCAGTCCAAGGGACTCTCAAGAGTCTTCTCCAACACCACAGCTCAAAAGCATCAATTCTTCAGCGCTCAGCTTTCTTCACAGTCCAAATCTCACATCCATACATGACCACAGGAAAAACCATAGCCTTGACTAGACAGACTTTTGTTGGCAAAGTAATGTCTCTGCTTTTGAATATGCTATCTATGTTGGTCATAACTTTTCTTCCAAGGAGTAAGTGTCTTAATTTCATGGCTGCAGTCACCATCTGCAGTGATTTTGGAGCCCCCCAAAATAAAGTCTGACACTGTTTCCACTGTTTCCCCATCTATTTTCCATTAAGTGATGGGACCAGATGCCATGATCTTCATTTTCTGAATGTTGAGCTTTAAGCCAACTTTTTCACTCTCCTCTTTCACCTTCATCAAGAGGCTTTTTAGTTCCTCTTCACTTTCTGCCAGAAGGGTAGTGTCATCTGCATATCTTAGGTTATTGATATTTCTCCTGACAATCTTGATTGCTTGTGCTTCTTCCAGCCCAGCATTACTCATGATGTACTCTGCATATAAGTTAAATAAGCATTTATGGTTAGTGACTGTTATATAAATCTACCCATGACTGCCCAGAGAAGACTTGCTTTATTTAGTTCCTGTGATTTCTTCAAAAATATTTCTTTTCTTCTTTGCCTAGAAGATCCATTCCCCCCTCCAAGCCCACAATCTGTGGATTTCTAAATTCTAAACACTGTGTAAAGCCTTGCTTAAATTCTCCTTGAAGTCTCCCAAGTTATTCTCTCCTCTTCTTCATATTGGTTTCTGACACTTAGAACTTTTCCATTATATGAGCAACTATTTATATACTCAGTATGCAGTTTTTAAGATCAGGGCCTATAGTCTTTTTATTTCATATGGTTTTTAATATTGCAGCTTGCATGTCATTAAAGATCAATAAGTTTATCTAGTGAATAGTGGTATTTAAGAAAACTCATAATACTGGCATTATTACCAATTCATATTTATAATCTTGCTATCTTTTCTATAATTTTTCCATTCTCTTTACCATCCTGTACAACAAAGCCAATAAAACACAAGCATTTTTTTTTCTTTTTGACTCCTTTTTTGAGGGAAGGTGTATTTCATTTTATGATTATGTAGATGAGAATTTTTAGGCTTCCCAGGTGGTACAGTGGTAAGGAATCCATCTGCCAGTGTAGGAAACGCAGGAGACACGGGTTCTATCCCTGGGTCAGGAAGATCACCTGGAGGAGGAAATGGCAACCCACTCCAGTATTCTTGGCTGAAAAATCCCATGAACAGAGGGGCCTGGTTGGCTACAGTCCATAGGGTCGCCAAGAGAGGGACACGACTGAGCAACTGAGCACACACACCCAGATGAGAATGCTTAGTCTGGGGTTCAGAGAAGTTGCCATCTTGTCTCATCTGAATATCAAAAGGTGCATGAGATTTTGAATGCATATTCTAAGTTAATAGATCTTTTCTATTATTTTACCCCCTTTTCTGCATGGTCACTTTTGTAGATCTTGAAATAAATCCACTAACATGTAAAGACTATGAGCCTACCACAGGCATTTGAAATATGTCAGGAAACAGACAATTTTGAAAAACAATAAGCATAAAAGGCAAATTGTAAGTTCACTGGAGGTGATATATAATATGAGGGGAAAACATATATATATATATGTGTGTGTGTGTGTGAGTGTGTGTGTGTATAAAACAGTCACTTTGCTGAAATTAAAACATTGTAAATCATTTACATGTCAATAAAATTTAAAAAAACCTCACCTTGGTTGAGGTCATAGGATGTGGTTGAACTTTGGATGTATTTTGAAGGTAGAGCTGGTAGGATATGTTAATGGATTAGATGTGAACTATGAGGGAAAGGAGAGGAATCAAGGATGACTTAGAATTTGGGGCTGAGAAACTGGAAGAGTGGAGTTGTCAAGAGAGGAAGAGTGGGCTTCAGGAAAGCAGTCATGGGAGCTTCATTCTAGACATGTTGACTTTCAGGTATTAGACATGAAAATAGGCAGCTGGGTTTATGAGTACGATGCTCAGAAGGGAGACGTAGGATGAAAATGTGCTTTGGCCTGTTAAGAGATGCACAGATGGTATATCAAGTCTTGAAGTTAGATGAGATCTTCTAGAGAATGAATGGAGATGGGGGAGAGAAATGATCCAAAGACTGAACCTTGGGATTCTAATATGGATAGGTTTGGGACGAAAGAAAGAACTAGAATGTGAATTTTAAAAGTTAGGGGAAAAACCAAGACAGTGTGGTATTCTGAAAGCCCAGTGAAAAGCAGATCATCTACTTTGTCTAATACTGTAGAGAGGCCAATAAAGACAAATAAATAAAATGCAGCTTGGTAAATATTTCAGTAAACTCAAGAGTGAAATTCTCTTTTTTAACTAAATAACTGGTGCGACTGTGGGACCTGTCAATCAGTGTGAAACTGCTAATAGACCTTTCTATTGAGAATGAGAAAAATCAGATCTGCAGTTCTGATTTTAGAGTCTATTAGCAGTATCTAAGGACTGATGCTGAAACTGAAGCTCCAATACTTTGGCCACCTGATGCAAAGAACTGACTCATTGGGAATGACCCTGAGGCTAGGAAAGGTTGCAGGCAGGAGGAGAAGGGGACAACAGAGTACAAGATGGTTGGATGGCAGCACTTATTCAATGAACAAGAGTTTGAGCATACTCTGGGAGATGGTGAAGGACAGGGAAGCCTGGCGTGCTGCAGTCCATGGGGTCGCAAAGAGTCGTACATGACTTAGCAACTGAACAGCAAGAAGTGATAGGCTATAGGAGTTTTAAAACAAAATAGAAAATTGTTCAACCTTAAGAAAGCTAATTAAAAGTAATCAGAGTAATCTTGATAGACAAAATTTGTTTTCAATTTTAAAAATTGGCAAGAGAAATATGTTTGGGATCCAGTGCTGTTTTTGCATAGTGACTTAATACATATCAAGTGATGCTGAACATTTGCAGAACATCTGGTAAGAGCAGGTAGCAGCTTCCTTTTCAATATGTTTTAAATGCCAATTTGATAAAGCTGGAAAATAATTTTAGTGTTCATTTAAACTTGACTTTGCAAAGAAGCAGTTTTATTTTATTTGCTGTAACTGCTTGAGTTAGTTTCTTCACTTCAAAATTTCCTTAATTAAGTTTGATAGAAAATGTTAAATTACATTTCATCATTGTGAAGCAAAACCTCAGCTATCTCACTTTCTTACTGAAACTTTCTATTGTCAACAGCTCACCTGTCCTTTATTCTTAATGGCTCCATTATTTGACCCCATGAAGATTGTAATTACTGTGATTTCTGTATGTTCTCAAAGTCAAACAGACCCCCTTTTGTTTCTCTCTGTCCTCTCCTGCCTGAATCTTATGACTGATAATCTGAACTATACTTTCACTGGCTGTATCAATCTGGCTTCAGTTAAGAAAACAGAGCCACATTAGATATTTAAAATACATTGACAGTTGCTCAGTCGTGTCCTACTCTTTGTGACCTCATGGATTATAGCCCACCAGGCTCCGCTGTCCATGGGATTCTCCTGGCAAGAATACTGGAGTGGGTTGCCATTCCCCTCTCCAGGAGATCTTCCTGATCCAGGGATCAACTCCAGATCTCCTGCATTGCAGGCAGATTCTTTACAATACAATCTGAGCCACCAGAGAAGCCCTAAAACACATTGAATTTAATATAAATAATTAATGACCTGTGATGGACAAGCAGAAAACCTAACAGAGGATGGTGAGAAAAGTTCAGAGATTGGCAAAAATAGGAAATTGCTACCATCCCCAGGGTGAAAGAGAAAGCTCAAAAAGGTATCATTCTCATAGTCCAGAGGTGGAGGCTTACTGAAGGGCGCTAGGATTATGGTGAGAACTGCTTGGGGGCCACTGGTATCAGTGAGAGAGCATGTGTGCAAAGAGCTGGAGGAGATATAACTGTTTTCAGAAAGACATATCAAAGCAGAGTAATGGGGATTAAACAGACCTGATGTGTCTATCATTGAATCTGGCTATAACAAGGGAAACCACAAAAATTATTACTATTGTGATCATCATGATTATTATTTACAAGTACACAAAATTTGTGAATGAGCAGATTATGGCAAGACAAGGCTTTAAACTATAAGCCTGTATAGTAGAAAAGGCCCACTGAATCAAAGGCAGAGCTGTGAATAAGAAATCTTTGATTCTTAAATAGGTATCCACAAATAAAGCTTTATTGGAATACCACCATGATTTTAAATTGGCAGGTTGTCTACGGTTGATTCCACATACAAAAGCAGAGTTGAGTAAGTGTAAAAAAGAGACCAGATAACCCACCTAGGCCCTGTCTTTGCTATTTGGCTAATCACAGAAAAAGTTTGCCCACCTCTGCTTTATCAGTTCAGTTCAGTTGCTCAGTTGTGTCCGACTCTTTATGACCCCATGGACTGTAGCACACCAGGCTTCCCTGTCCAGCACCAACTCCCAGAGCTTACTCAAGCTCATGTCCATAGAGTTGGTGATGCCATCCAACCATCTCATCCTCTGTTGTCCCCTTCTCCTCTCACCTTCAATTTTCCCAGCATCAGGGTCTTTTCCAATGAGTCAGTTCTTCATATCAGGTGGCCAAAGTATTAGAGTTTTCACCTTCAGCATCAGTCCTTCCAATGAACATTCAGGACTGATTTCCTTTAGGATGAACTGGTTGGATATCCTTGCAGCCCAAGGGACTCTCAAGAGTCTTCTCCAACACCACAGTTCAAACGCATCAATTCTTCAGCACTCAGCTTTCTTCACAGTCCAACTCTCACATCCTACATGACTATTGGAAAAACCATAGCTTTGACTAGATGGACCTTTGTCGGCAAAGTAATGTCACTGCTTTTTAATATGCCATCTAGTTTGGTCATAGCTTTTCTTCCAAGGAACAGGCATCTTTTAATTCCATGGCGCAGTCACCATCTGCAGTGATTTTGGAGCCCCTCAAAATAAAGTCTCTTAACATTTCCATTGTTTCCCTATCTATTTGCCATGAACTGATGGGAAACGATGCCCTGAACTTAGTTTTCTGAATGTTGAGTTTTTTTTTTTTTTTTTTTTTAAGTTTAAATTCCTGCAGACTTTATTAGAATCACATGGAGGACTGCTGCTCAAAAGCTTTTTCCCTTTAAGACCACCTTTAATCTCTAGAGTATACTTTGGCCAAGGCAGGGGAGGGTAAATGTCTACAGCCCAACAAATTTCTCATTAGCCCAACTTTCTCACCAGCTTATTTCCATTTTACAGCCACAGAAAACTTAAAGGAGTTATACGACACATTCATCTTCTCTTGAGGCCTAAGGCCTAGAACAGTCTATAGCAGTTACCACAGAAGGAGCACTTAAGGAATGTATTTATCAGATTAGGAGTACGAGTTTCTCTGCCATGCATTTCTCAACATGCACTTCTGAGTAGTATTCTTCCATGTACAACAGGAGCAGGCTGGACAAGAATGAAACTCCAGAGTGTTGAATAGGCTAGTCTATTACATTCCACAAAAACTTCAAGGAATCACTCCCACCAACCTACCCAAGATCAAGTAATAGGCCATCTTCAATAGATTATTTGAACAAACGGTAATTAACGCACACTTCAACAGATTTATTTCTTTAAAGGAATGGATTTTGAAGAGAAAAAACATGGGGCAGAGAGGTATGGAATAGAAAATAAATACAAATGTAAGCTGTTTTACTAATTGCTTTATAACCACAAACTAGTACAGAGAATGCCCTGTACAAAACACAACAAAGGTTCAAAGATGGAGATGTTCCCTTAGGCAAGGCTGAAGACTTCAGTCTCTGGTATTTGGAATTTAGGCTGCAGTCCTTGTTTTTGGATGGATCACTGGGTGTGTGGCACAGTCCATGCTTTTAACCAGATTTGAACAGGAGAATGGCCACTTGGCCCAGGTAGAAGTAGATGAAGTGTTTGGTTTCATGTGTCACATAACTACCGAAGTTCCTCCCCACGATGCAGTGCCAGGTGGGGTTGTACTTCTTGTCAAACTCCTTCTTGATATGGGCCGCAATGTCCTTCTCTATATTATACTTTTCCAATGCCTGAGTAGCACACTCCACCGAGTCCTGTTGCATCTCCTCCGACATATCGGCATTCTTGATTACGGCCTTTCGGTCACACATGGTTACCAAGGAGCAGGGGCTGGCCGACTGCAACGGTCTCCTGGGGGAGGGGCTGGCGAAGCTCACACCCGCGTAGAGAGGCAGTCGCTACCGAAGCCGTGGCGCATCTGAATGTTGAGTTTTAAGCCAACTTTTTCACTGTCCTCTTTCACCTTCATCAAAAGGCTCTTTAGTTTTTCTTCACTTTCTGCCATAAGGGTGGTGTCATCTGCATATCTGAAGTTATTGATATTTCTCCCCACAATCTTGATTGCAGATTGTGCTTCATCCAGCATTTCTCATGATATACTCTGTATATAAGTTAGATAAATAGGGTGACAATATACAGCGTTGGCATACTCCTTTCCCAATTTGGAACCAGTCTGATGGGGCTTCCCCAGTGGCTCAGTGGTAAAGAATTCGCCTTCAATGCAGGAGATGCCTCTGCTTTATACCCACTCAGAAATCATACTGGTAGAAATCATACAGGCATGCTGATTAGTGTTCACTTTTAAGGCCATGAGTTTTTTCCTTAATGTATGTATTTTATTGAACTATAGTTGACTTACATGTTTTCAGTGCATACCAAGGTGATTCAGTTTTACATATACACATATTAGTTTTGAAATTATTTTCCATTATAGGTTATTACCTAGACAGTGTATTAAAAAGCAGAGACATTATTTTGCCAACAAAGGTCCGTCTAGTCAAGACTATGGTTTTTCTAGTAGTCATGTATGGATGTGCAAGTTGGACTATAAAGAAAGCTGAGCACCAAAGAATTGGTGCTTTTGAATTGTGGTGTTGGAGAAGACTCTTGAGAGTCCCTTGGGCTGCCAGGAGATCCAACCAGTCCATCCTAAAGGAGATCAGTCCTAAGTGTTCACTGGAAGGACTGATGCTGAAACTGAAACTCCAATACTTTGGCCACCTGATGTGAAGAACAGACTCATTGGAAAAGACCCTGATGCTGGGAAAGATTGAGGGTGGCAGGAGAAGGGGACAACACAGGATGAGATGGTTGAATGGCATCACCGACTCTATGGACATGAGCTTGAGTAAGCTCTGAAAGTTGGTGATGGACAGGGAGTACTGGCGTGCTGCAGTCCATGGGGTCTCAAAGAGTCGGAGACAACTGAGCTACTGAACTGAACTGAACTGATAGGTTATTACAAGATATTGATTATAGTTCTCTGTGCTGTACAGTAAGCCTTTGTTGTTTGTTGCATATGTATTTTTTAAAAATAGAAATATGGCATTCTAATGCCCAGGTGATGCTTTTTTCCTCCAAAGCTCCAAGTATGTTTCTAATGAGAAGTCATGTTTAAAAACAACTGGACTATATGATGGTCTTTTACTTTTATCTAGTTTGTTTCACCTTTTCTATTTCATATTCAGTGCTCCCATTTTATTTAGTTTATGTGTTCTAATTTCTCCATCTCTTCTTTTTTATGTTCTTTCTCAAACCTTTATCAAATGTAGTAGAAAAGCTTTTGTATACACATATATAAATAATATGTATAATATATATATTTTAGAAAAGTTATGAATTTTTGCCTAACTAAAAAATTTGTGATATTTTGATTCTGGTTGTTTGACAATATGAATATAATACCATTAGTTTTTCTTATGGAGAAGGCAATGGCACCCCACTCCAGTACTCTTGCCTAGAAAATCCCACGAATGGAGGAGCCTGGTGGGCTGCAGTCCATGGGGTCACTGGGAGTTGGACACGACTGAGCGACTTCACTTTCACTTTTCACTTTGATGCATTGTAGAAGGAAATGGCAACCCACTCCAGTGTTCTTGCCTGGAGAATCCCAGGGATGGGGGAGCCTGGTGGGCTGCAGTCTATGGGGTTGCACAGAGTCGGACACGACTGAAGCGACTTAGCAGCAGTAGCAGTAGCAGCAGTTTTTCTTACATTTGAACTTGGTCAATTCTCAGCATTTTAGCAGATTTTTATCTAGTTTCTACTCAGCATTCATGCCGTTTCTCCCAGCCATGGACTGTGTACTGTCACTTTATTGATAAAATAAGTGTCTTTTCTTAGTTCCTGCTTGAGAGCTACAAGCATATGTATTTCCAAAGTCTGCCTTTCTTTATACCTGCTAGTCTCAGAAGTGAGCTCTCCTAGGTACCCATTTCACCCCTCCTCTTGATCTCATCCCATCCCACCTACTCCTTTACCATCAATCCAACTGATATTGTCAATCTCTGTCACCCTTCTAAGACATTACAGAGTAGTGAACAGGCACTTTTAAATTTGGCCAGCTAGACTCTGATTCACCTTTACTCTTACTGATTATGTGACCATTAGCAGTTTCTTTTCATCTTTATCACTCTTAGCATGTTCTCTGCAAAAATAACTATTCATAGAATTTTTGTAACATTAACTAAAATCCTACATGTAAACACTTGGTGCAGTGCCTAGCATTTAATGTATTTAATATAGTCTAGATATCTTCAAAGTAACACTAAATTTTTACCACCACCACTTCAACCTCTAAAAAATTCAATCCTCTCTCAACCTAAAATGAAAAAAAGCAGTCCCTCCAATCCTGTGCTCCCTTTTGTAACTACTGTTCTAAATTTCCCCTTTTCCTTGAAATCCAACCCCCAAGTAGTCTTACTGTTTCACTATTTTAATCTTTTCGTTTTACTCTTTGTTTTCTCCTTTAACTGGTCTTCTGAAAATGCTCTTGGAAAGATCAACAATGACGTCTTAATTCACAAATCCACTCATACTCCCCAGTCTGTATTATTTTATCTCTCTGGAGTGTTCAGTCTTGTTAATTGCTTACTCCTTTTGGGAGTTTCCTATCTATGGTTTCCAGCACATTGCAGTTTTCTGATTTCTCTTTCTTGAGTATTTCCTCATCTATCCATGCTTGAGGTTTCATCTGTCCTCACTGCTCATGTCATATCATGTATTTACTGGTTGATTTTCTCCAGTCTCAGCATTTCTAATTGATATTCATATGCATACAAAACTGTAACTACAACCCAGATCTTGCCCAAGATCAAGCATGATATAACTGCCTGCCTGTTGTACTTTCATTCAGTATGATCTACTTTTAAGTTCAATATATCCAAAGATTTATATTCTTTCTAAACCTGATGCTCTTTCTTCTCTTTTTTGGCACAGTCATGGCTAGAATCACTCAGTCAGAAAGTTCTGAGTCATTCTTAACTCTTCCTTTTCATATATTATAAAATATATATATATATAATACTGTAATAATTTTGAGGTAAGTGTTATTATTGAGGTAAGTACTATTATTATCCCCAATTTATAGATGAAGAAACTGAGACACAGAGAGGTTATATAATTTGTTCAGTCAGGATCACACAGTAGGTAGGGGGAGCTTATAATGGAGCCTGGGCAATCTGGTTTCAGAGCCCAGGTTCTTAGTCATCTAATTAAAGTGGCTCTCCAAAGGTATTTAACTAATATTTACTGGATAAATGAATTAAACATACATTTCTGTGATGTAAGTAGTCACTTAACATGTTATTGATTAGTTTATGCTTTGGGGTATCTGAAAATATAGATGTCATTAGTAGATTCTGTATGGGGCTTCCCTGGTAGCTCAGATGGTAAAGAATCTGCCTGCAATGCGGGAGACCCAGGTTCGATCCCTGGCTTAGAAAGATCCCCTGGAGAAAGGAATGGCAACCTAGTCCAGTCTTCTTGCCTGGAGAATTCCATGGACAGGGTGGCCTGGTGGGCTACAGTTCATGGGGCTGCAAAGAGTCAGACACGTCTGAGTGACTAACACACACACAATAATTTCTAGTAAACTTTTTAAATTTCAGAATAAATTTTAGGAAAATGAATGAGTAATTTTAAAATTTGCCTATTAGAAGGTATTTATTCTTGATTTTTCCTCTTATATTTGGGAGAAAGCTCATGATTATGAGTTTCTGCATCTGCTTTCTTACTTCTCACTTACCTGCACTTCTTGGCCCAAGCTGATGATTTCTTTATGAAGATGCTAAGGGAAGCATTATCATTCTTATTGCAAAAATGAATTAACAGAGGCTCAGAGAAGTTCTAGGGACTATTCAAGTTCAGATATCCTACGTGATTCTTCTTTCCACTGAGTACCTTAAAGACACTGATATTAAAACCCATAGGGAAATGTACATTAGACATATCTTAATGTGGAATTCCCTACATTAAACAAATCTGATAAAAGGAATTCTACAAAACAAGTAAATATTTAGAGTTCTGCCGCCCTTTTGAGCAACATTCTAAATTAGTTCCATTTTTCTGCAAATTCTTTGGAAAATTCCTCAGCCCCTTCATGCATCCATTTATAGACGTACTGTCATTCAACTCCCTTGGATGGTCATTTTTTATAACGTTCTCCTTAAAGCACCCCGACAAGAAAAAAATATAAGCTCTTTCACATAGGGGGAGGTGCAGCTGGGAGAATGTAGCCCACCGGTATTTCCGGGATACGTCCTCGCGTGATACAGTAAATACAGTCAGTGCATGGAGAGACACAATGTAAACTGTTACTGTGAAACGCTCGCTTTTGGCACAACTTCCTCACAGGCGTTTTACAATTTACAAAGCAGTATGGAGTAACGTTGACAACTTCTGTGTTTACAAATTCACTGGTTTCTCTTTACTCAAGGCAGGGTTTTTGGTCTTGGCAACTTTTCAGATGTTCGTCATTTCTTCCCAATGTTTTTGCATCTATTAGTCTTTATTAACATAGATATCATTTATCTCAAGCTGAATAGGCCTCTTTAAGGGCGTATGACTTAAGAGAGGAAATATGTGTTATCCAGCTGGATCTGGTGTATGGTTCTAGCAAAATGCATTTAATACATCAAAGGAAGGATTTTATTTTAGGGATGACTGAAAAGCAGGAAAGTGTGAATTGTGATTTTATTTTATTTTTTTTTCAGCATTAACAGTTAATATATATTATAAGCTTTTATATCTGTCTAATATTTTTACAATCACCAGATACACCATCATTAAATACAAGTTACAGAAATGTGTAGATGCCATTAGTTAGAGGGGTACTTATTGCTTACGTCAGCAAGCAGCAAATAAGGGCACAGGATTTGAACTGAAGGGAACTACTTTCTATCACCAGTGGCATTAAGATATAACACTGCATTTCACAAAGCACTGCTTTTTATCTAATTGATAGACAGACTCAAGAGCAGCATATGTCAGACCAATAACCACTACTTTAATATGTATTATAGAATTTTAAAGGACTTACAAGTGGTACCTAACTACTCTATAAATATGCATATTGTGAACAAATGAATAGTTGCTAATTTGTACATTATTGGCTTATAACATGACCACACTAGAACTACTTTTATTTTCTAGAGGGCTCCTGGTATGAGAAATGGAGTTAACATTGCTTATGTAGTTACACCTACAAAATTCAGACCCTTAAAGATGCCTGTTACTCCCAGTTTCCAGCCATTTTTCCCACTGAAGAAAACCTATCACTTGACTTGTACCTTCTTTCACCTTCTTTATTCTAATCAAAATCATTAGCAATAGACAACTATAGAAGAATCTTTTAAAAAATGTTTTGACTTGGCTGAGTGCTTTGGACTATTGTACATACCAATGTTCTGCTGCCTGTTTTCTTGTTTCCCTAGATAATATGATTTGAAACTGACACTGCACCTGATGGATTGTTAACATGATCTAGGCTTCAGAAAATGACCAGTGTGAGGGAGGCACATGGATGGGGGTAAAGCCTCGGGATGGTGAAAAGACTGGTGCTGTGGCTGGATTCATGTGTACCCCCTCCTTCTCAGCCATGTGTCACAAGACTTGAGAAAAGAAGAAATGACTTCAAAAAAGAAAAAGACTGAAAATCTCTACTTACATCCAAATTTTAAAAAATAAAACCTGTAGATTAACAATCTGTTGCTGAAATGCATCTTTTATTTATTTGCTATAGCTACCCTGGCACCCCAAAATACGCTACAGTCCCCCTCTGTTTTTAGAATCCAGGAATTTTAGTCCTCCAGTCTGAGTCTGGGGAGCATAAAGTAGTTGTATTGTGCTGTGTGAGCCTCTCAGCAGGAGTATTCAGTGTCTCCTGACAGCACGAGGGAGCCAGTGGCTCCACGCCTGCCTGGGAGAGGACAGAATGTCCTGCGGAGACATTTCATGATTCTCAGAACCAGGCTGCTGCATTCAGCAGCAATTTTGAAATTGTCTGCTTTTTGCCATTTCTGCAGTTTCAAGTTGGAACCATATCTGCAACTAGAGGCAGCAGATAAACTAATAATCAGGTTAACTGAATTGTGATTTTAAATGATAATTTTCATCTTTTTCAATATGAGGTACTGAGAGAGCTTTTGAAAACAGTTTATTTGTCACTTTTAAGAAATTAGGACATAATGAAAAGAGATCTAAAGCCGTTATCACATCAGTGTTAAGAAATACCTCTTTTAACATTTTTTTTAAGATTCCTGAGATAAATATCTCTAGGATGGTTAAAATGTTGCCACACCTGTAAACTGAATGAAGGATTAAGTATTTAGTAATTATTATTCTTATAATAAAAATACTAGCAAGAATAACAACTATCTTATGCTGTGGGCTTATTCTGTGTCAGACAGTAGTCTAAAAGCTTCATGTAGATGAACTCATTTAACCCTCAAAACACCTTTATGATGTTTTCATTATCCCCATTTTACACTATGAAAACCAGAACACAGAAAGTTTAAGTAATTTGCCCAAAGAGAGACAGCTAATAAGTGGCAGAGTTTGGAGTTCAACCCAGAAGTTGGTGCTAATTAGGTGTGAACTATTCATTGTGCTGTAGTTATGTGTTATCTGCCCTTAAGGGTTTATATCTTCCAGCAGAGAAAAGGCTGAAGGCAGTGTGTATATGGCAATGTAAGTTGTACAGCAGTCTCTGTTGGTTTCCAAATAAATGAAGGGAAGTATCCAATTCATAGATCAGTTAGTGGAATATCATTATTTTCCCTATATTTATATATAGATTCCTATAGGTTATTTTGAAGAAATAGACAGCTATGCAGGTCAGGAAGCAACAGTTAGAACTGGACATGGAACAACAGACTGGTTCCAAATATGAAAAGGAGTACGTCAAGGCTATATATTGTCACCCTGCTTATTTAACTTCTATGCAGAGTACATCATGAGAAACGCTGGACTGGAAGAAACACAAGCTGGAATCAAGATTGCCGGGACAAATATCAATAACCTCAGATATGCAGATGACACCACCCTTATGGCAGAAAGTGAAGAGGAACTAAAAAGCCTCTTCATGAAAGTGAAAGTGGAGAGTGAAAAAGTTGGCTTAAAGCTCAACATTCAGAAAATGAAGATCATGGCATCTGGTCCCATCACTTCGTGGGAAATAGATGGGGAAACAGTGGAAACAGTGTCAGACTTTATTTTTCTGGGCTCCAAAATCACTGCAGATGGTGACTGCAGCCATGAAATTAAAAGACGCTTACTCCTTGGAAGGAAAGTTGTGACCAACCTAGATAGCATATTCAAAAGCAGAGAAATTACTTTGCCAACAAAGGTCTGTCTAGTCAAGGCTATGGTTTTTCCAGTGGTCATGTATGGATGTGAGAGTTGGACTGTGAAGAAGGCTGAGCGCCGAAGAATTGATGCTTTTGAACTGTGGTGTTGGAGAAGACTCTTGAGAGTCCCTTGGACTGCAAGGAGATCCAACCAGTCCATTCTGAAGGAGATCAGCCCTGGGATTTCTTTGGAAGGAATGATGCTAAAGCTGAAACTCCAGTACTTTGGCCACCTGATGCGAAGAGTTGACTCATTGGAAAGGACTCTGATGCTGGGAGGGATTGGGGGCAGGAGGCAAAGGGGACGACAGAGGATGAGATGGCTGGATGGCATCACTGACTCGATGGATGTGAGTCTGGGTGAACTCCGGGAGTTGGTGATGGACAGGGAGGCCTGGCGTGCTGCGATTCATGGGGTCGCAAAGAATCGGACACTACTGAGCGACTGAACTGAACTGAACTAAGTAAACAAGGTTTGTTTCTTATGGTTTTCAGTGACATTGCTATGTTCCCAAGAAAAGAAAGAAAGAAAGTGAAGTCGCTCAGTTGTGTCTGACTCTGTGACCCCATGGATTGTAGCCTACCAGGCTCCTCTGTCCATGGGATTTTCCAGGCAAGAATACTGGAGAAGGTTGCCATTTCCTTCTCCAGGAGATCTTCCCAACCCAGGGACTGAACCCAGATCTCCCACATTGCAGGCAGACGCTTTACCGTCTGAGCCACGAGGGAAGTCTTACGTTCCCAAGGTGAATGACGGATGTCAACATTTTGTGTGTGTGTGTGAAACTTACGTTCCTTATCAGCCTTCCTTAGTAAAAGATATAGTTCTAATTTTTCATTACAATGAATTCTGGGTTTTTTGAGTCCATGAGTGCTGAAGAGTTCGATATGGAATATAAATGCTTACCAAAAAGAATGTTTGTAGATTTAAACTTACAGTGATCACAGAACTACTGTAGCAAAAGGGTATATATTATATCCATGTTGTTCTATAGAAATTTCGGCAGTGAAGGAAATGTTCTGTACCACATTGACCAATGCTGTAGGTTGTTAGCTAGATGTGGCACTTGAGATGGGGCTAAGTGATTGAGAAACTGATTTGTTAACTTAATTTTAATTAATTTAAATTTAAATAATCATGGCTAGCAACTCCGTTGGGCTGCACTACTCTATACTCTCAACAACAGTCTTACTCAACCTTTATTTTCTCTACACATTGTAGTCACAGGCCAGTTGCATACATGAGAAACCAGTACCTTTCCTCTGACTTGATCTACTCATGACCTGATAGTTTCCTGCCTCTTTGAGGTTGTGACGCGGTCCACAGAACAACTGGATAGAATGCTAAGTGAACACATACCTGTTGCAGCCATGTCAAACACTTTTCCCACTACCATCCAAGACCAGAAGGCATTAGCTGTCTCTGGTGTTAGAGTTTCAACCTAAACTCTTTCCCTGTGAGTGGTCTGTATATTGTCCTTGAAAGGGAGCTCTTTGCTGTATTGCATGTAGAAAATAGTGGAGATTCTAGTTACTACTGTACACCTTTTAGGTTTAAGCATAGTGTTGCTGAACATGCCTCTCACAAACTGTCATGGCAAGAACTAGAATTATAAGCCATCTTGCTTCATTTTATGCATCTATTAATAACTACTTATTTTTGAAAGTATAAAATTCAGGGAAAATACTAACCTGGCTGGATGCCTGGACAGTATGGTATAATCTGGGACTGTCCCAGCAAAATGGAAATATATGGCTAAAGGATAAGACATTGTCTTGCTTCAAACAAAAATTCAGTTGTAGATAAAAAGAAATAAAACATAAGGAATTTATAATTGGGACAAAAATTCTAGAAAATTTAAAAAATCTTAAAAGAGGTAAAATGCACTTAAATTATTGCTTTTTGGGCAAAATCTGCTGCCAAATTATCATCTGTTCACTCAAAATAGAGTGAAAAATTTAAATTTATGTGAAATTCACAGTTGAAAATAATTTGTTTCTTATAAGACAACAGTTTCTATTAAAAGTGCAGCCAAGTCTTTCATCTGTGATTAAAAGAAAATTTCTAGAGTTTCTGGAAATCAGAGCAAAAAAGAAAAGATATTAAATATTTCTACTTGTGAATTCATAGTTTATTCCTGAAAAGTATTCAATTTTTTTTAAATTTTATTTTATTTTTAAACTTTACATAATTGTATTAGTTTTGCCAAATATCAAAATGAATCCACCACAGGTATACATGTGTTCCCCATCCTGAACCCTCCTCCCTCCTCCCTCCCCATACCATCCCTCTGGGTCATCCCAGTGCACTAGCCCCAAGCATCCAGTATCGTGCATCGAACCTGGACTGGCATCTCGTTTCATACATGATATTTTACATGTTTCAATGCCATTCTCCCAAATCTTCCCACCCTCTCCCTCTCCCAGAGTCTATAAGACTGTTTTATACATCAGTGTCTCTTTTGCTGTCTCGTACACAGGGTTATTGTTACCATCTTTCTAAATTCCATATATATGGGTTAGTATACTGTATTGGTGTTTTTCCTTCTGGCTTACTTCACTCTGTATAATAGGCTCCAGTTTCATCCACCTCATTAGAACTGATTCAAATGTTTTCTTTTTAATGGCTGAGTAATACTCCATTGTGTATATGTACCATAGCTTTCTTAAACTAAATATTTGAAATAATAAAGAAGTAAATCTTTTAAGACATAAGTTTTTAATGAGATCAGGGTATCCTTAGCTTATTTGGTAATAAGTAATGAAACAAGCAACTGATCCTACAATAAAATAATAGTTACTATGTAAAAATATCAATTAAATTGATATTTTTGAGTTTTATTGATTTTTTATCACATATCTCAGTCCACCTTGCGTAGTTATAAAATGCATCTTCAATAGATATTTCTACATAAACTCATCTGCCTAAAATGAAAGTTCTGACACCATCAAATTAGTGGAAAATTTAATGGAATTAAAGCAAAAATTAAGAAGGAAAATGAGTGAGCATTCTACATACTTAGTCATTTTCATCTTGTGAATTTAATAATGATGAAGATTTGTAGTGAATTGAAAAAAGTCTAAGATGCTATCACTATTTTTATCTAAGTCGCATATTCCTGAAAAAATGGGCAAGTTTACAGAGTATCTAGGTAGAGCAAATGCATTAATTTCAGGGGCCTGCACGTGTCTAACACACACTGTACCCATCCTGCATTATTGGTGATGATGGCAGAGATCCAAGAGGTAAACAATTGTATTGGAAGCTTCTTGAACACTCAGATGGCCAAGGAATCAAGAGGTGTGTGGATACTAATTTCCAAATTTGAATTTACCTTAGTTTAAAATTTCTTAATAGTAAAGAAAACATTGTAGGAAATCTTTACAAAAATACAAGAAAAAACGACAACTTCAGAACTGTTTTTCCTTCTGAAAAGAAAAAAGTGTGTAAAACAGATAACAGATTAAAGAGTAATTTTAAATACATTTTATTAGAATAGCAAGAATGTGCTCGTATTTAAAATTTATTTTTCTATTTTAATTTATATACAATGCAATTTGGAATGACCATTTAATTGGGAAAAATATTTTTGGTAAGTATGTATTCAAGAATTTTATGCTCTTAAGATGACTTAATATGTAAACTTAAGATACCATATGATTTAACATAAAACTTAATTTTATCTTACTTATGGATAAGTTCATCAAAGCTGCTTCATCATCTCAGTACTGTGTTCATGCTATGTTGCTTTCAAAGTCATACTACTCTCACCCTTCAAATATTATATATTGCTTCAGTTCAGTTCAATTCAGTTCAGTCACTCAATCGTGTCCAACTCTTTGCGACCCCATGAACTGCAGCATGCCAGGCCTCCCTGCACCAACTCTCAGAGTTCATTCAAACTCAGGTACATCGAGTTGGTGATGCCATCCAGCCATCGCATCCTCTGTCGTTCCTTTCTCCTCCTGCCCCCAATCCCTCCAGCATCAGGGTCTTTCCAGTGAGTCAACTTTTTGCATGAGGTGGCCAAAGTACTGGAGTTTCAGCTTTAGCATCAGTCCTTCCAATGAATACCCAGGACTGATCTCCTTTAGGATGGACTGGATGGACCTCCTTGCAGTCCAAGGGCCTCTCAAGAGTCTTCTCCAGCACCACAGTTCAAAAGCATCAATTCTTCGGTGCTCAGCTTTCTTCACAGTCCAACTCTCACATCCATACATGACCACTGGAAAAACGATAGCCTTGACTAGACAGACTTTTGTTGGCAAAGTAATATCTCTGCTTTTTAATATGCTATCTAGGTTGGTCATAACTTTTCTTCCAAGGAGTAAGCGTCTTTTAATTTCATGGCTGCAATCACCATCTACAGTGATTTTGGAGAAATCACTGCAGAAAAATAAAAAATCACTCCAGAAAAATAAAGTCTGACACTGTTTCCACTGTTTCCCCATCTATTTTCCATGAAGTGATGGGACCAGATGCCATGATCTTAGTCTTCTCAATGTTGAGCTTTAAGCCAACTTTTTCACTCTCCTCTTTCACTTTCATCAAGAGGCTTTTTAGTTCCTCTTCACTTTCTGCCATAGGGTGGTGTCATCTGCATATCTGAGGTTATTGATATTTGTCCCGGCAATCTTGATTCCAGCTTGTGCTTCTTCCAGCCCAGTGTTTCTCATGATGTACTCTGCATAGAAGTTAAATAAGCAGGGTGACAATATACAGCCTTGACATGCTCCTTTTCCTATTTGGAACCAGTCTGTTGTTCCATGTCCAGTTCTAACTGTTGCTTCCTGACCTGCATATAGGTTTCTCAAGAGACAGGTCAGGTGGTCTGGTATTCCCACCTCTTTCAGAATTTTCCACAGTTTATTGTGATCCACACAATCAAAGGCTTTGGCATAGTCAATAAAGCAGAAATAGATGTTTTTCTGGAACTCTCTTGCTTTTTCCACGATCCAGCGGATGTTGGCAATTTGATCTCTGGTTCCTCTGCCTTTTCTAAAACCAGCTTGAACATCTGGAAGTTCATGGTTCACATATTGCTGAAGCCTGGCTTGGAGAATTTTGAGCATTACTTTACTAGCTTGTGAGATGAGTGCAATTGTGCGGTAATGTGAGCATTCTTTGGCATTGTCTTCCTTTGGGATTGGAATGAAAACTGACCTTTTCCAGTTCTGTGGCCACTGCTGAGATTTCCAAATTTGTTGGCATATTGAGTGCAGCACTTTGACAGCATCATCTTTCAGGATTTGAAATAGCTCAACTGGAATTCCATCATCTCCACTAGATTTGGCTAATTACTTCACCTTTGTTCCAGCCCTGCTTCATCACATTCATATTTTAAACTTTGGAACCAGAGTCAAGGTTTCTTCTGCTCTTAGACTCCTTGGAATGCTAACATCTTATTTGTTTTTATTTGGTATTTGAAACTGATAGCATTTTTAATTTCAAAACCTACTATTTCAAATATGTTTTATTTTTAAATCATTTTTTCCATTATTTGGAATATCCTAAATCACTTTAAAAAATAGCTACAGGTTCATCATACCTTTCCTGAAATGAAAACAGTTGCAAATTATTTTGACATGTACTTAGTGCTTTTTGTGTCTCTGAAGGTAGCATCTCATCCTTTTTTAAAATGGATTGATTAATTAATTTGTATCTTGTGTCTCTTATTTTGTTTCTTAAAATTTTTATTGGAGAATAGTTGACTTACAGTGACTTACAGTGTTGTGTTTCAGGTGTACAGCAAAGTGAATCAGACACTCAGACGCACTCACACATATCAGTTCCTTCCCAGACTCTCCCTCCACACAGATTATTACAGAAATTTGAGTAGAGTTCCATGTGCTACACTGTAAGTCCTTATTAGTTATCTATTTTATACATAGTATTGTACATATGGGGCTTCCCTGGTAGCTCAGTAGTAAAGAATCTGCCTGCAATGCAGGAGACATAAGAGATGTGAGTTTGGTCTCTGGGTTGGGAAGATCCCCTAATGGCAGCCCATTCCAGTATTCTTGCTTGGACGCTTGCATGGACTGAGGAGCCTGGCAGATTACACTCTATGAAGTTGCAAAGACTCAGACATGACTGAGCAACTGAGAACACACACACACACACACACACTCACACACACACACACACACACACAAATACACACACACGCCGCAAGGTGTGCATATGCTAATCCCAACCACCCAGTCAGTCACTTTCCCCCATGTTTTCCCTCTGGTTGCCATAAGTTTGATTTCAAGATCTGCAAATCTGTTTCTGTTTCTTACTTAAGGTCATTTGTATCATTTTTAATAGATTCCATATCTAAGTGATATCAAATGATATTTATCCTTCTCTGTCTGACTTCACTCAGTATGATAATCTCTAGGTCCAGCCATCTTGCTGCAAATAGCATTGTTTCATTCTTTTCCTATGGCTAATAGTCTTGTGTGTGTGTGTGTGTGTGTGTGTGTATACAACCTGTGTATATACATTATCCATTCCTCTGCTGACAGGCATTTGAGTTGTTTCCATGTCTTTTTATGGCTTAGTAATAGTCCATTTTGTGTGTGTGTGTTTGTGTATACACCACATCTTCTTTATCCATTCTCTGTTACTTCTGTTGATGGATGTTTAGGTTACTTCCACGTCTTGGCAGTTATAAATAGTTGCAGTATTGCAACTATTGGGACATAGAACATTGGGAGTGCCGGTATCTTTTAAAATTATGGTTTTCTCCAGATACATGCCCAGAAGTGGGATTGCTGGGTCATATGGTATTGTTTTTCTCTGATTTCTTTACAAACCTCTAATTCTCCACCAAAATTATCAACCATTTCATGATTTAGAAAATGTTCGCTCTCTTCAAAAGTTTTGTAAAATAAAAGCTAGCTATTTTTATAAAGAAGATTGTCATGGGACCTCTTGGGAAAAATATATCTACTGTGATAATATCTGAAAAGTTTTATATCCTAGCACTATAAGAGTACCTGTTGACAGAAAACATTGTTTGTGAAACAAAAGGTACTACTGAAATGCAAGATTCTGATTGGTCATTGCCTTTGTAATACCACCCTCATTCTTAACCACATTCGTAATATAATTTCTATAATTTTTTTTTCCTGCTACATTTCTCATTCAGTTTTTTGGATGAACTTATTTTGTAATCAAATGGCAATTTTGGTAACATTATCTGGTGTTTGGCCAACAGGGAAATTTTGTGTGTATCTAGTCTTATCCACGGAGAAGGCAATGGCACCCCGCTCCAGTACTCTTGCCTGGAAAATCCCATGGACAGAGGAACCTGGTAGGCTGCAGTCCATGGGGTCGCGAAGAGTCTGATACGACTAGCGACTTCACTTTCACTTTTCACTTTCATGCATTGGAGGAGGAAATGGCAACCCACTCCAGTGTTCTTGCCTGGAGAATCCCAGGGACAGGGGAGCCTCATGGGCTGCCGTCCATGGGGTCGAACAGAGTCGGACACGACTGAAGCGACTTAGCAGCAGCAGTCTTATCCAAGTGTTCAGATACCTGTCTCTGAAACTTTAATAATTCTATGATGATATTTGCAATATATTCATATTTTAAAGAAAATTATTCTCCATATCCTGAGTGGTAAGACACTAAGATGAAAAAATGTCAAAAGATTTATTTGATTACCCTTGTACCTAAATGGGTTGCTAGGTTGGTAACTAGGATAATTTGCTCTTTGTAAGTTAGCTCGAGAAACAGCATACTTTCAATGCATGCTCTCTTGCTCTCAAAATATCCTGTCAAAAGACCTCGCTGAAATTAATGGCTTAGAACTGATGCTAAGCTTTCAGGGATGCTGCAGTGATTTATTGAGTGGTGCCAGTCTCTGTCTTCGTTGGGTGGAGAGCACTTGTCTTCACGTAACAGGGCTAATATTACTTCAAGCTGTTGTCAGTTGACTTGGTAAAATTGCTTAGCTACACTCCCCATGCAGTTAGCTAGCGATGATTACCCTTAAGTATTCACAGAGCAGAAGCCCTGGGGAAACACTAATTAGCCACCCGCAAGGAAGATGTTCCAGCCTCTCAAACAGTCTCCTGAAGTCTCGGGGCTGTAATGAGGACCAAGCCCCAGTGACAAGGCCTGCTTGGCGCTGTGCTACCGCATCAAGGTTCAGCAATTTTCAAGGAGAAAGTGATTGGAGTCAGGCCCAGGACTGCACGGAGTCTACTAATCACCACATAGAGACTTCGGGTGCTCTGAAGCCATGGGAAGGAATCGGCTCCTATGAGCTAGAGGAGACATGGGCATATGTTATTGAGGAGTCAGGGAGGAGGAAATCTGCTTAAATATTTATAGATTCAGGGTACATTGAGATCCCTTCAGTCCTTGTGTAATTAGTACCTTGATCTCTTTCTTTTAATTGAAACAAAAAGTATAGTTTCACCCCACCTGGCTAGTGACTTTGCTAATACCTGTTTCTGTTTGTAGCTTCCCTCTTCTTTCTCCTCCATCTAGAGAGCAGTGATCAGTTCGACAATAAAGAAAGGCTGGCACGAGGTGTGTGCGGTGCGTGGGTGTAATGTGTGGGTCTGTCAGTATGTGGCTTCACAGCAGGAATGGGACTGGATCTACATTAGAGATGAGTACCCTTTCTCAAGTCTCCAGAATGGAGAACTTTGGGGATTCAGAAGCTAATGGAAGCAGAACAGATAATCCTCCCTTATTTCCTAATAATCATAAAAGGTAGGAGAAAGAGAAATGTATGCATTCTTAAAACGTTTGCTAGGCGAGAACTGAGACTTGATCCATCTCTCAATTCTTGGCATCAGAAGAAAGTGGTCGGAGCTTCCTCTGGCTAAAAATTGAAAACTGAAACAGTGAAGATGAGGTGCATGAAGAAAGACCATGAATACCCACTAATGTCTAAAATAAACTTGGACCCTTTATTTATAGTAAGCAAAGGGAAATTTTCACTTCCACATGGGAAAGCAAGGATTTCTAACTTCTTGGTATGTAGTGGAATTTGTCTCCTGATGGCAGTTCTAACTTGTTCTTCTGTTGGCACCACAGCAAATATGACTCAATTGTTAATTTCATGTCAAAGTCCCCAAGAAAGCCAGGAAGTTTTGCATATGAGAAATAAATATGAGGATTTTTTCTGTACCACAAATTGTTGAGCTTATATATTATCTACATTTGGAAAGTTCAGAATAAATGTATTGGGAGCAATATGCTAGAAGTGGCTATATTATCCATGTGGTATTGGTATACTTACAGGATTTTGATTATAGTGCTACAATGTAAGGGGAAGAGAAACCAAAAGTAGAGTAACATAGGCCCACAGTGAAAGCACTGAGTTTTTTTGTCAATGAGAAGTAAAGAAGAGAAAATAATTTCTAGATAGGATATTTACTACTACTGAATAGTAAGTATTAATATTTTGATAAGTAAAATCCTTATTAATAAAGTTCAGCAGGTATCCTTTGTTGCAGCTTTGCAGAAAATCAGATTCTTGAGTGTGTTTGAAAATTTATGCAAAGAATCCCATAGTGTCAAATTTTCTCAGGACATCTTGCTCTCAACTACATTTTTTGATTGTGCTATCCTGAGTTTTTTAATTTTATACAATGGAAATATCTTTCAGGAGTGAAATATTTTGTTCTAATTTTATGAAATATATTTTACACTAATTAAGTCAAACCAGTTTTACTCAGAGCCTTAAAATCTGATTTTATCACCCTTCTGCAAAATGTAAGTTTGAAAGATGTTCTTCAGGGTACTTTTAAAGAAAAATGGCACTGCATGGAGTTAAAAAGGCAAGGATGACTTTATTGAAGACCATGATGATTGTAATAAGAGTCAAAAATATCTCAATAGAAAAGAGAGATTGAATTCAACTCCTTTGAAACAAAAAGCAGAAAAGTTTATAAGTGTGGGGGTAAGCTAATGGAAAAGTCCTGGAGAATATTAAGGGCGGCGGTTGGTCAAAGTGTTTAGGTCATCTATGCTTGCTAGTTAGTACTTATGCATTTCTGCCCTCCCACAAAGATGACAGATAGGAGCCTTATCTTTCCTTATGATTACATTTCAAAGGGATGAGAACTTCCCAGGTGGTGCTCCTGGTGAGGAACCCACCTGCCAATGCAGGAGTTGTAAGAGCCCTGGGTTCAATCTCTGGGTTGGGAAGATCCCCCTGGAGGAGAGCATGGCAACCCATTCCTGGAGGATCCCATGGACAGAGGACCCTGGTGGGCTACAGTCCATGGGGACTGTACTACTCTTAAAGAGTCAGACATGACTTCGAGACTAAAAAAGAACAACAAAATACTGTTATTATTTCTCATTCTAATATCTTCCTGGTTTTTCATCACACATCATGCTAGTTCCCTTATAACTAAATGTAAACTAAAAGGAAGTTATAAGATTGTTCTCAGGGCTTCTTTTTTTTTTCTAAGGAGTGGCAAGTCAGCCAGTTACTATGTTTTTTACTCTTTTACCAAAACTTGTAAAAAGAGTAGCAGTGAATAGCACTAATAGCTACTTTATTATATTCTAAATGGCTTCTTTTCTGCCTTATATTTACATTTAATAACAACAGCAGCTTAGGGTATGCATCAAAGTTCTATTTTCCTTAACATTCTTATTGTTCCTAAAAGTGCTGAAAGATCTTATATTTTATATGGATCCTGTTAAAGACCTACATATGTTTATCAGTGAGGCTTTCTTCACATAATCCTTGAACTTGACTATATTTATTAGGTCTTAATTAAGACCTATTGTTACTAATGTGTGTGTGTGGGTGGTGTGTAAGGGGGTTAATTAACCACACAGGTCAGGCTGTTATTTTCATTTCATTTTAATTTAATTTAATGTGATCGATCAATTAGTTGGTTGCTTTCTGGTGCAGATAAGAGGGTCTGAGAACAAAACTTTCAACAGTATCATATCAGAACTCTCAACTAAGGCTCTCCTCATTTATTTCTACTGTTGATATTGCCTAATTACTTTGGTCTACTGATATATGCTGCTGCTGCTGCTGCTGCTAAATCGCTTCAGTCGTGTCCGACTCTGTGCGACCCCATAGACGGCAGCCCAACAGGCTCCCCCGTCCCTGGGATTCTCAAGGCAAGAACACTGGAGTGGGTTGCCATTTCCTTCTCCAATGCATGACAGTGAAAAGTGAAAGTGAAGTCACTCAGTCATGTCCAACTCTTAGCGACCCCATGGACTGCAGCCCACCAGGCTCCTCCATCCATGGGATTTTCCAGGCAAGAGTGCTGGAGTAGGGTGCCATTGTGTGATTATCTACAGAAATGGGTGAAAGTATTTAGAAAGCAGAAAGAAAAGAGAGTTTTGAGGAGGCTCTATGCTGAATATCAAATAGCTGGATCATATAAACTTTTAAAATGAAAACAAAGGATTAAGTTGGTGCATGCTTTTTTTCATATATTCTAGTACAATAGACAATAGCCTCAGACTATTGTGGCAGACATCTATTATGGCAGACAGTTATAGGCAAAACTGTTTGAATTTTTCTCAAAGCAAGAGCTAGCCACCCACACAAAATGCTTCTCTCCCACAAAGTACAGGATGTTGTATGGGATGCTGTTAATTTCCTATGTTCTGACTGTGAATGGGCAAGTTGAGTGAGTGAATCAGTGCTGATGCTCAAAGACTTTCCAGCCTAAGAAGTTCTTAGGCTATTTAACACGTTCCATGTAATCCACTTAATTGCACACATAAGCTTGTCAGGAGAACTTCCAGTGAAAAGAATCAATAATGTATTCCGAGCACAGTTGGAAGACACTGATAATGGAGGTTTCAGCTTTCCAGAGTATGTTGGCTAATTCACTTGTGAGTCTTGGTGGCCTGGTCAATCATTAGGCCAATAGCTTCTGGAGCTTGCTGGTCAGGATTTGAGACTCTGATTAAGTGACAGTGGGAGTAAATTAGAAGTCCAGCTGCCATATATTACAGCCTAAATTATAATGAGGGAATCTTCTAGTCTAGTCCGTTAATTATGAAACCCATAGCCTTAACTCCAGAAATACTCATTAATGTCCAAAAGTATTACATAAAAAAGCATAAGGTGACTTTTTACATTATATAAAACATATACGTAACTGTTGAGCAAACTCCTAAATGAAAAGTAGGCTATGCATTGCTTTTCTGCACTTATTGAGACTGCTTTTTATACTTTTTCATTCTTGCCATTTAAAAATGAGAGTTGTCCATGATGTTGGACGACTGTCTTTATCGCTCTCTGTTGTTACTTGCTCTTTCTCTCTCTATTCTTCTGTTCTACCACATCTAATTCCAGTTGTTTTGTGATGCCACATTTACTTTATTTTTTGTGCATTTTCCCATTATAATTCTATTATAATAAGGTGAAGTCCCATCTGAGGGACTAATCTTGAAAGTTTTATGTGTCGTTTTCAGTCTTCTAAAGTCTTACCATTATCTGGTTAAAATCCCAATGGACTCTTGGCTTACTTCACTCCCCACATTTTTTTTTAATTTTATTTTTAAACTTTACAATATTGTATTAGTTTTGCCAAATATCGAAATGAATCCGCCACAGGTATAAATGTGTTCCCCATCCTGAACCCTCCTCCCTCCTCCCTCCCCATACCATCCCTCTGGGTCGTCCCAGTGCACCAGCCCCAAGCATCCAGTATCGTGCATCTGTTTTGGTATAAATAAAAACGTTTTTACCTCTATGTTAGCTTACATTGAAATTTTCTCACTGTCTAGAAATATTTAGAAAAATATCACAGAAGATTATTAGAATGGCATTAGGAATATGGAAGGCCAATGTAATATAAATTATATTTGTATGTGGTCCTAATAATAATATGTATTCAAATTCCTAATGTGAGACAATGAATTAGATGCTTACTGATTGTTCCAGATTGATTTGTGTAAGGCAACAAAACTCTCACAAAAGTTGCCTTTTTGTTATTGAAGATTTTATTTCTGTTTACATATATGTAAATTTCAGTTGGTTTGGGCTTACATTAAAGAAAAGGAACTCATCGAATCCACAAGTATTTGTGAGGTATCACAGGTACAGAGCGCACAAGGTCGCTGCTTGTGTCACATGCTAGCAGGGTGAGATACAGGAAATGATACACACAAGCGTACATGGATTAATAGATACACACTGCAGAAATAAGTTAATAGAATTTCAGATCATAAAACATGTTAATATCAAGAAACAAGTAATGAGGGGTATGGGATCAACTTTTGATAGAAAAGTCAGAGAAACCCTCTATAAAGAACTGACATTATGACCTGAGATTTCAGTGATGAGAAGGAGCCAACCATAAAAAGATCCAGTTCTCACATAAAGGCTCTGAGGAGGGAGAAGGATGACCATCAAGATGATGGGAAAGAGTAATGGGATTACAAGATCAGAAACACAGACCAGTTCCCAACTTAAATAAGCTTGTAGATGTCTGTGAAAGGTTTCTCTTGTTGATAACAGTGCTAGGACATAGTAGGGATTCAATAAGTACTCATTAAATGAATAAATGGATAAGAAACAAATCTCTTAAGTGACAGTAGTATATATTTCTGAAGTTTCTGATGGACTTAATATTGTTAACAACTGACCATTCTTGTCAAAAAAGAAAAATAACGCAAATCGACATTATGATGCATATGTGTGTGTGTGCTGAGTTGCTTCAGTCATGTCTGACTCTTTGCGACCCCATGGATTGTAGCACACCAAGCTCCTCTGTCCATGGGGATTCTCCAGGCAAGAATACTGGAGTGGGTTGCCATGTCCTCCTCCAGGGGATCTTCCCGACCCAGGAATCAAACCAGTGTCTCTTATGGCTCTCGTACGGACAGGCAAATTCTTTACCAGTAGCACCACCTGAGAAGCCTGATGTTATGACACCATACTTAATTATCCGAGTTCCAATCCACTAAGCAAGAATTACATTACAGAAAATTTGTCACTTGCCTGAAAATGAAATTTTAAAATGATGGAATACATGTAAAAAAAAGAATCATAGAACCAGCAAATAGGAAACCTACAGAAACATCAGAAATCGTCTAAACTCTCTTGCTGCTTGAGATTTGGTTCAAGGACTAGCAGCATCAGAAACACCCTGGAGCTTAGAAGAAATGTAGAACCTCAACCCCCAGCGCTACTTCACAAATGGGAATTTACACTGAACCAAGATCCTAAAGTGATTGATTTTCAGACACATTGAAGTATGAGTGGTACCGCTCTAGAAGGGTAATTTCCTAATCCTAGATTTCTCACTCCTTACATGCAATCACTTGAAGTAAGAATTTTTTATTTTTAGGTAACTGGGTCCCAACCCCTGAATAGTAAAATTCTGGGTTAGTAACGTAGGTATTAAACAAAGATGTCTAGTTTATTCTAATTTCTTCATTTGTAGGGTTGCTAGATTTAGGACATAATGCAACATACTTACATTAAAAATTATTTGTTGTTTATCTGAAATTCAAATTTAATTCAGGATCCTGCATTTCATTTGGCAGTTTTGTTCATTTAACGTATTAGCAGAGTTCCAATTTAAATATCTTTTATAAAAATCCCATTACTAAACATATGTGAGCAAGGATTCAAGCTGAGGTCTCTGGAGTGCAAGAGTTCTTTGTCAACTATAGATGCATAAACTCTAAGGCATTGATACCTGTGTCAATTAAATGATAATTTTATTCACGTTGTTAATGTGTTGATAGTCTTATGCAGCCCAGCATTGTAAATCAGCTATCATAGATGTCACATAAAAAAGTGTGTCTCTAAATTCATGAAAACCAAATAAAATTTCTTACAATATGGTTATTTCCTCCTGAATAACCCAGTAGTTTCACTTAAAGAGAAAAGTCAGTTACTGGAGGTTTGTTGGTTTTAATCCTTCTTTAATAATGCCTGTAACTTGGGGTTTTCTGTTGACTTATTGACAAATTTGAACATAAATTAGCCATAACCATATCACCAGAAGATAATCACTCTAATGATGAAACATATTATTTGCCAAATAGCTTTCCCTGTAAATATTTCTTGTTTGTTTTTCATAGTTGTAATAATATTGTACCATGTTATATTTTGCTATTGGACTTCACATTATATCATAAGAACTTTTCTTATTATTACAAATAATGCTTCATTTAAATATCTAATTGAGTATATATGCCCAAATTTTATTTTTCACCTCAATTTTTCTGAGTTTGGGAAGTATTGTACAAATTCCAGCCCTTCCTTAATTATACTGTAGAGGACTCACAGCAAAGCAGAAGAAAATATGGCCTCTCTATTCATCTAGGCTCTTATCACCTCTTCAAACTTGGGAGAACCGAAGAGAGTGCCCCCCTGGGAAAGGGCAGGGCCTCGGTTCCTGAGCAGTGATCCCAGCTTCCTGTTATTTGAAAAATAACAGAATTTAAACTGGCCCCTACATATAAGAACTCTGAAGGTTCAGTGAAATTGAACCACAGCTGTCACTTCTGTGTGAGTAAGACTAAATTTAATTTGTTGGGTGGAAAGAGTTAAATGAACTTTAACTGAAAAGCTCTCTTTCTCTTCCTCTCAGGGTAGAAAATAGCCAAGGGCAACAGCGGATGACTAATGTGTAGAATATTGCAATTAGTATAGCAAGGTACTTACAGGGATCAAATTAAAAAATTCATTAACGTACGCACTTAATTAAGAAACACTTTTCAGTTTACATGATAAATTATGACACCTATTAAATCTTCCAGTACAAGCTGTAATGGCTTCTTTGCTCCCGGGTAGAGAACTATCGCCTTTGAGGTCCTCTGAAACTCCCCAAGGACCAGAAGCATCAGTTACAAGTGTATTAAAAACAATGCTTTCTTCCTGCAAGGTGCTTGAGCATCTTTACTGGAAACTAATTTAAACTTAAAAAAGCACCAGGGAGCAGGAGGCTATCATGCTGCAAGCCAAGGATAACAAACATGGAATGACCTTGAAAAGGAAATAGGCTTTGCTCCCCAACATTCCCAAAAAGGAAGTGGCAAGAATGAGGTCTGTTTTTTGTTTGCTTTTGAATCTTTTGTTTTGTCTCTGTCCTTCTCCTCCTTGCTTTAAGAATAAATGTTACCAATGGAGGAAGAGCATAATACAAGTAAATTACCTAAGTCAGTGGTAAATATGCTTTTTCTGTTTTCATTCAGTGGGAAGAACTAGAAGAGAAGGAAGGAAGAGAGTAAGGGAGGTTGAGAGGGATGAAAATAAACTCAAGAATATATATGTAAGGCAATCAGATATATCACCCTGAATCTAATGGTATCTAGGCCTTTTTTTATTGTAGAAAGTATGGATCTATAGTGATAATAAAACTACTTTTCTATTATTTTCTTCAGAATCTCTCCTTTGTCTTTTAAAATATTCTTTATAATTCTGTAATTAGCAGAGCAAGTAAGGATAGCTAGAGAATCAAATTGCCTTTTCAGAGTCAAACATACTCATGCTATCTGACACAGTTCTCTTTTCTCCAGACTACAAAGTCTTTACAAAGAAGATTAATGCTTTAATGGACCCAGATACCACTTGATGGGCTTCCCAAGTGGGTCAGTGGTAAAGAATCTGCCTGCCAGTGCAGGAGACGTGGGTTCAATCCATGGGTTGGGAATATCTCCTGGAGAAGGAAATGGCAACCCACTCCAGTATTCTTGCCTGGAGAATCCCATGGACAGAAGAGCCTTGCAGGCTACAATCCATGTAATTGCAAAAGAGTCAGACATGACTTAGTGACTAAACACACACACACCACTTGATTGTTTGGACACATTTGTTTTCCTGCTGTATTTAACCTCATTGTGTCCCACTGGTAGTGCTAGATAGAGAACTCCAACCATCGACTCACCTCTCTGGTTTCTGTGAGGCACCTGAACCATTCCCATTTGTAGAAAGGGGGATTCCAGGGAGGAAGTTGTGGAGCAGAAATCATAAGAATCTGGGGCATAAGAGGCACCATTGACAGAGCATTGCCTCTCCTGGCTCAATTCTCCCTGAACCTATCCCCATTGGAAGTTATGCTTTGGGGTCATAGGTTCAATTACTTAAAGCATCCCCAACTTCTGATTTATAACCTGTAGACTGTACTGTCTTTATGTATTCTCTTTCAGCACTGTTTCAGTTCAGTTCCGTTAAGTCCAGTCGCTCAGTCGTGTCCGACTCTTTGTGACTCCATGAACTTTAGCACACCAGGCCTCCCTGTCTATCACCAACTCCCAGAGTCCACCCAAACCCATGTCCATTGAGTCAGTGATGCCATCTAACCATCTCATCCTCTGTTGTCCTCTTCTCCTCCCACCCTCAATCTTTCCGAGCAACCAGGTCTTTTCAAATGAGTCAGCTCTTCGCATCAGGTGGCCAAAGTATTGGAGTTTCAGCTTCAACATCAGTCCTTCCAATGAACACCCAGGACTGATCTCCTTTAGGATTGACTGGTTAGATCTCCTTGCAGTCCAAGGGACTCTCAAGAGTCTTCTCCAACACCACAGTTCAAAAGCATCAATTCTTTTGCACTCAGCTTTCTTTATAATCCAACTCTCACATCCATACATGACCCCTGGAAAAACCATAGCCTTACTAGACGGACCTTTTATCACCCTTTAATTTTTTGTTCTTATGTCTATTATAGAAGCAATATGCAAACAACCTTAAGGAAAATTTTGAAAAAAAAAAAGTAAAATAAGCTCTAGCACAATTTAGAAAACATATTTGTTTAATTGGAGGATAATTACTTTGCAATATTGTAAATGTGATGACTTCTGCCCTACATCAACATGAATCGGCCATAGGCATACTTATGGCTCCTCCCTCCTAAACCCCTCTCCCTCTTCCCTCCCCATCCCATCCCTCCAGGTTGACACAGAGCACCAGCTTTGGATTCCCTGAATCATACATCAAACTCCCCCTGGCTGTTTTACATGTGGTAATGTATATGCTTCAATGCTATTCAGTTAAAACATCCCATCCTCTCTTTCTCCCACTGTGTACAAAAGTCTGTTCTTTCTGTCTATGTTCTCTTTGCTGCCCTGTACATAGGATCATCAGTAGTGTCTTTCTTTTAGCACAGTTATTTTCCTTTATACATCTAAACAGAAGTTACTTCAGCCTGCATTATCACAATCTGAAATTACCAAGTGCTATAGCAAGAATTTTAATGGATGAGTAAAGTAGGAGACAAAAGATATATGGAAGGAAGTAGAACTTGAAATGGTTCTCGTGATTCTGATCCTTCTCTCCTGTTTGAGACCTGGTGTATAACAGATGAATGGCTGTTAAACTTTTGGGAACTGAAACCCAGAGTAAAAACAAACAAATAAAATGTCACATTGATCTACACATATACATAGGTAAGTGCATATTGCCACGTTCTGAGTAAGAGACAAGTGTGTGTCTACCAGCCACTGAGACAAGGATCCGCCTCTGTGGCATGGCCTTTGGTTTATAATTGTGGCAGACGCCAGATCTATCTGACTCCAAAACTGCGGAAATAGAGTGAGCCATTCTTCTTCTTCTTCTTGTTCAATCGCTAAGTCGTGTCTGACACTTTGTGACCCCATGGACTGCAGCACGCCGGGCTTCCCTGTCCTTCAGTGTCTCCTGGAGTTTTTTCAAATTCATGTCCATTGAGTCGGTGATGATATCTGTCTTATCCTCTGTTGCCCCCTTCTATTCCTTCACTCAATCTTTTCCAGCATCAGAGTCTTTTCCACTGACGTGGCTGTTCGAATCAGGTAGCCTAAGTATTGGAGCTTCAGCATCAGTTCCTCCTAATGAATACTCAGGGTTGATTTCCTTTAGGATATACTGGTTTGATCTCCTCGAGTCCAAGGGACTCTCAAGAGTCTTCTCCAGCCCCACAATTCCAAAGCATTAATTCTTTGGTGCTCATCTTTCTCTATGGTCCAACTCTCACATCCCTACATGACTACCAGAAAAATGATAGCTTTGACTATATGGACCTTTATCAACAAAGTGATGTCTCTGCTTTTTAATATGCTGTCCCTGGTGGCTCAGACATTAAAAAATCCTCCTGCAATGCAGGAAACCTGTGTTTGATCTCTGGGTTGGGAAGATCCCCTGGAGGAGGGCATGGCAACCCACTCCAGTATTCTTGCCTGGAGAGTTCCCATGGACAGAGGAGCCTGGTGGGCTGCAGTCCATGGGGTTGCAAAGAGTCAGACACTACTGAGCGACTAAGCACAGCACACAGGTTTGTCATAGCTTTCCTTCCCAGGAGCAAATGTCTTTTAATTTTGTGGCTGCAGTCACCGTCTTCAGTGATTTTGGAACCAAAGAAAATAAAACCTCACTGCTTCCACTTTTCCCCTTCTATTTGCAATGAATTCATGGGACTGGATGCCATGATCTGAGTTTTTTGAATGTTGAGTTTTAAGCCGGCTCTTTCACTCTCCTCTTTCACCCTCATCAAGAGGTTCTTTAGTTCCTCTTCACTCTCTGCCTTTAGAATGGTATCATCTGCATATCTGAGGTTACTGGTATTTTTCTTGATCATCTTGATTCCAACTTGTGAGTCAACTAGCTCAGCATTTTGCATGACGTACTCAACATATAAGTTAAATAAACAGGGTGACAGTACATAGCCTTGTCATACTTCTTTCCCAATTTTGAACCAGTCAGTTGTTTCATGTAAGGTTCAAACTGTTGCTTCTTAACCCACATACAGGTTTCTCAGGAGACAGGTAAGGTGGTCTGGTATTCCCATCTCTTTAAGAATTTTCCACATTATTTTGTGATACACATAGTCAAAGACTTTCAAATAGTCAATGAAGCAGATATTTTGGAATTCCCTTGCTTTCTCTGTGATCCAACAAATGTTGGCAATTTGATCTCTGGTTCCTCTGCCTTTTGCAAGCCCACCTTGTACATCTGGAAGTTCTCAGTTCACATACTGCTGAAACCTAGCTTAAAGAATTTTGAGCATAACCTTATTAGCATGTGAAATGAGTGCATTCCAATCCCCTATGATAAAAAGGACATCTTTTTTTGGTGTTAGTTCTAGAAGGTCTTGTAGGTCTTCATAGAACTAATCAATTTCAGCTTCTTTGGTATCAGTGCTTGGGGCATAGACTTGGATTACTGTGATGTTGAATTACTTGCCTTGGAGATAAACTGAGATCATTCTGTCATTTCTGAGATTGCACCCAAGGACTGCATTTCAGAATCTTTTGTTAACTATGAGACCTACTCCATTTATAAGGGATTCTTGCCCACAGTAGTAGAGATAATGTTCATCTGAATTAAATTCGTCCATTCCTATCCATTTTAGTTCAATGATTCCTAAGATGTAGATGTTCACTCTTGACATTTCCTGTGTGACCACATCCAATTTACCTTGGTTCATAAACCTAACATTCCTGGTTTCTATGCAATATTGTTCTTTACAGCATCAGACTCTACTTTCACCACCGGACACATCCACATCTGAGCATCATTTCTGCTTTGACCCAGCCACTTCATTCTTTCTGAAACTATTAACAATTCCCTCTGTTTCTCCCCAGAGCTCTTCTTAGGATGGCCCTAGCCAGAATGCAAGGCCAGTGTTCAAGTTGAAGTCGTGAGTCTGGTACAGTCTGTTTCCTGAGCCACTTAGTTCTGCTCACCCTCTAACAGTATCTGAATCTTGTCTACAATCAAGATGACCTCCTTGTTTCCACCATTGAAGTCCAGTCCTTCAAGTCCACATCCTGAAGTGTAATCCAGTCCTTCAAGAAGAATATCATTTCCTGACCGCTCAAAATATTCAGAGTTAACAAATGAAGTTGTCAGACCGTTGCGTCTGACCCTGAATATGTAATTGGTATTATTACCTTCCTCTTCAAGTGCCATCAAAGGTTTTCTTACCCCAGGCCCGCACTTCAGTGGGTCAGAGTAACTGGCTTGGAGGAATAAACCCCAATTTGTATTCTCAAAGGAATTTTTGTTAATCCTTATCTGGCTTTGGTTGCTACAGTTACTTTTACTGTAATCACTGGGAATGAAACAGCAAAATGTTTTAAAAGCACTTATATTTTGGTCATACTCCTCCTTGTTTCCATTGTGTAGCAGCAGGCCTAGCTTGTTATGATAACCCATGTAGATTATCCCCACCAGTACAATAATTCCATTCCTTGCCTGTCAGTCCACTACCAGCTAATGGAGCCCAGAGTGACCCAAATAATTAGAAGCTTCCTTGAAGCTCTGCTACTTTGGCCAGCTGATGCAAAGAACTGACTCACTGGAAAAGACCATGATGCTGGGAAAGATTGGAAGCAGGAGGAGAAGGGGATGGCAGAGGATGAGATGGTTGGATGGCATCACTGATTCGACAGACATGAGTTTGAGCAAGCTCAGGGAGTTGGTGATGGACAGGGAATCCTGGTGTGCTGCAGTCCATGGGGTTGCAAAGAGTCGGACACAACTGAGCAACTGAACTGAACTGATGTTAAATGGAACGCTTCTTTGTGATTCCAGCAGAAAGAATATTTCCAGGAACCCAAATCTCTAAGCAGATAGTATCTGAGCTTTGGGTGCAAGAAACAAATTCTGCAGGTGAGACAATGGGAGTAATAATGACATGGGACCAATCCAACTTGTTTCTTGGTTCTTACATATTTTAGTGTTTAGTGTGCAGGCAATACCACTCTGATGGCAGAAAGTGAAGAGGAACTAAAGAGCCTCTTGATGAGGCTGAAAGAGGAGAGCAAAGAAGCTGGCTTGAAACTCAGTATTAAAAAAACTGAGATCATGGCATCTAGTATCATCAGTTCATGGCAAATAGAAGTAGTGACAGATTTTATTCTCTTGGGCTCCAAAATTTAAAAAATGCTTGTTCCTTAGAAGGAAAGCTATGACAAACCTAGATAGTGTATTTAAAAGCAGAGCCATTACTTTGCTGACAAATGTCTATATGGTGAAAGCTATGGTTTTTCCAGTAGTCATGTAGGGATTTGAGAGTTGGAACATAAAGGAGGCTGAGCATCAAAGAAATGATGCTTTCAGACTGTGGTGTTGGAGAAGACTCTTGAGAATCCCTTGGATTTCAAGGAGATCAAACCAGTCAATCCTATGAGAATCCCTTGGACTTCAGGGAGATCAAACCAGTCAATCCTAAAGGAAATCAACTCTGAATATTCATTGGAAGGATTGATACTGATGCTGAAGCTCCAATACTTTGGCTATGTGATGCGAAGAGCCCATTCATTGGAAGACACCCTGATGCTGGGAAAGGTTGAAGGCAAAAGGAGAAGGGGGCAACAGAGGATGAGATGGTTGGATGGCATCACTGACTCAATGGACATTAATTTGAACAAACTTCAGAGATAGTGAAGGACAGGGAAGTCTGGTGTAGTGCAGTTCATGGAGTTGCAAGCTGCATGGTTCTGCAGTTCACGACTTAGCGACTGAACAACAATATAATCAAAAGCAGTAGCCCCCACACACATTTCTTATAATTATTATTTCCCTCAAACTGATTGTCTTAGTTTGGATTTTCCCAGAAGCAGACCCTGAGACCAGCACTGAGTGCTCTGATCCTACTCAGAAAGTACATGTTATACCAGTAAAGAAATGGATAAAATAAAAGATGCATTATTTAGCCAACTAACACAGTAGGCATTTGGAGCTTAATCCCACAGGCAGCCTTTGGAAAACTTCAAAACCTGTGCCTCAAAATTAGTCCACCCATGGACAAGGGAGCTGAGGTAGTTACATGCCAGCTCCCAAGAGTCTTTAGTTGAAGGTTTCTGGTAGGAGTGTTAATTCCTTGACACTTTCAATCTGCTATGTGGTTTTGAGGTTTTCTCTTCTAGGAGAAAAGCATTTAGAATCACAAGTGTAGCTATTGTCTCTTAAAAGACAGCAGAGAACCCTCAGACAGAAAATCTAAGGGTGAGATGCTGATGGTGTTTGGTAGACTCTGTAGATATCTGTGCTTTATAGATATATTTAGATGTCTGATGGACTTTATAGGTAAGAAGGAAAAGATGAGAGAGAATGGGGAGAAATAGCCTCCTTTGGAAGATAGCTTAATGTTACCTATAATGCAATTTTAGAAATAAAGAAACTAATACTTTCATTTTTATTTTTAAATAAAATATTTTAAAATTAAATTATTAAAAAAAATTCACACCCTGATCCCTCCATTTATTTTACAGCATCAGAATAATGTTATTTTCAATAGCAGTATATGTGACTATATGAGAAAGATACACGGGTGAGATTTGCTCATGTATTACTAAATTTTACTGACTTTCTTTTGCTGCAGAGTGAAAATTCCAAATAAAATTATTCAATTTCAAAGTCAGATATTTTTATGGAGTCTGTTTGCTCCAATGGTATCTGGTGTTTTAAAATATAAAAGAGATACAGATTTTAAAGGATCTTGAAACTTTTTAAATAAATCATTAAGTGGAAATGTCAGTAAGAGGCTATTTTTTGTCAGATGACAATGTACTCAGTCATAGATCATCCTTATTAGTGATTTTCTTTGCAGATTGTTTTTTGGTGAAATAAGATCCCTTATGAATGCTCCCAAACAGCCTGTAATGGCTGCTAATCACCCAAGTGTCAGAGCTTATAGCTTCAATATATCTTCCTCAAACTACATCAGAAGACAGTAACAATTTCAAGAAATAGTGCTTAAAACTGCCATCAAATAAATTCTCAGTCCCATTTCACCTAAATGCACATTTCTATTTATGACAGAGGAGGGCAGTTGTCCTTAGTCATGAAGAAATTCTCATTGAAATCTGACTTTCAACTTTTTCTAAAATTAAAAAAAAAAAAAGGAGTCTCTTTTATTGGGAAAGCATGGTTCAAGTAGGTGGTGTGATCTCTGGGCAGAACGCTGAAAGGTCTTCTCTCAGCTTTTGTGTGTGTGTGTTGTGTTACTTTGCTAAAGCTGAAACTCCAGTATTTTGGCCACTTGATGCGAAGAGTTGACTCATTGGAAAAGACTCTGATGCTGGGAGGGATTGGGGGCAGGACGAGAAGGGGACAACAGAGGATGAGATGGCTGGGTGGCATCACTGACTCGATGGACGTGAGTCTGGGTAAACTCCGGAAGTTGGTGATGGACAGGGAGGCCTGGCGTGCTGCAATTTATGGAGTCGCAAAGAGTCGGACATGACTGAGCAACTGAACTGAACTGAACTGAACTGTTACTTTGCATAACAAAGTTGTGTTGTGTTACTTTGTGCATGCTAAGTTTCTTCAGTCATGTCTGACTCTTTGCAACCCCGTGGCCTGTAGCCTGCCAGACTCCTCTGTCCATGGGATTCTCCAGGCAAAAATACTGGAGTATGTTGCCATGCCCTCCTTCAGGGAATCTTCCAGACAAAGGGAATCTAACCCATGTCTCATGTCTTCTGCATTGGCAGGCAGACACTTTGAGAAGCCCAGGTATCACCTTGGGCTGAGTGTTTTTCTGCTTCTATACCACCGTTTCTTCCCTGACCAATAGAATTAGTGTTTTCTGCTCCAGTTTGTCAGTTCCTGCTTCTATTTCGATTGTCGCCGTAGTCACTGGCTTGATCTCACGCTAGCTGTGGTTTTCCACTTACATTTGTGATTGAAGACAGTTGCTTTCATCACAGAAATAAATAAAGATTCTTGGACTGAACTTCCACTGGGTTTATTACCAGTGCCTTAATCCTGGTGCTTGCTTTGGCCTGAGCTGAGATACTTGAATCTGTGGTTTCCTTCATTGTTCTGCAACATGATATAAAGAGCATTTTAGTTGTCTGTGGGATTTGATTTCTTTGATCCTCTCTCTTGCCTATCTATGGACTGACTTGCCTGCATTTTGTTTTTCTTTAGCTATTATTTTTGTTGTTATTGTTGACGTGTAATTGATTTATAATGCTGTATTCATTTCAGGTGTACAGCAAAGTGATTTCGTTATACATACTGTGGTTTTTCCAGTGGTCATGTATGGATGTGAGAGTTGGACTGTGAATAAAGCTGAGTGCCGAAGAATTGATGCTTTTGAACTGTGGTGTTGGAGAAGACTCTTGAGAGTTCCCTGGACTGCAAGGAGGTCCAACCAGTCCATCCTAAAGGAGATCAGTCCTGGGTATTCATTGGAAGGACTGATGCTGAAGCTGAAACTCCAATACTTTGCCCACCCGATGCGAAGAGTTGACTCATTGGAAAAGACCCTGATGCTGGGAAGGATTGGGGGCAGGAGGAGAAGGGGACGACAGAGGATGAGATGGCTGAATGGCATCACTGACTCGATGGAAATGAGTTTGAGTGAAGTCCGGGAGTTGGTGATGGACAGGGAGGCCTGGCGTGCTGCGATTCATGGGGTCGCAAAGAGTCAGGCATGACTGAGCGGCTGAACTGAAGTGAACATATTAATATATATATATTCTTTTTCAAATTCTCTCCCATAATAGCTTATTACAATATGTTGAATATAGTTCCTGGTACTATAGATCTTTGTTGTTTATCTATTTTATACCTAGTATTGTGTACCTGTTAATCCCGAACTCGTAGTAACAGGTGGCTTTATTTTGGCTCTTGTTCACTTGAGCTGTGTGAAAGAAACAATCCTGAGTGTGTGTGCATGCTCAGTTATTGTTGACTCTTTGCAACCCCATGGACTGTAGCCTGCCAGGCTTCTCAGTCCATGGAATTTTCTCGTCAAGAATACTGGAGTGGGTTGCCATTTCCTACTCCAGGGGATCTTCCTGACCCAGGAATCAAACCCACATCTCCGAGTCTCCTGTGTCTCCTGTGGGCAGATTCTTTACTGCTTAGCCACCTGGGAACCAATTTAAATATCCTTTCTAGTTCTTATCCTGAGCTACGTTGGATTTAGTTGTTGAATTATTTCTGATTTCCAATGACTATGTTAAAATGAAATGCATTTTCAAACTATCATGGGAATGCTTAGATGTCAAGGCTCTGGTAATGATGGGTCTTAAACACGAACAATGCAAATCAATAGTACTTCTCTCCAAGACTGAGAGAACTTAATGATATAGCAAGAGAAACAGACAAAATGAACCACTTTGGTCTTTTTTCCCCCAAATACACACTACATAAAATCAAGTGTCATACCATTTTTTCTCAAAACTTTCACTATAACAAAACTGAATTGCAAAATCAAATAATGATCAACCCCAGGGTAAAACGGTTTCCAGTGTTCGTTTATCTTGAATGGAAATTGACACACATATCACTTTGAAAAATTATGATTTATGTCACTGGTTCATTTTTTTCCTTCTGCTACCATTACCCAAGACTGCCTTCTGTTTGAGGGCAAACCCAGTACCAAACACCTGTGTGGCAGCTACGGTCTCTGCTTCCCTTTCAGATGATGTTAGCCTGATCCATCTGCAGGATGAGTCTGTGTGCCAATTCTGATTATTCAGGTGGGACTAGACTCTTCAGAAATTTTCAAGAATCTAAGAAACATTAAAGAAGTAGCTTTTCTTCTCCCACCAGCTTTCTTTGATCTAAGAGTCTTGTCATTTCATTTCCTGTCTTCTCTCTGATAGTAGTGGTCTTGCATATCACTGAGGCTTTCCTTGATCCAGGGCCAACCAGTCCTTGTGTGGTAATTAATTGGCAGATTGATTGGCAAAAACCCAGCCCAAATTTTTGTAGGTGATTTTTGGCACAGGTAATTGTCTACTTGTGAATAATTTTTAAAATTGTGATTAGCAGAAGGTAAGTGATATTTTGATTCTGAACCAGCTTATGGATTACTACATAAAATTAAAATACCAGGAAGTGTAACTTTTAAATATTTTTGATTAACTTTATTCTGAAACAAGGAGAACTGTTTTTGAGTATTTAAGATGCTTATGGTATACTGTGACAAAGCTGTAATTTTTACTTCAGATATGGAAGTTTTATTATTTCTCTTCTTTGCTAACAATGAAGTGATAGCATGGAAACATTTTTGTGGGCTTATTAATTTATTTAAAAACTATTTATTCAAACTATACAATATACAAACAATGATATGAGAAGTAATTGGGGCTTATTCTTTGATGCATAGAATATTATCTATAAAATCACAGATGACAAAGGCTTACAAAATTAATTTAATCAAGAAGCAACTATTAAACTCATTGAATTGTACAGTTAATTTGCATGCATTTTACTGTATATAAATTTCATTTTACTATATATAAATTATACTTCAATAAACCTGACTTTAAATAAGAGAAGAATTTGAGCATCTATAAAATGACCAAAATCATGCTGATCACTGGAGCTAAAGAAATGACAGAGATTTAGTCCCAGTTTTCAAAAGCTCACCATCAAATAAAGAATATGATTCATAGGAAAGACAACCACTTGGCAGTACAAAATGCAGCAACAGAAGTGTGTTGAAGGAAGAGGATATGGTATATAATGAGCTGCTGCTGCTGCTAAGTTGCTTCAGTCATGTCCGACTCTGTGCTACCCCATGGACTGCAGCCCACCAGGCTCCTCCATCCATGGGATTTTCCAGGCAAGAGTACTGGAGTGGGGTGCCAGTGCCTTCTCCGATATAATAAACATTCAACTAGTTTTTGGAAGATAGAAGAGAGAGATGTGTAAGGAGAAAAAATTTTAAAGTAAACTTCTTGAAGTATGTTAGTCATCTCACTCATTCATGTCTTACTTTTGACAGGCCATTTCCAGAACATCTTCCCTGAATCCTTTAAATGGGCCAGTGGCCCTTCTCACAGAATTCTGGACATGGTGCTGCCATGGAATTTTTTTTTACCATGCTTTATTAGATCATTAGTTTCTTCAGAAGAAATTTCCATGCCTGGCCTAAGGAAATTGATCCACATGTATTTACTTACTTGAACTAAACTGAATAGAAATGATAGCAAAGGTGGATAGTCAAGGAGCTTTTTGGGTTTGGGGGGAATGGAACTTATAGCAGAGAGGGTTGTTTATCCTGAAATAAACTGTGTTCAGGCAATCATAAATAACTGCATAGTGTCAAGGGCAGGGGCCAGGAGTAGAAGAAGGAAAATAATTTGAAGAGACAAAACTGGAGAATATACAAGGGCTGGGGGGGGGGTGGTCTTTCTTTTAAGAAAGTTATTAGTATTTTTTTTTTTTAACCTGTAAGTGCTCAGAGTCATTGAAGAATTTTAGACAGTGTTGTAACATGATCAGGTTCCTCTTTGAGATAATTCACTCTCCTAAGAATGACATTTAGAGGATAATTATGGAAGCAGGAATTTGGTCAGGAGGTAATGAAGTAATTAAAGCAGGAGGTAATGTGGGCTGTGACTAGGACAGAGATGATAAGAACACTGGACAAAGCCTGGATACAAGAGACAGAATTGTCCAGCCTTTGATGACTAGTCGGTTATGGTTCTTAAAGAAGAGAAATTGTCACGGGATAACAATGCCTTTCATTTTGCACATGCTCTGTTTGAAGCAGAGATTCTAGTAAGCAATTAGATACATGAGTTTTGGATTCAGAATGAAACTGTTGGTGCAAACAATAGGGGTGTGAGATCCTAACTAGAGAAGACACAGAGTAAGAGGAGAAGAGAGCAGAAAACAAGCTCTTAATTAAGCATTGTCTCAATTTATTGTGTCTACAAAAGGGAATCTAGTGGAAGAAATTCAAGGTGTTTGGAGATGAAGAAAGAGAACCAAACAGAATGACAGTGAAAAATCAACTTAAAGTAGCCCAAATATCTTCTCACAGTTTTTATGGCTCAGGAATATGAGCTTGGCTTTTCTGGATTTTTCTTCGTAGTGGCTAACAAGGTTTCTGTCATGGTGTCGACCAGGACTGAGTTTCATATGAAAGTTCAACCGGGGAAGAATTCACTTCCAAACTCACATGGTTGTTGGCAGGATTTAGTTCTTCATGGGTTATTGGAATGAGGACCTCACCTCACTTCTTTACTGACTGTTAGCCAGAAGCTGCTGTCAGTTCCTTGCCACATGGGCCTCTTTAACATTGCAGCTTGTTTCTTCAAACCATGGGGGCCATAGCAGTGCAAGGTTGTTGTTGAATCATGCAAAGACACCGGGATTCTTGGCCCCCAGAGGAGAAGAATTCAATCCGGGGCCAGAGATGAGGCTTGATCACTCAGAGTTTTTGTGTAATAAAGTTTTATTAAAGTATAAGGAGATAGAGAAAGCTTCTGACATAGGTATCAGAAGTGGGCAGAAGAGTACCCCTCTGCTAGTCTTCAGCTGGATGTTATATAGTCACTAGCAGTCTGTTAATGAAAGAAAGGAATGTCTTAAAATTCAGAATGGCACCAGGCCCCTCACCCATAAGATGCATTTTGGGATAATCTTGGCACCAAATGGTTTATCCTGGGCCATAAAATGATTAACTTGAATCTTGAAGAAGGGCAGACCATACAAATAGTTTCATTTACATAGATTAGGGAAACAATATCTGAGTATAACATACTGGTTTGTCAAATAGGTTCTGAGGGAACTGGAACGACTTGAAGACAGAGTTTGGGGGTAAATGCATAGTACATTAGCATAGCTTAAGACAAACATTTCCTGAGAAAAAGGCATTGGTTAACTTCAGGTGAAACCAGGTGTCATTATGGCAACACAGTATTTTAAGGGAAACCTCCTTTTAAATTTGTATAGAGAAGGAAAAAAATATCACTAGTTTGTTTCCTCCTGCCACTTAAGAGAGAGAAAAATGTCTGACACTTGCAGGCTGTTTCCTCGGTTTGGAGACCCCTGGCCTTCCTGCCTGTTACCCTCTCAGCAGCAATATAGAGAGTTTGCTAGCAAGAGAGAAAACACAGTCTTTTGAAACCTAGTGAGGGAAGTGACATCCTTTTACCTTCACAGTATCCTATTGGGTAGCACAATGTCACCCTGGGCAGGAGGGGATCCCACAGGGCACCAATACCAGAAGGTGGGGATCATTGCGGGTGGAAAGAAAGAAAGATTAGCGCTAAGTCGTGTCCAACTTTTGCGACCCTGTGGACTGTAGCCTTCCAGGTTCCTCTGTCCATGGGATTCTTCAGGCAAGAATATTGGAATGGGTTGCCATTTCCTTCTCCAGGGGATCTTCCCAACCCAGGAAATGAACCCAGGTCTCCAGCACTGCTGGCAGATTCTTTACCAACAGAGCTATGCAGGAAGCCCATTGGGGGTGGGCATCGTACAAATCTGGTTACCAAAATTGGTGACCTTTCGCAAGACAGTGTTTAGAAGAGTTTGAGTGGAATATTTCTGCAGAAACCAGATCCCAGTGTTTAGCAACAAATATCCAATAAGCAAGTGGATACAGGTGTGTAGACACCTGTCTTAAGAAGCTTGGCTGATGAAGGAGAGTCAGGAGATTGGAACAAGGAAAGGCTTTCTAAGAGTAGGATAGAATTGGATGGGCCTGTAAGATGATGTGCTTCCTTCGGGGCTCAGAGGTAAAGAATCTGCCTGCAATGCAGGAGCTGCACAAGATGTGGGTTTGATCCCCGGGTTGGGAAGACCCCTGGAGGAGGGCAAAGCAACCCACTCCAGTATTCTTGCCTGGAGAATCCCACAGACAGAGGAACCTGGAGGGACTATAGTCCACAGGGTCTCAATAAACAGGCAGAGGGAAAGCAAATAATTGTGGTCAATGTAAGTATGTTTGTAAGGGGAGAACTTTGACCTGAGTCATGCCTGAGTCATTTCCTGCTAAGGTAGGAAGAGGGGTGAGAAATAATCTGTTTTGTTCTAAGGCTCGGAGATGTGCATAATGTCAAGGAGGGTAACAGTTAAGAACAGCAACTGGGCTGGTTGCGGGAAGGTAGGAATAACTGAAGATGGTACCTAGTTACATCTGAGTGTATTTCCTATGTATAAGCTGTGCGTAATGTGTAATAGTCAATAAGACTTTAACCTTTTGACTATGAGAATGGCATTATGAAGAAACTGTTTAAAGAATAGCCTGGCTATGCTGTAAATAGCTAAGTTAGAGATGGGAGACCTTGGCCTTATGAACACTGTGGCTGTAATTCATGCAAGAGACAGTAAGTTTCCAGGCCCACATGGGAAGGTTAAGAAAAGTGATATTTAAACAAACAAACAAACAAACAAAAAACAAAAATAATTTCACTGGAGTGAGATAGATGATCACTCAGGTAGTGTGAGGATGAGAAAGAGGAGGCATGTATTGATAGATTGGAATGATAAGTTGTCAGTGTCCAAGTACTGAGCTCTGTGTCTCAAAAAAGTAACTTTGTTGATTTTAGAGATCCCGGCTCCTCTGTCCATGGGATTTTCTAGAGTGGGTTGCCATTCCCTTCTCCAGGTGATCTCCCCAACCCAAGGATCAAACCTGTGTCTCCTGCATTGCAGGCAGGTTCTTTAGGGACTAAGCCACTAGGGAAGCCTGTAACATCCTTCAGCTTATTCTGTTACCCCAACCAGCTGTTACTCTAATAAAACAAAAAGTACCCACAGATTGCAATTTAAAAGATAAAATTCATTCACCAATAAATAAGGGAGTTTTTTGGAATATACAGGTATCATAAAAATTAGGTTACCACAATATTCTTAAATGTGAGATTGTCTCAGGGTAAGGGGAAAATTGAATATTTCCTGAGCGATTTTCTAAGAGAACCAACTAGGCTGCCATGATACATGGGAACTAAGAGTTCAACTCACTATGAAACCCCTTGTCATACAGCATTGTTGTTGCTCAGTTGCTCAGTTGTATCCGACTCTTTGCAAACCCATGGACTGCAGCATGTCAGGCTTCCCTGTCCTTCACTATCTCCTAGAATTTGCTCAAACTCATGACCATTGAGTCAGTGTTGTTATTCAACCATTTCATCCTCTGTTTTCCCTTTCTCCTCCTGCCTTCAATCTTTCCCAGCATCAGGGTCTTTTCCATAAGTTGGCTCTTCCCATTAGGTGGCCAAAGAATTGGAGCTTCAGCATCAGTCCTTCCAATGAATATACAATGTTGATTTCTTTTAGGATTGACTGGTTTGATCTTGCTATCCAACGGACTCCCAAGAGTCTTCTCCAGCATCACAATTCAAAGGCATCAATTCTTCTATGCTCAACCTTTTTTATTGTCCAGCTCTCACATCCATATATGACTACTGGAAAAACCATAGCCTTGACTAGATGAACCTTTGTTGGCAAAGTAATATCTCTGCTTTTTAATATGCTGTCTAGATTGGTCATAGCTTTTCTTCCAAGGAGCAAGAGTCTTTTAGTTTCATGGGTGCAGTCAACTTCCACAGTGATTTTGGAGCCCAAGAAAATAAAGTCTGTCACTGTTTCCATTGTTTCCCCAGCTATTTGCCATGAAACGGTGGGACTGGATGCCATAATCTTTGTTTTTTGAATGTTGAGCTTAAAGCCAACTTCTTCACTCTCGTCATCAAGAGACTCTTTAATTGCTCTTCACTTTCTGCCATAAGGGTGGTGTCATCTACATATCTGAAGTTATTGATATTTCTCCTGGCAATCTTGATTCCAGTTTGTGCTTCATCCAGCCCAACATTTCGCATGATGTACTCTGCATATAAGTTAAACAAACAGGGTGACAACATACAGCTTTGACATACTCCTTTCCCAATTTAGAGCAGTCTGTTGTTCCATGTCCAATTCTAACTGTTGCTTCTTGACAGGAAGAGTGTTTTAGCCTAGTTCAGGACACAACAAGCATGGAACATGAGTAGGGTAGTTTTGATTTTTAATAGATTAGGAAGAAAGGTAGAATCATTGAAAGATGCAAAATGAAAATATAGAGAAACTTACAATCCATCAGTATCTGAAAGACTAATTTAAATTTGCACTAGCCAACATTTAAGAATCAACCGCTTAGGCTTTCATTTTCTGTAAGTGGGCTGGACTGCCTGGTGGCAGGTCAAAATTGTAAATACCAAGCCTGCACCTCCAAACCATTCTAAGGCTGCCAGAGACTGAATGCTTAATTTATGGTTAACACATGATTAAATGTTAAATGGCAGTCAGAGGGACTTTCTGAGATTATCTGATTAGCTTTTAGCACCCAGAGATCTCTTCTCAGTGGAATTTGTGTTCTGTAATTAAGACCCAGTAGTATAAATGTCTGGTGGAGAATTTTGATTCATGTATGAACAACACACTCACCAAGGGCAAGTAATCAGCATTTAAGAAAGGATTTGAATATCTAGTGAGTTTTTCTTGAAGAAAACCTTTCATTATTATTAATTATATAAAATTTAATGTCTGACCTTGGGATGATAACAAAATGTCTTCATTTTGTTGTTTTAAAAAGTAGAACATTAAAATGCATTTGATTATTTAAAAATGACTGGTTTTAAGTAGATGTGTGTTTATGCCTGGCTCCAGTCACTACTGAGCTATTCTAGGAATGCATTATGTCAGAAACCTCCAAGTTTGAATGATCAAAACTAGAATATATAACTGGAGTTAATTTTGACATAATTTATTTGGATTTTACATACAAGAATTTACATATCAGGAATTAGATATTTCAGTTGTGTAACAACTAAATTATAAGTTTTAGAGGTAAAAAAATACCAGAAATTTCCTTTCTGTATGTTTTTATCAAAACATATTTTTAAGATGTTTGTAGCCTTCCTTGAAGAGAATTTTATGGGTAAACAAAGTTCTGCTTGTCTTTTTTTCTGAATGATTTTTCTGAATGATTAATGTTGCCATATATTATATGTCATAAAGAAGGCTGCTTTATCAGATATTCATATACTGAGCCCTGCATGGAACTCATCTGGGACACAATTATTTGTTCAGCTCCTGTAGTTTACAGATGAAATAACTAAAGCCTGTATTTATTTAGTGACAGATGCAAAAGGCATAACAACAAAGTTCTGAGTTTTATCCCTACTGTCTTCTTTTATCCCTACTTCTCCATGCTAAGAGTGGATCTCTCAAATGTTCTAATAAACAATATCTTTTGATAAATGTATACTAAACTTCTAAATTAGTTGTTCAGGTTAAGTCTCTTTGAAATTCAAAAGTCAGTATCAAGCCATGGGTTTTCTGTTAGATGACACATATACCACAACCATTTCAAATTATTTTTTGTCATAAAATAGGGCTTAAGCAGCTTTTCAGTTAAAAGGAAATGAATTATTTATTAAGGAGATGATATATTTTTATGAGATGACTCATGAAAGCCTTGGTTTAAATAATATATATGTGCTATACCTTTTTTAAAAGTGAAAGGATAATAAGTTGCCTATAAATATATAAACAATAAACTGCCTTTAAAATACTTCTCTGTTTTGTGCTTTTCCCCTTTCAATTGAATCTGTAATAATACAATTCTGTTATGTTCCTAAATATATCTGCTTGAAGAACAATCCTTTCTTAATCATCTCACTTGCAGGAACACATATTAACACATATTGACAGGTTTGTAGGCTGGAGCATTGCCATATGACCTTTCTGTAGCACACAGAATGCTGGATGCTGGCCGGTGGATGTTAGTTTGAAAAGAAGGCAAAGAAAAGCATTTAACTTTTCATTTCAAGTTAAAGCAAAAAAAGCTGTATATTTCAAGGAGGTCAGAACAGTCAACCAAAACACTGATGTGTGAACTTGCCACCAACATTCTTTGTTCATCAAAACAATAACCTATTTCCAAAATAATTAAAATCATATCTGAAAAATACTTTACTACACAGATCACCTGCCTTTGTCATCTTTAATATGATCATGATTTCTCAGTTCTTTCAGTGAGACTTCTAAATCACTTCATACTTTCACAAACCTTACCAACATTATCACACAGAAAAATTGTTATGTTCTCTCACCTCTGTTTAGTAAAGGTTGATAATTTAATTCCTAAATTAATAAGTTAATTGCTTCTTTCTCTAAAAAGAATTCTTTCAAAATCCTCAAATGTTTTTTATTTTTGCCAATTAAAATTTTTCTTGTTCTAAATTTATGAACTTACTTTTCTTTTTCAAGGATGCTAATTATCTTCTCTTTTGAAGTTATAGCCTAATAACCAGTTAATTTTGTTCTAAAATTTCAGGAATGTGTTGTTCTTGGAATAGTCTTGGGTTTGTGCAAAGCACAGGTGGATAAAGTGTAGACCTCATGCTGCTGCTGCTTCTGTTACTGCACTTTAAACAGAAATACTAAATACAGCAATTAGGAAAAAAGCCATCAAATGAAGATGAATAATTAAAATTATCAAAAGTTTATAAAACTTAGGAAGCTTTGTAAATTATATAAAAATGACTAAATTCCTACTTTAATTCAAAATATGCTCACACTAGTTATAATAAAGCACCAGACTTTTTTTTTTTTTTTTTTTTTTTAGCACAGTCTTTGTTCTTGGCCAGAGCTCAATATGAGTTGTCCTTTAACCCCATCCATAAGGATGTGAATACAGGAACATAAAAGGAATCTGATGAAGGATATTAAAGTGAGTTACCTTAAGGGATCTAAATTGCATTTGCTTATTCATGATTCTGTGCCAAATAAAAAAGAGATAACAATTAAACATCCCAGAAAACTGTGTTTGCAGATATTAACCTTAGAAGAAAAGATGTACACTTTGAGTATATACTAAAACTCCCTATATTTTTGCATATAGCCTGTAAAGCAAAATTCACGAAAACTATACCTAAAATAATTTTATACATTATTAACATCACTACTCTAGTGGAACAGAAATTATGTCAGAGTATACTTTTCTTTCTTCCCTTCTCTTCTCCATGAACGTGTCCTTTCTCCCCATCCCCCTTTTCTTTTTATCCTTGTCTTTCATATTTTCCTCACTCCATCTTCACTTTTCTGATTTCCTTCTCCATTCCTCTTTCCTTTCTTTTCCCCAGAGACTCATCACTTCCTCTCAGAGTCCTACTTCAAACTGAGAATTGTCGTCTCCAGATAGGTACGTAAATAGATGCAAAATTCTACGATTTTTTTTGGAATTTCTCTAAGATCAGTCAGTTCTTGGATTTGTTAGCATAAAGCTGGGACATTCACTGAACAGATGTCAGTTAGATTTCTAGTGAATTCCCTGCAGCTTCCAGATTCTTTCCTCTTAAAAAAAACTTAAAAAAGGACTTTATTGGATACTTCACTAAAAAGGAAGATAAAAAGGATTATCAATTATAAAAGGAATATCAATTATAAAAAGATGCTCCATGTTACTTGTGACTAAAGAAATGCAAAAGAAACCATTAGTAAGGTGCATTTTAAATATCCAGTATCAACTGTATATCTTTAAGCAATAGATAGATTTAAAAAGAAGAAAAAAGTAACTTCATTTTTTATAAGTATTCTTGACATGAAGTACTGCTGTTGGAACAACTGACTTTTATATCTCCCCAAAGTTATGTTGAAATCTAATCCTCAGTGTGTTGATATTAGGGAAGTGGGACTTTGGAGAGGTGATTAGGTCATGAGGATCAAGTTGTTAGGAATGGGATTGGTGTCCTTATAACAGAGACCCCAGAAATCTCCTTGTCTCTTCCACCATGTGAGGACACTGGGAGGAGAGACTCATCTATGAACCATGAAACGGATTCTCACTGGACACTGAGTCTCCTGGTGCTTTGATATTGGACTTCCTAGTCTTCGGAACTATGAGAAATAAACATGTGTTGTTTATAATCCAGTTTATGGTATTTGTTTTATATCAGCTCAGATGGACTAAGACGGGCTTCCCTTGTGGCTCAACTGGTAAAAAATCCATCTGCAATGTGGGAGACCTGGGTTCAGTCCCTGGGTTAGGAAGATCCCCTGGAGAAGCGAAAGGCTACCCACTCCAATATTCTGGCCTGGAGAATTCCATAGACTGTAGTCCATGGTGTCGCAAAGAGTCAGACACAACTGAGTGACTTTCATTTTCTTTCTTTCAGATGGACGAAGACAAGTACTTTAGTACATATAAAGCGCAAGATCATTTTGAGACTGCAGGGTATCTGAGAATCACCTACATCATAAATTCTTTCTGTATTTATGATATAAAAATAATTACTTTCCTTTCTGATAACTGGTAATACTCTGTATCTTTACTCTGTATCCTTACTCTGATAGCTCTCATTTCTACTGCGTGTGTCTTGTCTCTTTCAGTTATCAGATTCTAAGAGGCAGAGAAGCTTCCACATTACCCAGCATGAACCCTCTTTGTCTTTCAGTTCAGTTCAGTTCAGTCGCTCAGTCGTGTCCAACTCTTTGCAACCCCATGAATCGCAGCACGCCAGGCCTCCCTGTCCATCACCATCTCCCCGAGTTCACTCAGACCCACTTCCATCGAGTCAGTGATGCCACCCAACCATCTCATCCTCTGTCGTCCCCTTCTCCTCCTGCCGCCAATCTCTCCCAGCATCAAAGTCTTTTCCAATGAGTCAACTCTTCACATGAGGTGGCCAAAGTACTGGAGTTTCAGCTTTAGCATCATTCCTTCCAAAGAAATCCCAGGGCTGATCTCCTTCAGAATGGACTGGTTGGATCTCTTTGCTGTACAAGGGACTCTCAGGAGTCTTCTCCAACACCACAGTTCAAAAGCGTCAGTTCTTCGGCACTCAGCTTTCTTCACAGTCCAACTCTCACATCCATACATGACCACTGGAAAAACCATAGCCTTGACTAGACGGACCTTTGTTGGCAAAGTAATGTCTCTGCTTTTCAATATGCTATCTAGGTTGGTCATAACTTTCCTTCCAAGGAGTAAGCATCTTTTAATTTCATGGCTGCAGTCACCATCTGCAGTGATTTTGGAACCCAAAAAAATAAAGTTAGCCATGTTTCCACTGTTTCCCCATCTGTTTTTCCCATGAAGTGATGGGACCAGATGCCATGATCTTCATTTTCTGAATGTTGAGCTTTAAGCCAACTTTTTCACTCTCCTCTTTCACTCTCATCAAGAGGCTTTTTAGTTCCTCTTCACTTTCTGCCATAAGGGTGGTATCATCTGCATATCTGAGGTTATTGATATTTCTCCTGGCAATCAATAATGATATTGAATGAACTACAAGAGATCATTATAGACTAAGGAAGAGATCAGTGTGTAAACTGGACTTTGAGCCTAAGGTTTAGTGGAGTTGAAAGTTGCACATCTAAAAGGTGATGCCAAATGTTGCTTATGCTCAGAAAGTTTCACCTACCAAGGACTGACTCAATATGGGGAATCCCCAAATTAATTGCCTCTTTAGATCTGAAGATTGAGAACACTGGAAAAAGAATAAGTACATTTTTCTGGAAAGAATCACTATAATGTCATCTTTCATTCATAATTGAACCCAATTTAACTTAGATTAATCTAGGCAGAAGGAGGCCAGGCTAGTTTACCTTGAGGATTATGGACAAAATTGGGTGAAAGACCAGGAAAGATCCATGGTTTATCTCAGTGTTGGAGAGAATATGGATGAATTTTCAGGACACTGGGATGGGCATGGGGAAGAGGTTGGAATGGGCCCTGCGTTTGAGTTAATGCATGACATATTAGGGATTATTTACTAGAGGTAGGGTGTGGCCCAAAGAGAAGAGTTAGGAAAGAACATATGGTCAACTTAATTTCACACACACAAAAAGTCTTATGCTTTGGGTTATAAGCATAATTTCTTATGCTGGGAAGAAAAAAGGGGTCAGAGAACTGTTCTTATCTAGACTCTGCTGGCCTCTGAAGTTTTATGGAGCTTATTATCTGGTATCTCTTTCCCTCCATCTGTGAAAAGAAGATAATATATACTGTCTATCTTGTAAAGGGTGACATGTAACTACAAATGTTATTATTAGAATTAGTGAGTTTTAAAATACAAAGCTCTATTAATAACTAGACAAATTTTTTAAAATCTTATTTATTTTTAATTGAAGGATAATTGCTTTATAGTATTATGTTGGTTTCTGCCAAACATCAGCTTGAATCACCCATAGGTATACATATATCCCCTCCCTCTTGAATCTCCCTCCCAGCTCCCTCCCCATCCCACCCCTCTAGATTGTTACAGAGCCCTGGTTTGAGTTCCCTGAGTCATACAGTAAATTCACGCTTTTTAAAAATTGTTATTTTATTTTTAATTGGAGGATAATTACAATATTGTGATGGTTTCTGCCATGCATCAACATGAATCAGCCATAGTTATACATACATCTCCTCACTCTTAAGCCTCCCTCCAACCTTCCTCCCCATCCTACCCCTCTCAGTTCAGTTCAGTTCAGTCGCTCAGTCATGTCCAACTCTTTGCAACCCCATGAATCGCAGCACACCAGGCCTCCCTGTCCATCACTATATCCCAGAGTTCACTCAGACCCACATCCATCGAGTCAGTGATGCCATCCAGCCATCTCGTCCTCTGTCGTCCCCTTCTCCTCCTGCCCCCAATCCCTCCCAGCATCATAGTCTTTTCCAATGAGTCAACTCTTCCCATGAGGTGGCCAAAGTACTGGAGTTTCAGCTTTAGCATGAAAGCTGGAAACTTCCAAAGAAATCCCAGGGCTGATCTCCTTCAGAATGGACTGGTTGGATCTCCTTACAGTCCAAGGGACTCTCAGGAGTCTTCTCCAACACCACAGTTCAAAAGCATCAATTCTTCAGCGCTCAGCCTTCTTCACAGTCCAACTCTCACATTCATACGTGACCACAGGAAAAACCATAGCCTTGACTAGATGGACCTCTAGGTTGTCACAAAGCACCAGGTTTGGGTTCCCTATATCAAACTAAACACCCTTTCAAAAATTGTGGCAAAATATACACAACATAAAGTTTACCACTGTAACCATTTTTAAGTGTCTAGTTCAGCAGCAACAAATTTGTTTGTATTGTTGTGCAACCATCACCACCATCCATCTCTAGAACTCTTCCATTTTTTTAAATTGGAACTCTGTACCCATAAAAGAATAACTTCTCATTTCTCCTTCTCCTAACCTCAGCAACCACATTCTTCTTTTAGTCTGTATGAATTTGACCACTCTTATGAGGCACCTCGTATAAGTGGAATCAATCACATTTATTCCTTTGGTGTCTGACTTATTTTACTTGGCATAATGTCTTCAAAGTCTATCTATTCTGTAGCATGGACCAGAACTTCATTTCTTGAAGAAAATAATTTCTATTTTGTATGTATATACCACATTTTATTTATATATTTATCTACCAATGGACTTTTGAGTTGTTTCCAACCTTTGGCAATTGTAAATAATGCTGCTGCTGAGAACATCACCATACTGCTGCTGCTGCTGCTGCTGCTAAGTCGCTTCAGTCATGTCCAACTCTGTGTGATCCCATATATGGCAGCCCACCAGGCTCCTCCGTCCTTGGGATTTTCCAGGCAAGAACGCTGGAATGGGTTGCCATTTCCTTCTCCAATGCATGAAAGTGAAAAGTGAAAGTAAAGTTGCTCAGTCATGTCTGACTCTTCATGACCCCATGGACTGCAGCCTATGAGGCTCCTCCGTCCATGGAAGTTTCCAGGCAAGAGTACTGGAGTGGGGTGCCATTGCCTTCTTCATCACCTTACTAAACACACTCTATATTTTTAGAAGAATTAATATTTTAGTTAATAAAACATACTACCTGGAACAGGTTTGGTAGAAATAAGTATAAATTATTCAAATGGATTTTATATAATATCACTAACAAGCACCAGATTTAGTATCCAAGATTTTTAATTATTATGTCGTACAGATTTTTCTTAAAAGTACTTTACCTGACTGAGGAAATTCCCTTCTATTATTAGTTTCCTGAGAGTTTTTGTCATGAATTGGTGTTGCATTTTGTCTAAACCACTTTTTGAATCTGTTGTGATGATCATGTTTTTCCCCCTTTGTTTTGTTGATGTGGAGAATTACATTGCCTGATTTCAAATATTAAATTAATATTACATTTTAATTTATCCTGAAAAAAAAAAAAGAAAATACACATCATCCCCAAAAGAAAAAAAAAATGATACTATTTTCGATATACTGGGTTAAATAAAACTGACTATTAGTGTCAAAAAAATAAATAAATAAATAAATAAAATAAAAAATAAAAAATGCAAATTGAGTGTTTGAACAGCCCAAGTGATAGTAGCACTTAGGCTATTGCAACATAACATTTGGGCTCCATCATGTACAAATTATATAGAAACATCAAATGCCAGAAACTGATTGGGTTTTTCTAATTATCTTTATTCCTCTTAAAAATTACTTTTAAAGACTTTTTTCTAACCCTCTTTGTACATTTTCATTCAGTAAGTTTCTTGCTCTTCTCAGTGCCTTACTTTAAAGCTTGGAGCTTGAAGGGAGCACATGTGATTGCATAATGTGATGTTTAAAGTGAGATTTTCATAAATGAATGTTTGGTTCAGAACAAAATCTCTACTTTCTGATGGATAGAAATATATCTCTGAAGACTGATGTAGTTTTTGGTCAAGTTATGATTTACTCAGTTCTTGGGGAACAGTTGGAAGTGACTGGTGGAGAAAGGGAAACTTCGGAGAGAATAGGGCATCAAAGTCAGAATTAAGCAATTCTCTGTCTTTCAGCGAAGAAAAGAACAAGAAAGCAAAAGGTGTGAGGGATAACATTCTTTAGTGGAATCATTTGGTGCCTTTCAAGTAGCTTCCGGAATCATTACCACAACTTGGCCAGGTTGACAAAATTGAGATATGAAACAAAGGGAGAAGACATTATTAGGCATGACTTGTTTTCTTCTGTGATAATAAATATGTGTCAAAAAAAGAATAAAGAATCTATAGTGTAGTTATTTACTGAATCCTCCATTTACTCAAAATTGAAACAATGTATCTAACATTAAAAATGGAATTAGTGGAGAAAGAGAATTCTGCTTTCCATTTCTGAGTTGAACTTTCCAGATGCTCCTCTACGTGCTGTCTCTAATCAGAGGCAGCTCTAGGGAAATTCTAGACTAAAGGAAATGAAGCCCAGAAAGTGCGCTCAAGTTTTTCAAACAGATCTCTGTGTCTGGCTGAGCTGGATGGAGGTTTGATTCTGGAATTAAAATCTTAACTTGACGTCTTGATTTGTGACCTCATCACCCAGGTAGCTCAGTGGTAAAGAATCCCGCTGCTAGTGCAGGAGATGTGGGTTCTATCTCTGGGTTGGGAAGATTCCCTGGAGGAGGAAATGGCAACCCACTCCAGTATTCTCGCCTGGAGAACCCATGGACAGAGGAGCCTGGCGGGCTACAGTCCATGGGGTCGCAAAGAGTCAGACACGACTGAGCCACTGAGCACTCACACAGGTTACGTTACGTGACCTTGCATGGTAGAGAAATCATGTGCTGTATGTTGATAGTTTTGAGGTTGCTCAACTGTTTTAGAGATGGTTAAATAGTTTTGCCACATTGTGGCATCAAAATTAACCAAAAGGCTTTTGAGCTTTTTGAGAAAGTTTTATGCTGACTCATTTTGGCCTCTTCTCAAAACTCTGTATTGAATTCTTCAGAGCAAAACAAAATTTTAAATGTACTTTCAGGCATTTGGGGAATTGACTTTGTATACAATGTTTCAGCAGTTCTATAATCAGCCAGGACACTTCCCTCTGGGTGATAAATATGTTAGTATGCTTTTACAGAGATGATAAATCAGGAAAAATGATAATAGTAAGAAAAAAAAAAAAGCCGTGTCCATAAGTAACTTTAGATTGCAGTTTATGTAATGACATCACACCTCTTCTTTAACTAAAGAACAGAGGTCTCATTTACCTGCTAGTCTTATAAACACTAAACATTTTTTCATGGTGAAATTTAATATAGGCACATAATATATGACATTTGCATTCAAAAGAGATGATGAATTGCTTGTATATTTTTGAGATTAGTTGTTTGTCAGTTGCTTCATTTGCTATTATTTTCTCCCATTCTGAAGGCTGTCTTTTCACCTTGCTTATAGTTTCCTTTGTTGTGCAGAAGCTTTTAAGTTTAATTAGGTCCCATTTGTTTATTTTTGCTTTTATTTCCAATATTCTGGGAGGTGGGTCATAGAGGATCCTGCTGTGATGTATGTTGGAGAGTGTTTTGCCTATGTTCTCCTCTAAGAGTTTTATAGTTTCTGGTCTTACATTTAGATCTTTAATCCATTTTGAGTTTATTTTTGTGTATGGTGTTAGAAAGTGTTCTAGTTTCATTCTTTTACAAGTGGTTGACCAGTTTTTCCAGCACTACTTGTTAAAGAGATTGTCTTTAATCCATTGTATATTCTTGCCTCCTTTGTCAAAGATAAGGTGTCCATATGTGCGTGGATTTATCTCTGGGCTTTCTATTTTGTTCCATTGATCTATATTTCTGTCTTTGTGCCGGTACCATACTGTCTTGATGACTGTGGCTTTGTAGTAGAGCCTGAAGTCAGGTAGGTTGATTCTTCCAGTTCCATTCTTCTTTCTCAAGATAGCTTTGGCTATTCGAGGTTTTTTGTATTTCCATACAAATTGTGACATTATTTGTTCTAGCTCTGTGAAGAATACCATTGGTAGCTTGATAGGGACTGCATTGAATCTATAAATTGCTTTGGGTAGTATACTTATTTTCACTATATTGATTCTTCCAATCCATGAACATGGTATATTTCTCCATCTACTAGTGTCCTCTTTGATTTCTTTCACCAGTGTTTTATAGTTTTATATATATAGGTCTTTAGTTTCTTTAGGTAGATATATTCCTAAGTATTTATTCTTTCCGTTGCAATGGTGAATGGAATTGTTTCCTTAATTTCTCTTTCTGTTTTCTCATTATTAGTGTATAGGAATGCAAGGGATTTCTGTGTGTTGATTTTATATCCTGCAACTTTACTATAATCATTGATTAGTTCTAGTAATTTTCTGGTGGAGTCTTTAGGGTTTTCTATGTAGAGGATCATGTCATCTGCAAACAGTGAGAGTTTTACTTCTTCTTTTCCAATTTGGATTCCTTTCATTTCTTTTTCTGCTCTGATTGCTGTGGCCAAAACTTCCAAAACTATGTTGAATAGTAGTGGTGAAAGTGGGCACCCTTGTCTATTCCTGACTTTAGAGGAAATGCTTTCAATTTTTCACCATTGAGGATAATGTTTGCTGTGGGTTTGTCATATATCTTTTATTATGTTGAGGTATGTTCCTTCTATTCCTGCTTTCTGGAGAGTTCTTATCATAAATGGGTGTTGAATTTTGTCAAAGGCTTTCTCTGCATCTATTGAGATAATCATATGGTTTTTATTTTTCAATGTGTTAATGTGGTGTATTACATAGATTGATTTGCGGATATTGAAGAATCCTTGCATCCTTGGGATAAAGCCCACTTGATCATGGTGTATAATCTTTTTAATGTGTTGTTGGATTCTGATTGCTAAAATTTTGCTAAGGATTTTTGCATCTATGCTCATCAGTGATACCCAATCAAAAAATGGGCCAAAGAACTAAATAGACATTTCTCCAAAGAAGACATAGAGATGGCTAACAAACACATGAAAAGATGCTCAACATCACTCATTATCAGAGAAATGCAAATCAAAACCACTATGAGGTACCATTTTACGCCAGTCAGAATGGCTGAGATCCTAAAGTCTACAAGCAATAAATGCTGGAGAGGGTGTGGAGAAAAGGGAACCCTCTTACACTGTTGGTGGGAATGCAAACTAGTACAGCCACTATGGAGAACAGTGTGGAGATTCCTTAAAAAACTGGAAATAGAACTGCCTTATGACCCAGCAATCCTACTGCTGGGCGTACACACTGAGGAAACCAGAAGGGAAAGAGACACGTGTACCCCAGTGTTCATCGCAGCACTGTTTATAATAGCCAGGACACGGAAGCAACCTAGATGTCCATCAACAGATGAATGAATAAGAAAGCTGTGGTACATATACACAATGGAGTATTACTCAGCCATTAAAAAGAATACATTTGAATCAGTTCTGATGAGGTGGATGAAACTGGAGCCTATTATACAGAGTGAAGTAAGCCAGAAAGAAAAACACCAATACAGTATACTAACGCATATATATGGAATTTAGAAAGATGGTAACAATAACCCTGTATACGAGACAGCAAAAGAGACATTGATGTATAGAACAGTCTTTTGGACTCTGTGGGAGAGGGAGAGGGTGGGATGATTTGGCAGAATGGCATTGAAATACGTATAATATCATATATGGAATGAGTCGCCAGTCCAGGTTCAATGCACAATACTGGATGCTTGGGGCTAGTGCACTGGGATGACCCAGAGGGATGGTATGGGGAGGGAGGAGGGAGGAGGGTTCAAGATGGGGAACACATGTATACCTGTGGTGGATTCATTTCGATATTTGGCAAAACCAATACAATATTGTAAAGTTTAAAAATAAAATAAAATTTAAAAAAAAGATATTACTATTCAACTTAAAAAAAAAACAAAAAAACAAAATAACATGGGAGAAATCAAACCTTTAAAATTCAATTTAAGTATCTAAGTAAATGGAAAGTCCAAGTGTTTTGACAAAAAAAAAAAATTATGAAGAGAAGATGAAGAACTGATAAACAAATGATATGACAATATATGCCATATAATAGGGAAGACAGAGGGTGGACAGATGACAGAACTGCATTTCTTTTTTAGACATAGTTCTGTGAATTTTGCTGCAACTACCTTTCCGGACAATGCTGCTGCTGCTGCTAAGTCGCTTCAGTCGTGTCCAACTCTGTGTGACCCCATAGACGGCAGCCCACCAGGCTCCCCTGTCCCTGGGACTCTCCAAATGGAGACAGATCAAAACTCAACTGGTGATAAGAGAGCTTACAGCTCAGATTTTAGTGTCTTCTATCCATGAATATTTATCACAGCAACACCACCTAGAACACAATCATTTGCTGTACATGGCATGGTAGTTAAAAAGTTTTTTAACTTTTTCTGCTTTTTCAGGTTTTCTGCTTCGAGGCTTACTGTTTTGTGACTTAAAACATCTATGTGCCTGAATAAATGCTGCCTTTAATTAGGTTGAGATGAGGAACAACTTTTGACTTTTATAACCACATTTTGTGACTTTTAAGATTGTTGTTCCTTTACTGTCAGTTTAAACTTGAAATCAACTTAATCTTTTTTAAATTAAATTGAACAATTGTTAAATTGTAAAATTAAATCTCTTTCTAACCTGATATACTTATTTTTTTCTAAGGTATCTATATTTATGTCTACATATTACAATTCACATGCAGTTATTTTTTTTATCTCTTCCACAAAACATCCAAACTTGATCTAGAGACCAGATTTGACTTGCTGCTGCTGCTGCTGCTGCTAAGTCGCTTCATTCATGTCCGACTCTGTGCAACCCCGTAGACGGCTGCCCACCAGGCTCCCCCGTCCCTGGGATTCTGCAGGCAAGAACACTGGAGTGGGTTGCCGTTTCCTTCTCCAATGCATGAAAGTGAAAAGTGAAAGTGAAGTCACTCAGTCTTAGCGACCCCACGGACTGCAGCCTACCAGGCTCCTCCATCCATGAGATTTTCCAGGCAAGAGTATTTGACTTAGTCAAACAAAAACCCTAAGGATGTTTGGTGTACTTGTTATAAATAAAAGCTATATAAATTTGCTCCACAGAAACTATTGTGAAATTAGAACTCACAAATGTAAAGTGACAAGCTCTGTGTTGATTTGTGCATATCAATATATTATTTATAAATATGTATTTGTAAAATTTCTGTCACGTTATCAGCTTTCATGTTTATCTCAAATGCAGTGACTATTACAATTCTAATTGCCATTTGTTTCCAAATATTCATAATCACATTGTGTTGCCAAATTGGTTATTATAGAATTGGCTTATTTCTGCAGTGATAATAAGACACAATCATAATTAAGGAGATTGTCCAATATAGGAATTTCTTTAGTCCTTATAGAGAATTATTTATAGTAATTAATTATAAATTATACTAAATAACTTACATTGATTTTTTCAAAGTTAGAGTTGAGAAAATGTGATATTTCATTGAAAACAGAACAATTCTTCCTAAGTTTCCTGATTATTCTCTCTTCTCAGGGCCAAACCTTTCATTAGATCAGTTTTTAAAAACTGCAGTGACACACTGCTGTATTCTAAATGGATAGCCAACAAGGAACTACTGTATAGCACGGGAACTGTGTTCAATGTTATGTGTCAACCTGGATGAGAGTAAAGTTTGGGGGAGAATGGAGGCATGTATATGTATGTCTGAGCCCCTTCGTTATTCACTTGAAACTGTCACAACATTGTTAATCAGCTATGCTGCTGCTGCTGCTCAGTCGCTTCAGTCGTGTCCGACTCTGTGCGACCCCGTAGACAGCAGCCCACCAGGCTCCCCCGTCCCTGGGATTCTCCAGGCAAGAACACTGGAGTGGGTTGCCATTTCCTTCTCCAATGCATAAAAGTGAAAACTGAAAGTGAAGTCACTCAGTCTTAGCGACCCCATGGACTGCAGCCCACCAGGCTCCTCCGTCCATGGGGTTTTCCAGGCAAGAGAACTGGAGTGGGGTGCCATACAAAATAAAAAGTTAAAAAAATTGTAGTGAAAACTATAATTAAATCATGTTTAAAATCTTATGATGATAACTGTTCCTCTCCTCAATATGTTAACTTATTTAACAAATGTTAACTTATACCTGAAAGAGTGGACTTGTGAATGTTAAAATAATCAAGAAACTAAAATTTCTTAAAATAAAAGGTCCATCTAGACAAGGCTATGGTTTTTCCAGTGGTCATGTATGGATGTGAGAGTTGGACTGTGAAGAAAGCTGAGTGCTGAAGAACTGATGCTTTTGAACTGTGCTGTTGGAGAAGACTCTTGAGAGTCCCTTGGACTGCAAGGAGATCCAACCAGTCCATCCTAGAGGAGATCAGTCCTGGGTGTTCTTTGGAAGGACTGATGCTGAAACTCCAGTACTTTGGCCACCTCATGTGAAGTGTTGACTCATTGGAAAAGACTCTGATGCTGGGAGAGATTGGCGGCAGGAGGAAAAGGGGACGACAGAGGATGAGATGGCTGGATGGCATCACCGACTCAATGGACATGAGTTTGGGTGAACTCTGGGAGTTGGTGATGGACAGGGAGGCCTGGCGTGCTGCAATTCATGGGGTCGCAAAGAGTTGGACACGACTGAGCGACTGAACTGAACTGAACAATTAAAAATTAAACCTTAGTGATTTCAGCTCTTCTAGATCTGGCTATCAATATTAAATAAAAATTGGAGGCAGTAAAAATAAAAACCCCTAGGTGCAAGAGGTGCTTGCTATTAGAAATCTAGTTTTCAGGGCTAATGTTTCTTACAAATGAGTTGTGAAAGAAGATTTAGTGATGAGGTTTTGTTCTGTGCTCTGTCTTTGCTCTTAAGGAAAGCCATAGCTGCCTTGGCTTCTGTGTGTGAATTGTGATATAGAATGTGACACAGCTATGTATGTGTGGGGACATCAAAAGTTACTGGAAAGAGGTTTTTAGATAATTCCTCAGAGGTGATATTCTTCTACATACACTCAACATCTATTTTTCCCTGAATGTGTGTATGTATTTATTTTATATGTCTGTCTATTTATCGTCTATTTAAATCGGTAAGATGCTCTGTGAAGATAGTGGTCACTTTGTGTATTGTTAATTGCTATATTTCTTACATAGAATAATCCCTGGCACAGTGTAGGTACAATTCAGTTATAATAAATGATTACATTCACATATTTTTATGTTAAATAGGAGAAATAGTTTTTAATTCAGTATAAAATGAATGAATAATAATGAAGAGTAATAAATATCATTGAATATTCAGCTATAACATTACATGAATGTATAGTATTCTACCATATGAACATACTGTATTTATAAAAAATAACTTCTTGTTTTCATTTTGAAACTGTAGATAAAGGAGAAGAGCATTCTTGAAGGTCATGTTTTATTCAACTATTCAAAGATCCTTATAATAAACTTATAGAAGTGGAATTGGTGGATCATCTTTCATTTTTGGTTTTGATCCAGGGAAGCCTGGCATGCTGCAGTCCATGGGGTCACAAAAAGTCAGACATGACTGAGTGACTGAACTGAACTGAAATATTTCAAAAAATCTGTATAAAAATATGTACAAATTTACTCTCCAGCTGGCCTGTTTGCTACTTATAATTACCAGATATTAACAATTCAGAACAAAAAAGCTTTGACATTTTATGGGTGAAAATAATATAACATGCTTTTATTTAACCTTCTTTAACTGCTAGTAAGTTTGAGTATTTGGAGTAAATTTTTGAATACGATTTCTGTTCTTTTCTCTACATATTGATTTCCTTACTTTTGTTCCTTTGAAATAATTTTCTTTTATATTTTTCCTAGAAAATAATCTATTTTATCAACAAATTTATATTTACTGGAAAATAGTTTTTTAAAAAGTTATCTTTTTAATTTTTAAATTTCCATTACCCTTACACTTATATATCAATTGTTTTGTGGATTGTTATATTCCTTCTATCTCTTCTCTCACATAGCATTATATCAACCTGCTTTATTGATCCTTAAATAATATAGCTCTTGGGTTTATTGATAAAGTCTACTTTTTCTTTTTTTAAAATCTATTTATTAGTTTTTTAAATCTCAGTTTTCTTGAGTTTAAAAAATTTCACCTTTATTGAGTGTTAAATGTTTGTTTCTGCATTATTGAGACTTGTCTTAATATTTGTCTAATTTTTCATGTTAAATTTTCCATTTGTCTCTAGTCTTTTTTGAATAATATTATAATCATGTATGACTAGGAATTTTACTATGAATAGCGTCTTAGCTATATGTCATTAGAGGAAACATTATTTTTTAAATTGTGTTCAGTATCTACATTGTATGTCTCTTCTAAGAGTTCTTTAGGTAGGAGTGTGCCATTTAAAAATCTGGAAATGGTTTTGTATTTTCATTTAAATTTTTAAAAATTAATTTGTAGCTTAATTAAATTGTAGTCTGAGACAGTGATTTGTATAAATGTCCCTTTGGAACACATTAACACTTATTTAATTTGCCTGACTCAAATTTTAATATTAAAGACTTTTATCATGTCTCACCTAATTTGTTCTAAACATTCACAATAATTTTTTGCTTCTTACTTTTTGCTGTCTTAATAATATTCAGCTTTTATATTTTCCATTCTGCAAATTTTTATCTTGTATTATATATTATTGTTGCTATTCTTGGTTTATTTGTATTTATATGATATACTTTTGCAATTTAAAAAATTTAGTACTTCTATGTCATTTACCTTTTGAGTGTTTTCTGTTAAAAGGACTTAAAAAAAACTTTCAGTTTGAGTGTCTTTACCTTTAGTTGAGCTGTTAAAGATTTTTACATTAATTATGACAGTGTTCTGCCATATATCGAAATGAATCCGCCACAGGCATACATGTGTTCCCCATCCTGAACCCATATTGTAAAGTTTAAAAAAAAAAAATTATGACAATGTTACTATTTTTACTTACCTTGTCAGTGATTTCTGTTTTGCTTCTGTTTCCTTTGGTGTAGTGGTAAAGAATCTGCCTGCCAAATGCAGGAGACACAGGAGACGCAAGTTGAATCCCTGGGTCAGGGAGATGCCTTGGAGGAGGAAATGGCAATCCACTCCAGTATTGTTGTCTGCCTGGAAAATCCCATGGACAGAGGAGCCTCGTGGGCTACAGTCCATAGGGTAACAAAGAGTTGGACACGGCTGGTCAACTGAGCACTACTACACCTTTCCGCCTGCTGTCTAAAGTATATATTACATTTAAATTTATTTTTTTCTATAGAGATTTGGGAAGTGTGTACAGAAAGCCTGATTTGCTTAATTCTAAGTGTTTTAAAACTTACTTGAATCCATTTTTCTCTTATCATCGATGAAAATAGCAAAACTGTACCTACTATTATTCATACCCCCTGATTCAGATGATATATTTACCATGCTTTTCTGGTTTCTAACTATCCCTCACATTATAGTTTTGCTGATACTAACCTCAGATTTTGAGTCTAGCTTATTAATTATTAGTTTAATATTATGTACTTTATTTTGATAGTACTGTGTTTGAATTCTAAATAACTATTTTCTTACTTGTATTTATTTCTTAGTTGATTTAAGTATATACTTAAGTAAATTTTTTTTCACAAAGAATTTAGGGTTACATTGTGATTCTAACATATCTGAAAATATTTATAGACCTATGATCTCAATCTCTCCCCCTTCAGAACTCTGTAAGCAATTTTCTTAGCATTTAATTTTGGAAAGAAAAAGTCTAATCTGAATTCATTCTGCTTTTTGGCTGTTTATGGTTTATGGAATTATGGGGCCTGATGACTAAGAAAAGTATACCTAACTGCAGATGTTTACATTAGCAGTAGTAATTTTCACACCTTTTCCTGATATTATTATTTGTAGGAAAGGATGAAATTTTAGTCTGCTCGTCATACAGTCCATGTAACAAAAATTAATTAACAAAAAAATAATAACAACAAAAAGATTAATTAACAAGAGAAAAAAAGTTTATTAATGTGTATCATGCAATTAACCCATGGGAGTACCCCAGAGATAAGTAGCTCAAAGACATGCCTTAGTTCTGTCTTATATAGAATCTTCTGCAAAGAACAATAAATTTATAGGGAAATGACAGGACAGAGGTTCAGGTTTCTAGGGGCGGCAGACTATGGGAAGGTAACCGTATTGGAAGAAAGTGAAAAAGGAGTAAGATTTGTTTGCACATTTCTCTGGTGTGATCTCTGGACTAACAGTCAAGTCCTCCCTAGGAAAGGAAAATTCTATCCTGTCATTAAGCATAAAACGGGGAGGGTAGAGGATGCTTTTCCTGCATTTGCCATTTCTTAATTGCCTTCAGCTCAAAATAATTTTTATGTCAAAGACATATGTTTTGGGTGACATATTCTGGATTTATTCAGTTCCTTTCACAATATTGCCCTTCTCACGTTAATCTTTTTCATGGGGATGGCAGAAGAATTTATCATGGCAGCTCTTTGCTTATTTCATTCATCTGCTCGTGCAGGAAGCCTGATGACCACGTAGGCTCTCTGGCAGTCTTGCCTATCTACCTGATGGATAATTTGCCATTAGTCTTGCAGTTGAAGGACCCAACATTGTATCATGTCCGCTACTCTTCTCCAATGCTGATCTTCTATGAAGAGGAAAATAGTGACTTGGTTCTCTAGCTTTCTGACAAATCTTCCATGTCAGTGTAAGATCCAGCAGAGATTCTTTAAATTCCTTACATGTGAGTGATGCTTTTCATAGCTTTCCAGAGATGATGCAAGCTTTCTCTTGTTTTGATATTTGTTTACCTGTTTCCAAGGAAAAAAATGTGGGAATTGTGCTCAGAGCTTCATTCTACTAATAATTCCAGCACTTTGGGGCTGATATTTTTGAGTCTGATAAAATTTGGGAAGGGAAGAAGAAAAGCTGCATGTTTTCTGGGAGAAAGAAGCCTGACAGAAATGATATCCAGGATGTTTAAAGGGTCAGGTGGTACACTATTAGTATGTAAAACCTTGCTTCACATGAATGGCTGGCAGTGTGAATGAGAGAGAGAGAGAAACCTACTCTTGGACCCAGCATTTTGGCTGCTTAGAGGAAACCTTTCAACCAAACCCTTTGAGTCTGATCCTCTTCGTTTCTCTGGCTAGCTGTATGATGTCTTGCACAGCGCATCCTCCCTTTTTTTTTTTTTTTTTTCCTGTGGCTCTTTGACACCCCCACCTCCCTGCCAGCCTGGTGTGGCTGATCAAGCTGTTCAAACAACTGGAAGACATCAGAAGTTAAACACTCATTATTTTAATTTGATGCTAATCATGTGTTAATGAGACTAATCCTTGCAATGATTCAGGTAATTTGCTTAATGGCTGCCCAGAGTACAGATTACAGCAATCAGTCACGTCTGATAAGATGTCTGTTGTGGAGAAGGCTGTCAGGTGAATGAGGTGGGAAAAGACTCCAGAGTAAGGGTCTGATGTCAGGCATGTTCTGAGTTGGAGGGTAGGGGCTGAGGGAAGAAGACAGCTTGGAAACCCAAATATCAACTGGAAACGAGAATCCTAACTTTAGGAAGAAGTTAGTGTTGACAAACTCTCTCCTCTTACAATGACACACGTGGAAATAAGCATGAACATTTGAGGAGAATTGGATACACTCTTCGTTTTGTTCTAGAGAAATGATTAACTCAGTATAATATCTATCAGTGGTAGGCATATTCCTCTGCTGAGTTAAAATCTCTTAACAAAATGTCAAAGAAAGAGATTCCCTCAGAGCAAGAAAGAGATTTTCCTCTCATACACAGGAAATACAGGCTAAAAGCAAACGCCTAAACTGAAGCCTTATGGATTGAAGTTCTAAAACATTCTCTTCTAGAAGTTCTATTACATTCAAGTATTGTGAGTCCACAAGGCCATGTAGATATAATCACTGATGTGCTCAGAATAATCAGTAAATGTTAGGTTGGGGGCATCTTGCCCTCTACAAATTGCTAGGTTGAATCATGACTTTTTTTTTTTTTTTTTTCCTCTTAAAATGAAGGAATTTAATAAATGTCTAAATACAGATATATAGAAATAGCAGAGCATTTGTAAACTAGCAGGTTCAAAAATGCTGCTAATTACTTGCTTTGGTTTAACTGTGACATGAGCTTCTTAGGTGGCACTAGTGATAAAGAATCTACGTGCCAGCAGGAGACATAAGAGATGCAAGTTTGGTTCCTGGATTGAGAAGACGCCCTGGAGGAGGGCATGGCAACCCACTCCAATATTCTTGCTTGGAGAACTCCATGGACAGAGGAGCCTGGCAGGCTATAGTCCACAGTGTCACAAAGAGTTGGACAGTACTGAAGTGACTTAGCACGGCACAGTCCTATTCATGAGGGCTCCACCCTCATGACTTAATCACTGCCCACAGGCCCCACCTCCAAATACCATCACAATGAGGATTAGATTCCACTTGTAAGTTTGGTGACTGTGGGAGCACAAACATTCATTCCCTAGCAATTATCTTCCAAGAGCTGTCTGTTTACTAGGAGAATAGGGACAAGGACCATTCTGAGAAACAAAGGATGAAAATACAAGTAACGGACTAGCAGAAATATTTGGAAAGCTATTTATCTCATGAAGGACTTACATCTAAAACATGTAAAGAATTCTCAAAAGTCAAAAGTGAGAAATGAAAAATTTATGTAGAAACAGGAAAAGTTTATATAAAAACAGGAAGAAAACATGAACAGTCATTTCCCTGAAGAGGATATAGTGTTGACAAATAAGTACAGGAAAATATTCAGCTTCATTAGCTGTTAGGGAAATGCAAATTAAAATCACAGGGACATATACCCACAAACCAATTAGAATGGCTAAAATGAAAAATTGTGACAGCACTAAATGCTGGCAGGGGTGCAGAGAAACTAGATAAATTGTGTAAACATAAAATGGCAGAGCAACTGTGGAAAAAAGTTTGAGATTTTCTCAAAAACTAAACATGCAATTGCCATAAAACCTGGCAATTATACTCCTGGTTATTGATTCCAGGGAAATGTAAACTAAGATAAAAATCTGTACACTGATGCTTATAACAACTTGATTCAGGATGCATAAAACCAGATGTCCTTCAATGGATGAATGCTTAAATAAGCTGTGGTACATCCTTACCATGGCATATGACTCAGCAATGACATTATAATAACCTTGATACATCTCCAGAGAGTAATGATGACCTAAAATAAAGCCAATGTAATTTACGTTATGACACTGTTTATATGCCATCGTTGAAATGATAAAATTAGAGAAATATAGAGCAGATTGGTGATTACCAGGGATTGAGGGGATTGGGCGGGAGAGAAGTGGGTGTGGGTGTGAAAGTACAACATGAAGATTCCTGTGACAATGGAAGTTTCTGTAGTGTCTTGACTCCATCAGTATCAGTATCCTGGTTGTGATGTTGCATTGTAGTTTTTCAAGATATTATCATTGAATATCATTATCATATTATTGAAGGCTTCCCTGGTGGCTCATATGGTAAAGCATCTGCCCACGATGCGGGAGACCCGGATTCAACCCCTGGGCTGGGAAGATCTCCTGGAGAAGGAAATGGCAACCCACTCCAGCATTGCCTGGAACATCCCATGGACGGAGGAATCTGGTAGGCTACAGTCCATGGGGTCGAAAAGAGTCGGACATGACTGAGTGACTTCACTTTCACTTTTCAAGATATTATCATTGGAAAACATAGGGAAAGCTGAGTGTGATTTTTTCTAAATTATTTCTTGGAACTACATGTGAATCTACAATTATTTCAAAATAAAAATTTTAGTTTAAGAAAAAAAAGCTAGTTTCCAACAGATCTCAAATTCACTCTCAACTCCTAAAACACAAACCCTTTTTTCTATGGGATGTTTGCATTTTGGTAAGTTGAAGTAAAGTGTTAAATGTCCAAGAAACAGTTCTCAGGGAACATTTGTGTTCTAGACTGATCATTGAGTATTTTATTATTCTTCTATTTCCATTGTCCAATGCTTCTAAATAATACTTGAAATTTTAAAAATGCTCCCTCTTTGGAACAGCCATTACATTCAGACATCACTCTTTCTTTATGGTTTATGCATATTTTAGCATTGTAAACAGGATGAAATTCTACATGTTTTTCACACATGTATTATACACCATACTGATATTAAATGTCTTTAAGAACTCCAATTCAAATCCTCTTTTACCTGCCAGTTATAAGATGTAAGCTTTTCTATGTTCTGGCAAAAGTTAGGGCAGAATTCCAACTTTTTCAAAATTTGGCAATTTGGTTTCATTAGGGAATTATTAAACAATTTAGGGGCAATTTCCCTCACATTTTCCTCACATGTAATGGAAAGTTTTACTATTCAGTTTTCTTTCCAACTTCTATTCCTAAGTATCCCTTACTTATTTTACCCTTTCCTCTCAAGTACTGTTTCCTTCTGTTTCTTGTATTTTTACCCTTCTTAATTTTTTCTTCATTGTTATTCTTTATCTCAAAAATATATCAAAAGGAAAGACTCATTGGATCCCACAGAAACAACTCATAATGTCCCTGAGAGTGTTAAAGGCTGTAGATCTAAGTCAGAAGTGCTGTGTTTCCCAATTAATTTTAAGGAAAAGTTTTACAAGATGTCTCAGAATGATTGCCTTTCTCCATATAGTTTTTGCCAGTAGGCTAAAGATGGAGAATGGACCTCAGAGGACATCTGAGGTCAAATACATTTACCTAAACCCAAGATGCTGGAGAAGGCAATGGCAACTCACTCCAGTACTCTTGCCAGGAAAATCCCAAGGGCAGAGGAGCCTGGTAGGCTGCAGTCCATGGGGTCGCGAAGAGTCAGACACGACTGAATGACTTCACTTTCACTTTTCACTTTTATGCATTGGAGAAGGCAATGGCAACCCACTCCAGTGTTCTTGCCTGGAGAATCCCAGGGACAGGGGAGCCTGGTGGGCTGCTGGCTATGGGGTTGCACAGAGTCGGACACGACTGAAACGACGCAGGAGCAGCAGCAACCCTGAGACACATGTCTGTCTTTATTTTTAGACGGATGATTTCACAAATATCACTTCTGTTTTGAATCTATTTCGTATGGCCAATTTTGCTTATTCATGTGTGTTTAAACTTGAGGTTTGTGCTGTATGTATTTGAAACTCAAGCTGGCATATCTCCTGGAAAAGAAGGGATGACTCCTTTCCAGAGAAGAAAAGAGAGAGCCTGACATTTTTTGCTGAAGGTCTTTGGCACTAGACAGAAATTTATATTAGTATCAAACTGCTGTAGCTCTGAAAGGCTTTTAGTCCCCACCTTCCTTTTAGAAGAGACATTGTCAGCTTAAAATTAATTACTAAAATGTGAAACAAATCAAAAGACAAAACAAATCAGGCTGTTAAGACAAACATTAAAAATCAAATTATGCTCTCAAAATAGGCAATTTACAGCTTGGAAGGGTAATTGGCAAACCTGAAATGCATACAAATAGTCGACATTACTGACTCAAGTGGTATATTACCTATTGGAGGGTATAATGTGACAATGACTCTTGAAGAAGGGTAGAGATTCTATCATTTTTCATGATTTACCAGCAAAATATGGTATAATACTCTGTTTAAAAGAGTCTGAAGGAGGATTAAATTGAAGAAAGAGCTTTGGCTGAAAGAGAAATGGATGTTGAAGCTATATGTCAGGAAGAAGCATGGATTGGTTTTAAATTTTTACAGTCCAGTGTTAAATGAACACTTTCTCTGGAGGCAACCGCTGACCACAGTGTTTCGTAAATCATTTAAATAGATTTACCTTACTGGTTTCGGAAAATAGGACACGAAGCACCCAATCTGACAGCTGAGCTATCTAATGTGGTGTTTAAAATCATCTCAGGGATAAAGTTCCGATAACATTTACATGTTTTTCCACCAAATCCCACTTCAAATTCTAAAACAAGGAAGTCATTTTATGCAAATCTAGGCACTTTCGTATTTGCAACATATTCCTATGTACATTGGGGAAAAAAACAAAACCCTTGTTTTCTTGAAATGGCAATATTTACCTTTTGGACAGCAGCAATGTGAGAGCGGGAGACAGCAAAGATGATACAGAGCATGATTTTAAGTATCAGGACTAGGGCCAATCTCTGTGTTTCTGATAGACATTATTTTTCTTTGGGGCCTCCTACCTATTCTGTTACCTCTAGTCCACTATTATCTTCTAACTATGGATGTTTTTTTAACCATGTCATTGAATATCCCCTTCTCAGGGCATATGTTTTTCTACCCTGCAAACAGATTCAAGTCACAATCAGATTTTCTCAGCTTGAGCTTGTGAATAGTCTTATGATTATTAGTAAGGTCACTAGTTTTCATGTGTTTGATATAACCTAGACCAGAAGAGAGGTTTTTTAACAGCTTTGTTGAGGTATGACTAACATGCAATGAACTGTCCATATTTTATTTTTATTTTTTAATATAAATGTATTTATTTTAATTGGAGGCTAATTACTTTACAATATTGTATTGGCTTTGCCATACATCAACATGAATCCGCCATGGGTGTACACGTGTTCCCCATCCTGAAGCCCCCTCCCACTTCCCTCCCCGTACCAGCCCTCTGGGTCATCCCGGTGCACCAGACCCGAGCATCCAGTATCATGCATCGAACCTGGACTGGCGATTCGTTTCATATACGATATTATACATGTTTCAATGCTATTCTCCCAAATCATCCCACCCTCTCCCTCTCCCACAGAGTCCAAAAGACTATTCTATACATCTGTGTCATATTTTTAAAAATACAGTTTAAAAAGTTTTGACAAATGTTTACATCTGTGAAACAATCATTACAGTCCAGATAAGAATGTATCACATCACTCTCAAATTTTCCTGGTATCTCTTTCAAATCCTTTCTTTTCATTCTTCTCACTCTTTCTCACCAGGAAGCCACCAAGAAAAATCTTTATTGCTGTAGATTAGTTTGTTGTTTCTACAGTTTTGGGGCTTCCCTGGTGGCTCAAACGGTAAAGAATCTGCCTGCAGTGCATGAGACCCAGCTTCATTCCCTGGGTCAGGAAGATCCCCTGGAGAAGAGAATGGCAATCCACTCCAGTATTCTTGCGTAGAGAATCCCATGGGCAGAGCAGTCTGATGGGCTACAGTCCATGAGGTCACAAAGAGTTGGACACAACTGAGTGAGTAAGCACATCACATCATGTCTAGAGTTTTATGTAAACAGAACCATACAGTGGATGGGCTTCCAAGGCGGCACTAGTGGTAGAGAACCTGCCTGCCAATGCAGGAGACATAAGACATGCAGGTTAGTTCCATAGGTCAGGAAGATCCTCTGGAAGAGGGCACGGCAACCCACTCTAGTATTTTTTCCTGGAGAATCCCATGTAAAGAGGAGCCTTGTAGGCTGAAGTCCATAGGGTCGCAGAGAGCCAGATCTGACTAAAGCAACTTAGCACACACACATACAGTGGATGCTCTTGTCTTTTCTGTTATTTTTTCAGTCAGCATACTTATTTTGAGATTATTCCTTTTTATTGAGTAGCATTTTGTTACATGAAAATACCATAGTCTGTCCATCTGTTCATCTGTCAGTGTATACTTGAGGGGTTTCCAGTTTTGGACTATTAAAAATAAAGCTGCTTTGAACATTTATGTACAGTTCTTTCTATTGATGTATGCTTTCTATTCTCTTGGAAAATATCTAGAAGTGGAATGATTGGATCATATAGTAGTTATCTTTTTAACTTTTTAAGAAACTGACAAACTGTTTTCCAAAGTCGTTTTTACTGTTTTACATTTCCATCAGCAGTGTATGGAAGTTCAAATTTCTCTATATCTTCTCTAAGACTTAGTATGATTAGTTTTAAAAATTTTAACCATTTTAATTGGTGTGTGGTGGTAGTTTGTAAAAGTCCCTCAGTTGTGTCTGACTCTGCAACCCCATGGACTACACAGTCCTTGGAGTTCTCCAGGTCAGAATACTAGAATACTGGAGTGGGTAGCTGTTCCGTTCTCCAGGGGCTCTTCCCAAAGCAGGGATTGAATCCAGGTCTCCTGCATTGCAGGCGAATTCTTTTCCAGCTGAGCCACCAGGGATGCCCATGAATACTGGAGTAGGTAGCCTATCCCTTCTTCAGCAGATCTTCCCGACCCAGGAGTTGAACCGGAGTATCCTACGTTGCAGGTGGATTCTTTTTACCAGCTGAGCCACCAGAGAAACCCGTGATGGTAGTTTAGCATTGCTGTAATTTGTATTTTTCTACTGATTAATCATTTTGAACAGCTTTTCGTGTTCTTATTTGACATTCTTATATTTTCTTTAGTAATATGGCTGTTAAATCTGTTGCCCATTTTAAAATTGGATTGTTGTCTTATTGTTGAGTTTTGAGAGTTGTTTATGTATTCTGGAAGCATGTTCTTTTATCATATATAGTCTTTGCAAATATTTTCTTTCATTCTCTGGCTTACTTTTTGTTCTTCGAAAGCTATCTTCTCAAGAGCAGAAATTATTCATTGGGATGAGATCCAAAATATCAATTTAATTTTTCTGCATCACTCTTTTTGCATAATATTGAAAAAATTTACCCAAAGTGAAGTTTCTCTGATGGATCTAGTGGTAAAGGATCCGCCTGCCAGTTAGGACACCTGAGTTTGATCCCTAGGTAAGGAAGATCCTCTGGAGAACATAATGACATGCCACTCCACTATTTTTGCTGGGAAATTGCATGGACAAAGGAGCCTGTGGGGCTACAGTCCATGGGGTTGCAAAGGGTTGGACATGTCCAAGCAACTGAGCACAAAAAACAAACCAAAGGCACAAATATTTTTCACTTAAGTTTTCTTCTCAAAATTTTATCATTTGCAGTTTTACATTCAAATCCATAATTTGTTTTTAGTCAATTTGTGTGTGTGGTATAAGGTAAAATTTGAAGGTTTTTTTTTTTTAATTTTTGTTTATGGATGTCTAATTATATCAACACCACTTGATAAAAAGATTGTCCGTTTCTCCCCAAATTGCCTTCTTATCAGAGTTCCTAATGAGAACTCACAGCCAAAAGATATTCACTAAATAATATCCATATTTTAGTATAAATTTTAAATAGAGTATAAAATAAGTGTTTATAGGTCTACTGTGTAAGAATAAGTTTAACTTGACCATCAAAACTTCAACAAGTGTCCTCTAGCATAATCAGCACTTGGAAAATGTTTGTGGAAAAGTGAATGAATAAATGCACAAATAACTGACCTAGTAGAATGTGTAAGTCATTTTTCTTAGTTCTGCTGTCTAAACCTATAATTCCTTTGTCTTATAGCTGCTTATTTCAATTGACATGGCATTTGAAGTTTATCAAGTTTTTCCATAGGGACTGAGAGTCTAGGGTTTCTATAGAATTTAATCACTTTCTTTGTAATTTTTGACCCCATATTTTACAATGTTACTAAGTATGTCCCCAGCAGGATTGAGTCCCGGTTGCCAATGATCACAAAGAGCTAGTTAGTATACATGTATGGGTTTATTTTATCATTCCTTCCTCACTTTTCCTATTCCTTCTATTTTGCTCCCTGGATCAGTCCAAAATAAACTACCTTAATGTAAGTTCTGGTCTTAGGATCTGTTTTGGGTCCACCCAAAGTTCATGGATGAATTACTGGCAAATTTTTTCTAAAAAGCTGCCAAATCCTGACTATGAATTGAAGGATTTAATTAATTGGCAAGCTGATGAAAACTTAGCTTAACTTCAATTTTGTAATATTGATTTTAGACAAAATTAAAAACAGTCTTTTATACAAACTATGATACTTAGAATGTTTTATTTGTATTGAATGTGAATCTTTGGAACATATTGCTGTTGTTCGGTCTCTAAGTCGTGTCTGATGCTTTGCGACCCCATATACTGCAGCATGGCTTCCCTGGTAGCTCAGATGGTAAAGAATCTGCATGCAATGTGGGCGACCCAGGTTTGATCCCTTGGTTGGGAAGATCCCTGGAGAAGGAACTGGCAACCCACTCCAGTACTCTTGCTCGCAGACCCCCAAGGACGGAGGAGCCTAGCAGGCTACAGTTCACAGGGTTGCAAAGAGTCAGACACGACTGAACCACTAACACACACACACTGCAGCATTCCAGGCTCCTCTGTCTTCCGCTGTCTCCTGGAGTTTGCTCAAAACCATGTCCATTGTGTCGGTGATGCATCTAACAGTCTTATCCTCTGCCACCCCTTATCCTTTTGCCTTCGGTCTTTTCTCCCATCAGGATCTTTTCCAATGAGTCGGCTCTTTGCAACAGGTGGCCAAAGTATTGGAGCTTCAATTTCAGCATCAGTCCTTCCAATGAATATTCAGGGTTCATTTCATTTAGGATTACTGGTTTGATCTCCTTTCTGTCCAAGGGACTCTCAAGACTCTCAAGTCTCAAGAGTCTTCTCCAACACCACAGTTCAAAGCATCAATTCTTTGATGCCCAAGCTTCTTTATGGTCCAACTCTCACATCCATACATGACTACTGGAAAAACCATAGTTTTGGCTATACAGAGCTTGGTTGGCAAAGTGATGTCTCTGATTTTTAATATACTGTCTAGGTTTGTCATAGCCTTTCTTCCAAGAAGCAAGTGTCTTATGATGTCATGGTTTTGGTCACCATCCACAGGGATTTTGGAGCCCAAGAAAATAAAATCTGTCACTTCTATTTCCTATTTTCCCCTTTATATTTTCCATGAAATGATGGGATCAGATGCCATGATCTTAGTTTTCTGAATGCTGAGTTACAAGCCAGCTTTTTCACTCTCGTCTTTCACCCTCATCAGGAGGCTCTTTAGTTACTCTTCACTTTCTGCCCTTAGAGTGGCATCATTTGCATATTTGATGTTGATATTGTCTAAGACGTAGAAATATTAAGAATTATACAGCAAGTAGCAATATAGGATTTTCACACCAAAGATAATTTTATTTTTAATATTACCATTTTTAGTGTTATTATTTTTTATTTAGTACTTATCATGTTTTTTCCACTGGATCATGGAAAAAGCAAGAGAGTTCCAGAAAAACATCTATTTCTGCTTTATTGACTATGCCAAAGCCTTTGACTGTGTGGATCACAATAAACTGTGGAAAATTCTGAAAGAGATGGAAATACCAGACCACATGATTTGCCTCTTGAGAAACCTATATGCAGGTCAGGAAAGCAACAGTTAGAACTGGACATGGAACAACAGACTGGTTCCAAATAGGAAAAGGAGTCCATCAAGGCTGTATATTGTCACCCTGCTTGTTTAACTTATATGCAGAGTACATCATGAGAAACGCTGGGCTGGAAGAAGCACAAGCTGGAATCAAGATTGCTGAGAGAAATATCAATAACCTCAGATATGCAGATGACACCACCCTTATGGCAGAAAGTAAAATGCGTCTTGATGAAAGTGAAAGAGGAAAGTGAAAAAGTTGGCTTAAAGCTCAACATTCAGAAAACTAAGATCATGGTATCTGGTCCCATCACTTCATGGGAAAAATAGATGGGGAAACAGTGGAAACGTGGCTAACTTTATTTTTTGGGGTTCCAAAATCACTGCAGATGGTGATTGCAGCCATGAAATTAAAAGACGCTTACTCCTTGGAAGGAAAGTTATGACCAACCTAGACAGCATATTAAAAAGCAGAGACATTACTTTGTCAACAAAGGTCTGTCTAGTCAAGGCTATAGTTTTCCCAGTAGTCATGTATGGATGTGAGAGTTGGGCTATAAAGAAAGCTGAGCACCGAAGAACTGATGCTTTTGAACTGTGGTGTTGGAGAAGACTTGAGAGTCCCTTGGACTGCAAGGAGATCCAACCAGTCCATCCTAAAGGAAATCAGTCCTGGGTGTTCATTGGAAGGACTGATGTTAAGCTGAAACTCCAATACTTTGGTCACCTGATGCAAAGAACTGACTCATCTGAAAAGACCCTGATGCTGGGAAAGATTGAGGGCAGGAGGAGAAGAGGAGGACAGAGGATGAGATGGTTGGATGGCATCACCGGCTCAATGGACATGGGTTTGGATGGACTCCGGGAGTTGGTGATGGACAGGGAAGCCTGGAGTGCTGCGGTTCATGGGGTCGCAAAGACTGAGTGACTGAACTGAACTGGTCATGGTTTTTTTTTTTTAATTTAAGTAGAGTTGATATGCAATATTATATAGGATGCATGCATGCTCATTCTCTTCAGTCATGTCTGACTCTTTGCGACCCCATGGACTGTAGCCCACTGGGCTTCTCTGTCCGTGGGGATTCTCCAGGCAAGAATATTGGAGTAGGTTGTCATTTCCTACTCCAATTATATAGGATACAGGTAGGGCTTCCCAGTGTAGCTCAGCTGGTAAAGAATCTGCCTACAATGCAGGAGACCCCAGTTCGATTTCTGGGTCAGCAAGATCTCCTAGAGAAGGGATAGGCTACCCACTCCAATATTCATGAGCTTCACTGGTAGCTTAGATGGTAAAAAATTCACCTGCAGTGCGGGAGACCCGGGTTTAATCCCTGGATTGGGAAGATCCCCTGGAGGAGGACATGGCAACTCACTCCAGTATTCTTGCCTGGAGAATCCCCATGGACTGAGGTGCCTGGCAGGCTACAGTCCAAAGAGTCACAAAGTGCTGGGCATGACTGAGTGACTAAGCGCAGCACATAAAAATAGAGATTCACAATTTTTAAAGATTATATTCCACTGATAGTTATTATAAAATATTGGCTATATTTGTGTTATTTTAAGACTAGAGAAGGTGCATATCAACTATACTTAAATACAAAAAAAAAACTGGTAAGTTCTCAACAAAAGAATAGTAATACTAAAATGTAAGATTAAGAACAAAATTCTCTTTAGTGTGAAGATGTTATATCCTTATTTGCTTTATTTTTCCTATTATTTCTGGGTCATAGAGAATATCTTGAACAAATTCTATAGATACAGACTTTAACAAAAACCAAGTTAAAAAAAAAAGACATTGAATGGAATAGCATAGAAACTAATAGATAACAGATATAACACATATTGGGTTTCCCCAGTGGCTCAGAGGTAAAGAATCCACCTGCAATGCAGGACCTGCAGGAGATGTGGGTTCGATCCCTGAATCAAGAAGATTCCTTGGAGGAAGGCATGGCAACCCACTCGAGTATTCTTGCCTGGAGAATCCCACAGACAGAAGAGCCTGGTGGGCTACAGTCCACAGGGTCGCACAGAGTCAGACATAACTGAAGCGACTGAGCACACCGAAGCACATAACACATGGTAAATTGCTTATATATTTGTAGTTTTGCTTTAATGTGTAATATCTATTACATAGTTTGAATTTCTTAAACTTATGATTGATTCTCATGTCCACATCATGGTTTTTCCATTGACTTTGCTGAAGAGACAAGAGTTGATTTCTTGTGTCATCTGCCTATCCCTGTAATATAATAATGCTCCCCAAACTGGGATTTCAACTTATCTCCACTTGGGTCTTATGGTTTAATTATAACTGTTGATTTTTTTGAATGTGGTTTTGCTCATTTTATATTCTTTTTTGTTTAGTTGATAACATTGTCATTGGTTCGTTCACTCCTCAGTTTTTCCAATTATTTTTATGTACTTTGTGTTTAATCAATTAATTTTCCAAGCTGTAAATTATCCATTTTGAGATTGTAATTTGTTTTTAATGTATGTCTTAACACCATGATTTGTTTCATGTTTATAATTAATTTTGAGCTTTGAAAATAAAATTGCATGACAAATCATTATGGGCAAAGCCACCACCACAGACAGCAAAGATGAAATTTGTCATATAAGCAAACTTTCTTTTTATTTTGATGATTTTTAGGAAAGTTTTCTCAGTTAAAAAAGAGTGAGATCAAATCATGTTGGTCAAGATAAATAGCAAGCACATTTGTATATTAAAACAACACTATTAATATCTACAGCACATACCACACAGTGATTTGCAGATTTGGGCTTCCCTGTTGGCTCAGATGGTAAAGAATCTGCATGCAATGCAGGAGACTTGGGTTCGATCCCTGGGTTGGAAAGATCCCCTGGAGGAGGACATGGCAACCCACTCCAGTATTATTGCCTGAAGAATCCCCATGGACAGAGAAGCCTGGTGGGATGCAGTCCAGGGGGTCGCACGGAGTTGGGCACAACTGAGCAACTAAGCACACATTAATATCTAAGTAACTGGAATGATTGATGCTAAAGCCGAAGCTCTTTACTTATGCCACCTGATGCAAAGAGCTGACTCATTGGAAAAGACCCTGATGCTGGGAAAGATTGAGGGTAAGAGGAGAAGGGAGTGACAGAGGATGAGTTGGTTGGATGGCATCATTGACTCAATGGACATGAGTCTGAGCAAACTCCAGGAGACAGTGAAGGACAGGGAAGGCCTGGCGTCCTGCAGGCACACAGTGTGAGGTCTGACCATGAGGTCACAAAGAGTCAGGCACCACTTCCTGACTGAACAACAGCAAATGTATGTGCTGTATCAGTTATCTGTTACTGTATAGCAAATCTCTCCAAAACTTAGATGCTTAAAACAGTAACAATCTATTATTTTTCATAAGTCTGTGGGTCAGATGGGTGGGCTGTGGTACTATTCAGGGCTGGGCCTAGTTGATCTTGACTGGCTTTGCCCATACTTCTATGTTAAACTGACAGGTTAGCTTGGTGGATTGACTTCCAGGAGTTGGCTGATTATTGGCTAAAGCAATGACACCACTGTGCTGCATCTCTCTTAACAACCAGCAGGCTAGCCAGGGCTTGCTCATATGGCATTTGCCAGGTTTGAAGGCAGAATCAAGAGCAGAATCATGGATAAAACCCTTGGAAACCTAGTCTTAGAATTAGCCCCTAATTTCCTCCACATTCTATCGGCCAAATGAAGTTATGAGGACAGCTCAGATACAAAGGGTGGAAAAATAAGAGTTCTCTTGATGGAAAGAGTGGCGGGTTATTTTGTGAGGGACTCAATTCAGGGAGGGGAAATATTGTGGCCATTGTTTCAATCTTCTCTTTTAAAATAAGTGTGATCCCCCAACCAACCTTTCAGTTTTCAAGCTTTTCAAGAATATTCTTTTCCTACCTCTTATCTCCATCTCATTCATAAAGTATATATTTGAAAATCAATATTCTGTGCCTACAGATATATTATTTATTATTTTTAATATTTCAGAGATACTTATATTATTAAGTTACTTATATTTTCCTTGTGAATATTAATGGCAGTCAGAACAGTACATAATAAGAAAGTTTTAATACATAACTTTGTGACCTTTTTGAGATGATAAACACATGTTAATATCTAATATGGAGCTAAAATTTGTCATGTAAACTTGAAACTTGTTCACTCTCAGATTTAGATTTCATTGATTCAAATGCCACTCTATCACTTACTGCCTGCATAATCTTGGGCAAATTTTTTATCCTTTTTGTATCTGAATTTACTCATCTTTAAAATGGATTAAAATAGTATTTGCCATATACTTTTGTTTTAGGGATTAAAACATGTTAAACACTGAGAACAGTGCCTGACATATAGAAATACTCAATATATGAAAGATATTCTTCTGATTGTTAACAAAAGGACTATTATCAACTGATCATCCCTTTTTATTTTATATTTTGTGGTTTCTGCAGCAGAATGTAACTCATTAGGGGAAAAAAATGTTTTGGAATTCAGAAACAGTACTGACTGGGAAAATTAGACTCATAAAATGCTCAATTTATATTTCCAAATTGAAATGTAAACAATTAAATTCAGTGCCACATATACAATACCATTTCCTGCTGTGTGAGTCCTTGTGATAAATGCTGCTGATATAAGCAGAAGTAATACATGATCCCAGCTCTAAACGAGCAGAAAGATGCCCCATAATCTTCTTTCCCCAGGGTACCAGATCGACCATAGTATTTCTTTTTAAAGTGGTTCCTGGGCATAGTTTATGGTCATATGTGAACAGCACTATTTTAAATTACTTTTTTTCCTGTTGCCAATAGGGGAGAAAGGTGACATCGTAAAATCTGGGATAGGTTGTTACATGGGAGCTGAAGGTGGGCTGTGTGTTGAACAGATTGCAAGAAACTTTTTGGTTCCTCTGAGGAGTGTTTCCCCAGATATCTGTGGTGCATGGCAATGAAGGGCAAGGATTTAGGAGTAAGAAAGAGTACCAGCCAGTCAACAGGAAGGACAGTGAGAGACAAAGTGAGAATAAACATCTGAAGTTAAGTTGGGAAGGGAGTGGAAGGAGGGCTGGTTGATGATAGAGATGTGTTCTGTTTTCTAGAATATGAATGAGAGAAATATAGTGTGCCAACTCTTATATGTGTGTATTAGCTTCAGAGAAAACTATAGAACATTTCCAAGAAAATCTAGGAAAGCAAAGTTAAGGGCTAACTGAGTTATTCTAAACCACAGAATAATTAAAAGCGCTTTTGAGATTCCTTGAACATTCTAAAACCCTGAGTCTCCCCAAGTGTTCATTTAGTAATTATTATTAATCATCACTACAATATGTTATTAGCATAATTAATGAAATACATTAAATTTCTTTTAGTTTTTCATTTTATTTTTGGCCGCACCACGCAGCACATGGGATGTTATTCTTCCAACCAGGGATTGAGCCCACACCTGCCGTCTTGGAAGTGTGGCGTCCCAACCACTGGACCACAAGGCACATCCAACACATTAAATTTCGGTAACAGTCCTAGGTTACAAACCGCATGCTCAGTAGCCTAGTTTGATGCTAATCCCAGGTTGTTTCCCAGTTGAGATCAAACAGAATTAATTCCCCAAAGAAAAAGAGCACATATGCTTTTGTGGGAGGTGTGGCTTCCACCACCAATTCTAAGGGTAAAAGAAGCCCAAGGCTTAGAAACATAATGCAAATATTCTGTTCAATAATAGATAACCATTTCCCACATATGTGATATTATGATTTTGCAACAAATTCAATCACAAGAGAAACAAAATCTAAAGTATTATACCTATATTTGAAAGGATTGACATACATATGTGTTTCTTCTTATTTTTGCTCCATTTTTTAACAATAAACTTGAAACAAAAATTGTATCACAAGAAAATAATAGTTGCCTTATTTAGTCACTTTTAAAATTGTTCACTCACTAAGTCAGAGCTTTATTTAAATATTGTTAAATGGGCTATTTAAGTGAGATATTTTTGATGTGAGAATTTGATAGCATATTATATATTTGACAGGGTGGTAGCATATTTAGGGGCATTAGAAAGTGATTTTTAATAAGATCTATACTATTATATTCAGTCAGTTCAGTTCAGTCGCTCAGTCATGTTCAACTCCGCGACCCCATGGATTGCAGCACGCCAAGCTTCCCTTTTCGCCACCAAAACTCAGCAGCTGTTCAAACTCATGTCCATTGAGTCAGTGATGCCATCCAACCATCTCATACTCTGTCATTCCTTTCTCCTCCTGCCTTCAATCTTTCCCATTAACTATTATGTTAATGTCCTCTAAGATTCCATTAGGAAAAGATTTTAAAAATGGATAAGAAATAGAGGATGGTAGGGGAAAGTTGAGAGAAATTGAGAGAGGCTAGCTATCCAATTTTAGCTTGTAGATATACAATTTATAGTTTTATTTTGATAAAATGCCATCTTTAGTACTCAATTTTTCTTTCAACAACAACCAAAGATAGTGTTCACTTTGCTATAATTCTCCTCACTTGCCTTATCTACGTTATCTTTCTCTACCACACATTTATGTCAGGCAGCTTAGACTTACTACAAAATAGAAATACATTTCTTAGCAGCTGTTACCATAATTCTAAAAATACACTTTTTTCTTACAGAATTTCAAACCTTCTGGGCTTCTTCCCAGTGCTAATTCCTGTCGACTGGATTTACTAGGATGAGGAGAGAAAGAATGTTATATTTTAAAATAATTTCTTTTCTAAACACCCAGAAAGGTAATAATTCTGGCATCTTACAAAGCATGTCGATTAGCTTCCTTAATGCTTTCTCCCAAATGTTTGTTCTCCAGTTTTATCTTAGCTTTCACCTTGCATATTCATGCTTTCATTACTGGGGATCATGAACTCACTGGAAAGCATATATTCAGAACTAAAAAGTTGTGGATGTCTTTGCACAGGACAAATCTGAACAGCAGTCTCAGTTCTGCTTGGGGTGTGCTAAGCTGAACTTCTGATCAGGCTCCCAAGAGAGAGTAATTTCTGCCCAGAAAAAGCTCAGCCTCTGCTAGAGTTTAATGTTATACCACTAAGCCTAGCATATTGTTTTGCTTTTCCAAAATAGCAAGTGTTTTCCTAATTACCTATGATGTAATGATAAGTCCTAGGAAATAGCATCCTTCTGGACACTTTCTCTGACAGCCAGCAATTGCACAATGGAAGCATTGTGGAGAAATGAAAGAAGACTCTCACCTCCACCTCACCTCCATAAAACTCTTTCCCCAACACACACACACACACACACACACACACACATCATTCTGGCTGTACCTATGGCACGTACCCTTATTGGACTTCTATTTTTACAGGACACAGATAATTGGGCTTTAGGTAGTTGGCAATTAAACTCCTTTTTTTTTTTTTTCAAAGAGCTTTCTTTTTCTCTCTTCACTCTCCATCAGTTAATCTGAGCTTTTTGTTGTTGTTCTGTTAAAGGCAGATAAGGGGGGAAAATGTTTCTCAGCTCTGTTTAATCACTGGCAAACCAACATTGGAACTCCTGCTTCATGAAGACTGCCAAAAACACGACCTAGTTATTGCTCCTTTTTGTGGCATCTTACCGTGTGGTTTGTGGCACTTTGGAACACAAATTCACAGTTACCAGAAGTTAGGTTTATCGCTGTTGCAAAGCCACTGAGTTCTGATCCAGAAGCTCACAAACTGGTGCGTGCCCACGCAGATCTAGCCTGTCCAGATAGACTGAACAGGAGGAAAAATGCAGTGCCAAGAAGGAAGAAACTGGGTCTTAATTAATCAGAAACAAGTCATTTTAATGGTGATGTTGAAGGAGATAGAAATGATTCTTATGGGAACCCTATGTTCCACCAGGATGACACTGTGAAATTATTATTCTGCCAGTTTATTGTCACGGAGTTGTGGAATACTGAAAAACAGATGAGTCATTTGGAGTGTGTTCTTATTTTTTGTTTTTATATTTTAATGCACTTCAAGATGTAAGACAGCTTCATGGTCTCTTTTATTTTTCTTTTTCCTTACACTCAATTTCAAAATGATCCTTGATTTAGCAGATGGGTGGATATGGAATAAATATCCATTTTATCTGCAGAAATCACTTATATACAGGTGACAAATTGCATTCAACATGCAAAAAGTTTAGGAGGCTTTAAAGTGTGGAAGTCCAACTCATTGCCAAAGTTTTTTTAAATAAAGAGATTTGACTGTCACAGGACTATTCTGTTCAGTAAATATTTATTAAGCATTTGCACTTTTCTGTCTCGGTTGCTCATTTTATTTCTGCTGCCTGAAATAATCTTCACCCCCTGCCTTCCCTGGAAGACCAAACCCTAGTATCATCTATGTCCTAAAGCTTTAACTGCCTTTCTCTTCTAACCTTTCAGACCATCTGTCTCTTTTCACCAAAATATTCACTGCTTTATTTTCTCATCCATCTTAAAAATACATCCCATTCTACCATTCTGAAATCTTCTCCACCTTTGAGTGTTAGGCTCCTCTTAGTCACCTGTGTGTGTGTGTGTGTGTGTGTGTCCTTCTCCACCTTTGAGTGTTAGGCTCCTCTTAGTCACCTCTGTGTGTGTGTGTATGTGTGTGTGTGTTTACAGTGTACTGAGTCTAGTAGTGGCTTAAGAAAATATTATGTTGAATATTTGATCGGTGTTCTATTTCCAACTTTTCAGCACCTTGTTGAACACTCTGGCATGCTAAAAATGGATCACATATTTTCCTTGCAAACAGTTTAAAATTTGCATTTTTAACGAGTCAGAGATGATGGAATTGTGACAGGACATGAAATTATTTGGTGGGTTCAGAATGAAGCTATTAATAGCTTGTCATATAATTTATTGCTAAGTGGCTATAGGACCTTCACTAAATAATAAAGAAGTTGGGAATTTTCAAAGGAAATAATATCATATAATGATGGATATTTCTGATGGACTAGAAATAACAACTTTCAGAGAGCTTTTTTAGCAAAGAGACTTTACCACAAATGGTACAAAAGAGTCAACCTGTCTCTTTCTTTTTATATTATGTTATGGAATTGGTTGTTTTTTATTCTTATTTTTTGTCAGAGAACTATATTAGGACAATATGGACAGCAGTAGTGGAGAATTTCATGGGAAAATCTGGAAATTTTTTTATTAGTGTAATGCTTGCATTAGCTTTCAGACTATCCAAAAGAAAAAAATAACCATTTCAGAAAAAAAGAAAAGAATCGTATTCGGAGAAAGAAATAATAGGAATTATCTGAAATTAGAGAATAAAAAGTACAGTATGAAAAACTTAAAACTGGACAGGTTTGTTTAAGAAGAAAAAAATAAATGATTGAATCTATGATTGGATCTTCTTTAGGATTTGTTTGGTAGAAATATTTTTGTGACTTCCTCACATAGGACATTAACTGGCATTCAACCTAATACGTATTTTCAACTACCAAATAGAATCTATGAGTAATTTCTATTTTGGTTTCTATAATATTTATGAATTTTGTCAACTTTATTGCCAGGCTCACAAATAAATGGTTGTTAAATAACATGATAAATATATTAAAATGAAAGGCATTTTAAAATAAGCTCTCTATTCCCTTAATACTTACACTGTATTATCACTTTATTGTATTTATTTTTATATATTCATTTGTGTTTTTTTATAAATCTATCTCCCTATCTGTAATTTATCTCTTTATATAGCATACTCAGTATACAGTATACAAAGCAGATGCTGTGTTCTAGTACATTTTATATCATAAAGAGATGCTCAATAAGTATTAAGTTAAACAAGTAAATATAGAAGAGTATTGAGTTTAGACAGACCTAAATATAGTTTCACATCAGAAGATGAGCTATGTGAAAAATAATGAATGAGATCTCGGGTGACAGTCTCAATTTTCCTAATAAACAAATACTTGAACAATAACAATTTTTAAGGGACATTAAAAATAAGTGCTTTACCTTTTTTTAACTAACATGAACTAAAATCTTGAAAGAAAACTTACATGGATGAAATTATCAACTCTCCACATCTGTTTCCTGGATTTCTAATCTAATCATTCAATGGTTTAACATGAAACACAAGCCTTATCTCTAGTTTAGTTTGTATCCTGAAGTATACTTCTTCAGCTGTCTGGGATTTACACAACTTTGGTGCTACCGTAGTGGTATATTTTCCTTACATTCATTCAAAAGGACTCTAGTGATCTCACTCCAGCTAGGAGACATTTGTTATTGCAGTTGCAAGCTGAGAACTACAATTTAATAATCAATAACTGGCAGAGGAAAATAATTTTTTAAAATCTCCAAATAAATGATTTAACTAAGAAAAATAAGCCAAAAAAATTACAAAATAAATCCCAGAATAACTTAGAGTTAAAAAATAAAATGAACACATCTCAAGTAGCATGTTTAAACTTGGAGTAGGGTTGAGAAGACCTTACTTGCTTCTTGTTCTTGGGCATGTCATGGGCCTTGGTATGACTATCCTGTTCTGTTTTCAAATGCAGGTACATAGCAACACATAGGGGACATTATATCGGCATGGTGATTTGTTTAATACCTTTCTTATAGGAGCATGTCTTGGGTTTAGGATACCAAGAGAACATGTGATAATAAAAGCACAACAAAAATCTGTACCAGAGTCTTGTGCTGAGTTCTGTGTAATTTGTTCCCAGAAGATATGAGACTAGTAAGAAATTCTGGTGGTATATTAGTAAAAAATGATGAATATTCTTAATATAAAACCTTTACCATGCCCACAAGTGGACCCCAGAGAGGTGATAGGACTCACAGTCCTTGTTCCTTTGTATCAATTCTCTCCAGATATTCCCCAGAGTTTTAGAATAAAACACAAATTAAAATGAACGGCAGATTATTGTGACACACTGTGTCCACTAGAGCCACATGATGAGGGAAATCTAGAATTGGAATTAAATCATGCTTGAATCTTATAGGTATTGATTATTGGATGAAGGGTTATTGTTCAAATTGTTGTTGTGGATTCAAACATAGGAGGTTCCACAGACTCTGACTTTTACACACCTAAAAAATTCTACAATCATCTATAGGAAAAGGACTAAGTATATCTGAACAAAAACTGTCTTGAAGATTTCCGTTAGAAAAAGAGTAGTAATGTTTAGTTCCGGGTTCAGATCAGTTGCTCAGTCATGTCCGACTCTTTGCGACCCCATGAATTGCAGCATGCCAGGCCTCCCTGTCCATCACCAACTCCCAGAGTTCACCCAGACTCACGTCCATCGAGTTGGTGATGCCATCCAGCCATCTCATCCTCTGTTGTCCTCTTCTCCTCCTGCCCCCAATCCCTCCCAGCATCAGAGTCTTTTCCAATGAGTCAACTCTTCGCATGAGGTGGCCAAAGTACTGGAGTTTCAGCTTCAGCATCAGTCCCTCCAATGAACACCCAGGACTGATCTCCTTTAGAATGGACTGGTTGGATCTCCTTGCAGTCTAAGGGACTCTCAAGAGTCTTCTCCAACCCCACAGTTCAAAAGCATCAATTCTTCGGCGCTCAGCTTTCTTCACAATCCAACTCTCACTTCCATACATGACCACTGGAAAAACCATAGCCTTGACTAGATGGACCTTTGTTGGCAAAGTAATATTTCTGCTTTTGAATATGCTATCTAGGTTGGTCATAACTTTCCTTCCAAGGAGTAAGCATCTTTTAATTTCATGGCTGCAATCACCATCTGCAGTGATTTTGGAACCCCAAAAAACAAAGTCTGACACTGTTTCCACTGTTTCCCCATCTATTTGCCATGAAGTGATGGGACCAGATGCCATGATCTTCGTTTTCTGAATGTTGAGCTTTAAGCCAACTTTTTCACTCTCCACTTTCACTTTCATCAAGAGGCTTTTGAGTTCCTCTTCACTTTCTGCCATAAGGGTGGTGTCATCTGCATATCTGAGGTTATTGATATTTCTCCCGGCATCTTGATTCCAGCTTGTGCTTCTTCCAGCCCAGCGTTTCTCATGATGTACTCTGCATATAAGTTAAATAAGCAGGGTGACAATATACAGGCGTGATGTATTCCTTTTCCTATTTGGAACCAGTCTGTTGTTCCATGTCCAATTCTAACTGTTGCTTCCTGACCTGCATATAGGTTTCTCAAGAGGCAGATCAGGTGGTCTGGTATTCCCATCTCTTTCAGAATTTTCCATTTATTGTGATCCACACAGTCAAAGGCTTTGGCATAGTCAATAAAGCAGAAATAGATGTTTTTCTGGAACTCTCTTGCTTTTTCCATGATCCAGCAGATATTAGCAATTTGATCTCTGGTTCCTCTGCCTTTTCTAAAACCAGCTTGAACATCTGGAAGTTCACGGTTCACGTATTGCTGAAGCCTGGCTTGGAGAATTTTGAGCATTACTTTACTAGCATAGTTCCAGGTTCCCGATCTCCAAAGGAAAGGAAAATTGCAAGCACTTTGTTTTGCTAGGTTCCCTGGGCCTGATCTTCACAGTTTTGTCTTGAAGAAGTTTCCTATCATGATTTGAGATATTCTTTCTTCCTTTGTCTTTACTCTGTGTGTGTGTGTGTGTGTGTGTGTGTGTGTGAAACATTGGTGAGTGCACAGAGGGACTATAGGTATATATGTATAACATATATATAAGTATGCAATTTCAGAGTGTACTTTTAGGAGATTTAGAACCAAAGCAAGAAGAGATAGCTAATACATGATTGGGGTGGCGGTGTTGGAGTATAGGGAAGATAGTAGAACTAGGAAGGGGAGAAAGCAGAAAATTACCCAGTGGAAAGCAGCATTTATGTGGGAGGGGGTGTGTGAAAACAAGTACTGACCATTGTGGTTGTTTTTAACTATATTATGGCTCCTCTGCTTCGATCAACCATAGTTGTCTCATGAGGACAGAGCAATCAAGACCAAGATGCTTTTGTGGCACGTGATCTGAAGCAATTTTACTGTCACGAAAGTCTTGTTCTACACAAGAAATATCTGACATGTTGTGTCCATGTTCATCCCATTGTTGGGTTTTGAAGGCTAAACCACATGAGAATTGGTTCAAAAGCATTAGTAGTAGCAATATGTTTACTTTTTTTCAGGAAGTAGAGATGTAGATTTCTTCTGAATAGAGTTCTGAAGAGTTCTGAAGTAATTGTCTTGCTGTGAACCTAGGGTTGGTGGGTGGGAATAAAATGGGATTTACCCTGGAAGGAGAAGATATTCCCACCATCTACCACCTCGAACTGGGACAGATTAAAGAATAGGATGCAGGATCAGGTCCCACCCAGGGTAGGCAAATTCTCCTTTCAGCCAATATGTTTAATGTTTTACTTTTCCTTCCACCCCCAGTCTCCCCACAGCACACGTTCCTAATTTACCACGTTGAGTTCTGAGTGGACAGGATGGTACAAATGCTCTTCCCTCTGCTCTGATAAAAAAAAACCATGTCTGATAATGTGGGGACATTCTACAGATATAAGGAACCTAAACTTCATTCATCCTGCCTGACCCTTTGTTCCTTGGCTGATGTATATTTTTTATTGAAGCATAGTTTTAACAATTTTTTTAAAAGGAAGCAGTGTTTCAGGTGTACAGCAAAGTGATTCAGCTGTACATATGCATTCTGTTGTTGTCATTAGTCTCTAAGTGGTGTCTGACTCTTTTGCGACCTCACAGACTGTAGCCCAAACTCCTCTGTCCATGGATTTTCCCAGGCAAGATTACTGGAGTGGGTTGCCATTTCCTTCTCTATGGGATCTTCTAGACCCAGGGATCAAACCTGCATCTCCTGCATTGCAGGTGGATACTTTCCCACTGGGCCAGTTGGGAAGTCCATAACCTATAATGGAATAGAATCTGGAAAAGAATATAGGTATATATTCATACACATCAAATATATCACATATGATATATACATATTCTTTTCCAGATTCTATTCCATTATAGGTTATTACTAGATATAGATTATAATTCCCTGTACTGTTGACTGATTTTATAAATATTCTCCAGGGCCTGCAATTTCCCATTTTGTTTGATGATACAAAACCAGGAAATAACCACTTCTGCTTCTCTGGTGTTGAAGTCCACTCAGTAAATAGCATCACCACTCTTTCTCTGCTGTCTGGACTTTGGAGGAGCAATGGGTATTATACGCTTGGATTGACCAAGGTGTAAGTGACTGGAGTCATTTCCAAGAACATGATTAGTCCTCTACAAAAAACAAGTATGATCTACATAACAAAACATGTTGGAATTCTCAGGATGAAGACTGTGCCTTCAGATAGAAATCCTGCTATCAAGATATTTCATTTGTACCTGTCTAGACAATAGGGGGGTTGCCTGGTTCAGTGGTAAAGAATCTGCCTGCTTATGCAGGAGACATGGGTTTGATCCCTGGGTCAGGAAGATCCCCTGGAGAAGGAAATGGCAACCCACTCCAGTGTTCTTGGACATTTAAAAAGTATGTCCAATTTGATTACATATTAAATAATTTAAGGGTATTAAACAGTGATTCTAGATATCCTCCTGGAGAAGAAAATGCCTGGAAAATCCCACGGACAGAGGAGCCTTATGGCTACAGTCCATGGGATCACAAGAGTCGGACACAACTTAGCAACTAAACCACCACTACCACCTAGATATCTTACTGAAAGTATAATTATCACTTGTCAAAAGGATAAGGATGTGATTCAACAGTAGTTTCCATCAACATATTTCCCTTACTCCATATCACACTAGCAGCATGTTCTTTTTTAGGACTTGGAAGAAATACCTGATGTAAAACTAGAAACTATAATAACTTTTTTAAAAGCACTATAATTGGCATTCAGTCAATTTAAGAATTCTATATAGGCACAGAATAAAAATGAGCAGTCATATAAGTAAAGAATAATGTGTAATCCTTTGATACTAGTGCACTTTATTTTGCATGAAAATATCTCCACAACAACAAAGGCTGTTATGCTAATGGTGCAACTGGAAAAGAAGTCACATACATATTTTCTTCCTAAATTATTTGTAGTTCAGCATTCGCTACACTACTCAATTGTTGTTGTTTTTTTTCTTTTTTTTGAGGGGTGGTTACTTCTCATTTGCAGTTTATTGATCTTTATGTCTATTTTTTAACTAATTTATTTTTTATTGAAGGATAACTGCTTTACAGCATTTTGCTGTTTTCTGTCAAACCTCAACATGAATCAGCCATAGGCATACATATATCCCCTCCCTTTTACATTTACACCACTCAATTGTTTTTTGAATGCTTTCTTATCAAAAGCAGCATTCTTCGAGGCCCTGCTATAAAGCATGCCCTATTGCCTTCAAAAATCTTAAAATCTATTCCAGCAACAGTTTTATTCATTGATTACTTAGAAAGGTCAACTGATCACCTCTGTTATAGAGGATTCTCTGGAGAAAGCAAGTGCACAGATCTCAATCTTGACCAGCTCATGTACTGTTCTTATTTTTTCAAACAATTTCACATATCTCATTTTTTGATTTGTTTCAGGATTCCTGTGATGTAAGCGGGATAAATATCTTAAGAGAGAAACAGATACCTAGAACATTTAAAATATCAAGGTTTACAACTAATTAGCAGAAAAGGTGGTTCTAGTCAGAAAGAACCTGCCAGCCAGTGCAGGAGATGTAAGAGATTCGGGTTCAATCCCTGGGTCAAGAAGATCATGGCAACCCACTCCACTCTTCTTGGCTGGAGAGCTTCATGGACAGAAGAGTCTGGCAGACTATAGTCCATGGGATTGCAAAGGTCCAGACGACCGAAGTGACTTGGCAAAGCATTAAAAACAGAAAGGAGGTAGCCTCACTGGGCTAGAATTTTTCCACTGTTTTAGTTTATCTCTCATCAATAACATTTCTTTGGGTAGAGAATAAACTATAAAAAATTTATTTTGAATATACATAGACCAAAATATATTAAAAAAAAAAAAACCCATGTATGGAAAGCTAAAGATCAAGCAGCTAGAAGCAGCTTTGTCTCAGATCAGATCAGTCGCTCAGTCGTGTCCGACTCTTTGCGACCCCATGAATCACAGCACACCAGGCCTCCCTGTCCATCACCAACTCCCGGAGTTCACTGAGACTCACATCCATCGAGTCAGTGATGCCATCCAGCCATCTCATCCTCTGTCGTCCCCTTCTCCTGCCCCCAATCCCTCCCAGCATCAGAGTCTTTTCCAATGAGTCAGCTCTTCGCATGAGGTGGCCAAAGTACTGGAGTTTCAGCTTTAGCATCATTCCTTCCAAAGAAATCCCAGGGCTGATCTCCTTCAGAATGGACTGGTTGGATCTCCTTGCAGTCCAAGGGACTCTCAAGAGTCTTCTCCAACACCACAGTTCAAAAGCATCAATTCTTCGGCGCTCAGCCTTCTTCACAGTCCAACTCTCATACCCAGTAATCTGTTGGTCTCGGTAGTTGTACCAAAATTATCTTTAGTGTAGACACATAAAGAGTGTCCTGTTTTTATGGTACAGTTGTAATACAGATCTGAAAGTGTTAATCATTGAAATTATGTAATAAAATGCAACAGTTGATTTAAACAAGACAATTCTTTCATAATTTTTTCAGAATTGTTCAATAGCCCCCATAATAGAGTTTGGTCAAATTTCCCAGTGGGCATCACAAGCATGTGTTTAAGTCATCAACAAAGTAGGGACACTAAGAAGAATTTTTTTAAAGAATTTAATATTTCAAAAAGAAAAGACAAATTAGAAACTTATGTGGGAGAAACAGAGTGCTGAGTAACTTCTTCACCCTCATTTTATCTTTTAGTATTACTTTCTTTTTCGTATATAATTTTATTTATTTATTTTTAGCTGTGCTGGGTCTTCATTGCTATGTAGGCTTTCTCTGGTGGTGGCAAGCGGGAGCTACTCTCCAGCTGCAGTGCACAGGCTTCTCATTGCAGTGGCTTCTCTTGTGGAGCACGGGCTCTAGGCATGTGGGCTTCAGTAGTTGCAGCACGTGGGTTCATGAGTTCTGGCTCTGGGACTCTAGAGCACAGGCTACATAGATGTGGCACGTGGGCTCCGTTGCTCTGCAGCACATGGGATCTTCCTGGATCAGGGAACGAACCTGTGTCTCCTGCATTGGGTGGACTCTTTATCACTGAGCCACCAGGGAAGCCCAGTTTTAATTTCTTAATTAACCATTTTGTAGTGGGTAGTACTTCTTGGTCTCTTCCATCTTTGTGTTTTTCTCTGGGTCCTAATATCATCCTGCAAATAGTTTGGATATGTAAGTCTCATAGAAGACATCAGGTGCAAAGAGGAGTCCAGGAATACTCAGACACGCAAAACTAGAAAAGTGAGGCACAGAAGCAGGCAGAGATCCTGGTAAATAGGCATTGTCCAGAATGCTTATATGTGAATGGACTCTGGTAAAACCAATCTCTTCTTCAGTCCCAACTTTATCAAGCACAGTTCTGTGACTTTGGGAAGCTTACCTAATGCACTTCAGTCAGATTCCTCATCTGTAAAATGAGAAACAACTTAAAGGATCCTATTAAGAATGAAATAAAATGATGTACATAAAGCAGTTCATTCTTGGGACGTAGTAACTGCTCAGTGCAGCTTATCTACCAAGTTTATCGCTACTAAGGCCTACCGCATTCTGTCTCCATGCCCCGTGTGCCCCAGAAGACAGAGTTTTCTCTTAAAGCTTATTAATATTTAAAATAAATCTTATCCTGAATTGGAGCAAAAAAGATTACCTTCTATCAAAAATAAATCACCTTCTATCAGCAATTGTTCTTTATAAAATTTATTTATTTATTTATGATGTATTTGGCTGCATTGAGTCTTAGTTGCAGCATGCAGGATCTTCATTGCATCATGCGAGATCTTTTGTTGAGCCACACGGACTCTCAAGTTGTGGCCTGCGGCTCAGGAGTGACAGCACCTGGGCTTGGTTGCCCTTTGGCACGTGGGATCTTAGTTCCCAGACCAGGTATTGAACTCATGTCGTCTTCATTTCAAGGAGGATTCTTAACCACTGGACCACTAGGGAAGTCCCCAGCAATTGTTTATCAATTGAAATTATGCTACCTTATCATTTGCTTATTTATATGTAAATGCTTACTAGTGTTCATATCCCTCCATTATTTTCACATACGCAACTATTGTTTATCTGTGAAGTTGGGGACATTAATCATTATAAAAGAAAATCCAGAAATTAGCACTCAATCCCTCCTATAGTTAATAGTTTTAATCTCACTCCCCCACTAATATCTTCTGTAGGATATAGCTGCTATCAAGGAAAATGTGGTGTCTGCCCTCACTGAGTTTATACTGGAGCTAATTAATCCATACATCTACCTTAAGTTCAGTCACAAACAGCATAGTTTGCAGGCTTCAGAAAAATAATGGTCAAAAAAAGCACCTACTGGAAGTTGTCTTCTAATTATTTTTGCAATTTTTATTTCCAAAATGTAGGAAAGTTAACACAGTTTCAGAGATTTCCCTGTCTCTCTTTTTTTTCCTTCAGAAATCTTTTCTGGCAGTTACAAGTTCAGAATGCTTTTGTGCATTCCAAGCAGTCTTGCCCAGATTCTGCCACCTGTTCCATCATTCTGGGTATATTTAGGGTATAGTTCTTTTCCATATGGGCAGTGTAATTCCATTAAGTAGCAATCCAGCACAGTTACTTTTTTTTTTTTTAACGTTAAACCTCGAGAGTTAATCGTCCATCTGTGTGTAATCATCAATTCCATTAAGCCTTATGGCCTTGTCAGATTATCAAACATTTTAAACAGTACTCCTTTCTTCACAGGAAACACGTTGGATAATTAAGGGCATGATGGAATCTAAGATTTGGAGTCTGACTCCAAGGATCAACAGTAGTTTGTGTTAATCCTGGGTCAGATTTTATCTCCACTAGATCACTGAGCTTTGATTATGACAGCAAGAGACTCAGTGAGATCAAGTCAGTCAGATTTCTGAGGAAAAAAGATACGATGTTCAGACGTTCAGATGGTGAAGATCAATCAGATGTTTCACTGGTTTTGTGCAAGGCTTATCTTCAAGTTTCTTGTCACAATGACTACATCACAATGGGTATTGATGAGAACCATCCTCAGGTATAGGTAATGTGTGAAACAAACCAGGAGTTTCTCTTGTTGTTTTTAAAGATTTCTGTTGCCTTTTGTTCTGTCAGAGACAAAACTATCAAAATCCAGATACTTTCACTGAGAAACTTTATAGAAGAAAGTAGTGTGGACAGATTTCTTAACAAACAGAATTTGAAGTTTGATTTTTTGAATGGAGTGAAAAATACTAATAACTGTCCAGAAAATATTACCTATTTTCAGTATTTTTGTCCTTATTCTGTTAATCAAGTATGAATGACAGTGAATCCAATGAACAGAGGTAGAGAAAATTAAAATCAAGAATTCTGTACTCTAGGTGACAAAGTACAAGGGGAGCGGTTGATGGGGATCTCAAGAGGGTTATTTTCTCATTCCTTTGGCATGATTTTGAATACAGCACTTATAATCAGCATATCAAAAGTCTTTCATTAAAATAATACAATGAAAACACAGCCAGTAGGCTGCTGGAGACATGATTTGTTGTACAGTTGACTGACTGTAAGTTTTTTTTTTTAATAAAAATTAAAAAAAAATTTTGTTTTCTCCAGTCTAAATCTTAGAGACTAGTTCTGTTTTCTGTTTCATTTATTTTCATTTGAAAATATTTCCAGTTTGGGTCCACTCAAATCTAAGAATCTAATTTCTATTAGATTGTATATTGTACTTCCAAAAACAGCACAAAGACTTTCTCAGAGGTCTGGAGGGTGTCTGGACCCAGGCAGAGTAGGCTTTGTACGGTCTGCTGGCTGGAGAACTAGGCACACAGAGGGAGAATCTTGGCCTTTGTGGAACAGCAGGTCTGGACAGCTTAGTCCACTGCACAGCCAACTTTAGAAGCCCCGACGGAGTAAATCTGGCCCAGAAGGCTGCACATATTTTTGCCTGGATAGACCCCTTCATGTTCAACAGGAGCCTCTGCAGTGATGAGGCGGTCCTCCATATTGCTCACACAAAGCTACAGTATGGGACAGGGAGTCTGGCTTTTTAACCCTCTGGCTGCTGCACATGACTGTTTGGCTAGCAAAGCAGAGAAATGTCGACAGCCTAAGGTTTAAATGATTAGTAACAGGTTTTTGAGTGATTTTCCCAGAATGTGCTAGTATAAATAGAGGACTGTGAAAGTGTGATTTGAGGGATTTTTTTTTTTTTCTTCCTTTTGGTATTGTGATTTGTTTGTTTCCGTTTCTTTTCATGACACATTCCCTTTTATGACTGTATACACCCAGCCCAATATCCAAATGCAGACTGAAGGGAAGGTGCTCACCTCCCACTGCTTCTTTATCAGAGTCAGAAAAGACTGTTAGAACATTGTGGTAATGAGAGATTTGAGGACCTTTCTTTTTTAAATGAATAATAAGCCACTTAGGCAGAGAAGGCAATGGCACCCCACTCCAGTACTCTTGCCTGGAAAATCCCATGGACGGAGGAGCCTGGTAGGCTGCAGTCCATGGGGTCGCTGAGGGTCGGACATGACTGAGCGACTTCACTTTCACTTTTCCCTTTCATGCATTGGAGAAGGAAATGGCAACCCACTCCAGTGTTCTTGCCTGGAGAATCCCAGGGACAGGGGAGCCTGGTGGGCTGCCGTCTATGGGATCACACAAAGTCAGACATGACTGAAGTGACTTAGCAGCAGCAGCAGCAGCAAGCCACTTAGGGGACTTCCCTGGTGGCTCAGATGGTAAAGAATCTGCCTGCAGTGCAGGAAACCCAGGCTCGATCCCTGGGTCAGAAAGATTCCCTGAAGGAAATAGCAACCCACTCCAGTATTCTTGCCTGGGAAATCCCATGGACAGAGGAGCTTGGTGGACTACAGTCCATGGGATCACAAATACATAGGAAGCAGTGTTGTTCGTTGCCTTCTAAATTTTCTTTTCCGTATTTGTTGTTGACACCTTTAGAGAAAGATAAAACTGACAGGTATGCATGTCCAAGTGGCTCTTTCAATGTTACTTGCACATTGTAATAAAAGGGTGAAAAAAATGACATCTAATCAGTAGAACTGTCACCAACTAATGCAAAGCTTTGAGCTTAGTTTATTGAAATAAATCAAATTATCTCAACTCAAGCTAACACAGATATCCTAAAATCGATCATGACAACCTTCTGTTGGAAATACAGTTCTGTTCAGTAATAAAACAGTTTTTAAATAAACTGTATTGTTTTCAATATGTATGAATGAGTCAGCTATTAGCTCATACTTGTGTTATGTTATGGATGAAAGAGAGAAAATATGCCTTGCCATGGCTCAGAATGTATGTTTTGCTGGAAAGCAAGCTATTCTACTTTTTAGCAAGAAAGAAAAATGAAGTATCAAACTATGGGACCCTCTAAGACTTATATAAATGAATGAAAGAGACCAACAAGCATCTAATTCATACTTAGCAACTGTTCTTATCTATGTGGCATTTTATGTGTATTCAGTCTCTGTAAGTCTGCTAGTAGCAGTGTCCTACTCCTAAAAAGTATCATAGTTAAACAATATAGAACAGGAGAAAATTGTGCTTTCTTTCAGAGTAGGCAGAGGTGCCTTCTCTCCCAACTTGAAGCTGTCTTTGTAGCCTGTGTCCCCATGTACGTGGTTCAATTTCTCACTTCCCTTTACAGATAATCTTCTTGAGAGATACATCCAGTTCACCAACATTAGCTTCACATTCAATGTCTTGCACCCACCACTGTACTGAAAACAATTCATAATAAAGTCCCCTAAAACCTTTAGACTGCTAAATCCAACAGTTGCTGTTTACTGTCCAATGTGACCTCTCCTCTCCGCATTTTGCTATTCTTGACTCTCGCCTTACTTCTTTGGCTTCTATTATGCTCTGTTTTTCTTGGCCTCTTATTTAATCCTTCTCAAGTCTCTTTTTGGAATTCTTCCCCTCCACCTAGTTTTTAATTTTCACGTTCCTGCTGATTATAGTACCTTGATCTTTTTCTCTTCTCACCTGCGATGTTCTGATCTGAGCTATGGCACTCATTCCTACAATGTGAATCACAACTCCCTTGGTGTAAACCCCCAAAATAGTTAAGATTCTTTTGGATACAAATCACAGAAATAAAACATAAGCAAGCATAAGACACAAAACTCCAACTTTATGGGCTCACATGACTAAAACATTCAAGTGAATGTTACCTAAAGGCTTGGCTGGATCCAGTAGTTCAAAAATATCAGCTGACTTCTGTCTTTCTTAATTTGTTAGCCTTTCCCCCTCCCCCCACTCTTCTGCATTGGTGTCATTTGCAGACTTTACCTGTATGAGGACAAGCTGGCCATTAATTGCTCCAACTTTGTTCTTACAGCTAATGAACCTGATGAAGAGAACATGAGTCCCTCTCCCCAGAATCCTTACTAATACTAGTACTAATACCAGTACTTAGTTTTGTTTTCTGGTTGGCTTGGCTTGGGTTATGTACCCTCAACCTTGAGAGGGTAGGCAATGCCCTTGATTTATAGTCTAATCAGAATTAGTGATGTAGGAAAGTTAATGAAGTAAAGAACACAAAAGAAAGAACAGATTTAAAGCAAAGAGAAAACCTCTGTTTGAACTTCCAAATCTATATATTTCTTCTATATCATTATTCTAAGATCCAGGCCAATATATTTATTGTCTGAATATGGTGGTGGTGGTTTAGTCACTAAGTCCTGTCCAACTCTTGCGACCCCATGGACTGTAACCTGCCAGGCTCCTCTGTCCATGAGATTCTCCAGGCAAGAATACTGGAGTGGGTTGCCATAGGTATTTCAAAATCACATGTGCAGAACTTAAATCAGGATTCCTTATCAGATCAGATCAGATGAGTTGCTCAGTCCTGTCCGACTCTTCGCGACCTCATGAATCGCAGCATGCCAGGCCTCCCTGTCCATCACCAACTCCCAGAGTTCACCCAGACTCACGTCCATCAAGTCAGTGATGCCATCCAGCCATCTTATCCTCTGTCAGCCCCTTCTCCTCCTGCCCCCAATCCCTCCCAGCATCAGAGTCTTTTCCACTGAGTCAACTCTTCACATGAGGTGGCCAAAGTACTGGAGTTTCAGCTTTAGCATCATTCCTTCCAAAGAAATCCCAGGGCTGATCTCCTTTAGGATGGACTGGTTGGATCTCCTTGCAGTCCAAGGGACTCTCAAGAGTCTTCTCCAACACCACAGTTCAAAAGCATCAATTCTTCAGTGCTCAGCCTTCTTCACAGTCCAACTCTCACATCCATACATGACCACAGGAAAAACCATAGCATTGACTAGATGAACCTTTGTTGGCAAAGTAATGTCTCTGCTTTTGAATATGCTATCTAGGTTGGTCATAACTTTCCTTCCAAGGAGTAAGCGTCTTTTAATTTCATGGCTGCAGTCACCATCTGCAGTGATTTTGGAGCCCAGAAAAATAAAGTCTGACACTGTTTCCACTGTTTCCCCATCTATTTCCCATGAAGTGATGGGACCGGATGCCATGATCTTCGTTTTCTGAATGTTGAGCTTTAAGCCAACTTTTTCACTCTCCACTTTCACTTTCATGAAGAGGCTTTTGAGTTCCTCTTCACTTTCTGCCATAAGGGTGGTGTCATCTGCATATCTGAGGTTATTGATATTTCTCCCGGCAATCTTGATTCCAGCTTGTGTTTCTTCCAGTCCAGCGTTTCTCATGATGTACTCTACATATAAGTTAAATAAGCAGGGTGACAATACAGCCTTGACGAACTCCTTTTCCTATTTGGAACCAGTCTGTTGTTCCATGTCCAGTTCTAACTGTTGCTTCCTGACCTGCATACAAATTCCTCAAGAGGCAGATCAGGTGGTCTGGTATTCCCATCTCTTTCAGAATTTTCCACAGTTTATTGTGATCCACTCAGTCAAAGGCTTTGGTATACTCCTACCCAAAAATGTGTTTCTTTTATTGTTTTCAGTAGTGCCACTTCAGTCGGAGAAGGCGATGGCACCCCACTCCAGTACTCTTGCCCAGAAAATCCCATGGACGGAGGAGCCTGGTGGGCTGCAGTCCATGGGGTCACTAAGAGTCGGACACGACTGAGCGACTTCACTTTCACTTTTCACTTTCATGCAATGGAGAAGGAAATGGCAACCCACTCCAGTGTTCTTGCCTGGAGAATTGCAGGGACGGGGGAGCCTGATGGGCTGCTGTCTCTGGGGTCACACGGAGTCAGACACGACTGAAGTGACTTAGCAGCAGCAGCAGCAGTGCCACCAATACCTAAAGAATCATCCAAAGCAGAAACATAGAAAATTTTAAGCTTCTGCTTTTGAGTTCTGTCTTATAAAACCCCATGAAATATACTTACATTTGGTTTTTCTTCTGCAAATTTATTGCTACTACATCATTTCAGAAATATATTATTTTTACACTAAAAATCTCCTAAGTGGGCTTACCTCCCTCTAGTTTATTTTCCATATTGCTGCCTCATTATCTTTCCAATACATAGAAATGGTAAATAGAGTTATTTTACTTATCTGCTTTAAGCAAACTCATCTGCCAGATGAGTTTTCCTCCATACTTGTTCTCTCTCAGATCAGATCAGATCAGATCAGTTGCTCAGTCATGTCCGACTCTTTGCGACCCCATGAATCGCAGCACCCCAGGCCTCCCTGTCCATCACCAACTCCCTCACTTCACACTCAAATCCAAAACTTAAGCCAAACTAAGCTGCTGCTGCTGCTGCTGTGTCGCTTCAGTCTTGTCTGACTCTGTGCGACCCCAGAGACGGCAGCCCACCAGGCTTCCGGTCTCTGGGATTCTCCAGGCAAAAGTACTGGAGTGGGGTGCCATTGCCTTCTCCCAAACTAAGCTAAGGTTTTCCAAACGTGTCATTCTATTCTTGCTTGAGTATCTTTGAACACAGAATTCCTTTGTCCTAGAATAACCTTCCTTTCTCATCTTTTTAAACTTATCTCACAGGATCTATTTTAAATACCTTTAAGGGGAGTTGAAAATTTCCCCTTTCAACTATGAACCGTATACGTGATTCTATTCCCTATTGAAATGTATTTGTTTATGTTATTGTTCTCTAAGAACTCCTAAGGGAGGAGGATACTTTATTAGAGCTATTGGACTTATTACAGGTTTGTTGAATTCTATCCAAGGATAATCACAATGTCTGGAATAGTATGTGAAAACAAATTTGTGTTGAGTGAATTCATTCGGGCCTGAGTGAATGAATGAATGTGATGGTAAATTTCAACAATCAGATTATGAAAACAGTGACTACTACCCAAAGGTAATGAAAAATTTCATTTTTTTAGTCAAAATTTAGAGGAAAACCTTTAGTTTATGATATTAATATTTTAAACAATATTCATAGTTCAGGATTTATACAAATGTTTCAAGGACTTCACATCAAAAGCACAATCTATCTTTTCATTGGAGGCCAAAACAGATATCATTGACATTGGTACTACAGTGCTAATTTGATGGAGAAACGGAGGAGCAGTGTGATTGTATGTCCAGCCCAGGTTCAAGGAGCATGTCTGAAGTAGAACTAGATCAAAGAAATTTCTGTTCCCCTGGTCCTTTAAAAAGAATAAATGAGAACTATTCTCCAGGATCAACAGAGAAGGCCAGAGCATCCTATTTTAATCAATTATAAAAGTTCTCCTTCTCCAATCAAAGAAAGGTATTAGTGAAATGAATGAGAGTAATTAAATCTAATTTAGTCATGCAAATGAGTTTAATTAAAAGAAATCTACCCTTTAATAACTTCAGGGGAAAATGCAGTTCCTTATGGAGTTTGAAATTTAGTTAAGCTCACAAGACACAATAGCTGAACTGATGAGACCACACTGTTGTAATCTGCTTGTGTAAATATTGACACATGTAGCATTTAGTTTGTCTCACAGTGATAATACTTGCTCTAGGCTTCTGATGAAATCTGGCATTTATAATTATTAAAAGATGCTTGTTAAAAATGCTCTTATCCATCGTGTTAATTCTATGAATAAGACTGCTAATACACTGACCTCCAGGAGAAAAACTCTTTCTAAACTACAGCTTAAGAAAATAATATAAATTCAACACTTACTGAGAGTTCATGCTGTAAAAAATATTGAGCCAGGTAAAAAAGCAGGATAGCATTCCTGTCTTGAGGATGCTTACAGTCTAGTATCTGTCATGTCTTCTGTCTGTAATAATTATAGACAGAGTTGTCCAGGATGAAAATACAAAACCTTGGATGCCAAAAGAGAGGATTAAACAAAATCCCATGGGAGGACATAGAATGGAACATTTATTTGGAATGACTGAGAGGAAGCTGGAAACTCTTCCTAATGAAGGGGAATTTGAGCTATCCTTAGAGATAGATGGGATTTTGACAGCAGAAAATATGGTGAGGAGAGAGATGAAATCATCAGTCACAAAATTTGAACAATCTGAAAAAAGACAAAGACGATGCTTTCTGTAGGGCTTTGTTAGTCTGGTGGGCTTAAATCACAATCTACATGACAAAAATTTTAGATGATGAGGTCCCTCACCAAGCCAGATGTCAGACTTGGGGAGACGTCAGACGCCAATACTCAGTGTCAGGATGTTGATCTGCAGACATTACAGAAATTACAGAGGTTTTTGAACAAAGGAGTGGCCTGTCTATGTTTGTCACTTGTAATGAAAACTCAGGTTAGGGGAGAAGAACAATTTATAATTGAGAAATAGTAAAGAAAAAGAAACTGTAGGAGTTTGTTGAATAATCTGAATGAGAGGCAGGGAGGCTGTGGTTTGGGGAAATGGAAGGTAAAAGAAGGAATGGATCCCAAGGCTTTATCAACCTATGAATTTAACTGTGGATGTCAGGGTGGACAGTGATGTTCTCAACTAATTTAGGGAGTGCAGAAAGGGAGGAAGAAATACGCAGAGAGCTCTACCCACATCACTGTGAATAAAATGCAACTCTCAGCCTCCCCCCAATCCCCTACCTCTATTCTATTCTTTCTTTTTTCTATGCTTCCATAATTCTATATAATTGACTTCTTTCTTAGATGTATGACTTTCATCTTACTAATAAACTAACATCCCACCAATGCAGGGATTTTTGCTCTGTTGTTTACTAATGAATCTTGAAAGTCTACCTCTCAATGTATCTTAAATGTCTAATGAATAGTAAAATCTGGCACATAGTATGTTGAAAAGTGGGCTTCCCTTGGAGGCTCAGATGGTAAAGAATCTGCCTGCAATGCAGGACACCCGTGTTTGATCTCTGGATCAGGAAGATCCTCTGGAGAAGGGAATGTCAACCCACTCCAGTATTCTTGCCTGGAGAATCCCATGGATAGAGGAGGCTGGCAGGCTACAGTCCATGGAGTTGCAAAGAATTGGACATGACTGAGTGACTAAAAATTATATATATACAATGAATATGGTATAACTGATAGATTATTTCTAAGTCTATCCCACATTTAATTTATCATTTATCATTTTCTTCTTCCACAATGATTCTGGGGACTGGTTAAATTTGGAGGCAGTGAGATAGAAAAATCTGTGTATCTGAATGACTACTTAGAGCAGATTCTACCACTGTCCCCTTCTCCCCCTTCATCAATGTCATCGAGCTGTTAAATAAGAAAGCTCTGAAATTGTTGTTTTGAACTACTGAGAGCTCAGACTTTGTTACTGTAGCCCAGCCTAACCTAACTAATAAAATCTGACACAGTGCTGAGCATGAAAGAGGTAACAGTTGTCAAATTAAATCACAGAATTTTTACCACAAATATCCTTCAAGTCTGAAAATCTTGGATTGTACTCGGTTAGTTGGTTTCCACATGCCAGTAGTGAGTCAGTGAAGCTTAGGTGCCGTGATTTGTTCAGCTGACCCAGTCTGGATGTGAATGTGTTTTTAGGCAACTTCCACATGGAAGGAGATACTCATCAAGGGAACAATCTTGTGATTCACAGCTTGTCTTTTGAGAAGATTGGAGGAAATTGTGTCATTTATCATAGGTAATTCCAATATGGCTTACACTATCAATCTCCCTGACAATCTCCTCAAAAACTCGAAGTCCAATCTGTGGCTGGAAACTGTCCAGGTGATAAGCATCAGGATGCTGTGGACCAGGCCTGCTACACCACCTGCTCTAAAGTCAGATGTACCATCTGCAGTGAACACAACCCAGCTTATGAAACGGAATCCAGCAGTGTAGCAATGTTACAGTAAGCAAGTAAGGAGGGACTTGATTCATCTCTTTATTTGAACCAAGCAATTATGCAATTATATGAATAATTGTTCTCTTTCTTCACAACATGTGTAGAAAAGCCTGATCAACTTTTGGCAAATTAAAATGTTGACATTCTTGGTAGATAAGAAGTTTAGAGATGGATAATAAATGCTATGTGAATTGATTATCTTGGACACTAATTTAGAGAATTTAAAATATTTTTCTTTAATGCCCACTGTGGGATAAACATCACCGACTCGATGGACATGAGTTTGGGTAAACTCCGGGAGTTGGGAGATGGACAGGGAGGCCTGGTGTGCTGCAGTTCATGGGGTCGCAAAATGTTGGACACGACTGAGTGACTGAACTGATAGAATAAACAGATAGGAGTATATTTTTAGTTTAAATGCCTCAGCAACCTTTTTGTGCTATTTTTATCTTTGAAAACTATGCCTTTCTCCTGCCTCTGACTTTAACATGCATTCTAAAAATACCCATTTTCTCCTTATATAACTTTGCCTTACTCATTAGAATATTTATTTGGTTAAGGAATCACCTCAATCTGAGTCAATCATAGTATTCTAAATCCTTAGCTACAGTGATTGGTCAAGAACTGGCCACGTGACCCCAGCTGAGCCAATCAAAGTCCTTTTCCAGACTTTTCAGATTTGAATATATAGGAAAGATATTTTTCCTGGTCGTGAAACTGTAAAAATTTAAGTCTAGGAGTGTCAGCTGCATTGTTTATGCCAGCTTAGGAAATCCAGGACAGAAAATAAAGATATTCCTGAAAGGAGAAATGAAGAGCTTTGCCAACTCTGGTTCTTCTTTTATTTGAGACTGGCTTCCCTTCCTCTTTTCTTATAATTTGGTTCTATGACATATATCTGGTCATACAAACCAATAAATTCCTTTTGGCTCAAGTTTAAGATAAGCATTTAGTCTTTTGTAAGCATCAGTCTAATTAATAACCATTGAAGAATTTTTCTAATCAATTTTATTGTGGTATAATTACAGTAAGATGTATGTACTTCAAATGTACATTTTAATGAGCTCAACTGCTTTATATACCCATATAACCCTCATCACAATTAAAATATAAAAAATATATGGTTTGTGACATTATCAACATGGTTAAATCATCTTCTACCATCTTTCCTGCAAAGAATAGTGATTTTGACAGTCACCCACATAGACGAGGTCTTTCATGGAAGTCCAGGAGTCCAGTGGAGATGTTATAATGCACTATTGGAACAAAAACTGTCTGAGATTAGATTCATTGAAGAAGATAAGAAAAATAGGATCACTTTACAGACATCACTCATTCCCCAAGATGGCACAGCTCAGTGCCAAAACCTTCATGGACCATGATTTCTCTGACAGGGAAAAGTGAGAATGCCTGGTTTGCTGATGCAAGACTCTGCCAAAGAGTCCCTTTTCTTTCCCACACCAGCCAGAGTCCTGAACTGTGAGCTGTATGACTGGGTAGCAATGAGTGGCTGGGAGAACAGCAGTTTGGGCTCTGAGTGAAACACATCAAGGGGAAGTGGACACTACTGATTCCTTCAGAGACCCCCATCAGGAAGCCTGCTCACAAAACCAGCAGCTGCACTGCCTGAAGATCTCATCAACTGCCCCCAGGCACCCCAGTACTTCATGGGCCTCACTCCCACATTCCCCTACCTCATGGCTGCTCTCTGTGCATGTCCCTAAGGATGGCAAGAGCAGGCCTTTGCAGATAGCCAATAAGCATGTACAGAAAGCCAACCCCGCTCTCCAGAAAGCACACAAACTGAGCATTCAGCACACCACTCTAGGGAAAGCCAAAGAGAAGCTATCAACATGTGGCTTGGCTTCACACAGAATCTTATGAAATCCTGCTCACAAGAGAACAACAGTATAGAGTATGCATATAAATGGAAAAGATGTGAGAAAGATTCAGAATCCTCAATAAGGCTGAAAGCAGATATTTCTCTTCCAAAGACAGTAAAGACTGGAAGAGATAATGACTTTTTCAGATTCAAAGACAGCAATGCAAGGCTTTGAGGACCTTGAAAAGTTAAGGAAAGATAGCATCACATAATGAACACAATAATTTTCTAGTAGCTAACCCCAAAGAAATGGAAATCTGTAATTTTCCCAATAAAGAATTCAAAATTATTGTTATACTGAGCTCAATGAACTATATTAAAATACAGAAGGACAGTTCAACAAAAGCAGGAATATAGTATCTGAACAAAATGAGAAGTTTAAGAAAGATATAAATAATAATAATATTAAAAAGAACCAAACAGAAGTTCCAGAGCTGAAGAAAACAATAAAATGAAAAAGAGAGCATCAGTATCAGATTGGATCAAGCAGAAGAAAGAATTTGTGAGGTAGAAGATAGACCATTTGGCATTATCCAGTCAGAAAAGAACAACAAAAAGAATGAAACAAGGGTGAAGTTAGCCTAAGTGAACTACGAGATACATTAAGAGAAATAATCGGTGTAGTTTTGGAGTCCCAGAAGAGAGGGAGAAAGGGCAGAAAGCTTATTTAAAGACATAACAGCTGAGAATCTCCAAAATATGGAAAGACATTTCATATATAAGTTTGTGAAGTTCATAGATCCACCCACAAATTCACCCAAAGTGATCTTCTTCAAGATACATTATGATAAAACTCTAAAGTCAAAGATAAAGAAAAACTTTAAAGCAACAAAGAAAATAAAATTTCTTTCATATTAGGGAACTCCCATAAGATTATGAGCAGATTTGTCAACAGGAATCTTGCAGGCCAAGAGAGAGTGGAACAATATATTCAAAATGCTGAAACATTAAAAAAAAAAAACAAAACCTTGCAGCCAAGAGTACTTTACCCAGCAAAGTTGTCCTTCAGAGTTGAAAGAGATAAAAACTTCTCCAAACAAAAGCTAAGGGGATTCATCACCATTGGATCTGCCTTACAAGAAGTGCTGAAAGGAGTTCCTCAAGCTGAAATACAAGATGATAATTAGTAATATGAAAACATATGAAAATATAAAACACAGTGGTAAAAGTAATTACATGATCAAATTTAGAATCCTTAATACTGTAATACTGTGGTGTGTCAATCACTCTAGTATACTCTAGTATAATAAAGTTTTAAGAATAACTATAATTTGTTAAAGTATACACTATATTAAAAGAGGCAAATTGTGATACCCAAAACATAAAATTTGAAGAGGAGGGAAGGAAAAAAGTAGTGTTTTATATGTGATCAAATTTAAATTGCTAACAGCGTAAAATGAACTACTGTATCTATAACATGTTTTATGTAAGCCTCATGATAACAGCAAAGCATAAACATACAGTAGATACACAAAATATAAAGAGAAGGGAATCAAAGAAAAGACACAATGGCTTGAAATCTTCCTCTGTCCACCTGCCCAAGCAATATGCCCAACTCCAAGCCATGGGCAACTGCAGATCTGCTTTCTGTCATTGTATATTAGATTTGTCTTTTCTAGGGATTCATCGGAGAGGGCAATGGCAACCCACTCCAGTGCTCTTGCCTGGAAAATTCCATGGACGGAGGAGCCTGGTAGGCTGCAGTTCATGGGGTAGCTAAGAGTCGGACACGACTGAGCGACTTCACTTTTGCTTTTCACTTTCATGCTTTGGAAAAGGAAATGGCAACCCACTCCAGTGTTCTTGCCTGGAGAATCCCAGGGACGGGGGAGCCTGGTGGGCTGCCATCTGTGGGGTCACACAGAGTCGGACATGACTGAAGTGACTTAGCAGCAGCAGCAGCAGCAGGGATTCATATGAATGAAACACATGATATACACTCTTTTGTGTTTGCATTATTGCATTTTGCTTGTTTTTGAGATTCATCCATGTTGTTGTGTATATTATTAGTTCATTCTTTTGTATTGCTTAGCAATGTTCCATTATGTTATATATATACACCACAATTTGTTTATCCACTCACCTATTACACATTTGGACTGTTTCCATTTGGGGGCTATTTTGAATAAAGCTGTTATGAGCATTAGTCTTTGTTGAGACATGTTTTCATTTCTCTTGGGTAAATACCTAGAAATAGGATTAGTGGATAATGTGATACACATATGGTTAACTTTATAAGAAACTGCTAAACTATTTCTAAAGCAACTGCACCATTTTATATCCCCAGCAGTAAAGTAAGAAAGCCTGAATTCTCCCCATCCTTGCAGATACTCAATATAGTTAACATCTTAAATTTTAGCCATTCTAAGGTATGCTGTGTTATTTCACTGTAGTTTGCATTTTTTATTTCTTGATGCCTACTGATATTGAGTCTCTTTTTGTGTGCTTATGGGATACTTGTATATTTTCTTTTATCATGTGTATGTTCAGATGGTTAGCTTATTTTCATTGGGTTATTTTTCTTAATGAGTTTTAAGAGTTTTGTATATATGTTGTATATAGTGGCTATTAGTATGTATATATTCTTTCACTCTGGTTTGGTTTTTCATTCTCTTGGCGATGTCTTTCACACAGCAGATGTTTTTAAGCTTGATGTAGCCAGTGAGTTTTAATAGATTTTGTTTGACTTTAAATAGACTTTATTAATAGACAGTAGTTTGGAACTAGCCCCTAGGAGCAAAGAGGACACATACCTCACCACCATGGCCATAGTGAGGCAGGGTGATGGAAAGAACACTCTGATGCAAGAAATGCCTTCTGGGGAGAGCCAGGTTTCAGTTATAGTTAGTAACGGAAGGGAAGAGGAAGAGGAAAAAAAGAGGATAGGCAAATATTTAGATATACAGAAGAGACTCTTTGAGAAATCTGGACCCAATTTGTCTTGTTCCTCACTCTGAGAAAAAGCAAGCCATAAATGACTAATTATGAATCTAAACCCAGAGAGCCACCGTGCAAGCCATTTCTTCCTTAAAGATTTTATTTCCTGTTGGCTTCTGGTTTTACTTGAACAATCTGGGCATGCCCACCCACCCCTGAGGACTTTTGCACATGGTTCTATCCTAAATCTTCTCAGTGCCAAGAAATGTACCCATCTACTATTGTATCTCGGTTTTTAGCATATCACTTTCTGATCACCACTACTGTGTTTCCAGTCTTCATCTTAAAGAATTCCAACTTCTACAGTCTTTCATTTCCAATGTGAACCACAATTAATTGTTTTACAAACTTGTTATTGTTTCTCACTCTTTTAAGTATTTACTTCCCTCTTTATCAGGTTAATATTTGTGGGCAAATCACTAAAATTGTTCCCTTGTATGTACTCCCAATTACCTTGCCCAGTCTCCCTTCATTGTACTCCACATTATACTTACCTGGAAAAACACTCACTCCAAATAATTATATCATCTTCTTCCTCATGATTTCAAAGCTTTGCACAGGACTCAGCGTCTCAGTGAAGCCTATCCTGGCCACTCTGCTTCCCCTTCACACCATCAGATTTGGTACTCCTGATTCTCTTTACCTATTATGTTTTTCCATCACTATTGTGATCCAAAAGATTCATTAGTTTGCTTATTTATTAGGTTATAAATTATTGTCTCTCTCCCCACTTTCCCCAGAGACTGTAACCTGCTATAAGGACAGGGATCTTTGCTGTTTTGTTCACTACTGTATCCCTAGTCCTTAAAGCATTACCTGGTCAGTTCTGGATAAGTATTTGTTGAGTAAATAAATTGAGGCAATAATGGGAGTGGGGGTAGTGGTATGTTAAGGAATCTTTGTATTATGCCAAGGCATGTGAGTGAGGTAAAGGAATTTTTGAGTGAAGAGTAGATGATGCCAAGAAATATTGGGGTGCTTAGCTAAATGGATGAGATGAAGGCACAAATTGTAGTGAGATTGGGAGTAAGAGTTTGCAGTTAGCGGACCACTCAGGAACCGTGTTTGCCAACCATGGGCGTATGGGAGGAGATGCTTCTTTATTGCCAAGTGTGGCACATAATGAAGGCTGCTCTGGAAAGATACTGCTTACCTGACTGTGTATTTTTACTATATGAAATGATTTGAAGCCATTATAGATATTTTAGTAGCAGGGATGGAATGACTTACAATGATATCAATTGGCTAGGAAACCAGGTTGATTTTCTTTCTTTTTTTTTTTTTGTTGTACTGCTTGGTCTGGAGGATCTTAGTTCTCCAACCATGGACTGAACCCATGCCCTTGGCAGTGAAACCATGGCATCCTAACCACTGGACTGTGAAAGATTTCCCCAAATTGATTTTTTAAAAACCCTATTGAATTTTTGAGTAAAACAGAGTATACAACTTAAGTACATATTAAGTAATAAAAACATTAACATTGATAAGCTTTTAGAAAGGATATAGTTTAATAGGAGTATGAATAAAATGAAATAAAGGAATGAAGAAAAACAGAAATACTCAATCCAATGTTGTCATTAGCTATAATAACTGACATGTGTTCCCACAGGGAAAAAAACAATAATAATAAACTAAAGAAGGGGATTAAATAATAGGCAACGAACTACTAGGATTATTGGAAGGAATTTCAGACCTTTATTTCATTTTATGATAGCATCATTCTTTCATTTGTGTGTGTGTGTGTGTGTGTTAAGTCACTTCAGTCCTGTCTGACTCTTTATGACTCTATGGACTGTAGCCTGCCAGGCTCCTCTGTCCATGGGATTCTCCAGGCAAGAATACTGGAGCGGATTGCCCTCCTTCAGGAGATCTTCTTGACCAAGGATCAAGTCTGCATTTCTTATGTCTCCTGCGCTGTCAGGTGGGTGTTTCACCACTAGCGCCACCTAAAAAGCATGAAATGACTTGACCTTTGCAGAAGACTCAGAGGAGAAAAACAAGACTTAGTGAGGTTTAATTCATCACCCATTGTTCCCTTATTAGAAAATGGTAGGCTTAAGAATTTCATCCAGGTCAACTGAGTTAAGTCTGATGTTCTTTCCGCTTTATCTAGAATAGAAGCATACGGATAGTAGGTGCCGTGCTAAATATAGGTCTCAGTGTAGTTTTTTTAGACAGATTTGGATCAGTATCTACTATAGTATAATTAAAGCCTGAGGTGGTGTATTTGGCTAACATTATGGTGAGTCATCATTTTTCCAAAGAAAACATAGTTCGTTAACAGGTACATGAAAAGAAGGTCAACATCACTAACCAGGAGGCAAATGCAAATCAAAACCACCTCATACCTAGGTGTTAGAATGGCTGTTATCAAAAAGAGAAGAAATAACAAATTTTGATGAGGGTATGGAGCAAAGGGAACCCTTGTAACACTGTTGGTGAAAGTGTAAATCAGTGCAGCCACTATGAAAAGCATTATGGAGGTTCCTTAAAAAATCAAAAACAGAACTACTTTATGATACACCAGATCTGCCTCTTGGTATTTCTCTGAAGAAAATGAAAACATTCATTCAAAAATAATATGCCTCCTCCTCATGTCCATTGTATCATTATTTACAATAGCCAAGATATGGAAATAATTGAAGTGTCCACAAGTGGAAGAATGGATAAAGATGACGACTCTGTATTCACTGAAATACTATTCAGCCATAAAAAGGAATGAGACCTTGCCATTTGCCACAATGTGGACGGAACTTGAGGACATGTTTAGTGAAGTAAGTCAGACAGAGAAAGACAAATGCCATATGATCTCGATTATATGTGGAATTTAAACAACAACAAACCAACCTTTAGGTGCAGAGAAGAGATTGGTGTTCGCCAAAGGCGGGTGATTGTGGGTGGGTGAAATGGGTGAAGATGCTCAAAAGACATAAACTTCCAGCTGTAAAATAAGTGAGGATGCAATGTACAAAATGGCTGTGTTTAATAGTGTGTGTGTGTGTACACTCAGTGGCTCAGCCATGTCCAACTCTTTGCGACCACATGGACTGTAGCTCACTAGGCTCCTCTCTCTATGGAATTTTCCATGCAAGACTACTGGAGTGGGTTACCATTTCCTACTCCATGGGATCTTTCCCACCCAGCGGTCAAACTCATGTCTCCTGCAGTGGCAGGTGGATTCATTACCACTGTGCCACCTGGGAAGCCCCTATAGTTAATAATGAAAGCAAGCGAGGTGAAAGTGAAAGTCCCTCAGTCGTGTCTGACTCTTTGAGACCCCATGGACTATACAGTCCGTGGAATTCTCCAGGTCAGAATACTGGAGTGGGTAGCTATTCCCTTCTCCAGGAAATCTTCCCAACCCAGGGATCAAACCCAGGTCTCTCATATTGCAGGCGGATTCTTTACCAGCTAAGCCACAATAATTAATAATAGTGTCATACATATTAGGAAGTTGCTAAGAGAGTAAATCTTAAAAATTATCACAAGAAAAAAAATTTTTACATAATGTATATTGACAGATGTTAACTCGACTTATGGTGATCATTTTTCAATATGTAAAAATATCAAATGTTACATTGTACATGCAAAACTAATATAATATTATATGTCAATTATACCACAAAAAGAAACTCAGTAAGTCAAAATTCCAGATTTATTCCAGGGGATGAAAGTGATCCATGTTTTTTTTTTTTTTTTTAATTTCATTTAATTTTTAAACTTTACATAATTGTGTTAGTTTTGCCAAATATCAAAATGAATCCACCACAGGTATACATGTGTTCCCCATCCTGAACCCTCCTCCCTCCTCCCTCCCCATACCATTCCTCTGGGTCGTCCCAGTGCACTAGCCCCAAGCATCCAGTATCGTGCATCGAACCTGGACTGGCATCTCGTTTCATACATGATATTTTACATGTTTCAATGCCATTCTCCCAAATCTTCCCACCCTCTCCCTCTCCCACAGAGTCCATAAGACTGTTCTATACATCAGTATCTCTTTTGCTGTCTCGTACACAGGGTTATTGTTACCATCTTTCTAAATTCCATATATATATGCGTTAGTATACTGTATTGGCGTTTTTCCTTCTGGCTTACTTCACTCTGTATAATAGGCTCCAGTTTCATCCACCTCATTAGAACTGATTCAAATGTATTCTTTTTAATGGCTGAGTAATACTCCATTGTGTATATGTACCACAGCTTTCTTATCCATTCATCTGCTGATGGGCATCTAGGTTGCTTCCATGTCCTGGCTATTATAAACAGTGCTGTGATGAACACTGGGGTACACGTGTCTCTTTCCCTTCTGGTTTCCTCAGTGTGTATGCCCAGCAGTGGGATTGCTGGATCATAAGGCAGTTCTATTTCCAGTTTTTTAAGGAATCTCCACACTGTTCTCCATAGTGGCTGTATTAGTTTGCATTCCCACCAACAGTGTAAGAGGGTTCCCTTTTCTCCACACCCTCTCCAGCATTTATTATTTGTAGACTTTTGGATCACAGCCATTCTGACTGGTGTGAAATGGTACCTCATAGTGGTTTTGATTTGCATTTCTCTGATAATGAGTGATGTTGAGCATCTTTTCATGTGTTTGTTAGCCATCTGTATGTCTTCTTTGGAGAAATGTCTATTTAGTTCTTTGGCCCATTTTTTGATTGGGTCATTTATTTTTCTGGAGTTGAGCTGTAGGAGTTGCTTGTATATTTTTGAAATTAGTTGTTTGTCAGTTGCTTCATTTGCCATGTTTGAAAGTGATTATTTCTAATCTTAAAATTTTTAAAATAAACTGCTACCTCTTGGAATCTTTTTCTTTTTAAGCCAGTCTTAGTCTCTTTAGCCTGGAGAAAGAAATGGCAACCCACTCCAGTATTCTTGCTTGGAAAAACCCAGTGGACAGAGGAGCCTGGTGGGCTCCAGTCCATGGGGTCGCTAAGAGTCGTACACGACTGAGCGTCTTCACTTTCACTTTTCACTTTCATGCATTGGAGAAGGAAATGGCAACCCACTCCAGTGTTCTTGCCTGGAGAATCCCAGGGATGGGGGAGCCTCGTGGGCTGCCGTCTCTGGGGTCGCACAGAGTCGGACACGACTGAAGCGACTTAGCAGCTGCAGCAGCTTCTTTACAAGATGTTTTATCTGAGCTTTCCTAGGTCAGTAATAATAATGTAACTTCTTCACCCTTTCACTCTCCCTCAGAATTTGGACATTTTTCCCTTTCCTAGAAATGCCTGTGATTTATACTCATAGGCCCTGAAACTGAAATTTTCATCTTTGCCTGTTTATTTACACTATACTTGGGCATTTACTATAGCATCTTGTTTGCTAGCATATGAGAAAAAATAGATACAAAATAACTTACAGTTTTTATTTTGGAGCTTCCAGTTTTGCCAAAGGGAATCATTTTCATCATTATATGTATATATAAATATAATTTTATAGAGAGCAAGTTTATAAATATATATTTATAGAGAATAGGTTTAATTGAATAAAATTGTCTAAGCCTTAATAATCAGGTTTTTGCTCTTTATTCCTTTGTGTTGGCTTTCAAAGTTATGCCATGTTACCTCTCATGCTTTAAATTTTGCAAACAACACTGTTCATCTCACAGAATTAGTGAAAGTCTTTCCAGATGTGGATTTGATTAATAGAAGATTACTAACTGTGGCTAATTACTGATAATGATAGTATCACAAGGCAACTTCTTCACCAAAGTCACCTTGGTCTTTCCTGGTTGCTAAAATGGAAAGAACCCCCACCCATACCCTCCTTTGCCAATCAAAATGAAAATAGAGTAATATTTAAACTTCAGTATGTTTGATAATTCATACAGCTGCTGTAATACTAGCTTTTTAGTATAAGACAAATTGCCATTTAAGGATGTGTGAGAACTTTAACCCTCCAGTTCCGGTTTCACTTTTTGGATAGATAAGTCTTACAGAATTAGTATCTGAATATTCAGAGTGATGGGTACTAACCCATCCCCTTTGGATCACTTGGAGCTAAAATTTTCATTTTAATTGTTCTGTCACCTACAAACAAAGAACAGAACCAGTATGGTATGAATAGGAGTCAGGATGTGCTCTTCCCTTTCCTGCTTACTTCCTGCAGAGGTAAGGCCTTCTAGCCTTTATTGACTTTTCTTGATGGCTTCCCTCTTCCAAAGCTCATGTAGTAGGTCATAGGCAGCTTCTCGTAAAAGTGAAATTCCAGGCTTCCCTGGTGGCTCAGTGGTGAAGAGTCCACCAAACAATGTAGGAGACATGGGTTCGATCCCTGGTCCGGGAAGATCCCATTTGCAGTGGAGCAACAAAGCCTGTTCACCACAATTATTGAGCCAGTACTCTAGAGCCTGTGTGCCACGACTACGGAAGCTTGTGAGCCCTAGAGCCCGTTCTCCTCAACAAGAGAAGTCACTACAATGAGAAGCCCGTGCACTGCATCTAGAGAGTATCGTGAGTCAGACAATAGCTGGGAGGTCAGACACAACTGAGGGACCTTCACTTTTACTTTGCAGTTTAACATGAAAAGAACATATGGAACATGAGGTGAACTAATTAGACAAGTGTTTACCAAAATGTTCAATAAAACTGAACAAAATCAGGCTGAGGGAAAGCTGTGTAGATGTCCTCTAATCCCACACACCTTTTTTTTCTTTCACTTATTGAATTGCCTATGACCACAATGTTTCCCAGTAAAGTTCCTGTGAGACAGGCCTGGGGCTTCCTCAATGGCACAGTAGTAGCGAATCTGCCCATAATGCAGAAGACACAGGAGACACAAATTTGATCCCTGGGTCAGGAAGATCTCCTGCAGGAGGAAATGGCAACCCACTCCAGTATTCTTTCATGGGAAATTCCATGAACAGAGGAGTCTGGTGGGCTACAGTCTATGGGGTCGGTAAGAGTCGGTCACAACTGAGCACGCATGAGACAGGACTACTTTAATATACTGATGGCATCCATTATTTTATGAAAAATTAATTTGTTATATGTTAAAGAACTGATTTTTCAAAATTGGTTAAGTATGCCCTCTTGCATAGAGAACTCTTGCTCCAATGTAGGGTATAAGTTGTTAGGTAGACTTGTCCATGTAACCCAGGTAAATTGATTACAAATTCCAAATTAATTGTAGTTGAGCTAATGAGGATGTGCTAGCTTTGTAGTGGACTAGACGGGGATTCAGAAGGAAACTGACCGTAGGGAAAAATTGACCTAGCTTATACTGACAAGTCTGCCACACAAATTTTGTATAGAAAAACTGGAGTGCATTTAGAAAATCCTTGCAAAAGAGTTTAAAGCAGTGCTATTCAATTTCTAGTGTCCATAGGAATGAATCACCTGGGACTTTGTTAATAATACAGATTCTGATGTAGTGTATCTGGGTTTAGCTTTGGGATGGAGAACTTCTAACAAGGTCCCAGGTGATGCTGACGCTCTTGGTCCTTGGACCACACTCCTGGCAAGAAGGGTAGGACATTTCCTGATCATAAATCCTTCTCTGGTCTCTGAGAAGTAAAAGAAACAAGAGTTATTAGACAAACTCTAATATATCCGTGCCATATCCCTCTGTTGAGTCATCCTTCACTGACTTATAATCATCTTTCATCTACTTATAATGAGAGAGAAGCACACTTAAGTCTTTAGAAGTAAATCACCGCGTTTTCCAAATCAGCTTCTGGATACTTAAATTTACATCAAAAGCCAAATCATTTGCACATATAAGATGTCCAAACATCCCAGTTTGCCAGGGGGACTGTCCCATGTCTCAGAAACCTCTCCATCTTGGCCAAACTGAGTGGTTCACCATCACTTGGAAAACCACATTTGCATTATGAGAATTGACATGCCTTTTTAAAGTGTCACCTTAATATATATGAAAACATCATTTTTAAAAAATTAAAATGCCATATTTGGAAATTATTTGTTTTGTAATGTAGAAGATGAAAGAAGGTAAATAACCTTTTTTATGACAATATGACCTAAAACTTACTTGCTGAGATAAGCTGTTAACTCCGTGGCTTTTCTTGTTCTTTCAGTTCTTAAAAACTTGGACCAGAGAGAAAATATTGACTTTAACATATAAAGTCAGCTTTGTTTTTCACTCTTTTATCTATTTATCTTTGCTTTACTTTGTCTACCTCCTAAGTTTCCCACACTGTTTTCTGATATATTATTACAGTTATTCAAAATATTAATGGAACAGAGTATCTTCTTTTAAGTTATGAATGCAATCAATTTTGAGTCTTTAATTGTAATTTTTTCCATAATATTCTTTTAATTTAGCCTAATATAATGGCACATCAACCAGTAATAGGTACATTAAATTGAATCATGATGCTCATATACACATTTTATGACACAATCAAATATCCTAATGCATTAATTCATATCAATCAGTTAATAAAATCAAATAGGAAACATTTCTCTATTGCTGCTAACTGTACTTATCCCATTTGCTAGACAAGATGTCTAAAAGATCTCAACAAATGGACTCTCAGGAATTTTCTACTTAGATGTCTGGGACTTGACTGTTACTCTGGGTTACTCTGGGTTTTACTAAGTTGATTGGTTGGTAGATAAATTAAGAATGTGCCTAAAATTCCACTTATATGCATCAAGTCTTCTTGAAGTGAAATCATTCTTGCCAAAATTGTAACACATGAAATGATGCCCGACCTGATGGAAAAGTTGTAATGGCCTCCCAGAGTCACCTGAAATCTTGTGACTCATGACACAGTATTAGGAAGTCACTGCTTTTAGTGCACTAAGTACTAATCCACAGTGCTGAAAAAGTTAAAGGTGAAGAGTCAAAAAGTGAGTAATTTGATTAACTAACAGTAAATACTTTTGCGTTACTGTTTTTAACCTGGAACCATAGTAGATGTTGTTAGAGATGCTGGTATGTACACTATATGTTATCTCACCTCAAAGAGTCAAGAAGTTCCTTGCCTTTTTTTAGTAAGACACAACTGGTATAAACTGAAACAATTAAAAGGCAATTAAGTACTCATCTATAAAGAGTTGTAAGCTACAAACTCAGTAGGATTTTATGTTCAATGGGTTGCCCCTTTTTCCTTTTCCTTTTTTTTTTTTTTTTTTTTTGGAAATTGTAGTGTGTGTTTGGTGCTAAGCAAAGTACATTATATTCTACTTCAGTTGGAGGCTTAGTTCAAACTAAAGCTTAAGTCAAGAAGGGGATTTGTTGGAAGAAAACTGGAGTCTATAATGGCAATGGAGGGTTGATTAAATATACTGCAGGACGGGCAAGGATTCAGCTGGTTCTGATCTCAGGGACAATAAAAGCAGAGACTTGAATGCCATCAGGACCTTCTCTGTTCTGTGTGTGCAAATTCTGTTTTGCCCTACCACGGACTACCTCCAAATGGTGAGGAACATGGCTGCTGACAGCTCTTAGTTTCACATTTCATGGGTTCACACTAGATGCTACTGTCTTTCCTTATTTGAAAACAGAACATTACACAAAAGAATTCAAACTGCCCTAACAGAGCAGGTAGAGCTCCCACAGAGTGATAAAAAATGGCTCAGTAGCCTGAGTCTTTATCTTCTCCATCCAGCCCACCTCCTGGCAGGAGGAGCAGCAGCATCAAGTTTTTAAGACAGAAGCGGGAAATGAGTATAACAGTATCCAGTGGGTGGTGCAGGAAGAACCCGCCTGCAATTCAGGAGACACCAGAGAGGCAGGTTCCATCCCTGGGTTGCAAAGATCCCCAGGAGGAGGAAATGGCAGCCCACTCTAGTATTCTTGCCTGGAGAATTCCACGGATAGAGGAACCTGGCAGGCTGCAGTCCAAAGGGTCACAAACAAAGAATTGGACACAAGTAATCATGTGCAGACACACACACACACACACACAAACACAGAGCAGAATTAAAATCTGGAAGAACAGTTCTCATAAGAATGGAATACTGTTCCCAGAAAAGTAAAAAGTGCTGGACAGTTAAAACGAAAATTCACTGCCTATGCAATTCTCATGTGAAATTTACAATGCCCTTAAAAGTAAAATATTTTTATTTTATAAAAAATTATTTTATTTTGTACACTTGAAAAGTAGTTGTGTTCTTTCTTCTACACATTATGCTACACTGACTTTCTGAATATAAGGTGCATAACTGGTAATGTTATTAGTTTAATCTTTGACCTTATTGAAGCTATGCAGTCTCCCCTTAATGACCAATTCCTGAGATCAGCTGAATAATTTTTTTAGACCCTTGCCTCATCTGAACGTCAAAACCTGTCCATATCTTTTTTTGGCCCCACCTGAACTGGATTCTGATGTTGGTATCTTCCTTAGATATCATGGTGAATGTATGTACCTGTTTTAAATAAAGTGTTTCTCCACCCTAGATTGTCATTTCAGGCTGGGTTCTTCATGTGTAGCTGTGTAGGCTGTCAACTGCCCAACTCCTGAGAGTGCTGTTCTCCAAATGAATGGAGCCTCCTGGAATTCTGTAACATGGAGGCCCCATCTCAGGCCTGTGCATCTTTCTCACTAATTCTGCTTGGTCCAACCTGTGGTATTGCTCCTTCCAGCCTACTCCATTCTGTATTTCCCTCCCCTCCACTGTCTGAGAGGAGGGACAGAGACATGGACAGGTTTGTCTAGACTAACTGCATAATTCCAAAGGTTGAGTTTTTTTCTGGTCCTTCTCAGAGTGATAGATATTTTATCTAATAATAAGGTAAGTAAATTGGATATGGAGATGTAAAGGGTTTCTTGTCCAATATATAGTGAACTCAGAAAGCCAAGATGGTAGCTCTAATACAACCTTCCCAATTACTCAAAACATATCCTCTAATCTAATTGAAGCCACCTGGCTAAACTGGCATCTCTTCCTTGCCTTTGGACAACCATGGCTCCGCTGTGTAGACCACGTGTTATCACTCAGGGCTTCCTATAAATTTCATCTCCAAGCTCCAGCAAAGGGATTAGTGAATTACTGTGTGTGTGGAAGGACCTAGCACATACCCATTAATGACTATACTGATATTTAGAAATGGGTCATTTTCCCTTTCTCAATAAAGATAGACTTTGTAGATTTAAATCAGGAGTACTGTTTTCCCCCTCAGCATTATGTAACCATAATAATACTGAAGTGTAATGAATAGTTTGCTTATCTATTACTATTACTGAAATAGTTGGAAATAGCTTAGAAACAATTTTCCGCTTTTATTTAGCTGAAAAAAATGTCAGTTTCTATAGCTTCCTTTTATGCACAAGAGAATGCTACTCTCTTGCAGACATTATTATGGAGGGAGATCATTGATCATGTCCTCGGGGTAATAAATAATTACTCTACTAACGTATTGCTCTGAAAGAAACTGACATGAAGTAGTTTCAAATTAACCACTGCTAATTGCATGCATTGTTTCATACTTATTACTGCAATCTGATTAACATGCTACTGAATAGAACTGGCAGGAGAGGTTCTCTCTTTTCTATTTTAACTTGTTCAGTTAAAAACTTGACTATATGGGGAATATACATTGACTTAGAAGTTTAAAAATTTAGTGCTGAGGTAAACAGAACTGGGGTGGTATAATGACCTTGGCCTCTACTAGATTTTTTTTTTCATGAGTTTATGTTTGGAAAATGGAAAGATTTATAGATTTCTAATAGAAGAAAAATCTCCTTTATTAAATTCATAATGTATTCTAAATTTAAAAGCTGTAAACTTCTGATAGCCTCAAGTTCAATAATGTATATGACCTAAAAAAAGAAGTTCCAACTCACAATTTAAAATTGAGTTTTGGGGGAAGAATAAAAAGATAAATTCTGGCCTGGTTACTAATTTATCATGACGTTCTAAATAAGTATAAAATGGCATTTTTTTTAAATGGTATTCCTAGTTATTGTTCCAAATGATTGAGATGATATGAAAGAGCAGATAATGTTATGCTTATAAATGTGACGTTAATTACCTCAATGAGCATTTTTATCATGGTATCCTATTGCTCTCTTCTGAGTTCAAACGCAAATTATATACTGACAATGATTATATACTGACAAATTTTAATAAAAGTTTCAAATCTATATTTCACGTACCTTTGTTTTATAAACACTTAAACAGTATTTTCAGTGCACTGGATTGTATTCTGTGCACTTCACAGTTACTAACGCATTCAATCTTAAGTATGACCCCCATGTCATAGGCACTATTAATATCCCTATTTGAACAGAGAATGATGTTGAAGTAAAAGAGGTTAAGTAACTTTCTCAAGATTAGAGAGTTAATGCATGGCAGAGCTCAGATTCAAGTCCACAGAGTCTGGTTCCAGAAGCCACATGCTTTATGGATATACTGTGTTGTTCAGCATTTGGCCCTGGAATATTTGAACATCGTGGCAATTGACAAGATATTGATAGAATGTAGCTCTGTGAACTGTTGCTGTTCAGTGGCTCAGTTGTGTCTGCCAATTTGTAACCCCATGGATTGCAGCACACCAGGCTTCCACGTCTGTCCCCATCACCTGGAGCTTGCTCAAACTCATGTTTATTGAATCAGTGATGGCATCCAACCATCTCATCCTCTGTTGTCTCCTTCTTCTCCTGCCTTCAATCTTTCCCAGCATCAGGGTCCTTCCTAATGAGTTGGCTCTTCACATCAGGTGGCCAAATTATTGGAGCTTCAGCTTCAGCATTAGTCCTTCCAGTGAATATCAGGGTTGATGTTCCTGTAGGCCAAGGGACTCTCAAGAGTCTTATCCAACACCACAGTTCAAAAGCATCAGTTTTTCGGTGCTCAGCTTTCTTCACAATCCAACTCTCACATCCATACATGACTACTGGAAAAACCATAGCTTTGACTAGATGGACTTTTGTTGGCAAAGTAATGTCTCTGCTTTTTAATATGCTGTATGCTGCTGCTCCTGCTGCTGCTGCTAAGTCACTTCAGTCGTGTCCGACTCTGTGCGACCCCATAGATCGCAGCCCACCAGGCTCCTCTGTCCATGGGATTCTCCAGGCAAGAACACTGGAGTGGGTTGCCATTTCCTCCTTCAATGCATGAAAGTGAAAAGTGAAAGTGAAGTCGATCAGTCGTGTCCGACTCTTAGCGACCCCATGGACTGCAGCCCACTAGGCTCCTCCGTCCATGGGAGTTTCCAGGCAAGAGTACTGGAGTGGGATGCCATCCCTTCTCCAATATACTGTCTAGGTTGGTCATAACTTGCCTTCCAAGGAGTAAGCATCTTTTAATTTCAAGGAGTAAGCATCTTTTAATTTCATGGCTGCAGTCACCATCTGCAGTGATTTTGGAGCCCCCCAAAATAAAGTCTGTCACTGTTTCCACTGTTTCCCCATCTATTTGTCATGAAGTGATGGGACTAGATGCCACAATCTTAGTTTTCTGAATGTTGAGCTTTAAGTCCACTTTTTCACTCCTCTCTTTCACTTTCATCAAGAGGTTCTTTAGTTCCTCTTCACTTTCTGCCATAAGGTGTCATCTGCATATCTGAGGTTATTGGTATTTCTCCTGGCAATCTTGATTCCAGCTTGTGCTTCATCCAGCCCAGCATTTCTGGGCCAGACTTGACATATTCCTTTCCTGATTTGGAACCAGTCCGTTGCTCCATGTCCAGTTCTAACTGTTGCTTCCTGACCTTCATACAGATTTCTCAAGAGGCAGGTTGGGTGGTCTGGAATTCCCATCTCTTTCAGAATTTCCACAGTTTGTGGTGATCCACATAGTCAAAGGCTTTGGCATAGTCAATAAAGCAGAAGTAGATGATTTTCTGGAACTCTCTTGCTTTTTTTGATGACAGTGAATGTTGGCAATTCGAACTCTGGTTCCTCTGCTTTTTCTAAATCCAGCTTGAACATTTGGAAGTTCATGGTTCACATACTTTTGAAGCCTGACTTGGAGAATTTTGAGCATTGCTTTACTAGCGTGTGAGATAAGTGCAACTGTGTGGTAGTTTGAGCATTCTTTGGCATTGCCTCTCTTTGGTATTGGGATGAAAACTGACCTTTTCCAGTCCTGTGGCCACTGCTGAGTTTTCCAAATTTGCTGGCATATTGAGTGCAGCACTTTCACAGCATCATCTTTTAGGGTTTGAAATAGCTCAACTGGAATTCCATCACCTCCACTAGCTTTGTTCATAGTGATGCTTCCTAAGGCCCGCTTGACTTTGTTTCCCAGGATGTCTGGCTCTAGGTGAGTGATCACACCATTGTGGTTATGTGAGTCATTAAGATCTTTTTTGTATTGTTCTTCTCTGTATTCTTGCCACCTCTTCTTAATGCCTTCTGCTTCTGTTAGGTCTGTTCCCATTTCTGTCTTTATTGTATCCATCTTTGCATGAAATGTTCCCTTGGTATCTCTAATTTTCTTGAAGAGATCTCTAGTCTTTCCCATTCCATTATTTTCCTTTATTTCTTTGCATTGATCACTTAGGAAGTCTTTCTTATGTCTCCTTTGTAGTCTTTGGAACTCTGCATTCAGATGGATATATTTTTCCTTTTCTCTTTTGCCTTTCACTTCTTTTCTTTTCTCAGCTATTTGTAAGGCCTCCTCACACAACCATTTTGCCTTTTTGCATCTCTTTTTGCAAAAGTTTTGTGAATGGTGGCATTGAAATTGATTCCTATGTTGTTATAACTTTAAATTGTTGGCCTTGGCTGTAATGAGCTGATACTGTTCTCTAATTTTAGACTTCTCATCTACCTGTGGACTCCTGGCCTTTCTTTAAATCTTTGTGCCTATCTTCATACTATGGCCAAGCAGTTGCTCAATACCCTCAACCCTAGAAATTCACCTACAACTGTAGAATCCTGTAGGCCCCTTATACTAGCTTGGACTATGTATCCTTTACTGACTCTGAGTTTAATGACCTCACACTGATAGCCAGAAATCAGCCATGGTAGAAGTGTTTACAACAGGGAAACTAGAAAATGCGTCATCCCCCATCCCCTGCTCCACCCTGGTGGAGCTCTGGTTTACTTCCACAACACTGCCTACAATATACTACCATTATGTTCCAGCATGAGCATATCCCAAAGCACTCAAGTTTTCACACGTGTTTACTTCATGCTCCTCTATGGCATTAGGAAGTGAGCATTCATAAGACTGGGCTGATCCTGGGCCCCACAGAAGAACTAAAAATGGACAGATCTCAGCGCTGAGACTGTAAGGGAATCCTCTTAGGCAAGGGAAAGCACTGTATCACACTTTGCTTTCCTTTATGGTTCTGCACTTATAGCAGACATTACTAATCAATCATGACATGGCATGGGCCCCAGCCCCCAGAATGCTTCTCAACATAGTGCTCTAGAGTCTAGACAGCCACTGCCAACCACTCGGATTTGGTATGTGACATGAAATTATTTACCATCCCTCTTAGATTCAGAAGTTCTCTTTCTTCTCTATGATTTTTCCACACAGTATAATCTATATTGTGTCTCCAAGCTATAGAAAGAAATTTAAAGTTACCTCAAAGGGAAACTAGGTTGTTTTTCTGGCTGATGAATCAGTTATATACTACTTTACAAGATATTTTGACATTTATAATTTACTAAAGACTTATACTCATGGACTGATATTTATCTCTGATGAAAGGTATATGTTTGATGTCAATATCCCCTGGCTAATCAATGAAATTGTGTGTATTCCTTGTTAGTGGAAAACAATCCAATCTTAATGTTTTCTGTCTTGGTGATTCAAAATAGAAAACTTAGTCTTACTGCAGATCAAAATTTTATCATTAAAACATTCTCTGAAAATAGAAAAAGTCTTTAAAAAAAAGTATTATACATTTTTTCCTCATCTTCCTCTTTTCCATCCCAAGATCAAATTTTTAGAAAAAACACCCTTAGTTTTTTATGGCTTGGAGAAGGAAACAGCAGGGATGTGATACATTATTTCAAGATATATGATGATTTCTAGAGCTTGAGTAGTTTTGAGGTGAGGAGGGATCATTTGCCTTTCATACAATAAAAACCATCTGTAAATTATGAGATTGGGCTACCTATATCTGATATCAGTAAAGTCACTTACTAGCTCCATATAATGAAGACAGTTTATCTCAAGAAATTACCATCCAGCCATGTGAAAATGGCATCATTGTTGTTGTTTGGTGGATAATTCATGTCCGACTCTTTTGTGACTCCATGGACTGTAGCCCACCAAGCTCCTCTGCCCATGGGATTTCCCAGGCAAGAATACTGGAGTGGGTTGCTGCCGGGAGCTGGCATATTGCATATTGAGTGCATATTGCATATTGCATATTGAGTGCAGCACTTTCCACAGCATCATCTTTCAGGATCTGGAATAGCTCAACTGGAATTCTATCACTGCTGGGAGCCAGTGTGAGGAACTCTGCCCATGACAAAGGTCATGAGGAAGGAGGCTCGGTATTCGCAAAGGCGGGATCGAGCCTCAGGGGTCCCCCTGGAAATTCTCGAGCATTTACACCCAAAACCAGAGTCTGCCTACTTTCTGCTTTGTGCTTTCACCTACACCTCTGACTTTACGGGGGGCTGTCCCTCACTACCTCTCTGAAAAAAGAGTTAGCTTACAGCTCCAGTTAATAATTCCTGGGTGTGACAGTGTTTCAACCTACAAACTCCTTTGGAAATCCTCTAGCCTGCCTGAATAGGTTTTTCTGGCCACATGTGATTGTTCAGAGCCTCCCAACTGTGAGAGGCAGGAGATGTTCTAAACTGTCTAAACACAGATTCTTTTGAGTAGTTAAAAGATTGATTAGAAATTGTATTGGTGAAGGGATTTTCACTTCTTGGGCCAGTGTTTGCTGCTAAGTTTCCATATCCCTTACCTGCTGTGTCCCTGGCAGTGTATTGATTAATATAATTGGTGTAAGTAGTAGCTTTAATGTTTGTAACCTGGGACCCTTGAGTTAATTCTTTTTCTTGTTATAGCCCACCACACCTTTGCTCTGTAGGAATGCAACTTTATCTAATGCTTTTGGAGGGTGGCTCCTGACCAATCACCTTTAGAGAAAAATAAGTTTTCTGAAGAAAGGGTCTTAAAATGTTAACAGGCCTCTGGGCCAGAAGATGATGCAAATCACTTAAGCTTTTGCATATGATAAGTTTGCAGGAAGAAAGCCTGGCTTACTGCATGACTCTACCCCTTCCCCCATTATCCTCTATGCATAACTTAAGGTATAAAAACTACTTTGGAAAATAAAGTGCGGGCCTTGTTCACCGAAACTTGGTCTCACCATGTCATTCTTTCTCTTACCTTCTGGCTGAATTATTCAGCCTCTTTTCTCCACTGAATTTCCTCACTGAGCTATCCTTATTTCAGCCTCTTTTCTCCACTGAATTTCCTCACTGAGCTATCCTTATTCTATTACTCTTTATATCCCTAACATTTAATTAAGCAGTTGTTTCCTGATCCTCGCCAATGCCGTCCCCGCTTCGAATTCCCTGGATCCACCGGGGCTGGACCCCGGCAGGTTGCCATTTCCTTCTTCGGGGAATCTTCCCAATTCAGGGATCCAACCCATGTCTCATGCATTGGCAGGTGGATTCTTCACCACTGAGCCACCAGAGAAACTAATAATGGCATATGCATTTGCAAAATTCCCAAATAATATGAGACTATGTATCAATGCAAAATAAGAAGTTTATAACGATAGCTGTTCAAGAACAGCAAAGAAAGCTGAAGGTAAATGGAGGAGTTCTTTAAGAGCAAGATCCTGAAGTATGAGTGAAAATCAAATGGCTGAAGAGGAGTTAGAATGAAGGGAATGAGAGAGGACCAGCACGAGCCAAGGCCCAGAGCGAGGACTTGGCGTGCCTTATTGAGTAAACAAACATCCATCAGAACGCAGGAATGTGCACTAGGGGACGGTGGTCATAAAGAATGAGTGACTTTCAATGCCAAGGAGCTTGGGCTTTGTTTAGAATTATATCTTGAGATTGGCCTCATCTCAGTCTATAAAGTCATTATATTTTATCTCATGTTTTGTAAGCAGAGGCATACTCATCTAGCTATGAATCCTTGCTTTGCAAGGATAAATTTCTTATCTCATATTATAGGAATTGCAGAACGAGGACAGAATTTTGAGTTAAGAAGACCTGGATTTGAATTCTGGGACTGCCACTTACTAACTCTGAACCTTTGTTTCTCCCTGAGGGTAGTATTACATAACTACAGAGGCCGGGGAGGTACGATAATTATGATTAGTCATGTTTCTTCCTTCCCACTCCAGTGTTGTAATCAGTTGAGGGAGCAACACAGGCTTTAGAGAGAAGAGGATCAAAATATGGGCTTCAGTGGCAGCCTATCTGAATAACCAAGCAAGGGTTAGATGTCTGGCACAATAGAAAGAAAGAAAGTGAGGTTGCTCAGTAATGTCTGACTCTTTGCGACCCTGTGGACTATAGCCTGCCAGGCTCCTCCATCCATGGGATTTTCCAAGCAAGAATACTGGAGTGGTTGCCATTTCCTCCTCCAGAGGATCTTCCCAACCTGGGGATTGAACCCAGGTCTCCTGCATTTCAGGCAAATTTCTTACTGTCTGAATCACCAGGGAAGTCCTGACATAGTAGAGTTTCTGCTAATCCTGAACTGAAGGGGTGACGGTATCCATTGATTATCAGAGATCTGACTGTTTTCATCAGTATGTGAGATAGATATCTTTGGAAACAACCAGAAATATTTAAGTGATGGTATAAAGCATTTCCCAGGTTTGACTTTGACAAGAGTAATTGGAATAGAGGGCATGAAACAGCACATTACTATCAAAATGCCCCCATTTTTAAACTCCATGCTAGAGTGGCCAGTGGAAATATAAGACACCCCAAACAGCAAGTGAAATTATCACAGAGATAGATAGCCTGGGAGGGTCACAAAGGAGAGAGAAACAATCAGTTGTACTTGGAAGCAAGAATGAGCAGGAAAGTTTTAAAAGCCTGGGTGGTTCAACAAAGCAGGAGAAACAGGCTCTATTCTGTCTGCCTAAGAGCATGCAAGTGAATTCTTGGATCTGGCTGCTGAGAAAATATATGAGTCATAGCCTAGGATCAGCTGGATATAAGAGGTTTCCACCAGCAGTCCATGAAAACCAATGCTTTTAAGCATCTATTGGGCCATGACAACAATCAGCAAGATGTTTAAACAGTTGATTCCATTGTTAGCACAGCCAGTTTTTAACTATATCACAAAAACTGGCCTGGGGATGTAGCCCGAGATTGTTCCAACCCTGCCAGAAATTCCCTTTCTGTTACAAATTTCTGCCCCAGTGGGGTTTTCATAGTTTTGGCATTTTTGTTATGGATCAGTGAATCAGCTAGCCTACAGGCCAAGGAGAGAAAAAAAAAAAAAATTAAACCTCCTAAATAAAAGTCAAAAGTTAGGATGTCTTCATCTATTTTTCAGTGGGAGAAAAATACAGCTGGGCTCAGGGACTTCTATCAAAAGCAAACATCACTAGTTGGACAGGTTTTTTGTTTTCCTGACTCTCGAGCTTTGGAGGGCATAATAAAGACACAGCCTCAGCAGCATCACTTAGAAGTTGTAGTTAGTTATTTTGCAAAGCTTGGGTAGTGACACTTCTGCAAAATGCACAAGCACATGAGCAAACAGAGATGTGTGAATTCAGGAAAGCAGCCAAATGCACATCAGAGCTGAGGAATGTCACAGTGAAATGAAGGAAACTTGTAAACACCTATCAGTATTTTTAGGTAGAGAAATGTTCTCACATATTGCCAGTGGGTGCTGCCTATGCGTTCCTTTCCCCAAGCTTTAAAATCAACTGATATTAAAGGTGATTTGAAAACAATGAAAAATGACAGCTTTATTAATCTGGATGGTGTGTGTAAGAGAGTGTGTGCGTATGTATGCATGCGGGTGCACGACGTGTGACTGGCTGCTTGGACAAACTGCATTTGTAATGCGTGTCTTGTATAGACGAGGGCGCCCTCTACTGATTAGAAATGATATTAAAGGTAAACCGTAGCGAGTCGCTTCTAGCGTATCGCTTGTGTATCTTCCAAAGAGCCAGACGTTTTGTTTACTTCTTTTTTAGACCATGAAAAAATTTTTAAAGGAACTATAGATGCCAGTCATACAATTTTACTTTCGGTAAAAAGCCTTCAGCTGTTAATATTTAAAAGCACATCTATATTTACTGTTCAACCTTTTAATATAAAGGTGCTTTTGCCGTTAACACAATTAAACCACAAATGTCTACATGACTATAATGAAAATGTGTGATAGAGATCAAAAAAGCATTTGTCTGTTACACTACTTTGGTTCATCAGACATTATTTTTCCCTGTTGGCTGTATTATTTGACACATTTTTCAAACAGGAAAGACAGTTTTCAGGGTGACAATTGCAACTGATTCTTATGAGCATATTTAAATGGACTATATTTTAATATACATAATTAAATCGTATTACTCTGGTCAGCCAAATTATACATTAAGACCCATATATAGTCAAATATAATACGGTTATATATTAATAGCTCTTTTTGTGTTTAGATATCTGATTTCTAATTTTGTGTTTTTGCAAAATGTAATTTAACCCTTCAATCATTTAAATCAATGGAAGAAAATGAAATATAATCAGAAATACTGTTCAGTTATTTTCAACAAGGCTGGCCGAACAATATTATGGGATAGTCTTACCTCTGAAATGTTGATTACTAGATTGTTTATTATTAGATTGCTGATCACTCTGGCCTTTAACAAAGATTAACATTTTTCTTGGAAATTGACTGAAAATTTCTTTCATTTTTTTTTGAAGTTAAAAAGGATCCTTTGTGAAATCAATATTTTTCTTAGAAGTAAACTCCCAGCTTGATACCATGTGTTGGTAAAGATCTACATCTGGGGTTAACACAGCAAGATAACTAAGATGTGAGAGTGATGGAGCTTCAACATCGGTCACCTTGTGACCACCAGCATTGATTTTACTTCTCTGTCGATGCCCCCTTCCTCTCCCTTGATCCATCATGCCTTCTGTGATTCCAGTGTGAAAGGATAACCTTTGCCTTTCTTTCGTCGGAGGGTGAAATGTGAAAAGATAAACCAGGTAAGTCTCAGATAATCAATTTACCCTATCTAATAACAGGCACCATTTATGGAATGCCTAACTGTGCCAATTTCTTCCCCAAACCTTATTAGAAACCTGCAAGGCAAATGTCATTGTCTCAGTTTGTTACTTGGTATTCTGCTGCTAGCAAATGATAAATCTTATTCAAATGAAGTTAAGGAGAGGAGGACTGTGTTAGAAAGACACTGGAATGTCTCACAGAATCCAAAGGTCAGGTAGTGCTACTTTCATGGGTTCGTTATAAGTTAACTAAGGTTAAAAACTCACAGTCTTTACTTCTGAATATTAAACTGAGTTTAGATACTCTGTTCATTTCTGACCCTGATTTTTATTTTCTTTATGACAGGAAGTCATTGTTGCTGTTTTTCCTCATTTCCCCACAAATATCTGAGTAAAAATAAATGTCAGATCAATTCATAAGCCAGCTAAATAATTTTCATAAACCTGCTACCTAGCTTGTAATACTTTCAGACTAAGGGAATGCACAGTAACCGACTCTAACAAGTATGATAGAGTTTCACATTGGGTTTTGATTTCTGCCACTTGTCTGATGCCTCAGCAAAGCACTGGCAGAGGCCCCTGGCACCCCACCCCGTCCTCCTCCCACGGTGGAGGGCTGGTCCGTGCACTGACTACGGAAATGGCCTCAGAAGTAAGCTTGGAGAGACTGCAGCAGCAGACACAGCTGTGCCTGTCCTCATGGTTGAAGCAAAGCTCCACTTTGCCGATGGAGCAAATGGTGGCTGAAAGTCAATGCTCCTAACCTTGTTTAACTGCCACCATCCTTGGAACCTACCTTTGTCTGCTGGACTCTGAGATTCTGCTCCAGTGTCCAACTCCATATAGGAATCCCCTGAATAGCAAGCCTGACTGATCAATCTCCAGATGGAGAGCAGGCACCAGGGTGCCTGGATTAAAATATGAGATAGTGAGGGTAAGGATAAGGTAGGAGAAGATCCCTCAGGAAATCTCATTTCTATCCTCTCCTAAGGAGGTTGTTTGGGATGGGGAGGCCATGATGATAGACAGACTGGGGTTGAGCTGTGTTGGGAAGGGCAGTCTGGCATGCAATCTTTTGACCCCTACCAGGCCACATAAGGGGCTTCCCACCTCTGCTCGTGGTAAAGAATCCACTTGCCAGTGCAGGAGACACAAGACATGCAGGTTCGATTCCTGAATTGGGAAGATCCCCTGGAGGAAGAAATTGCACCCCACTCCAGTATTCTTGCTTGGGAAATCCCATGGCCAGAGGAGACTGGCGGGCTACAGCCACGAGGTCACAAAAGAGTCGGATTCAACTTGGCAACTCAACAGCAACACCACCACCAACAAAGCCACATAGAACGGACCTAGAGGCTCAAACACTTCCTCATCAAGACATAAAGGGTTCACACAGCCTGTGCTGGACTTGTTGCCTACTGTGTGAATATCTTTCCCTATTTTCAAGCTCAGTGTATGCTCCTTTTCCTACTTAAGACTGTCTGTCAGTCTGGCACCTCCACAAGCCTACTGCTATACTGTCCTCCACGGGGACTGAGTGGGGTCCTTCCACTGTGGCTTGAGAGGAGATAAGCAGACCAGTTGTTACAGGGAGAGACCCCACCCCCCGACCATAGGGGATGCCCATTATTGGAGCTGATCTTGTTCTGTCTCTCATCTTTGAAGTAAAGCTTTGTTCTATCCAGTGCTTGACTGTCTTGGGTTTTCCTGGGTGACTTCAATACCAGTACACAATGGGCAGAAGTGTTTGGACTTCTGTTCCTAGTAGTCAGCTATAGTGATGATCTCTGCCATCCCCCATGTAGTTGGAGTCCTCCCTGGGATTGCTAACCAGTTACAGGGTGTTCTGACAACAAGGTGGTTCTGCAATTCCCTTACGACAAAGACCTGCTTTCATTAGACAATTCTTCTATCACCAGATGAGAGCAAGATCTTGTTGTACAGTTTGTTGGAAGTGGACACATTCACGTGGTCTGTGTGTACAGAACCACTCAGAACGCAGCCACTGGCAGGATACATGTGCATGGTACCCCTTGGAGCTGTGCAAGAAGAAAACTGCTGTTCTTGGGGTTTACCTGTTCCTGGAGATGGGTTATGCAGGGTCTGTGATCTGTTCAATGATCAGAAATGGATACATAATATTTAGACACAGATATAAAATGTGTGCAGGCAGAGGGAATTTAATCAGACCTGAAAAAGAAATGACTGCCCATTACTTCTTGGAAGGAATTATTTAGTATGCTACATTTCAAATGAGTTAATTTAGCTGTCAAGGAAAAAAAATCCATGGAATAGTATGCTCATGTACACTAAGCAAAGTAACAGTATTGTTCTGATGTAGAAGCTGTTGTTTTTGTTCGGTGGCTAAGTCACCTCTGACCCCATTGACTGTGGCATGCCAGGCTTCCACGTCCTTCACTGTCTACAAGAGTTTGCTCAAACTTATGTCCACTGTGTCACTGATGCTATCCAACATCTCATCCTCTGTTGTCCCCTTCTCCTCTTGCCCAGTGAGCCGGCTCTTCACATCAGGTGGCCAAAGTACTGGAGCTTCAGCTTTAGCATCAGTCCTTTTGAGGAATATTCAGGGTTGCGTTCCTTTAGGATTGACTGGATTCCTTTAAGATTCCTTTAGTTTGATCTCATTACTGTCCAAGGGACTCTCAAGAGTCTTCTCCAGCACCACAATTTGAAAGTATCAATTCTTCAACACTCAGACTTCTTTATGGCCTAGTTCTCACATCCATACATGGCTGCTAGAAAACTAACTTTGACTATACAGACCTTTGTTGGCAAAGTGATATCTCTGCTTTTTAATATGCTGTCTAGGTTTGTCATAGCTTTCCTTCCAAGGAACAAGCATCGTTTAATTTCATGGCTGCAGTCACCATCAGCAGTCATTTTGGAGACAGAGAAAATGAAATCTGTCACTGTTTCCACTGTTACCCCATCTATTTGCCACAAAATGATGGGACTGGATGCCATGATTTTAGTTTTTTGAATGTTGAGTTTTAAGCCAGCTTTTTCACTCTCTTCTTTCACCCTCATCAAGGGGGTCTCTTGTTTCTCTTTGCTTTCTGCCATTAAAGGAGTATCATTTGCATATCTGAAGCTGTTGATATTTCTCCCAGCAATCTTGATTCCAGCTTGTGCTTCAGCCAATCTGGCATTTCACATGGAGTACTCTGCATATAAGTTAAATAAGCAAGCAGAGGGACAATATATAGCCTTGGCAAACTCATTTCTCAATTTTGAGCCAGTCTGTTGTTCCATGTCTGGTTCTAACTGTTGCTTCTTGTCCCGTATCCAGGTTTCTCAGGAAGCAGGTAAGGTGATCTGTTATTCCCATCTTTTTCAGAATTTTCCAGTTGTTGTTGTTTTTTTTTGTGTGTGTGTGTGTGTGAGTCACACAGTTAAAGGCTTTAGTGTAGTCAAGGAGGCAGAAGTAGATATTTTTTCTGGAATGCCCTTGCTTTCTTTGTCAACCAACAGATCTCTGGCTCCTCTGCCTCTTCTAAACCCAGCTTGTATGTCTGAAAGTTCCTGGTTCACATACAGCTGAAGCCGAGCTTGAAGGACTTTGAGCCTTATCTTGCTAGCACGTGAGATGAGCACAATTGTGTAATAGTTTGAACATTCTTTGGTATTGCCCTTCTTTGGGATTGAAATAAAAATAGACCTTTTCCAGTCCTGTGGCCACTGCTGAGTTTTCCAAATTTGTTGGCATCTTGAATACAGCACTTAATAGCATCATCTATAGGGATTTGAAATAACTCAGCTGGAATTCCATCACCTCCACTAACTTTGTTCATAATAATGTTTTCTAAGGCCCACTTGATCGGAGAAGGAAATGGCAACCCACTCCAGTGTTCTTGCCTGGAGAATCCCAGGGACGGGGGAGCCTGGTGGGCTGCCGTCTATGGGGTCGCACAGAGTCGGACATGACTAAAGCGATGCAGCAGCAGCAGCAAGGCCCACTTGACTTCACACTCCAGCATGTCTGGTACTAGGTGAGTGCTCATACCTTCATGGTTATCTGGGTCATTAAGAATATTTTTGTATAGTTCTTCTGTATATTCTTACCACTTCTTAATCTCTTCTGCTTCTCTTTGGTCCTTGCTGTCTCTGTCTTTTATTGTGCCCATCCTTGCCTGAAATACACCCTTGGTATCTCCAGTTTTCTTGAAGAGATTTCTAGTCTTTCCCATTCTATTATTTTCCTCTATTTCTTTTTATTATTCATGTAAGAAGCTTTTGTGCTGTGCTATGCTGTGTAAGTCACTTCAGTCTTGTCAGACTCTTTGTGACCTATGGACTGTAGCCTGCCAGACTCCTCTGTACATGGGATTCTCCAGGCGAGAATATCAGAGTTGGTTGGCATGCCCTCCTCCAGAGACTCTTCCTGAGATTCCAGGGATCAAACCCTTGTCTTTTGCATCTCTTGCATTGGCAGATGTGTCCTTTACCCCTAGCACCACCTGGGAAGCCTTTAGAAGCTTTTATTCCTCATCATTTATAACTACTAAGTAAGCAAACTGGTTTTTTCAGATATTCAGCTGTGGACTGAATGAAAACAGGCAGTTACTCTGTACCTTTCTGTGACTTTGTGTCTTGTAATAAGACTGAGTTCTAATGTTTTCTCTTTGTTCCTTATAATGGCATTGTTTTGTAATAGTTTTCAAAATGTAAGACTCTTGAAACTTTATAGTAAATTTCCCTAAAAGCACCCTGTCTCATGGGCTTACTGGACTGAAAATGTATTTCTGGCTTAAGAGCACAGCCAGCACCTGGCTAAAATGCACCCTGTCCAGGAAAGGCCTGGGCTGAGCCATTCCGCTGAGCATGTCACTGCACTAGTCATCTCCCCAGTCTAGGGAGGTTAAGAATACATTTTCATCATGCAGCAATTTGGTCTCACTGGGCTCTGTTGGAAAATAACCATCTATTGCTTCTGGAAAGCTCTTAGACGTTTTATTGACACTTGAAGCCCTATTTCATTTCCTGAGAATTCATTCCCTTGAAAACCTGATGGCTCTTGAAATTTCAACATATAAAAAAATACACTTAAAATGTAATACCCAGGGAGATTTATGATTAAATAAAGTTTTGCAAATAATATAGCTCAGTGCCTGGAACATAGGAAACACTCGGTAGACATTATCAATATTGTCATAATGCTTCTTTTAGTGTCCAAGTGAGATTTTGCCAATTGTTCTTCAATTACACATAGAATCTACATCAGTGTCAAATAAATTCAACTAGTCTAGGTGTCAGCATAGGTAATTGTAAAATGAAATGGAAGTTTAAAATCCAAAGTTGGTAATTACTCTTCTAACTGAAGGACTTAATAAGTGACTGTGAACTCAGTCATCTGTGTAACAGCTGTGTCAGTGTTTAGGATGCTCTGCAAAGGTTTGAATTCATGGTCCCACAATTTGGAGTCGTGAACTGGATTCAATCCCAGTTGTCCTGTTTAGTATTTCTTTGCCTTGACATGATTCACAGTTGCAGCACAATCCAGAGTCTCTACTTTTCCTGAACTACTCTTTATCGAAAAAGATTCTCCAAGGACTTTTTATGGCCAGAAAGCAGAACAGCAGTTGAGAATGTGGAATTTAACATCTGATGGATCTAGTGGAGTTCCATTTCTAACACTCACTAGCTATGTGACCTTGGGAAAGTTCCCAAACCTCTATAAAACTCAGTTTCTTCTTCTGGAAAATGAAAGTAAAGTTGGTATTAGTGTCATAGTTAGCTGTGAAGATTTGACAGCTTAATAAAGAAATGTTTATAGCACAGCACTTGCAATGTGCTTGAGTTTTGAAAAATTATTAGTTCTAACATTTAGTATTGTTCTAACATTTTAGTATTACCATAATTATTTTATTTTATTTTTGACCACACCACACAGCTTTTAGGATCTTGGTTCCCTGACCAGGGATTGAACTCCAGCCCCAAGCAGTGGAAGTGTGTAGTCCTAACCACGAGACTGCCAGGGAATTCTGAAATATTATTTTTAACGCTATTTTTCTCAGTTTTCTTACCTCTAAAAATGAAAAACTATATCAATTTTAGCTATGCTATAGGTTGTTGCATCAAATTAGGCAATGTGGTATATAAAACTAGGTATATAAAAAGAAAATAAATTATTTTCTTAGGCAGAAAAATACTTGGAAAAGAAAACAGTGTCAAGTGCTAAGGCATAAAGACTGTCTTGCTAAAAGACATGTTAATCTTAAGGTTCTTAAGTCTACTACTGTAAGAGTAAGAAAGTAAAACTGGGACTGTAGTTAATTTTACTCAGCTATTGCAGCCTGTCAAGGACAAAGCTACATTATCTTAGATCAGTTGATTAATTTAGTTAAACTTCTTGGTGTCATACATATAAAGTAGCCATTTCAGTTAAAATTTCCTTTTTCAGATAACAGATGGGACACTGTATTTTATTGCTGTTCTCAATAGTCTCCAGATAGGAAGGCTACTGTTTCTAAATATCCAATCTCTTTTAAGAGTCTCTGAAAATTAAAAATCTGAAAGTCTGTTAACCTAGTGATAATATTCCTTGAAACCTACATACCTAAATATGTCTTGTTTTTCATAGACAGATTTACATATTCTTTATATTCCTCTAGACAGATTGCCAAGTTTTCATCCTTGAATATGTAATATAGGGTCTGGTCACTCTGGAGAGCTGTTTAACACTATGTTATGTAGTTCTGGAATAGTTTGGGGAGTTTTTACAAAGATATTTTCCTAAAGTTACTAGGTAGATTATTCTATCTTTTCTTTCAAAATGATTAGAACTCTTGATACAAATGCAAAACAATATGAATAATATATGTTCATATTGAGACTCATCTGAAAATATTTAGTACAACTTATCAAATTGGTGTTCAAATTCAGTTTTTTTCTGTTAAACTTGAATCTTAAACTTGAATTCTGTTAAACTTGAATTTCTGTTAAAATTGAATCTTAAGTGAAAAATCCAAATATGTAACAAATGCACACAAAATGAGAAATGAGTAAGTTGGGTGTAAGGATTGGAATTTGAAATTAGCATCCTCTCATCTCTTGAGAGTGAAAGTTGCTCAGTCATGTCTGCCTCTTTGAGACTCCATGGACTATACAGTCCATGGAATTCTCCAGGCCAGAATACTGGAGTGGGCAGCCATTCCTTTCTCCAGGGGATCTTCCCAACCCAGGGATTGAACCCAGGTCTCCCGTATTGCAGGTGGATTCTTTACCAGCTGAACCACCAGGGAAGCCCAAGAATACTGGAGTGGGTAGCCTATCCCGTCTCCGGGGGATGTCCCTGATCCAGGAATTGAACCAAAGTCTCTTGCATGGCAGGCAGATACTTTACCAACTGAGCTATCAGGTAACCCCTATCTCATCCTTTGTGTGACCTGAAATGAAATATTTTCTAAGAACACATGTATACCTGTGGCGGATTCATTTCGATATTTGGCAAAACTAATACAACATTGTAAAGTTAAAAATAAAATAAAATTAAAAAAAAAAGAACCTATCCTTAATTCTTTTCTTTTTTTCCATAATGCTTTCCATGAGAGATTGTATTCAGTAGTTTTGCTTTAAATTCTATTCTTACTCTCAGTGACTTTGCTTTTCTACCTTTCTTTTAAAGTTCATATCTGTATTTCCAGATGTCCACTAGAAAATTCTACTAGTGTGTTCTATATAACCATTGTTGAACTATCCTATTCACTGTCTTCCATGTATCTGTTCTTTTTTATATTTCCTATATTATTGAATGCCATATGATCCACCTAAATTTCTAAAGTTAAAAAAAAAGCTAAGAAATGTTATCAGGTTTCCTTTTTCACCCATTTCCACATCTAAGTATCTCTTAAGAACTGTCGATCCTGTTAGCTGAATCACTGTTTTACTCCAGTTTCTCTCCATTTCTTTTATACTGCACATTATCTCTGTGTCTCAACTCTCCATCTCCTCCAGTATAACCACATAAATGTGGTTCATAAAATATATATCTCCTCATGTTACATGCTTAAAATCCTTCCTTGGGCTCCTATGACCATTAAAATTCAAATCCTCTTGTGCCAGACAAGAGCTGTAATGATCAAGCCTCATTCTGTCTTTACAGACTTGGGCTTTCAATTGCCCCTGTGTCCATATTTATAGTCTATGTGATGCATTTTATTTGGCATTCTCTTCTTACTTTCAGTATTAAGTGGACAGACTCTCACTGGTTCACTAATATTCTGCCCAAATATTTCTGTGAAGTTTTTTCCTGACATTTTTTTCCCATTTCCCTCTGGGGTTGTATGATGTCACAGCCCTATTGTGTGTGTGTGTGTGTGTGTGTTGCATGCGTGTGTTTATAGCTGTACTTTTTCCCTTATGGATTTTTCTCTGTTATGAAAATGAGGAACTTTGCCACTGATGTCTTTAAAATTCCTATACTTGGTTGATCATGTAGCAAATGTCATTATATATTGAATAAATGAATTAGCAATGAAGTGGCCAGCCACTCCAGACTTGAAGATGAATTTTAGAGGGCCTGAAAGCTACCTCGACCATTTCTTGTCTAAAGTGAGTGTTTCTTCACAAATTGCTTTTCCATGTGGTCATTATTGTATTAAATACACCAGTCAAATGTGTTTTGATTCACAAACCAATCAAATTTAGTCAGACTCATTGTTTTTGTCATTGGCAAGAACAGACTTTAGATTTTCTCCTAGGAATATTTTACATCCAGAAATTATGATCTCCAGGAATAAAGTTTCTTACATCATTTAGCATTGATTCTCTTCCATATAAGTCTTGGCTGAGTTTGGTTTCCAACTATGGGATTCATGTTCAAAGCTAGAAGGAACACTAGGTTCAAACTACAAAATAACTGAATGAACACAGAGGGATGATTACCGGGGTGGTGTTTGTGTGTGTTTGTGAGTGCATCTGTGTGTAATGTGTATTCTGATGGTCCACATCTGGTATTAACACGGCTCATAAAAACATCTTCTACAGCATCTTTTAGGGGGCCAAACAATGTTTTACTGTCTCTGCCTGAAAACTATGAAAAGTTGTCTTTTGTACATCAGTACAGGATATGACAAAATTGGTTTGGGCTACTGTTAGTTACTTCTCATAATCCGCCTATTCTCTAATCATTCAAGCCCAGAGCTATAGTTCCTGGTACTTGACTATAAAATCATGTATATAACACATGGAGAAAGATGTTACCCACAAGGCTTAAAAAAAAAAATAGATCCTCAGTTTTAACACTTGTCAGAAGTATTAGCACTTATCACATGGTTCATTGCTATTTAAATAAGGCACTTATGTCTGGGTCCATGTACTATAAATGTGACTTGACCCAGAAAACTATTCCTCCTGGAGAATATGTGTAATATCAGCCCAAAAAGCACTTGGATACTTTGCTGTGACAATACTCAAATCTTGGGGCAAGATTTGAAACCAGAGCCATGCATTTCCATTGGTCAGTAATTCCCAGACACATTTTTGGATGACACTCAGAGACCTGCCTTAAGCCTCAGCCCTTTTCCATTTGGCTAATTTTCCTGCACCTGTTAAAATCGTCCTGCATGCCGAGCGTTTGCAGAATCATGACTCTGTGCATGATTAAAACATGGGTCTGTCCCACCAGACTGCCTGCCTTTATTTTCCACTGCCCTGGGTGCACTAAAATGGACTAAATACTCAGTGGTAAGAGGTATTATGTTATAGATGGTGCTACTCTGCTAAGATGAATCTCTGAGGCTCTGGTATAGCTCTGTTCTTGTAATGGCTACTGTAGCAGGAATGAGTTCAGCCACAAATAACAGAAAATCTAAAAGTTGTTTAAAAAGGGGAGGCTTTACTTTTCCTGCACAACAAGAAGCCTGGGGGTAGGCAGTCCAGACCAGCCCCACAGGGACCCAGAATCTCATTCCATTGAGATTTTTACACACTGTCTTTTGTCCTCATAGTTTTCAGATCATGATCACCAGATGGCTATTGCTCTTCCAGGCTTCAGGCTTCAAGTCTCAGCCTTGAAGAAGGGGCAGGAGGAAAGGGCAAAATGTCTTTCTCTGCATGTATCTCTGTCTTTCTAATTAGTAAGGAAGAGACAGTCTGTCCTGAGACTTCTACTTACATCTCACTGGCCTGATTGGGATACATGGCCATCCTAGCTTCAGGGGATACAGAGAATAGGAGAGGAGATTTTACTCTCAAACGTAGTCAGGATCTGTTAGTAAGGAAGAGTGGGGTAACGTGTTTTGGGGTGGGCACAGCTGCTTGATGTTCCAGTGTGCCGGGTAGCACCCATTAGCAGGTCTTCAGATCTATTCTCTGTCCTTCTCCACCCTGCTCTCTGCCCCAGGGCTTGATCTTTATGACTTCATTCATTTTTATGGCATCACTGACTCAATGGACATGAGTTTGAGCAAACTCTGGGAGGTAGTGAAGGACAGGGAAGCCTGGCGTGCTGCAGTCCATGGGGTTTATTAAAAGAGTTGGACAAAGAGTTGGACACAACTGAGTGACTGAACACAACAACTTTCTTATGTCAGGTTCTCTAGAGTGGGGGTGTGGGGCAGATGGGGAATGAGAAGGAGTCTCATAAGAAAGTGGTTTCATGTGATATGATCCTAGGGGAAGCATTGGAGCATATATTATGACGCAGGATCTTTTCAACCTTGAGGCAAGGGAGCAGGGTTTGTGTAGCACTTTCCCAGTCAGTCATAGAAGATGTGTAACTCCCAGGAGCCTCTAGGTAAGGTGACCTCAATCACCTAAGGGTAATCCCCTTAAGAAGGGAACAGGGGTAAGCCTTCACTTACCTGCAGCCACTGGGAACGGACACACCAACCAAATCTTTGAGACAGATTTCAGTGTTGTAACCAACAGCTTCTATGTGACCCTTCTGGCTTCCCTTGGATTTGGCCAGTGGGAAGGTAGGGCAGGTTATCAGCAAGAGGGAAGAGACGGAGGTCAGGGTGTTTATTCCCTTGGCTTCCTCCCTGCTAAGGTTCTTCCCAAGAACTGTCCAGTATATAAGAAAACGTCATTTCAAGACTGATAAAGCAATTAGACTCTATGTAGAACAGACACAAGGCACGCTAGAAGAATTAAGCTAAACAAAAAAATTCTCAAAAAGTGAATCATGGGCTTTCACAGATAATAAAAGTAATTTTGAATTTGTTCTCTTCACAGTTATTGGATATGGAAAAACCAAAACAGCTATCTCAGTTTTTAAGTGACTATTATTTTTTTTCAATTTAGAAAAGCATTTTCACCCTAAACTGTATAATAAGTAACAACATATAAAACAAGAGACATTTCTTAAAATGTATAGGAGAAATAAGGTCATGGAAATATTTTCATGACTGTGAAGAAGATTCACATATAAATAATTCCCAAACAGATTTCTGGAAAGACTGTTTTCCAGACATTGTAGATCAGGTATAGCCATGACTGAAGAGAGAGCTGAAAAAAAACTTAGCAATGTACTACATTTAAAATCTCAAAATAATATCCTGATATTGCAAAAATTTAAAGCAGAACTTAAATACTGTGTGGACCTGGTTATTGCTTTAAGAAGAGGCAAAATTGCTGTATAGCTGATAGTAATTTATATGCTACATTTAAAATATTTTGCAATAACCTCTGTGATAATTTATTATATATGATCTCATTATAGTGTTTAAAAGTGATTTGTAAAATTCATGGTTAATTTCCAAATATAAGGAATGCCTTTAAAATGTCATAAAAAGTTCAGGTGCAACTTTCAGAAAAATGAAGATTCTGTGAGTAGAAATTAATATGATCTATTGAAGAGCTACAATGTCTTGAGAAAGAAAGGCTAGTCTGTTGTTGCTAGAAATAGGACCCAAATTATGTAAAAATATTGATTATAAAATATCAATATATTTGCTTGAAATGAAGGCAAAAATAAATTTTATCAAAAGTATATAATATTTAATGAATTATGTATCTCTTAATTTTATGATTTGTTCCAGCAGAATAGACCTAACGAGAGCATTCAGACAAGATCAATAATAATTCAAGGACTTCCCTGATGGCCCAGTGGTTAAGAATATGCTGGGGAACATGGGTTCAGTCCCTGGTCTGGGAAGATTCCACATGCCATGGGGCAGCTAAGCCTAAGCACCACCATTACTGAGCCCATTACTAGAGCTTATGCGCCACCACAAGAGAAGCCACTGAAACTAGAAGCCCACCCACAGCAGCTAGAGACAGCCCTCATGTAGCCAAAGATAAATAAATAATTTAAAATAATAATAATTCAACTAAGCTATCTTTACTACTTTGCTGATTTACAGTCGTAGATGGTGACTGCAGCCATGAAATTAAAAGACGCTTACTCCTTGGAAGGAAAGTTATGACCAACCTAGATAGCATATTCAAAAGCAGAGACATTACTTTGCCAACAAAGGTTCGTCTAGTCAAGGCTATGGTTTTTCCTGTGGTCATGTATGGATATGAGAGTTAGACTGTGAAGAAGGCTGAGCGCTGAAGAACTGATGCTTTTGAACTGTGATGTTGGAGAAGACTCTTGAGAGTCCCTTGGACTGCAAGGAGAACCAACCCGTCCGTTCTAAAGGAGATCAGCCCTGGGATTTCTTTGGAAGGAATGATGCTAAACTGAAACTCCAGTACTTTGGCCACCTCATGTGAAGAGTTGACTCATTGGAAAAGACTCTGATGCTGGGAGGGATTGGGGGCAAGAGGAGAAGGGGACGACAGAGGATGAGATGGCTGGATGGCATCACTGACTCGATGGACATGAGTCTGAGTGAACTCCGGGAGTTGGTGATGGACAGGGAGGCCTGGAGTGCTGCGATTCATGGGGTCGCAAAGAGTCGGATACGACTGAGCGACTGATCTGATCTGATCTGAAATGTACATATGTGAGTATATATATACAGATACATATACATACACATATACATATATGCTATGCTATGCTAAGTCGCTTCAGTCGTGTCCGACTCTGTGCGACCCCATAGACGGCAGCCCACCAGGCTCCGTTGTCCCTGGGATTCTCCAGGCAAGAATACTGGAGTGGGTTGCCATTTCCTTCTCCAGTGCACGAAAAGAGAAAAGTGAAAGTGAAGTCTCTCAGTCGTGTCCGACTCTTAGTGACCCCATGGACTGCAGCCTACCAGGCTACTCTGTCCATGGGATTTTCCAGGCAGCAGTACTGAAGTGGGGTGCCATTGCCTTCTCCTATATATATATATATAGATAGATAGATAGATAGATAGATCCTGTTTCTATTAGGGTCCACTTATCAAGGTAGGAGGACAGAATATGTTTTATTGATGAATTATTAGCTTGATGAATAAACTTCAAATATTAGACGTGTGTTACGTCATCCTCCATTTTCTGTTTTGCTCTAGGCCCACAAATGCTAGAGGCAGCACCTGCCTCTCTTTGCTATTCAAGGCAGTTTGAACACTTGACCTCTGCCAGCACTCCATGAAGTTTCAGACACTGCAGCAAATTTTGTTTTGTCAACACTGAAGTGAGGATGGTATAGAACTTATTTAACAAGGTAGTTAACTTTTCTCTTTTCAATAGTTTGAATAATTGAAATAATACTATATAGACTCAGAGTAAAGGCTTTAAAGTCCAATATGAGTTTAAAATATGACCCCCATGAGTTATTATCTAAGTAGATAAGGTCAAATTCATTCTTTTGTCTTCAATTTCCATCTCTTAAATAAAGATAATTTTGTTACTTCTTTAGGCTGTTGTGAAGGCTAATAGCCTTTAGCCCAGTAAATAGTTCTTCTATAGTAAGCTGTTACCTGTTGTCATTGTTATGCCAACAAAGCACATAGCTAAGCAGCACACACAGCAGGCCTGCCAAAGCAACATCCTGGGAAGAAATCTTGGTGACGGGGACAGCAGCAGATGTGTGGGACTCTGGTCATCCATGTACTCCTGGGCGGACCCAGAGGTCTATCCAAACCAAGTCTATCTAAGTCTTCCAGCCCTGGAAGAAAGACTCTGTCCTGGTAGAGTGCAGGTTGTGAGGGGTGTTGAACAGCATGATTATAGAACATCCACCCATTGCCTGACCTGAACACGGGCTGGGATGATACCAGGGTGGTGTCACAGGGTGGAGGGACCTTTGCCCCGGTCTTACTTTGCCAGCAGATGAGTCCACAGCTGGGGAGTAAGAGCAGTAGCCCCAGCTCTGGTTCCATCAAGGGACTGGGTCCCAGTGGAGCCGAATGACAAGGCAGGATTGCTGGGGAGGTTGCCACATCCGCATTTCTGTTCAATGAAGCTCTGCTCCTCATCTGATGTGATGAGGAGGGTGGTGGACAGGGCTGTGGCAAGTTTTCTCGGAGCTGGGCAGGTGGTCAGTTCCTCCTGTTGGGAGGCCAGCCTGCTGGGGACCACTCTTTTATCCCTCAAATATTATTGCTAATACATGTATCTAGTTTAATGATGATAAGATGAGTTCATGTTTCATTGGCCACCACTTCCATTTTAAGACTGTCTGTAAACTTGAATAATAATTCTCACTGATAGATATATAATCCATGTAAGTGTGTGTGAGGGGGCTTCCTTAATACAGGGATACATTTAATTATAGTCTTTAGATGATCTTTAAAAAGCAAAGTCCAGTTTTAAGTGTATGCATTTTATGAGAAAAGAAAAGAAGTCACAAATAATTATAACAAAAATATCCTACAAAGAAAGGAAAATGGTCATGTATTTCATTATGCATTTATAGCAGAATAAAAATTATCCTAAAATGCCATATTTTGAGATATTAATAGAAAAATGATCTGATTATGGACTTTGCTTTTTCATTCTCTCTTCACATAAGAACTCAGTACAACTAATTAATCATACATACAAACACACACAATATGATTCAAGGAAATGATCTTTTATGTGCCAAAATTCCACCCCAAATTGCAAATACAAACCTTTAGCCAACAAGAGTTTATTTATAAGACTCAGATAGCCTGTTCACTGTGTCATCTCTAGCAGGCAGCTGCAAACCACTAATGACACAGAAGAGAAATGAAAAAGAATCAGTGTGGAATAGCTTAACAACACTGCATTGCAAACTGATGACATGTATGTGTTGTTCCCTTAGAGAGTGTAATAAATGTGGTTGAAAATTCCACGTGCTCTGGTCCTAGGAGATGCCAAAACAGAATCCTCGTGCTCATTTTTTATTGATGTTTGTGAAATTGTTAGACTGCTTTTTCAAAGAGAAAAGCTAGAGTTTTTTTGGAGGGTATTCAGGTATCTTCCTGCGAGAAATGTCAACTTCATTTTAGTGCTTCAAAGAATAGGGAGTTAATATTGGATGATTTGCTTCTTTATGGAACTCAGACACATAGTCTGAGAGCTGTTCCAGGTCCACAGATTGCCCTTGTCCCTGCCACAATCCAGTGTTGTTCCTGAAGCGACACAACCTACCCTTGACCAAGTCAGAACTGATATGACAGAGAAATTGTGGAGGATTCGACTTTATACATCTAAGCATCATAGCTGCACCCCTAGTGTGTTTCATCCTAGGGCAGAAGTGGTTGAGGGATGCTGCCGGTCTTGGATAGGTGAAAATAAGCAGAGTGAGCTGTTGTTGGACAGCATCACCAGGACTAGAACTTAACACTGGTGGTGGTGGTGGTGGTGGTTTAGTTGTTAAGTCATGCCCGACTCTTGTGACTCCATGGACTGTAGCCCACCAGCTTCCTCTGTCCATTAGATTTTCCAGGCAAGAGTACTGGAATGGGTTGCCATTTTCTTCTCCAGGGGATCTTCCTGACCCAGGAATTGAACTTTGGTCTCCCTTACTATAGGTGGTCTTCTTCATTATAGGCAGATTCTTTACTGACTGAGTCACCAAGGAAGCCCAGAACTTAACACCATAGCTCTTTTTTTCCCCCAAGTTTGGCTATATTGGGTCTTAGTTGCATCATGTGGGATCTTTTGTTGAAGTGATGGACTCTCTAGTTGTGGCTCAGTGGTTGTGCCATCTGGCCTTAGTTGCTCCTGGGCATGTGGAATGGTAATTCCCCAAGCACAGATTAAACCCACGTCCTACGCATTACGAGACAGATGCTTGACCTCTGGACCACCAGGGAAGTCCCAGCACTATAGCTGGTAATCATTTGTCCTGATTCAACATATCTCCTCCCAGTCTTTTGCCTCATCTTCTCACTGACCCTCTTGCTTCATCTTATGCTGCCTAAAGAACATTGGCTTTGTGTACTGTTCTTTGGGTTTCCCTGATGGCTCAGATGGTAAAGAATCTGCCTGCAATGCAGGAGACTGGGGTTCGATCCCTGGATTGGGAAGAACCCCTAGTGAAGGAAATGGCTACCCACTTCAGTATTCTTGCCTGGAGAATTCCATGGACAGGGGATGCTGGTGGGCTACAGTTGATGGGTTGCAAAGAGTTGGACACAACTGACACTTTGTTATTCACTGCCCGTTCAGTTTAGAATATCTGATCCTGGCCACTCCCTCTCCCTCTTTCACTCATGAGCTATGCTTTGCCCTCCAAGTCCTGGCTTTGGCCACTCCCTCTTCCTCTTTCACTCATGAGCTATGCTTTGCCCTCCAAGTCCTGGCTTTGAGTCCTGATTTGCATCCCACTGTCCCAGTCACAGCACTGCCTGCTTGCACTGACACGGCTCTACTGGGACAAGGAGACTTAATACCTCAGTGTCTTACTGTCTCACATATTTGAGTCTCTCATTCAGAGCAGTTTTTATAAATGATAAAATTCTTACAAGAGTTAGGTAAATATTTAAGCAGGGATGAAATGAAGTCCAAGAATTTTCTCTTTCTTGCTCATGACCTGCCTTACACTATTAGAAATGAAATGGGCTTAAGATCCAGAGGGCAGCCCTAAACAGCCTCTAAAAATGAAAATAAATATTAGGAATTTTAATGTTTATAATCATTGTTAATAAAAGTAGAGCATATTCATTTCAAAGCACAGCCTATGCTAGCAATTACTTTCACATTTGTATAACAATTGACATTACCACAAAGTGTATTTTGACATTGAACAAGGAATAATTTTTAAAAATGTGTGTGAGAGAAAGGACAAATCAAAATAGCACAAGGAACAGATACTTATTTATGTCTATAGGTTAACAGAGAGCTACAGGCCGAAGAAAGTTTTCTGAAAAGACCAACACACTGCAAAGACTTCCATGAAGTTTGAGTTATTCTAGGAGAGGACATCCGCACTGAATTCCTGAAGAAATCAATAAAATAGCACCATTGGGCTTACCTGTGGCTAAGTGATAAAGAATCTGCTTGCCAAAGCAGGAGACACAGGTTTGATCCCTGATCCGGGAAGATCCCACGTGCCACAGAACACCTAAGCCCGTGCATCGTAACTGTTGAGTCTGTGCTCTAGAGCCCAGGAGCCACAACTCCTGAACCCATGTGCCGTGATTGCTGAAGCTCACGCCCTAGAGCCTGTGCTCTGCAACAAGAGAAGCCACGACAATGAGAAGCCCACACACCACAACTAGAGAGTAGCCCGTGCTTGCTGCAACTAGAGCAAGCCTGCAAGCAGCAGTGAAGACCCAGTGGAGCCAAAAAACAATCAAAATACATAAATTAAATAAGGATGGTGAGACCTATTTTTCAGGGTTATTATGAACATCACCAGAGAGTCAACACTGAAAACAGATTGACTATGTTCTTTGCAGCCAAAGGTGGAGAACCTCTATACAGTCAGCAAAAACAAGATCGGGGGCTGACTGTGGCTCAGATCGTGAACTCCTTATTGCCATATTCAGACTTGAAGAAAGTAGGGAAAACCACTAGACCATTCAGGTATGATCTAAATCAAATCCCTTACAATTATACAGTGGAAGTGAGAAATAGATTTAAGGGACTAGATCTGATAGACACAGTACCTGATGAACTATGAAGAGAGGTTCGTGACTTTGTGCAGGAGACAGGGATCAAGACCATCCCCAAGAAAAAGAAATGGAAAAAAGCAACATGACCGTCTGAAAGAAGAGAAGTGAAAAGCAAAGGAGAAAAGGAAAGGTATACCCTTTTGAGTGCAGAGTTCCAAAGAACAGCAAGGAGATATAAGAAAGCCTTCCTCAGTGATCAGTGCAAAGAAATAGAGGAAAACAATAGAATGGGAAAAACTAGAGATCTCTTCAAGAAAATTAGAGCTACCAAGGGAATATTTCATGCAAAGATGGGCTCAATAAAGTACAGAAATGGTATGGGCCTAACAAGCAGAAGATATTAAGAAGATGTAACAAGAATACACAGAAGAACTATACAAAAAAGATCTTCACGACCCACATAATCACGATGGTATGCTAGAGCCAGACATACTAGAATGTGAAGTCAAATGGGCCTTAGGGAGCATCACTATGAACAAAGCTAGTGGAGGTGATGGAATTCCAGTTGAGCTATTTCAAATCCCAGAAGATGATGCTGTAAAAGTGCTGCACTCAATATGCCAGCAAGTTTGGAAAAGGCAGAGGAACCAGAAATCAAATTGCCAACATCTGCTGGATCATGGAAAAATCAAGAGAGTTCCAGACAAAACATCTACTTCTGCTTTATTGACTATGCCAAAGTGTTTGACTGTGTGGATCACAAAGAACTGTGGAAAACTCTTCAAGAGATGGAAATACCAGACCACCTGATCTGCCTCTTGAGAAATCTGTATGCAGGTCAGGAAGCAACAGTTAGAGCTGGACATGAAACAACACACTGGTTCCAAATAGGAAAAGGAGTACATCAAGGCTGTATATTGTCACCCTCCTTATTTAACTTCTATGCAGAGTACATTATGAGAAATGCTGGGTTGGATAAAGCACAAGCTGGAATCAAGATTGCTGGGAGGAATATGCAGATAACACCACCTTTATGGCAGAAAGAAAAAAAGAACTAAAGAGCCTCTTGATGAAAGTGAAAGAAGAGAGTGAAAAAGTTGGCTTAAAGTTCAACATTCAGAAAACTAAGATCATGGCATCTGGTCCCATCACTTTATGGCAAATAGATGGGGGAAACAGTGGAAACGGTGGCTGACTTTATTTTGGGGGGCTCCAAAATCACTGCAGATCATGACTACAGCCATGAAATTAAAAGATGCTTGCTCCTTGGAAGAAAAGTTATGACCAACCTAGACAGCAAATTAAAAAGCAGAGACATTACTTTGCCAACAAAGGTCCTTCTAGTCAAGGCTATGGTTATTCCAGTAGTCATATATGGATATGAGAGTTGGACCATAAAGAAAGCTGAGTGCTGAAGAATTGATGTTTTTGAACTGTGGTGTTGGAGAAGACTCTTGAGAGCCCCTTGGACTGCAAGGAGATCCAACCAGTTCATCCTAAAGGAGATCAGTCCTGGGTGTTCCTTGGAAGGATAATGCTGAAGCTGAAACTCCAATATTTTGGTCACCTGATGCAAAGAACTGACTGATTTGAAAAGACCCTCATGCTGGGAAAGATTGAAGGTGGGGGGAGAAGGAGACAACAGAGGATGGGATGTTTGGATGGCATCACTGACTCAATGGACATGAGTTTGAGTAAACTCTGGGAGTTCATGTTGGACAGGAAGGCCTGTCGTGCTGCAGTCTGTGGGGTCACAAATAGTCGGACATGACTGAGCAACTGAACTGAACTGATGAACATCAATTAACCAGTATATGTGCTAGTTGCCTAGTAGATGTGCATTTTCAATGTAGTTTTTATTATTCCTGGCAAAGGACTTTAACTCACTTCATATAAGATTGTATGAGAGAATAGAAATTTTCTAGATAGTAAAATTTCATCCCTGAAGCCAGTCTTTTGATAAGCTGTTTTCAAGTCTCTTAGAATGCCAACAATTCCTTTTTCTTTCTTGGGAAACTCAGTAAATACTAATGAACAAGTTAATGAAAAAATGAATGGATAAAGAGAAAACTACAGACTTACATGTTATATGAAAAGATTTTCTCTCAGTATATGCATGAAATACGTTTTTCCATCCTAAATTTTGTCATAGTGGCATCCAGAAAACAGAACACTTTTGATTTTTCAGGGTTGTTTTTTCACACCAAACTAATATGGAGACGACAGAGGATGAGATGGTTGGATGGTGTCACTGACTCAATGGACATGAGTTTGAACAAACTCCAGGAGACGGTGAAGGACAGGTAAGTCTGGTGTGCTGCAGTCATTGGGGTCACAGAGTTGGACACGACTGAGCAACTGAAGAGCAACAAATAATTTCTTTATAGTTGTTTTTCCTTCTTCACTCTAAGGTCTCTGTACATGTCTATAAACAAGTGAAATTACCTATACATTAGCAAATGTTGTGTCCTTGAATGATTCTAAGTTGAGAATCTTGGTAATGAAATCTTGTGCATAGGAGGGTATTTAGCTTAACAACTGTGGCATTCTATTACATATTTGGGTTTATTTTGTTCCCTTAAGTCTCCTTTTCTCCTAAAATAATATTTCTAGCTGACATTATGATTCTTAATTATAATTCTTTGTAAGCAAGGCAAATCAATGATGAGCTAACAATTTAAAAAGTGTTCATTTTAAGCAAAGAAATGACTGTAATTGCTAAAATGTGTCCCTAGTTTATTAGTGTCATTGACAACAGGACAGACCAAAATGATACAATTTATACACGTGTGCGCCTGCAATAGAATCATGACAACCATTAATTTGTGTAAGTGATGGATATATCCCCAAATCAAAACTATGTTAAATATCCAAATGTGGCCAAATATGTGCAGATTGGGGCTATGACATATACTTTTATGAGTCTGGAGATCTAATTTATGAACATTGTTACAAGGTTTTTAATGGAGTGAAAATGAAGTCAGATTAAACTTCTTCCTGATGATATTAAAGTTGCAATGACAACACATAGACTAATAAACGTTATCTTTTAAGTAATTAATGTCCCATCAAAGCCCTTTTAATTCGAATCAAATTGTAATTGGAAATGTTTTGGACACTGAAGAAAATTGTAGTAACTCAGAATATAGAACACACAATTGATTCAATATCCAAATTTTAAGCAGTTAGTTTCTGAAAAAGCACTGTATCCATTGCTGAAGAATACAAGAGTTTGGAATAAGGTAAAGTCTTTAAAATCCAGGGATTCACAAAATACTAAGGTGTTATTGTGAAATATAACATCATTTTATGTAACACAAAGAAGTAGAAAAAACAAAACTGCCAAGCAATTTTAAGATGTCACTGCATTGGCTTTAAGATGTTTCAGAGACGTTAAGTGTGAAAAGCTATTTATCCTGCTGCTGCTGCTGCTAAGTCGCTTCAGTCGTGTCCGACTCTGTGCGACCCCATAGACAGCAGCCCACCAGGCTCCCTGGGATTCTCCAGGCAAGAACACTGGAGTGGGTTGCCATTTCCTTCTCCAATGCATGAGAGTGAAAAGTGAAAGTGAAGTCGCTCAGTCGTGTCTGACTCTTAGCGACCCCATGGACTGTAGCCCACCAGGCTCCTCCATCCATGGGATTTTCCAGGCAGCAGTACTGGAGTGGGGTGCCATTGCCTTCTCCGGCTATTAATACTAGAATTGGTGAAATATTATATTTGAGAACTCTAATGTAAGCTAAGCAGTAATAAGAGCTGTAGAAAAGGTGCAACATACTCTGAGAACAAAGAGGGAAATATTAATTTTGACCAGATAAGAAAAGGCTTATAAAGAAGAAACAGTTGCGTGAGTCCTTGAGAGAGGACTAGAGTTTAGCCATGTGCAGAATGGTTGGATAAGACAGCATTCTCAAAAGAGCACACAGCTGCTTAAAGGTTTGGAGAACCTCAGGAATCACATAAAAATAGGCCACCTGGGAAATAATGCGAAACAAGTAAAACATGTGAAAAATTAGAAATTTTGACTAGGGTATTGAGAGACAATAGAGGTGCTGGGGGAGAAGGCAATGGCACCCCACTCCAGTACTCTTGCCTGGAAAACCCCATGGACGGAGGAGCCTGGTAGGCTGCAGCCCATGGGGTCGCTAGGAGTCAGACACGACTGAGCAACTTCACTTTCAGACATTGAAGAAGGAAATGGCAACCCACTCCAGTGTTCTTGCCTGGAGAATCCCAGGGACGGGGGAGCCTGGTGGGCTGCCATCTATGGGGTCACACAGAGTCGGACACGACTGAAGCGACTTAGCAGCAACAGAGGTGCTGGGCCATATGAAAAATTTCAAAGGATTTGGTTAAAAACCCATTATCTGACTCTCCTGAACTTATCAGCACACCAAATTGTTAAAAGGTGGAAAAATTGGTCTTAGGAAGACTAAAGATGAAAATTTCTTTGGAGGGGCTTGTATTGGGGGACTTCTCCATGTAGGAAATTTATTGAGGGGCCTTTAATGGACCACTCAGACAGCTTCAATTGTGTGCCCTATAGTTGAGGATATAGTGGCCTAGTTCTAGACTCTGCCCGGTGGTCTTTGTCGCCAAGTGGAGAGTTACATCTGGGATAAGCCAATCAGATGCTTATCCATTTGAAGGACCGGACATGGAAATTTAGATAGGGTCATTATTTTAAAATGGATCCTGCCCAGAAGGTGGCCTTACAAAGTAGACTCTAGCTGTGAGAAACTGTGGGAGAGCCCTGGAAGCTGAAAGGACATTGGGATAGCCAGCTGAAGCAGAGCCCCTGCTTCCATGAGGAAATTTACATTCAAAGGAAGAGGCAGCTTTAGATACCCATCAGGACCAGGAAGCATCAGCCATTTGATCTTAGCGTGAGTCAGGTCAGCACTTCCTTCCCTTTACCTCCCTTTCCTACTCCAGGTCTGACCTTAGCATGGCCAGAAACAGCAGTTGACTGATGAAGGAGGACGTGAAAGACACAAAAGGATAATTTCTTCTCCCTTTTCTCCTGGAAGCAGTAATTTATCCCAGGACCCAGCTTAGGGGAAGAAAAGAAATTTAACTTAACATTAAGTTTAGAGTTTTGATTGGTATATTCAACTGGCAGATTTAGTCACTGGATTCAGATTATATTTATAACTTAAAGAGAGTAAAGGAAAGAATAGATTCAAGAGGGGAGAAAAAAAGGGTCCTGAGATTGTCTGTGTTTGTATTTGGGACAAGAGAAGGAATACTCATACTGATCAGTTTTAAAGAGATGGTGAAAGAAAAAAAGCAAGCTTATGGTCCATTAATTTTGATGTTCAACAGGCAGATTACAGAAGGCAGGTTACAGAGGAGTTTGGACCAAATGGTATAAGGCTTAGCTACCAGACCAATAATTCTGAATTTTATTCTCTAAACTGATGGAGATACATCACAGGTTTTTGAGCAGGGGACTGACTGATTGGATCACATCTGTTTGTTATAGTTTCAGTTCTTTGCAGTAAAGTATATATACTTCCTTGGAGAAGGCAATGGCACCCCACTCCAGTACTCTTGCCTGGAAAATCCCATGGACGGAGGAGCCTGGTGGGCTACAGTCCATGGGGTCGCTAAGAGTCAGACACGACTGAGCGACTTCACTTTCACTTTTCACTCTCATGCATTGGAGAAGGAAATGGCAACCCACTCCAGTGTTCTTGCCTTAAGAATCCCAGGGACAGGGGAGCCCGGTGGGCTGCCGTCTATGGGGTCGCATAGAGTCGGACACGACTGAAGCGACTTAGCAGCAGTAGCAGCAGCATATATACTTCCTTACATTGGTTGCTTACAGAGGGCTGTGTTAATTTTATTGGTCCTGTATAACTTTTAGTACTGAAAGTGCACATTTCACTCTTTTGATGAGGTTGATCTTAAACCTAAGTAAATCACATAAGCCATCATAGTAATTGGGGTGTCATTAAAAAGTCATATGAAAAGACCAAATATTATAAATAAAACTTGCAATAACTGAACAACATATAGAACAGAAAAACAAATGTTCATCTAAACAAAATGGATGACATAATGGTTAATGATGAGCATGATAATGCTGTGTAACGAAACTTGTGAATTCATAGAGTCATGCAACTATAAGCTTTTACTTAGTGGGTTGGCTGATCTAGGCTGGGCCCAGCTGGTGTAACTGAGCTCTGCTTCGTGTGTTTCTCTTCTTCCTCAGGGGCTGGCAGGTTATCCCAGATGTATCATCTCACAGCTATTGTAGAGATGCAAGAACACAGGTAGAAACACAAAAAGAGCTTTTATAACCTTAAGTCATGATAGGCCTGCGAATACTCCAGAGGTCAGAGAAAGCCATGCAGCCAAATCTAAGTTAATCAGAGAGGAAATATCTCAAATTTTCAATGTAAGTAACTGCAGAGTCACTTAATTGGGCCATGGGCCATCCAGACGTTTAGTCAGATATTATTCTGCTGTGTCTATGTGGGTGTATCTGGATGACATTAATATTTCTTTTTTGTTTGTTTATTTATTCATTTAGCTGTGTTGGATTGTAGTTGCAGCGCGTGGCATCTTTGTTGTATCATGTAGGATTTTTCATTGCAGAGCGTGGATTCTCTAGTTGTGGTGCGCAAGGTCAGTAGTTGCAGCATAAAGGCCCAGTTGCCCCAAGGCACTTGGGATCCTAGTTCCCCAATCAGGGATTGAACCCATTTCTGCTGTATTGCTAGGCAGATTCTTAACCACTGGACCATGAGGGAGGTCTCAACATTAATATTTGAATTGGACTTTTAAACATAACAAAGGAGTTGAATAGAGAGAAGGGTGAAGAATTCAAGGCATTAAAGTGATCTACCCAGGAGAAAAAACAAAGAGAATGTTCAAAATACAATACACAGACACACACATGCAGGCACATACATGTATGCTATCAACTACCTTGTATTATCAATAATACCAGCAGTAGTTTTTCTATATACTGTTAGACAGGATGGGGGAGAAGGCAATGGCACCCCACTCCAGTACTCTTGCCTGGAAAACCCCATGGGCGGAAGAGCCTGGTAGGCTACAGTCCGTGGGGTCTCGAAGAGTTGGACACGACTGAGTGACTTCAATTTCACTTTTCACTTTCATGCATTAGAGAAGGAAATGGCAACCCACTCCAGTATTCTTGCCTGGAGAATCCCAGGGACAGAGGAGTGTGGCGGGCTGCCATCTATGGGGTCGCACAGAGTTGGACACGACTGAAGCAACTTAGCAGCAGCAGCAGCAGACAGGATGGGAGACTTGAGCCCTTCTTTGTGAAAAGCCAAATGAAAATTGAGAAGGAAACCTTCTGTTCTTCAAGAGTAGCCAAATTAAGGCAAGTTCAGGCAGGTAAGAGTGGAGACAAAGGATATTTTTGTGTGTGTGTGGTTTTTTTTCCCCTATATTCATGTCTAGCTCTCACCAAACCCTCCTCTGAGAAATTAGGTCTTATTCATTGAATGTGCAGCCTGTAATTTCTGGTTAAACATGGATAAGTGCCCCCTGGAATAATACCAAGACCCTTTGACTCTTAGTTCCACCTGCCACTAAAAGGTCGTCTTTCCTACCAAAGAATATCTCTCTTCCACGGTTTCCCATCTGAGTAAATCACACTACCATTCTCCAAGATGCCTTAGCCCAAACCTGAAAATTACCTTCAACACTTCCATTTTCTTATCTCACCACAGTCCATTAATCACAAGCAAGTCAGCGCCCCCTTCTAAACATCTCTTCCATCCATTCACTCCTTTCCACCACACTGCACCCCCACCATCTCTCCAAACTCAGCCCCTGCATCTTTCCAATCCATTCTCCTGGCCAAAGTCAGAATTAGATTTTGTAATAGCAAAACTAATTATGCCACTCCCTTGATTTGACCTTTCAGTGGTCTTCCAGTACTTTTCAGATTAAAAAAAAACAAAACAAAAAAACAATAATTAATGAAACCAGGCCTCCAAAACTGCTCATTCTGGCCCCTGCCCCTCTCTCCTCATGCTGATCTTCTCTCAGTTGCTCCAACCTCCGTCAAGTTTCTCTCCTCAGGCATGTGCTTTCCTTCCTTGGCAGGATACACTCCCTTCTGCCCCTCCTAACTGGCAAAAACATACTTATTCATCTTTCAGAATACTATCTATCCTAGACTGCTCTGGCTGTTGTAAGAGCTCTGACAAAATGTGGTCCACTGGAGAAGGGAATGGCAAACCACTTCCGCATTATTGCCTTGAGAACCCCATGAACAGTATGAAAAAGCAAAAAGATCTGACATGGAAAGATGGACTCCCCAGGTTGGCAGGTGCCCAATATGCTACTGGAGAAGAGTGGAGAAATAGCTCCAGAAGGGATGAAGAGGTTGAGCTGAAGCGAAAACAACACCCAGTTGTGGATGTGTCTGGTAGGGAAAGTAAAGTCCGATGCTGTAAAAAACAATACTGCATAGGAACCTGGAGTGTTAGGTCCATGAGTCAAGGTAAATTGGAAGTGGTCAAATAGGAGATGGCAAGAGTGAACATCGACATTTTAGGAATCAGTGAACTAAAATGTACTGGAATGGGTGAATTTAATTCAGATGACCATTATATCTACTACTACAGGCAAGAATCCCTTAGAAGAAATGGAGTAGCCTTCAGAGTCAACAAAAGAATCCAAAATGCAGTCAGAATACTACAAGCTGGGTTTATTTTTCCACAGCTCTGGAGGCTGGAAGATCAAGGATTCCTTTCTGATGAGACCTCTGTCCTTGACTTGCAGGCAGCTACCTTCTCACTGTGTCCTCAGATGGCCTTTTCTCTGGGAAGGCATTCTTCTTTCTGGTCTTTCTCTTCTTATAAGGACATCAGTCCTGTTGGAGCAGGGCCCCACCCTTATAACCTCATTTTACCTTAAAGGCTCCTTAAAGACTCTGTCTCCAAGTACAGTCACTCTGAGTGTTATAACTTCAACACATGAATTTAGGGGATACAGTTCAGTCTGTAACACCATCCAAATACTTCCTCAAATATTCACAGGTTAATCAGAACTCTCATATATATGTTCAAAATTAGAAATAGTTTTAAAGTTATTTTGTTAATCATAGTCTCCCTAGAAGAATATAAGCTTCATGAGGACAGATACATTGTGTATCTTCTTTGCCAATTTGTCACCAATGCCCAACAGAATATCTTGCACATAGTAAGTGTTAGTCACTCAGTCATATCTGACTCTTGGCAACTCCATGGACTGTAATCAACCAAACTCCTCTGCCCATAGAATTCTCCAGGCGAGGATACTGGAGTGACTAGCCATTCCCTTCTCCAGGGGATCTTCTTGACCCAGGGTTTGAACCTGGGTCTCCCACATTGCAGGCAGATTCTTTACTATCTGAGCCACCAGTAAGAACTCAATAAATGTTTAATAAACAAATGGATTCATACTGCCATGTTTCTGTTAAAAATATTTTGGGATGTGAGCACTGCGCGTATTAACCAGAAATCATCTCAGTCCTTGGATTTTTTTTTGGACCAGTTCAGTTCAGTTTGTCACTCAGTCATGTCCGACTCTTTGTGACCCCATGAATCGCAGCATGCCAGGCCTCCCTGTCCATCACCAACTCCCGGAGTTCACTCAGACTCACGTCCATTGAGTCAGTGATGCCATCCAGCCATCTCATCCTCTGTTGTCCCCTTCTCCTCCTGCCCCCAATCCCTCCCAGCATCAGAGTCTTTTCCAATGAGTCAACTCTTCACATGAGGTAGCCAAAGTACTGGAGTTTTAGCTCTAAAGCTAAAACTTTAGCATCATTCCTTCCAAAGAACACCCAGGGCTGATCTCCTTCAGAATGGACTGGTTGGATCTCCTTGCAGTCCAAGGGACTCTCAAGAGTCTTCTCCAACACCACAGTTCAAAAGCATCAATTCTTCGGTGCTTGGCTTTCTTCACAGTCCAACTCTCACATCCATACATGACCAATGGGAAAACCATAGCCCTGACAGACCTTTGTTGGCAAAGTAATGTCTCTGCTTTTGAATATGCTATCTAGGTTGGTCATAACTTCCCTTCCAAGGAGTAAGCGTCTTTTAATTTCATGGCTGCAGTCACCATCTGCAGTGATTTTGGAGCCCAGAAAAATAAAGTCTGACACTGTTTCCACTGTTTCCCCATCTATTTCCCATGAAGTGATGGGACCTGATGCCATGATCTTCCTTTTCTGAATGTTGAGTTTTAAGCCAACTTTTTCACTCTCCACTTTCACCTTCATCAAGAGGCTTTTTAGTTCCTCTTCACTTTCTGCCATAAGGGTGGTGTCATCTGCATATCTGGGGTTATTGATATTTCTCCCGGCAATCTTGATTCCAGCTTGTGCTTCTTCCAGCCCAGCATTTCTCATGATGTACTCTGCATATAAGTTAAATAAGCAGGGTGACATTTTACAGCCTTGACGTACTCCTTTTCCTATTTGGAACCAGTCTGTTGTTCCATGTCCAATTCTAACTGTTGCTTCCTGACCTGCATACAGGTTTCTCAAGAGGCAGGTCAGGTGGTCTGGTATTCCCATCTCTTCCTCAGTGATCAATGCAAAGAAATACAGGAAAACAACAGAATGGGAAAGACTAGAGATCTCTTCAAGAAAATTAGAGATGCCAAGGGAACATTTCATGCAAAGATGGGCTCGATAAAGGACAGAAATGGTATCCTAACAGAAGCAGAAGATATTAAGAAGAGGTGGCAAGAATACACAGAAGAACTGTACAAAAAAGATCTTCACCACCCAGATAATCATGATGGTGTGATCACTCACATAGAGCCAGACATCCTGGAATGTGAAGTCAAGTAGGCCTTAGAAAGCATCACTACGAACAAAGCTAGTGGAGGTGATGGAATTCCAGTTGAGGTATTTCAAATCCTGAAAGATGACGCTGTGGAGCTGCACTCAATATGCCAGAAATTTGGAAAACTCAGCAGTGGCCACAGGACTGGAAAAGGTCAGCTTTCATTCCAATCCCAAAGAAAGGCAATGCCAAAGAATGCTCAAACTACCACACAATTGCACTCATCTCACACGCTAGTAAAGTAATGCTCAAAATTCTCCAAGCCAGGCTTCAGCAATACGTGAACCGTAAACTTTCAGATGTTCAAGCTGGTTTTAGGAAACAGAGGAACCAGAGATCAAATTGCCAAAATCCACTGGATCATGGAAAAAACAAGAGAGTTCCAGAAAAACATCTATTTCTGGTTTACTGACTATGCCAAAGTCTTTGACTGTGTGGATCACAACAAACTGTGGAAAATTCTGAAAGAGATGGGAATACCAGACCACCTGGAGTCCATTACTCTATCCTTTTTCATCTTAGCATTCATCATAAAATATCATAATTTTCTATTGACAAGGCTACTATTCTTGAATCTAATTTAATTTTTTGATTGGAAGGAGTCCTTTTACTAAAATAATGTGTGCATAGCTCCTGAAGTCCATGGCAACAGAAGAAAGCCAGACTCGAGAAGTGACTAGACATTGAAGATGGAAAACCATTGAAAACTAAGCTCATCATCTCTTAGATTCCATGTCCCCTCTGTGTCCCTGCTCTTTTCTTTGTGTCTGTATTATTATCTTCCTAAAGATCAGCTACTTTGACTTCATCACTAAGCTGTAACTCTTGACTTTCCATGTCTTCAGTTTCAATTTCACAGAAAAAGAGACCAGGAGAAAATTTTGATTGGCTCAGCATGGATAGCTATCCATCAATGATCTCTAACCAGGGAGGCAAATTCATATAGTATGAACTTCTGTTGGGGATTTCAGATTTGGGGGTTGAGCAGCAAATCTAAGAAAAGTCAGCCTTACTGTTGACCTAAACCGCCTTTTTGTGAATTAGAAAAATCTTTCTATCCCTCACTAAGGTGTACTGTTAAATGCTAAGAAAGTTATCATAAAAGGTTTATCTGTAATAACTATGTGTATAATGACTACAAATGTTAAAAATTCTCCCTAGATTTACAAACACAAATGCAGAGATATATCTAGAAACCCTGGTTGGGGTTATAATGAACTAAGCAGACACTTTAAATAGCTTTCTGTCGTCAATATTAAAAACTGAAGCTATTATTGACAATAGTACTTCTATTTTGCAAATTGATATAGTCAAATATTGCACAAAATAAAGTTAAATTTATTATATATGATTGTAAAGAAAAAAAAGTCTTGTTTACCCCAAATATATATTGTTAAAAGGAGTTCATGGAGGTTATTTTAAAAATGCCTATGTTATACATAATTATTAAATTGCTTGTGTGTGTGCTAAGTTGCTTCAGTTGTGGTCTGACTATTCTGCAATGCCATGGACTATAGCCCACCGGGCTCCTCTGTCCATGAGATTCTCCAGGCAAGAATACTGGAGTGGGTTGCTATGCACTCCTCCAGGGGATCTTCCCAACCCAGGAATCAAACCTGCATCTCTTATGTCTCTTGCATTGGCAGGCAGGTTCTTTACCAGTTGTACCACCTGGGAAGCCCAATTATTAAATTAAAAGATAATTTTTTATTAATTTTTAATTCAAATTATCAGTCACTGGAAGGCATGCTGATTGGAATTAGAAACCCTATTATATCTGAATTTTGTGGGGTCAGAGACTGTCTCCAAATCACTTAGTGACTAAATATCACATCTAACCTCTTCCATATTGTCACCTTCTTTCTTCAAAACTCTAAATTATGAAGCTTCCTTTCAATAGTCACATTTGTTTATGACCCCCATGCTCCTTGTTATAGTTTAATATGAAGGTAACTTGCTCTGTTTTCTTTGTCTGTCTAGCAGACAATGGGGTAAGGAGCAGACATGAGTTAGTGTATGGAAAGGATAATGGAGTTGAGAAACAAGGTTCTTAATAACTGGTGGAAAAACATATGCTAGTAAATTCAAAATGTTTTGGAAAGAATGTTGACTAATGGGTAAATGAGATGATTATCAAAGGCTTCTTTTGCCTTCTGTAAACATGATTCATTTCATTACACATTCTTCAAAGAAAATAGTAGCAAGCACAATGCCATAACAACACCCAAGTACAAAATAGAGAGACCCTAATGCTGATGTGAAGGAACAGTGCATGCAAACAAGAAAAGAGTAACTGATCAAGTGAACTTAAAGTTAAAAATGCAAGTAATCAGACTAGGCTGGTTCAGGAGCTGGTGAATTCTTCTCTGAGTTTGCTCATTTTCTGTACAGCAGTCACATTATACACCAAGTTGATGTTTCTAACGCACAGACATATTTGACAGTCTTCATAACAGGCCCCTTAAATGGATTTCACTGATAAAACATGGGGAGCCGAAAATGTCCTCAAGCAGTTTGCTGGCTAAGCCTCCTGAAGTCTGAGAGTGAGAGGGTTAAGCGTTGTGATCATAAACCATACAGTAATTGCTCTCAGCCCTATTAGCAGAATGTCTCGCATAGAGTGTCATCCTGCCATTCCCCATGGGTCCTGTTCACTAACCCCTTGCATTTTGACAGTTATTATCATCCAAGCACAAAACATCATCACTGCAATGCAGAGCTAGCCGGGTAGTAATGTATCAACATCAACTTGGTTTCTGAGAATAATTACTAAAATGTTGATTTTAATTGGAACATGGGAAAGGAAAACCAACTTTTTACATTTATTTTTAAAAGATGCTAACAACGAAATTAATTTCTGTTGAGATCAGAAGAAACAAAACTACATGTATCCCTTTCTGGAAGTAATGTTAATCACATGTACAAGAAATCAGGAGTCCTTCGACATACTTCCTGTACATTCAGTTTGAAAATATTCCCCATGCCTCTAGCTCTCTTTAGGATTTTGTGACATGAAGCTCCCATACGACAAAGTTCTGTGGAAACTGATTTTTCAGCAAAATGAAATGTTTCTTCCTTCCTAACTCTGCTATGATCCCTGCATTACCAAATTCTCCCATTCATCAACATTGCTCATTTCTCCTTTATTCGTAAATAGTTCTCAGTTTGTGGACTTGGATCTATTGGCTTGTTTTTCCACTCCATCATTTTATTACACGGAGTAACTGTCTAAACAAAGAGCTTCCTGTTTAGTGAAGTTGAATCCTCATTCCTTGACCAATCAAGTAAATGTTTATTATACTCAACTTTAAAAATAACTGACCAGAATTCACTTGTCTTTTTATCCCTCACTTATTTTGAGTGGGTGCTTATAATGTTGAAAATTTGGTAGGAGCTCTCCTAGGTGCTAGAGGTACAAAGAATAACAATACACTGTGCTCTTGAAAAGCTCACTATGAGGCTATGGATTGTAGTCTGAGGCATATAATGAATTAGACAGAGCTGAGATCCTATCCCAGTGATTGTATTTATACATATCTTCCATACCCTAAAACCTCATCATAGTCCATTTACCTACCTTTGAGTAAAAAAAAAAAAAAAAAAAGACCATGAAATACTACAGAAAATGTATCATTAATAGGAGAAGAGTATTCCTGATTTCAACTTCTAGTTTAATTCAGCAGGCCAGAATAATGCTATACAATGCTTGACCCTAAATCTCAGCAGCTTAATATAATAACTAAATTAGTATCATTCACAAGACTACAGGTTAACTGGGAGGTATGTCTATGCTCTGCTAGGATCCCCATGTGCTAAAAATTAGCTATAGATTGGGTAAGCAGCTTTACTCATTTTGGCTAGACTCTTTTATGTATTTGGGGGTAAACTGACTGACAGCTGGCCTGGAATAGCCTCAGTTCTTCACGTAGTCTTGAAGAGACAGAGAGAGGAGTAAGCAAGCCTGACTGTTAAGCATGCAGGCAGAAATAAACACACATGCACTTTATTAAGCCTCAGCTATCATTCCATTCAAAATACGAATTTGTGTTTCTCCTCTAAGCTCTTAAGTGATATCTTAACCATCACAGAGTTCTGCTTCTCCTTTCTCTTTCTCTTTATTTCCTTCCTCTTACATGTGTGTCCTCAGTCGTGTCTGACTCTTGGTAGCACCAAGGACTGTAGGCCACCAGGCTTCTCTGTCCGTGGGATTTTCCAGGCAAGAATGCTGGAGTGGGTTGCTATTTCCTTCAGAGGATCTTCCCAACCCAGGGATCAAACCTGTATCTCTTGCATCTCCTGCCTTGGCAGATGGATTCTTTACCAATAGTGCCACCTGGGAAGCCCTTTCTTCCTCTTAGTGGCTTATAATAGAGCAAGGAACCCAAAGGCAAATCTACATACAGTATAGTCACCCAAACAAATGGGACTGATGGTGGATACACTCCTCAGTTTCAATTTGGTTAAAATTAGTAATTTCTTGAGCATTTACTTCATGCATGTCCCTGAATATATTTTTTCCTAATCTTTTACTAGTATTCACTAGTAAAGTCTAGGAAAGTGTCCCAGGCAAGTGAAGTTGCACTGTTATGAAGGAGTGCAGTTGGAATTTAAGCCTCCCTCTATCTGGCTTCACAGCTCATCTCCTCCTGTGTTAGGTAGCCACCACTTCTGTCAGGAGCTGTAGCTTTTGTGTGCCATGGTTTAATATGTGTATTCCATATGGTTTTCATTTTCCTCAAATATTTCCCACATTATCCAGACATGTAACTGAATTCCTCAGTGTTTAGTAATATCTTTGAGATAGTTCAGTTCAGTTCAGTCGCTCTGTCATATCTGACTCTTTGCAACCCCATGAACCACAGCACGCCAGGCCGCCCTGTCTATCACCAACTCCAGGAGTTTACCTAAACTCATGTCCATTGAGTCAGTGATGCCATCCAACCATCTCATCCTCTGTCGTCCCCTTCTACTCCTGCCCTCAGTCTTTCGAAGCATCAGGGTCTTTTCAAATGAGTCAGCTCTTCACATCAGGTGGCCAAAGTATTGGAGTTTCAGCTTCAACAGCAGTCCTTCCAATGAACACCCAGGACTGATCTCCTTTAGGTTGGACTGGCTGGATTTCCTTGCAGTCCAAGGGACTCTCAAGAGTCTTCTCCAACACCACAGTTCAAAAGCATCAATTTTTCGGTACTCAGCTTTCTTTATAATCCAACTCTCACACCCATACATGACCACTGGAAAAACCATAGCCTTGACTAGATGGACCTTTGTTGGCAAAGTAATGTCTCTGCTTTTGAATATGCTATCTAGGTTGGTCATATCTTTCCTTCCAAGGAGTAAGCATCTTTTAATTTCATGGCTGCAATCACAATCTGCAGTGATTTTGGAGCCAAAAAAAAAAAAAAAAAAGTCAGCCACTGTTTCCACTGTTTCCCCATCTATTTGCCATAAAGTGATGGGACTGGATGCCATGATCTTAGTTTTCTGAATGTTGAGCTTTAAGCCAACTTAAGCCACCTATCTTTGAGATAGGTGTTTATTTTTTCCAGAAGCCCCTGTAAGATAATCACTAATGAGTGGGATAATTTCAATGGAGAAATGAGGAAGGAGGATAGTAGTAATAATTTCTGTCTGGGAAAATTAGAGCAAGAAGACACACTGAGGACTGGAAATCAGAAGAACTGAAAGAAGGGCAATCCCCAAGAGGATAGGAACTCTTTGTTAGAATTGTGTGGAATATACAATGAGTGAAATTTACTCAGTCATGTCCGACTCTTTATGACCTCATGGGCTATACAGTCCATGGAATTCTCCAGGCCAGAATACAGGAGTGGGTAGTCATTCCCTTCTCCAGGAGATCTTCCCAACCCAGGGATTGAACCCAGGTCTCCCGCACTGCAGGCAGATTCTTGACCAGCTGAGCCACCAGAAAAGCCCAAGAATACTGGAGTCTGTAGCCTATGCCTTCTCCAGCAGGTCTTCCTGACTGAGGTATCGAACCGGGGTCTCCTGCATTGCAGGTGGATTCTTCACCAGCTGAGCTACCTGGGTACTAAATAAATAAACTTTGAATGAATGAATGAGTAAATTGGAAACAAGGAGATTCCAAAGAAAAACTTTGTCCTACTTTACCATTTTGCCTAAAGGTAATGTGAGTTCCAGCCAATAAGTATCAGAAACATTTGGGAGCAATTTGTACTATGGTTGCAATTGATTATGCTGACTAACTGCTCCTTAAGCAGTTCTGGTTTCAGCAGGAAGCATTTAAATATATATGTCTTTTCCTTGATGCCTATTAATCCTAATGTAAATCTTTTTGATGCTGTATAATGAATACTAATCATGAATAAGAGATAGATGATGACTATTCAAGTGCACTATAATTTGATTTGGCATATCCAAAATATTTTTGTCCCCTGATAAAGCTCTTACAATAAATGTCTAAGTGTTCCTGCCAGAAGATATCAACATGACAAATATAGCAAAACTATCCAATGCAGGTTAGGAATGACTTCCAAATGTGGGACAATTCCCAAATGTCTCTGGATAATAAAACAGCACAAATAACAAGGTGTTCTTCAGTGACTGGTATTCTTATTTCTAATTGTCGATGGCAATAGAAAATGCCACTACCTCAAAATTCCCGTCGGTCTTTATGGATGGAGCCCAGCTTGTAAGTCTGCCCAGAATCGAGTGAGAATTAATTCTTTCTAGACACCATGTGTCAACCTAATCTGTGGATTCCTTCCCTCCTGAGTTATTGGCAGAGGAAAATATAGTGTCGTTTCCATTGTTTTCTTACCTGAGCCATAGTTAGTTCATGCTAGTGTTCGTATGAACAGTGACCAACAGTAGAAATGGAGACGTGGTGATTAAAGTAAGTTTAAAATTTCCTAATTTTTGAGATCCTTTGTTAAACCCTCTGCTTCTGTGATAAGGCACTTTTATTTATGAGAAAAAAAAAAAAAAAAAAAGAGAGAGAGAGAGAGAAATGTCCTGTCTCTGGAATTTTCTTGGTAGAGCTCTCAGTGCTTTATCTTTTCCCACCAAACTGTAGATCAACAGCTCTGTGCCATCCTTGTCGTGGTCCTCCGTATAATGTGGGTACTGCATGAAAGCCTGCAGGCAGTGCTATATGTATATTCCCATGTCTTTTATAACGGTCGTAAATAAAGACAGACTACTTCTAATGAATTATTTATCATGATTAATGGCACCACCAGCTACCAAATAATCTAAATAGGAATTTAGGATTCATTCTTAGCCTTTTACTTTCCTCACCTCTCCCAACTCTACCCTATTTCCAAGAATCATTCCTATTGATTGTACTTTCTAAGTATTTTCAAAATTGTGTGTCTTATTTGCTTAGTCATGTCTGACTCTTTGGAACCCCATGGACTGTAGTCTGTCAGGCTCTTCTGTCTGTGGAATTCTCCAGGCAGGAAAACTGGAGTGGGTTGCCATGCCCTTCTCCAGGGGATCTTCCCGACCCAGAGATTGAACCCAGGTCTTCTGCAGTGCAGGTAGATTCTTTACTGTCTGAGCCACCAGACTAATTTTCAAAATTAGTCCCTGTCTATTCTTACTACCACTGTCTATCTTTTTGACTCCCTCTGAAGTTTCTCAGATTACTGCAAGAGCCCCCTAACTTGCATCTAATCTTGGCCCCACCAAACCATCCTCCACATAACAGGAAGTTTTAAAATCATGTTTTAAATTCTCAAATTGCCTGACATAAATCACTTCTGTAAGAAGGAAGACCTTAACTATCTCATTCAGTGTTACATCCCCAGCGCACAGAACATTGCCTGACATGAAGTGAGAACTCAACATTTATCTGTTGAAGGAATGAGTAGATGCTTCTGAAGCAGAAGAGCACGACAGATTTACCTGGGTCTCTTCCTCATACTGCACACACCAACCCTCCACTGGAGTCTCTGATAAGTTCCTGACCCAGAGAACAGAGGCTGTGTTTCTTCCCATGATGTGCCAGGCCTTTCCTGACCTGTCTACTGTCTACAATTTCAGGATCGGCTCCTGCCACACCTTTTAATTCTGTACATTCAAGTAATGACAGACTACCAGTAGCACTGACACATTGCCTCAGTATCATGCCCTATCCATCTGAAATACATGTTACCTCCTCTTTGCCCTTACCAGGCTTCCCTGGTGGCTCAGACGGTAAAGAATCTGCCTGCAATGCAGGAGATCTGGGTTTGATCCCTGCATCGGGACGATCCCCTGGAGAAGGGAATGACTACCCACTCCAGTATTCTTGCCTGGAGAATTCCATGGACAGAGGATCCTGGCGGTTTACAGTCTAAGGGGTTTCAAAGAGTCGACAGGATTGACTGATTAACACGTTCACTTAAACTTTTGCCCTTAGCAGGAATTCTTTGACCAGACCCCTTCCCTTCCCTGAAGCCACATCAACATGCATTTCTTAGACTAAGTAAGAGACTCAGAATATTCTGTGCATTTAACTGTTGTTGTCTTTATTACCTTACCCTGTAACCATCTGTTCAGGCTTCATTCGCCCTCCCTAGAGTGTCATGTTTGGGGATTAGAGACCATGATTTACACACCTTTGTATCCTTAATTCACAGCACAGGGCTTGGTATACTCAATGTGAGCTTGGTGAAGGAATAAATGATGCCCAAATTAGAGGGAAAAAAATAGTTTAAGTAAAGATTATGCTGTATCTGTGCTTCCATTGTGTTATGGCTTTAAAATTAAGATATTCTCTTGATTAAGTCTTTTGTTCCACTGAATAATGACACAAAGTATATTAACATTTCAGCAGTCAGATCACATTTTAGCATTATTATTTTTGCCTTTCTCAGAACAAACCCAGGCTTCTCTAACACTTTCTTTGCTAGCATGTGTAATCAAGGCATTAGCTTTCACCCATACCAATCAAATATTACCGATCATAATAGAAATATAAGGAGATCACTGCTTATATTCATGACTTTATCATTCTTTGCTAGGCTTGTTTGCTGGTGTTCTATCTTTAGTGAACAGAGTTCACACAAGCTCTGTCTGACCAAGTCGCTAACACCATATTTCAGATGGAATGTGAAGACTTTTGTGCCGAGCTGCTTTTTTACGTGGCTGTGAAGTCTGTCCTTTAATTAGCATTCCTATCTGTTGTTTGCAAAGCATGCTGTTTAATCCAATTTTTATATTCAATAAAAAAGAAAACACAGGAGTATTTCTTCCATAGAGGCAGTGACAGAAAAACATTTGGATCTTTTAATCAAAAGGATATGAAGCACTTAAGCTTGGACATTCATTATCTCTGCAGAAGTTCTGGTGGGCTTGAGACCCAAGGATGGTGGGCTTGGGAGACATGCATGGGGCTGAGGCTAAAAACCCAGCAGGGTGCAGAGTGTTTCTCTTAGAAGCATGGTTGCTATTTTTGTTGGAGGTAATTGATGGTCAATAGGGACTGGCTTTGTCACTTCTGCTCTTCTAAACTGAGCCTGATGGGTCTCTTGTTATCCTTGGAGATGCTACCTCTACGCCCACAGCACTTTTCAATTCATTATCCCCTTTAGACAAGTGATTGAGTCCCCCAGTAATACCTTTAATGGATGCTGTGTTGCTGAACCAAGAAAGCTTGGCATGGAAGAGACAGGTATTTATTTTTAATGGGGTCACCCTGTATCAGGTGAAACTCTTTGCTTGTGGGTCAAATGCAAGTGTCACACTGAGTGAATGTTTCGATAAGATAGGCCGGGAGTAGAGCTTGTTCATGCTACGGTTCCTTAGCCACCTGTCTTTGAAAGTATGCACTGCTGACAGGCTTGTAAGTCATCCCCATTGACAACTGGTGGCATAGAATAGCAAGACTCAAAGGCAGAACCTGGCCATTTTTTCCCCCAATGTATATATAAAGATTTTGTCTTTTTGATATTTCAGACACTGATAATTCTAGCAATTTGAGCTTCTCTTTGTCTACTGTGGAGCAGACTTGGGAAAAGTATTAGATTTTTCCTTGCCTTTCTCACTAGGCTTGACCTTGTTACTATGATAAAGAATCTTTGTATTGTGGAATTTATATCTTAGGAATCACATTTACCTTCTTCAAACTTCTCACCTTCAGTACTTTCAAACATATTATTGTAAATTAAGGGCTTCCCTGGTGGCTTAGACAGTAAAGAATCCGCCTGTGATGCTGGAGACCTGAGTTCAATCCCTGAGTTGGGAAGAATCCCTGAAGGAGGGCATGGCAACCCGCTCCAGTATTCTGGCCTGGAGAATCTCCTCTTGCCAAAAGGAGCTTGGCAGGCTACAGTCTATGGGGTCACAAAGAGTTGAACATGAATGAGTGACTGAGCACATTGTAAATTAAATCCAGAAAGCCAACATTGTTATTCTGCCCTTCATGTTGGACACAAGCATTAGAAATCAAAAGCATATTAATATCTTATTCTTTAGTTTATAAAAAAGCAACTAGGTCATATTTCACACTGATACATTCTTATTTTCCCTCTTTGTTCTATTTTTTATATTCATAAGAATTACTAATCTATGTATTATATGTTTCAGTGACTCTTAGGTGTCAATTATGATTCTACTATTAAATAGCTGACTGAAGAATATATAAAACTTAATTTACAAATAAAATAATGGAGTGGGGTTGTAGCTTTCTCACATCTATTTTTTTTTTTCCAAACAAAATTCTTTTTTTTTAATTTAATTTTATTTTATTTTTAAACTTTACAATATTGTATTAGTTTTGCCAAATATCGAAATGAATCCGCCACAAGTATACCCGCGTTCCCCATCCTGAACCCTCCTCCCTCCTCCCTCCCCTACCCTCCCTCTGGGTCATCCCAGTGCACCAGCCCCAAGCATCTAGTACCATGCATCGAACCTGCACTGGCGACTCATTTCATACATGATATTATACATGTTTCAATGCTATTCTCCCAAATCTCCCCACCCTCTCCCTCTCCCACAGAGTCCATAAGACTGATCTATACATCGGTGTCTCTTTTGCTGTCTCGTACACAGGGTTATTGTTACCATCTTTCTAAATTCCATATATATGCGTTATTATACTGTATTGGTGTTTTTCTTTCTGGCTTGCTTCACTCTGTATAATAGGTTCCAGTTTCATCCATCTCATTAGAACTGATTCAAATGTATTCTTTTTAATGGCTGAGTAATACTCCATTGTGTATATGTACCACAGCTTATGATCTTGTGTTCTTTGGGAGACCAGAAGATCCGTTATGTTACTTAGAACATAGGTGAGTCCTACAGAGACTCTATGTAGTATTTCGCTTTTTAATGTGAATGAAATTTTGACCTGCTTTATTTGGTTTCCTAACAATTCCCCCCCCCAAAAAAAAGTAAAATAAGATAACTGACAAAATCTTAGAGAGCAGGCTTGTTCTTAGCATTATCAAGGGGCTTATGACAATGTACCTTCCTTGAACTGTCAGGATGTTGCCCATACAAGGTACTCAGTGAATGAATTTAGCAAGCTGTATAGTTCCAACAGTCTGTCCAACTCAAGCAAGGCATATATCAGTACTCCCAGTAAGTAACAATGAGGGAATTTTTCTTCCCTTTAAAAGATTTTCTTAAAAAAAAAAAAGTTTGCCTATACAACTAAAATATAAAAATGCAACTAAAATTAATGGATAAATACATAACAGTAGGTTTATTCAGTTTAACCTGGGACATTAAAATGTATCAGGAAAGCCACCATGTTCCAGACTTTTGTCTAATTACCGCCAGTATAAATTAGACAAGCTTCTGAAAGAATCTTATAATCCAGTTGGTGAGTAATCAGATCAGATCAGTCACTCAGTCATGTCCGAGTCTTTGCAACCCATGAATCGCAGCACGTCAGGCCTCCCTGTCCATCGCCAACTCCTGGAGTTCACTCAGACTCAAGTCCATCGAGTCAGTGATGCCATCCAGCCATCTCATCCTCTGTCGTCCTCTTCTCCTCTTGCCCCCAATCCACTCAGCATCAGAGTCTTTTCCAGTGAGTCAACTCGTTGCATGAGGCGGCCAAAGTACTGGAGTTTCAGCTTTAGCATCATTCCTTCCAAAGAAATCCCAGGGCTGATCTCCTTCAGAATGGACTGGTTGGATCTCCTTGCAGTCCAAGGGACTCTCAAGAGTCTTCTCCAACACCACACTTCAAAAGCATCAATTCTTTGGTGCTCAAGCCTTCTTCATGGTCCAACTCTCACATCCATACATGACCACAGGAAAAACCATAGCCTTGACTAGACGAACCTTTATTGGCAAAGTAATGTCTCTGCTTTTGAATATGCTATCTAGGTTGGTCATAACTTTCCTTCCAAGGAGTAAGCGTCTTTTAATTTCATGGCGGCAGTCACCATCTGCAGTGATTTTGGAGCCCAGAAAAATAAAGTCTGACACTGTTTCCACTGTTTCCCCATCTATTTCCCATGAAGTGATGGGACCGGATGCCATGATCTTCGTTTTCTGAATGTTGAGCTTTAAGCCAACTTTTTCACTCTCCACTTTCACTTTCATCAAGAGGCTATTTAGTTCCTCTTAGCTTTCTGCCATAAGGGTGGTGTCATCTGCATATCTGAGGTTATTGATATTTCTCCCGGCAATCTTGATTCCAGCTTGTGTTTCTTCCAGTATAGCGTTTCTCATGATGTACTCTCCATATAAGTTAAACAGGGTGACAATATACAGCCTTGACGTACTCCTTTTCCTATTTGGAACCAGTCTGTTGTTCCATGTCCAGTTCTAACTGTTGCTTCCTGACCTGCATACAGATTTCTCAAGAGGCAGATCAGGTGGTCTGGTATTCCCATCTCTTTCAGAATTTCCCACAGTTTATTGTGATCCACACAGTCAAAGGCTTTGGCATAGTCAATAAAGCAGAAATAGATGTTTTTCTGGAACTCTCTTTCTTTTTCCATGATCCAGCGGATGTTGGCAATTTGATCTTTGGTTCCTCTGCCTTTTCTAAAACCAGCTTGAACATCAGGAAGTTCACAGTTCACATATTGCTGAAGCCTGGCTTGGAGAATTTTGAGTATTACTTTACTAGCGTGTGAGATGAGTGCAATTGTGCGGTAGTTTGAGCATTCTTTGGCATTGCCTTTCTTTGGGATTGGAATGAAAACTGACCTTTTCCAGTCCTGTGGCCACTGCTGAGTCTTCCAAATTTTCTGGCATATTGAGTGCAGCACTTTCACAGCATCATCTTTCAGGATTTGGAATAGCTCGACTAGAATTCTATCACCTCCACTAGCTTTGTTCGTAGTGATGCTTTCTAAGGCCCACTTGACTTCACATTCCAGGATGTCTGGCTCTAGGTGAGTGATCACACCATTGTGATTATCTGGGTCGTGAAAATCTTTTTTGTACAGTTCTTCTGTGTATTCTTGCCATCTCTTCTTAATATCTTCTGCTTCTCTTAGGTCCATACCATTTCTGTCCTTTATCAAGCCCATCTTTGCATGAAATGTTCCTTTGGTATCTCTGATTTTCTTGAAGAGATCTCTAGTCTTTCCCATTCTGGTGTTTTCCTCTATTTCTTTGTATTGATCGCTGAAGAAGGCTTTCTTATCTCTTCTTGCTATTCTTTGGAACTCTGCATTCAGATCTTTATATCTTTCCTTTTCTCCTTTGCTTTTCGCCTCTCTTCTTTTCACAGCTATTTGTAAGGCCTCCCCAGACAGCCATTTTGCTTTTTTGCATTTCTTTTCTATGGGGATGGTCTTAATCCCTGTCTCCTGTACAATGTCACGAACCTCATTCCATAGTTCATCAGGCACTCTATCTATCAGATCTAGTCCCTTATATCTATTTTTCACTTCCACTGTATAATCATAAGGGATTTGATTTAGGTCATACCTGAATGGTCTAGTGGTTTTTCCTACTTTCTTCAATTTCAGCCTGAATTTGGCAATAAGGAGTTCATGGTCTGAGCCACAGTCAGCTCCTGGTCTTGTTTTTGCTGACTGTATAGAGCTTCTCCATCTTTGGCTGCAAAGAATATAATCAATCTGATTTCGGTGTTGACCATCTTGTGATGTCCATGTATAGAGTCTTCTCTTGTGTTGTTGGAAGAGGGTGTTTGTTATGACCAGTGCATTTTCTTGGCAAAAGTAAAGTCACCTGAAAAGAGCATTTTGATGTAATGTGGAAATGCAATATGCATTTACCATTCAGGAGAGAAGGGGCCTTTGGCACAAATACATGAGGGAAAGTTGGGCAGAAGAACCAAAGAGGCATTCCAAGAAAGATAACTTTCAATGCCTATTTTGAACAATGTGTAGGGACTTTTCAGGTTAGAAGGTAATGTTTTCATATATGTATGGGTATGGGTGTGGATATGAGATGAGCAAGCAAAAGGAAGAGTCAAAAAACTTGAAGGAGCATATAGAGAAAGGTTATATTTTTATTAAATATGACAATTAAACAGATTGGTGTCATATACAGAAAATCTGTTATTGCTTGACATATTTTTTCCAATCAGTTGGTTTACAACCAGTAAAGAATAATTCTTAATTCTGCAAAAGCATATTAATTGCTGACTTATGAAGAAGACCAAATGACACATGACTCTGCTAATGAAACATAGTGTTATTACATAATCTTTGACTTTATATATAAATAATGCATTATTGTTTAAATAAGTATTTCAACCACATCACAAAAGAATTTGAAAAGTGAAGGAAAAATAAAGAAATTCACCACCCTATCACAATGACTACTGTCTTTCATTTTGGGGCTCTTTATGTTTCTTCATATTTTTTTTAGTGTATATAAAGTAACATTTACTTTTTTATTTTTGTATAGTTCTGAATTTTGATGAGTGTATAAGTCTACATACCTGGAGAAGGAAATGGCCACCCACTCCAGTATTCTTGCCTAGAGAATTCCACAGACAGAGGAGCTTGGCTGGCTACAGTCCATGGGGTTGCAAAGAGTCAGACAAGACTGAGCGTCTAACACTACACTAAGTCTACATAATCATTACCACTATGAAGATACAGAGGAGTTCCATTACCCTAAAAAATACCCTTATGCTACCCTTTGGATTCAAATTGTCCCCTCAGTTCTTATGCCTAGAAATTACTTATCTATTCCCTGTCCCTACAGTTTTTCCTTTTCCAGAATGTCTTATAAGTAGAATCATACTGTGCTCATTCGCTAATTTGTGTCTGACTCTTTGGGACCCCATAGACTGTAGCCTGCCAGACTCCTCTGTCCATGGAATTTTCCAAGCAAGTATATTGGAATGGGTTGCCATTTCCTTCTTCCGGGGATCTTCCAGACCCAGGGATCAAACCAACATCTCCTTCATTGGCAGGTGGATTCTTTACCACTAGCGCCACCTGGGAAATCCAAATAGAGTCATACAGGTTGTAGCAATTTGTACCTAGCTTCCTTCATTTAGCATAATGCATTTGAGATTTACTCATGTGGTTGCATGGGTCAATAATTCATTTTTTTTGTATTGCTGAGTATTCATATGCATGGCTATACCACAGTTTCTCATTCACCAGTATAAATACTTATGCATTGTTTCCAATTTTTCAGTTCAGTTCAGTCGCTCAGTCGTGTCCGACTCTTGGCGACCCCATGGACCGCAGCATGCCAGGCCTCCCTATCCATCACCAACTCCTGGAGTTTACTCAGACTCATGTCCATTAAGTCAGTGATGCCATCCAACCATCTCATCCTCTGTTGTACCCTTCTCTCCTGCCTTCAATCTTTCCCAGCATCAGGGTCTTTTCAAATGAGTCAGTTCTTTACCTCAGGTATTGGAGACGTATACTTTCTTCACCAAAGTATTGGAGATTATAAATAAAGTTGCTATAAATATGCATGTACAGATTTTTTTGTGTGTGAATATAAATTTTTATTCCTAGACATGAAATTGTTGGGCCATATGGTAGGTGTATGTTTAACTTTATAAGAAATAGCAAGACTGTTTTTAAAGAGACTTTAACATGTTGTATCTCCATTAGAAATGCATGAGAGTGCTGATTACTTGACTCCTCATCAGCACTTGGTATTGTCAAATTTTTTTTTTAAGCTATTCTCTGTGTAGTAGAATTTCATACTGGTTTTAATTTACACTTCATAATGACTAATGATGCTAAATGCTTTTTTCCTATGCTTATTGCCACCCAGACATCTTCTTGGTCAGAAGGATATTGCCTATTTTAAAATTGCATTTGTTTGCATACAGTTGAGTTTTGAGCGTTCATTTCATATTCATGGTAAAGTTCTTTGTTGAATATTTGTTTTTCAAATATTATCTCTCATTTTTTCATTCCCTTGATAATATCTTTTGCAAAGCAAAAATTTTAATTCTTGTAAAATTCTGTGTATTGTTATTTTTTCTTATATAGATGATGCCCAAGGATTTTTTCCATTTAAAATGCCTTTTTACTTTACTTTTACTTGAAGTAAGTGCAGTTTTTGCTTTTCATTTTCATTAAATGTCAAGAGCACCTTTGGTGCTATTATATACTTTCTACAGCCATTATTTTAAAATAGCATATTTTTCCATAATAAGTTCACTCATTTGGTATAAATTTATTGAATGTCTATGATATACAGAGCATTAGTAGCAAGCAAAACAATAAAAGTACTGCTTTCATGTTAAACTTACATTCTAGTTCAACATTTTCCAAAGTTACTTGATTTCTTTAAAACACAGATTATCTAGTTCTTTCCCTGAAAATTCTGATTTAATAGGTATGAGATGCAGCCCCCAAATTTTTTATGAGTACCTATAAGTTAAATTTTAAAAACTTAATCACATGAATATTAACACTATATGTTATATATATTATATTATACAATATAATTGTATACTGTTACATAATTATTTTAACCTTATTGAATATTTACATTGCTTTTTATTTTTTATAATGGATAATTACCATAACAGTGTTATGATAATTTCACTATTTTTAGCAAAGTCCACCAACACAGATCAGATCAGATCAGATCAGTCGCTCATTCATGTCCGACTCTTTGCCACCCCATGAATCCCAGCGTGTCAGGCCTCCCTGTCCATCACCAACTCCTGGAGTTCACTGAGACTCATGTCCATTGAGTCAGTGATGCCATCCAGCCATCTCATCCTCTGTCGTCCCCTTCTCCTCCTGCCCCCAATCCCTCCCAGCATCACAGTCTTTTCCAATGAGTCAACTCTTCACATGAGGTGGCCAAAGTACTGGAGTTTCAGCTTTAGCATCATTCCTTCCAAAGAAATCCCAGGGCTGATCTCCTTCAGAATGGACTGGTTGGATCTCCTTGCAGTCCAAGGGACTCTCAAGAGTCTTCTCCAACACCACAGTTCAAAAGCATCAATTCTTCAGCGCTCAGCCTTCTTCACAGTCCAACTCTCACATCCATACATGACCACAGGAAAAACCATAGCCTTGACTAGATGAACCTTTGTTGGCAAAGTAATGTCTCTGCTTTTGAATATGCTATCTAGGTTGGTCATAACTTTCCTTCCAAGGAGTAAGCGTCTTTTAATTTCATGGCTGCAGTCACCATCTGTAGTGATTTTGGAGCCCAGATAACAGTTATTTAGTTGCTAAGTCCTGTCTAACTCTTTGGTGACCACATGGACTGTAGCCCACCAGTCTCTTCTATCCACGGGATTCTCCAAGCAAGAATACAGGAGTGGGTTTCCATTTCCTCCTCCAGGGGATCTCCTGTCCCTGGAATTGAACTCAAGCTTTGGCAGGCAAATGCTTTACCACTGAGCCACCTGAAAATCCCGGGATAACAGTAGAGGTAAACAATAATGGGCTGATAGATCCACATATATATGCACATATATATGTGAAAACAAATTACATCCTCTTCAAATAAACCCTTTGGTAGCTGCTAACATCTATGTCCACATTGCTTGAAAAGTGGGTATTATTATCTTGTCTTTATGTGTACTCAACTTGTGCCCACATTTATAGAAATAAAATAACCGCTTCTCATGACTAATTCAGATGAATAGTATGAATGAAATTTATACTGACTTCTTGAGAACTTCTTAATGTAATTTCAGAAATCTAGAGCTATAAAGGGAGAAGGAAATGGCAACCCACTCCAGTATTCTTGCCTGGAGAATCCCGTGGACAGAGGAACTTGGTGGGCTACAGTCCATGGGGTCGCACAGAGTCGGATATGACTGAAGTGACTTAGCATGCATGCATGCATGCATGCATTGAAGAGGGAAATGGAAACTCACTCCAGTACTCTTGCCTAGAGAATTCCCGGGACAGAAGAGCCTGGTGGGCTGCTGTCAGTGGGGTCGAACAGAGTTGGACACAACTGAAGAGACTTAGCAGCACCAGCACCAGCAGAGCTGTAAAGAGGAATAAAACACTGTGAAGGATCTATATAATAAAAAAAGGAAGAAGAACTTCTTAGCCAGGCAACTGATGTTTTTTCAACAAAAGTTGTATCCCAGCTCTACTGTGTTTAGTTTTTCAAGCTTGTGACTCTATATTCACTTTCAGAGGTGGGAGAGCAGCATACCCAGAAAGGTAGACAAAATGCACCTGGTTATTGTGATCGGGTCCAAATATGAGGAGTTGAAATGACACTGTAATACAAACCCAATTCCTTCATTGACTTTAGCACTCCTTCAGGCATCAAGGTAGTACATTTATGACATGATTATCTGCTTTCTGAGACTCCTTAATTGGCTTTAAAGAAGAATATAACTATGGAGAATAAGGAAAATTTTATTTAAACAAGAGATTGTTGGTCTCTTCCCAAATATATGCCCAGTGAATCTAAAAAGAAACAACTTTCAGAACTTTAGGATTAGTGGAATTAAGTATTCAAATAAATGTTGAGTAAGAAAAGTCCACTACACTTGTTCCTTGGAAGGAAAACCATGACAAACCTATATAGCATATTCAAAAGCAGAGATATCACTTTGTCGATAAAGGTCTATATAGTCAAAGCTATAGTTTTTCCAGTAGTCATATATGGATGTGAGAGTTGGAACATAAAGAAGGCTCAGCACAGAAGAATTCATGCATTTGAACTGTGGTGCTGGAGAAGACTCTTGAGAGTCTCTTGGACTGCAAGGAGATCAAACCAATCAATCCTAAAGGAAATCAAACTTGAATATTCATTGGAAGGACTGATGCTGAAGCTGAAGCTCTAAAACTTTGGCTACCTGACACAAAGAGCCGACTCATTGGAAAAGACTCTGGTGCTAGGAAAGATTGAAGGCAAAAGGAGAAAGGAGACGGCAGAGGATGAGATGGTTGGATAGCAATACCGAATCAATGAACATGAATTTTAGCAAACTCTAGGAAATAGTGAAGGACAGAGGAGTCGGGAATGCTGCAGTGCATGGGACCACAAAGAACCAGACATGACTTAGCAACTGAAAACCAATAAAGTACATTGCAAGTAGCTTCTATTCATTATAAACTTTGAAAAGACAAAGTTTTGAGAAGTGGTAGTTCTACGTAAAGAACATGTCTATTATGAAAATATATAATCTCAGTACCTGGTTTTTGGATGGTAAGTACTACATCCTATATGGTGTAAGTTTTTAAATAATTGTTTTCACCAACTTAGCAGAAATCTCTAAAGTTCAACCTTTTGGAAAGCACAAAAATATTTCAAGATTTAAATCTGAGAATTTCAGTCTTCTACCCATTTTTTCAGGATTGAAGACCCAGCCCATTTATTCAACAAATACCAACTAGTTCATAAGAATATAAGAGATACTCAACTCACCAGAAGAAAAAGGAGAAAAGAATTCACCTTTACTATAGTCTGGGTATAAGCAATTTTGCATGGTTCCTCTCATTTGAGCCTTACTATAATCTTTTAAAATTGGCATAAACACTTTAGAGATGAAAAAAGGTAAGTCAGGCAAATTCCAAGGTCAATCTTTTAACCTTGACATCTTATAACCTCTCAAGCTAGTAGAAAAGTGATTCTTTTTTGATGAAGTATGATCATATGACTTCATGGGTATGTTATAAATTGACGTCAGAAATAAAATTTTCCATAGTCACATCATTATAATACTCTTTGTTAACCTTTTAAAAGGCACTGGAGTAATGTACATAATATTTAATATATTTGCACAATGAATGTGTCTAAATGGTTAGCCATAACACTTTAGAAAAGGAACATGATCGCCTTATTGAAGCATTTGCCCACAAATGAATCAATTAATTTCTGTCTCTCTTTAAACATTTATCAACCAAATATTATAAAACTGGTGTTTTAATCCCCATTATCACTTTTAAAAAATCCAAACAGAATTTTGTGAATCCCGATTTATACATGAGAAGACTAAGGCTCAGAGACATGAAAGTGGTTCTGGCAGTCAGTGGTGGAGTCAGAATTTCCTCTAAATCAGCTTAAATTAAAGTATGTGACATTGCCTCTGTGTAGTTTCTCATCTAGATGGTTAACAAATTGCTCAACCTGCAATGCATCTTACACTATCCTCTTAAATTGTTGCATTTCATCTCAGTGGTCGTCCTGGCAATTCCACCTGAAGCTTACTTTTCTTTTTCCCTTTTTTTTTTTGATACTTGGCTCATCAGGCCTCTCCAGGTTGGTATCTGAGAAAAATTCTCCCAGTTTTACTTTAATTGGCGTTGGCAACATGTGGTCTCTGATGAAAAGCATATTTTCTTTTGAGATTACAATCATCAGTTGGGCTCATATTTCTTGGCCCCTCCATCAAGCTGAACTTATTTGGAAAAAGAAACAGCAGCTTGTGGGTTACTAAATGCCAGAGAGCTGAACTTAAAAAAAGAGAGAGAAAAAGTCACACAGGAAAACAACTTTAAAATACATTTAGAAAGCTTCTGTGTGTATGTGTGTTCGTGTGTATATGTGCATGCACACGTGCAAAGGCTAACATCAATCACTCAGTTTAGGTATTAATATATATGCAGAACTAGTCTGTGTATGTAAAACCCTTAAAGGGCATGATTTTTACCCATAGCCTATTTATTCCAAACATAGCTAAATGAGGAGACCAAATATAGAAAGTGGTGCTCCAGGGGCCCTACGGCCTATATAGAATTTAAACTCAAATGATTTGCAAAATCACTACTAAGACAGCTTGCTCATACTGTCAGCGTGCCAGCACCAGAAGCTTGCGTGTATTTTTGTCTTGGCAGATGTACATTCTGTTATAAAGGTCTGTTCATCTGATGCCTTTCTTGCTTTCAGGTAATGCTCAGTGCCTTCTTGCAGGGGGTGGGCAGTGCGGGGTTGGGGGGCAGTGTTGTGAGCCTGTGTGGCTTCTCCCCTTCTTGCAGGAGAGGCAGCCCACACCCTGACTCTGACCATGGGGCTGCTGTCCTGGTTTACCTCCCTAGGGAGTTGGTTTCTGCTCCACCAGACTACAGGTCATCAGTATTCTCCCTTCTTCCTTTTTTTTTTTATGATTCAATTGGGTTTCCAATATTTGTCAGGGCAGAGGAAAATAAACCAGTGTTAGATAATATCAACAATGATTGCATTTCTTTAAAAGTCACCTTAGGTTTGAGGAGTTTTGAGAGGTTGTTTTTTTTTTTTTTTTCTTTTTAAGATTAAAGCATGATTTCCCAAGCTGATTAGCATAGTTTTTAAGGCACTCTCAAGTGTTTGTTAGGCTTCCATGCTGGTCTCCATATGCCTCTTTTCAATTACATGTGCCGCCACAAGGATGGCTAAACGAAACGCTTCTTTAAAAACAGAAAGCAAACTGTTAGGCTTTGTGCGGTGTAACTAGAGTGCCACATCTCTTAACTGCCCCGATTTCATCACCAAACTGCTAAATGTTCTGTCTGCAGAAATCGCCATTAAAATGAACCTTAAATTGAAATACTCTGTGGGAATTAAAGCGGAAATAGGGGAATTGGAAGGGATTAAAAGAATATGAGTTAGAATTCAGACCATAGTTGTCCTGGAGGTTGTCTGTGGAGAGAATTTTTATTACTGATGGTAATGAAGTAATAATAAGAATACTAATAGTTCTATCTAATGTTTATTGAGCACTTATTACGTTAGGCATGATTCTAAGATCTTAACGTTGTCAATTTGTTAACCCGCTTAATTAATCATCAAAAAATCTATAAATCTGTATTATAATCTTACATGTTAGGAAACTGAGGCAGAGAATTAGTTTTTCCTCAGGGCAAGCAGCTGAGATCAAGTCCAGGTACTGTGGCTCCAGAATTTACTTCTTATTTTAAGGTTACTTGGAGAACCAAATGCAAGGATTGCGTCAGGAAGACCTTTCTTCATCTGTTCTTATGTTCTTGTGCTCTGGGTTGTGTTACTAGATTGTGAGTTCTCAATTATCACCCACTAGAGTGCCTGTCATATAACCAGTTCTCAGGAAATGTTTGTAGAATGATTGAATAAATGAATGAATGATATCTTACTTTCTGGAAAGTGCCATAAGTAAGCCAATTACAGTGCAAAACAAGACATCAGTTGGACAAAACAAACAAACAAAAACCAACTTGTGAAATAGCTATTCAGCTCCTCATTAACTCTTTTCTTTCTCCAGCTTTATTGAGATACAATTGACATAGTATGTTGTGTGAGCTTAGAGTATATGATGTGATGATCTGATGCACACATATATTTAGGAATGCTTTTCCACAATAAGTTTAGTTAACATATCCCTCGCCTTACATGACTGCCATTTTGCTGCTGCTGCTGTTGTTAAGGTAAGAATCTTTAAGTTCTACTCTAATAGCAACTTTCAAGTGTACAATATAGTATAGTTAACAATAGTCACCATGCTGTACCTTAGATCCCTAGAACTTATTCATTTTATAACTGAAAGTCTGTACCCTTTGACCAACATCTCCCCGTTTTCCCACCCCTCAGCCCCTGGCAATCACCATTGTACTCTCTGTTTCTATGAGTTTAATGTCTTTAGATTCCACATACAAGTAAGATCTCACAGTAGTTGTCTTTGTCTGACTCACTTCACTTAGAATATGTCCTCAACTTCTATCCATGTTGTTGTAAATGTCAGGATTTCCTTCTTTCTCCTGGATAAATAATATTTCACTTTATATAGTTAAATATCTATCTATCTGTATATATACGTCATTTTCTTTGCCCCTTCCTCTGTTTACATATACTTTTTTCTTCAAGTCTTGACTATTATGAATAGTGTTGCAGTGAATATGAGAGTGCAGATATCTCTTTGAAATAGTGATTTCATCTCCTTCCTATAAAGATCTAGAAGTGGGATTGCTGGATCATGTGGTAGTTCTATTTATAGTTTATTGAGGAAACTTCATACTGTTTTCCATATTAGCTGCATCAGTTTACATTCCCACCAATGGCACACAAGGGTTCCCTTTTCTCCACATCCTCACTTGTCTTTTTGAATAATAGTCATTTTAGCAAGTATGAGGTAGTATCTCACTGTGGTTTTAATCTGCACTTCACTGATGATTAGTGATATTGAGCACCTTTTCATATACTTACTGGGCACTGGCCATTTGTATGTCATTTTTGGAAAAATATCTATTCAGGTTTCCTGCCCATTTTCAAATCTTTTTTTTTTTTTTTGGCTATTAAATTGTATAAGTTCCATATGTACTTTTAATATTAACCCTTTATTCTATATCTGATTTGGAAATATTTTCACCCATACTGTAGGTTGCATTTTCATTTTGTCAATAGTTTCTTTTGCTGTTCAGAAGTTTTAGATTGATGTAGTCCCACTTGTTGATTTTTGCTTCTATTGCTTGTATTTTAGATGTCATATTTTTCAAAATTATTGCCAAGACTGACGTTAAGGAGCTTTTTACCTATATGTTCCCCTAGAAATTTTGTGATTTTAGATCTTACATTTAAGTCTTTAATCACTTTAAAGTTATTTTGTGTGAGCAGTATAAGATAGGGATACATTTTCATTCATGTAGATACCCAGCTTTTCCAACACCATTTATTGAAGATACTACTTATTTTCCCTTGAGTATTCTTGGCTTCCTTGTCAAATGTTAATTGATCATGTATGTGTGGGCTTGTTTCTGGGCTCTCAGTTCTGTTCCATTACTCGATGTGTCTGTTTTTTATGCCAGTACCATACTGTTTTAATTACTATAGTTTTGTAATATAGTTTGAAGCAAAGGGGTGTGATGACTCCAACTTTGTTCTTTATGATTGCTTCAGCTGCTTGGGGTCTTTTTTGTTTCTGTATGAATTGTAGGATTGTTTTTTTCTATAGCTGTGAAAAATGCCCCTGGAATTTTGATAGGAATTTGGGTAAGCATTTTTTTATAGTATTAAATTTTCTGATTCATGAATATGGGCTATTTTCCCTTATATTTGTGTCTTTTTCAATTTCTTTTTTCAATGTCTTATAGTTCTTGGTGAACAGATCTTTGACTTCCTTGGTTAAATTTATTCTTAAGTATTTTATTGCTTTTGATGTATTATAAATGAGATTTCTTTCTCTACTTTTTTTTTCAGATAGTTCATTGTTAGCATATAAAAAAAAGCAGCTGATTTTTGTTATAAAATACTACTTTTTTAGATTTCACAGCATTGCAACATGGTAGAAAATACATACACACTAATTTCAGAGCCAGCTCAAGTCCTAGTCTTAGCTACAAGGCAGTCGCAACTCACCATATGATTGTATTTGGTTGCTTCAATTTGGACTTCAGTTTCTGTTTGGTAAATAAGAGTATTTGCTTACAAGCAACCCTTTCTTTTTTCACTTTTAATTTTGTATAGGAGTATAGCTGATTAACAATGTTGTGATAATTTCAAGTGGACAGCAAAGGGGCTCAGCCATACATATTACATGTATCTATTCTCTACCAGACTCCCCTCCCATCCAGGCTGCCACATCACATTGAGCAGAATTTCCTGTGCTATACAATAGTTCCTTGTTGGTTATTCAATTAAAATAGAGCAGCCTCTTCTAATTCTGATGTTCTATAATATTTTTAGACAATTAAAATTAGAACTTAATTTTTTTTTTTTTTTTTAGGAAAATGCTTCCTTAGTATCCATGGAATGGCTCTAATGTATCTGTTTGCAAGCATGGAAACTTTCACAAATGCCATTAGAGGTGCATAATCTGTAAGAGAGAAGGAAGGAAGTAAATAAAGTGAGGAAAGTTGTTTACTGTATACTGGAAGTTGTTGAGTTCAGTAATGTTTAGTATATACTAGAAAATCCATAAAATAGGGGTATGTAAAAATTATTAAGTTTCTACAACACATGGACTCTTTTGGAATCACCATCAAATTCTTGTCATTTTTTATACATGATTGTATTTCTAAAAATGCTGTGCATATTTAAATAATTATAAAATGAGTATTTATTATTGTTTTTTTTTGGCTGCACTGTTTCTCCATTGCTGCACACAGGCTTTCTCTAGTTGCAGCAAATGAGGACTGCTCTTCCTTGGGTATGAGGGCTTCTCATTGCAGTGGCTTCTCTTGTGGAGCCTGGGCCCTAAAGCACACAAACTTCAATAATTGTGGCACACGGGCTTAGTTGCACTGTGGCATGTGGGATCTCCCCAGGCCAGGGATCAAACCTGTGTCTCCTACATTGACAGGTGGATTCTTAACCACTGGACCACCAGGGAAGCCCCAAATGAGTAATATTTTAAACATATTAGAGACATTGATTATTTAATGGAAGTAAACAAATATAGAGAGGAATCCTTTGATAAATACATTCTCAAGCTTTAAAAATTCATTTAAAAGAATTTCTCCTTAGCAGTTCAAGTTGCAATTCAGCATACTACAAAATCCACAGGTGCCATATCTATAGAAAACATGGGAAAAAACCAGAGATGGTTTTACTTACTTCTGGAATAGGATTTTGAGTTACAAGTGTACTGGTCACAGGAATCAGAGGAAATCCAGACACATGGAAAAATCAGATTTATACATATGATAAATTATTTTAAGGGTTCTCTGAACACCAATGCCATCATCCATCAGTGTGAAGCTGCTTCTACAAATGTGCATGAATTTCTTGAAAGGATTTATAATCCAGCCAATACGGTACATTTTGAATGTGTTACAGAAAGGACAGATTTACAGGAGACAATCTGCCTTCATGATGATTGCATATTGTGGCATTTCTAGTCCATATGGATCAGTAAGACTTGGATAGCAGGCATTTGACCTTCAAAATCATGCAAATGTGAAACCAGACTTCTACTCTTACAGCTGGGACCGTTAGTGGGACTTCTTCAGCTTATTCTGGAGGCACTGATTAAAACATAATTTGACTTCTAAAAATTATTGAGATGTTATTTTAATGCTTATTTTACCCCCCAGTGGAGAATGACTGAGTCTTTTCCTCCCCTCATCCACATTCCCTCTGGCTAACCTTCGCTCATTATCACCCAGAACTCGAATACTGATCATTTAAGAGAGAACTTGCTAACTCAGAGCCACAGGCTAACTAAACAAGACTTGAAACCTTTTTGTGCATGCCATAGTTAATCTCCAGTAATAACTCCTGAAAACCTTTGAAAAGGTCTCAGAGTGGCTTTCTGTCAGAGGCCTTAGGAAACTACATTTTCTCACTGCAAAACCTTGATCATGCCAGATATAATCAGACTGTTTATCTGGCAATGTTAATTTTCTGGGTTTACAGTATAACAATTCTCCAAGATTATTGGAACAGAATCACAAGAAGTTATATCTGTTAATCTGCCAAATTTTTTTTTGCATTTAAAAAATTCAGTGCAAAATGGTATCACATTTTCTAGAGTGCAGACGAGACTGTGCTTGAATAAATGCATTTTGCCAAAGCAAAAGTAATGTAAAAAAAACCCCTCAAGATTGAGAGAAGCAATTTCAACAGTTTCCCTCTTTGTGAAACCTTCAGGGGAGGCAGGCTAGAAGAAGATATACAAGCATCTTTGTGACCACACTCTGCCAAGCTGAAGATAGCAAGCAAAACTTTGTTGTAAAAGGTGAAAAAAATTAAATCTCAGCAGTATCTCGGCTTCTAAAGGGGCAAAATCTTCCCATTCAGGCAAGTCTAACCACCCCAATTACTCCAAAATCTTCTACAAAAGAGTGACTTACAAGCTTTTGGTCTATACAGACTTTGGACTTTTGGCTATAGCCTTAAGGAACTTACTTGTTTGCTATTTTGTGTACTCCTCCTTCTTTAAGGTTGTGCTTCTAGCAACTCAGTTTAAATTTATTATGAATTCTTTATTGATAAACAGCATATCTTCTTATGCCATCTGGCTTTGTGGTTCAGTTGCTAAGTCAGGTCCAACTCTTTGCAACCCCATGGACTGCAGCATGCCAGGCTTCCCTGTTCTTCACTATCTCCTGGAGTTTGCTCAGACTCATGTCCACTGAGTCAGTGATGCCATCCAACCATTTCATCCTCTGTCTCCCCGTTCTCCTCCTGCCCTCAATCTCTCCCAGTGTCAGGGTCTTTTCCAATGAGTCAGCTTTTTGCATCAGGTGGCCAGAGTATTGGAGCTTCAACTTCAAATATTATCTCATAAGTCAATTTAACCATTTCCAAATGGAAATTTCTTTCTCTCCTATAATTTTTAGTAGATGCAAAGTTTAGTATCTCCAACTGCTTATATTAAGGGAATGTTTTCCATTTGCTTCTGAAAGTTGTAAATATCCAATGTACTCAGAATCCAAAGCACCTGAAAGTAACATCTAACATTATTAATGAAATATATTACGTGCAGCATATAGATATAAATCTTTTCTATGCATTTATGTTCATTTATTTCTCATAGCAACTCCATGAAGTAGGTGCTCTGATTATCCTAATTTTGCAGATATAGAAAATGAAGCCTAGAAAAGTTATACAGCTGCCAACTATTTATCTTTTGTCACATTTGGCATCATGAATCAGAGTCTGAATCCAAACAATCATTCCCAAGAGCTGGCAGTCCTTATTATTTGCTTATATAGAAAGAAAGTGGATAATGCACTGATAAATATTTATTCTCATTGTTTATGGACTTGCTCAAGTGCTATCTTCAACCAAAAAGTTCAATAGAAAATTGAAAATCTTCAAAAGTTATGAAGTCACCCGATTAGGTGAAAATAATAATAACAGCCCATACTGTTTTGATTACTGTAGCTTTGTAGTATATTTTGAAGTCAGGAAGCCTGATTCTTCCAGCTCCATTTTTATTTTTCAAGATTCTTTGGCTATTCTGGGTCTTTTGTGCTTCCATACAAAGTTTTTAAATGTTTTGTTCTAGTTCTGTAAAAAATTCCATTGATAAGTTGATAGAGATTGCATTTAATCTATAGATTGTCCTGGGTAGTATAATCATTTTAACAATATTGATTCTTCCAATCAAAGAACATGGCATATCTTTCCATATGTTTGTGTCATCTTCAGTTGCTTTCATCAGAGTCATAGTTTTCAGAGTACAGGTCTTTTGCCTCCTTCAGTTCAGTTGTTCAGTTGTGTCCGGCTCTTTGTGACCCCATGGACTGCAGCACACCAGACTTCCCTGTCCAACACCAACTCCTGGTGTTTACTCAAACTCATGTCCATCAAGTTGGTGATGCCATCCAACCATCTCATCCTCTGTCACTCCCTTTTCCTCCTACCTTCAATCTTTCCTAACATCAGAATCTTTTCCAATGAGTCAGTTCTTCACATTAGCTGGCCAAAGTATTGGAGTTTCAGCTTCAACATCAGACCTTTCAATGAATATTCAGGACTGATTTCCTTTAGGATTGACTGGTTGGATCTCCTTGCTGTCCAAGGGACTCTCAAGGGTCTTCTCCAACACCACAGTTCAAAAGCATCAATTTTTCAGCACTCTGCTTTCTTTATAGCACAACTCTTACATCCATACATGACTACTGGAAAAACCATAGCTTTGACTAGATGGACCTTTGTATTACCCCAAAGGAATGATTTTCTTGTTCTGTGTCATCCATATTCTATACCTCCTTCAAAATTGCAGAAATCGTTTACACACACACACACACACACACACACACACACACATCCTTGAAATTACAGACACCAGGAACTGGGAATGTGATTGATGGAAATGACTAGTCATAGGCAAGTCATATTTTCATATGAGGCCTCAGTTTCTCCCACTATAAAATAAAAAGTTAGAATCCATAAGTTCTAAGATCCCTTCTGGGACTGACATTCTAAGACGTTATGATAAATCTTTAGTGATAGTGATTATAATTGTAGTTTAGGGTGTTGTTTTTATCTATAAAATTAGATATATACAATCATAACTCAGAACAAGAAGGGCACACACTGCTAATTGTGTTTCTTTGTAAAATAAATAAACAAATAAAGCACCCATATCTGAAAGCTTCACTTCTAGCATATAAAGACCACTACAGAATTCATTATAAAGCCAAGTGAAAGTGAAGTCTCTCAGTGTTGTCCGAATCTTTGCAACCATGTGGACTGTAGTCCACCAGGCTCCTCCGTCCAAGAAGGGTATATAGTTTCCACTCTGGAAGAACCAGTATGTCACACTCAAAAAAGGCTTTTGTAAAAGAGAAATTGGAGATTGCTTCTTGTAAGAGTTTCCTTTCTACTTTTACTGTAACTTACTCTTTGTATACTGTATCAGCCTAAAATGGTCTTTCCTACCACACATATATGAGCATCCCCGCTGGCTCAGTTGTAAAGAATCTGCCTGCCAAGCAGGAGATGCAGGCTTGACCCCTGGGTCACAAAGATTCCCCTGGAGAAAGAAATGGCAACCCACTGCAGTATTCTTGCCTGGAAAGTTCCATGGACTGTGAAGCCTTCACAGTCCATGGGGTTGCAAAGAGTCAGACATGCCTTAACAACTAAACAACAACACACACATACACTTAACATTCTGGGGAGAATTTAGGACAATGTAAATATTTTGGGAGTTTCAAACATTCCTTTAAGAAAAATAGACATGAACACAGCATTTAGTAAACAATTTCTCTATGTTCCATGACCCTGTGTTTGAAGTCCAGTCATGTTAAATTTTCTTATGTTTGTGATCCTCAGAAAAGGTATAAAGGAGTTTAGCAAAGAGCAAAAGAAAGTTTAGTATGAATAGAGCAAAGGTATTTTTTTTTTCCCCCTTAGAAATACATCATCAGGCTTTGGGCAAGGTGAGGAAATCCCTTGAAATAATATTCAAGATTTTTTTTGCATTTGTGTATAGAAAGAGCCATCATTGTCTCAAAGGGGTCTCTACACACTAAACAAAGTGTCTGTTAATAATGAAAATAATCAGGTGATTGCTGAGAGGCTAGGATTCAGGGAGTGAAACTTCTTATTAATGATAAAAATATTTGTTCTACTATTACCCCTTACCCTTACTTCCAATGTCACTGGATCCACTTCCTTGCAAAGGTTCTGATCTAACTTCTACTCATAACTGTGGTTTAGTCACTAAGTCATGTCTGACTCTTGTGACCCCATGGACTATACCCTGCCAGGCTCCTCTGTCCATGGGATTTCCAGGCAAGAATACTGGAGTAGGTTGCCATTTCCTTCTCCAAGGGATCTTCCTGACCCAGGGACTGAACGCTGGTATCCTGCAATGCAGGCAGATTCTATACTGATTGAGCCATCAGGGAAGCCATGCAGTTTGAATGGGAAGAGATCAAAACAGAAAAATTAAAACCAATTTCCCCTTACAGAAAGAAAATTAAACAGATATTTTTTTTGGAAGACAGAATTTTGTGTTTGGCAGAATCTTTTAATAGTGAGGTGATGAGCTGATCAACTGCTTGTTTGCTCTCAGATCCATCTTTTTGTTTCCCCAGCTCTGCCTTTTAGGAATCTCTGTCTTCTAGACTCTTTTGTTCTCTTGCAAATCAAGGCCTTAGTAGAAGACTAGAGGGTGAGGACAGGAAGTCAGAGCATCCTCCACCCTCTCCTAGGGCATTTCCACAGGTGTCTGGCCTCCGGCATGTGCCAGTCTCTCCTGGGCAGTGCTCTCTGTGAGTGACTCTTCACAGGGTTCCAGCTCCTGCTAAATGGCCCTGGCTTCTGGGCTCTGGAAACACCACCTCTTTTGTCCCTCCAGCTTTAGGGGTGGTCCTTTCTGTTGCTACTGACCTTTGGTTTGTCTTACCATGCCCTTACTTTCAGATCTTCCATAACCCGTGTAACTCTGAATTCAATGTCTTCATTTGAGAGATCTACAGTGGCTTCTATTTTCCTGATTGGCTCTGATTTTTGCAGCTGGTTGCAGACATGCTGCTTCTGGTGCAGGAGACAAAGGGAATAAAAACAAGTATCCTGAAAAGCAAATAGACCTGAAATACTCGCTAGTGGTAAGGAACCTGCCTGTCAATGCAGACATAAGAGACCTGGGTTTGATCCCTGGTTTGGGAAGATCTCCTGGAGGAGGGCACGGCAACCCACTCCAGTATTCTTGCCTGGAGGATCCCACAGACAGAGGAGCCTGCCAGGTTATTGTCTATAGGGTCACAAAGAGCTGGACATGACTGAAGCGACTTAGCACGCACACTTGTACAAGGACAATATGGACAGTTTCTATGACTGGAGACTCACTTACATCAAGATGTGTTAGGATACCTGATATCTCTCATTGTCATTCTCACTTTCAAATGATGTTCTTGCTGCATTTTGCACTGTGAAGTCTTTCCATGTCAGCTTATATAATCTCAGAATAATTTAAAAACATAAATCGCCCGAGGTTGAATTAAGTTCTTTTTAACTGCTTTGAAGTGAAGGAACCGTGACATGAGTGCAGGTTTCACTTTATAAATGCACAATTTCAGCCAAGGAAAATATGTAGATAAATAGATCTGTAGGCTTTCTACACTTTCCACTGTGAGGTTCAGTGGTTGAGCAGCAGTCTGGAACTCAGAAGCCTTTGAAATATCCTCTATTCTGCCCCTCATGTTCAGTGACCTTGAGGAAGTCACTGTATTGGAAGCAACTCTGTTTCTGGAGGGAATGATCGAGTGTCTGGGACAGCAACTCATTTTTCAATAAAACAGGTTTCAGAGATGTTCAGTGCTAGGAAAACTTAACAAACAAATAGCTTTGGGATGTGTCCATGGGCGTGAAGAAGCTCTCTAGAGAGTTCCCTCTATTATCATAAGCAGTCCTGTTTAGTTATCTGTGTTTACATTGATGCGTGGGAATTTATATATCTAACACCCGTTCCCATTAGCTCCGTAGGCCCCCTAGAGAGGAATTCACCTTACAAATTCAAAACAATTGCTTAATTTTCATTTGAATTAAATTCTCCATCATTTCCCTCGGCAATAAATGTCAGCTGGTTAGTGCAGAAAACATTGAGACTTGGGTTGGTTAAAAGTATTTGCAAGCATGCAATTAGGAATTGACTAAAACAGTGTTCTATTTCTGTGTTGAATTAGAGCATCCCCTGCCATCTTCAGTACCACATGCCAGATTTCCCAGCAAAAGGTTACCATTCCTCACTTAAAGGGCCATTTTATCCCTAGGCCTGACCTTGTTTTTAAGAAAGCAGAAAATCACAGTATTCACTCTGGAAATCTCATAACGTGATCCCCGTGTAGTCTGATTCAAGTTGCCATTAGAACAAGATGGTGAAATATGCAGCACATGTTTTACCCTTTCCTCTTCTGTGTCTTTGACAGCCACTGACAATCACTCGTGACATTTTTTCTCATTAATTCTTCTTAACTCATTGTTTCAGAAAGCCTTCACCAATTGGTTGAAGCTATCATAATGATATAATTATTCTTTTTAAAAAAAACTTTTTAATTTTATATTGAAATGTAGCTTATGAGCAATGTTGCGATAATTTCAAGTACACAGGGAAGGGACTCAGCCGTCCACATAGATATATCCATTCTCCCCCAGATTCCCCTCCCATCCAGGCTGCCACATAACATTGAACAGTTTCCTGGGCTAGACAAGCAATTATTCTTTAAACCTGCTTTGGAAATATAATATGAGCCCTTTAACACAGGGTTGACATCAGGTATTTATCTTAATATGAAACTCTTGGACAATTTTAGCAAGTTAATGTATTTCAGAAAATATCATCTCTGGATTAAAAAAAAAATTCAATGGAAGAGAATACTGTGAAATTTGTTGAGAGTAAATAGTATTCCAAACTCCAGTGTGTAAATTTTCTCTAGGAACAAGAAAAAAATGAAAGCTAAAGGCAATAAGAGAACAACCAAAAAGATATCTTTTATTTCATAGAGATAGGTTTCTAAGACCTGGAAGGGACATTATTTGTGCATATCTAAATTGGAGCTGGGATATGTACAGTTAGTGGGTATTTAGTGATAGTGAGGAGAAGAGAGAGATGTTTTCCTTTGAAAAAAAGTAGATGTGATCTCACCTAATTTTTGCTTTCTAAGTTTAAGGAAACTTTTTTTTTTTTTGGTATGAGGAGTGATGCCTAAGTTTAAAATTGTAACCTGTTGCTTTGGAAGTTTTTAGCAACAACTTATCTGTAGAATTGATTCAAATAAATATTTATTGATCAATTACTGCATTCAAGACACTGTGTTTGGTAGTTTCACTCTTCACATATAAAATTCGATAATAATACTTGTCTTGATGACTTCGCAAGATTGCTGGGAGGATTAATACATGTTTCTGAAAGTATTCTTGGAATATCAGGTGCTGTTTTTACTGTGTGTGCTACGTGCTAAGTCACTGCTGCTGCTGCTGCTGCTAAGTCGAATCCGTCGTGTTTGACTCTGTGCGACCCCATAGACGGCAGCCCACCAGGCTCCGCCGTCCCTGGGATTCTCCAGGCAAGAACACTGGAGTGGGTTGCCATTGTGTTGTGTCCAACTCTTTGTGACCCTATGGACCATAGCCCGCCAGGATCCTCTGTCCACAGGATTCTCTAGGCAAGAATACTGGAGCGGGTTGCCATGCACTCTGTCCAGGGGATCTTCCCCACCCAGGGATCAAATCTGCCTCTCTACTTCTCCTGCATTGACAAGCAGATTCTTTACCACTAGCACCACCTAGGAAGCCCCTATTTTTACTGTAGTCATATTTTATCCATAATTATATTTACACAAGGAGGGAAAAACTTTAATAATTAATACTCCTTAATGTGGAAATGTGAGGAAAGCAAAATTCAATAAGGGATTGCATGAGATTACTTAGAACAATGTGGAATTTTAGGAGTATCATACATATTTCAATACCTAGCACAATAGTTGGCTCATAGAGATTGCACAATAAATACTGAGTAAATGAACAAACGTTTGAATAAAAAAGTGAGACTTTTGCCTTTGCCTTGCCTGTAATTGTGTCTGTCTAGTCTCTTTTTTCATGTTACCTGGACTTTAAGATTGCTATGTTTTCTGGGTCTTTATAAACTAAAGTTTTGTGAGAGCAAGAAGACTTTGCTTTCCTTCCACCAAGGAAAGACTCCTTTCCTTCCATCCAGCCATTACGTTCCCATGCTATGCTAATGCTAAGTCACGTCAGTCATGTCCGACTCTGTGTGACCCCAAAGACGGCAGCCCACCAGGCTCCCCCGTCCCTGGGATTCTCCAGGCAAGAACACTGGAGTGGGTTGCCATTTCCTTCTCCAATGCATGAAAGTGAAAAGTGAAAGTGAAGTCGCTCAGTCCTGTCTGACTCTTAGTGACCCCATGGACTGCAGCCTACTAGGCTCCTCCATCCATTGTATTTTCCAGGCAAGAGTACTGGAGTGGGGTGCCATTGCCTTCTCCTTATGTTCCCATAGGCATTTGCAAAAATCTCATCTTCCATCTTCTATCCATGGCATGACCATCTTCACAAATGCCTTCATCTGCCACCAAAGCTTCAATTCTCATTTCTATTTGAGAGACATTTAATCTAAATTTCTAGCCCTGACCCACCTTTACAATGATCTGCTGGCTATTTCCTCATCTAGATCCTCTCTTCTCTGGCTCCTCTTACCCCTTCATATCAATCATAAAGCTAATAGTTCAGGTAAGAATCTTGCAGTGATCATCATTTTGTTCTTCTCTTTTCTCCAACCATCCTCTGCTCACACTTAATACCTAGTTCTGTACCACAGGGACTTCCCTGGTGACTCAGACAGTAAACAATCTGCCTGCAATTCGGGAAACCCGGATTCAATCCCTGGGTCATGAATATTCCCTGGAGAAGGGTATGGCAACCCATCCAGTATTCTTGCCTGGAGAATCCCATGGACAGAAGAGCCTAGCAGGCTACAGTCCATGGGGTGGTAAAGAGTCGGACACGACTGAGCAACTAACACTTTCATTTTTTTTTCATACCACAGAGAGTCCTATATCTCCATTCCCGAAAACCTATACAGTCTGCCTTCTACGTTCAGTGCTGCTTCTTTGGGGCTGGTAATGACCTCTTTGAACATTGGACTTTGGTCATAGCTTTTCCATCACTTTCTCCAACACTGCATCTCCAAGCCTTTTCTACTACAGTTTAAAAACCTGCTTGTAACAGGGTTAGCTCTCTGAAATAAAATCTGCTCTAGTAACCTCTTGTCACCACGCTCTATGTCCTACTGGAATCTTCAGAGCTGTGAATCATCTGTAGGATAAAGTGCATACTCCTGAATGTGTCTTTCAACGCCCTCCCTAGTCTGACTCTACCTTCCTTTTAGCTTCATCTCTTGGTTCACTTTCAGTCACTCTGAGTGCTAAGTCGCTTCAGTCGTGTTTGTCTCTTTGTGATCCTATGGACTGTAGCCCACCAGGCTCCTCTATCCGTGGAATTCTCCAGGCAAGAATACTGGATTGGGTTTCCATTTGCTCCTCCAGGGGACCTTCCTGATCAAGAGATCGAACCCGTGTCTCTTACATCTCCTGCATTGGCAGAAGGGTTCTTTACCACTAGCACCACTGGGAAGCCCTCGGTCATTCTAGGCTTCAGTAATTTCAGAACTACTTATTCTTCCTACAGCACGTCTGTCTCTGTGCCTGTTTCAAGGTTTTTTATCCTCCTGAAATGACTCTCTTTTTCAGTGTAATCAAATTCATATATATGCTTGAAGGTCCAAGCCCAAATCTTTCCTTGATCTTCCTTTTAGATTCTGAAAATGACTGTCAGTCAATTGTTCATTCCTTGGAGTTATTATTTTCTTGAAGTATCTATATCATGCTTTGCATTAATATATGAAAAGTTGTATGTTCTTCCCTCTGGAATATAAGCTCTTGGATAGCGGTGATTAATGTATTATTAATCTATGATCACTGTCCCACCTCTAAATGTCAGACACATATATAACAATTGCTCGTTAATTTAAAGTTTTTTATTTTATCATTTTAAAATGAATTAATTAATTTACTTTTTGGCCATACCGAGAGGCATGTGGAATCTTAGCTCCCTGACCAGGGGTTGAAGCAGTGCCCCTTGCAGTGCAAGTGAGGTGTCTTAACCACTGGACTTCCAGGGAAGGCCAAATTTTTATTGAATTGAAGTTTTGTGGAAAAAAATACTCTGAAATGTTAACACTTAAAAATTAATAATATATGAAGAAAATTAGCCTTGATTTGGAGATGGCAATGGCACCCCACTCCAGTACTCTTGCCTGGAAAATCCCATGGATGGAGGAGTCTGGTGGGCTGCAGTCCATGGGGTCGCTAGAGTCGGACACGACTGAGCGACTTCACTTTCACTTTTCACTTTCATGCATTGGAGAAGGAAATGGCAACCCACTCCAGTGTTCTTGCCTGGAGAATCCCAGGGACGGGGGAGCCTGGTGGGCTGCCATCTATGGGGTCGCTCAGAGCCGGACACGACTGAAGCAACTTAGCAGCATTAGCAGCCTTGATTTATTTGCTATTGAGTCAAAATAAATTAATTTGTGGATAAAAACTATGGGGCAGTGTATAAAGATGTGCTTAACTTTGCCTTACATTTCTGTTTCATATATATCTGTTATATATGTGTAAGAAAATTTAGCGCTAGTGGTAAAGAATCTGCCTGCCAATGCAGGAGATGTAAGAAATGTAGGTTCAATCCCTGAGTCAGGAAGAACCCCCGGAGGAAGAAAATGGCAACCCACTCCAGAATTCTTGCTGGAGAATCCCATGGACAGAGGAGCCTGTGGTTGCAGAGAGTCCTATATGACTGAGCATTTGAATGCAACAGTACATGTCTTTATGCTTTCAGTCTAATTGATACAGGTCAAGTAAAGAAGATACAATTAGCTAATTCTGAGCAATAACTATCATAGTTGAGAAAGGAGAGATATTGTCAAATGACAATGATGACTATGTTTAATACCAAAAAGGATTTTTGTAGGATTAGTGGCTTTGGATAAATTTCTTATAGATAAATTTCTGTTTTATTATGTAATAAAACTATTCATTGTAGAGTCTGAGCAATACTTTTAAATTTAAGGAGAAGAGAAAAAATAACTTTCTCAGAATTAAGTACTATTAAGGAAATTCAACATAAAGAGCACCAAGTGAACTGTATGATTTGTCTTAAACTGACCTCAGAATTATGCAACATTATTCACATATGAAATATTTGCCAAATAACTGAGAATCAGTGGTTGAGAATACTTCTCAGACTCAGCTCAAAATATGGGTGATTCCAAGTCTAAAAACAGAAAGCTTTCATCCAGCAGGCATGTATGTATATATATATATTATCTGAATGCAATATTAGACATGAATATAGAAACTAGTCAAATTATTTAAAGATCAGCAAAGTAACAAAAGGTAACAGCCATTCTACTGAATAGTGAAATACCTTCAATTTATAAGTTTATCACATCCTAATCAAAATTGAGAATTGCAACTGTTGATAAAATTTCACTAACTTTAATATTTAAGTGTTCTTTAACCCAAGAAAATCTAGAGATACTTTTTATCAACTTTCAAAAAATATTTCTTGATACAACACAAGTATCAGAAACCAAATTTCCAGAAGAGCAATTAAAAGGAAATGGAGTGGTGTGATTAGCAGAAAAGAGCTAAGAAAATAATTTTGCTACTTAGACATGAAGATTAGGATAAGTTTATTCCAAAATAATATTGTTTTTAGTAAAGATCTATTCAGTAAGGGTGACACTGAGGGGCACACGTTCCTTGTCCCTCTGGCTACAGCTTCCTAAATATTCTAATAAGTCAAGTAAACTGCCGGGACAAACAACCCAGCTAGGAATGTGTCTGGAGATTCTGAATCTGCCTTCCTTAATCAACTTCCTTTCCTGAATATGAGTTGCAATAATGAGTCAATTAACGTCCTCAAATGCCAATGAGATGCAAAAGAGATTGGTGGTGGTGGTGGTGGCAATGCGTTTCGGGAGCTGTTCCAGCGTCTGGAATTTAACGAGAATCACACACTGAGCTCACAACTGATTATTTATCTCATGCAAACGTGACTGGCTGGCACTTGCTGATGAAGCCTTCCCTGTGCCCATGCACCGCCCCCACGCCCCCACCAGAAAGTAGGCAAGACAAATCTAACCTTATTATCAAGAAAATCTCTTTGGTTTTCAGCTATTACTCCTAAAGCTTAACTTAGAACCTGACTCAGAGGAAAAGATGTGCTTTTGATAATTTTCCCTATCAGTGTTCTGTATTGATACTTTACACATATTCAGAAATTATTACCTTTTTGGTATATGCTAATAAGTAATTAGCAATCTATTTTCAAATTATAACCTCTAACTGCTGTTCCTTCAAGGTACATTTAAATAGCTTTATTTATTGTCTTGTGTCTGCCAAGTACTTTAAATATATTACTGTTTATCAAAACATTTTTTGTTTTCTCTCATAGTCTTTTTATTGAGATACAGTTGACATCATATTGTATTAGTTTCAGGTTTATAACAATGATTTGATACATATGTATATTGCAAAATGCTTACCAAAATAAATGTAGTTAGTGTCCATTACCACAGATGGTTGAAGGTTTTTTTTTTTTTTTCAGTTAAATATTATTGTTTTCTTCCCATTTTACAGGCAGTAGAACTGAGGCTTAGAGAGAAGTTTGTGCAGCTACTAAATAGCAGCAGCAAACTTAAATCAGACCTTTCAGCCTTCATGGCCACTTTCTTTGCACCATGAAATAATGCTCCCAACCGTGTGGGATTTGACTTCCTACTTAACTGTTTACATGAATATAAGGCGATATGTATTAAAATTCCAGATTTCAAAACAGCAATTCTCTCTCTTTTAATTTTACTAAAAATCCTTCAGGTTTAATAAGTATTAAATGTTTCAGTGCAATTTACCTCTCAAATTTTTTTTTTTTTTTTAGTTTCCTCATTTTAAAAGCCTGGACAGCTGGCTGACCACTTGGCAAACACAAGACCCCCAAAGTAAAATGATAACTCTGGCCGCATGGCCACGTTTCCCTGACAGATTGGAACCCCTCACTGGCCATATTTTAATGTAAAAACCGAACCAGTGAAATTCAGTCATATGCTTTCTTCCCAGGGAGTCGAGAAGTGTCTTTCTGAGGAGCACGTAGGCATCCGTCATAAAATCTGCCATGCCAGAGTGACCAATTTAAAACTTGCTTTTCTGAAAATTCATCTTCTCTAATTGTAGCACTAACCAGAGTGGTCAGAAAAACACAGTTTAGTGAGTTTCCATGAAAGTCAAGCTATCCTCAAGTTAAGTAGGTTTAAAAAACGCTATCCAGAGATATTGGCTTTGTTTGCACAAATCATCAGTGCTATTTTAGCAAAGCCTTATGTGGTCTTGTGACTTGATACATGCTTATTAGTTCCTGTTCATTGTTCATATCTAATGCAGTGCCTTATGTGGTTTTGTGACTTGAGACATGATTAGTTCCTGATCATGGTTTATTTCTAAGTTATGGAAAATTCTTATATTTTAAAATGAGACTCCTTTTATCCTAGTAATCCTTTTTGCAAAGGCTGATGCTTGTCTATCAGAAATTCTAGAATGATTCTCCCTCATTAAGATGTATTCTGTAAAATAAACTGCATTTCAAATGCAGTTAAAAGCTATGTGTGTCATTATCTATGCTCCCTTTACATGTTTGATTACGAAAAAGGGTAAAATATGATGACCTTTCATTCATCAAATGTCTTCTCTATCAAATAAGGGCTGATGCAACAGTAACTGTGGTCTGGCTACCTTTCCTGACCAAACATAGAGGGCTGTGTTAATAAATACACAGTGATCCTCCACCCTCTGCAGTATAGCAGCTTAAGGGCCGAAAACATCACTATTTTTTAATGTTGGAATCATATGATGTTGGCTCCTTCAAAAACAGAATACCTAATGAGAATTTCAGTTTCAATATTTTAAAAATTAAAGCCAAACTTGAACTTTGGGAACCCATTCAAAAGAATTCCCAAACAAGATTGCACATAAGTAGTTCTTAAGGAAAAAAAGAGTCCTATGCCTTTGGACTCCAATATAAAACAAAACAGTTTAGCTATTTCTGTACCTTGTGAAATGATACACAGAAAAATAAGTCCACAAAGGAATTTCACAGTAAGTCTTTGCTGCAAACAAATCACATTTTCACCTGCTCCAGTTACTTTCAAGATTATATTTTGAATTACAGAGCACAAGCAACATGAACTGAGAAAAAAGATCCTCTTGTATTTCAGTGATGTGGCCTGGGGGTGGTAGCTAAATGGCTCTTTACACACATTACTGAATAATCTATACACTCAAATAATTAAAAGCAACAATCCCAGTTTACTCGTAAAAAGTTCTTCCAGAGTCCCCTTCAGAGTAGTTACAGATGTTCCTCTGCTTCCAATCTAAATGAACTTCAATAAAATATATTTTACAACCCTCCTTGGTACATTTAGATTCCTAATGAATGTCAAAAAAATTTCCCTTTCTTTCAACTCCATTTAAACAAATCAGAAACTAAGTTCTTTACCTTTTCCAGGAATAATCGAATAGTTATGTCTAAGAAAAACTTTTAATAAAAACTTTTATATCCAGTCAAGTTCCCTATAGCTCTTATAATTTGGCCCTGTAAATTACTTTGCCAACAAAGGTTCGTCTAGTCAAGGCTATGGTTTTTCTAGTGGTCATGTATGGATGTGAAAGTTGGACTGTGAAGAAAGCTGAGCACTGAAGAATTGATGCTTTTGAACTGTGGTGTTGGAGAAGACTCTTGAGAGTCCCTTGGACTGCAAGGAGATCCAGTGAGTCCATTCTAAAGGAGATCAGTCCTGGGTGTTCTTTGGAAGGACTGATGCTAAAGCTGAAACTCCAATACTTTGGCCAACTCACTTGAAGAGTTGACTCATTGGAAAAGACTCTGATGTTGGGAGGAATTGGGGGCAGGAGGAGAAGGGGACGACAGAGGATGAGATGGCTGGATGGCATCACTGACTCGATGGACATGAGTTTGGGTGAACCCTGGGAGTTGGTGATGGACAGGGAGGCCTGGCGTGCTGCAGTTCATGGGGTCATAAAGAGTTGGACATGACTGAGAGACTGAACTGAACTGAAGGTTCTTATTTTATAAGATCATATAAAAATTGGCATCGAGGGAACCTGAAGGGTTGCATTGGGGTTGACTTCCATTGTGGATTTAAAATACTTGGTGATATTAAACTAAAACCTGTGGGAAATGCTTCCTAATCAAACTGAATTTCTGATGTCTGAGTTTCTTTGGAATTTCTGAATAAACTCAAATGAAAATCTCACTGAACTAAGAAAGAGGTTTACACAATCCCACTGGAATAATGACACTGTTAAACCTGAACCAAACTGCAGCAGTTAATTACCATAGCCATCTCCTCTATGTGCTCAAAAAAGTTCAATATGGGACCTTTTGATAATATATTCAGTAGAATCTCACATCATGAAAACTGGCTTTTTCCCAAATTCTACCATCTGATCTGTTTTCTGCTGGTGCCTTTCATTCTCTCATAAGGCAGGTGGTCAGAATTGAGCAGACAAGTAGTCACCTCATGGTCAAAAAGACGCTTATATTATGATAAATTGACCCCATGAATGTTAAATGTTTTTCACTGTTTCTGGAGCACAATGAACATTTTTTTTTACATGTACACTAATTTCGCAATTAAAACAATAAGGTATTTATTAATAAAAGGTATGCATATTGATTCTGATAATAAAGAAACCATCTAAAAAATATACATTCAACAGAGGATATTGCAAAGTTCCATTCTTTCCAGAATCTTCATTTTTTTCTCAGTAAGAAAAGGCTCAGTACATAATGTTTTTCAAAGGACTCTGATACTTGAATTATTGAGAATTGAAACCATGAAAGCCAGAAACATTATCACATCAGTGAGTTTGTAGTTTAAGAAAACAAAAACCTCTCCCATGAATTAAGTAGAAGATACATCCCCAATGGGGGTCATTTGAAATGTTTTACTCAGTATTTTTCAAGTCACAGGAGGAGTTGGCCATTGGCTGAAATAATCAGTGGAGAGTTGGAATACATATCTAAGACTCTGAACAGACTACCAACCACCTCAAAGATCAGTTTGAGTGTACTGTTTTAAAGCTTCTCAAGATACATTTTTTCCCTGATGACATCATTTTTCTGCCACATACAATTGAAGCATAAGGTCTCATTCACAAAATGTATAATCATTCAGGATTATTGTCTAAAATTGTAAAAATATTTAAATTGCAGCCATGTAACTAAAATGCAGCTATAATTGCTTGCCAATTAAGTGCCAGATAACGACTTGGGCTGGCCAGCCTTTCATCACTAGCTCAGACTCCCTCATGACAGACACAGCAGTGATGGAGGCTAGACTTCCTAGGAGCAAAGATTGCCTGAAGAGTATTCACCTTGTGGATTTGCTCTTTCATTTCATAAGGAGACCAATAGATACTTACAGACTTTAAAGCTGGGTTTCTTTAAAAAAAAGAAGAAGGATGTTTTCTAATCCTTTCAACATATACTCTGTCGGTCACTTTGGGCTTCTTGCTGTGGTTTGGAACACCGAGCACACTGCTGTCTCAGGGTCTTTGCACTTGCTCTCCCCTCCACTTCCCATGCCCTTCCCACACTTTCAGGATGCTTCCTTTCCTCCCTCACTTCTATTTCTTTAATTCCATTTTTGGGTTATTTTGTTTTTTGCTCATAATATGCTTTATTTTTTTTTAATTAAAACATTGTCGCTTTACAATGTTGTGCTAGTTTCTACTGTACAATGCAGTGAATTAACTATATATATATCTACATATATTCCCTTCTTCTTGGACGTCCCTCCCACCTCCACCCCCATCCACATCCCACCCATTTAGGTCATCACGTAATATGGAGCTGAGCTTTCTGTGCTTTATAGCAAGTTCCCACCAGCTATCTGTTTTACACATGGCAGTGCACATATGTCAATCCTAATCTCCTGGTTTGTCCTACCCTCCCCTCCCCCTTGTAAATCCTCTACTGGGCATACACCCTAAGAAAATCATAATTCAAAAGAACAAATGTACCCAATGTTCATTACAGCACTATTTACAATAGCCAGGAAAAATAAACCCCCTAAATGTCCAGTGGCAGATGAATGGATAAAGAATATGTGGTACATATATGCAATGGAATATTACTCAGTCATAAAAAGGAACAAAATTGGGTCATTTGTAAAGATATGGACAGACCTTCCTCACTTCTTTCGTGTTCCCATTCAAATGTCTCTTCATGAGAGAAGCCTTCCTTGCCCACACATTTTAATACACAAAATACTCCTCTTCCAAAATTCATCACTTTCTCACCCTTTATACAGCTTAATTTTTCCTCTGGGCCTTTAATACCATGTTGTATATTATACCTTTATTGTCTTATTGGTTCACTGTTTCTCCCACTGAAACTGAAGTTCCACAAGAGCAGGAACTTGGCTTAATTTTGTTCATTAGTGTAACCAGCAGCTGTTATTACACTTGGCATATACTGATGCTCAATAAGCATTTGTTTAATGAATGAATAAAATCAACCTCAGAGAAGCTATTATGACTCTTCTATATGAATCTCGTGACAGAAGCATATATCTTTAAATTTTTTTCAATGATATATTTTTAAAGGATGTATGTGTTTGAATATTTTAATTTTTAATTCTAGTGGTTGACTTTGAGGACTTCTGTTTTACTTGTAAGGTGAGCTGCTCTTCGCACTAAATAGAGAGATTTGTTCTTCAAACTATGACCTCATAATTCCCGTGAGACTGTTCATATGACCCTGGGTGATTGGGATGATAATCCCATTATCAGTGCCCCATCTGTTATCTTTGGTTAATTGGACCCCATTATTTAAAAAAATCAAAAGATTTGATATTTTCTCATTTTTTTTAAATTTCTAGATACAAGTCCTAAACCTACAAGAGCTATAAAGAAAAACCATGACAGAGGATTGTCAAAATTTTCAGAGTTCTCTTATATATGTTAGATGTGTCCCTATTCAATTTGAGGGAATTAGGCAGTTTCTAAAGACTTTAATGTGTAGGAGTTTGGAAGAAGGCTGTTTTTACAATTAAAATGTTTGAAGAATCTGCATTAGTATTCTGCTGATGGTGTGATCAGGGCATATCTTAGCGTGACTTCCCCTTACTTCCTCTTTTTCGCTTCACATTCACGCAAGTTAATGGGAAAATAGTTAAGAACATTGCGTGTACTTTTTATACTTCAAGCAGTACATTCATCAGCAATGCTAGATTCCTTGGTCATGTAATAAATACCACATTATATATTTACTACAGAACTGGATGTATCATGGTTCAGTATGGATTTGTGTTTGAATATTGCAATTGTCAGTTATCAGCTGTGTGAATTTAAGTAAATTCCATTATTTTTTCTGTAAAATGGATATAGCAGTTACAAGTTTACTGTGAGAATTTAGCAAGAATATTTTTTAATTCATCATGATATGCAAATTTCACATGAGCAGTCTTTGAACATATTTAATTTGTTTTACTTTCCTTTGAATGAAAATTATTTGGAGAACCTTCAAAAATCCACTCTTTTTTGATAATAATGCCAATATCAATATTAATATTTTTATTATGTTATATTATTGGCAGATATTTACTGGCTACTTATTGTATGCAAAGTGCTATGCTAAGTAAAATATATAATTTATCTCCTTTAAACTTCATAGCTACATCATGATATAAGTATTATTTTATATTCCTCATTTCAGGTTGAGAACAGTAAAATTTGTAAAGGTCAAAGAACTTACTCAAGGTCACAGAGGACCAAAATAACAAAGCAGTGATCTGAGTTTAGCTCTATCTGATATTAAATCACATCCTTTTAACTGCTGCTAAGCTACCTATTTTACTATCTTTGACAGTATAGTGTTTGAAGGCATAAAGATATTGGATTGGCCAAAAACTTGTTTCAGTTTTTCCATAACAGCATATGGAAAAACCCAATCGAACTTGTTGATTAGCCCAATATATAAATATTGTATATGGATATACAACATATATTGCATTATATATATACTATATGTATTTCATTTCATTTAATTAAAAAGAAAATTCATTGGTTACTTAATGTGTGACTTTGTTAGAGTCTGTCATATATGTTACTATGAATATAGTATAACCCTTGACTTCAAGGAGCTCTGTGTGTGTGAATATATTCTCTTTTCTTTAGATATTTTTTAATATGAATCATTTTTTAAGTTTTTATTGAATTTGTTGCAGTATTGCTTCTGTTTTATGTTTTGTACTTTTTGGCTGCCAGGTATGTGGGATCTTGTCTCCCTAACCAGGCATTGAACCCATGACCCCTGCACTGGAAGGCAAATTCTTAACCACTGGACTGCCAGGGAAGTCCCTGAATATATTCTTTATGTGCCTATAAATGTCAGAATGAATCACTGAACTGAGGTTTAAAAATGTTTTAATATGCAAAATTTGTTAATGGAAAATTATTCCTAGAAGTCAAACTAGCAATGCCACCCAAAATGCTATTCTTTATAAAGCAGAAGACAATATGTAATAAGCACATCAAATACACTATGGGGGAATAAATGTTGAAGGAATATTAGGGACAAAATAATATTTTTAATGATAATTATCTCCATATATAGGCACAGAGTCCTAGAATGTTAGAGCTAAAATGGAAGTTCACGACCTATGCTGGTTTCTTGTACTTGATGTGGTGGGTCTTTTATAAACAAATCAATTAACAGATAAAAAGAGCACTAAAGTCATGAAGGAACAAGGGCACATTTCACATATTAAGTTAAACCTTAGCTCACTAGCATTTGTGATGGTGACATATATAAACATTTATTGGTAAATGGCAAGCACTAAAACATGTGTGTATATAATTCAGTCTACCTTCCACGAGCTTAAAGTGACTCACCTGAGAAAGGGGGACTTGTGAGCCCCATTTCTTCTAAGTCCATGTACAAGAATTACCATTCACAGAACCACCATTTCACTAGAATAGGCCATGAGGGAAAAGAACATTTAAACTCAATCTCATCAATTTAAGTTTGTTTTTGTAAGAGAAACAGATTGTAGTAGAGAAAGAAATTAGTGACCTGCAATGAATTTCTCCATCCTTTTGTTATTTATTTAATTTTTTGGCTATGCCATGCCACTTTGTGGGATCTCAGTTCCCCCGCCAGGGATGGAACTAGGGCCACCGTGTCAGTGAAAGCGGAGTCCTAACCATGAGACACTAGGAAACTCCCCACCTCTTTGTTCTTGTTTTTGTTCACTTGCTCAGTCTTGTCCTACTTTGTAACTCCATGGACTGCAGCATGCCTGGCCTCCCTGTCCTTCACTATCTCTCAGAGTTTGCTCAAATTCATGTCCACTGAGTCAGTGTTGCCATCCAACCATCTCATCCTCTGTCACTCCCTTCTCCTCCTGCCCTCAAATCTTTCCCAGCATCAGAGTCTTTGTTCCTATGGGCAATTAAACGACACAGAATCATAACTTTGGGGTTTTTAATAAAGAACACTTAGGACTACCTGGGATTGGTTACTCTGAGTTTTAGTAGTCATTTATTGTTTATGTTGCAGATCACACTCATTCCTCAACTGGCCTATTCAAGAAGTGGCCCCACTTCTCATGTTCATGGCAAACAGATATCACTAATTTACTATGGCCTTCTTTGCTGTTGAACCTAAAAACGGTCTCAGAATTCTTATTAATACGATATTCTAAGTAACCAATACCAGTTGATTAGTCTTTTTACGTGTGATGAAAGCTATTTGCCCTTGCAGGAACAAGGGGAAAAACTGAGGGTATTGTACTAGAGGGTACAACCCCAGTAATTACTGCATATTTATGGACATGACATTTAACCTCCCAATGTCTGTTTCATGCTTATATATGGAGACAATAATTACTTGTATAATAATTACTTTTTCAAAGTTATAGGATGGTTATAAGGATATTATATATGTGAACATCCTTGGATAGAAATAAACTCAAGAATACCTATAGCAAGGTAAGTTATTGTAATTACCTAAGTATGAAGAAGATACCTAAGTATCGGAGAAGGCGATGGCACCCCACTCCAGTACTCTTGCCTGGAAAATCCCACGGACAGAGGAGCCTGGTGGGCTGCAGTCCATGGGGTTGCTAAGAGTCAGACACAACTGAGCGACTTCACTTTCACTTTTTACTTTCATGCATTGGAAAAGGAAATGGCAACCCACTCCAGTGTCCTTGCCTGGAGAATCCCAGGGACGGGGGAGCCTGGTGGGCTGCCGTCTATGGGGTCACACAGAGTCGGACACGACTGAAGTGACTTAGCAACTTAGCAACAAGTATGAAGAAGTCCCTAATAATATTCAAAAGCAAACTTTCCCCCATTTTTGCTTATTTTACTTCTATGGCCTTCTTTTTCTTACCTATAATCTGTCAGTAGTATTATATGTAGAGTTATTATGAGGATTGCAGGAGGGCCTAGAGGAGCTATTCCATGTTCAAGGTCAGAAGGGGTGGTGGTGAGGAGATACCCCTCGTCCAAGGTAAGGAGTAGTGGCTGCACTTTGCTGGAGCAGCCGTGAAGAGATACCCCACAGTAAGATGGTAGATGTTGCAAGAGGGCATCAGAGGGCAGACACACTGAAACCATAATCACAGAAAACTAGTCAATCTAATCACACTAGGACCACAGCTTTGTCTAACTCAATGAAATTAAGCCATGCCCATGGGGCCACCCAAGACAGGCAGGTCATGGTGGAGAGGTCTGACAGAATGTGGTCCACTGGAGAAGGGAATGGCAAACCACTTCAGTATTCTTGCCTTGAGAACCCCATGAACAGTATGAAAAGGCAAAATGATAGGATACTGAAAGAGGAACTCCCCAGGTCAGTAGGTGCCCAATATGCTACTGGAGATCAGTGGAGAAATAACTCCAGAAAGAATGAAGGGATGGAGCCAAAGCAAAAACAATACCCAGTTGTGGATGTGACTGGTGATAGAAGCAAGGTCTGATGTAGTAAAGAGCAATATTGCATAGGAACCTGGAATGTCAGGTCCATGAATCAAGGCAAATTGGAAGTGGTCAAACGAGAGATGGGAAGAGTGAATGTCGACATTCTAGAAATCAGCAAATTAAAAAGGACTGGAATGGGTGAATTTAACTCAGATGACCATTATATCTACTACTGCGGGCAGAAATCCCTTGGAAGAAATGGAGTAGCCATCACTCAGCCATAACTCAGATGACCATTATATCTACTACTGCAGGCAGGAATCCCTCAGAAGAAATGGAGTAGCCATCATGGTCAACAAGAGTCCGAAATGCAGTACTTGGATGCAATCTCAAAAACCACAGAGTGATCTCTGTTCTTTTCCAAGGCAAACCATTCAGTATCACAGTAATCCAAGTCTATGCCCCAAACAGTAACGCTGAAAAAGCTGAAGTTGAATGGTTCTATGAAAACCTACAAGACCTTTTAGAACTAACACCCAAAAAAGATGTCCTTTTCATTATAGGGGACTGGAATGCAAAAGTAGGAAGTCAAGAAACACCTGGAGTAACAGGCAAATTTGGCCTTGGAATATGGAATGCAACAGGGCAAAGACTAATAGAGTTTTGCCAAGAAAATGTACTGGTCATAGCAAACACCTTCTTCCAACAGCATGAGAAGACTCTACACATGGACATCACCAGATGGTCAACACCGAAATCAGATTGATTATATTCTTTGCAACCAAAGATGGAGAAGCTCTATACAGTCAAGAAAAACAAGACCGGGAGCTGACTGTGGCTCAGACCATGAACTCCTTATTGCCAAATTCAGGCTGAAATTGAAGAAAGTAGGAAAAACCACTAGACCATTCAGGTATGACCTAAATCAAATCCCTTATGATTATACAATGGAAGTGAGAAATAGATTTAAGGGCCTAGATCTGATAGATAGAGTGCCTGATGAACTATGGACTGAGGTTCGTGACATTGTACAGGAGACAGGGATCAAGACCATCCCCATGGAAAAGAAATGCAAAAAAGCAAAATGGCTGTCTGGGGAGGCCTTACAAATAGCTGTGAAAAGAAGAGAAGCAAAAACAAAGGAGAAAAGGAAAGATATAAGTATCTGAATGCAGAGTTCCAAAGAATAGCAAGAAGAGATAAGAAAGCCTTCCTCAGCGATCAATGCAAAGAAATAGAGGAAAACAACAGAATGAGAAAGACTAGAGATCTCTTCAAGAAAATTAGAGATACCAAGGGAACATTTCATGCAAAGATGGGCTTGATAAAGGAGAGAAATGGTATGGACCTAAGAGAAGCAGAAGATATTAAGAAGAGGTGGCAAGAATACACAGAAGAACTGTACAAAAAAGATCTTCATGACCAAGATAATCACGATGGTGTGATCACTCTCCTAGAGCCAGACATCCTGGAATGTGAAGTCAAGTGGGCCTTGGAAAGCATCACTATGAACAAAGCTAGTGGAGGTGATGGAATTCCAGTTGAGCTCTTTCAAATCCTGAAAGATGATGCTGTGAAAGTGCTGCACTCAATATGCCAGCACATTTGGAAAACTCAGCAGTGGCCACAGGGCTGGAAAAGGTCAGTTTTCATTCCAATCTCAAAGAAAGGCAATGCCAAAGAATGCTCAAACTACCACACAATGGTACTCATCTCACACGCTAGTAATGTTCAAAATTCTCCAAGCCAGGCTTCAGCAGTATGTGAACCGTGAACTTGCAGTTGTTCAAGCTGGTTGTACAAAGGCAGAGGAACCAGAGACCAAATTGTCAACATCTGCTGGATCATGGAAAAAGCAAGAGAGTTCCAGAAAAACATCTATTTCTGCTTTATTGACTATGCCAAAGCCTTTGACTGTGTGGATCACAATAAACTGTGGGAAATTCTGAAAGAGATGGGAATACCAGACCACCTGACCTGCTTTTTGAGAAACCTGTATGCAGGTCAGGAAGCAACTGTTAGAACTGAACATGGAACAACAGACTGGTTCTAAATAGGAAAAGGAATATGTCAAGGCTGTATATTGTCACCCTGATTATTTAACTTCTATGCAGAGTACATCATGAAAAACACTGGGTTGGAAGAAGCACAAGCTGGAATCAAGATTTCCAGGAGAAATATCAATAAGCTCAGATATGCAGATGACACTACCCTTATGGCAGAAAGTGAAGAGGAACTAAAAAGTCTCTTGATGAAGGTGAAAGAGGAGAGTGAAAAAGTTGGCTTAAAACTCAACATTCAGAAAACGAAGATCTTGGCATCCGGTCCCATCACTTCATGGGAAATAGATGGGGAAACAGTGGAAACAGTGTCAGACTTTATTTTTCTGGGATCCAGGGTCTCTGCAGATGGTGACTGCAGCCATGGAATTAAAAGACGCTTACTCCTTGTAAGGAAAGTTATGACCAACCTAGAGAGCATATTGAGAAGCAGAGACATAACTTTGCCAACAAAGGTTCATCTAGTCAAGGCTATGGTTTTTCCAGTGGTCTTGTATGGATGTGAGAGTTGGACTGTGAAGATGACTGAGTGCTGAAGAATTGATGCTTTTGAACTGTGATGTTGGAGAAGACTCTTGAGAGTGCCTTGGACTGCAAGGAGATCCAACCAGTCCATTCTGAAGGAGATCAGCCCTGGGTGTTCTTTGGAAGGAATGATGCTAAAGCTGAAACTCCAGTACTTTGGCCACCTCATGTGAAGAGTTGACTCATTGGAAAAGACTCTGATGCTGGGAGGGGTTGGGGGGCAGGAGGAGAAAGTGACGTCAGAGGATGAGATGGCTGGATGGCATTACTGACTCGATGGCCGTGGGTCTGAGTGATCTCCGGGAGTTGGTGATGGACAGGGAGGCCTGGCGTTCTGCAGTTCATGGGGTCGCAAAGAGTCGGACATGACTGAGCGACTGAACTGAACTGAACTGATTATGAGGATTAAACATAAATGTATGCAAAAAGCCCTAGTATAGCTTTTGGCAGAATTCAAACTCACTGATGTCATTATTATCCTCCTCACTCACTAGCTCTCTGGCCAGTGCTAGCAAAGTTATAGCTGAGTTGGCCCTGAGCCCTTAGCATAAATAAGCCTGTTTAGGTCATATCAATAGAGAAACCAGAAGGATCTAATGCATTATAACTATGGTTGCTCAGTCCCTTCAGTCTTGTATGACTCTTTGAGACCCCATGGACTGTAGCCCACAAGGCTCCTCTGTCCATAGGATTCTCCAGGCAAGAATACTGGAGTGAATTGCCATGCTCTTCTCCAGGGAATCTTCCTGATCTGGGATCAAACCCATATCTCCTGCACTGCAGGCAGATTCTTTACCACTGAGCCACCAGGGAAGCCACTGACTATAGTTAACAATACTGTACTATATACTTGTATATCCTGTATTATATATTTGTACTGTACTATACAATTGTATATACTGTCTTATATACTTACTGTATTATACACTTGTTAACAATATTCTATTAATACACTGTTGTTGTTTAGTCACTAAGTTGTGTCTGACTCTTTTGCAACCCCATGGGCTGTAGCCTGCCAGGCTTCTCTGCCCATGGATTTCCCAGGCAAGAATACTGGAGTGGGTTGCCATTTCTTTCTCCAGGGGTTCCACCTGACCCAGGGATCAAATCTACATCTCTTGCATTGGCAGGTGTATTCTTTACCACTGAGCCACCAGGGAAGCCCTTTTAGTACAATACTGTATTATATAATATATTATTATATATACATTTGCTAAGAGAGTAGATCTTAAATGTTCTCACCACAAAAAAGAAATGGTAAATATGTGAAGTGATGGAGGTGTTGACTAATCCTTCTGTGGTAGTCATTTCATGCTATATAGGTTTATCAAATTATCGTACTCTATACTTTAAAATTATGCAATGTTTTATGTCAATGTATACTAATAAAGCTATAGTATATAGCTTTATTATATACTATAAGGGGGGGGGAAGTAACAAACCAGAAAATAAAATCTGGTGATGTTCTGATGGTGATGGATGGGACTTATTATATTAGTTTGATGATTCACTCCAGAAAAAGCAAATGAGATGAGAAATGGGATGTGTGTGTGCTGAGAAATGCAGGTGAGAGGAGGTCAGTGGTAATCCAAAGGGCTCCAGTTCCATGTTGATGACATCATCATCACCAGAGCTAGTATATACTGTAGGCTTACTAACCGGCAGACACTATATATGTAATACATAATATAAAATTCATGCAATTGTTACATATATTATCTTACTTAGCCTGTTAGCAATCAATTACAGACATGAAAATTGAGACCTGGGAAAGTTAAATAGTTTTCCCAACGCCAAAACTTGGAAAGGATAGAACTGAAATTGAAATCAGACATAACTAATTCTTAGTCACATAATTAATATAAAAACCAAGCTGAGGTTCAATAATCCAGTAAATTTCTTAGTGAGAGAAAAACAAAGTGGAAGAATGAGGCCAGAAGATCTTTTGGAGTAGAGTTGCAACATAAAATATAGAATGCTCATTTAGTTTTGAAATTCAGCTAAAATAGATAATATTATAGTATAAATGTGTGCCAAATATCATCTTTTTTTTTTAAGTATCATCTTTTTAACTTTGATACATGTATATATCGTGAAATGCTTGAAATAATAATGTTAGTTAACATATCCTTTATTTCACATAATTGTCATTTTGTTGTTGGCAGTGAGGTGACAACAGTAAAGCTCTCTCATAGCAACTTTCAAGAATATGTTGCATTACTGTTAGCTATAATCACCACCGTGTATTAGATCCTTGGAACTTATTCATCTTATACCTGAACATTTATATCCTTTGACCAATACCTTCCCATTTCCTCCACTCCTGACCCTCTGAAAACTACCTTCTGTTGCTATGGGTTTGATGTTTTTATATTCTATATTTTAACTGAGACTGAGCAAATTTGGGCTTCCCTGGTAGCTCAGCTGGTGAAGAATCTGCCTGCAATGCAGGACACCCTGGTTCAGTTCGTGGGTTGGGAAGATCCCTCGGAGCAGGGCATGGCAACCCACTCCGGTATTCTTGCCTGGAGAATCCCGCAGGGACAGAAGAGCCTGGTGGGCTACAGTCCATGGGGTCCCAGAGTCGGACATGACTGAGTGACTAAGCACACAAACTCTGGGAGATTGTGAAGGACAGGGAAGCCTGGCATGCTGTAGTCCATGGGGTCACAAAGATTCAGACATGACTGAGTGATTGAACAACAATGACAGTTAAGAGCATGCAGTATTTGTCTTTCCCTATCTGACTTATTACCTGTACCGTAATGGACCCCAACGGGGTCCATCCATACTGTTGCAAAAGATAGGATTTCCTTCTTTGTGACTGAATAATAGTTCACTGTGTGTGTGTGTGTGTGTGTGTGTGTGTGTGTATCATCACATTTTCATTATCCATTCATCCATCCCCAGACACTTAGGTTGTTTCTATGTGTTGACTACTGTAAATAATGCAACAGCAAATATAGGAGTTGAAGATATCCCTCTGAGACAGTGATTTTATCTCATTCAGATATATACCCAGAAGTGGGGTTGCTGGATTATATGATAATACTGTTTTTAATTTGTTGAGAAACCTCTATACTGTTTTCTATAGTTGTTGCACCAACTTATATTTCTATTGGCAGTGCACCAGGATCTCTTTTCTCCACATCCTCACCTGCTGCTGCTGCTGCTGTGTCGCTTCAGTTGTATCCGACTCTGTGCAACCCCATGGACTGCAGCCTACCAGGCTCCTCCATCCATGGGATTTTCCAGGCAACAGTACTGGAGTGGGGTGCCATTGCCTTCTCCAACATCCTCACCAGTTTGTTATTTCTTGTCTTTTGGATAACACCATTCTAACAGGCATGAGGTCATATCTCATTGTAGTTTTGATTTGCATTTCCCTGATAATTAGTGATGTTGATTAGCATCTTCTAACATACTTGTTGATCATGTGGAAGTCTTCTTTAGAAAAGTGTCTAAGTCCCCTGCCCATTTTTTAATCAGATTTTTGTTTTTGTTCTTATTGAGTTGTGTGAGTTCCTTATATATTGTGGATATCAACTCCTTTTCAGATATCTGATTTGTGAATATTTCCTCCCACTCCAAAGGTTACCTTTTCATTTTTTTGATTGTTTTCCTTGCTGTGCAGAAGGTTTTTGTTTGATATAGTCCCAATTGTTGATTTTTGCTTACGGTGCTTATCCTTTTAGCATCATGTACAAAAAATCATTGCTGAGACTAATGTTAAGGTGTTTTGCCCCTATGATTTCTCCTACAAGTTTTATGGTTGCATATCTTATGTTTAAGTCCTTAATCCAATTGAGTTATTTTTTCATGAGTGGTGTAAGATAGGGGTCCAATTTCAATCATTAGTGAGTGGGTATTCAGTTTCCCCATCACATTTTATATTTTTGGTTCCTTTTTCAAATATTAGTTGACTCTACTTGCATGAGTTTATTTCTGACCTGCTGAATCTGCTCCACTGCTCTATATATTCATTTTATCCGAATATCATACTGTTTTGATTACTGTAGCTTTGTTGCATAGTTTGAAGTCAGGAAGTGTGATGCTTCCAACTTGATTCTTTCTCAAGATTTCTCTGGTTGCTTGGAGTCTTTTTTGATTCCATCAGTTCAGCTCAGTTCAGTCTCTCATGTGTCTGAGTTTTCACAACCCCATGAATTGAAACACACCAGACCTCCCTGTCCATCACCAACTCCCAGAGTTTACTCAACCTCATGTCCATCGAGTCAGTGATGCCATCTAGCCATCTCATCCTCTGTTGACCCCTTCTCCTCCTGCCCCAAATACCTCCCAGCATCAGGGTCTTTTCCAATGAGTCAAATCTTTGCATGAGGTGGCCAAAGTACTGGAGTTTCAGTTTTAACATCAGTCCTTACAATGAACACCCAGGACTTATCTCCTTTAGGATGGACTGGTTGGATCTCCTTGCAGTCCAAGGGACTCTCAAGAGTCTTCTCCAACATCACAGTTCAAAACCATCAATTCTTCAGTGCTCAGCTTTCTTCATAGTCCAATTCTCACATCCATACACGACCAATGGAAAAACCATAGCCTTGACTAGATGGATCTTTGTTGGCAAAGTAATGTCTCTGCTTTTCAATATGCTCTCTAGGTTGGTCATAACTTTCCTTCCAAGGAGTAAGCGTCTTTTAATTTCATGGCTGCAATTACCATCTGCAGTGATTTTGGAGCCCAGAAAAATAAAGTCAGCCACTGTTTCCACTGTTTTCCCATCTATCTGCCATGAGGTGATGGGACCAGATGCCATGATCTTTGTTTTCTGAATGTTGAGCTTTAAGCCAGCTTTTTCACTCTCCACTTTCACTTTCATCAAGAGGCTTTTTAGTTCCTCTTCACTTTCTGCCATAAGGGTGGTGTCATCTGCATATCTGAGGTTATTGATTTTCTCCTGGCAATCTTGATTCCAGCTTGTGCTTCTTCCAACCCAGTGTTTTTCATGATGTACTCTGCATCTAAGTTAAATAATCAGGGTGACAATATACAGCCTAGATGTACTCCTTTTCCTATTTCGAATAAGTCTGTTCTTCCATGTCCAGTTCTAACTGTTGCTTCCTGACCTGCATACAGGTTTCTCAAGAGGCAGGTCAGGTGGTCTGGTATTCCCATCCCTTTCAGAATTTTCCACAGTTTATTGTGATCCACACAGTCAAAGGCTTTGGCATAGTCAATAAAGCAGAAATAGATGTTTTTCTGAAACTCTGTTGCTTTTTCAGTGATCCAGTGGATGTTGGCAGTTTAGTCTCTGGTTCCTCTGCCTTTTCTAAAACCAGCATGAACATCTGGAATTTCATGGTTCATGTATTGCTGAAGCCTGGCGTGGAGAATTTTAAGCATTACTTTACTAGCCTGTGAGATGAGTACAATTGTGCGGTAGTTTGAGCATTCTTTGGCATTGCCTTTCTTTGGGATTGGAATGAAAACTGACCTTTTCCAGTGCTCTGGCCACTGCTGAGTTTTCCAAATTTGCTGGCATATTGAGTGCAGCACTTTCACGGCATCATCTTTCAGGATTTGAAAGAGCTCAACTGGAATTCCATCACCTCCACTAGCTTTGTTCATAGTGATACTTCCTAAGGCCCATTTGACTTCACATTGCAGGATGTCTGGCTTTAGGAGAGTGATCACACCATCATGATTATCTGGGTCGTGAAGATCTTTTTTTTACAGTTCTGTGTATTCTTGCCACCTCTTCTTATATCTTCTGCTTCTGTTCGGTCCATACCATTTCTGCCCTTTATCGAGCCCATCTTTGCATGAAATATTCCCTTGGTATCTCTAATTTTTTTGAAGAGATCTCTAGTCTTTCCCATTCTGTTGTTTTCCTCTATTTCTTTGCATTGATCACTGAGGAAGTCTTTCTTATCTCTCCTTGCTATTCTTTGGAACTCTGCATTCAGATGGGAATATCTTTTTTCTGTTTCTGTGTACAATAATATTGGAATTTTGATAAGGATAGAATTGAATCTATATTTGGCTTTGGATAGGCAGTCTTTTTTAACTTTTATTTTATTATTATTTTTTTAAATTTTATTTTATTTTTAAACTTTACAATATTGTATTGGTTTTGCCAAATATTGAAATGAATCCGCCACAGGTATACATGTGTTCCCCATCCTGAACCCTCCTCCCTCCTCCCTCCCCATACCATCCCTCTGGGTCGTCCCAGTGCACCAGCCCCAAGCATCCAGTATCGTGCATCGAACCTGGACTGGCAACTCATTTCATATATGATATCATACATATTTCAATGCCATTCTCCCAAATCATCCCACCCTCTCCCTCTCCCACAGAGTCCAAAAGACTGTTCTATACATCAGTGTCTCTTTAATAGTATTAATTCTTCTGATTTATGAACACTGAATATCTTTACATTTATTTGTATCTTCTCATTTTCTTTCATCAATATCTTACAGTATTTGGTGCATAGAGCTTTCATTTCCTTTGTTAAATTAACTAGTAAGTATTTTACTCTTTTTAATGCCATAGGAGACTTTTTTTTTTAACTAATGTGGGAACACTTTTTAAGGGGAAACAGCAAAAAAAGAGTAAAGAAAGTACTTACTTGGTAAAACATTTACTTAAGGAACATTAATATTGGCAAAATTCTTAATCATGTCTTATACAGACCACTTGGTTTTTTTTTTTATTACACAGCAAATAATATTTATAGAAGATACAGAATTTTTCTATAGAAATAGGTTTTTAATCAATTTTTTGAAATTTCTTTTAGACTGTGAAAAGTTTGAAAATCTAGTAGAAGTTATGGACTATTTCTCCAGAAAAGGCTTATACATAAGCCTGTACTACTCTCCTAAAAAACAAGTGCTGACCATATTTAAAATCCATGCTTCAGGGGTTCAAGATGGCCATGTGGGAAAATCCTGAACTAACCTCCATCCACGAAGGCAACAAATATGCGATCCAGTTCAGTTCAGTTCAGTCACTCAGTCATGTCTGACTATTTGCAACCCCATGAACTGCAGCATGCCAGCCACCCTGTCCATCACCCACTCTCGGAATCCACCCAAACCCATGTCCATTGAGTCGATGATGCCATACAACCATCTCATCCTCTGTCATCCCCTTTTTCTTCTGCCCTCAATCTTTCCCAGCATCAGGGTCTTTTCCAATGAGTCAGCTCTTCGCATCAGGTGGCCAAAGAATTGGAGTTTCAGCTTCAACATCAGTCCTTCCAATGAACACCCAGGACTGATCTCCTTTAGGTTGGACTGGCTGGATTTCCTTGCAGTCCAAGGGACTCTCAAGAGTCTTCTCCAACACCACAGTTCAAAAGCATCAATTCTTCAGTACTCAGCTTTCTTTATAATCCAACTCTCACACCCATACATGACCACTGGAAAAATCATAGCCTTGACTAGATGGATCTTTGTTGGCAAAGTAATGTCTCTGCTTTTCAATATGCTGTCTAGGTCGATCATAGCTTTCCTTCCAAGGAGTAAGCGTCTTTTAATTTCATGGCTGAAATTACCATCTGCAGTGATTTTGGAGCCCAGAAAAATAAAGTCTGACACTGTTTCTACTGTTTCCCCATCTATCTGCAATGAGGTGATGGGACCGGATGCCATGATCTTAGTTTTCTGAATGTTGAGCTTTAATCCAACTTTTTCACTCGCCTCTTTCACTTTCATCAAGAGGCTTTTTAGTTCCTCTTCACTTTCTGCCATAAGGGTGGTGTCATCTGCATATCTGAGGTTATTGATATTTCTCCTGGAAATCTTGATTCCAGCTTGTGCTTCATCCAGCCCAACGTTTCTCATTATGTACTCTGCATATAAGTTAAATAAGCAGGGTGACAATATACAGCCTTGATATACTCCTTTTCCTATTTGGAACCAGTCTGTTGTTCCATGTCCAGTTCTAACTGTTGCTTCCTGACCTGCATACAGGTTTCTCAAAAGGCAGGTCAGGTGGTCTGGTATTCCCATCTCTTTCAGAATTTCCCACAGTTTATTGTGATCCACACAGTCAAAGGCTTTGGCATAGTCAATAAAGCAGAAATAGATGTTTTTCTGGAACTCTCTTGCTTTTTCCATGATCCAGCAGATGTTGGCAATTTGATCTCTGGTTCCTCTGCATTTTCTAAAACCAGCTTGAACATCTGGAAGTTCATAGTTCACGTATTGCTGAAGCTTGGCTTGGAGAATTTTAAGCATTACTAGCCTGTGAGATGAGTGCAATTGTGTGGTAGTTTGAGCATTCTTTGGCATTGCCTTTCTTTGGGATTGGGATGAAAACTGACCTTTTCCAGTCCTGTGGCCACTGCTGAGTCTTCCAAATGTGCTGGCATATTGAGTGCAGCACTTTCAGAGCATCATCTTTCAGGATTTGAAAGAGCTCAACTGGAATCCCATCACCTCCACTAGCTTTGTTTGTAGTGATGCTTTCTAAGGCCCACTTGACTTCACATTCCAGGATGTCTGGCTCTAGGTGAGTGATCACACCATGGTGATTATCTGGGTCATGAAGATCTTTTTTGTACAGTTCTTCTGTGTATTCTTGCCACCTCTTCTTAATACCTTCTGCTTCTGTTATTATGTATCAAGTAATTCTAATCTAAACCGAGTGGTGCTGGCATGATAGACACATACATCAGTGAGTTAGAATTGAGAGTCCAGAAATAAACCCACACGTATGAGGCAATTCATCTACAACAAAGAAACAAAGAACTTACAATGGAGAAAGGATAGTCTCTTCAACAAATAGTATTGGGAAAACTGGACAGTCACATGAAAAAGAACCAAACTAGACCACTATCTTACACCATACACAAACATTAACTGAAAATGGATTAAAGACTTGAATATAAGACCTGAAGCAATAAAATTCCTAGAGAAAATATAGTCAGTAATCTCACTGACACAGATATTAGCAATGTTTTTGTGGTTCTGACTCAAACACAAGGGAAACAAAAGCAAAAATAAATGGGACGACTTCAAACAAAATAGTTCTGCGTATCAAAAGAAACCATCAGCAAAATGAAAAGGCAACTTACTGGATGGTGATGATATTTGCAAATCAGATATCCAACAAGCAGTTAGTATTTAAAGTATATAAAGAACCCATATGACTCAAAAACAAAATAACAAACAATCTGATTTTAAAATGGGCAGAGGATCTGCATAGACATTTTCCAAAGAAGACATACAGATGCCCACATCCACATGAAAAGATGTTTGACATTACTAATTATCAGAGAAATGCAAATCAAACTCACAAATTATGACTTCACACCTGTTAGAATGGTTATTATCAAAAGACAAGAAATAACAAATGTTGGAGGGGATGTGAAAAAAAGGAACCCTCTTACATTGTTAGAGGGACTCTAAATTGCATCTAGTCCCATAACTTCATGGGAAATAGATGGGGAAACAGTGGAAACAGTGTCAGACTTTATTTTTCTGGGATCCAGGGTCACTGTAGATGGTGACTGCAGCCATGAAATTAAAAGACGCTTACTCCTTGGAAGGAAAGTTATGACCAACCTAGATAGCATATTGAAAAGCAGAGATATTACTTTGCCAACAAAGGTCCATCTAGTCAGTGCTATGGTTTTTCCGTTGGTCATGTATGGATGTGAGAGTTGGACTGTGAAGAAGGCTGAGTGCTGAAGAATTGATGCTTTTGAACTGTGGTGTTGGAGAAGACTCTTGAGAGTCCCTTGGACTGCAAGGAGATCCAACCAGTCCATTCTGAAGGAGATCGGTCCTGGGATTTCTTTGGAAGGAATGATGCTAAAGCTGAAACTCCAGTACTTTGGCCATCTCATGCAAAGGGTTGACTCATTGGAAAAGACTGTGATGCTGGGAGGGATTGGGGGCAGGAGGAGAAGAGGACGACAGAGGATGAGATGGCTGGATGGCATCACTGACTCGATGGACGTGAGTTTGAGTGAATTCCAGGAGTTGGTGATGGACAGGGAGGCCTGGAGTGCTGCGATTCATGGGGTCGCAAAGAGTCGGACATGACTGAGTGACTGAACTGAAATTGGTGCAGTCAATAGTATAGAGATTCCTCAAAAACTAAAAATGAAACTATGACATGAGCCAACGATTTTTCTTCCTGGAATTTATCTGACAAAAACAACAATGCTATTTGAAAAAATATATGACCGCTATGTTCATTGTAGCACTGTTACAATGGCCAAGATGTGGAAGCAACAATGTGGATGAAACTTGAGGGCATTATGCTAAGTGAAATAAGCAAACAGAGAGACAAATGCTGTATCATTTCACTCATACGTGACATCTATTTTTTTTTTAAGTGAACAGTAAAGGAAACAAAAACAAACTCATAGATACAGAGAACAGATCAGTGGTTATCAAAGAGGAGGGGAACTAGGGGAATGAGTGGAAGTGGTAAAGGGAGTCAACTGTACTGTGTAGGATGGTGATCATTTAGTGATATATACATATGTTAAAATATAATGCTATAATACTTCCAACCATTCAAAACTGGATAGCATGGCTTACTGAACTGTGTATCTTGAAGTCAGAAAGACACATCTCACGTAGTAGTGGACTTCCCAGGTGGCACTAGTGGTAAAGACCCTGCCTGCCAGTGCAGGAGATGTAAGAGCCATGGGCTCAATCCCTGAGTCGGGAAGATCCCCTGTAAGTGTAAATGGCAACCCACTCCAGTATTCTTGCCTGGAGAATCCCATGGACAGAGGAGCCTGATGGGCTGTAGTCCAGTGGTTCACAAAGAGTCAGACATGACTGAAGTGACTTTGCATGTATGCACCATGGTAGTGGGCTAGTAATTGTTTAAGAGTAGGCTCTTGGAGTGGGAGAGCCATGATTTATAGCATTTGCAATTTCCCTGGTATGATTACTCCCACTGTGGCTGATTTCAAGCTTACTTGTACAGCATAGCATCGCTGAACACAGAGTGAGGAAAAAAATGCACGCTAGAACACCATTGTATAGAAATCCATACATATGCATGCACGAACAACACATGCAAAAAAACCTCAAGAACCAAGATAATAATGAAATTAACAAAATAATGAAAATAGGATGAGTTTTGAGGACTTATTACCTTTGTATTAATGTGATTTATGTCTTTGTAAGTTTATAAAGTTTAATTTTTAATAATGGCCATGTTTAAAAGTAGCTTGCAAATTTCCTGAAAATTAATTTTACTACATTTTTTTTGTTGTTGTTCTCTGGGCTATTTACATTAGGACCTTGTTGTTTTTCTGTTTTGTATAGAGTAGTTTGTATGTGCTAATCCCAAACTCCTATTTTATGCCTCCTCCTCTTTCTACTTTGGTATCGTAAGTTTGTTTTCTAATGTGTATGAGTCTGTTTCCGTTCCATAAATAAGTTCATTTGTGTCATATTTTAGATTTGACGTATAAGTGATATCACGTGATATTTGTTTTCCTCTTTCTGACTTACTTCACTTGGTGTGATAACCTGTAGGTCCGTCCATGTTGCTGCAACTGGCATTATTTCATCTTTTTATGGCTGAGCAATATTCTATATGTAATATGTACATATTCCATTTTCTTTATCCATTTATCTGTCCGTGGAAATTTGTCCATGTCTTGACAGTTGTAAATAGTCAGAATAGAGGTACATGTAGCTTTTCTAATTAGAGTTTTCTCCGGCTATATGCCCAAGAGTAGAAGGCAATGGCACCCCACTCCAGTACTCTTGCCTGGAAAATCCCATGGACAGAGGAGCCCAGTAGGCTGCAGTCCATGAGGTCGCTAAGAGTCGGACACAACTGAGCGACTTCACTTTGATTTTCACTTTCATGCATTGGGGGAGGAAATGGCAACCCACTCCAGTATTCTTGCCTGGAGAATCCCAGGGATGGGGGAGCCTGGTGGGCTGCCGTCTATGGGGTCACACAGAGTTGGACACGACTGTAGTGACTTAGCAGCAGAATTGCTGGATCGTATGACAACTTTTTAAATTTTTTTAAAGGAACTTCCATACTGTTCTTCATAGTGGCTGTATTAATTTACATTCTACCAACAGTGTAGGAGGCTTCCTTTCTCTCCACACCCTCACCAGCATTTATTGTTTGTGGACTTTTTAATGATGGCCATTCTGACTGATGTCGGGTAATACCTCATTGTAGATTTGGTTTGTATTTCTCTGATCATTAGCAATGTTGAGCATCCTTTCACGTGCCTATTGTATGTCTGTTTAGGTTTTCTTCCCAGTTTATGATTGAGTTGTTTTTCTTTTTTAATTTTGTCATTGAGCTGTATGAGCTGTTTGCATATTTTGAAAATTAAACCCTGTCAGTCACATCATTTACAAATATTTTCTCCCAGTCCATAGGTTGTCTTTTTGTTTTGTTTATGATCTCCTTTGTTGTCCAAAAGCTTATAAATTGGATTAAGTTCCATTTGTTTGTTTTTGCTTTTATTTCTATTGCCTTGGGAAACTTATTTAAGAAAACATTTCTACAATTTATGTCAGAGAACGTTTTGCATATATCCTCTTCTAGGAGTTTTTATTAGATAGGTGTCCTGTCTTTAAGCCTTTTTGAGTTTATTTTTGTGCATGGTGTGAAAGAGTGTTCTAACTTCATTGATTTACATGTAGCTGTCCAGCTTTCCAACACCACTTGCTGAAGAGACTTTTTCTCCATTTTCTATTCTTGCTTCCTTTGTCAAAGATTAACTGAGTGTAGATGTGTGTTTATTTCTGAGCTCACTATTGTGTTGCATTGACCCATATGTCTGTTGTGCTAATACATTGCTGTTTTGATCATGGTAGCTTTGTGGTATTGTCTGAAGCCTAGGAGTGTTATGCTGCCAGCTTTGTTCTTTTTTCCTTAGTACAACTTTGGAAATTCTGGCTCTTTTGTGATTCTGTATAAACTTCAGGAGTATTTTATCTAGTTCTGTGAAATTCCCTGAAAATTTAGCAAACAGCTCTCACTGGTTCAGCATGTCAGTAGCTTGCCTCATGGAATCTGTAAATAAGTCTCATGGTTGTAAAAAAAAAAAAAAAAAGAAAAGTGGTGATACATGTAAAGTACTAAGAATGCTTGGAATAGAACAAGTAATTATAAATGGTTATTTTTATTAATTTAATGAGCAATTTTATGCTTCTCCTTTTCATCAGTGTCCTAAGAGAATTAATATTTTTATGTAATTTTTCTGTTACTGTTCAATAAATAAGGGAAGAGGGATGCCCTTTGTTCCTTCCAGTGCCTAAGGCATAATCGGATAGTAAATTCAATTTTGAAAGGTACACTCACTACTGATAAGTTAATCCAGCAATATGTCAGTATAAATGGAACTTGGCAATTTCAATACATTATACTTCCAAAGCAGTATTTATCATACTATGATATATTTCCCATAGAATAGTATATAATTTTCTTCAACGTGTTCTAAGGGTGCACATGGATACCCAAGTTTGTTTATGTATTTTCTTTTATCTGTACTACCTACCAACTTTAGGTGTTAAAGAATAACTGGATCTCAATTTATGTTTATAAGCTTTTACTATAAGAGTAATCCTTGCTGGGCTTTTAAAATTCATTAAATAATGTATTTTCGTGTCTTGTTCCATTTTACTCTTATCTTCCTAAATGTAATATGGATATTAAAAGTAGTATTATGCTGTTTCTGTGAACTATCTAACCATTCAGACACAAAGAGGGAACAGCAATGTTAGTGAATGTATCTTTTTTTTTAAGTTTCATAGATTGCCCCTTTGTTTTTCTAATATGTCAATAGACTACAGACACTGTGTTTCTCTATATCACTTTTCAAAGGCAGGATGAGACTGCCAGGACCCCTTCAAAAAGGTCAACATTTATGGAATAACCACAAATGTGATCAATCAAGTCATTCCAATGGAGCAATAACCAGTGTGACCTTAACAGACTCTGGCTTTTGGAGCCAGATCGCTTTAGTGACAGACATAACCCTGGTGGGTCGGCAGCATCCTTCACTGCTCACTCTGCCATCTGCCACTGTGGAAACTTCATCATTAAAGGCAGAGTTGTTGCTGGACAAATTTGCAAATGGTTTTGAGAGCATTATTATTGCACAGAATGTTACCATCTGTAAGTAGGCAAATCTGAATTTCAGTATATGTCTACCTAACTTTCTTTTTATATATATATCTTAATAGAAAATGTGCATGCGTAGATCTCAAACCTGAGAAAACTTTTTTTTTTGTATTATGGAATTATAGCCTTGCAAAGACCCTCTAGAGCTTAACTTCCTACTTTTAAGTACATCTGCATTTAAACTATCACAGATCAAAGAATATCTCTTTAACTTTGCATTTCATTGTCTCTATTTACAAAGTATTTTTGATTGTTTGATTTTGCTCAAAGCCCCATTATTATATTACATTATTATTAGCAAATATTCACATTAACATATATATGTCTATACACATATCTTTTAAAAATATTTCAATCATATATCTGAAGTAGTACTACCTGTTTTCTTGCTACCATGGAATGTTATTAATATTATAAAAACAATATAATGAAAACATTTAACCAGAATTTCCAATTCATAAGCCAGACACTGTTTTATATATATATAAATGTATACAATATATATGTATATATTATTTATATATATTCATATTCTTTTAAGTCCTACTGCATAAGATTAGGGTTGTTATAATTGTAGCTATATAATTATAGTAATGTATTTTATATTATATTGTTATGTTATTCATATTATATTATTAATAATGCCATTGAACGACAAGGTAACCAAGGCACAGAAGGGTAAACTGATACTCAGGAACACAGTTTGATAGGTGGAGATCAGGTATACTGAACTCGGTCAGTCTGGGTCCAGAATCTGTTATTTGTTGTTCTGTGTCTGCGCAAGTAGCCAAAATACAGGCCATCAAAGAATGTGAGTTATGTTGAAAGGCCATAAATAGACACTAAAATGAAGATGATATGAACAGCTAAAGACCGTGACATTGGAGCATCAATAAGAATAATGAATGCTACTGAAACTTTCATTATGTAAAAATCCAAAAGTTCATAATGTATGAGAACCAACAAAACAAAATTTAATTCATTAACCATTTTATTTAAAAGCAAAAGGCTAAGAATAAAAAACTTGTCTTGCTTCCCCTTTATGAGCTAAATTGAAGATGACCAAATAGTCCTAGCTAATGAAGAAAAGTTCTCTATGAAGAATTCTCACTGAAAGATGTTAATGAAATGATAAATGAGAAAAGCATGATTTTGCACCCTCTAATAAAATAATTGATATTTATTTTGGATCTTATCAGAAAGTGAATTTCCAAGTTGTGTCTCTTAAGAAAAGAGCTTTCTGTAATAATAAATAGATTGTATAAATAGATTAAAGGAATACTGGTTTGTAACCTGGAGACTTTTAACTTTTTTTACAGAAAACTATATTTGTGAGGATAGTTGTTCTATATTGTTCATGCAAACCTTTAAAATGTTTTTCATAGAAGGTTAATTTTATTCACCAGATCTAAGATAATTTAGCCACTGCTTATGACCTCACTAATTAACCTCTTAATAATTAGAATCATATAAAAGGAAAATACAGAGTCTTTTAACATGTAGAACATTGCTAAAGTCGTTTCTTCTCATGGAATGTTATTATTATTATTTTAGTGCTTCACAAGTTTGCATCATCCTTGCACAGGGGCCATGATAATCTCCTATGTATCATTCCAACTTTAGTATATGTGCTGCCAAAATGAACATGCAAAATATTAAAGTTAGAATTAATAGTGGTTCTGGCAGATTAAATAAATTTAAAATAGAAGCTTAATGGAGTAGATCAAGGTTCAGTGTTTCAGAAGTGACTGGCCACAATGTGAGTAGGAAATCAGGTAGAAAATATTTTAATACTCTGAATTTAGTTAGTGGCAGAAAGAATGGATATGATGCTTTGAATTTGAGAGCAATTCTGGAAGTAAAATTAACAGGATCTGTCATCGATTGGACAAGGGTGGAAGATGGAAAAGAGGAAATGTTAGAGAGAAAGTCAAAACAGGATCCAATTTAATATTTAGGTGAATGTGTATCTCGGAGAAGGCAATGGCACCCCACTCCAGTACTCTTGCCTGGAAAATCCCATGGATGCAGGAGCCTGGTAGGCTGCAGTCCATGGGGTCGCTAAGAGTCGGACACGACTGAGCGACTTAACTTTCACTCTTCACTTTAACGCATTGGAGAAGGAAATGACAACCCACTCCAGTGTTCTTGCCTTGAGAATCCCAGGGACAGGGGAGCCTGGTGGTCTACTGTCTATGGGGTCGCACAGAGTCGGACACGACTGAAGCGACTTAGCAGCAGCAGCCGTACCTAGATTTTCAATAAGATGCAAGATTACAGATTGCAGGGGGTTCAGCAGTGACTAAGAGTTGAGGAAAAGCTTTTTGAAAGCATCATATCACCATATAACAGCATAAAATTTAAGACATTTAAAGTCTTAACCTTCTTCCCATTCTCATCTCTCTTTACTTTCTAATAAACTTCTTCCCTACCTGAGCTGCACTGTCCCAAGGATCTAATAAGTCAATGGTACAAATCCACTATGCAGTTTCCCACCTTATCTTTTTATTTATACCATTTTTTTTTCATATATATGACATAATTCCTCCCTCGCATCTCTGCTGTATTAGATCACTCTGGTTCTTCAAAGCTCAGCTCAAGTGTACTTCATCCCCCAGGCAAGATCAGTTACTTCTTTTTCTATGTCCTCCATAAAATTTAATTCAAAGCTTTTTTACTGCCCTCGTAAGATCACGTTATTTTAAATAGCATTGTCTCTTCCACTAGAATATGCTTAAAGGCTCAACTTGCTTTGTTGCATGAATGATCCTTATGTAAATTGCTATGTGTTATTTAACATCAAGTAATTATGATACATTTACCTACTCTTGTCACTCACAGTGCTAAGCTGCTGGTGATACAGTAAGCCAAACTTTATGGTCCCAGCCCTCTCAAAGCTAACACTTAGTAGATGACACAGAGGGTCAAAGAGACTAATAAAAAAGAGTACCATAAGTTCAGTAAGGATTATGATGGTGGTGATGATGATGTTAGCTATTGAGTACTTTAATGTGCTAAGCATAGATCCAAGCACTGTACATATTATATACTCTAACCCTGAAAACAACTCAGTGACAAAGGAAGTACACAGTAATTTTATAGATATTGGTAGTTGGACACATAACTTTGCTGACAAAGGTCTGTATAGTCAAAGCTGTTTTTTTCCAGTAGTTATGTACAGATGTGAGAGTTGGACCATAAAGAAGGTTAAGTGCCAAGAACTGATGCTTTTGAACTATGGTGCTAGAGAAGACTCTTGAGAGTTCCTTGGACAGCAAGGAGATCAAACCAGTCCATCCTAAAGGAAATCAACCATGATATTCCTTGGAAGGACAGATGTTGAAGATGAAGCTCCAATATTTTGGCTAACTAAAGAGCCAGTTCATTGGAAAAGACCCTGATGCTGGGATAGATTGAAGGAAGGAGGGGGAGGGGATGACAGAGGATGAGATGGTTGGCTGGTTTCACTGACTCAATGGACATGAGTTTGAGCAAACTCCAAGAGATGGTGAAGAACAGGGAAGCCTGGCATGCTGCAGTCCATGGGGTCACAAAAAGTAGGACACAACTTAGCGACTGAACAGCAACAAAAGGTGGATACATAACTAAGACTTTGAGAGACAGTAAAAGCTTCCCCAAATAGTAATTTCCAAGTTAAGGTCTGAAAAAAATGACTAGGGATTAGTCAGGTAGACAACAGTCAGAGAAAGGGGTGGAAGGATGGAGATAAAGAAGAGGAAGAAGGAGGAGGAGAAGTAAGATGAGAAGAAGGAGAAGGTGTATATATGCATGTGTTTAGGTGAGGGCTAGAGAAAGGAGAAGAGTTTCCAACAAAGGCCAGAGATCAGTCAGTATATGTATTTAGCAGACATTGGGCTTTCTATTTCTAAAGTCAGGCTATCAACATCATGGAGCTTAATTCCTTTGGAAACTGTCACAAAGGCTAAAAACTGAACCAGATCCATTGGACTCATCTTACAGATAGAAGCACTGAATCCTAGTTAAAGGAAATGAGTTCCCAGTGCCATGCAGAGTCATTGGCAAGAGTCGGGTTCCCAGGGCCAAGCTCTTTCCAGGACACCATGCTGCGATCTCTGTGGATTGTTAAATGGTTTCTACTCCAGCCAGCCAACAGCAAGTGCATACAGACAAATAGCATGTTTTACGAGTCCCATTCCAGCCACCACATTCCAGCTCACGTTCTTCTCTTGATTACTATTTAATAAGAAAAATATAAATTATGAAATATGATAGTGCATATCTGTACTTAATCTCTAAGCAGATGTGATCTAGAAATGACTCTGCTCGATCTTCCCTTCAGCATATCAGTTTCACCATGAAAATGTGTCATGACTTTTCATCTTGTAGGCTATGTGAGTGACAGTCACTCAGTCATGTCTGACTCTTAGCGACCCCATGGACTGTAGCTTGCCAGGCTCCTCTATCCATGGAATTCTCCAGGCAAGAATACTGGAGTGGGTTGCCGTTTCCTTCTCCAAGTGGTAAAGTACCCGCCTGCCGATGCAAGAGATGTAAGAGATGTGGGTTTGATCCCTGGGTCGGGAAGATCCCCTAGAGGAGGCCATGGCAATACATTCCAGCATTCCTACCAGGAGAATGCCATGGACCGAAGAGCCCAGCAGGTCAGAGTCTACAGGGTCACAAAGAGTTGAAGTAGGTTATCAAAGTAGGCTATGATTCCACTTTAATCACATCTCTGATGGACCATTTTAGTTTACTCTTACTCTGAGGTGGTTTGTATATCAGTTGTAGACAGACTGGAGTCCCAGTTCTGGGTCTGCCTCTAACCAGCTGTGTGACCTTGTTCTGGTGCCTACTGCTCTCTGCAGTAGCATGTAACAGTGTCCTTCACTGTGTTCTTGTGGGAATTAAAGGGCCACATACATGCAAAGAGCAAAGTGCAGTGCTCTGTACATTGTATATCTTGAAAATATTTGACTTCTGAGATATATTTTTAACACCAAATCATAAATGCACAGCCACAAAAATCAGTTACCTTAATCCTCCCACTTTACTGATAGCATTTGTAGACTGGGAAAGTTCTTACTTGCCAAATGAAGTATCCATTTAGTTCTACTACTAGACTGTAGACTTTGTAAGAACAAAAGCTTAATTTCTTCTATATTCTGGTGATTACCACTATGACAAGCATATAGTGAACATTCATAAATATAAAAATTGGTTGAATTATCAAATGATCTGGTATCTGTTGTTGTTTAGTCACTCAGTCATGTCTGACTCTTTTGCAACCCTATGGAGTGCAGTCTGCTAGGCTCCTCTGTCCATGGGATTTCCCAGGCAAGAATTCTAGAGTAGGTTGCCATTCTCCAGGGGATCTTCCTGACCCAGGAATCGAACCCATGTCTCCTGCACTGGCAGGCAGATTCTTTACCACTGAGCCACCTGGGAAGCCCTTTGGTATCAGACTTCCTGACATACAATTCTATTTATTTATTTTTTACTGTACCAAAAATTAAGATAAAATTAACACAACTGATAAACGTCTAGTCAGTGGTTTTTCCAGTGGTCATGTATGGATGTTAGAGTTGGACTATAAAGAAAGCTGAGCGCATAAGAATCGACTCCAACTGTGGTGTTGGAGAAGACTCTTGAGAGTCCCTTGGACTGCAAGGAGATCCAACTGGTCCATCCTAAAGGAGATCAGTCCTGGGTATTCACTGGTAAGACTGATTTTGAAGCTGAAACTTCAATACTTTGGCCACCTCATGCAAAGAGCTGACTCATTTGAAAAGACCTTGATGCTGGGAAAGATTGAGGGCAGGGGGAGAAGGGGATGACAGAGGATGAGGTGGTTGGATGGCACCACCAACTCAATGAACATGGGTTTGGGTGAACTCTGGGAGTTGGTGATGGACAGGGAAGCCTGGCGTGATGCGGTTCATGGGGTTGCAAAGAGCTGGACACAACTGAGTGAATGAACTGAACTGAACACAACTGATTCTTCATTTTCTAAAGGACATTCCAGGGAAAGTTGGGGCTTAAAAATTTCAAGTTATTCTGTGATATTCCAGTATGTTATTTTTCATTCTGCCTGAACCCTTTGGTACAAATTCCCATGAATATTAATAGCTGGGAAGGGAATGAGGCCTTCAGTCAAGCAGTTAGGAAGTGAGGTGGTGCCTTGTGTGAATGTCCTGCTGGATGGTAAATCCACGACATGGCTCAGGCGCTGTTTATGCATTTTAAATAGCTTTCTTTATAATTCCAGTCCAGAGAAAATATCATCTCTGAGCCAAACTGGGGCAGAGCACTCCAACCCAATGAAGTGGAATTTGAGAAATCTCAAACAGGCATCAAACCCTTGACCTTGGCTACTGCTATGTAGAAACATATCCCACAATGAGCTCCTTCCACATATTATACTTACCAAAACTATTATGTTACATAAAGAACGTGAACAAATGTTATTTCCAAACCCACTTAAGTTGCTTAAGCTGTGGAGTTCCTGGTCCTAATTTTAGAAGTAGTATCAATAGCTGAAGATGGAGATACTTCTGTGTCTTGCAGATATGAAATACCATAGAAACCTTGACCAGTTTCTCTTGGGATGACATTGGATTCTCTTAATAATGCAGTACAAACTCTCTGGATCAAAAAAAAGCCACTCTTGTATGTCTACAAAAGCGAGCAGTGGTTTCCACTCTTCCCTCTTGGGTCAAAGATAAAATATACACGAAATGCACGATTCCTGTGTGCCAAATATGGTTGGAAGTATAACATTATCCTTTAACATTTATGAAGGAATTTGCTTTAACAGTGGGGGTGATGTGATGGTTTTCAGATGGTAAACTGCGCTAACTGTTTGAAAATGCACACAGGTTCTCAAGTACAGGAGGTGCAATGTGATGCTTTGGTGCTGGTTAAATATTCAACCATTTCACTGCCCTGTTTGTGGGAAATATGCTAAAAGCTTATTGCTATAGCCTTTGAACTCCCGGGTCAAGTGAAGCCCATAATTCCTCAGCCCTGATGCCAGTGGGTCTCACTGTATTTGATAAATGCCAATAACCTTGGTTTTAATATTTCCATTGATCTGGAGGGTATTAATAAGAGTTTTCTTTTTTTTTTAATCACAAAGAGAATCCTACAGAATCAAATCTTACTCCAAAATTCCATTCAGTTTACTATCTTACAAGCACCTAGTCTCTTTGATATGGAAATGCCTCCTGACTTCATATTGACAGCACATATTTTAGCTCCCATCATCCAACAAATTAAACTGAAGTTTTAAACATAGTATGTTTCTTGGACTTCCCTAGTGGCTCAGTGGTAGAGAATTTGCCTGCCAGTGCAGGAGACATAGGTTTTATCCCTGGTCTCCCAGGATCCCACACGCCACGGAAAAACTAAGCCTGTGAGCCACAACTACTGAAGCCTGAGCGCCTAGAGCCTGTGTTTCGCAACAAGAGAAGCCACCACAATGAGGCGCCCAAAATAGACACTGAAACTAGAAAGTAGTCCCCACTCGCCACAGCTAGAGAAAAGTCCACTCAGCAACCGAAGACCCAGCACAGCCAAAAATAAATAAATTACAAAAATAGTATGTTTCTTTATAGTTCATTTTTTAGCAAACAAAACAAAAGCTAAGAAAAATAATAAGCCTTTTTTAGTGGAGAATTTTTTAAAGTCCTTATTACTAAGAAAGCTTGCATTTTCAAGGAAAGGACAGACCAATGTCTGGTTTGGCATAAGGAACAATCGGCCAGTTAAGCAGTGGAAACTGACTTTTTTTCCCCAGTTACAAAAGAAAGAAAGAAATCTCTGGCATGTGCTAAGATGTCCCTTTTAGGTTCATGACTCAGGCTGGAAAGCTCACTGAAGAGTAAGAAATCATTTTTTAATTAATTTATTTATTTTAATTGGAGGATAATTACTTTACAATGTTGTGATGGCTTTTGCCATACATCAGTATGAATCAGCCATAGGCATACATGTGTTCTCTCCCCCCTGAATCCCCCTCCCACCTCCCTCCCCACCCCACCCCCCAGGTTGACACAAAGCACCAGCTTTGTGTGCCCTGCATCATGGAAAGGAATCATTTTTATTGGATGAATTTTTTGGATATGTTTAAATGTATGTGTGTGTAAGTTGCTCAGTTGTGTCCAACTCTTTGTGACTCCGTAGACTGTAGCCCCACAGGCTCCTCTGCCTAAGGAGTTCTCCAGGCAAGAATACTGGAGTGGGTTGCCATGCCCTTCTCCAGGGTTGAATGTATACACTGAGCAAATATTTTGAAATGTTTATACTACACTTGGAATGTTTGACCCAATGGAGATTTGAATTTTAGGTTTTTTTTTTATTGTTTGTTTGTTTTGTTTTGTTTATTTTTTTTAACTCTACAATATTGTATTGGTTTTGCCATACATCAACATGAATCCGCCACAGGTATACACGTGTTCCCTATCCTGAACCCTCCTCCCTCCTCCCTCCCCGTACCATCCCTCTGAGTTGTCCCGGTGCACCAGCCCCAAGCAACCAGTGTCGGTCGCCGAACCTGGACTGGCAACTCGTCGGTGAGGGTTTTTCCCTCCTGTTCTGGTTTATGTCTGTGTTGCACCTTCATCTTTCTTTCTAGATGGATAGGATACCAAAGGAAGGGAGGGTAGAAAAACAGACCAAGATGGTGCACACATTTTCCCTAAGTAAACACAAGGTGTGGACTTTGTTGTTGTTTCTGCCAGATGATGCACTTCTTGGCCACACAATGTTCATGTTCATATTCTCATTATATTACAGCTCTGTGGTATCATTGTGTGCCAGGGATTTGCCCTTTATGGATATAGATACTCTTTCTTAATCAGACAACGGAGGTGAATAAATATGTACAAGTTACTATAATGCTGGAAATCTACTCTGGCAGCCCCTCTCATGTTTGGACTGGTTTTAGTTGGTCTTCATTTGGGGATAAGTAGACCAAGCCAGGACACAGGCATAAACATTAACCCTGGCACTGCAACCTTGCTGGCTGGTACCATGCTAGAATTTATGAGGTCTCTTCCTAGAATTAAGACTCCAGGAGTGATTTAAACCAAATTAATCACACTGGCCATATTGGTTCAGTTCAGCTCTGGGATGTCTTAATTTGGTCAGAGATACATTCTCCAGCAATTAAAATAAACAGAAGAATATTTATTAGTCTCTCACTGACAGGCAAAACTAGTAAATATAACATAATTTAATCATTGAATTATTCAGTTTTCATCAACTTTTCAATATTTAAAATGTCTTGTAGTAAGGATGCTAGAGCGTGTTAAAAATATATATGAAATATACATTTGTAAATGAGATGGCTGATATTTTAAAATTATTAACCAGCTTTTCATTAAATATAATATTTTAAATTACTTAATCTAAAAATAAAGCTTTTCCACAAATGTCAATATTTCTGTAGATAAATAATTCTTTTTTATATTCCTTGTAACATTCAGCACAGAGATTGGCCAGTATTTATATATGGAAAGAAGACCATAGGGATGTTGGATTAAAACTAATGTAGGTTTTAGATTCTCTATCTGTAACTATTGCCACAATAATACTGTGTAACAAAGCACCCCAAACTCAGTGGCTTAAAGCAACTATCACTTATGCCTTCTCATCAGTGAGTTCTCTTCTGAGATCTCCTCAGTATTATAGGACCTTATCGAATACATCTGGTTACAATCAGCACATTTTCAACTTTCTGACTGAAAATCTTTTCCAATGCTATGAGCTCAATAGATATCTCTTTTCTTTATTTGGAGTTCTTATGGGTGACAGTTCTATCAAATGTTTGACATCAAATGTTTGGATGTTTTCCAGACTCTTGTCAAAGTTTCTTTGCTCTCTGCCACTTTATTCCCCAAGTAAATGTCATAAATATATATATTTTATATATTTATAAATACAATAATATAATATAAACAAATGTATTAATAATATAGATAAGAATATAGTAGTAAAACATATTGATATTATTAAAATATATTAATAAAATATTTTAAATTTATTAATAAAATAAAAATAAAATATTTTAATAATATAACAAATATATATTTTTATATATGACCTGCCTTTTGAGAAACCTATATGCAGGTCAGGAGGCAACAGTTAGAACTGGACATGGAACAACAGACTGGTTCCAAATAGGAAAAGGAGTACATCAAGGTTGTATACTGTCACCCTGCTTATTTAACTTATATGCAGAGTACATCATGAGAAAGGCTGGGCTGGAAGAAACACAAGCTGAAATCAAGATTGCCAGGAGAAATATCAATAACCTCAGATATGCAGATGACACCACCCTTATGGCAGAAAGTGAAGAGGAACTAAAAAGCCTCTTGATGAAGGTGAAAGAGGAGAGTGAAAAAGTTGGCTTAAAGCTCAACATTCAGAAAACTAAGATCATGGCATCTGGTCCCATCACCTCATGGCAAATAGATGGGGAAACAGTGGAAACAGTGTCAGACTTTATTTTGGGGGGCTCTAAAATCACTGCAGATGGTGACTGCAGCCATGAAATTAAAAGACGCTTACTCCTTGGAAGAAAAGTTATGACCAACCTAGATAGCATATTCAAAAGCAGAGACATTACTTTGCCAACAAAGGTCCATCTAGTCAAGGCTATGGTTTTTCCAATGGTCATGTATGGATGTGAGAGTTGGACTGTGAAGAAGGCTGAGCACTGAAGAATTGATGCTTTTGAACTGTGGTGTTGGAGAAGACTCTTGAGAGTCCCTTGGACTGCAAGAAGATCCAACCAGTCCATTCTGAAGGAGGTCGGTCCTGGGTGTTCTTTGGAAGGACTGATACTAAAGCTGAAACTCCAGTACTTTGGCCACCTCATGCAAAGAGTTGACTCATTGGAAAAGACTCTGATGCTGGGAGGGATTGGGGGCAGGAGAAGGGGACGACAGAGGATGAGATGCCTGGATGGCATCACTGACTCGATGGACGTGAGTTTGAGTGAACTCCGGGAGTTGTGACGGACAGGGAGGCCTGGCATGCTGTGATTCATGGGGTTGCAAAGAGTCGGACACGGCTGAGCGACTGAACTGAAATATATATATATATATATATATATATATTTCAATTATCTATTATGGCAGCATCCCACTTCCAGATACAAATTTCTGCATTAGCCAGTACTGCCATAATAATACCACTTAGTAAGTCACTCCACAAAATTCAGTGGCTTGAAATATGATGTCTTCTCTTTTGTGTGTTTGTGGGTCTACTAGGGCTTGGCTAACTAGACTGGGCTCAGCTGGTCTTGTTTCCATGCTGGGGATTGAGTCCAGGTGTTTTTCAGTCTTTGCTGCAGGTTAGACTCAGATCTGCTCCATATGTGATGATTCTGGGGTCCAAGCTGCTACTGCTCTAACTCTCCAGAGTCAGTTCTTCTCATGGTAACAGGCCGTGCAGACAAGGCATGTCCAGGTACAAGCACATTTCAGTCCTCCTACTTATTTTCCATCAGCTCGAATCTTTGACCAAAGCAAGCCACAAAGCTGAGGGTTAGGAAAGTACATACTGTCTACCCCAAGGCTGTGGCAAAGTACAGATGCATGTTATTACTAGAGGGAACTAAACAATTTTGATCAATAATTTGGTTATAGGCCCCCCCTGTTGAAATTTCACTGAAATAATCCAAGTTATCATTATTCTATCAAAGGTGATAGGAAGTGATCATCTATTTTTCAGTTCTACATTTGGCATTATTATATTTCTAAAATGTTATGCCAATAGTAGGTAATATTAAGCCAGGTTAACAATTTTATAATCCACCTAATCATAAAGTTGAAAAGAAATGAAGCAATCATTTTTACATTTTATACAGCTTAACAATTTTCTTAGGAATTAAAAAAGTAACAACCAAAGAAAATCTTCAGATCTGACTTTACTTTGTAATTTATTTTGAAAGATTCTTTTCTATTCAGTACCACTAGGGAATATTTTTGTGGTTAATTCCTTCTCTCAAAAACACCTGGCAAGCTTATATTAATGGTAAATTTTTGTGTGAAATCTAATTCTTTATTCCCACATACGTTCTGTTGGGTCTTAAATGGTGAACTGACAGAGTAGAAAGTAACCACAGCTCCAAATCATATTGTTTAAATGAGGTTAAGATACTCCGTCTAAATATGCTGCAACCATTTTCCAAGAGACCTAACTGGAGGGGCAAAGGCAAGATAATAAGATGCTTTGAGTAGAGTTTAATTATCGGGGTTAAAGGCAGTTTTGTTCCTAGGGGCAGATGGAGTGTGTCCAGATTGAAACTGCCAGTCACAGAGGTGCAGAGTCTTTCTCCAATAATCCTGAGACAGGAAGCCTGTTTGGCTCTGTGGCAGGAATATTTCAGATCTCATCTGCTGACACAAAAGAAGATTCTAAGAGTCTGCCATTTTGTTAAGGATTGGCTTAATCTAGTCCTGTATAATATGCTAGCAAAGTAATGTTATACTTTATAATGCTATATTGGTATTATATAGCTATATAATGGTATATATATATTACCTATATAAATATTATATACATATTTATATAGATAATATATATATGTATAATGCTATATAAAACTAGTCCTGTATAATACACTAGCAAATAATGCTGAAAATTCTCCAAGCTAGGTTTCAACAGTATGTGAACCAAGAACTTCCAGATATTCAAGCTGGATTTAGAAAAGGCAGAGGAACCAGAGATCAAATTGCCAACATCTATTGGATCACAGAAAAAGCAAGAGAATTCCAGAAACACATCCAGAAACACATTGACTACACTAAAGCCTTTGACTTTGTGGATCACAACAAACTGGAAAATTCTTAAAGAAATGCTAATGCCAGACCACCATACCTGCCTTCTGAGAAGTCTGTATGCAGTTCAAGAAGCAACAGTTAGAACCAGACATGGAACAATGCACTGGTTCCAAACTGGGTAAGGAGTACGTCAAGGCTACATATTGCCACCCTGCTTATTTAACTTATACGCAGAATAAAGAAAAGGAAGTGAAGTCGCTCAGTCGTGTCTGACTCTTTGCGACCCCATAGGCTGTAGCCTACCAGGCTCCTCTGTCCATGGGATTTTCCAGGCAATAGTCCTGGAGTGGATTGCCATTTCCTTCTCCAGGGGATCTTCCCAACCCAGGAATCGAACCCGGGTCTCCCGCATTGTAGACAGACACTTTAACGTCTGAGCCACCAGGGAAGTCTATATTCAGAATACAACATGCCAAATGCTGGGTGGGATGAAGCACAAGCTGATATCAATAATCTCAGGTATGAAGATGACACCACCCTCATGGCAGAAAGTGAAGAGGAACTGAAGAGCCTCTGATGAAGGTGAAAGAGGAGAGTGAAAAAGATGGCTTAAAACTAACGCATGTATACCTGTGGTGGATTCATTTTGATATTTGGCAAAACTAATACAATTATGTAAAGTTTAAAAATAAAAAAAAAAAAAAAAAAAAAAAAACTCAACATTCCAAAACTGAAAACCATGGCATCTGGTCCCATCACTTCATGGCAAATAGATGTGGAAATAGTGTCAGACTTTATTTTCTTGGGTTCCAAAATCACTGCAGATGGTGACTGCAGCCATGAAATTAAAAGATGCTTGCTCCTTGGAAAAAAAGTTATGACCAACCTAGACAGCATATCCAAAAACAGAGACACTACTTTGCCAACAAAGGTCCATCTAATCAAAGGTATGGCTTTTCCAGTAGTCATGTATGGATGTGAGAGTTGGACCATAAAGAAGGGTGAGCACCAAAGAATGATGCTTTTGCACTGTGGTGTTGGAGAAGACTCTTGAGAGTCCCTTGAACTGCAAAGAGATCCAACCAGTCCATCCTAAGGGAAATCAGTCTTGAATATTAATTGGAAGGGCTGATGCTGAAGCTGAAACTCTAATACTTTGGCCACCTGATGCAAAAAACTGACTCATTGGAAAAGACCCTGATGCTGGGAAAGACTGAAAGTGGGAGGAGAAGGGGACAACAGAGGATGAGATGGTTGGATGGCATTACCAACTCAATGGACATAGTCTGAGCACGTTCTGGGAGTTGGTGATGGACAGGGAAGCCTGGCGTGCTACATCCATGGGGTCACAGAGTCGAACACGACTGAGCAACTGAACTGAACTGAGTCCTGTATAATAAACAATTGGCTGGCCTTTCCGCCTGGTTCCTGAGAGGTATCCTGGAATTTCCAGAGTGATAAGAGTATTTTGCTATTTACAGTGCCTAAATAGTTTGTAGTAATGAGACAGACCATACCAGAAATATCAACCATGTCATTACAGAGTTGGGGTTTTGAGCCATGTAATATCAATTGGACTTCCAGAGGGAAGAGAGAGTGTGTAGTTCAATCACATAGCCTCTGACTCAATCAGTCTTGCTCATGTGATGACATCCCAGGAGAACTGTGGACATCAAAGCTTTAGGAACTATCTTGTTGGCAATATTTTGTGCATGTTGCTATACACTGATGTTCTGGGACAGTGATGCTTTCTGACTGCACTTGGAGATGACACTGGAAGCTTCTTGTTTGGAACTCCCTCAGACCTCACCCCTGTGTACCTCTTCTTTTGTCTGGTTCTCATTTACATCCTTTTTTTTTTTTTTTTGCTCTAATAAAATTCTTCTCATAAGTATAATATTTTCCTGAGTTCTATGAGTTTTTCTGGACAGTTGTCAAAACAGAGGTGTACTGGGAACCCCAAATTTGTGATTACTTGATCAGAAGTGAGGGTAGCCCTTGAAACCACAGATAAGTGGTCTTACTCCAGAAAATAGGATTCGTATTGCAGATGGTGGATGAGCAGTGGTCAAAGCAGACCCTGAAACTGTAGTAGCTGCCCCTGTAATGAGAATGGGATAAGGCAGCCAACACGTACTGGGATCTGTGTTCCTTGAAGGCCAATAATCAACAGCTTCCTGAGGTAACAGGACTTTTACCCTAGTTCTAATCACATATTATTTGTATGTATGTAGTCTAGACCTTCTATTAAATCATGTTCAAAGCACAAGAATTAAAAAGTTATGCTGATAATAAATAAATAATATTGCAGGTATATGCTATATCACTTTATTCATATCCGACTCTTTTGCAACCCCGTGGACCGTAGCCCACCAGGACCCTCTGTCCATGGGATTCCCCAGGCAGGATACTGGAGTGGGTTGCCATTTCCCACTCCAGGGGATCTTCCCAACCCAGGGATTGAACCCACTTCTCATGATGTCGCCTGTACTGGCAAGCAAGTTCTTTACCATTAGCACTACCTAGGAAGCCCTATTACAGGTATAATTATTATTTTAACTTTTATATCTTTAAAGTACTTGGAGAAGAAAATATCTTTACCAGTTGTACACTATGTAGGGCGTGACATCATTTATCTGTTTTTCCTTTGTCCATTTCCATTGTTCTGTGCTCTGTTCCATGTCATGGGGGCTTGAAGCCTGGAAACTACATTTCCCAGCCACCCCCACCATCTTTCTAGCTGGTTTCCTGTTCCTGAAATGGGAGGTCTTGGAAAGTTATAAAGTCAAAGGACACAAGATATATTTCTTTTGCTTTTCTCTTGTAGGCTATGCCTTGGGCACTCCCCGGAGTATGGACTCTAGGTTTCTGTTGTGGAGGTAATCAAGGCAGGAAGCGTTTAAGATGCCCCTAGAGCACAGTGCCATTCGACACTGGATCCAGCAGCTATAGCTACAAGCTTTGGGATCTTGCAATGTCAATTGCAGTATAAGCACCTGGTTTCCTTCAGCTGGTTCCAGTGGCTGTAGTTACAGCCCCTCAACTACACAGTGATCATGAATTGGGGTGATTTTCCTTCCTCCATTCTAAAAGTGATAGCAGCTTTATACAGTTACTAATATCTGGGTTACTTCACATACTTCCTTTTGCTGCTTCAGCCATTCTGTCATTTTTGTGTCTAATTGCTTGTATTTCTTTTGTGTCTAATTGCTTGTTGTATTTCTTTTGTGTCTGATTGCTTGTTTGAAATATCACTATTTTCTTTAAAAGACACAGACTAATACAGAGGGTAAGTAATATATTCCTGAAAAAAATTGTCAAGTGGAATTTTTATACATCAAAAAATATTTTATGTAAATAAAAAACCTTCATTATAGCAATAAAAAAGTGAACTCTTCTGAAATTGATATATCTATTTCTGATCCAAGTACCCATTAAGTACTTTATCTGCTATGTAATATTTTGGGCTTCCCTGGTGGCTCAGACAGTAAAGAATCTGCCTGCACTGCAGGAGACCAGGGTTTGATCCCTGGGTTGGGAAGATTCCCTGGAGAAGGGAATGAAAACCCACTCCAGTATTCTTGCCTGGAGAATTCCAACTTTCACTTTCATATAATATTTTATGTACTGCTTTTTTTTTTTCTTTTAAAAGCTCGTGATACTGTGATGTAGAAGAAATATATTTTTTTAATTCAGATAACCAAAATATATTTCTCCTATATATTTGGACTTCATCATGATTCCTGACCCTAAGCTCCCAAAATCTTTGGAATTTCCTAAGGGTTGAGAGTGATCAAGATGTCTTTTGTTATGTTAATAAGGCAACTTCAGACTCTACCTAGGGATGGGAGCTGGTTGCCACAGATTAGAGGATTGAAATTTTCAGTCTCACCCACACTTCTATGGAGAAGGCAGTGGCACCCCACTCCAGTACTCTTGCCTGGAAAATCCCATGGATGGAGGAGCCTGGTAGGCTGCAGTCCATGGGGTCGCTAAGAGTCGGACACAACTGAGTGACTTCACTTTCACTTTTCACTTTTCACTTTCATGCGTTGGAGAAGGAAATGGCAACCCACTCCAGTGTTCTTGCCTGGAGAATCCCAGGGACGGGGGAGCCTGGTGAGCTACCATCTACGGTCACAAAGAGTCGGACACGACTGAAGCGACTTAGCAGTAGCAGCAGCCACACTCCTGAAAAGAGAAAAGGAACTGGAGGTTGAATCAGTTGCCAAAAACTATTTAATCAGTTATGCCTATATAACAAAACCTCCATGAAACCCAAAAGGACTGGATTCAGAGAACTTCTGGGTAGGTGAACACGAGGAGATTTGGGGAGTGATCTGCCTCTTGAGGGCATAGACGTTCTGCATCGCTCCTCCCCACTTACCTTCCATATGCATCTCTTCCACCTGGCTGTGTGTGTGTGCTCAGTCAATTCTGACTCTTTGCAACCCCATGGACTGTAGCCCACCAGGCTTCTCTGACCATGGAATTTTCCAAGCAAGAATACTGGAGAGTGGGTTGCCATTTTCTACTCCAGGGAATCTTCCCAACCCAGGAATAGCACCCTCCTCTATTGTGTCTCCTGCTTTGGCAGATGGATTCTGTACCACTGCGTCACTTGAGAATCCCTGGCTGCTCCTAAGTATTATCTTTTTATAATAAACTGGTAATCTAGCAAGTAAATTGTTTCTCTGAGTTCTGTGAGCTGCTCTAGCAAGTTAATCAAATCAGGAAAAGGGATCAAGTGAACCTCTGTTTTAGAGACAGTCAGTTGGCAGCTTAAATGGTAAAAGAATTTGCCTGCAACGTAGCAGACCTGGGTTCGATCTCTGCGTCAGGAAGATCGTCTGGAGGAGGGCATGACAACTCACTCCTGTAGTCTTGCCTGGAGAATCCCATGGACAGAGGAGCCTAGGGGGCTACAGTCCACAGAGTCTCAAAGAGTCAGACATGACTGAAGCAACTTCACATCCATGCACACAGTTAAAATACAGGTATCAACTTGGACTTTCCATTGGCATCTGAAATCCAAGGTGGGGTAGTTGGAACCGCCAGTCTGTAGCTGGCTGATCAGAAAGACAGCAGTCTGGGCTTGAAACTGGCCTTTGAAGTATGTAAGGGGGCAGGGGATAGTCTTATAGGACTGAGCCCTTAACCTGTAGAATCTGATGCTATTTCTGGGTAAATAGTGCCAGAACTGAGTTGAATTCTTGGACATTCTGTCTGAGATTTGTTTGCTGGTATGGGTGAGTTCCCCATCCCAAACATAGAATGGAATTGGTTTCAGAACTGTGCTTGAATTTTATTCCCAATTTATTCTGCTCTCATATAATTTGCAAATCATTTTTCTAATTTTAGATCAAAGTTGGTAATGTAAACATACTGTTGTCAAAGTTAGTAACTATCATAATCAGGCTTAGTGACAATGGGTATAGGCTTATTTTATCTTCTTAAAATGTTAAAGTTCCAATCTCTACCATAAGAGCTAAGTAGACCTTAAAATAAAAAGGCTAAAATTCAATTATTCAAACAATGATATACTAATGGAAAAATGATATGGGACTTTAATTATACAGGTAATTATTTAGCTTTTATGTTTTCCATTCTTTTTGCAGATGAGTCTAAAATGGTGCCAGTGAAATCTGAATATTTCCATGGGATTTTTTACTGGACATCTTTGAGGATAAATTTAAAATAAAAAGCATAAAGCCCTGACCACATACAAGTAATTGAGTTATTTTAAGCAAATAAAACATTTCCAGGTGACTGTTATAAAACACTAGCTGTCATAGGTGTCTGCAACTGGAAGAAAGGAAAAGCTCAAATCACGTTTTGATAGCTAGCTCAGGCTGCTATAACAACATATCATAGATTAGGTGGCTCATGGTTGACTTGGTGAAAACTTTCTTCCTGGCTTTCAGATAGCTGCCTTCTTGCTGTATCGTTACATGATAGAAAGAGAGAGTTCTGGTTTCTTCTTCTTATAGGACACTAATTCAATCAAAGGGGCTCCAGTTAAAATATTTAGACTATTTTGAAATTTCAGGAAGAAAGGTCAAATATAAATTACCATGCCACTCTATTATCATCTTTGGAAATGTGATTTTTATTTTTAAAAAGAAAAATATGAAAAAAGATGCTTGAATAGTTAACTACAACCATAAATATATTTATATCTTTAACCTAACAACCCCATGTGTTGTGTGCATGCTAAGTCACTTCAGTCATGTCAACAACTCTACTTCAAGTAATATAGATGAAGAAAAAAAGTAAATAGAAATATATTTTCTATTTATTATGAGCTTCCTTTGATTGTCTTCCCTAGAAGAAGAAATTAGAAAAATATCTAAATGTTTAAGATGGGATATGATTTGGTAAATCATGCACATAACAGAATGATGCCTGTGTAATTATAATGATTTTATAAAAGCAGAAAAATGGATTTGAGTAATGTGAAACAGCAAAGCAGAATGTATATGTTTTGCAAAAAGAGCAACTATGAAACAGACATGCATTTTGTCAGTTAATATGCAAAATGAAAAGATAATCGAGTCAGTTTGGGTTTAAAATATTCATTTTTGTTCATACTTCATTTTAATTTAAAATAAAATGTTTCCTTCATGTTAAAATTCTCCATTTGGAAAGTCATCAAAATTCTGAGTAAGGTATGGGGAAAGCAGACAGGACTTCAAAATTTATTATTAGAGTTAGAAGTCGTTAGAACCAAAAGATCTTTTAAAAGGACTAGACTTAAATAACAAAAGTTAAGGAGGAAATTTTGGGATTAAGGTCAACAAAAAGCACCCTTTCTTTTCATCTCATGTTTAGAACCAGTTGAGAATAAAGACATAGATAGAATGAAGATAAAATTATCAGTTTAGTTACTGAGAAATTGACTGGAGGGTGTAGCTTTAGATTTTAGTTAGAAAGGCTTGCTGCCTCTTCTTCCAAGCACTGTAGATTCATTGGTATAGAAATGCTGAGCTAGATGACTGAAGGGAGAGTCAGCAGATGCTCTTACCAGGACTATAGTTTACATCTATTTGAAAATGGACACTGAAGGGCAAAAAGAAGAAATTCCCAGGACTTGAAGCCTGTTTCCTGGGTCTTCCCCATCCACTGTGAAGCAGTGACCATCAGTTATTACCCAAACACAGGTCACTCTTTCCTCCTGGTACACTTCAGTCACTGGGGACCATCAGATGAACACAAGTATTCCACAAAGTTTTATTTTTATTGTAAAGCTAGGAATGGACTCATGAAGGAAAAGAATGCCAAAATAGATTTTTCTCTGAAGCTTTATTTTATACAATATTTTCAGTGAAAGAAAGATATCTTTAAAATATTTGGATTTGTGCAGGGTTGGGACTAGAATAAAGTGAGTAAGGCATTTGCTTTTGAAGTGAAATTTAAGAGACTGCCAAAAGAAAAACTCTAGTCACCAATGTAAATAATATTCTTATGCAGTATTTTCAAAAATCACAATTAGTGCAAAAAAATCCATGAGGAATAAAATATCAAAATGTTAAGGAAATACAGAAGCTGTATCACTGCTTTTTCCTTTTGCCTCAGGCTTCAATATGGCTTGGCATGTCACTGATTTGTTGACTAAAATTAATATGTTTTTAAAAAGTATTTTTCAAGCTCTTTTTTATGTAAGGGACTCGAATTCTAGAGTTAAAATCTGAGAAGACAAAAAAAACTGAGGGGGTAAAAATTCTTAAGGTCCAAGATTGCTCACAAAAATATCTACTTGGTTAGTCATTTAGAAACAGTTGAAAGCCAAAGGCTATTACAAATCCAAAGTGAAAAAATATTTTTAGGCTCAGAAGTTTAGAACAAAGTATTTTTGGCAAGGCCAATTCTTAACATCCTGTACAACCAAGTGCTAAGGATATAGTGATGCAGAGAAAGTACTTTTTCTTAATTTTTAAAAATATACTTTGAGTCCAGTGTTATTGTTTCATAAACAGAACTCTAGAGGATAAAGTTTAAAAGTAGTTTTCTTTTCTATCAGCTTCTCTAGCAATGTGGTTAGCAAACAAGTGTCCACCTTAGTCTTTTTCCTACTTTCTAAGATGGGAACAATTCACCAACTCTCTTTCACATGACAAAGACTCTCTCAAGGTCTTAAAGTCTAGAAAGTGCTTTGAGCTATGTTTTCTTTTTTGACAATAAACCCCTTTTATTGTTCAGTCACTAAGTCATGTCCAACTCTTTGCAACCCCCTGGACTGCAGTACGCCAGTTATCCTGTCCTTCACTATATCCTGGAGTTTGCTCAAACTCATAAACTCCTTAGAGACAGATCTTCCCTTCTGCTGTATTCAAGAGCCAGGTTTAGCACAAGGAATGAAAGTGAAAGTGAAGGTGTTAGTAGCTTCAGCCATGTCCAACTCTTATGTGACCCCATGGACGGTAACCCGCCAGGCTCCTCTGTCCATGGGATTTTCCAGGCAAGAATACTGGTGTGTGTTGCCATTTCCTTCTCCAAGGGATCTTCTCCACCCAGGGATCAAACCCTGGTCTCCTGCATTTCAGGGGCCACTAGGGAAGCCCAAGGAATGTTGTGGAATAAATAAACACATTGGACTGTCACCCATGGTTAGAAGGCTAGCATTTAATATTGACTTTGTCTCTTGGTCATCACATGATTTTCATTGAGATACTTACCCTCTGTGGGTCTGTCTCCTCACTGATAAAACACAGTAAGACGTAGGAGTTAAATTCAGCTTTAAACAGATAAAGCTGTTGTCTGTAAGTTGTCGTCTCACCTAGTGCAGGGGTCGGTGAGTTTTTTCTGTAAAGGACCAGATAGTAAATATTTTAGGTTTTGCAAGCCATATGGCCTCTATCACAACTACTCAGTTCTGCTGCTACAGTGCAGAAGCTGCCACAGACAATATGTAAATGAATGGGCATGGCTGGGTTCCAGTAAAATTTTACAAAAACAGGTGGCAGGCCAGATTTGGCCCTTAGGCCATAGTTATGCCAGTTCCTGACCTAGTGAAACATACTATGGGTTTAAGCACTTAGAAGATCTTTCATGCTAAAGCTCACTAGACTCTAAACTCCATGAGAACAAGAGCTTCTTCTGTTTATATTTATCATTGACTGACTCTCCAAGAGTTTAATCAAAGTCTTTTTCAGGGAATATTAGCTTCAAAACTCACAGAGCAGTACCTGGAACTTAATAACTGAATGAAAAATGAGATAGGTAGGTATCATTTCATTCTAAAAATTCTATAAGACATAAACTGTAAGACTTCATACTCCATACCTGTTCTTTCCACGCTTGTTTTTACACAACTGACAGCTGGTTTGGAGTCTTACCTGTTTTTTCTCTTACCTATTTTTCTCTTGACAATTGGTTTGGAGTCTTACCTCTTTTTCTCTTGACAGAAAGAGAGGTAATGCTACAATGATTAAAAAGGAAATGCACATAATCTGGATATTATGTTATATCGATCCAAACTCATGAAAAAGCATTAAGGACCCTGGGAATAAACATCACATATCACTGTGATCTTGAGAGGCCTTGGCCTGCAGCAGTTTGAAGTAGGGCTTGGGTTTCTCACCAGAGATTGAGGACAAGCCAAGGCTGTGAGAGCACCAAATCCTCACTTCTAGGCCGGTGGTCAGTGACAAGGCCCTGGCTCTTTGGCTTTTCAGAAAAGAATTCCCACAAAGATGGAAAATAGTTAAACAAGTAAAGTATTTATTAGGAGGGAAAAAAAGAGTACAGTACGTGTGGATAGACACGAGTGGGCTCAGAGACAGAGTCGCACCCTTGTGGTGTGACTTGAATCACTTTTGTGGGGCCTTTCTTCCTGGTTTCCTTTGACCAATTATCTTACTTTGCCTAGTGCTGAGATCATATTCGATATATCTTAAGGTCCTTGCATCTGTGCCACATATCTCTTAACCAAGACAGATTCTGGTAAAGAGGCTTACAGGTAGTTGCATCACTTACTATGAGGTGATACCCCCTGTCTTTTGATCTCCAAGGAAGCTTTCTGCACATGTGTAGTCAGAGAGGTCTCCGTAATTTCAAGAATGAGGAATATGTGGTCTCATCTGGGCAGGGCCCAGCCTTCTCCCTCTCTTGTCCTGCTGTTTTCCTCTTGGAGCATCCATCCGTAGAGAACAAACTCCAACTGTCTGCCCCAGGGGCCTACTATCTCCTGCATCAATTGTGATGTATTAGAAACAAAGGGATTCTGAAGCAGCTCTGTGGTAGCTGGTCCCATCAGAGCAGTATTACAGGCAATGGTACCATTTGGACTTGTGAAATTTGCATGCAAGCATGTTGCTTATTTAATATAAAATTATAATGGACAGATGACATAAATCGTGTAGCATTTCTTCTTTTCCTGAATGTTTTCTGCCTTTTCATTTTTTGCAATCTTTCTCATAAATGCTTTATTCTGGAGGTGTGGTATTTCTGAAGTTTTTAAACATATGCAGGAGAGATTATATCTGAAAACTGGACTGAATCCAAAGGCTAATGCTGTCACCAAATAGAGATATCATTCACTGACAATTCCGCCTTCTGTGGGTCTGTTAATCTGTAGGGAAAAGCATGAAGCCTCCTATACTATTATCTGTGAAAGGTTTTCACAAGAATGTTGTTGTTCATTTTCTAAGTTGTGCCTCACTCTTTGTGACCCCATTGACTGCAGCATGCCAGGCTTCCCTTTCCTTCACCATCTCCTGGAGTTTGCTCAAACTCATGTCCATTGAGTTGGTGATGCCATCCAACCACCTCATCCTCTGTCGTCCATAAGAATGTGTCTTAAACAATGGAAAAGAAGAGTCTAATGTGCAATTTTTCTGCCTTTCAGAGAATATTTTTTAAATTACATATAAATCTTCACAAATATATTTTAATTTCAGAATGTTTAGAAAATACATACTTAGAAGTTTGTCATTTTAATAAAACAATAAAATTTTTATGTGAAAATTGAGGTAAATGTTAAGCAAGCAAAATTTAAGTTCTGAGACTTCTCTGGGAGTCCAGTGCTTAAAAGTTCGCCTTCCAATGCAAGGGGTGCAGGTTCGATCCCTGGTCAGGGACTAAGGTTCCACATTCGAGCAACATGACCAAAAAATTAAATAAAATTTTAAATTCTATGTTAGCCTCACCCAAGAACAGTATAATAGAGGTGGTTTTTCAGTTGTATTTACTTAGACTAGATGTAATAAAATCTAGGGGTCTTCCCTCATGGCTCAGCTGGTAAAGAATCTGCCTGCAATTCTGGAGACCTGGGTTCCATCCCTGGTTGGGAAGATCCCCTGGAGAAGGGAACAGCTACCCACTCCAGTATTCTGGTCTGGAGAATTCCATGGACTGTATAGTCCATGGGGTCGCAAAGACTCCCGGGTCTCTAGCATTGAGGGCAAATTCTTTACCGCTGAGCCACAAGGGAAGACCCAATAAAATCTAGTACTTACTTACATATCCAAAAGTTAGTACATGCTTTATTACATCAAAGTTCTATGTTAGCATTTTTTGTTAATGTGGACCATTTTTTTAAGTCTTTATTGAATTTCTTACAATATTGCTTCTGTTTTATGTTTTGGTTTTTTGGCCGAGAGTCATGTGGGATCTTAGCTTCCCGACCAGGGATCGAACCTGTACCTCATGCACTGGGAGGCGAAGTCTTAATCACTGGGCCACCAGGGAAGTCCCCAGAGTTCTGCGCTTGGACCTGGGAAGACCACAGAGATGCATTTGAAGGGACTGTAGCCCTGAAATAACTTACCAAGTAGTCCCATGTAGTCCAGGAAATAGATCGTAGATGAAAGAACCAGGGAAGAATGTTAGTAAGAGTAGATGAGGTCAGAAAGAGGCAACTCTGCTCAAAGGGGCTGCAGGTGGGATAAGTGTAAAGAGGCCCAGCTCCAAGTTTCAGGTTGAGACGTTGTTATTGTAGAGAGATCCCATTTCAAATTCCATCTTAACACATGGTCAATGGCAAAGAGCCCCAGTGGGGCACTGGCCAGAAGAGCAGGGTGACTAGAAAAAAAACTGTAAAAGGAGAGTATCAACAAAAATACCAATACCCGGATTAGAACTAGAATTCAAGAGGGGTCATCTTTTCCTTCCTGGTGTTTGTTTTTTTTTTTTCCTTCAACCTTTAAATATTTTATTTTGTATTGCGATATAGCTGATTAACAATGTTGTGGTAGTCTCTAGTGAACAGCAGTGGGACTCAGCCATGTATATACATGTATTTTCCTGGTGTTTTAAAAACCTGCATTATAATAAAAATCAAATGCAAAATGTTATTATCTGCAGGTGGCACCCATTTAAAATGTTGATTTGCTGGCATACATTTGGATGACACTTGGAAACAAATCTAGCACCATCCTGCTGGTGACTGTAGAATGTAGACATCAAAGAAAAAGGCAAAAGCTGGATTTCTGACTAAAGTTACCAAAGAAAATAGGAACAAAGTTAGTTAACACCTAGTATTAATGTCTTTCTTAAGAGTTCCCCTAGCAGTTAATGACCAGAGTTAGGAAGTTGTAGTTAAACGTATGGGCTTCCCTGATGGCTCAGTGGTAAAGAATTTGCCTGCCAATGCAGAAGATGCAGATTCTATCCCTGATTCGGGAGGACCCCTTGGAGAAGGAAATGGCAACCCACTCCAGTATTCTTGCCTGGGAAATCCCATGGACAGGGGAGCCCATGAGGCTACACTCTGTTGGGTCACACAAGAGTCAGACAAGACTGAACAACAACAACAACAAATTTAAACTGATAAAGGCTTGGGCATTTCCTGAGATGCTAGTTCAAAGCTTGGGTGTTTCCAGTCTTAAAAGATGCTATGGGAAACAGTCCACATGTTCTCATATTTACCATCCAGACAAAAAGTACATAATTTGGGATTTTTACTGTTTTCAAATTTTACAGAATTAAAACACTCAAAATCTACTAGAGTCATAAGGTTCTGTGTGGCCCCTTTAATTCAAGGTCATTACAAAACCATATCCTGTGTGGATCAGTGACCAAGTAGATGCAAAGGAAGGAGATTGTTACAATGAACTGGAAAATGGCTCTGTTCACCTGAGACCAGAAAGGGGATTTTATTAGCACAATAAAAGTCAAATAAATATACATAGGAGCTGCACACTGGCAGAACTTAGAGCAAGTTGTGTGCTGCCTTGCAGTGCCCTTAATGAGTGTGCATTTCTATACGGTTTTGGTAATAGTGCAATATGACACTGATTGTAGGGTCACATTGAAGAAACTGATTTTTTTTCTTTTGGCTGTAGTTAATTTGCTTATCCTTTTCCTGAAATGCCAGTTTTGGGCATTTCATGCAAGCAGAAAGCTAGAAAGACAATAAAAGTTGAATGAGTCCTTGGCATATTTCTCAGACAGTAATGAAACCGGAGTAATTGAGAGAGTCAGCAAATCACAGTTATCAATCAAATGGTGAAGGAGGTGGGTACAGATGCCAGGTCTGATTTGTTTTTCTGGTCCAGAGAACCTGCCTTGTTTTTGTTATTGATTAATTCCTGTTTTGTGTTTTCACATTATTCTTTAAAAGAGAACAACATACATTGTTGCACTGCTGCTGCTGCTGCTGCTAAGTCGCTTCAGTCGTGTCTGACTCTGTGTGACCCCATAGACGGCAGCCCACCAGGCTCCCCGTCCCTGGGATTCTCCAGGCAAGAACACTGGAGTGGGTTGCCATTTCCTTCTCCAATGCATGAAAGTGAAAAGGGAAAGTGAAGTCACTCAGTCGTGTCCGACTCTTAGCGACCCCATGGACTGCAGCCCACCAGGCTCCTCTGTCCATGAGGTTTTCCAGGCAACAGTACTGGAGTGGGGTGCCATTGCCTTCTCCGATGTTGACGTTGTTGCACTAGGTCATACTTAAACTTCAACTTGAAAGTGTGACTTGGAGGTCACATAGTAAGTTTAATTTTCCAAGGAATCTGCCTAACAAATATCTGGTCCTAAAAGTGTAACAGAAGCAGATGATTTAATTGCAAATATAAATAAAAACAAAACAGACACTTCAATTAGTGCATCAGTTAATCTGGATGGATTGAAAACTTACTTCCCACTCAACTCTAAAATTAATCCTCTATTATCATGGAGGAGATGTCATTGCAATGATTTCAGAAATAATGAATTTACCAAGAAATTTAAGATGTGGATAAATCCAAGAACTTTGGATTTAAAGAAACTATTGTTCCTCTTGAATTTTCATTCACCTCCTTTGCTTTCTCCATTGATCTTGATTTTATCTAGAAGACACAAATGAATTGTATTATTTTTCCCCTTTTCTAAGTAAAGGGTCGTTTCTTCCATTCAGATTGGATTCAGAATTAAAACACTCTTCACCCTAGTTCTGAGCTTTTAGAATGTGAAGCTCAGAAGTTTCAAGATGTTATGTTCCAAACACTTAACTAAATGTAGACATTGACAAATGAGTCATCCAGGTCTCAGTTTTTTATCATTCTGTTTTCTGATGAAAAAAAAAAGGAACTGGCTTTAACCACAATTTAAGGGAAAAAACAGTTGCTTCTCTCCAACTGATAAAAATTTCAGCACTATAGGCAAGTTCCCTTGATGCTAATATAGATCTGGTGGGCCCAACAGACAGGTGGAGTTGGCAAATAAATGTTCATTTCTCTCTTTTATGACTCAATGTTATCATGAGGGAAATGGAGAACATTTCCACAACACAGCTGTGTGGGATTCGCCAGCTCGTCTATCAAGATAACGCAGAGTCTTTTACTCCCCTGCAGTTTGGCAACCAGTACGGATCTGAGTAGGATATAGAAGATTACTCTCAACTTCTTGGCTCCACTGGAAGTGCAAGTTGTGTTTCAGAGTTGCGAGCATTATGTATCGATTTAAGAGTCTCTGGAGTAGTTTGTGATATACTCTGGCTTGCAGACTCTGGTAAGACTGGGTAAGATTATAGAGGCCATTTCGTCAATAGTTGCATCCCTTTCCCAGCTCCCTGACAAGTAATTTTCCAGCATGTATATGTATGCCTCTGGTGCAAGGAAACTCACTACTTTCCAGGGACACATTTCTGTTTTCGGTGACAAGCTGGAATCAAGATTGCCAGGAGAAATATCAATAACCTCAAATATGCAGATGACACCACCCTTATGGCAGAAAGTGAAGAAGAACTAAAGAGCCTCTTGATGAAAGTGAAAGAGGAGACTGAAAAAGTTGGCTTAAAGCTCAACATTCAGAAAACTAAGATCATGGCATCTGGTCCCATCACTTCATGGCAAATAGATGGGGAAACAGTGGAAACAGTGTCAGACTTTATTTTTCTGGGCTCCCAAATCACTGCAGATGGTGATTGCAGCCATGAAATTAAAAGACACATACTCCTTGGAAGGAAAGTTATGACCAACCTAGACAGCATATTAAAAAGCAGAGACATTACTTGTTAACAAAGGTCCGTCTAGTCAAGGCTATGGTTTTTCCAGTGGTCATGTATGGATGTGAGAGTTGGACTATAAAGAAAGCTGAGCACCAAAGAATTAATGCTTTTGAACTGTGGTGTTGGAGAAGACTCTTGAGAGTCCCTTGGGCTGCAAGGAAATCCAACCAGTCCATCCTAAAGGAGATCAGTCATGGGTGTTCATTGGTAGGACAGATGCTGAAGCTGAAACTCCAATACTTTGGCCACCTGATGCAAAGAGCTGACTCATTTGAGAAGACCCTGATGCTGGGAAAGATTGAGGGCAGAAGGAGAAGGGGATGACAGAGGATGAGATGTTTGGATGGCATCACCAACTCAATGGACATGAGTTTGGGTGGACTCCGGGAGTTAATGATGGACAGGAAGGCCTGGTGTGCTGTGGTTCATGGGGTTGCAAAGAGTCGGACACAACTAAGCAACTGAACTGAACTGAATTTTTAGATGGGTTTCCCTCATATCTCAGTGGTAAGGAACCCACCTGTCAATGCAGGAGACACAGGAGAATTGGGTTTGATCCCTGGGTCAGAAAGATTTCCTGGAGGAGGAAATGGCAACCCACTCCAGTATTCTTGCCTGAAAAATCCCATGGACAGAGGAGTTTGATGGGCTACAGTTCCTAGGGTCACAAAGTGTCAGACACGACTTAGTGACTAAACAACAGCAACAATTTTTAGGTGGTTCTTGATTGTACTTGTTCCTAAATCTGCTAAAGTAGAGTTTCACTCATTAGTCCTAATTTTATATTTCAAATTCATAGGAAATGAATTCTTTTTTTTTTTTTGTACAAATATATCCTTAAATTCTTGAAAGTAGGCATCATGTCCATTAGGCTGATATTCTAATTATTCTAATGATTCCTCTTCTGTTGGGATCTCGAGTCTTTTCTTCTTTGGACTGAGTGACTTGGCTCAATACCCAAAGTGTGATCAGTTCATGGAATCGTCAATTGAAGTTGTTACCTTGGTGACCCGATGGCTGGACTTTGCAACCATAGTTCAGTTCTCTGTCTGGTCTCAGCTCAACATCAGAAAGAGAAAGGAAAGATGTGACTGGCCATTTTTCGTGGCCATTTTTAGGAATCATTTTCATCTTAGGAAGCAACACAGTTAATGCAGACACATAGTAATAATTTATACATTTAAATACCTCCAGAAAAAAAGAATTTCAGGGAAAAAATTGACAGATAAAAAGCCAAACATGTCATCTTCCTGTACCAATCTTTGTACTCTTCCACTTAGCAATGCTCAAATGTTATCTGCTGCTGCTAAGTCACTTCAGTCGTGTCTGACTCTGTGCGACCCCATAGATGGCAGCCCACCAGGCTCCCCCGTCCCTGGGATTCTCCAGGCAAGAACACTGGAGTGGGTTGCCATTTCCTTTTCCAATGCATGAAAGTGAAAAGGGAAAGTGAAGTCGCTCAGTCGTGTCCGACTCTTAGTGACCCCATGGACTGCAGCCTACCAGGCTCCCGCATCCTAAGTACCCTTTAACCTCCTTCATCCTCCTTCGTCTTTGCAATATTCAATGAGTTGTGTTGTTTCACTGCTATTACCATTCTTGTCCCTGGACCTGATGGCTAAATTAATGCCTTCGATCCTTATAGTTTGGTGTGAACTTAATAGCATCTAGCTCAACCATGCACCTAGCTTGAATCTTTCCTAGATCTCCTTAGTCTCAAATGTAGTTAAATTAAGTGAGTAGTCACAACAGGGTTTGGGAGATTGCATAGCTGAAAAGTTCACTCCGACTAGAAAGGTATCTTACTCTTACTTCCAAAGATCCTTACACAGAAAAATGCAAATGCAACACATGTTCACCCATGGCTGATCCATGTCAATGTATGACAAAAACCACTACAATATTGTAAAGTAATTAGCCTCCAATTAAAATAAATAATTTAAAAAGAAAAAAATGCAAATACAGTATCACAGGTCTAAGTTTTCAAGAAAAGTAGAAATCCATGTTTTTAGATAAACTTCTTTGAGTCTTTTTAAAGGTATTTTTTTTAAGTTGGTCCTCCCTAGTATATTCTCAGGATGTTCTAGTCAACAGCTATCATTTTGGGACCTTTGTTCCATAGCCATACTTTCTGTTTTCTCAATAATTTTTAAAATCACGTGAGAAGTATTAAAGATAAGAATACTAAGACACTAAGAAGGATACAATAGGGTATGCAACATCTATGATACATACTAAAGTCTTAAATAAAAAGATGAGAATTACATGTGTCATATGAGCAACAACTCTATTTTTTAAATATCAATTTAGGAAAACAAAGGCAATGATAAAACATGAAAATGGAATGAAATACTATGGACAATTTAAATTTTTTTCTTTTTTCTCATATAGAAAAATTTTTTAAATTCTATTCTATTAGCTTCAAGAAAGAAAAAGATTATAAATATATATATTTTTAGAAAAAGATTATAAATATATCTTAACTATTATATTTAAGTAAAATAAAAAGAAAATCAGAATGCAAGATTTCATTGAGACTAGAGCAATTCTTGATATGTTAACCTTCCCTTGTAGCATGTCTGCACTTTTCAGTCTTCTTATATTCTTTAAATGCTAATACATGCTCAAATTATCCTGTTTTCAGAATCAATTCTGGTAGAAAAACTAGAAATGTAACATCAAGATGAAGGGAATGGAAATGGAAAATGAAAATTCTTTATTTGTTAGTGAAGTTGCTCAGTCGTGTCTGACTCTTTGCCACCCCATGGACTGTAGCCTACCAGGCTCCTCTGTCCATGGGATTTTCCAGGCAATAGTCCTGGAGTGGATTGCCATTTTCTTCTCCAGGATATCTTCCCAACCCAGGGATTGAACCCAGGTCTCCCACATTGTAGACAGACGCTTTACCGTCTGAGCCACCAGGGAAGTCCTCTTCATTTGTTAATAAGGATGTAAAATAAAAGGGAGAATCATATACTGGGTACAAGATTGATCAAATCTTGGTATTCTGGCTCTTTCTAAAGGGATCTGACTTACTTAAAGCTAACGTTTTTTGACCACTTAAGTTATTTTTATTATTATCTCCATATATTACCTCCATGTTTAGTGATAGAGACACTTAGATCTAGCAAAATCAACCTAATACCACAGAGTTCCCAAGTGCCAGAGGCAGGGTCCCCACTCAGGTCATGATCCCTCCAAAACTGTCACTACTGCCTATTGCTTACAAGCCAAATAATCTCAAGTCAAAATAAAAGCTTCCTGACACACGACAAAAACAGAATGAGAAAATGTTTTTCTAATGTGTCTCTTCCCTCATCAGATCTGTTGCATATCAAATGGATCAGTCACCATGAACCACTGAAAACAGTTGTATTTCTGATGAGGCTTCTTTTCTTGCCTTCTCTTCCTTTTTTTCACCTCTGCACACACCCATGTGATGACTGCGGCTGGCAATTTTGAGTGTCACAGGTTACTGTACCTTTCTTTTCTGTATGACAAGCAGTTAGAAAATCTGAAGGATGATTTGATTTGAGATTCCTTCAGTGAAGACAATATAAAGGGTAAATAAGCTACAACTCTGCTGTAGTAAATCCACTCCAGCATGATACAGTGTGTGCTGGCCAGCTCCGTGTGTGTTAAACAGGTCTTTTTACTGTGTATTCTTGATGCTTTCTCATCCAAGGCCTTGCTGCCCTGCCCAGGACTAGCTCACTCCTAGAGATAGCAAACAACTTACTTGGGAGCATGCTTTTCAAGTTAGACTAACCTATCCATAGCCCATCGCCCAACCACTCCCTTTGTTGGGCTCTGACACTCAGAGCAACTGTGCTTCTGTCCTGATCACCCCTGGGCTGGGCACCACATCACCAGGGACAGCCCCTAGGGTCCAGAGCCTGATGAAAAGATTCGAACTTGCCAATCGTAAGCCTGCTCATCCTGCTTGGCCTGTTCTTCCCCTATGGAAACCACAGTCAAGACTTTCGCCCATGCTTTCCTCCTGGTCTGTCTGCTTCCTGACTGACACTGGTGCCTCCCCTTGAGGCCCACCATGGCATGGCACAACCACTTCTCTTGGCATCTATGAATACACTAGTATATCTTTTTAGGAGCAACTGTCTCCTAAATGTTTAGCTTCACTGTATCTGAAGAAAAGTGAAATCTGTATTTTAAAACCATCCAGAAAGCCTCAAACTCACAGCATGATTTACACTCCCTGGAATGCTAGCTTTACTATTAGGAGTCTGTTTGTGCTGGGCCTTAACCATGCAGAGTCAGCTCGGACTCCGAATGGGGCTTTTACAGCCCGGTTTGAGCAATAGCTCATAAATGACTCCACCCATGTAAAAGGAGATGTGTACTTCAGTGAACTGACTGCATATATAACCCTTTTGTTTGCCATGCAGATTATGTAATACATAAACAAATTGTGTCTGTGTTTCAGCATTAGACAAGGTAAGCACCCTTGATGTTTCATTACAGAGCTGCCACCAGAAACCATGGTGACCTCAGACAGACTGAGACCCACCACATGCTAAATGGGAAGGTCTCAGTTCTAGGTAGAAACTTAAAATCAATGGAATGAAGAGTTGCGAGATTAAGATATAAATGTTTAAATGTAACGCTGAGAAAAGTTTTGCATGCCTAAAACAAATTCAGGCTGGATAGAAAATGCTCACAGCTCCCTCATAAAGCATTGTTTATTTTCTCTGATGAAGCCTTGCTCCCTTGCTACCCTTTCCTTGCCAACATGTGGTGTTCTCAGGGGCAGTTTCCAATCACCGCTGCTGCCAGCCAGCTGGTCACCGCAGCAGTCAGCACACTGACCCTGGAGAGCACCGAGGCGCCACACCGTCAGCCAGTTTGCATGATGCAACCTCAGCAATGTGGAAGCTCCAACCGCCCCTGCACTCTGGCTCAAACTTGGCCGTTTGGGGAGGCTGCCAGGACAGCACCAGGAGGGGAGCCAGGGGGAGCCTTTTGCCAGAACCAGCAGGTGGCAATGGCCAACAGCAGCTCAGAAGGCAGATTAGTCTTTCCAGCAGTTAAGACAGCCAACAGAGGTGGGAGCCAACGCTGCCCTTGTTATCCAACGTATAGGCATTGTTATAAATGACATCGGAGCACTCCTGTACATTTCTCATTGGGCTTGTTAGCCAGGTGGCAGTTTTACCAAAGTCATCAGTGCTCCAAGCAAAGCGTATGCTATATCATTTAACTTACATGGGAGGCCAGGGAATTACATTTCTTGGAAGAGTGTCTTGGAGACACAATAACAATGATCTCTGGTATTTATACAGTACTGTTCTCCAAAGCGGTTAATGCACCTGACAGACGGCCTCTAAATCAGACTTAGAACATTGCTCATGAGTAGAGGAGGAAGCGCGATCCAATCACTTTAGAAATTAGAAAGCTGAAAATGTAGATACGGTATTTTGGAGTTAAGGTCATGCACGATTTGAGTTATAGTCATGATGGACATCTACGAGTTCCGAACGGCATTTTCATACACAAGGCAACATGTCAGTTGAAGGAGTATATAAAACTCTGAATGATGCCAATACATTTGTGTCCATGATCTATTCACTTCGAATGACAAGACTGAAAGACAGTAGAATACAGACCTCTTTTCATTTTGATCTGAAATGGGATTACATATATACTAGAGAAGTGAAAGAGGGCTTCCCCAGTGGCTCAGTGATAAAGAATCCCCCTGTCCATGCAGGAGATGCAGGAGACTTGGATTCAATCTCTGGGTCGGGAAGATCCCCTGGAGGAGGAAATGGCAACCCAGTCCAGTATTCTTGCCTGAAAATTCCCATGAACAGAGGAGCCTGGCGGGCTACAGTCCATAGGGTCGCCAAGAGTGGGACATGACTGAGCAACTGAGCACACACACACAGAGAAATGGAAAAGGTTTATTATAAAATTTGTTCTAAATTCTTTCGAGAGCAGAGATAATATAGAAAACAGATGTTAGAAAAGATGTCTTCCAAACTGGAAGAAGTTTCAATAAGCTGTAAGGTTTCTGAAAAGAGCAAGGCCTAACAATCAACAAGTATTTATTGCTTGCCTATAATGAGTTCAGCACTGTTTAAGGGCTTACATACTCAAGAAATACATTTAAAAAAATCTAAGACCAAGTCTGTGCTTTTAAGGGTATTACAATGCTGTTAACAGAGCCAAACTAGTGAAAGCATTAGTGGCCAGCATTAAAGGAGGCTGTGTCTAGACCTGCAGTTAGACCAGAAGGAAAGGAGAGAACTGGCGAGGCCTGGCATGGTCCAGGGAGGCTGCATGGAGCAGAAGGAATACACTTGGCCAGGCCTTAGCACGCATAAGACTGGGCCCCCCAAACCATATCATACAGAGCCCTAAACTAGGAGTCAGAATTTCATCTGCCACAACATAATGATGATCACTCTAATGAGTTTCCATCACTGAAAATCAGTCATATGCCAGGAACGATGTTGGATACTGATGAACAAGATGAGCTGTGATACAGAAACAGAGAAAGGAGTATTGTAACAAGCCTATACATACTGATTTGTTGTTGCTGTTGTTCAGTCCCTAAGTTATGTCCGACACTTTGCAACCCCATGGACTGCAGCACACCAGACTTCCCTGTCCTTCACTGTCTCCCAGAGTTTAGTCAAACTCATATCCTTTGAATCTGTGATGCTATCTAATCATTTCATTCTCTGTCCCCCTTCTCCTCCTGCCTTCAATCTTTCCCAGTATCAGGGTCTTTTCCAAAGAGTCTGCTTTTTGCATCAGGTGGCCAAAATATTGGAGCTTCAGCTTCAGCATCATTCCTTCCAATGAATAGTCAGGACTGATTTCCTTTAGGATTGACAAGTTTGATCTCATTGCAGTCCAAGGGACTCTCAAGAGTCTTCTCCAGCACCACAGTTTGAAAGCATAAATTATTTGGCCCTCAGCCTTCTTTATGGTCTAACTCTCATATCTGTATATGACTACTGGAAAAACCAAAGTTTTAACTATATGGACCTTTGTTGGCAAAGTGGTGTCTCTACTTTTAAAATTTTTCATAGCTTTCCTTTCAAGAAGCAAGTGTCTTTGAGTTTCATGACTGCAGTCACCGGCTTCTCATGTGGCTCTAGTAAAGAATGCTGGAGACATAAAAGATGCAGGTTTGATCCCTGGATCAGGAAGATCCCTTGGAGGAGGACACCGCAGCCCACTCCAGTATTCCTGCCTGGAGGGTCCCATGGACAGAGAAACCTGGTGGGCTACAGTCTGTAGGGTCACAAAGTCAGACATGACTAAAGCGACTTAGTACGGATGCACACACACATGTCAACATCCACAGTGATTTTGGAGCCCAAGAAAATAAAATCTGTCACTGCTTCTACTTTCTACCATTCTGTTTGCCGTGAAATGCTGCCAGGTCCTCTCAAATTCCATTTAGATTGCTATCCATGCTTTGCAACCATCACAAAAATCCAAGAAATCAAACTTACCCAAAAGAAAAAGCAGACCGTATTGCCAGAGTTAAAACTTCCTTCCACCTCCTGCCTTTACAAAGCCAATACTTTTATGCCTCTTTGAAAAGCAGAACCAGGTAGAAATGGAGTGGGGAGCTGAAAATGATTTGTTACCATCTTAACTCCCTTAGTCTCCCAGGGGATAAACAACTGAGGTACCTTAGTGAAAGCTCTAGAACTCAGGAAAATACGTTTGGAAAATCCCTGGATGGGCTAATTCTTCAAGAACATCTTGATTCTATGAGCCAGAAAAGAAAGCCAAGAATACCAGGTGGCAATTTTAAGTTCAAGGAAAGTCTAAAGATGCATTGACTCTGAAACACTGAGCTGATACTCAAGGGTCTGGACCCGGGTACAGGGCCCCTCCCTTGCTGCATCTTTCCCAGGTCAGAATGGGGTTTTATTACAATGCTAACATATCCTCCCTTTCTTTTGCTGTTACCAGTGTCAACTTGCAAACAAACACAGGGCTTGCTCGTGTTTTTATTCCAGAGTTGCAAGAAACGTAGGCTTCAGCCATTTCTCTCTCACAAAGCAGTGAACATTTCAACATGACAGAGTCATTTCACACGTCTCCTCATCTCCTGGCTGTTTCAAAGCAGCATTTAGCACAACTTGTTTAGAACTGCCTTTTCCTGACTTTGGATGTATTTCATGTTAGTTTTTAAAAAAAAGAGAGAGAACATTTTGAGCTGACTTCCTATCTGGTCTCATTCGCAGCTCATTTCATACCGTTCAGTTCTGAAGCATCTGGGCAAATTCGAAGGCATTACTCAGCTCTCTCCTGACATTTGGAGCACCTGTGATAAAGTTCCACACGGTTCTTCATATTGGAGAATATGGACACTGCTGTCAGAAAACTGGAAAGCAGACTGGCTAAACGGAGACAGTCACAGTGCCCTGCATCCTTACCTTCTGGGTGTCACGGCCCTGAGAAAGCAGCCTAGGGTTTGGAGGGTGCTCTTCATCACAGAACAGAGCCACTGCTGTTCAGGAATCTGTAGGGGACTCACTGGCTAAACAGGGTCGGCGTTACAGGGCTGAGTACCTTCTGTATCCTTTCTTCCTTTCATTTTGAGATGATTTGAAAGGTGAATTAACATACATCATAATGTGGAGGCTTTAACCACAGCCAACTACAGTGTCTTCTTTCCAGTCCTTGAACCAACCAAGCTTGATTCTGCCACAGGACCCTTGCCCTAACTGGGCCCCTACCTGGGACTCTCGTGCTGCCCAAGTTCACCCTCTAGAACTCAGGACTCAAATAGCTCCTCCTCAGATGAGTCTTCCCTAACCGTCCATCTAAGGCAGTATGCTAACCCTTGGTACTTTCAATATATTTTCTATATTATTATCTTTATGGACTGTAGCCCACCAGGCTCCTCTGTCCATGGGATTCTCCAGGTAAGAATATTGGAGTGGGTTGCCATGCCCTCCTCCAGGGGATCTGCCTAACCCAGGGACTGAACCTGGATCTCCTGTGTCTCCTGCATTGGCAGACAGATATTTTAACCATTAGTACTGCCTGGGAAGCCCCTATTTTCTTTATACCACTTATCAAAATCTAAGTTATTGGTTTAATGTATTGCTTTATTGTTTCTTTCACCAGTTGCTCTGTATTAAAATCTAAGCTTCGTGTGATCACTGACGTAATGAATGTATCCCTAACCATACCCTTCCTTGCAACAGTGCTTGGTACATAGTAAGTCCCCCCCTGCCCCCCGCCCCAATTCCACCCAAAGAATGAATAGACGAAGTGCTTTTTGCTTTCATATTTTCCAGTTACGGCTGTAGTTACTATCTCTTTCATCCACTCCTTCTCTGTCTTTTTCTTCCTCCTGACATTGGAGTAGAGAATATTGATGGCATAATACACTGAAGAACAGTTAGGGCTAGGCAACTTTGTTCTTTGAGAATCCTTAAAAATCTTAATAATCCCATCCAGCACCTCTTCCATTTCCACTCAACTTGAAGGAATTGCTCACTTGCTGGAGATCAGCATGTTGGCTTGTTAAGGATTAATTACCCAAGTGACTCTCGTCTGCATGGGGAAGTGAGATGGCAGCAGACTACAAATCAGCCTGAGAGAGAACAAGCTGGAATTACTGCCTGCTCTTTTTCTCCTGAAACTTGCAAATACTACTGGCTAGTTTCTGCACTGCCAATGAGTGGGAGACTTGTTGATTTTTATTACAAACAAATTATAGTTTTGACCCATAATGTTTGATATTTTTCTCTGGAGCTCTGAGTTTCAATTCATTCCACTGAACAGAGGAAAAACTTGGAAGCCCAAACAGGTTTCAAACTGACAGCTATCAACTTGGAAACATCATGCCTGAACCTGCCGAATCAGGTGAGCTAAGATGCAAGTTTGAAGTGCAGAATCTTAACTTATCCTATGGGCTTCCAAGGTGGCTCAGTGGTAAAGAATCCACCTGCAATGCAGGAGATGTGGGTTGGATCCCTTGGTCAGGAAGATTTCCCTGGAGAAGGAAAGGGCAACCTACTCCATTATTCTTGCCTGGAAAATCCCATGGACAGAAGAGCCTGGCATGTTACAGTCCCTGGTGTTGCAAAAGAGTTGGACATGACTTAGCAGCTAAAAAGCAACAACTAATGGGCAGAAACAGTCTTTTAGATATTACACATGAACATACATGTAATCAAAATGAGAGGAAACAGAAAGAAATAACATTGCAGCATTGGCACATGGTCAAAATAAAAGTAGAATTAGAATAAAAATAAAATAAACCCATTCCAAAGTACAACTGTGCAAAATATCTTGAGAGAGCATAATCTGACCTCTTCAGTTCAGTTCAGTCGCTCAGGCGTGTCTGACTCTTTGCGACCCCATGGACTGCATCTGGTCTGACCTTAGCTACATCTTTTTATGGGTAGATGACTTCGTATTAGAATCTTTGCATAAGATGGAGGGGTTGGTTCAACGGGGCAGCACTTCTCAGAGGAGTCATCATTTGGCACATCTGCTACAGAACTGTGGGGAATAAGTCTGCCCTACTGGCCTCAGCAATCCACTGCATTAATAGAACATAAGTGCTTATGCAATGGCACTGGATCTGTGGCAGCTGTTTGTTCAATGTTTCATGCTTTTAGCCACATCTGCTCTAAATGAGTGTTAATATTGCAGTGGCATCCACTAAGGATGGGCTCTGTCGGCTTTGCTGAAGATCAGCCTGACCCCAGCAACAATGGAAAAGCACTTCATCCTGAAGTACCATCTTTTAAAATACCCGTATCCTCTTAACCTGCAGGTTATATCATTATACTCTCTCCACCTTCAGCTTTCTTTTCCATGCCCCTCCCCAAGTAAAAACCCGTCAGTGAATCTCAAGGAGAAAAATTTCATTTATTTCTAGCACCCTGTCCAGCAATGTCAGATAACAGTTTATTCATCCCCCGGCCCCTGGATGACATTGAAGCATATCAACAGTGACAAAAGTATATTGAATAATTATCTTGAAATTAATACATTATCCCAAACTTAAATAAATGTCATCTGATCAATATATCTTGGAATGGAAAGGGAAGAGAATGTGAAGGGCATCGCTTCATTATTCATTAATTTTAGAGTAATGTAGGCAGATGAAATGGTTATTTCAGAGCACTGCTATTATACTCACTGGCATTTTAAATAACTCCCAATATTTAACAGTATATATTCCCTTGTTGAACAGCTTATAGGTGTTAACACTTTAGTTTCCAGATTCAGCTGTTCTGGAAAGTCAAGTGACAATATTCAAAAGCCATTACTTTTATTTCTCTCTTTAAAAAAATGCTTTTCCATTTTCACTGGTAGCTGTAGCATATACTCATCTTCAGTCCTATGAACTAGTCTATTAATGTTGCAGTCTTTAAGCTCCTAATTGTTCCATTCATCATATTCCCCAGGACAAAATAAATAACTCAATTATATTTCTGTTCTCTACTTATGTGAATGAGGTATGTAGGCTAATACCTCCCAGAATTTATATAAACCTGGATAGGGAATATTTGAAAGGAAATAGAATATATACCATGAGAAAGTCAGTATCTAGTGTCATTAGATGAATTATGACCAGAGGTGATGATGAATGCAAATATCCATTCATCAATATAAACATCCTGTTTTATTTTTTGTTATTCCAAGTTAGAAGTCACTGTATTTCCATATATGGTAATTATAATATGATATAACAACGGCACTGTGGTCTTATTTGAACAGGTTTACTACTTGTTCCCCCTCCCAATTCCCTAAATAAATTGCCATAAATCTCAGAAATATGACAATGTAAAGACAGTGTTTGTATTAATCATAAAATTATTTAATTACAGAATTCTTCATTTGCAATTAGTAAGAAAGGACATCAGTAGCCACAAAATCCAATGAAATAAAATGATCATCTGGGGAAGTTAGAGAAGAAGCCTCTTTCTGTTAAACTAGTGAGTTATTAGTAGGTGATACAATCTGTAGAAAACAAACAAATCATTCAAAACCATATTTTAAAGAGAGTAGATTATACATTTCTACTTATTGGTGCTCCAGCTCCCAAACAAATGTGCAAGTTCAAAGGAAAGGATTTTATTAATTAGGCTGCTTTGTGTTTTCTGCCTGGAATGAAGTCTGACTTATGCCAATTCTCAGGCAAATGCCCTGAGAGAGGCACTCAGTTTGCCGGTGATCACCGAGGATCCGTGACATACCTTCTTGTTTTACAGGCCTGGGCATTTCACACAGAGAGTGGCCACCTGTGCTGGGACTCAGGGCAGTTTTATGACCTCAATACAGAGAAAGTAACATAATTTTTAAAACCTTAGTTGTTCTCTGACCTGATGGAAATGAATTCATGGCGCTGGGCTGATATACTTGTCTCATAGCTAGTAACATAATTGTAATATATTCTGGAATGCAGGTGAACATTTGATGCAATAGCTTGAGGATAATTGACAATATGTGAGTATTCCTGAAATCTTAAACCTTCAATCAAAAAAAAATATTTGAATAGTTTTTCTTCTTCCTAATCACAAGTGAAGAATTTTTTAGTTAAATAGTTTTATGGTTAATACTGAATTCAATCTTTTATTTATAGCCTTAATAATTTTTCTTATTGATCTAGAAACCATTATACTATGAAAATCTTTACTCCTATGCTTTCTATTTTGAATGATATTCCTTTTTTCTTCATACTTACCTATGTCAGCTCAAACACCCCTATGAAGCCCACATTATAACCATTCTCTATCATGCAACATTTCCTATTCTCTTCGTTCCAGGTCGTTTTCATCCTTTGAACTCCTAAAGTGATATTTGTGAAAGCACTGTCCATGGATGGTCTGCATCAGAATCACCAGTATTAAAATTAAAGCAAGTTTAAATTAACTCATTAAAATTTTAAAACCCAGACCATCCTCCAGAACCACTGAGTCAAAATTCAATAACCATTGAATGTACTTTATTTATTTGGCCTATGCTTTAATTATATGCTTCAATTATATATATCTATTATAATTATTAATTATATAATTAATTGATTCAATTAAATACTAACCATATTTAATTAATTCTTTCTGAATAATTTTCTTATATTGTTATTTCTTGCATTTTTTATGCGATTCCTCTATTCCTGGGATGTATTTTTTGTGTTATTTCTTCTACAAGGTTATTATTTATTTGAGTTGTGTCATGATTTATCTGTTTATATACACATATATATTTATATATTATTTATCTTATTATTCTACTAGTGAAGGCCTCTCTGAGGTAGTGATGGGTCTGGATGAGTTTGCTCAGGCAACTAAAAGAAGGCCAATCATTCTGGAATGCAGTAAAGAGAAGACAAATCACATAGGGCTTTTTAAGCCCACTTCGTGGTGCTGGAGTGACTATGAGGAGATACCCCATGTCCGAGGGCAGAGAAGCCCCAGCAAGATATTAGGCACTGAAGCAGCAGCTGCGCAGCTCTGGAGCGACTTTGGGGAGATACCCCATGTCCAAGGGCAAAGGATAAGGCCCAGCAAGACGGTAGGAGGGGCAAAATCACATTTAGAATCAAACCCCATACCTGCCACAGACACTCAGAGGGCTCAAACAAACCTTGTGCACACTAGGCCCCAGAGACCCCACAGAGACTGAGACAAAACTGTGTTTGAGTGTCTTCTGTGGAGGTACGGGTCAGCAATGGACTGCCGCAGGGGCAGGGGCTCTGGGTGCAGCAGATTTGGTATGGCATAAGCCCTCTTGGAGGAGGTCACCGTTAACCCCACCAGAGAGCTGCCAGAACTTACACAGTGCTGGGAAATAGACCCTCGGAGGGCTCAAACAGAACCTTGTGTGCACCAGGACCCAGGAGAAAGGAGCAGTGACCCCACAAGAGACTGAATTAGACTTGCCCATTAGTGTCCAGGTATCTCTGAGAGGCAAGGAGAGATAAGAAAGACTTCCTCAGTGATCAATGCAAAGAAATAGAGGAAAGCAATAGAATGGGAAAGACTAGAGATCTCTGAACACATGTATACCTGTGGCAGATTCATTTTGATATTTGGCAAAACTAATACAATTATGTAAAGTTTAAAAATAAAATAAAATTAAAAAAAAAAAGAAAATTAGAAATACCAAGGAAAAATTTCATGCAAATATGGGCACAATAAAGGACAGATATGTTATGGACCTAACAGAAGCAGAATATATTAAGAAGAGGTGGCAAGAATACACAGAAGAACTACACAAAAAAGATCTTTACTACCCAGATAATCATGATGGTATGATCACTCACATAGAGCCAGACATCCTGGAATGTGAAGTCAAGTGGGCTTTAGGAAGCATCACCACGAACAAAGCTAGTGGAGGTGATAGAACTCCAGTTGAGCTATTTCAAATCTTAAAAGATGATGCTGTGAAAGTGCTGCACTCAGTATGCCCAGAAATTTGGAAAATTCAGCAGTGGCCACAGGACTGGAAAAGGTCAGTTTTCATTCCAATCCCAAAGAAAGGCAATGCCAAAGAATGTTCAAACTACCACACAATTGCACTCATCTCACACGCTAGTAAAGTAATGCTCAAACTTCTACACGCCAGGCTTCAACAGGACATGAATTATGAACTTCCAGATGTTCAAGGTGGATTTAGAAAAGGAAGAGGAACCAGAGATCAAATTGCCAACATCTGCTGGATCATAGAAAAAGCAAGAGAGTTCCAGAAAAACATCTATTTCTGCTTTATTGACTATGCCAAAGCCTTTGACTGTGTGGATCACCACAAACTATGGAAAATTCTGAAAGAGATGGGAATACCAAACCACCTAACCTGCCTTTGAGAAATCTGTATGCAGGTCAGGAAGCAACAGTTAGAACTGGACATGGAACAGCAGACCGGTTCCAAATAGAAAAAGGAGTATGTCAAGGCTGTATATTGTCACCCTGCTTATTTAACTTATATGCAGAGTACATCATGAGAAATGCTGGGCTGGAAGAAGCACAAGATGGAATCAAGATTGCCAGGAGAAATATCAATAACCTCAGATATGCAGATGATACCACCCTTATGGCAGAAAGAGGAGGAACTTAAGAGCCTCTTGATGAAAGTGAAAGTGGAGAGTGAAAAAGTTGGCTTAAAGCTCAACATTCAGAAAACTAAGATCATGGCATCTGGTCCCATCAGTTCATGGGAAGTAGATGGGGAAACAGTGTAAACAGTGACAGACTATATTTTGGGGCTTCAAAATCACTGCAGATGGTGACTGCAGCCATGAAACTAACTTGGAAGGAAAGTTATGACCAACCTAGACAGCAGTTTTAAAAGCAGAGACATTGCTTTGCCAACAAAGGTCTGTCTAGTCAAGGCTATGGTTTTTTCAGTAGTCATGTATGGATGTGAGAGTTGGACTATAAAGAAAGCTGAGCACTGAAGAATTGATGCTTTTGAACTGTGGTGTTGGAGAAGAGTACTGAGAGACCCTTGGACTCCAAGGAGATCCAACCTGTCAATCCTAAAGGAAATCAGTCCTGAATATTCATTGGAAAGACTGATGTTGAAGCTGAAACTCTAATATTTTGGCCACCTGACAGGAAGAACTGACTCATTTGAAAAGACCCTGATGCTAGGAAAGACTGAGGGAAGGAGGAGAAGGGGACAGCAGAGGATGAGATGGTTGGATGGCATCACTGACTCATTGGACATGAGTTTGAGTAAACTCTGGGAGTTGGTGATGGACAGTGAGGCCTGGCGTGCTGCAGTCCCTGGGGTCACAAATAGTTGGATACGACTGAGCAACTGAACTGAACTGAAAGAAGTCTGAATTTTATTCCTAACATATGGGGCTAACGTGGCTAAGTGAAAGTTGCTCAGTCGTGTCCGACTCTTTGCAACACAATGGACTACATAGTCCATGGAATTCTCCAGGCCAGAAGAGTGGAATGGGTAGCCTTTCCCTTCTCCAGAGGATCTTCCCAACCCAGGGATTTAACCCAGGTATCCCACATTGCAGGCAGATTTTTCACCAGCTGAGCCACAAGGAAAACCCAAGAATACTGGAGTGGGTAGCCTATCTTTTCTCCATCAGAACTTCCCAACCCAGGATTCGAACTGGGGTCTCCTGCATTGCAGGGCGATTCTTTACCAACTGAGCTATCAGGGAAGCCCTATGGGGAGCCACTGGCAAAAGAGTGGCATGATTTCATTTGCAATTCTAATTTATTAATATAGCTTCTCTATGCAGTGCAGACTGGGACAGAACAAAAGTAGTGCAGGGACAACTGTGAGGAGGCTATGAGACAAATCTAGGTAAGTGGTGATGGTTCAATTGAGTTCAGTCACACAGTCATGTCTGACTCTTTGTGACCCCATGGACTGCAGCAGGCCAGACTTCCTGTCCATCACCAGCTCCTGGAGCTTGCTCAAACTCATGTCCATCGAGTCAGTGATGCCATCCAACCATCTCATACTCTGTTGTCCCCTTCTCCTCCTGCCTTCAATCTTTCCCAGCATCAGGGTCTTTTCCAGTAAGTCAGTTCTTCCCATCAGGTGGCCAAAGGATTGGAGTTTCAGCTTCAACACCAGTCCTTCCAGTGAATATTCAGGACTGATTTCCTTTAGGATGGACTGTTTGATCTCCTTGTAGTCCAAGGGACTCTCAAGAGTCTTGTCCAACACCACAGTTCAAAAGCATCAGTTCTTCAGCACTCAACTTTCTTTATGGTCCAACTCTCACATCTACACATGACTACTGGAAAAACCATAGCCTTGCCTAGACAGACCTTTGGTGGCAAAGTAATGTCTCTTCTTTCTAATATGCCATCTAGGTTGGTCATAGCTTTTCTTCCAAGGAGCAAGTGTCTTTTAATTTTATGGCTGCAGTCAGCATCTGCAGTGATTTTGGTGCCCAAAAAAGAAAGTCAGCCACTGTTTCCACTGTTTCCCCAATTATTTGCCATGAAGTGATGGAACCAGATGCCATGATCTTAGTTTTTTGAATGTTGAGTTTTAAGTCAACCTTTTTACTCTCTTTAATCTTTATCAAGAGACTCTAGTTCCTCTTGGCTTTGTGACATAAGCATGGTGTCCTCTGCATATCTGAGTTTATTGATGTTTCTCCTGACAATCTTGATTCCAGCTTGTGCTTCATTCAGTCTGGCATTTCGCATGATGTACTCTGCATATAAGTTAAATAAGCAGGGTGACAATATATAGCCTTGATGTACTCCTTTCCCAATTTGGAACCAGTCCGTTGTTCCATGTCTGGTTCTGCCTGTTGCTTCTTGACCTGCATACAGATTTCTCAGGAGGCAGGTAAAGTGGTCTGGTATTCCCATCTCTTGAAGAATTTTTCGTGGCTTAGACTAAAGTAAGGGTAAGGATGAAATCATATGGATTCAAAGTGTAGTTCATTCATTAGTAAGCTGACAAATTGACAGACATTTTCAGCTGAGAGATTGGTTGTGGGTTGAAAAAATGGAAAAGGATAGCTGATATGATTTTGGTCACTAAATATGTAAACACACCATTTCAATGCAGTGCCATAATTGCTGCTAAGTTGATGTATACATAGTTTAATGACTGTATAGGGAAAGATGTACCTAAGGATTCCTGAAAGAGTCAAGAATGTTATTAGACAAGGGACTTGAAGGATGAACACAGTTATGTGCTGGGTAGAGATGAAGAGAACTAAATTTGTTGAACTTAACATTTACTGGTTGAACTTCTGCCCTCTGCTCCTCACATTTGCTCATTTCCCTGTATTTCTTATTTTAAGTAATAATATTGCCACAACTTAATATCCAAAGTTATGTCCTATATCCCACTATCTACATATACAATAAATCTAGAGTGAATGTTACTTGATATTGCAAAAACATTAGCTGCATTACCTTCAAAATAAGGAAATGATAAGGACCGCTATTACTACTTGTATTCAATATTCTCTTGAGGCTTTATTTAACAAAGTAAGGTGAAAAAATAAAATTAAGACATAGGATTAGATGTAAAGACATTTATGTTTTATTTTCAGAGGATATTGTTATATAGAAATATCCAAAGAATCTAAACACAAATTTTTGGAAAGAAGAGGAGTTATTAATGTGACTGACAAATACACCACTAACAAAGAGAAAATGTAATGAGAAAGAAAGCATTCACAATAGAATAAAATGTTTAAGGTAGCTGGGGGTGCAATCTGAAATAACTATTGTTATGGGTCATTTAAGAACAGCTATGTCAGAGGAGACATATTTTAACAGTAATGACTTTATAAATAAAAATAATATATTTCTAACCACAACATTTGATAAAAGCCCAACTTTGGAAGTCCAAGCTCTGAGCAGTTGTCCCAAATATAATTTAAAAAGGAATTCTGGGATTATGTTAATCAACATAACAATCATCATTTATGAACTCTATTCATTGTATCATTTTTAGAAAACTGTTGCAAGAAATAAGTTGAAATGAGAAATACAAAATCTACTAGAGTATTTCTAATACAGTTATTGTATAAGTATAAGGTGTTTAAAAAAATAATAGAATACATATCCTCTTGTAATAAAACAGGGAGACATCATGAACTTTTTTAGCTCACAGAGATTCACTGATTACCTTGTGGTAAAGGAATTCTTGGCTATGGAGAAGGCATCTAGAAAACTGATATTTAGAAATATTCCCATTATTAAGGAATATTTTTAGCCCCAAATAAATAAACTTATATAAGATTTTCAAATTGGAGCATGCTAAATAGTCCAAACGGCTTCCCAAATGGCACTAGTGGTAAAGGATCCGCTTGCCAATGCACAGGACACAGGAGATTCAGGTTTAATCCCTGGGTCAGCAAGATTCCCTGGAGTAGGAAATGGTAACCCACTCCAGTATTCTTGTCTGGGAAATCCATAGACAGAGGAGCCTGGAGGGCTACAGTTCACGAGGTCACAAAGAGTCATACACGCCTGAGAGACTGAGCACACGTAAACACACACACAAATACTCAAAAATAAAATTTTCACTGGAGTGAAGCAATTTGCTAAAATTAGAGGAACACCACTTATTAATTTGCAAAGAAAACTGATTGACATCAGGGAAGATGGAAAAGTATGAGTCAAATTTTAAGAAAAATAGTTTTCCTTAATTGGGGGGATTGGGATTTTTAACTGAATATTATGATTTATTAATCACAGCCAAAAATGTCTCATTTGTCTCATAATATTTGCACAAAGTATCTTTTCACTATGGCAGATATTATAACCCTGTATTAAAGTAAATTGTGTGCTCAGTTGTGTCTGACTCTGTGCAACCCCATGAACTGTAGCCTGCCAGGCTCCTCTGTCCATGGGACTTTTAGGCAAGAATACTGAAGTGGGTTGCCATTTCCTCCTCCAGGGGATGTTTGGAGGGATTGAAATCCTGTCTCTTGAATCTCCTGCATTGCAGATTCTTTACCACTAGCGCCACCTGGGAAGCCCTATTAATAAGGGTACATGGTTAGAAAAGTGGAAAAGACATTGCAAAAAATAATAGAGCAGAAGAGAATAGAAATACTTGCAACAGGAGAGCAAATGGAGCAGAGTCTGAAATGTTCTGCCTGTCACACCTACTTGATACTTAAAATACAGGACGGTGGAAGATGATGGGCAAGACTCTGGGTCTTCACAAGAGGTTACTTGTTTCCTAAAATGCTTTATATTTATAATTCCTATTAATTAGAGTATGACTACAAGGACCGATTTCCCATTATAACCAAGACAATATTGCTGGCAGAACAGAGGGAGATTTTGTTGACCATCTAACATTTCCCTCCTCCTTGGCTTTAGGTCTATCTCAGATTAAAACTATTTCAAGACAGTTCAGTTCAGTTCAGTTCAGTCGCTCAGTCGTGTCCGACTCTTTGCGACCCCATGAATCGCAGCATGCCAGGCCTCTCTGTCCAGCACCAACTCCCGGAGTTCACCCAGATTCACGTCCATTGAGTCAATGATGCCATCCAGCCATCTCATCCTCTGTCATCCCCTTCTCATCCTGCCTCCAATCCCTCCCAGCCTCAGAGTCTTTTGCAATAAGTCAACTCTTCGCATGAGGTGACCAAAGTACTGGAGTTTCAGCTTTAGTATCATTCTCTCCAAAGAAATCCCAGGGCTGATGTCCTTCAGAATGGACTGGTTGGATCTCCTTGCAGTCCAAGGTTCTCTCAAGAGTCTTCTCCAACACCACAGTTCAAAAGCATCAATTCTTCGACGCTCAGCCTTCTTCACAGTCCAACTCTCACATCCATACATGACCACTGGAAAAACCATAGCCTTGACTAGACGGACCTTTGTTGGCAAAGTAATGTCTCTGCTTTTGAATAAGCTATCTAGGTTGGTCATAACTTTCCTTCCAAAGAGTAAGCGTCTTTTAATTTCATGGCTGCAGTCACCATCTGCAGTGATTTTGGAGTCCAAAAACATAAAGTCTGACACTGTTTCCACTGTTTCCCCATCTATTTCCCATGAACTGATGGGACCAGATGCCATGATCTTAGTTTTCTGAATGTTGAGCTTTAAGCCAACTTTTTCACTCTCCACTTTCACTTTCATCAAGAGGCTTTGTAGTTCCTCTTCACTTTCTGCCATAAGGGTGGTGTCATCTGCATATCTGAGGTTATTGATATTTCTCCTGGCAATCTTGATTCCAGCTTGTGTTTCTTCCAGTCCAGCATTTCTCATGATGTACTCTGCATATAAGTTAAATAAGCAGGGTGACAATATTCAACCTTGATGTATTCCTTTTCCTATTTGGAACCAGTCTGTTGTTCCATGTCAAGTTCTAACTGTTGCTTCCTGACCTGCATACAGATTTCTCAAGAGACAGGTCAGGTGGTCTGGTATTCCCATCTCTTTCAGAATTTTCCACAGTTTATTGTGATCCACACAGTCAAAGGCTTTGGCATAGTCAATAAAGCAGAAATAGATGTTTTTCTGGAACTCTCTTGCTTTTTCCATGATCCAACGGATGTTGGCAATTTGATCTCTGGTTCCTCTGCCTTTTCTAAAACCAGCTTGAACATCAGGAAGTTCATGGTTCACATATTGCTAAAGCCTGGCTTGGAGAATTTTGATCATTACTTTACTAGTGTGTGAGATGAGTGCAGTTGTGCGGTAGTTTGAGCATTTCAAGACAGAGGTGTCCACAAAATTGTATACTTTCAAAATCACAATAACCCCAAACCTTATCTTTCTTTTTCCAGTCTTACCTTTTCACCCCAATCACATGATAGTATGGAGAAAGTGGAAAAATTCTTTTAGTAGATATTTTAAATAGGCCAGGGAGGTGGGAGCGGGGGTTCAGGATGGGGAACACGTGTACACCCGTGGCAAATTCATGTTGATATATGGCAAAACGAATACAATATTGTAAAGTAATTAGCCTCCAATTAAAATAAATAAATTTAAATTTAAAAAAGGAAAAATAATAATAAATAAATAAATAGGCCATAACTGAACATCAATGCAATTCTAAACCACATATCAAAATTCCCAAACATGTGTTCTCCATCTTTTGCAAATCTATTTTTGTTCCTGGGAGAAATATATTTGAGTCCCAGAACTGTTTGTTTAGCAGAGACATTATATTGCAATTAGCTGAGAATGGAAGAAACAAAGGGAAGTCAGTTGTAGCTGTCTGGTCATTTGAAATCATCTGGCATTAACTGTTAATGGAAGAGTTTAGAAACTTTTCTTTCCTCAGACCTTTTTATAATTAATATGATTATTAATATTATACTTTACAGATAGAAATTAATATTATAGTTTACAGATATAATATTAATAATCATATTAATTATAATAATTAATTTTGTGGACACTGAAAAAGAAGGGTACAGTTTAAGATGCGTGGGAAATTTAGTTCTCTTTAGCTCCAAAACATCTAAACCTACAACCTCAGACAGTCTGTATACACTTTTGTACGCCTGCAGAGAGAACTAGTGTAGTGTGTTCACAGCAACAGTCGGGAAAATATTCTTTTCAAATGGAAGAATCGGCTCTTTGAAACAGCATTTGCAGCCTCCACAGAAGACTGCTGTAGGGCGTGTAAGAAGGCATTATCTTTTACAGAGCTGTGCATCTGCCTATGCACTATCTCCTCTTAGCCAGTTGTCTGAGTGTGGAACATCTGTGTTTATTTTGCATGACAAAGTTGTTCCTTGGCTTTGCCAAAATGAGCTTTGATGTGGGACTCTGGGTTTGTGGATTTTCCGTAGGGTAGAGATAAAGCTCAAGTGGCAGGACATTGTTTTTGTATATAATGCATATTACATGAAGTCATCCATATTTAATGACAAATGTGCTATATTTTTAATCTTTATAGCTTTAATGTGTGTAAGAGGTTTTAATAATTGGTGCTGGGATGGTGGTAACTTCCCAGAAATGCTCAGCACAACTGCTGTGGTTCTCAGCCCACAGTGTGCACAGGTTGTAAATTATAAAACTTGATTAGTGATAGACTTGGCAATATCTCTTGTGCTTTTGAAGATGCCAATCTGTAACATCATGGGTACAAAATATTTCCATTCACATTTGTAATATTCACTTTAATAGCCTATATGAAAAACCCCAGAAGAAAAATGATGAGTTATTTGGGGAAATAAAATTGTTCTCCTAAAGAACTTCTTAAATTTCTAATCTTATTGGCAGGGATGCTTAGAATTCTATATGCAAAATCTAGACAGGTTCACTTCAGTGATTATCCATTTAAGTTCTAAAATGTCTGCTTGTGTTAGCAGAGTTTTAATATTATAGATGTAAGTTCTATAATGTTCCTTAAAAAGACTACTTTGTGAGGAAATCACTAATGGGTTGCTATTAGAAATTCAGGGACCTAACAATCTTAATAACTTTTATTTTCAACTGTATCAATTTTTCTTCCTTGAACTTTTCTTGTACTTGTTTTGCCTGAATTATCTGCTCCAGTGAGCATTTAATTAGTGTTTACTTCAGGCAATAAAGAATATCCTTGATGACCCTAGACCCCATCCTTCCACCAAAAACAGAATGACTATTACCCATTCCCATTCTTATACCCATCACAGCAGAAGACTGAGCATTTATTCTCTGCTGAAGCAAAGGGACCCTGGACTTAATAACACTCTGCTCAGCTGAGGGTGGAGGTTTCAACTGTGAACATATAGACTTATGTGAAAGTCTATGTATAAGTAAGACTCCTCTACTCCTATTCCAATGTCTCAAAGAACACCAAATTACCAAAACAATCTTGAGAAAGAAAAAGTATATCTGGAGGCCTCATACATCTTGCTTTCAAAACATATTATGAAGCTACAGTAATTTAAACAGTATGGCACTGACATAAAGCCTCAAATATAGACCAATGAAGCAGAATAAGGGCCCTGAAATGAACCCTCATGTATTTGGCCAAAAGATGTTTGGCAAGGGTTCCAAGGCTACACAATGCATAAAGGATAGTTTGTTTAATAGATGATGCTAGGAAAACTGGATAACCACCTGCAAATGAATGAAGTGGGACCCTTACCTCATGTTGTATACAAAAATTAACTTAAAATGGTTTAAATCTCCAAATGTAATAATACCTGAAACTATAAAATCCTAGAAGAAACATAGAGCAAAATCTCATGACATTGGATTTGGCAACAATTTCCTAAATAGGATACCAAAAGTGCAGTCAATAATAAACTGGTTTTGGTTATACCTCATACTCACTGAGTATGTTCATAAAGCAGAAAAAAATGAGGGAATGAAAGTAAATTAAGGGGACAGAATTATTCAGATTAAATCATTAGTCCCTACATAGCCAATATACCTTGCATGAGATGATAGAAATATAATTCATAGAAAAATTAAAAATATTTAACCTCACCAATAAATACAAATGGAGAATAAATGAGAAATCTCTCAAAATTCTACATAAAACTGGCAAAGAAAAGAAATAACAATATTTAATTCTAGCAAGAGTACACTGAGATATAGCTATCAAACAATCAGCTCAGTTCAGTTCAGTTGCTCAGTCATGTCTGATTCTTTGCAACACCATGAACTGCAACACGCCAGGCTTCCCTGTACATCACCAACTCCCAGAGTCTACCCAAATTCATGTCAACTGAGTCGGTGATACCATCTAACCATCTCATCCTCTGTCATCTTCTTCTCCTCCTGCCCTCAATCTTTCCCAGTATCAGGGTCTTTTCAAATGAGTCAGCTCTTCACATCAGGTGGTCGAAGTATTGAAGTTTCAGATTCAACATCAGTCCTTCCAAAGAACACCCAGGACTGATCTCCTTCAGAATGGACTGGTTGGATCTCCTTGCAGTCCAAGGGACTCTCAAGAGTCTTCTCCAACAACACAGTTCAAAAGCATCGATTTTCGTGCTCAGCCTTCTTTATAGTCCAACACTCACATCTATGCATGACTACTGGGAAAACCATAGCCTTGACTAGACAGACCTTTGTTGACAAAGTAATGTCTCTGCTTTTTAATATGCTGTCTAGGTTGATCATAACTTTCCTTCCAAGGAGTAAGCATCTTTTAATTTCATGGCTGCAATCACCATCTGCAGTGATTTTGGAGCCCAGAAAAATAAAGTCAGCTACTGTTTCCACTGTTTCCCCATCTATTTGCCATGAAGTGATGGGACCAGATGCCATGATCTTAGTTTTCTGAATGTTGAGTTTTAAGCCAACTTTTTACTCTCCTCTTTCACTTTCATCAAGAGGCTCTTTAGTTCTTCTTCATTTTCTCCCATAAGGGTGGTATCATCTGCATATCTGAGTTTATTGATATTTCTCCTAGCAATCTTGATTCCAGCTTGTGTTTCTTCCAGCCCAGCATTTCTCATGATGTACTCTGCATATACATTAAATAAGCAGGGTGACAATATACAGCTTGGACGTATTCCTTTTTCTATTTGGAACCAGTCTGTTGTTCCATGTCCAGTTCTAACTATTGCTTCTTGACCTGCATACAGATTCCTCAAGAGGCAGGTCAGGTGGTCTGGTATTCCCATCTCTTTCAGAATTTTCCATAGTTTGTGGTGATCCACACAGTTGATGGCTTTGGCATAATCAATAAAGCAGAAATAGATGTTTTTCTGGAACTCTCTTGCTTTTTTGATGATCCACTGGATGTTGGCAATTTGATCTCTGGTTCCTCTGCCTTTTCTAAAACCAGCTCAAACATCTGGAAGTTCACGGTTCACATACTGCTGAAGCCTGGCTTGGAGAAGTTTGAGCATTACTCTACTAGTGTGTGAGATGAGTCCATTTGTGTGGTAGTTTGAGCATTCTTTGGTATTGCATTTCTTTGGGATTGGAATAACAACTGAAAATTGACATTTTCCAGTCCTGTGGCCTCTGCTGGGTTTTCCAAATTTGCTGGCATACCGAGTGCAGCACTTTCACAACATCATCTTCCAGGATTTGAAATAGCTCAACTGGAATTCCATCACCTCCACTAGTTTTTTTCATACTGATGCTTCCTAAGGCCCACTTGACCTCACATTCCAGGATGTCTGGCTCTAGGTGAGCGATCACACCATCGTGATTATCTGGGTTGTGAAGATCTTTTTTGTACAGTTCTTCTGTGTATTCTTGCCACCTCTTCTTAATATCTTCTGCTTCTGTTAGGTCCAAACCATTTCTGTCCTTTATTGAGCCCATCTTTGCATGAAATATTCCCATGACATCTCTATTCTTGAAGAGATCTCTAGTCTTTCCCATTCTACTGTTTTCCTCTATTTCTTTGCATTGATCACTGAGGAAGGCTTTCTTAACTCTCCTTTCTATTTTTTCGAACTCTGCATTCAAATGGGTATATCTTTCCTTTTTCCTTTGCTTTTCACTTCTCTTCTTTTCACAGCCATTTGTAAGGCCTCTTCAGACAGCCATTTTGCTTTTTTGCATTTCTTTTTCTTGGGATGGTCTTGATCCCTGTCTCCTGTACAATGTCATGAACCTCTGTCTATAGTTCATCAGGTACTCTGTCTATCATATCTAGTCCCTTAAATCTATTTCTCAGAATGAACCAGGGCCAAGACTAATAGACTTTTGCCAAGAGGATGCACTGGTCATAGCAAACACCCTCTTCCAACAACACAAGAGAAGACTCTACACATGAACATCACCAGATGGAATTGGATGATTATTGGTACATTCTTTTTGGAAAATCACTTTAGAAATGTACATTTGGGAGTGCTTTTGTGTAGCACAGCTAGAGTAGATATTAGATCAAATTTTCAATTCAAGAAAATTTATCTTTGTAGTTGAGTCTCTACCTCTATCTTGAGGAAATTTCTTCTTTCAAGCACTAACAAACTTCACTTTCCTCGTGATCTCACTAGTCTTGTTTTCCCTTCTAGATCTCAATTTCAGGAATCCTTTTGGATATAAGAAGTTTCTTAATAATTAATACTTTAGAGTAAACATACATTCAATAATATTAGTTTAAATGTGATTTCATTTTTATGCATTAAAATTAAATAGAAAGTGTTAGCATTTGAATGATAGAAACTAGTATTTTGGGGATAAAGAGCTGCATATTCATCCTATTCCTAGTGTTGGACCTAAATATAGAGACAGATTTTTCCAATGCAGCATTCTTCCTGTGTGGATGTAAGTGTATTTGCACATTCCAGCTGGTTAAGAGTCAAGTGTAAAACAAAATGAGTCTCTACAATCCTTAAGTTAATGTAAACCATTTCACTTAAATCTCAAAACCATAAGCTTAGTGAAAAGCATGTCCCTAAGGCAACATTCCCCAAATTGTGCTTCCTAGGACAACAACAAACTGATATTAAATGTTTCATGGAGGAAACAATTGAATTGAATTTAGGGGGGAAATGAGCTGATTATAAGCAAATAAAATGAAATATGTTTATTATATTTCATAAAATGAGGGTGAGACAGGAGTGAAAAAGCTGGCTTGAAACTCAGTATTAAAAAAGCTAAGATCATGGCATCCAGTCCCATCACTGCAGGACAAATAAGATGGGAAAAAGTGGAAACAGTGATAGATTTTATTTTGTTGGCTTCAAAAATCACTGTGGATAGTGACTGCAGCCATAAAATTCAAGTACTCTTGCTCCTTAGAAGGAAAGCTATGACAAACCTAGACAGCATATTAAAAAGCAGAGACATCACTTTGCCAACATAGGTCTATTTAGTCAAAGCTATGGTTTTCCTTCATCAGGTAATGGATGTGAGAGTTGGACCATAAAGAAGGCTGAGCACCAAAGAACTGATGCTTTCAAATTGTGGTGCAGGAGAAGATCCTTGAGAGTCCCATGGACTTCAAGGAGATCAAACCAGTCAATCTTAATATTCACTGGAAGGACTGATGCTGAAGCTGAAGCTCCAATACTTTGGTCACCTGAGGCAAAGAGCTGCCTCATTGGAAAAGACCCTGATGCTGGGAAAGATTGAATGCAAAAGGAGAAGGGGACAGCAGAGGATGAAATGGTTAGATAGCTTCACTGACTCAATGGAAGTGAATTTGAGCAAACTCCAGGAGACAGTGGGGGACAATGAAGTCTGGTATCCTGCAGTCCGTGGGGTTGCAAAGAGTCAGACACAACTTAGCAACTGAACAATAAGAAAAACAAGATACAGTGGAATATTTTATGTACTAATATGCATTGTGAAGCTTTCAGAAATTAAAAAAATGACATTTTAATGAAGAAATTTATATCACAGAATTTTTTAAGAAAAATATTTTCGGTTGAAGGCAAGTTAGGTGATACTTCTTCATAAACCTCTTTTCAAGTGGATTCACCCAGGCCATGATACTCTCTTACTTTTTCAAGACAGTGATTTAAGAGCTTCTGCTTTCCTTCTCTTATTTCACAAAGAGACAAATTAGCAAAATAGTTTCATAGACCACCACTGACAGGTAAGAAACTTCTGAGGTAGAATTAAAACAAAGTTTCCTACCTTTTAAAATGTCCTTGCATTTGACAGTCTAGATTCTCTCTTTGGTTTTTCGTTTTCTTGGAATCTCTCAGGAATTCCCTTCTCACAAGAAACTTCGCAGGCAGTGGTAATGATTTGTGAATGGAAAGAGATTTATAAGGAAATGAGTTGAGACAATGCTTTAAAAATTCATTCTTAGGATACTTTTCAAGACACAGGAACTTTCTGATAACCGTCTGAGATTCAACATAGTGGCTTCTGACAAGCAATAGAACATTAGAAACATAATTAAGCTTTTAAACTTTGAGTAGGTTGCATTGTCCAATTATTTCCCCTGACATTTCAAACTCACACACCATTGAACAAACACAAATCCAAATGCTGAAAACAAATATGTGAGAGTGAATGAAGCAGATGAGACAGGGAACATTCCTTACTCAGAGGTAAATCGAAGAGCTGCTTATGAAGCCATGAGAATTCAACAGAATAGAAATTTGAAATATCAAGTAGGCATGCCTAGAAACACAAATGAAATGATGAGACTAGAGTGTCTGTGAGGATCCTACTATGAAGTGGGATCTCAATGAAAAGTTAAAGAATGAAATAAAAAAAAATTAATGAACATTATAGAAAGTGTAAGAAAAGTGAGGCAACTTTTCTTTCCCCATTTGGAAGCTCTGTTTACTACACAGGAAGCTACTGTGAAGTTGATTAATAGTGCCCCCTCTCTCTCTCTTTAGTCACTAAGTTGTGTCCGACTCTTGCGACCGCATGGACTGTAGCCCGCCAGGCTCCTCTGTCCATGGGATTCTCCAGGCAAAAACACTGGAGTGGGTTGCCATTTCCTTCTCCAGGGGATCTTCCCGACCCGGGAGTCGAACCCAGCTCTTCTGCACTGCAGGCAGATTCTTTACCAACTGAGCTATGAGGGATGCCCTACCCACTGTTAAATCTCTGGTTCTGACTTGTTGCCCAGAATAAACTATGCTCTCAATGCACCTTGCGGGAGGGGGTGCAAATTAACCAACCATGGGGTGAAGTATGAAAGAAGTGGAAGGAATCATTTAATCTCTTTAAACACAGACCTAAAGCTATCATTGAGGCAACCGTGTCCATGTAATGAATAATAATAATATGTATTCTACAATTGATTTGAGGGAAAAAAAATAAACAGAGCAAATTCACAAAACTTGAAGAACAGGAGAGAGAGGGAGGGGATAAAAGGGTTTCTAAGAGTGTTAACTTATTCCTATTTGACAGTGGGTATTCACAAGACACAACCTCATTTCTGAGAGTGATAGATTAGGAAATACAAGTTTTAACAGTATTATTTGTTATAAAAAACAGAAACATTATTTTGCCAACAAAGGTCCATATAGTCAAAGCTATGGTTTTTCCAGTAGTCATGTATGGATGTAAGAGTTGGACCATAAAGAAAGCTGAGTGCTGAAGAATTGATGCTTTTGAATTATGGTGTTGGAGAAGATTCTTGAGAGTCCTGTGGACAGCAAGGAGATCAAACCAGTCAATCCTAAAGGAATTCAATCCTGAATATTCATTGGGAGGACTGATGCTGAAACTGAAGCTCCAATACTTTGGCCACCTGATACGAAGCGCCAACTCATTGAAAAAGACTCTGATGCTCGGAAAGATTGAAAGTGGTAGCAGAAGGGGACAACGGAGGCCCAGATGGTTGGATGGCATCACTGACTCCGTGGATATGAGTTTGAGCAAGCTCCGGGAGCTGCTGAAGGCCAGGGAAGCCCGGTGTGCTACAGTCCATGGGGTTGCAGCAAGTCAGACACAACTAGTGACTGAACAACATGTGTTATAAAAGGTGCCACTCTTAGAATTAAAAAAGTTATACCTTTCCCTATTTATTCAAAGCAACTAAGCATACAGAATAAATTAGAGAAACAAACTCTTCAGAGGATACATAATGAAAAGATCTAGAAATTGTATGCAACAGATTGCATATTATTGAAATTGCTTAAGGCATAAGTACACTGCAGCCCTATTTGCAATAGCCAGGACATGGAAGCAGCCTAGATGTCCATCGACAGATGAGTAGACAAAGAAGTTGTGGTATTAATACATATATACAATGGAATTTCACTCAGCTATAAAAAGGAACAAATTTGAGTCAGCTCTAGTGAGGTGGATGAAACTAGAGCCTGTTATACAGAGTGAAGTAAGTCTGAAAGAGAAAACCAAATATTGCATATTAATGCATATATCTGGGATCTGGAAAGATGGTACTGATGAACCAGTAGAGATGCAGACATAAGAACAGACTTGTGGACACAGTGGGGGAAGGGGAGGGGGGGACAAATTGAGAGAATGGCACTGAAACATACATATGCATTACCATATGTAAAATAGATAGCCAGCTGGGATTTACTGAATGACACAGGGACTGTGCCCAGTGTCCTGTTACAACCTAGAGTGATGGGATGGGGTGGGAGGTGGAATGGAGGCTCATTAGGGAGGGGACATATATATTCCTATGGCTGATTCATGTCGATATATGATAGAAACCAACACAACATTGCAAAGCAATTATCCTCCAATTAAAAATAAATAATTTTTAAATTTATTTTTAAGAGTATGGATGCATATACATTAATACATGTAAATAGGTAGCCAATGGGAATTTGCTGTATAACTCAAGGAACTCAAACTGGGGCTCTGTAATAACCTAAAGGGGTGGGAATGGGCAGGAAGTGGAAGGGAGATCCAAGAGGGAGGGGGACATAGGTATACCCATGATTAATTCATGTGGATGTATGACAGAAATCAAGCCAATATTATAAGCCAATCATCAATCAATTGAAAATAAATACATATTTTAAAAATAAATATATTTTTTTAAAGACATAAGTAAAAGGAAAGTCTTCTTTGCCTGTTTAACTTGCCTGATACGTTTCCTCTGACAGTTCTCTCCTTGTTTCATATTCTGGGGCCCAATTCTGTATTGAAATATTTATATTTATTTTTATCAGTAATAAATTGACAACTTCTACTGTCCATCAAATCATTTTATACCTAGCATATGAGATTCTAATAAAGTTAAGTTGTATTTATATGATTCCCAAAGAGGAGATGTTGAACAAATAAGATCCACCCAGGTACTAAAATGTGGTAGTAAACTGTTCTGAATGATGGAATCATAATAGAAGGAAATGTGGGGGCCCTTATGTCTAGAGAGGCTATTTTTTGATGGCTTTGGGGGATGGAAAATATGTTACCAATCTGAGAGCATTGGTGTCAGGCCGACTTGTTGAGTTCAGGATTGAACTGAAGGTTAGTTTTAGGTAGTCCCTGGACAATTTTGCCATGGGATTTTAGAACAGAAACAAATGCAGGGTTTTCATTCAGGAGAGTTCTAAAGGCTTCCATATGAAATGGAACACAACTTAGTAATAGATAGCATAGGGTTTTAAGTCAAACTCAATGCAATTTGAATGCCAGCTTTGTGACTTAGAATGATTCTGAGGCAATTTTGTGTGTGTGTCTTAGTTTCCTTATCATTAACATGGGATAAGAATAATTAGGGCTTCCCTGGTGGCTCAGTGGTAAAGAATCCACCTGCCAATGCAAGAGATGAGGGTTCAGTCCCTGGGTTGGGAAGCTCTCTTGGAGAAGGAAATGGCAACCCATTCTTGCCTGGGAAATCCCATGGACAGATGAGCCTGGTGGGCTACAATGCATGGGATCACAAAAGAGTCAAACAAGACTTAGCAACTAAACAACAAATAATAACCTCCTCAGAAACTTGTGTCAAGGACTAAATGGGAAAATGCAAGTGCCTAGTTTATAATAAGTTTTCAATAAATGTTAAATTTAAATTTTTACTCAATAACTTTGATGTTCTATGAATTAGTGGGATATAGAATTTATTTTCTCTTTACAAAGATCTTCCAGGATTCCTGGGAGATATATCAAATATAAATATCAGGAATTCATTTTCCAATTCAACAAACTTTTATTGAGCACCTAATACTTGCCAGGCACTCTCCTAAGCTTTGGGGATATTGCAGTGATAATCTACAGACAGAATCCCTGCCTGCTTGAACCTTGTAGATATCGGGTAGAGGTCAGGGGGGAGACAGACGGTATAAAAGCATGCAAGTAAATGTTTCCTTTCTGGTAATTATAAATGCTATAACTAAAATATTTTAGAAAAGTGAGAGAGACTGGTATTACAGATAAGAAAGGGAAAGACTATTTAAATGCGGTCAAGATGTGAGTCTCTAAAGGACATTTGATGAGAGATCCAAAGAGAGGGATCAAATTATACAAAGGTCTATGAGAGAAGAGAATTCCATTCAGCAACAATATTTAATTTAAGGTTTCCAAAGTAAGAATAAGCTGGGGATACCAACAGAACAGCAAGAAATCTGTGGGAGCAAGTGCATGCTTTCTAATTATTAAGACTTCATGCAATTTAGAGTTTCACACAATTTAGTTTCTATTTAGAATTATTGAGAAAGAAACTCTAAATTTCATGAAATAATATTTGTGAAATCATAATCTAAAACTTGCCTGCACACACCATTTATTAGTTCAACATAAGCTTTTATAAATTCACTGTTATACTGTATCTTGAAATATGTTTTTAAAATATCTGGCATTGCTTTGTCTTCATAAAGCCTATAGCCTAGTTTTCCATTTTCTGCATCATTAACGTATACAGTTTATTTGTATGCAATTTAGATCTAACAAAATCTATTAGCATAGTGTGGGATGGAGCTTTATGGTAGCTGATAGAAAGGTAAGCGAAGTGCAGATTGAAGTGCAGTGCCCTCTGAGGTCATATCATTATACTGAGAGTTCTGTGGAGGTCTAAGAAATAATCAAGGTTTTCAGGTCTCAAGTTTTTAAGACAAGTCTCTAAGTCAACTTTGAATATTTTACAGTAGAAAATATTATTAGATAAATACAATTTAGTAGGCAATATAAAAATCATGGCTGAACAAGAACTTAACGATACCTTCTCTGGTTGCTATACCTTTATGTTTAGTTTTATAGAGTATTTTAAATATTTTTATGTGTTTTGTGTATAGTTGAGAACTGAATGAACAAGATTTAGAAAAAAGAGAAATCAAGATTATTGAAAAGGCATAATCAAAAAGAAAAATTTAGTATTATGGTTAGCATAATTGAATAATAATTATATGATACTCATTTTGTATGATACTTTAATACCCTTGCACTTTAAGATAAAGTCAATGCAACCAAAAATACAGGAGGGTAGTAAAAACATACTTAAAGCCAGAAATCCTGGCAGCTATAAAGTCTTAAAGAAGCAATTTTGTAGAGACTGACAGATCTATAGGGGTAGATCCAAGAATCCTTAATAGAGGTGATCATTCATTCAACAAACATTTATTGAGTAAGCCAGACAGTAGATGAAAACCTAATATATGTACCACCCTCTGTATAACACATCAACATATATCATTTCCTCTAATATTTGTTACAGTCCCATGAAGTATGTATTCTTAAGGGGAATACAGAATTCAAAGGGATTACTGTAAATGAGCTAGGTCATAGTAGAAATGCTGGAGTAGAAACCCAGGGTTTTTTGACAATCTATTTCTTGATCTTTCCAGTATACCATGCTAACCTTCCTATTCATTTGCACAAGGTTGAAACACGGGCCTTCTTCTTCCTATAATTTTAATTTTCTTTAAGAGTCTTTTTTAATATAAATGTATTTATTTTAATTGGAGGCTAATTACTTTACAATATTGTATTGGTCTTTTTTTTATCACACAGAAAATGAAAAGACTGAGTATCTTATAAGATGCCACTAGTACCCAGTGGGAAGTGGTGTGCATGAGACTGAAGAGAAAGGAGGAGAGGGAAAACTAATTTGAATGAAGAAGTTGCAGGGTAATAGTAAGAGAGTGAAAGAGAAGAGAGGAAAGTGGTAACAGGGCAGCAAGAGATGCAGGCACACTCCAGAGAAACGTCTTTTGTTGTGTTGTTGTTGTTTTTCACCTAACTTTTGTTCTTACTATATTAGTTTCTAAAGAAAAGCAGGATGATTACAGACATTTCTTAACTTATACTCAATATCCATTTCCCCTAAATTTTATGTCTTCTTCAAACCATTCTCAGAGCTTCAGTTATCTGCCCGTAGTGCAGGAGACCAGGGTTCAGTCCTTGGGTCAGGAGGATCCCCTGAAGAAGGGAATGGCAACCCACTCCAGTATTCTTGCCTGGAGAATTTCATGGACAGAGGAGCCTGGCTACAGTCCATAGAGCTGCAAAGAGTTGGACATGACTGAGCAACTAAAACTAAGCTTCAGTTAGCACATCTAAGTTGCTAACTCCATAAGTTTTATATCCAGACCCAACTGTTCTCAAAAGAATACCATATTTCCAGATGCTTACAGAAAAAAATCAACTTGGAGGATGCTGCAAGTGCCTTAAATTCAACCTGTCCAGAACTACAATAATTTATTTTTTTAATTTTTATTTTATATTGAAGTATAGAACCAAATGTATAAACTCTGGAAAAACAGCTTACTGTTTTTCTCCCTGCCTCTCCCTATATCCTTCATCTGTCTAAGACTAAGAGAGCTCTCTTTCTACCCAAGAATGGCAAATTCAACCTGTGCAACCCATCATCTCCCTCATCTCTATCCAATCACTAGTACCTGTCCTTGTTCTTGCTCAGTCACTAAGTCACATACAACCCTTTGAAACCTCATGAACTGTAGCCCGCCAGGTTCTCTGTCCATAGGATTATTCCAGGCAAGAATACTGGAGTGGGTAGCCATTTCCTTCTCCAAGAGATCTTCTCGGACCAGAGATCAAACTCAGGTCTCCTACATTGCAGGAGGATTCTTTACTGAGCCATCAGGGAAGGATCTGCCCTTGTACTTTATTAATAATTCATGAATCTATCCTCATGGTCTTGGTAATTTCATCATTCTTTCCTGAAGTGCCAGAGGAGCCTCCGCTTTTTCCTTTTGTATCTTCCCTTTCCATTCCAGTCTGTACACAGTCAGTAGAGGCAACTGTCTAAAATTTAAATTTAATCATGTAGTTTTCTAGAAAAATGTTTGTATAGTATCCCACACTATCTGAAAGATCAAGTCCACAATCGTTCCATGGCTTTCAGTGCTCTCAGTGAATTCCGTTCAACCTTTCTCACCATCCTCAGCCCCTGACACTCTTCAGTTGAGTTCAGTTCAGTCACTCAGTCATGTCCGACTCTTTGCGACCCCATGAATCGCAGCACGCCAGGCCTCCCTGTCCATCACCAACTCCCGGAGTTCACTCAACATCACGTCCATCGAGTCAGTGATGCCATCCAGCCATCTCATCCTCTGTCATCCCCTTCTCCTCCTGTCCCCAATCCCTCCCAGCATCAGAGTCTTTTCCAATGAGTCAACTCTTCACATGAGGTGGCCAAAGTACTTGAGTTTCAGCTTTAGCATCATTCCCTCCAAAGAAATCCCAGGTTTGATCTCCTTTAGAATGGACTGGTTGAACACTCTTAGCCAAACCAAATGTACACTTTTTTGCTCAAATTTTTTTCTTTCCAAAGCACTTATCATGGCCTGAATTGTCTTCTGTGCGTGTTTATTGGTTTCCCTCAGAAGGTGAGCTTTCTCAAGTCAAGAACTCTGTTTACTTTGCTTACTGCAGAGTCTGTCATGCCTAGAACAGTGTCTGACACATAACAGGTGCCCAGTGGATATATATTGATTAACTGACTGACCCAGAAGTTTCGAGACAATTGCCTCTGAAGCCCAAATCCATGTTCTCTATTATATATTATTATATATACTAGATTAACAATCACTTTCTTACTTTTCATCTTAACTTTCACTCAAAGTAGTAAAATTTTAAAACTAATATAGTGAGGAAACGTACAGGTTTGGGTGGGGCTTTCCCCAGTGGCTCAGCAGTAAAGAATCTGTCTGCAATGCAAGAGACTCAAGGGACTTGGGTTCGATCCCTGGGTCAGGAAGATCCCCTGGAGGAAGGCAGGGCAACCCACTCCAGTATTTTTGCCTAGAGAATCCCATGGACAGAGGAGCCTGGTGGGCTATAGTCCATGGGGTCTCAAAGAGTCAGACATGACTGAAGCGACTGAGCACAGCATGTAACACAGGTTTGGGTATCAGGGAGACTTGGGTATCAGGTTTGAATTCTGGCTCCACATTGACTCATTTACCTCATTTAGAAAATGAAGAAATATTTCCTTCTTTACATAGTTATTTCAGATCGTGTGTATGATTTAGATATATGATTTATACTGTAAATACACCCTCCCTTCCTTCTTTCCTCCCTCTTACCCTTTCTTCTTTCTTCCTCCTCTTTTCGCTTTGGTAGGGAACCTGTTTTGCAAGATAAAACCTCGACTGTGACACAGAGGAAGGAAGGGGGACATTTTCACATATTAAACTATCCCTCTTAGCTGAAAAATCAAATGTCTGATTTGGACAGCCATGTGATTGTCCAGCTTATGCTTAAATAGCTCTAGCAGGAAAAATTCTACCTCCTGTTTCTGTCTAGCCACCAGAAAACATAAATTCCATATCACAACCACATAAAATTGTAACATCAGCTAATATTAAAGATAGTTTGCATAGTATAATAAATTAATTAAATAATCTTGGTGAGTCTATTTGAATTGAAACGTCAAAGTCAAGTTTCCTGCAATTTCTTTATCAAGGTCTCTAAAGTTGTATTTTTATTGATATTTTAAAAATAAATTCCTATAACATCAAACCTATAAAAGGTTCATCACAGACCAAATACCTCTCTAACCTTTTAAGCTTTCACAGTAAAAACTGTCTTTTTTATTTATCTAAGTTTGGGAAAGATACAAATGTAATCATAACCCCCAAGGCAAAATTTTATGGCAGTTTTCAGAACTCTTCACTATAAAAACTACTCAGACCTACAAACATAAAAGTTTCCAATAAAATTTGTTTTAGATACTTGCAATAAAACATTCTTTGCTTGCCTCTTAGCTCCAAATTTTGGAACCACAGCTGTCCAAATGCTGAAGATATATTCCACCTTCCCCAGCCACACATTCCTCAAACTTTTAATCTCCTTCCATTGAAAAACACTATTATTTATTAAATATCATTAATATTTCATATATAGGAAATGTATGTTAATAAGAATGAAAGAAAAAATGGGTCATATTAAAGAAATCACAAAGAGCATTACATACAAAGAGCAATACACACATACATTACTAAAGCACCTTAAGTAACTATATTTTACGTTAAAAATAATGTCCTTGGGTTTTCACCTAAAAAATCATTCTGCTGTTTAAGCTGGAACATGTTTCATAATGAAAATTTACATAATAAGGGAGAAACATGGACCTATGAGCACAGAAGTGATTCATATTGGAAGGTCTTCTGAGAGTGAGTGCATGTTCTTGTAGGGGCATTTTGAAAGCTGATTTCAATTCCACTTCTGGTCCTCCCAGTACCACAGGGAAATGCTGCCAATGGCTTCAGTGCTCAGGAAGCACACAGAAGCATCCTGGCTCTGGGCTTGAATAGTTTTACCAAGGTGTTCCTTTCAGGCCTCTGACCTTGAAATCAATCCATTCCATCCATTGCTTTGATCTCTGTTTCTCTGGGGCATTACACAAAATACAAACCAGGCTCCTTCCTTTGATATCAGCATATTGTTTACCATGCAGAAAGCAGTCAGTGGTCCGGGCTCTGTTCTCAGCTAGTCCCTTACATACATGCTCCTCTGCCTTAGGGAGGGAGTGTGGGTGGAAACGTGTGCAAAGGCTTAGGCACCAGACCAATTTATGTTTGAACCTCAGAAATGCCACTTTCTATCTCTATCAGTCTGGCAAGTTAAGAAACTTCCTCATCTGTAAAACTGAAGCAAATTTCCTCCCGTTTGTTCCTTCCTGACTCATGGTCCCATTGCTGACCTCCCTGCAAACTCCTTCAATTTTATACAGTTTCTCTCATAGTGCAGTAAAGTTCCCTACAATCCAACCTTCAACTTGCAAACTTTCAAAGACGCAAACATGCATGCTAGCCCCTGTATTGTACTGGTGCTGTTTTTCAGTCGCTATGCCATGTCCAACTCCTTGCAACCCCATGCCTGTAGCATGCCAGGCTTCCCTGTCCTTCAGTATCTCCCAGAGTTTGCTCAAACTCATGTCCATTGAGTCAGTGATGCCATCCAACCATCTCATCCTCTGTCGTCCCCTTCTCCTCCTGCTTTCTCTCAATCCTTCCCTGCATCAGGGTCTTTTCCAATGAGTTTTCTTTGCAAAAGGTGGCCAAAATATCGGAGTTTCAGTTTCAGCATCAGTCCTTCCAATGAATATTCAGCATTCAAAGTACTATACTTTAAGGTTAAAATGTTTATTTTTTATGTTTTTTTATGTATTATCTGTGTGAAAGTATTATATGTATTAAAAGGAAGTGTTAGTCTCTCAGTTGTGTCTGACTCTTTGCAACCCCATGGACTGTAGCCCATCAGGCTCAACTATCACTGGAATTCTCCAGGCAAGAATACTGGAGTGGGTAGCCATTCCCTTCTTCAGGGGATCTTCCTGACCCAGAGATCAAACCCAGGTCTCCTGCATTGCAGGCAGATTCTTTACCATCTGAGCCACCAGAGAAGCCCAATTATATACACTATGTATGTATATCTCTGTAAAAAGTAACATAAAACTATTACAGTAGTACAGTACAATATCGTGATCGTGTTAGTTGGGTACCTAGGCTAACTTTGTTGGACTTACAAATGTGTTCTGTGAATGAAACTCCTTCATATGTAGGAGACTTACTATAAACTCATTGTAATTCAGATTATACAGAAACAAACTGAGACAAGAACTGTGTACAAGGTACTCTCTGTGGTACTGGGAGAGACTTGTCAGAGAATCAGGGAAGCAGGGCAGGGAGAGGGAAGAAGTCAAGCAAGAGTATATTTTCAGGCACAGATTTGGCCTCACCTGGCCTCTCAGAGGAGGTCTGCAGCTGAAATTGCACCGGCAAGTTTGTTCCCCACAGAGACTGGCCAGATAAAATGTGACACCCAGTTAAACTTGAATTTCAAGTACACAAAGAATTCTTTTTGTGCTGTCCTTAGTCTTTCTGTCCTGTGTGACTCTTTGCAACTCCTTGGACTGTAGCCCACCAGGCTCCTTTGTCCATGGGTATTTTCCAGACAAGAATACTACAGTGGGTAGCCTATCCCTCCTCCAGGGGATCTTCCTGACCCAGAAATCAAACAGTGGTCTCCTGCATTGCAGGTGGATTCTTTACACCAGCTGAGCTACCAGGGAAGCCCAAATTTTTTTAGTATGTTTCAAATATTCCGTGAAACGTGCTTATACTAAAAAACAATTATTTGTTTACCTGAAGTTCAAGTTTAATTGGCTATCCTGAATTTTTTTTAGTTTGTATGGAAATTCTGTGAAAGTCAGGTTGCTGGGCTTTCATCCTAAGGGCTGTGAGTTGGGGTCATGGAGATGGGGAGGTGGTAGCAGGACCTCACAGAATCCATACAAGGGATGAAAGAGGATCTGAGTGAGACCCCAGCAAAAGTGTCTGCTAGCATCCTCCAGTACTTTTGCCTGGAAAATCCCATGGACAGAGGAGCCTGGCAGGTCACAGTGTATGGGGTCGCAAGAGTCAGACATGACTTAGCGACTAAACCACCACCACCAGCATCCTATACTGTGTCATGTTCTTCATACAATCCTCCTTCCACTTCCTTCCACTATGGAAAAGAGGTCTCACAATTTTTCTCTGCAACAAAACTAACTTTCTACAGTTCTTCAGTATAGCTTATAGATCACACATTGATTGCTCTGACTCCCCAGGGATAAATCCCTCTTGAGCTCCAGCTCTCTGGCTATTGCCTTCTTGTCCTGCAGTTTTGCCTATATCCAGGAGACCCTTGACCCTGATAACTGTGGTGTCTAGGTCACAGGTTTCCTCCAGTCCCAAATGCTACAGCCATCTTGGTCACTGCTTTGTCAAATAAATAGTCTCAAAGTTCCGTTATTCATTCTTTATGTTCACAGCACATTCTCTTGATTCTTCCTGGTCTAATCATTACTGGGATTTCCTTCACCTGTGAAAACTTAATTATCCCACTTTGAAAATACTCTCATTCATTCAGTTTTCACTCCATTACTCCTATTACATTAGTCCTTAGACTTAATGAAGACACTTTCCTCATTCATCCACCCTTCCAGAGTTTACTTTCTTCTCTCATCAGCAACATATTTCAGCCTTTTATCAATATTTATAAACATTCCAACAGCCTCATCCTGTATTTATTCTGCTATACTCATTCTAAGACCCCCTCAACCCATAACAATGCATAAGCCTCCCTTCTCCATTCCTCTGAAATTTGATTAAAAGATTATCATTGTGAAATGAAAATATCTCCTGCCATATTAATCAACAAGAAATGTCACAGCCATCAGTGATTTCTGGCCTCCAAATGTGAATGAGGGCTCCAAAAACTGATCCGGCGGATGCTGCCACCACCACAAGGTGATTGCTGGGGAGCCGGGGGAATGCAAGAAGCAGAGGAAACGAGGAAACAGGATTGGCCCCAGATAGCTGAGGGGCTATGAAAGGAATGAATTCAGTGAGCCCAGAGGCTAAAGTTATGACAAACCTAGACAGCATATTAAAAAGCAGAAACATTACTTTGCCAACAAAGGTCCATCTAGTCAAGGCTATGGTTTTTCCAGTAGTCATGTATGGATATGAGAATTGGACTATAAAGGAGGTTGAGCACCAAAGAATTGATGCTTTTGAACTGTGGTGTTGGAGAAGATGCTTGAGTCCCTTGGACTGCAAGGAGATCCAACCAATCCATCCTAAAGGAAATCAGTCCTGAATATTCATTGGAAGGACTGATGTTGAAACTGAAACTCCAATACTTTGGCCACCTGATGCGAAGAACTGACTCATTTGAAAAGACCTTGATGCTGGGAAAGATTGAAGGCAGGAGGAGAAGGGAATGAAAGAATATGAGATGGTTGGATGGCATCACCGACTCAATGGACATGAGTTTGAGTGAAGTCCAGGAGTTGGTGATGGACAGGGAGGCCTGGCGTGCTGCAGTTCATGATGTCGCAAAGAGTCGTACACGAGTGAGTGACCTAACTGAACTCAACTGAACTGAGAGGCTTGCCTCTTCCCATACATAGAATAGTATGCTAAATTCCTTGACTTGACACCTGATTTTTGATGTTCAAATTGCCTTCTCCCTTTGCTGCAAACTTGTATTTAGCCTGACTTCCCTGCTGCCTCCTTGAAGCAGTTTTCTCAGAGCTACTGATATGCTGTCTCCCTGGGGCTCCGAGTCCTAAACATTCCCACCAAATAAAATGAATCTCTACTTTCAGGTTTTTGTCAACTATATTTTTTTAGTCGCCATCATAAGGATTTTCTTGGCAGTCCAGTGGTTAAGACTTTGCCTTCCAAGGCAGGGGGTGCGAGCTTGATTCCTGGTCAGAGAGCTAAGATCCCACATGCCTTTTGCCTAAAAAAAAAAAAATCAAAACATAAAACAGAAACAATATTGTAATAAATTCAATAAAAACTTTAAAAATGGTCCACTTCAAAAAAGTCTCTTTAAAAAAAAATGATTACTCTGATGCCTTGTATACAGTATTGGAACAACAAAACTTTCACTTATAATTATAGGAGCAAATTTAAATCATACTGAAATTAGCTACATTATATATTGCTATAACATATCCCCCACCCCAGTGGAGAGGGTTTTAAATGCAAAGACACTCTGATATATTGCAATTTTCCTTTAGGGATCATTAGGCATTTAATATGAAGAATATTAGCTTGGGTAGAGTAGAAGCTTGAATCTATGCATTTAGTAATTTCTCACACGACAGTATAAATTGGAAGCAACATTCTTAGAGTGCTATGCTATGCTAAGTCACTTCAGTCGTGTCCGACTCTGTGTGACCCCATAGACAGCAGGCCACCAGGCTCCCCCGACCCTGGGATTCTCCAGGCAAGAACACTGGAGTAGGTTGCCATTTCCTTCTCCAATGCATGAAAGTGAAAAGTGAAAGTGAAGTCACTCATTTGTGTCCGACTCCCAGCGACCCCATGGACTGGAGCCTACCAGGCTCCTCCGTCCATGGGATTTTCCAGGCAAGAGTACTGGATTGGGGTGCCATTGCCCTCTCCGTCTTAAAGTGCTGAATACATGTTAATATTTATACATTGAAAATAGACACAGGGAAAAGATATCCTTTTTCAAAGGAAAATTCCTTTGAAAGTAGGTTTAATATTAAACCTTATTTCCAATACTCTTTTATTATGCTTACTTATTTTGTGGTGGAAAAGAAGAGGCAGAAGTACAATGAAACACAACAGCAATTATCCTATGCACAGACATGTATTAAACACAATAGTGAAACAAAAAACAATTATCATGCATGCATTTACATTAAAACAGAAATGAAATATTTACAAAGTTGAGTTTTTTCTTGGAATTGAAAGTAACTTCAGGAACAAGTTAAAAACTCTAAACCATTTTAAGTTCAACATTGTACAACTAGATATAACTCCAAGTTCTTTTCAAAACAAACTGTTTACAGTGGCTTCTTAATTCATTATAATTACCGCCACTGTTCAAATCCAACACAACTAAAAGCTGGAAACTACGGCAAGAGTTCCTCCTACTCTAAATAGTGAAATCGAAGTAAAGTTAATTATATTTTAAACCTATTTTTTCTTCCTTGTCTTATTTCACTGTTGAAGTCATTTAATATTCATGAAGGTGTGCAAAGATTAATTTTCATTTTTATATACTTGTTTCAGACATACTTAAACTGAAAGAGTTTGATTACTATACAAAATATAAGGTGATAAACCATAATCCTTCCCCATTTAGTAGAATTGTATTTTACCAATATGTTACCTTAAATTTTATTTGCTGGACTACCCTGTGGTTCAGACAGTAAAGCATCTGCCTGCAATGTGGGAGACCTGGGTTTGATCCCTGGGTGGGGAAGATCCCCTGGAGAAGGAAATGGGAACCCACTCCAGTACTCTTGCCTGGAAAACGCCATGGACAGAGGAGCCTTGTAGGCTACAGTCCATGGGGTCACAAAGAGTCAGACACGACTGAGCGACTTCACTTCACTTCACTTCACTAAGAACCTCAAGTAAGTTTGATTCTTTCAGCTTGACTCCCTGTGTCCTAGTATAAGTTGTTGTGTGCAGGGAGACAGTGTGATATGATTAGGAAGTATGTTATTTCAAACAGTTGGAACAAGAAGGCCCAAGGAATGAGTCCTAAATTAATAGCAACTAGTTGGTTTCTTTTTTGGTTTAAAAGTGAAACTAATATTTCAGGAGATTCAAGAATCAGAGGTCTCCAACCTCTGGAATCTAACAACTGGTGGTCTAAGGTGAGGCTGACGTAATGAGTCCCTTTGCTGTCCATCTGAAACCATTGAAACATTATTAGTTGGCTATACTCCAAAATAAAATAAAAAGTTTAAAAAATATAAAAATATTTTAAAAGGAAGCCACTCAATAAAATAATGAAACATGGACATGGAACTCTGAATTTTGGTTATACAAGAAAGAAACAAACTCCTCTCTGAAAACAAACTAATTTATCAAGTGAGAAATTATTTGCAATAATTTGTATACTTCATAAATATTACAATTTTTAAGGATAAAAAATTAAATAAGTAAATAATTCATAGCATATTAGGTCTGAAAGGAAATATTATTGCAACTTAAATATTTATTTTATTGATTTTTAACACTTTTTAAAAAATTTTATTTTATTTTTAAACTTTACAATATTGTATTGGTTTTGCCAAATATTGAAATGAATCCGCCACAGGTATACGTGTGTTCCCCATCCTGAACCCTCCTCCCTCCCCATACCATCCCTCTGGATCATCCCGGTGCGCCAGCGCCAAGCATCCAGTATCGTGCATCGAACCTGGACTGGCGACTCGTTTCATATATGATATTATATGTATTTCAATGCCATTCTCCCAAATCATCCCACCCTCTCCCTCTCCCACAGAGTCCAAAAGACTGTTCTATACATCAGTGTCTCTTTTGCTGTCTCATATACAGGGTTATTGTTACCAACTTTCTAAATTCCATATATATGCGTTAGTATACTGTATTGGTGTTTTTCTTTCTGGCTTACTTCACTCTGTATAATAGGCTCCAGTTTCATCCACCCATTTGGTTTTAGGTGATGTTGGCACAGTTGAATTTTTAACCATTTAAGCTTTGCATTCATTCACTTGTTCATTCATTTAACAAATATGGATAGAATATCTACCATGTGCCAGGCACTCCACTGAGTACTAAAATGAATGGAACTATGCCAAAGATAAAAGTTGTCATAGCTCCCTGGAAACTCACATGTGATGAGTATGATGATCTAACCAACATGAACCATATATGGCTGAGGAGCTTTCTGTATCTAAGACTCAGAGAAGACTTCTGTGACCCACTGACCTTTCAGATGGGACCTATTTTCTGTGTCCCAGAGGGCAGTGAGGAAGGGAAGAGAGAATTCAAAAGGTAAGATAACACCTTCTTCTTGAAAGGGTTAGCTCTGTGTTTATATTTCATTTTTACTAGTTATTTTATTAGTTTTAGTACATTTTAGTAGTTATTTTCAAATAAGTATTTTCACATTGGTTCAAAATAAACTGAGATTTTTTTTTAAAACATGAGGGAAAGGTGAGATTTGGCATTTGCTATGGTTCTTTTGCTATTTGAAGGGCTCCTTCCTAGGGGCTTGACTTGGAAACAGATGGTGCATAGTAGTGACTTAATGAGATAAATGTTTCTCCCAATTAAGATCTGTGAGTGGGTCTTTCTATTAGTAAAGTATTTACTAAAGAATAAAATCAACTGCTTGTGTACTAGTGTTCCTTAAGCTAATGACACTTTATATTCCTGATATCTAATATTAGGATTTATGATCTGGGATATGATAATGCTTTCAATATAGTCAGTACTTCTTCTTTATATGGTTTATCTTAAAGAGGACTACTGTGTAATTACTTTTGTGCTTTCCCATTTGTTTTCTTGTATAAAAGAAAAAAGACAGAATATTAACAAGCCAGCTGTTAGCACTTCTTTGATATTTCCCTGTGGTCTGCCCCATTAGAGGGGGCTAAGTTCTTAATATCAGTTGGATTTGTTAATCATTGGTAAACAGTGCTCTATGAGTATTGGGTAATGGGTTCATTTTGTGCACTTATTTTTACCATGGAAATTTGGATGTTCTCTTATCTTTAAAAGGTTTGTTTAAAAAATTATGAAAAGCATAATCCAGATTTCCAAGCTTTCCACAAAATTAAACAAAATGATGTTTTCTTTTATTTGCATGACTAAAGAAAGTATGATTTTCAGTTTTTATTTCAAGAATTTATTTCAGATGATCTTAGATCACACTCTCCATACTTAACACCATGGGGAAAATAATAGGAAAAGCTATTGCATCTGTACATGAACACTATTCATTTATTCAGGGACTACTTTAATACCAGGTTTTTGTTAGGCTTTGCGGAAATGAAAGAAATGATAACGATGGGGAAAATTTCACCCTAGAGACTCCTAAGTAGTTAGTTGATCCTTTCAAATAAAGTTCAAGGGTATTTGGTATGGCATTTGCTATTTTATAGGAGACAAAGAAAAGCTCTAGCAAATTATGCCATAGACAGCCAATAAATGCCTAATTCCCATTTCCTTAGTGGTAACCCAACTCTGGGATAGATCAATTTATATCTTTACATCCCCATCACAAGAGATATCCATGGGGAAACCAAGAGACATAGATCTAGATGTTTAGCCCTAAGGCAAAGACTTGATAAGAATAACTTATTCAGCCAGGAGTGTTTTAAAAAGAAAAATGTTCTCTTCTCAGTGAGCTTCATCCAGAGAACATTTCTTCAATGACCTCTCTGCTGTCAGGTGTGGTGGCATCTGCTGTGTGGCTTTAAGATCAGACACTTAGGAGAGCTCCCCCTCTTTCATGAGGCAATCTTCATGAAGTATGTGACAGCTAGAAACACAGACAGAGCTGAAGATAAGGAGGGAACTTAAGCCTAGCATCCTTTCAGGTGCCCGATTTATCTGGGATGGGATCAAATTTTATTCATACTTCTCACTGAGGCAGAAACATAAATGACATGTGACTGCTTTACAATTTGCTTAGCTGATGACCATTTTCCCAGAATTGACTCCTAAAAGCCCACTCCATCAGTCTCAAGAACATTCTAAAGAAATTGACCACTTCCTTGATTGGAAGATTTACTAGGCAGTAGATTTCCCTCCGCCTCCCTGTACATATAGGTCCGTAGAGGACAACAAACTGAAATGATCCTCCTTCCCTGAAGCCAGTATGGAGGCAACGTAAAGTGCAGGCTAATCCCCTGAGTCCTAAATGGCCTTCAACAGACCTGTCCTAATGAAGCAAAGTTAAAAATCAGTAATAAATTAATGAGAATGTGCCTCATAGTGGCAATCATCCATCCATTCCCTCTTAGAGCACCTCTTAATTATTTTTACTAATGACAAAGTTTGGGGGTCACTGATTTCAGAAAAGAAGAAAACTTTTCTGCTCTCAAGGCTGTAATGTGCAGCCTCTACATTCTGCGTGTTTAGAATAATCACTATTTATTACTAGTGGTTGTTTCTTTTTTAAATGTTTGGTGATGGCATTGCTTCAGTGGGCTGAAAAGACCAAATTTGCTTTTTTTCATTCAGAAAGAGACTGTTGTTTGGGACTGTCCATCATTTATTGATAGTAAGGACTAGAGTAACATGTCCTCTGCACCTTCTCCATCTTCCCATGGTACCACAGTAATCCCTAAGGAGTCATAAAGGTGTGGATAAAAATGCCTGTTTCCCCACTTCCCATCTTTCCATTAACTGGACTTAAGTCCAATTTATGCAGAGAATCTTTCAGTCTTGCTGGTGATTGTTACAGCTGCTGGCTAACACAGCCCTCTTAACATCTCTACTAAATTCTAAAATCTGCTTAAAAAATTATCAGTGACACGTGTTGGCAGCAATTTGATTTCACAGAGAATCACGGAGTGAAGGCAGTGCTCATTTTTCCTCCCTCCCTTTCCTTTCTTCCCTCCCTTTCCTTTCTTCCCAAGATACCAGTGACACATTCCAAATGGGGTGACTTTCTGGGGTCACTTTTCTTGGAATATAACTTACAGGTTGGGAAAGTGTGTTTAATAAAATGTGTCACAGCACAAATGAAGAACAATCAACATGAGTCAGTACTTTGTCATCATTTTTAGAGCAACCAAGCTGTAATTGGGAATTAGAGGCTGTGGTCATCCCACTGGACGCCGACAGAGCCAAGAGCAAGGGCCGCTTGTCCAGAGCCCACGGTGTGGCCACACGTGGCAAGTGCACGCCCACTGCTCTCCTGTGCCTTTCACGTCAGCCACCAAATCCATGTGATCTCTCTCTTGGCCTCAAGCTTCCAGATTCAGAACCCATGAAGAGTGTAGAAAAGCAACCAAAGAAAACAGTTGGGTGTATTTTGATAGACTTATGAGAAACTACGGCTTCATCGCTTTGCTTATTACTGTTCTAACTCTGGCAGGCCCCCTCCCACTTCATAAAGGAGGAAGACATTACAGGCAATACTAGAAAATTCAGGATTAGTGAAATAAGAACAACAACAAATTAACATTTTAAAGGATTTTGTTGAGCTTTACATTTTCAAAGCTTCTCCCAAGAATGCTTTTCCTCCCCCTTCAAGACTGCTGATATTGGATCTATCACTCAAGAGAAAATAATATTATCAAGCATTTTAAAAACAATCGAGTTGAAGGAGACTGTAGGATTAATATTTTTAAATGAATTACAGTGGTCTGTATGCACCACTTTCTTCAGCAATTTTTCTTGGCAGAGGAAAATATCAAACCCAGTCCAATGTGAAAATTCCCCACCACAATGAAAGAATTCAATACAAGCATCAAACTTGTGATAGTATGTTGTTCATTAAGAGATTTTCACAGCTAAAGTGTATTATAGGTCAGCCGATTTAATGCACATGTCTCATTCCTTACTACAAAACCAGCAAGGCTTAGTCACATCTCACTTCACGAATTCTCACCTTCATTGAAAACTGAACCACCCAAGTTCCCCAGAAGGCTTTGTAAGAAATGAACTCTTACTCAAATTACCATCACTTTTGCAATGTTCTATACAGGCTAATGCATCCCACTTTGAGGAGAAATCTTTCCTGGAGCGAAAGAGAATGCCGTCAAGCACACCGAGTCTCATAAGGATCACTGACAGTGAAGTAAGTTCAGCAAAATTTCTTTCAACTGATTAAACTCTGAAAGGTCATCCACACAGATAGCAAGCCCAAAGTTACCCTCCCCCTTCACAGGACCAGAACATCTTATCGCCACCAGTTACAAGGCTCATGAAAGATGCCTTCACTTATTTACACATTCATATGTTTTAAAGAAGACTTTTTCCCATTTAAAATTTTTATTATTGAATTTTCCAGAAGTCCTCGAGGTCTTGAGAAGAAAGTCACAAATTTGAGGCACTGTCATTTGGATGTTAAATTGGTAGCAGCCATTAGAAAGGCAGCCTGAGTTAATTATGTGGGATTTACCTGCCCTGTATATTTGCAAGTTAGACTTTGTTGCAATTTCATTATTATTTGTGCTATTCAGAGAAACAAATAACTCCCCTATTTTTACTTTATGTTTTAATGCAATATTTATCTCTTGGCATTGGCAGAAAATAATACTTTTATTGGCATGACCCAGAATGATGGGGCAAAACCATGAGAAGATAGAGTTGATATATGACTTTGCTGATTCAAGTTTCTGTGATTAAAGTAGAGTTGATAGCATATTTTTATCTCATGGCTTGCATGATATTTCTATGCCCTCAGAAGAGAACTGGCATTGCTTCCCCTAATTTAAATCCCAATGATCTATTGCTTTTTAATATTAACAGTCATTGCTAGTCAAGCTCTTGCAGAACAAGCAGCTTCAGCTCCAAATCTCAAGGTCTAAAGACTGTAGTCATTTATCTAATGAGCCCCTGGAGGACCTAGGGTAACTCAGCCCATTAAGCAAGCTGAGTCTCAAGCAAGGGCTGCTGAAAGTTGACCTGCAACTGCCAAAATCCTCCTTTGTGGAGTTTCGTTATGAGTCATAAAACTCACCTCCTCCATGACAAATCCAACGTATTTGTTAATTGTGTCTTTGCTCTGAGCCGTAAGCTTTACTTCACCAGAGCATCTGCTTGGGCTCCATTCCATTGCTAATGATCATTCTCTACTTTCCAGTCACTAATTTTTAAGAAGTATCAGTGTAATACAGTGAAAATCTACCCTTAAAGAGGTATCATGAAACTTGATTTGTATTCCCATTTCTGCCAATAACTATCCAAGTAACATGGAGGAAGTCCTTGGGCCTTTCTGAAATTCAGTTTCCTCAACTGAATTTGCAAAACAGTATGCAAAACAGAGGTGGGGGTACCGGGTGGGGGGATGTACTAGATGACATGAAGGTCCCCTCAGCTATAAAATTTCAGCTCTATTTACTTATAATGAAATGACTTTGTTTTTACTATTTTCATGTAAATTTTTGTGAAATTGGACAATTTTGCATGACTAAAAAAATTCATTATATATTCAGTTATCAACTCTTAGGAAAACTCTTTAAAACCAGAGGAAATCTAACACAAGACAAAAAAAAAAGCATATGAGTTTCACAGCATATTAGCTGATATGATTCTCTAGGAGGGCAAAAAATAATTTAAATCTTCATTAGTCACTCTTAAAACTCTGGATTTACTAGAATTTGGTGTTTAGTTTTCTGGAGTGTTATTTTGTATGATTTGCAATATCTCAACTACCTGAATTGATGCTTTTGAACTGTAGTGTTGGAGGATATTCTTGAGAATCCCTTGGACTGCAAGGAGATCCATCCTGTCAGTCCTAAAGGAAATCAGTCCTGAATATTCATTGTATTCATTGAAAGGACTGATGCTGAAGCTGAAACTCCAGCAGTTTGGCCACCTGATGCAAAGAACTGACTCATTGGAAAAGACCCTGATGCTGGGAAAGATTGAAGGCAGGAGGAGAAGGGGATGACAGAGGATGAGATGGTTGGATGCCATCACGGACGCAATGGACATAGGTTTGAGTAGGCTGTGGGAGTTGGTGATGGATAAGGAAGCTTGGTGTGCTGTAGTCCATGGGGTTGCAAAGAGTCGGACACAACTGAGCGACTGAACTGAACTGAACCACCTTAAGTATGTTCTTTATTTTCTAAATGTGGAAATTAAAACACAAGTTTGGAACCTGTGGTCTCTTACATCAAGGCTGTATGTCGTCACCCTGCTTATTTAACTTATATGCAGAGTACATCATGAGAAATGCTGGGCTGGAGGAAGCACAAGCTGGAAGCAAGATTGTCAGGAGAAATATCAATAACCTCAGATATGCAGATGATACCACCCTTATGGCAGAAAGTGAAGAAGAACTAAAGAGCCTCTTGATGAAAGTGAAAGAAGAGAGTGAAAAAGTTGGCTTAAAGCTAAACATTCAGAAAACTAAGATCATGGCATCTGGTCCCATCACTTCATGGCAGATAGATGGGGAAACAGTGGAAACAGTGGCTGACTTTATTTTGGGGGGCTCCCAAATCACTGCAGATTGTGATTGAAATTAAAAGACGCTTACTCCTTGAAAGGAAAGTTATGACCAACCTAAACAGCATATTAAAAAGCAGAGACATTACTTTGTCAACAAAGGTCCATCTAGTCAAGGCTATGGTTTTTCCAGTGGTATGGATGGGAGAGTTGGACTATAAAGAAAGCTGAACACTGAAGAATTGATGGTTTTGAACTGTGGTGTTGGAGAAGACTCTTGAGGGTCCCTCGGGCTGCAAGGATATCCAACCAGTCCATCCTAAAGGAGATCAGTCCCAGGTGTTCATTGGAAGGACTGATGTTGAAGCTGAAACTCCAATACTTTGGCCACCTGATGTGAAGAGCTGATTCATCTGAAAAAACCCTGATGCTGGGAAAGATTGAGGGTAGGGAGAGAAGGGGACAACAGAGGATGAGGTGGTTGGATGGCATCATCGACTCAATGAACATGGGTTTGAGTAGACTCCGGGAGTTGGTGATGCACAGGGAGGCCTGGCATGCTGCAGTTCATGGGGTCACAAAGAGTCGGACATGACTGAGAAACTGAACTGAAATTGTCCACTCCCCTCTTAAACACACTTGGGCTTCTTCTCCTTGGGTTTCTATGACCCTGTATATCTGGGTTTTCTCTCCTTCTATGACTGTTCCTTGACTTTTCACTGGATCCTCTCCCTCTGCTCACCATATACAGGAGAGTTTTCCCCAAGTTCCATTCTCAGTCCTCACATTTTAATTTCTCTGTGCATGTCCCATTAGTCATATCTTCTGCTACTATCTGAACATAATTTTCAAAGTCATTTCTCCATTAAAATATCTTTGGTGACTCACCATTACATCTATTGATCAAGTTTAATTTACTTAACAAGGCACAGGTGGCCCCAGCCTACCGTGGCAGAACTATTTCCATCTTGCTCTTTCACAAGCACCTAATTCTCTAGGCTTGTTTAACTAAGTACCATTCCCTGAGTCCTCAGGGACATTCAAGTTTCTCTTCCTTGACTATGTTATTTGCCCCTCTTATGATGTCTTTATCTTATCCCCTCCTTTTATATCTTAGAATTTTCTATTCATTTTTAAAAAATTTAAAGTCTTTCTTTTTTACCTCTTTTATTGGAGTTTAATTGCTTTGCAATGTTGTTTAAGTTTCTGCTATACAATGAAGTGACTCAGATATACGTAAACATGTATCCCCTCCTTCTTGGACCTCTCTAACCCCTCCACATCCCACCCCTCTAGGTCATCACAGAGCACCGAGCTGTTTTCCCTGTGCTATACAGAAGCTTCCCACTAGCCATCTATTTTATATATGGTAGTATATATATGTCAATCATAATCTCCCATTCATCCCGCCCCCCTTCCCTCACCCATGTCTATATGTCCATTCTCGTATACCTGTGTTTATATACCTGCCCTGCTAGTAGGTTCATCTGTACCATTTTTCTAGATTCCACATATCTGTGTTAATATATATTTGTTTTTTTCTTTCTGACTTACTTAACTCTGTATGACAGACTCTAGGTCATCCACATCTCTACAAATGACCCAATTTCATTCCTTTTAATGGCTGAGTAATATTCCATTGTGTATGTGTACCACATCTTCTTTATCCATTTTTTTTAATTGTAGGATAATTGCTTTAAAATATTGTGTTGGTTTCTACCATATAGCAACATTAACCAGCCACAGGTATACGTAAGTCCCCTCCATCCTGAACCCCTTCCCACCTCCCACCCCATCCCACCCCCTAGGTTGTCACAGAACACTGGGTTGAGCTCCCTGTGTCACACAGCAAATTCCCACCTGCTATCTACTTTACATATGGTAATGCATAGGTTTCCATGCTATTATGAACCTATTTGCAGGGCAGCAATGGAGACACAGACACAGAGAACAGACTTATCCATTCATTTTTTTCCCCAGTGTGATTAATTTATTATGAATCAGACAATAAACATTTGATTTGACAGGTACCTGGACATAGGCTATAGTCAACATAAAAATTAAACATCTGCCCTTTAACAAATGTAAATAAATCTAGGTCAACATTTTCCCCTAAGTGATTTTAAAGAGACATTTTATTTATATAACTTTGAACTTAGAGACCCAGCTCAAAGCCACTTTTCTCCTTGTAGCCTTACTGACCCAACTGGGAAGCACGAATTAATTGGGTCAGTAGGCTACAGAGACAGAGAAGGCAATGGCACCCACTCCAGTACTCTTGCCTAGAAAATCCCATGGACAGAGGAGCCTGGAAGGCTGCAGTCCATGGGGTCGCTGACGGTCGGACATGACTGAGCAACTTCACTTTCACTTTCATGCATTGGAGAAGGAAATGGCAACCCACTCCAGTGTTCTTACTTGGAGAATCCCAGGGACGGGAGAGCCTGGTGGGCTGCCGCCTATGGGGTCGCACAGAGTCGGACACAACTGAAGTGACTTAGCAGCAGCAGCAGGCTACAGAGAATCCACCTGCAATTCGGGAGACCACAGTTCAATTCCTGGGTTGGGATGATGCACTAGAGAAAGGATAGGCTACTCACTCCAGTATTCTTGGGCTTCCCTTGTGGCTCAGTTGGTAAAGAATTTGCCTGAAATGAGGGAGATCTGGGTTTGATCCCTGGGTTGGGAAGATATGCTGGAGAAGGGAAAGTATTCAGAACTCCAGTATTCTGGCCTGGAGAATTCCATGGACTACATAGTCCATGGGGTTGCAAAGAGTCGGACATGACTGAATGACTTTCACTTCACAGGCTACAGAAAGAAAAGTAGCTTTGAGTTGGGTCTTTAAAAATGACTGGATAAAACTACATGCCCTAGAACCCATGCTCTGCAGCAAGAGAAGCCACCACAATGAGAAGGCTGGGCACCACACCTAAAGAAGTCCAGCACACAGCAAGGAATCCTCAGCGTAGCGCCCCTTCCCTCCCCCTCCAAAAAATGGAAATGAAGTATGATTTGGAAGAATAACTGAGAAGATGTGTTAAAGGACTGAATGTGGAAGATGAGGGGACAGAGATTACGAATGACTTCTAATTTGGGGGATCAATGAGGGTGGTATTCACTGATACGGAAAATATTGAACTAAAAAAGTATTGAATATTGAACTAAGTTTCAGTTTTGCTTTTGTTTTCTGATCTGTGCCTGAGAACAGGAGAGATTACAGAATTCTGTTTAGGTTATGTTAAATCTAAGGTATTGTGGATTGAAGTGGAGATGTCAAAAGGCGACCAACAAATATTGAAATTTGGAACTCAATGGTCATGGCTAGAAATACAAATTTAGTTGCCATGAGCATATACATGGATTTAAAGCTCAGTGACTGAATGGAAACACCTAGTGAGAGACTGCAGAAGAAAAATAAGGACCCACAACCTAGCTCTGGGTAAGTGACATTGAGGAGGAGCCCGCAAAGAGATCCAGAAGAATGAAAATACATCTTATTCAGTAATTTCTCAACATTTTGAATATGTGAGTAGTGAAACAGGAGCCTGTTCTTCAACCATATATCTCGGCACTAGTGAGAACTTAAAGCAGCAAGACGTAAGAAGATATTTGTAATTCACAGAAAATATTGTCAAAGTTTGGAGGAATTTCTCATAATACTGATACTTTGGAATTGGATGCATATGTATTACTTAACCATGACAGGCCATTCTCATATATGAAGGTTTGTAGGCAGAGGTTCGGCTTCCCTGGTGGATCAGAGGTAAAGAATCCACCCACAATGCAGGAGAGACAGGAGACGCCAGTTCTAGCCCTGTCCCTGGGTGGAGAAGATTTCCCTGGAGGAGGGCATGGCAACCCACTCGACTATGCTTTCCAGGAAAATCCCGTGGACAGAGGAGCCTGGTGGGTTTCAGTCCATGGGGTCACAAAAGGGGCCTACAAACTGAAGCAACTGAACAGCAGCTGTAGCAGGCAGATGTTATGAGCATAGATTTCAGAACTTCACCTTTTAGCTTTGGGATTTTGAGCAGGTTACTTCTCAGAGCCCCATTGTATTCATCTGTGAAATGGAGATCATAGTAATAGAACCTATCTCAGAGAACTAATCTAAGGGTTAAATTATTTAGTAGATGTAAACACATTGGAAAAGACTCTGATGCTGGGAGAGATTGAGGGCAGGAGGAGAAGGGGACGACAGAGGATGAGATGGCTGGATGGCATCACTGACTCGATGGACATGAGTCTGAGTGATCTCCGGGAGTTGGTGATAGACAGGGAGGCCTGGTGTGCTGCGATTCATGGGTCACAAAGAGTTGGACACAACTGAGCAACTGAACTGAACTGAAACACTTAGAACAATGCCTAGAACAAAATAGCACTGAAATAAATATCAGCTATGAAACTCCAGTACTTTGGCCACCTCATGTGAAGAGTTGACTCATTGGAAAAGACTCTGTTGCTGGGCGGGATTGGGGGCAGGAAGAGAAGGGGACAACAGAGGATGAGATGGATGGATGGCATCACTGACTCGATGGAAGTGAGTCTGAGTGAACTCCGGGAGTTGGTGATGGACAGGGAGGCCTGGAGTGCTGTGATTCATGGGGTCGCAAAGAGTCGGACATGACTGAGCCACTGATCTGATCTGATCTGATGAGCATCACATGTAGTTATCTTCAGGGAGCCATATTCTTGAGCCATCTACAGTATATCCAAATTAATGTAAAAATGAGTAACAGTTTTCTAGATTCAAACATAAATTGAGAGTTATATTTACTATGTCTTTGAGAGAACTAGGTGTGAACCAGGTAGAAAATATGTGTTTTACAATTCTGATACTTATCATAATAATTATCATAATATATCATATATATATACATATGCATGCTGCTGCTGCTGCTGCTAAGTCACTTCAGTCATATCTGACTCTGTGTGACCCTATAGACAGCAGCCCACCAGGCTCCCCCGTCCCTGGGATTTTCAGGCAAGAACACTGGAGTGGGTTGCCATTTCCTTCTCCAATGCATGAAAGTGAAAGGTGAAAGTGAAGTCATGTGCATGAGTGTGTGCTAAATCACTTTAGTAATGTCTGACTCTGTGCAACCACACACATACATATGGTATATATGTGTGTGTATGTGTATATATAGATACAATACACATATATACCATAATATACTATGAAAGTGAAAGTTGCTCAGTGGTGTCTGACTCTTTGCGACCCCATGAACTATACAGTCCATGGAATTCTCTGGGCCAGAATACTGGAGTGGGTAGTCGTTCTCTTCTCCACGGGATCTTCCCAACCCAAGGATCGAACCCATATATAACAATAATTGTGGCTTTGCAAAAGTATTTTAAAATTATGGGGTCCCAGCTATCCAATTTAAAGAACGAAGAAGTGAAAAGGACTAAAAGTTCCTATTGGTTTTCTCCAAATGTTATAAATTATAAGATTTCTTTATTTCTCATTTCACATGATTTTCTTTCTTTTGAGTCTACAAGTGGATGGAAACCACTGTAAATGGGTTAAAATCTTCACTTAAAGTCTGTGCATAATTAGTTTTTATGGAGCTCAAGATCACAGGAAATAATAGTTACTTTCTTGGTAATTTTTATAGATTACAGATACCAAAGTGTCAATATAACTGTGACTGTAGATCTATCCAAATGTCATGCTGAGAAGCTAATGAAAGCTATTTATGAAAATTCTTACTTGAGTCTGAGATAATTTATTTTGTCTATCATTCATTTGTAAGGTGTGTTTTAAGAAAACACATAGTGATTTCAATACATTTAGTTTAAAATTGATGACTTTCAAGCTATTTATTTGAAATTGAACATTCAAGGAATACTTTTTTTTTGAGATCTTAAGTTTGAATGTAAGTATTTGATTGAAGACATATACAAAGTGCAATTTAATGTGCAAATATCTTGAGAGCAGAAGACTGTGAACTACTACTACTTCTTGTCCGCTTTCCAAACAGGTCAATAGTTCTGGGGAATTTAACAATGCTCCTTGGTTATGCTCAGACCTTCGGGCACTCAGTCATCCAGCCTTCTGAAGACCTTGCTTTTTAACTAACTACAGATAGCAATAGTGTTTCCCTCCTTCTTATTAGCAATGGGATTTTTACCTAGAGATTTCAGAACAAAAGGTAAGAAAGACAGTTAATTATAGCCCAGGCCTCACATGCAGAGTTAATGAATTTTAATGCACATCAATTAATAACTAATTGGGTTTTTTGCCTGACTATAGATAGAGATATTGGCTGATAAGAAGAAAAGAGGCCCCATTTTAATTGAAATACAACAGTCATTCTGCTATGGCTTTGTGTCCCTGGTTCTCCTTGTTTTTAAGTCAAAATCAGAAATAAAAAATCTGAAGCTTCTAAAGAAGTACTCACAACTTTTCACATGAGGCAAATATAAAATTCTTTATAACTCTGTATGGAACAACACTCTCAAAGCGTGTTTACATCCTGTGTAGGCAAGATGGATATGGTACTTTAATTTCTAAAATAAATAAAGAGGAAAAAAGAAAATAAACGAAGAAAAAGGGAGAGAGAGGAGGTAGAAGAGCTCAGAATGTTTAAAATCTTGGTTTCATTTCATAGCTAGTGAAACGGAAACAGATACAAGACTTATGAATCTTAACTCCCAATTTCTCCTCACCACAACATAAAACACCCTCCAACTTCAGTATGCCCTCAGATAAGAACAATCAGGCTAGACTAATGACAGGCATATACATGAAAAGTGAAAGTGAAGTCACTCAGTCCTATCCAACTCTCTGTGACCCCATGGACTGCAGCCTACCAAGCTCCTCTGTGCATGGGATTTTCCAGGCAATAGTACTGGAGTGGATTGCCATTTCCTTCTCCAGAGGATCTTCCCGACCCAGGGATCGAACCCAGGTCTCCCACATTGTAGACAGATGCTTTACCATCTGAGCCACCAGGGAAGTCTGTCAGACTAATGACAGGCATATATATATACCCAAGTGTAGAAAAGTATTTATTTCAATATCTAAACTATTCTATAGAATATGTCCAGCTTTTAACAAAAACATACAAAGCCTATGAAATGCAAAAAAGTTTGAAAAGGCAACATAATCATCAAAACCAGAGTTAAATATGACATAAATGTTGGAAATATCAGACAAGGGATTTAAAATAACTATACTATGTTAATGACTCTTAATGAAAAGGTATACCACATGTTAGATCCGATAGATATCTTCATGAGGGAAAGAGAAACTGCAATCAAACTAAAAAGAAATGGAACTAAAACTAAAATCAAACTGAAAGGCTAGGAATATAAAATAACAGAGATGAACACTGCCTTCAGTGCCTTCAGTCCGTACACTTTACACAGTCAAGGAAAAGATCAGTGAACTCACAGGTAAGTCAATAAAATCACTCAATCTGAAATACAAAGAGAAAAAAGTGAAAGCAGAGGGAGTATCTATGAGCTGCGGGACAATATCAAGCAGTCTAACATCTATAGAATCCTAGAAGGAGCAGAGAGCAAACGGGGCCAAAGTATGACTTGAAAAAAATAATGGCTGAGAATTTTCCAAAGTTAGTGGCAAGACACTAAACTACAGATATAAGAAGCTCAGAAAAACATTTAGTTTAGGAGGGGTAAGGGAACACCTCGGAGAAGGCAATGGCACCCCACTCCAGTACTCTTGCCTGGAAAATCCCATGGATGGAGGAGCCTGGTGGGCTGCAGTCCATGGGGTCGCTAAGAGTCAGACACGACTGAGCGACTTCACTTTCACTTTTCACTTTCATGCATTGGAGAAGGAAATGGCAACCCGCTCCAGTGTTCTTGCCTGGAGAATCCCAGGGATGGGGGAGCCTGGTGGGCTGCCGTCTATGGGGTTGCACAGAGTCGGACACGACTGAAGCAACTTAGCAGCAGCAGCAGCAGCAGCAGCAAGGGAACACCTATATATCATATTTAGATTGCTAAAACCTGGAGACAAAAGGAAAATCTTGCAGAGAAAAAAAGACATATTACCTATAGAGAAACAATGACAAGAATTACAGTAGACTTCTCATCAGCAATCATGTGGGAAAATAGACAATGGTGATACCTTTCAAGTACTGGAAGAAAGAGAAACAGAAAGACTACCAATTTAGAACTCCATACCTAGTAAAGTATAATCCAAAAATTAAAGAGAAATAAATTATTTTCTCAAACAAGCAAAAAACTAGTGAAGTTTTTAAAATTAATGAGTATATGACTATCTTGAGAAGAAATACTCAAAAGGTATTCAGGCAGCGAGGATGCAAGAAATTTAGATTTACACAAAATATGAAGAGCATTTGAAAAGGAATAAATTAAGGAAATTAAATGTATGTTTTTCTTTACTGCTCTAGAGATGACTGTTTGGAGTGAAAGATAATAGTATATTTTCTGTTCATAGCAGACGCAAACGTTAAAATCTATGCCAGCGCAACAAAGGATGGCAGGAAGGGACTGGGAACACACTGTTAGAACTTACAGCGTGTGCGGTTCTCAGTCGCTCAGTCGTGTCTGACTCTCTTCGACCTTTTGGACTGTAGCCCTTCGGATCCTTTGTCCATGGGGTTTTTCAGGCAAGAATAATGCAGTGGATGGCCATTTCCTGCTCCAGGGAATCTTCAGGACTCAAGGATTGAACCTGCATCTCCTGAGTCTCTTGCATTGCAAGCAGATTCTTTATACCACTGAGCTATCAGGGAAGCCCTGCTAAGTGTGAGGGGAGTATAGTATTATTAATATTAATATTTGAACATAAACTCAGTCTTCATCAAGGTAAGCAATGAAACAAACTAATTCACACAAAAATGTTCTAAGATCATAACGGATTTAAACTAGTAACAGAAAGAAATCTAGAAAATGCTCCAATATTTGAAAAGTATGCAACATACTTCTGAAAAGACTGAAAACACAAAATGTTGGCAAGGGTGTGGAGCAAAGAAATCCCTTTTATATACTGATGGTGGGAGTGTAAACTGACCCAAACTTGGAGAACTGCTTGGCAGTTTCTTAAATATTTTTCACATGAACCAGCATTTCAACTCCAAGTATTTGCCTAAACGGAATCAAAACATAAGTCTAGTAAAACCTGTAAAAATATTTTTATTGCAGCTTCATTAATAATAATTCCAAACCAGCATGTGTGTTCAGTGCTCAGTCACGACTGACTCTTTGTGATCGCATGGATTGTAGACCGCCAGGTTTCCCGGTTCCAAACTGGAAACAATCTAAATATGTACCAAAAGGAAGGAAGATAGATAAATAGCTACATATTATACAAAGCAACACCAGTAGGTAATAAAAAAAGAGAATTACCTACTGTTCCATGCAACTATAGAGATAAATCTCTCAAAAAAAAAAAAAAAATAGCATAAGATGGCTCAGTGGTAAAGAATCTGCCTGCAATGCAGGAGATATACAGGTTCCATTCCTGGGTCAGGAAGATCCCCTGGAGAAGGAGGTAGCAACCCACTCCAGTATTTTTGCCTGGGAAATCCCATGGACAGAGGAGCCTGGCAGGCTACAGTCCATGGGGTTGCAAAAGAGTCAGACACGACTTAGCAATGAAAACAAGTAAACACATATTGGGTGGTTCCATTTGAAGTTCAAGAACATATTATACTCTTAGTGACGGAAACAGAGGAGTGTTTGCCTGAGGGTGATAGAGACTGATGGAATGGAGGATGAGGCAACTTTCTGGGTTAGAGGAGTGTTCTTTGATTGGGGTGTCAGTTATATATTTGTGTGAATTTGTCAGACTCCCTAAAGTACACAATTACTGGCTGTGAATCTGTGTAAACTTTACCTGAAATAATAAAAGAAGTTTTAAAATTTCTTTAGCAGATAATATTACAGTATTAGCAAATAGACAATAAATTCTTAATAATATGTACAAAAACACCTTAAAAGAAACTAAAGTTCATCATCACTTTGTTTTGCCCTCAAATAAATTAAATTTCAAAGGCAATATAATTTAAAGTTTCTTAATACTAAAATTAGTTTAAAATCATTATGGAGACCTGGCAAAATTTTAGATTTTAGAATGCTTAAGCAATGGACAAAAATATAATTTAGCATCTTGTATATTTTCAGTTTGGAGAAGGAAATGGCAACCCACTCCAGTGTTCTTGCCTGGAGAATCCCAAGGAGGGCGAAGCCTGGTGGGATGCCATCTATGGGGTCGCACAGAGTCGGACACGACTGAAGCAACACTTATCCATCTTCTTCATTTGATGTTATGATTACCATAATTAATCAAGATTTACTTAATTGTAAATAAAAAATACCCCAAATTACAGCTTACACAAACTTACTTTTTGATTTCTATCAATTTTCAAAGAATACTCCGGGAGGAAGGTATATCTTCAGAATCTACTAAAAATCGAATATTTATTTATGACTGCCAACATTTATTCTTATAGCAGATTTTTGTCCCTTCATAGAATTGTTTTTTAATGGGGCACTGAGTGATGGATACTATCACTTTAGAATTCTTTTTTTTTTTTCTTTACTTTTGGTTATTCATTTGATCTCAAGAAATCTGTTAACTTTCTTTTTGTAATACTTGATGGGGCACTGCTTCATGTATTAAAAATGGATGACTTCCCAAAGTGCAGTATGTCGTTACTTCTTGGCTAGTTTCCCATGTGGAAAAATAAGTGTTCATAATTATCTGAAGAAGAGTGTTTGCATATTACTCCTTAAGCATATAATTATCTCATATTTTGGGAAGCATTTTATGTGTAGGCCTACAGCCTACTGTATGTTTTCTTTAAAAGGCAAAGTAGCTAAAAATGAATGTGTGGAAAATGTGACAGTCATACCATGCTAGCTGTATTTGTTACTATGCCACTATATGATTTAAAAGCCACTAATGCGAAAGGAAAGTGCATGGTACTTGCTGTGTGTTTCTAATTGGCACAATTTGCTAATACAGTCCTTGACGCCAGAATTCTGTTGTTCACATATCTGATTTAATATAATTAAATGGCAGGCACTTTTTCCTTGCAATTTTGGAACACCAGAACAAACAGAAAGAAAGGCTATGCCCATGAATACTAATTAATAGCAGTTCTTGCTAAATATAAATTGCCTTCCTCAAAGGCAACTATGATAAATATACTATTAAAAATGAATGCATGGAAAAGCCATTTTCTAGAATAGAATTGTATCAAGATTTTCTCTGATTCTCTCCTTCAGCCCCCAAGTGTACAGCAGCTCGAGCTTTGGAACTCTGAGTAAACAACACCTTTTCTCATCCCTCACCTAATTCAGAAGAATCAATATCCATGCTGACTTTTAATGATTGGGAAGCTGCTCAAAAGAGCAGGTGACACCTGAGTTCTGAGCTGAGACACACCCACGCCTCTCCATATATAGTCCTGTCTTTCTCCCCTTTCCTTTCTCCCCACTCGATTGTCTGACCCCAAACCCTTGATGACAAGGATTTTTCTTGATGAGGAAGACTCCTCAGTGCAACCCCAAATTCACTCGTTCATCCATTCATTCATCCACCAAGGACTTATTGAGAATCTACTAGGTGTCAGAGGCCATGTTAAGTAATAGGAATAAAATATTAACCAAATCATCTATACCTTCAAGAAGTTTATAGCTTAGTGTGTGCCAAGTCGCTTCAGTTGTCTTCGACATTTTGCAACCCTGTGAATGGCAGCCAACAAGATTCCTCTGTCCATGGGATTCTCCAGACAAGAATACTGGAGTGAGTTGCCACTGCCCTCCTCTAGGGGATCTTCCCAACACAGGAATCGAACTCACATCTCTTACATCCCACCAGTGGCAGGTTCTTGACCACTAGCGCCACCTGGGAGGCCCTTATAGTTTAGTGAGAGAAAGTAGATCAATTATTACAATATAGAATGAGAAGCACCACACTGGGGTGCTATGAGAAAGCTTTGCTATAAAAGGAGAGCATTTCAGGCAGAAAACTAACTGCAAGTGACAAAGCTGCTGCCCGCCCCACTCTACAACACTGTTTTGTAATATTATATTTGTAAATGGATGTGAAAAGTTAAGTCATGAGAAACAGTAACACTTCCTCCTTCTGAAACATCTAGGAAATTTCTATCTAAATACTGCTGAAAGTCCATCTTTAACCTGTGTCTTAAAAATTGGCTTCTTCCTCAAAGAATTATTTACCATATTATTTGCATAGTGATACTCTTTCTTGTCAGAAGATTTGGTATGTTTTCTTTGTCATACAATGAGAAATATACTCTTATTTGACTTGGCAATCTGCAAGCCCAGAGCTATATTTAAAGCTAAATCGTTGGACCTTGTCATATGCTCCTGTTACAAGCTTTTTTTCATCAACCACGTTTTGTTGAAGAATATGTTTCTTGACCTCTCTAACTTTATTTCCAACCATTCTGCTATGCTCTGTGTCACCTCAGATCATCTTTTTACAAGTATGTATATATTGTAAACACTTATTTCCTTAGTAAATTCATACCAGATATTATCACTTGGGCCTTGATACAACGTTACTGAAAATTTGTTGTTGTTCAGTCCCTCATTCCTTTCCACCTCTTTGCAATCCCATGGACTGCAGCATGCCAAGCTTCCCAGTCCTTGACCATATCCTGGGGCTTGCTCAAACTCATGTCCATCGAGTTGGTGATGCCATCCAACCATCTCATCCTCTGTTGTCCCCTTCTCCTCCTGCCTTCAATCTTTCCCAGAACAGGGTCTTTTCTAATGAAAAGAAAAAAGAGAGAGAGAGACTGAGAATTAGATTACTTAATATACTTGAAATAAAATGCACATTCTCCTGATTATTCATTCCTAGTTTTCAAAAGTCACAAAGATAGTTTGTGAGCAACAATATGGCATTCATAAAACATATAAAGTCATTATTCTTTGCTTATCAAAAAGTCAGCAATACTTTACACTGATAGTCTTTATTAAAAATCAGCATTACTGCATTCATGATGAAGCTTGCATTAGGAAAGTTTTTAAAAAATACAGTTTGCTAAAAAGCACTCTATATTTCTACAACAAAATTTGTTTTCATCCACATAGTTATAGTATTGATCCATGCCATGAGTGAGTTGTCTGTAAGCGTTAGGTTGTATATCATAATATATTTTCATTTCCAAAATAAAAGAAATATTCAGTATAAATTTTGAAATGTGTCCCCGGTCCTGATCATTTTTCCCCCCACTTTTTATTGTTCAAGATAATATTTTAGTTTAAAACCTGGAGAAGTTAAAGGAGTATCCTTAAAATGAAGAATCAGTCTGTGCCACATCTTTTTGAGAATAAACTGTTCTAGGAGATCCTAGTGGAACAAAACGCTCTCTGGAAGACAGCAATTACAGGACAAACAGTACTTTCATCAGAGTGCTTGCTGCCACAAATAAATTGAAGGTCCAAATGGCATACACAATCCAAAATTAGAGTAAAGCTTTTCCAAAATCATAGTCTAAGATAAGGAAGAATGATGCTTATCTTGAAAGAATAAAACTGATTTAAAAAAAATACAGCTGGAAGCACTTTAAATAAACAGCATAGGACTTAGAGCCTTTTTATATTTGATTTAGTCCTCATCATACATTCACCATTAATCATTCCCCTCCCCCTTTTTCCTTCCTTTCCTTTTTTTCCCTTCATTCTTGCCTTCTTTTCTTCTTCCTCCCTGTATTCTTATATATGTTGGATTTACAGATGCATAAATAATACAAGAATAATAATTCAATAGTCAATGTCATTATGACTTCACATTTTGAACTGATTCGAGTGTGCCTGCTTTCTATTTTTCCCTCATTAGATAAGGGTCAGACCCTTTCAGGTTTTATAAATTTCTAACCACATCCATAGCTAAGACTTAACAGGCAGATGCAAATCAATTCTACTTAATACCAGAAATAAACACAGAGACTTAAGACTTGCCAAAAAGAAGTCAGAACAGTGTCCTGTCCCCTTATTGATTTTATTCTCATTAATTTTAACAAGAAGACATTATTTGCAATGATTTGTTGTTTTATCAGACCCTCATTAGTAAGTAAGAAACATTTACCTTTATTCTACAGCATTTACCTTACTTATTTACATCTTTTCTGATTAATTTTCAAAGTTGCAGTTTGAAATAGATTTATTTTATTTGGTTATGTTGACATGTAATTTTCTTTATCCTGATATCATAAAAAAAAACACTGGAAAATATGTTCAGTTGAAATAGTTGCCTATGGTCTTTCTAGAGGTTGAAGAGAAAATTTATATGTAGAATTTCCCATATAATCTCTAAAATACATTTATCAACAATTTTACTGATCGACAGCCAAAGGTTTATAAACCCACATGCTATTAATTTTTAAGCACCGGAGGAGAGAACAGTGATAATATGAAAAAGAAAGAACTTATTAGTTTTTAATAGACCACTGGATAGCACAGATTTTGTATCCAACTATATATCCCGGGTTTCTCACCATGCTCTTCCAAACTGCTGCTCAATAAATAATAAAAGATTAAAACCTTAAACCTGGAAAACTTAGGAAAAAATATTAGAAAATTTTATTTGAGATTATAAAAATCCTCAGATGATTTACTTGAAGAGACACCTTCATTGCCTCCATGCGCGAGGACTAATGATGGCCCGGGGCCTGGGATTGGCAAGGAGCTGTGCTGGGAAACATAGTCAGAGGTAGGTGATAAAGCAGACCCTCCACATGCCTCTCTCACTGTCACCCACATATCTTCTTACCATTTGTTACAAGAAAGTGATGGTCCATATACATATTTATATACTTGGACCGTTACGACCCTGATTTTCTCTTTTCCAGGACTAGTCTTTTTGTTCTAAGCAACCCAGTTTCTAGGCAGGGTGACTGAAATGAGTTTTGTGTCTTGAGCTTAAACAAAATAAAAGAAGATTCTAATTAAAGGAACTGCTCTGAGGCTACTGACATCTTCAGCGACAAGATTTCACAATCACGTTGGCTCTGTCTAGACCCACTCTGGCGCTCTACGCAGGCTCTTTTAATTAGGATGTCATGTCTTTAGTAACCTGATACTCATTTCTTCCCTCTCCTTCTAAAGATAATGTATCTTTGATAGTTGCTCAGATACCTATTGGAATGAGATTGGATGTGTCTTTTCTGTTGAATAAGACCTGAACGTATATTTGCCCTAGTCGCAACCAGGAGATGAAGATGAGGACTGAGTTTCAATAGGGTCACTTTTATCCACTATAATAGCAAAAGAGTAAATACGCTAAAAAAATTATTGTCTGGAAAAATCTACAAAACCAGCAGGCTGTGCATATTCTTTATGAAGCTGGGTTGTTCACTAAATATTTCATAAATTTACCTTTGATCTTACAAACAGGTATAAGGAAATGAGAAACAGGAGGCAGAGAGATAGAAAACCTCTGCCTCTCTCCCAGGACTTGGCACACTTACTAACTCACCACTGGACTGCACAATGTCATGTTATTTCTAAATGCCTTGAATTGTTCGCAACTATTCTTGAAATACGGTGTCCCCACAGAGTTAAGACTTGTTTCCAGGACCCATCTCGCAGTGGGGTAGGGTATACGTTCTAGTTTAGACTCAGACATCTCTGCCTTCAGGAATCGCTCATCTTTAGCTGTGACTAGTCAGCCCTGTAATCTTAATCTCTCTAAGCCTCAGTTTCCTCCTTTACAAATAGGATAGTCATAAGATTAAGCTCATAAACTGTGATAAAAGTAAAACGTAAAGTCCTTGACATAAAGCCTGGCATACAGTGAGCATGGAATAATTTCTCTAAGATTATTACTGGCTATTGATCTTATAAAGTTTATTTTCTACTCACCAATGATGTTAATTATATATCCATTATGTCAAAGATACCAAAAAATGTAAGACAGCAGTAAAGAAAAACTAAAGTAAATATGTTTTTAGGATGTTCCTAAAGATAGCAAAAGATAGCAACAGTAGTAAACCAGGAAAAAAAAATATTTTTTCCATCAACTACTAATGAGAAGAAAAGATAAAACGAGGGAAGGGAGAGAAGTGAGAGTTAGGGAGGGAAGAAATCAGCATTTATCAACAGGAATTATTTTCAAAATAATGTTTTTCTTAGGTAGAGGAAGTTTGTACATCTTTCACTTCAATATTTTGAGATGGATGATTGGGTTAGAAGATAAGTGTCATGTAAAAGTGCTTATTCTTTTTAACAAGGTCATTGACACATTCAGACTTTTAAGATGATATGTGGTTTATTGCTTATGGGGAAATTCATAAAAGTATTTTGACAAAAAATATGGAATAAAATTAAATTCTAATTCATTGTGCCGTTAAAATTGTCTACGTGCCTTGTTCACCACTCAGTCTTTTCCCATCCATTTGTGGTTGTTCAGCTACTCAGTCGTGTCTGACTCTTTGCCACCCCATGGACTGCAGCACCAGGCCTCTCTGTCCTTCACCATCTCCCGGAGCCTGCTCCAACTCATGTCCATTGAGTCAGTGATGCCATCCAACCATCTCACCCTCTGTCATCCCCTTCTCCTCCTGCCTTCAGTCGTTCCCAATATCAGGGATCTGGGACCGTCCTGACCCAGGGATCAAAGCTGGGTCTCTTATGTCTCCTGCATTGGCAGGCGAGTTCTTACCACTAGTGCCACCTGGGAAGCCTTCTAACTGCATGCTGCTGCTGCTGCTGCTAAGTTGCTACAGTCGTGTCCGACTCTGTGCAACCCCATAGACAGCAGCCCACTGTCCCTGTCCCTCTATCCTCTGTCCCTGGGATTCTCCAGGCAAGAACGCTGGAGTGGGTTGCCATTTCCTTCTCCAGTGCATGAAAGTGAAAAGTGAAAGTGAAGTCACTCAGTCGTGCCCAACTCCTAGTGATAGTTTTTTACTATTTGCTTTCTTCTAACTTCACTATCATCTGCAGTATCATTTATCACTGCTGTGGCATTTTTCCTCTTGGTGACAGTATAAAGTTAATCCAGAATATAGGATTAACTCCAGTATATATATTAACTCTAGGTTTGGGGCTTCTCTGATAATTGTTGGATGTTTTTAAAAGATAAGTTGACTTACTTCATACTGAGTATTTATATATCTGAAGATAAGGATTAACCTCTTCAGAACACAATTATCTCTGAATTTTAATTCTAATATTAATTGTAGCCCATTCCAGAATCTTTTAACACCAATCAGTAGAAGCCTTCTGCATCTTCAGTCTATAAAACAATATCAAACAGTTGTGTCTTTTACTTGTACAAATGCAGATACCTTAGAAGACATAAGCCTTTTACCTTAGTATATGTTTTTTAAAAAATCAGTATCTAGCTGATATTAATAGCTCAAATCAACTGAGGATTTTAATTGGAAGGTCTTGAAATTTTGGAGGAGAAAGAATTTTAGGGAAGAACAAATTTTATAGAGTACTGAGTTCTCTAGTTATGGTTTAAGAGGAGAAACTAAACAAAAATTGTAAGGAGTAGAGGTGAGAACTTTGACTACTTAATTTTCAACAGAGGTTCTAAAGGTGTCTTAGTGAATAATAAACGATGTGTGTGTGTGTGTGTGTGTGTGTTGGTCCAAAGTGTCCAACTCTTTGTGACCCATGGACTGTAGCCCACTGGGCTCCTCTGTCCATGAAATATTCCAGGAAAGAATACTGGAGTGAGTCGCCATTTCCTTCTCCAGGGGATCTTCCCAACCCAAGGACTGAACCCGCACCTCTTGCATCTCCTGCATTGGCAAGTGGTTTCTTTACCACTGTGCCACCTGAGAAGCCCTGGCAGACATTACTGTGTAGTAACATCCCATGTAGATTGTGATGTGCCTATTTATTTCCTTTATACAGTTTACAATTGACTTATTGCTTATTCATTAGTAAAAGCTCTTTGTGGTCTAGGGATAATCCATTCTCATATGTGTTGGAGATGTTTTCAATTATATTATTTATCTTTTGATTCTATTGCTGATATATTTTCTTTAAAGACATTGAAAATATTCACTGTAATAGAACCTCTCAGCTTTTTTCAATATATCTGTGTTATCTTGGGTAAAATGTTCTTGCCTGCTTCATATCTATGTATAGATATAAATAGATATATGTATAGATAGATAAATAGCCTGACAGACATAAATAGGTAAGGAGAGAGAGGCAGAGAATCCTAAAGAAGAGCAGGACTTCCCTGGCAGTCCAGTGGTTAAGACTCTGTGTTTCCAGAACAGAGGGCAAAACAAGGTACAATCCTTGGTCAGGAAACTAAGATCCCACATGCCACATGGTGTGGCCAAAAACAAGAAAAAGGAAGCAAAAATAGAGATCTAGAGTTATGAGTGGAGTAGGAGCAGTGAGAGGGATAGGAATAGATACAGATAAAGAGCTAAGTAGAGGTATTCAGTCCTTAGGAAATTTACTCTTTGTGTAATTTTAGTAGGAGTTTATAGCCAAAATCAGTCATTTATCCACTTATTCTTATGCCCCTGTCATATGGTTTTGTTTACAGCTTTATAATGTTTTATTAACAGGGGAAGTTCTTCCCTCATATTCTTCTTTTTCAAAATTTCTTGTCAATTCGTACACTCTTATATTTCCATATATTTTCAAAAATTATTTGATCAGCTAAAGCAAGCTACCTTGGAGTTTTGACTACAATTTTTTTTAATGTGTATATAGGTTGGAATTGTTTTACATCCTTCTATATAATATTGTCTTTCCCACCAGAAACGTGGTATGCCTTCCTGAATTTTAAACGTTCTTAGTTTCAAATTCTACCTCTTATTATTTAATATTAGGCTCATTAATTTTGTCCTGTAAACATTTTCTCAGTTAAATTTGGCCTAAAAATAGCTTCTTACAGGATTACTAAAAACTCTAAGAAGAAAACATTCAATGTCATTTTAGAAGATAAATTCAATGCCTAGCACTGCAGACCATCTTAGCCCCCTTTTCAAGCAAAAGAGGGAAGTGAAGAAATAGGTATAGGAAGAGCATAATTATAGGCATTTTATAAGCCACTTTCTACACTATCAACAGTATTCATTAGTACCCTATTAATACAGTGTTCAGAAACTGTACTACTTGGAATCTTTAAAATGTGTCACTATATATTTTCAGTCCTTCTTACAAAGAACCTCTAACCTCTGCAAAAAATGAAGCCGTGACTGGGATGCTGAAAAATATTGTTAGTCTTAGGCATGACTGAAATCAATACACCATATAACTTGAAGGAATGGGGAGTACAAGTTCTTAAAACAAAAAAACAAACGAATGGCCACCACAACAAGACCCTTTTTTTTTTTGGCCCTTTAATCCAATTGGCTGGCTCATGTCCTTATTCCAGGGTTTAGAGTTTTCTCTTCACTCGTACTTACTGTTCTTTATATCCTTTATCTTCCCTCTTAAGGTGAGCTCGTGGTCTTCAGCTTCTCCTTTGGGTCTGGCCAGAATAACTTACACAGTTCAAGCATCAAACCTATGCTAACCCGGGGAGCAGGACCCATCTTTAGACCAGACTTGTCCTGTCCTCCAGAGATCCATCAGCAGTCTGATCCTGTGAGTTCAGCTCTCATACCTGGAACTCCTCACTACGGTCCCATCGTCAGGAGAGACTGATGCTAAATAGACCTTTGTTACTGGGGAAATTGTCATTTTCACTATCAGTCAGTAAGTAATATCAGCAAAGAAGACATATCTTGCTTATTAAAAGCCCAGCACTGTACCAGATATTACACATATTTAAGGAAACATGTAAAGAAATGGTTTACTAAATTATTCCAATTGAAATTAAAAATATTAAAGAAGGTTAAATCTCGCTTAAGATCATTGAACTAGTTAAGTACTAACATCAAGATTGTGAGTCTGTGTTGCTGCATTTCAGTTACATTATTAAGGGTCTATTCATTAATTTAGGTAAGGATATTTAATAGGACTTTAGCATACTAAGAACTGAGAGGAGATGATATAATCAAATGCCTGCTTTTAAAAAAAGAATTTTTAAAATATTTTTTTAATGGAGACATTTTTTAAGTCTTTATTGATATTGTTACAATATTGTTTTGGGTTTGGGGTTTTTGGCCATGAAGCCTGTGGGATCTAGCTCCCTCACCAGAGATGGAACCCCAACTGTCTGCATTGGAAGGCAAAGTCTTAACCACTGGACTGCCAGGGGGTCCCAATGAAATGCCCACTTCCTGATCTTTAGTTCTGACTCTCCTGTTTCCTTATACTATATCTCCTTCTCAAGATATACCACACATATTAACAAGGTCACTGTTAGCATTATTTGCAAGTTAATTGATAGATGGAGTAAAGATTTTAAGTAACAAAAATGGATTTGTTTAGAATTGGTGAAGAGCATCTATTTTGTGGACTAATGCTATTTTAATAGAACTTTCATCTGGGACACTTGAATAATTGCTGTAGGGTATATTCATTTGCTCTTTAAGCAGATCACAATTTAGAAAGAGATTTTCACTATTGCTTTTTCGCTCTGTTCCTCATATATTTAATCTCTATACACGTAGATCTGATACTGCCTCTTTAAATATATGGCTGCACTTCACTTAGAAGTGTTTATCTGTTTATGGGGATGTTTATCTGTCAGTCAGTCAGCTAGTATTTATTGAGGGCCCACAGAGTATGTGCGTGTTTGTGAACACGAAGCTTGCAGATTATTTAATTTTAAAAAATGGCACTTGTAAATCCTGGCCGACTAACTCTATAATGAGGATAATATTGTTTCCCAAGACCTCTTCTGTGTAAATATTATTGTAACTGAGTCTTTTGGCCTCCAATACATTGATCACACTCATGTGGTATGACTCCTGTGAGAGTGACCCAATGCACGATTGCGTTTTTGTTAATACTCCTAATGTTTACTCTGTAACAGGATCACTCTCTTGCCTAGATTTGTGTTGTGAGCTCATTGAATTGCTTGCTGTAGACATACTCACACTCTGGATATCAGAATGAGAATGAGATCTAGCCTAGAAACATCTATCTGTGATTCTTTATAGCCATGTCATTGGAATAATCATTTAGCCTCACCAGACTTCAGTCTCCTTCTGACGGAAATGTTAATAGTCATCATTATATTCATATTAACAATGAACGACAGACATTTGTTAAATATTTACCATGTTCCATTCTTTGCTAAGAGTTTTAGATTGATTATTTTTAAAGAATTCTTATAATAAACCTCATTTACAAAATCACCATCATCTCCATACTTCATCCTACCCACACCTAACTTAAAACATTTCAGAGGCTTCTCCTTCCTTCAGGACAAAAGCTAAAATCCTTTACCTAGCCTCCATATTTCTATACTTCTCACTGTTTTTCACTCCTGCTGCCTTTCACTCTTTTTCTATCAGCCACACCCAGCTTGCTTGTTTGTTTACTTTCTTTTTTCATCAATTTCTTGAATACAGAGTGTTTACCTTCCTCCCATTGAAGACACACTTAGGAGGAATATTTTCAACACATACAACTAAAGCTCCATGTAGACAAAGCAGCTTCTTAAGTCAACTGGGGAAAGAATCTTACCTATGTAGAAAAATCATGGACAAATCACCGCCAAGAGGCAATTCATAAACTAGGAAACACAAACAGAAGTAAATATTATGCTCAATTTCACTAATTTTTAAGGAAATGCAAACTAAAACAATGAGATGGTATATTTGCCTTTTAGGGGTTCCTAGCATTGATGACCAGAGAAGGAAATGGCACCCCACTCCAGTATTCTTGCCTGGAAAATCCCATGGATGGCAGAACCTGGTAAGCACTGTCCACGGGGTCGCAAAGAGTCGGACACGACTGAGCGACTTCACTTTCCCTTTTCACTTTCATGCATTGGAGAAGGAAATGGCAACCCACTCCAGTGTTCTTGCCTGGAGAATCCCAGGGACGGGGGAATCTGGTGGGCTGCCGTCTGTGGGGTCACACAGAGTCGAACACGACTGAAATGACTTAGCAGCAGCAGCAGCAGCATTGATGACAAGGAAAGAGAATTCTAATATTCTTCTCACCCACTTCCATACATATATACTAAGATTCCAGCTATGCATCTCACAGCATTGCTTACGTATTATAAGAAAGATCTACGCCACTCAGCTAAGCATAATATATGTATATATGAACACAAGAAAGAATCAGCAAATAACAGAATATTGATATATTGCTTCAAAGTATAACTGACATGACAGAGAAACCTATAAAATCAATACAACTCCAGTATTTCACATTTTTTATTATACTGGTGAAATATATAAAACCATATATGCAATAAAGGTAGAAACCAGTAAGTGTCACAACAATGTCTGGAACCAAACACTTGAGATGGTCTGCCCTCTAAAGAGAACTATCATGTTGAATACCACGCATTTGTCACTTAACAACAAGAGTCTATGATGCAGCTGGTACATTGATATGCCACCTGCAACTGCTTGTCAAAAGCTCTAGTATGTACAGCTTGTAAATAGCATCATTCAGAGTATAATGTACAAAACTTTTATATGGAAGCAGTGAGGGAAAACAACTCACAGCTATTATACTAAGTCAAGATTAATTCAGCCCCATCATTTTTACATTTTTCACTTTGAAATAATTATAGATTCACAAAGAGTTAAATAGTGAAGAGGTTCCCATCCACCCAGTTCCTTTGAATGATTACATCTTATGTAACAATAGAAAAATATGAAAAACAGAACATTCATTTTGATACAATATGTCTGTACCACTTTATTACAAGTGCCTTTTAAAAAGTGTATTACAGATGCAGATTCTTAGAGCTACCACAAGGTTCCATCACCACAACCATCTTACAAGAGATTTCTTTAGTCACACCCTTCTCCCTCTTCCAGCTCATGTCTAACCCCTGCTGCTAAGTCACTTCAGTCGTGTCCAACTCTGTGACCCCACAGACGGCAGCCTACCAGGCTCCCCCTTCCCTGGGATTCTCCAGGCAAGAACACTGGAGTGGGTTGCCATTTCCTTCTCCAATGCATGAAAGTGAAAGTGAAGTCTCTCAGTCGTATCTGACTCTTAGCAACCCCATGCAGCCTACCAGGCTCCTCCATCCATGGGATTTTCCAGGCAGGTGCCATTGCCTTCTCCATGTCTAACCCCTAGCAACCTCTAATCTCTTCTCCATCTTTACAATTTTGTCATTGTGATTTACTCAATCACTTTTAACTTTAGTTCCTTGGGCATTTGTAAATGTGCATTTCTAAAGTAATGACATTTTCAAAAGTATTTCAGAACCAAGCATCACAGCTCTCAAACCTTGAGAAGGTGACAATGTTAGGTGAATTTGCCTGAAGCTTATCTAGTTTTGGTAATTTTTAAAACAATAAACTCACTCAAAATGTCAGTTGAAAATGTTGACAGTGGTAACTACTGTACTAACTAGATATATATCCTCTTATTCAGTGACCAAATCTTTTTATCGACAGATATAACTTCCATGATGAATGGATTCTATTATATCTCACTTACTAATCTATTTCCTCCAAAGACTAACCATTTATACATGCAAATCAAACATGTGTTTAGCAACTACTATGCACCTGGTGCATAATAGCTCAGACAGTAAAGAATCCACTCATATTGTAGGATCCCTGGGTTGGGAAGATCCCCTGGAGGAGGGAGGGCATGGCTACCCACTCCATTATTCTTGCTGGAAAATCCCATGGACAGAGGAGCCTGGTGAGCTACAGACCACGAGGTCGCAAACAGTCAATAGGACTGAGTGACTAAGCACAGCACAAGCACCTAATGCTGCTTTAATATTGTAGGAAGAAATGTATAGTCTTGAGGAATCTAAGATACAGATGAAGGTATTTTAAAATGTCCTATTGTTATATTGTATTTCTCTAGCCTCGTTCGTCTAGTCAAGGCTATGGTTTTTCCTGTGGTCATGTATGGATGTGAGAGTTGGACTGTGAAGAAGGCTGAGCGCCGAAGAGTTGATGCTTTTGAACTGTGGTGTTGGAGAAGACTCTTGAGAGTCCCTTGGACTGCAAGGAGATCCAACCAGTCAATTCTAAAGGAGATCAGCCCTGGGATTTCTTTGGAGGGAATGATGCTAAAGCTGAAACTCAAGTACTTTGGCCACCTCATGAGAAGAGTTGACTCATTGGAAAAGACTCTGATGCTGGGAGGGATTGGGGGCAGGAGGAGAAGGGGACAACAGAGGATGAGATGGCTGGATGGCATCACTAACTCGATGGACGTGAGTCTGAGTGAACTCCAGGAGTTGGTGATGGACAGGGAGGCCTGGTGTGCTGCTATTCATGGGGTCGCAAAGAGTTGGACATGACTGAGCTACTGATCTGATCTGATCTGATCTGATTTATGAGCACAAAGTGACCACTTCAAAATTATTGTTATATAACTGCTCATTTTAAATATTACAATGCCATGGCTGATAAAATCAAAGGATGCCATGAATGCAAGCAGAAGTCTCTATTTGCTTCTGTTCATTAACTAAAGCTTAGACTATTTGCGTCCTGATTTGGACCAAAGTTCTATTCCAGTTATCACTGGATTTGTAGTTCAATTAAACCTTGATAGGCTGATCCAGGGATGCATTCAATCATCCAGCACAGAAAGCTGAACTCATTTTTGCACATTCAGTACCAGATAATCCAGATTTTCTCCATGTTAATAGATATTTGGGCATGGAGAGAAAACTGCATCAATCTGTATTGGCCATATTAGTACAAAGTAACCAGTGCCAGGACTCATTTCCTATGTAGAACTGGTGTATAAGGAAGTAAGTAACTATGAAACAAATGGGCTACTCAGAACAGAGGCAATATGTTGCTTTTGTAAGTGAAAAATTATACATAATAATGACTGTGGCATATATGTGTTTGCTTTAATTGATGAGTACATTTATGAATTAATGTACATTGTAAGGAAGTTATTGGAAGTATTCAGTAAATGAAATGGTATTATAAGATATTGAGGTATGTTTTGTTGATATTGTTGTTTCTTTTGTATTTGTTTCTGTGTTTTTTTTTCTTCCAAAGATAATCTCTACAAAATAGTAGTTGAAAATATATAATTTATGTTGATAGACAAGCTTTTGATGTCCAGCTCTCATATTTATCACTTGTGTGGCCTTGAACAAGTATTCTCATTTGTAAAATTTAACACTGTTATCTCTGTTTTAGAGTGGTGATAAGAGTTAATTAGATTTTATTATGAATACTTAGCACAATACCTGGCATGGTATAAGAGTTCAATACATGTTGGTGGCTCTTATTTTACTTATTATTATAAAGAGCACAGACAAATATTTTGAGAAAAGTCTTAAAATTGATCAGAATGTAGCCTCCATTAACAGTCACAATTCTCTTTTTAGAACTTCTGTAATACTAATAATACCAATGAATATCTTAGTTTATTTGAGATCTTAGTAACTCAGTCATGTCCTGCTCTTTGTGACCTGTTGAACTGTAACCTATCAGGCTTCTCTGTCCAGAAGATTCTCCAGGCAAGAGTACTGGAGTGGGTTGCCATGCCCTTCTCCATTTTCTCCCAATTCCCCAGTAGTTTATCTGAAATTAAAGATAATGGCCAAAGAAAAGCATCCCATTTCACTTTCTCAAAGCCAACTAAAAAAAATAAAGAGGATGGAAAACAGAGGGGGAAACAACTGCAGGAAAATTTAAAAAGCACAGAGAAACCATAGACTATGACTCAGTGCAGTTCAGTTCAGTTGTTCAGCCGTGTTCTACTCTTTGCAACCCCATGGACTGCAGCACACCAGGCCTCCCTGTTCATCACCAACTCCTGGAGTTTACTAATGTCCAGTGAGTTGGTGGTGCCATCCAACCATCTCATTGTCTGTCGTCTCCTTCTCCTCCTGACTTCAATCTTTCCCAGCATCAGGGTCTTTTCAAATGAATCAGTTCTTTGCATTAGGTGGCCAAAGTATTGGAGTTTCAGCTTCAACATCAGTCCTTCCAGTGAATATTCAGGACTGATTTCCTTTAGGATGGACTGGATGGATCTCCTTGCAGTTCAAGGGACTCTCAAGAGTCTTCTCCAACACCACAGTTCAAAAGAATCAATTCTTCGGTGCTCAGCTTTCTTTACAGTCCAACTCTCACATCCATACATGACTACTGGAAAAACCATAGCTTTGACTAGACGGACCTTTGTTGGCAAAGTAATGTCTCTGCTTCTTAATATGATATCTTGGTTGGTCATAACTTTCCTTCCAAGGAGTAAGTGTCTTTTAATTTCATGGCTGCAATCACCATCTGCAATGATTTTGGAGCCCCAAAAAATAAAGTCTGACACTGTTTCTACTGTTTCCCCATCTATTTCCCATGAAGCGATGGGACCGGATGCCATGATTTTCGTTTTCTGAATGTTGAGCCTTAAGCCAACTTTTTCACTCTCTTTTTTCACTTTCATCAAGAGGCTCTTTAGTTCTTCTTCACTTTCTGCCATAAGGATGGTGTCATCTGCATATCTGACGTTATTGATATTTCTCCCAGCAATCTTGATTCCAGCTTGTGCTTCTTCCAGCCCAGCATTTTTCATGATGCACTCTGCATGTAAGTTAAATAAGCAGGGTGACAATATATAGCCTTGACATACTCCTTTTCCTATTTGGAACCAGTCTGTTGTTCCATGTCCAGTTCTAACTGTTGCTTCCTGACCTGCATATAAGTTTCTCAAGAGGCAGATCAGGTGATCTGGTATTCCCATCTCTTGAAGAATTTTCCACAGTTTGTTGTGATCCACACAGTAGATCTTAGACTATGACTGCTGCTGCTGCTGCTAAGTCACTTGAGTCATGTCCGACTCTGTGTGACCCCATAGATGGCAGCCCACCAGGCTGCCCCATCCCTGGGATTCTCCAGGCAAGAACACTGGAGTGGGTTTCCATTCCCTTCTCCAATGCATGAAAGTGAAAAGTGAAGGTGAAGTTGCTCAGTCGTGTCTGACCCTCAGCAACCTCATGGACTGCAGCCTTCCAGACTCCTCCGTTCATGGGATTTTCCAGGCAAGAGTACTGGAGTGGGGTGCCATTGCCTTCTCTGAGATTATGACTAAGAGATATCAAATCCAATGGAATTAATAGCAAATTTAAAAGGTTTCTGAAAGGATGTTGACAGCTACTGACCTTTCATATGCAGTCTCCCTATAATTAGCCAGGCCTGAAGAGCTCAAACCATGACCATACTTGCAGTAAGAATTAAGAGACTGAACAAGTACAAGCTTCATCATAGCCCTTTTCATACTAGAGAAACAGAAAGAAAAGGCAGAATGAAGAATCAAGGAAACACCATGGTAGCCTCAGCAGAAGCAGATTGCAAGTATAGAAGGAGAGGCTATGGGTGGCCGCCAACGGACTACTAGGCACTTAAATAAAGGCTATTATGTATTGAATTCATATCTTGAAGTTCTAATTCCCAATCTGACTACATTTGAAGATAGAACCTTTAGTGAGGTAATTAAAGTTAAATGAAATTATAAGGGTGGGATCCTAAGACTGTTGTCCTTATAAAAAGAGGGACACAAAGGATGTTCATGCACAAACAGTAGGCATATAGTGAGAAGATAGGTATCTGCAAATCCCAAGAGAAAGGTATTGGTAGAAATCAAACCTGCTTACACTTTGATGGATTTCTATTCCCCAGAGTTGTGAGAAATGGATTTCTGTTAAGTCACCCAATCTATGATATTCTGTTACATTCTCAATAACCAAATTTGGAACAATTGGAGTAAAAAAATAATGACAATGTTTAATTAAAATCTGTAGAATAAAATAAATATCCATAAGTCTTATTAATATAAATAAGTAATTGAGTAAATAAATGAAGTAGAAACTCTTTTTTACAAAGAGTTTCAATTAATAAATGTAGAAGTACTGAGGGGAATGTAGAATTATCGTTAGGTAAACACCACAGTTATAATTGAATCAAGCAAAATCCACCCATGGATAAAGAAGGCCATGGATGAAAGTTTGAGAAGAAATGGAATATTTGCATAACCTCAAATATCTCTCCCAAGATATTTATCAGTTTCCAAGGGAACATAGTAAACCTAGAACATAGTAAACATTGGAAAAACCTAGCAAACACCACATAAGCCGTGTGACTGAAGTTTATAGCACTAGCTATAATGCATACATTATAAAAATAATTTTCCCCTTGGTATACTGCAGTGAAAGGATACATCACTTCTGCAGTTTTCTTGCCAAAATATAAAACCTCACTCTAATCATGAGAAAACATCAGAATTACAAAATAACTAACCATGAGATGAAAAGTACCAAGTCACAATAGAAGTGGAAAGACTCAGGAACTGTCACAGCTTAGAGAAGATGAAGGATGCAGCAACTACATGTAACTTGGGATCCTAACTGGATTATGAAAGTGAAAAGGAGTATAACGGGGAAACTAATATTTGAATGAGTCTTTAGTTCAGCTGATAAGAGCTTGCTAATGTTAATTTCCTGGTTTGATCATTGAACTATGGTTTAACATCATGGGAATCTGAAATGCACTGACATCCTCAAGGATGGTGTTGGTTTGATCACTAAGTCATGTCCGAGTCTTTTGAGACACCATGGACTGTAGCCTGCCAGGCTCCTCTGTCCATGGGATTCTCAAGGCATGAATACTGGAGTGGATTGCCATTTCCTTCTCTAGGGAGTCTTCCTGACCCAGGGATCAAACCTAAGTCTCCTGCATTGCAGGCAGATTCTTTACCAATTGAGCCACCAGAAATCTAAGTGGAGGGTGTGTATGAATTCTTTGTATTAGATTTGCAACTTTTCTGTAAGTTTAAAGTTATTTCAAAATAAAAAGGTTTTATTATAGAACAATAGGTAGATGTATTTCTAGACATTTATCTTTGAAGTTCAATAAAATAACACAGTCACTTCCTTAACAACTAATCTCTCACAATTCTACTGTAAAGACATGCTATTATTCTCAAAATAAAATCATACATAGATATATATTATATATTCACTTGCTAGGTTTAAAGGTACTAACCAAAAGCAATGTTAAAAATACCATCTTGTTTTTCTAAAACTGAAAGAAGTTACCATACTTATCTCATGCTTTTTCCTATCAAAGAGAAGATTTACTATGAAACTTGAAAAAAAGTAACTATTTTATGTTACTTTAGAACAAAGAAATAATTAGCTATCTTTTAAAAGAGCAAAATTCTTGCCCAGAAATAAAAGAAAAATTGCCCCAATAAACCCTTTATTGAAAATGTATCCTATACAGCCTCATAAATGCATGTAAACTTATACCAATCAGGATTTTTCCAATGGGATACTCTGAACCTAATGAAAGAATGAAGTAGATCTGTACATTTTAAAATCAAAATCCATTGTAAAATAAAAAACAAGTCACAGTAGTGAGTATTTTACATTGCAATCTGTACTTTAAAACCTCTATAACTTATATCTGAATCTTATAAAATATCTATAACTTATAAGTTAATCTTCATAACTTATATAAGATATATATATATATATATATATATATATATATATAGTTTTTTGGGGGGGTGACAGTTTTCTCAAAGAATGCCCAAGAAAATTTCGATAGTGGATGTTTCTAGAGAGTAGAGCTAGGGGATGGAGTCATTTTTTATATACTGCATTGCAGGAGACCCAGGTTTAATCCCTGGATGCAGAAAGTGCCTTGGAGAGGTAAATGGCAACCCACTCCAGTATTCTTGCCTGGAAAATCCCATGAACAGAAGAGACTGTCAAGCTACAGTCCATGGGGTTGCAAAGAGTCAGACACAACTGAGCATACATTAATTGAAAAGGTCTTTGCTGTTTCACAATAGGAATGTAAAAAAAATGATTTTGGTAACCAGAAATAAAGTTGAACAGTGTGTATCATGGGATATAAATGTATCATGGAATATAATATAATGTGGTCACCATGACTTAATTTGATTAGTTTGGGATCCTAGCTTAAAACAAAATGTGTTGGAATCAAACTTCAGTGAAGCTTAGAAGAAAGCTGAAATCTGGTTGGCAGATAGTAGTCACTCATTCACCTATTCAATAAATACTTATTGAGTACCTACTGTATTACAAGCTTTTCTACAAGAGGAAACACTGCAAAACACAAGTACCTGTTGTCATGTAGATTACACTCTAGTGGAGGGAGGATGTTTTCATAGGAAAGAAACATAAAATTATTTTATATAATGTTAAGCACTCTGAAGAAAATAAAACAAGGTTCTAGGTTAAACAGTATGGTCAGGAAAGACCTCTTGAATTGAGTGACTTTTGAATTGAGATATGAAAATATGGAGGAGTATTCCCAGGAAAGTAATCAGCTAGTGATAATGGCCCTACAAACGAGTTAAAGGGATCTAACTTGATGAAGGAATCAGAAGGCCACTGTGACTAGAATTTAGGTAGAGGAAAGCTGGGTAAAAAAGAGAAAAAAAATAAAATGCCTTTATCCAATTGACGTCTGTGACTTGATTTTAGTTATATTTGAATAAAAATATTTATTGTATTTATTCTTATCTATGGAGAAGGCAATGGCACCCCACTCCAGTACTCTTGCCTGGAAAATCCCATGGATGGAGGAGCCTGGCGGGCTGCAGTCCATGGGGTCGCTAAGATTTGGACACGACTGAGCGACTTCACTTTCACTTTTCACTTTCATGCATTGGAGAAGGAAAGGGCAACCCACTCCAGTGTTCTTGCCTGGAGAATCCCAGGAACGGGGGCACCTGGTGGGCTGCCGTCTATGGGGTCACACAGAGTCGGACATGACTGAAGCAACTTAGCAGCAGCAGCATGAATCGTTATGGGCTTTCCTGATGATCCAGCAGGTAAAGAATCTGCCTTCAGTGAAGGAGACACAGGAGATGCGAGTGCAATGTCTGGGTCAGGAACATCCCTCGAAGGAGGAAATGGCAACACACTCCAGTATTCTTGCCTGGAAAATCCCCTGGACCAAGGAGCCTGGTGGGCTACAGTCCAAAGGGTAGCAAAGAGTCAGACACAACTGAGCACAATACCATTCATTCATTCATTCATTCATTCATGTTTGTTCTCCTTTAAAAGTATAAAGCTGAAGTTACTGTGGATATTCTTAATATGCTTTGGGGAATTCACCTGTTAGTCACTGAGAAAGATGGTTTTGCATAATTGCAGTACATCTCTATTCAGGTATGAAGAAAGCTATATATATGAGTGGAAAGTCATTAAAACAACCCATTAGAGGATCTGGGAAACTGATGGAACTGGGAGATCCATTGGCAAGATGAACTGCCAACAGAGTAGGGTAGGTTCTGCTTGGACTACAGTTCTCTTCTTGAAGGAGTGTTTTCTTATAAGTTGAAATTTATGAGATGTATGTGTCAACAAGGCTCTGGCTGCATCCCTCTAAAAGCTGAATACTTGAAAGATAGCCTAGGAATAGTATCAATGTGAATGTAGCGTTTGCCAACTTAAATCTCACCATTGAATAAACAGATGGAGAGAAAAATTATTGAACGGTATAAATGTCACCTTCACTTTTTAGATACAAGCAAAGAAATGTGTGCCTGCTTGCTTAGAAGATTTTTGCTGGACAGATGTATGCTCAGATCCAGCCTATTTATTAGAGAACAGTCTCAGCTCTCATTTTCAATTTTAATCACTGTGTCAATTTTAAAAGGGCAGTTCTCATTATATAAACATTTGGAAGTTATAAAGCTGAAAGGTCAGGGTGTAGACAAGGCAAAGATAACATGCCACCAGCTGGCATACACTTCCATGTGCAAAACTTTTCTCCCAGTAAGCTCAACCCTCAGATATGAATGTCCTAGAACATAGGAATCATTGCCTACCAGTTTCTATTTCTCCAGCAACATGATTTTACTTGTATATGGAGAATTACATGTATCTCTCTATCCAAGGATTATGGAAAATGGAATTCTGCAATTAAACTTCATAACAATTTCACAGTTTGATTCAGTCAAACATCTTTATGTAGAATAATAATCATAATTGTCACTGTTTCAGTCATTTTGGTCTCTCAGTCATGTCCAACTCTTTGCGACCACATGGACTGGAGCATGCCAGGCTTCCCTGTCCATCACCAACTCCCAGAGCTTTCTCAAACTCATGTCTATTGAGTTGGTGATGCCATCCAACTGTCTAATCCTCTGTCATCCCCTTCTCCTCCTGCCTTCAATCTTTCCCAGTATCAGGATATTTTCCAATGAGTCAGTTCTTCGCATCAGGTGGCCAAAACATTGGAGCTTCTGCTTCAGCATCAGTCCTTCCAATAAATAGTCAGGACTTATTTCCTTTAGGATGGACTGGTTGGATCTCTTTGCAATCCAAGGGACTCTCAAGAGTCTTATCCAACACCACAGTTAAAAAGCATCAATTCTTCGGTGCTCAGCTTTCTTTATAGTCCAACTCTCACATCTATATATAACTACTGGAAAAAACAACTTTGACAACGGACATTTGTCAGTAGTTTATTTAGCAACAATTACATAACAATCGTTCTGTCTGTGTTATCTCATTTAATTCCTGCCACATCTCTGTGAGGTGGGTATTTTCATCATCAACATACAGAAATAGAAATTAAAATTTACAGAGATTAACCAATTTTCTCAGCTATTGTACAACATGTGTGTGGTAGATCTAATACTTTAGCCCAGGCTTTTGCAACTTCAACTCGATGACATTAGCCTCTGTACTACTTCATCCCCTTTAATAAGTACCACTTAGCTGAGGGTTTTATTCAAGATGCAGTAACATTTGTATTATAGGACTCAAGAAATCCTAAAATACCCAAAGCACAAAGGAAGCATCACAAATCTTTGACATCTCATTTACCTAAAAGGTATAATGTAACCTGAGAACTTCAAAATGTACTGGCTGGACCCTTAAATATAGCAGAATGAAGTTTATTTTTTTTTCTAATTTCTTTTTTTAATTCATGAAAAATAATAAATATTTAAAACACATAAAATCTGAAAATAAAAGCACACTTGCAAATTTCTATAATATCTGGACCAAAATGCAGAAGAAAAATGAGATTTGATCAATTTTTTAATAATTTTCTTAAAGTTAAGCAGCATTATGGCAAGTGACCTATACAAATATCTCTTGTTGATAGACACAAGAACCATGGGTGTATGTGTATTACATGATGAAATGGATGAGACCCTGTTACAGCCCTTGTGTGAGAGCAAGGAATGTAAAGGGAAGTGAAACTAGAGGAGCAAATGTGTTGATTAAGTATTTGTATGAACATCATGCTTGCCTGGGGAGCCACTAGTGCGTAAAACAGGATCAAGGAGAAAAAGCATAAAGTGGTTGTCTGGTAGCAACACAGAGAGCTATGACCTAAAGACTTCCTCAACAACCCTCTTAAACACTAACAACAACAATAACAGTGACAAGAAAGTTGTCCCTAGGGCAAGGAAATAGCAAATTATTGAGTACATTTGCAATAGTAATTCTATGAAGAAGCTGACTGGTTTATTTCACTACCTCCATTTATCCCCACATGATTCTTTAACAAACAATTAGCTTCATTCAAAATAATAAGAAGAAAAGCTATTAAGTTTAATTAGGTCCCATTTGTTTATTTTTGCTTATGTTTCCTTTGCCTCAGAGACAGATCCAAGGAAATATTGGTATGATTTATATCAGAGTATTCTGCATAGCAAAGGAAACTATCATCAAAATGATGATGTCTAACTTACTGAAGGGAAAACATATTTGCACATCATGTCAACATTTGATATTAAAATTAAACATTAAATATTATATTTAATATTCATATGGGGGTAATATTAAAATATATGTGGTTTCTAAAACGCAATATAAAAAATAGTAACCTTATTTAAAAATGAGAAGACCTGAACAATCTTCCAAAGAAGACATACAGATGGCCAATAGGCACATGAAAAGATGCTCAACATTGCTAATCATCAGAGAAATGCAAATCAAATCCACAGTGAGATATCACCTCACACCAGTCAGAATGGCTATCATCAAAAAGTCTACAAATAACAAATGTTTACACGGATGTGGAGAAAAGGGAACTCTGGTACACTGTTGGTAGGAATGTAAATTGATGCAATCACTGTGGAACAGAATGGAGGCTCTTCATAAAACTAAAATTAGAACTACACTGTGATCCAGCAATTCCACACCTAGGTATATGTCTGGAGAAAATGAAAACACTAATTCAAAAGATAAATGCACCCCAATTTTCACAGCAGCATTATTTACAACAGCCAAGATATGAAACCAACTTGAGTCCACCAACAGATGAATGGATAAAAATCTTGTGGGTATGTTTGTGTATATATATATATATAATATGTAATAATGTAATAATAATATGTAATATTGTAATATGTAATGTAATGTAATATGTAATAATATGTAATAATATATATATATATATAATATATAATATATGTAATATAATATATATATATATATGTAATGCATACATACACACACAATAGAATACTTCTCAGCCAAAAAAAGAAGGAAATTTTGCCAATTGCACCAACATTGATGGACCTGGGGGGTATTATGCCTAGTGAAATGTCAGAGAAAGGCAAATACTCTATATTATTAGGTATATGTGGAATCTAAAAAAATAAAACAACTGAATGACTATAACAAAACAGAAACTGCCTTACAGATATAGAGAACAGACTAACAATTACAAGTAGGGAAAGGGAAGGCAGGAAGGGCATCATAAAGGCAGAAAAAGTATTTGAATAATAGACATCTAGAAATAGATACAGTAAAACATGTAGAAGACCTTCACACCAAAAAAGGAGTAAGAGGAATTAAAGAAGATTTAATATATGCGAGGCTATTCCATGATGAAGGTGTGGAAGATTCAGTATTGTAAAAATATCTATTTGATCCATCAGATCAGATCAGATCAGTCACTCAGTCGTGTCCTACTCTTTGCTACCCCATGAATCGCAGCACGCTAGGCCTCCCTGTCCATCACCAACTCCCGGGGTTCACTCAGACTCACGTCCATCAAGTCAGTGATGCCATCCAGCCATCTCATCCTCTGTCATCCCCTTCTCCTCTTGCCCCTAATCCCTCCCAGCATCAGAGTCTTTTCCAATGAGTCAACTCTTCGCATGAGGTGGCCAAAGTACTGGAGTTTCAGCTTTAGCATAATTCCTTCCAAAGAAATCCCAGGGCTGATCTCCTTTAGAACGGACTGGTTGGTTCTCCTTGCAGTCCAAGGGACTCTCAAGAGTCTTCTCCAACACCACAGTTCAAAAGCATCAATTCAATTTTTTAACTCAAAAAAAAAAAAAAAAAAAGCATCAATTCTTCGGCGCTCAGCCTTCTTCACAGTCCAACTTTCACATCCATACATGACCACAGGAAAAACGATAGCCTTGACTAGACAGACCTTTATTGGCAAAGTAATGTCTCTGCTTTTGAATATGCTATCTAGGTTGGTCATAACTTTCCTTCCAAGGAGTAAGCCTCTTTTAATTTCATGGCTGCAGTCACCATCTGCAGTGATTTTGGAGCCCAGAAAAATAGTCTGACACTGTTTCCACTGTTTCCCCATCTATTTCCCATGAAGTGGTGGGACCAGATGCCATGATCTTCGTTTTCTGAATGTTGAGCTTAAGCCAACTTTTTCACTCTCCACTTTCACCTTCATCAAAAGGCTTTTTAGTTCCTCTTCACTTTCTGCCATAAGGGTGGTGTCATCTGCATATCTGAGGTTATTGATATTTCTCCCGGCAATTTTGATTCCAGCTTGTGTTTCTTCCAGTCCAGCGTTTCTCATGATGTACTCTGCATATAAGTTAAATAAACAGGGTGACAATATACAGCCTTGACGACTCCTTTTCCTATTTGGAACCAGTCTGTTGTTCCATGTCCAGTTCTAACTGTTGCTTCCTGATCTGCATACAAATTTCTCAAGGGGCAGATCAGGTGGTCTGGTATTCCCATCTCTTTCAGAATTTTCCACAGTTTATTGTGATCCACACAGTCAAAGGCTTTGGCATAGTCAATAAAGCAGAAATAGATGTTTTTCTGGAACTCTCTTGCTTTTTCCATGATCCAGCAGATTTTGGCAATTTTATCTCTGGTTCCTCTGCCTTTTCTAAAACCAGCTTGAACATCAGGAAGTTCATGGTTCACATATTGCTGAAGCCTGGCTTGGAGAATTTTGAGCATTACTTTACTAGTGTGTGAGATGAGTACAATTGTGCGGTAGTTTGATCCATAGATTTAATTTCTTGAACTGAGTGAAAATTGACAAGATGGTGATAAAATAGTTAAGGAAATTTAAAGGCCCAAGAATAGCCAAAGCATTCTTGAAGAAGAACAAAGCTGAAAGTTGCAGTGCTATATATCAAGATACAGTACAAAGCTCTAATAATTAGGAAAATATGATAATAAGACAAGGAAGAGGAAACAGATCAATGAAACAGAATTGAAAGTAGAGAAAGCATCATTTCATTTTATGATCTGGATGTCTATTTAATGCATTGCTGAAAAGATGCTTTTTCAATAAATGCGCTAGAAAATTGAATGTTTTTATTAAAAAGTGAATAATGACCACAACATCATTTATACACAAAAAATATAGTCAAAAGCTAACTGTTGAAACAATGCAGATGACTTTGGAAAACATCTTCATGACATTATTTCCTAGGGCAGGCAAATAAACACAAAAAGTATTAACCATGAAGAAAAAGTAATAAATTAGACTATATCATAATTAAAAACTTCTTTCCATGAAAAGACACCATTGAAAGAGTAAAAACAGTAGAATATATTTGAAATATATATATATTAAACAAATAATTACTATCCAGAATATATAAAGAACATCAAAAAATCAATATGAAAAATGTGTACAATGGAATACAGTAGAAGGGGAAATATGCAAAATACTTGGAGACACTTTACAAAAGAGAACATCCAAGTGGCCAATAAACATACAAACTGCATTCAATTCTCAATAACATTCAAGTTATAAATATAATGTAATTAACTTTACATCCACTAGGATGGCTAAAATATGAAAGACTTTTTTATGGAGCAGTTGGAGCTACCATTGCTGATGAGACTGTAAATTTATATAAGAACATTGGAAATTTGTTTGATGAAATTGACTAAAACTGAGCATACGTGCACCATATGACCTAGTAATCGCAGTCCTAGGTATCAGTTCAGGTCAGTCGCTCAGTCGTGTCCGACTCTTTGCAACCCCATGAATCGCAGCACACCAGGCCTCCCTGTCCATCATCAACTCCCGGAGATCACTCAGACTCACGTCCATCGAGTCAGTGATGCCATCCAGCCATCTCATCCTCTGTCGTCCCCTTCTCCTCCTTTCCCCAATCCCTCCCAGCATCAGAGTCTTTTCCAATGAGTTAACTCTTCGCATGAGGTAGCCAAAGTCCTGGAGTTTCAGCTTTAGTGTCATTCCTTCCAAAGAAATCCCAGGACTGATCTCCTTCAGAATGGACTGGTTGGATCTCCTTACAGTCTAAGGGACTCTCAAGAGTCTTCTCCAACACCACAGTTCAAAAGCATCAATTCTTTGGCGCTCAGCTTTCTTCACAGTCCAACTCTCACATCCATACATGACCACAGGAAAAACAATAGCCTTGACTAGACGGACCTTTGTTGGCAAAGTAATGTCTCTGCTTTTCAATATGCTATCTAGGTTGGTCATAACTTTCCTTCCGAGGAGTAAGCCTCTTTTAATTTCATGGCTGCAGTCACCATTTGCAGTGATTTTGGAGCCCAAAAAATAAAGTCCTAGGTATAAACCCAAGCAAAAGGTATGAATCTAGTGTTTGCCAAAAGACACATGCAACCATGTTTGTGACATCTCTCTATATAATAACCCCATCAACTAATGTCCATCTATTGTAGGATGGGTAGATAAATCATGGTGCATTTATACAATGGAAAACTAAATAAGAATGAACAATCCATAGCCTTAAGAATGAGAAAGATGAATCCCACAAACAAAATACTGAACAAAATAAGCCAGTTACAAACGACTATCTAGTGTATGATTCAACTTATACTCAATTCAATCCAGGGAACTACCTAAGGTTTAAAAGTGAGGGTAGTGGTTATGCTTGACACCATGGAGGAGAGGATGGAAGGGGACAGATGTCATTCTGAGTCCTCTAAGAAGCAGGTGCTGAGACAGATTAAGACAGCAATAAATTTCTTAACAAGTAACAGTTGAAAAATACAAGTGGGTGAAAGCCTTATTGAGAAATGACTGTCTCTATACACTGTGCTGCTCTGACATCTGTGCAAGAAAACAAAATGGAGCAAAAAAATCCTTGAAGTATAACACAGGCTAGAGAAAGTCTCAGCCAATCCAATGGGAAGTTCCACAAAATGATTGTCAAATACAGGAGTTCTATCATTACACTGGGGCTTCCCTGATGGCTCAGACAGTAAAGAATCTGCCTGCAGTGCAAGAGACACAGGTTTGACCCCTGGGTCAGGAAGATTCCCTGGAAAAAGAAATGGCTACCCACACCAGTATTCTTGCCTGGAAAATTCCAGGGACAGAGGAGCCTGGAGGGTTACAGTCCATGGGATAGCAAAAGAGTTGGGCATGACTGAGCAACTAACACTTTCACTTTCATCAATACATTGGCTAGAAGTGGTCAGGCTGTAACAACCCCCTGGACTTGTTTACTAGCCGAGGTTGCCCTAGAAGACCTGAGCCTCAGTGGCCACATGAAAGAGCTGCAGCTCAGGGCAGTCAGCTTGTTGACACTGCAGGCGGCTGAAAAGCAAGTCTTTTCTCGAGGACAGACATTGGCCACACCTCCACGGCTGCCAGGGCAGAAGAGTAGCTTCTGAGCTGCTAAAAATGTCTCTTTTCTTTACTCCAATTCAGTTTATTCCTCAAATGAGGTCACTTTGTGAAAATGGTTTGAGCTGTGCACTCATGATTTGTGTATTTTCTTAGCATATTGTGCTTTAATAAAAGAATTTACCTAAAAAAATCACTCTAATCTTTTAATGTTTGTCATAATATTTTATTTTTGCTTGGGCTAGTTCTGGCTTATGGCCTGTGGTTTTGTTCAGCCCCAGATCTAAGAATGGTTTTTAAATATATAAAAGGTTGTAAAACATGCCCTCCTTCCCCTATAAACACACACAAGGATATGTGTGAGAGAACACGTGTGGCTCACAGACTAAAATACTTACTAACTGGTCTTCTACATAAGAAGTTTTCCCATTTCTGCTTCAGAGAGTTCTTCTAGAACTAACATATCATGGGATTAGTAAGTCAATTATCTAAAGTTCAGCATGCCTTTAATTTCTTTTCTCCCAAGTAAAATTTTATTTTATTTATTTTAAAATGGTATTATAGTGTATTAATCTTTGTTCTACCTTTTATCTGCAAATAAATACTCTATGTCTAGAAGAAAGCTGATTTTTAAAAAAACAGTAAGTTTCTGTATATTGGGATTATAAGTAACTTGGAAAAAAAACTCCTTAGGACTTTTTTTTAGTTACATGATTTATATGAAATATGACCATCCCATGCCACAGTTTTAGAAATCAGAATGATATCACATAGTCACACAACCCCCCACCACCCCACCCCACGCACACACAATGTTTAATGTAATAAGATACGGAGCTTACTGGGTGATCTTTTTAAATGCTGCTTTTCTTAGTCCTGGATATCCACAGAAAACATAGCAACATGTGATGAAATGGCATAATGTGATTTATAAGAGAATAGTTCATCACATGCTGGACTTGGTGTGCTGTTTTCTCAGCAAGAATCACATGAACTCTGCAAGTTGCCACAAACCACAAATGCATCTTCAACTTTAAAAAGATATTAAAGCTCACCTGACACATGCGATTCTTTCTTGCCAAATATCTTTCGACCCAAACTGCGTTCACAGAGGCTCTTTACCTTCCTCATAAAAACACCCAGAAATATCAAATGCGTGGTAGAGTCACAAGTAAGGGACCTTCCCTAGGACTTTTTTGTGCCCTCTCATCTATGGAGAATTTACCATGAACTTGACAGAACTCTAATTCTCACTTCTTCCAAACCTCTTGCATAAGGGCACATTAGAAATATATATATATATATATATATATTAGCCACATAATCAAAAATCTTCATGTTAAAACATTTTCTGTTTGTCCTTGAGAAAATTAGGCATTACTATCAAGTCTTCATTCCTTTTTTGTAACATGAAATGAAAAGGTTTAGACGATTTGCCTTCATTTTCTATTGCTGTAAAGCCAACACTACAAACATATGGACTTAAACACAGCATTACTTTGCCAACAAAGGTCCGTCTAGTCAAGGCTATGGTTTTTCCGGTGGTCATGTATGGATGTGAGAGTTGGACTGTGAAGAAGGCTGAGTGCCGAAGAATTGATGCTTTTGAACTGTGGTGTTGGAGAAGACTCTTGAGAGTCCCTTGGACTGCAAGGAGATCCAACCAGTCCATTCTAAAGGAGATCAGTCCTGGGTGTTCTTTGGAAGGAATGATGCTAAAGCTGAAACTCCAGTACTTTGGCCACCTCATGCGAAGAGTTGACTCATTGGAAAAGACTCTGATGCTGGGAGGGATTGGGGGCAGGAGGAGAAGGGGACGACAGAGGATGAGATGGCTGGATGGCATCACTGACTCGATGGACGTGAATCTGAGTGAACTCCAGGAGTTGGTGATGGACAGGGAGGCCCTGGCGTGCTGCAATTCATGGGGTCGCAAAAAGTCGGACACAACTGAGTGACTCAACTGAACTGAAACACAACACAAATACTCTCACTTTCTGTGGATTGCACATGATTGGGTTCTCTGTTCAGTGCTTCACCAGATAAAACCCAGGTTTCAGCTACATTTATAATTTTCATCTGGGGTTTAGGCTCCAGCCGTAAAGAATCTGCCTGCAATGCAGGAGATGTAGAAAATGAGAGTTCCATCCCTGGGTCGAGAAGATCCCCTGAAGGAGGAACTGGCAACCCACTCCAGTAATCTTGCCTGGAAAATCCCATGAGCAGAGAAGGCTGGTGGGCTACAGTCCATGGGGTCACAAAGAGTCAGACAGGACCGAGTGACTAAACACGAGCGTGCAGAAAGCTCACGAGCTGTTGGCAGAATGTATGTCCTTGCTCTTGCTGTACTGAGTCTTTTGTTTTCCTATTACTGTAGGTGTAGGACCACCCTTTTTTTTTAATTGGAATATAATTGCTCTATAATGTTGTATTAGTGTCTGCTGTACCATGAAGTGAATAGCTATATATATATACATGTACCACCCCCTCTCCACCGGCTTTGACCTCCATTTCTCCCATCCCACCCATCTAAGTCAACACAGAGCACTGAGCTGAGCTCCCTGTACTGGAAGCTGCTCTCTACTAGCTATCTATTTCACATGTGGTAGTGTATTTATATCAAACCTAATCTCCCAATTCATCCTGCCTTCCACTTCCCCTGCCCCATGTTCGCACATCCATTTTCTACCTCTGTATCTCTATTCCTGCCCTGCAATTAGGTTCATCTGTACCATTTTTGTCGATTCCACATATGTGTATTGATATACAACATTTGCTTTATTGTTTCTGACTTACTTCACTCTGGATGATAGACTCTAAGCCCATCCACATCTCTACAAATGACCCACTTTCATTTCTTTTCATGGCTAATATTCCATTATATATATATATGTCCCACATCTTCTTTATCCTCTCATCTATCAGTGGACAACCATTCAATATCTAGAAGCTGCCACATTCCCTGACATCTGGTCATCTGCAAAGCCAGCAATGGAAAAATCTTCCTCACATCAAATCTTTCTCTTGCTCTAAACTTCTGAATTCCTCTTTGCTCCATCTATGCACCCATACTGTTTAAGGGGTTTGTCTGATTAGGTCTGGCCCACCAGGATAATCTCACTTTCTTAAAGTCAACGGTGCTACATAACACAATCTAATTATATACATAAAATCTACAAGATTCACAGTTCCAGTGATAATATACAAAAATGTACACTGGGGTGGAGATCTCAGAAGCCATTTTAGAATTCTGTCTACTAGGGTTGCTTTAGGGATTCCCTGGTGGCTCAGACGGTAAAGCGTCTACCCACAATGTGGAAGACCCGGGTTCGATCCCTGGCTTGGAAAGATCCCCTGGAGAAGGAAATGGCAACCCACTCCAGTATTCTTGCCTAGAAAATCCCATGGATGGAGGATGGAGGATGCCTACAGTCCATGGGGTGGCAAAGAGTTGGATACAACTGAGCAACTTCATGGAGGTTTCATGGAGGGTTGCTTTAAGGGTTAAATAAGATAACATGGCGGAGAAGGCGATGGCACCCCACTCCAGTACTTTTGCCTGGAAAATCCCATGGACAGAGGAGCCTGGTAGGCTGCAGTCCATGGGTCGCTAAGAGTCGGACACGACTGAAGCAACTTAGCAGTAGAAACAAGATAACATGGAAAAACACTTATCTGAATATCCAGCCCTTAATAGAGGTCTAACAAACTGATTTATCCTGATTATGATACTGTGGAGAAGGAAAGAAAATGAACTACTAACTAGTCAGATGAACCACAGGAAATCACCACTTCTATAGATCAATAATAATATATCAGCAATTTCATATTGTCCTATTTACCATATCTACTCAATAGCACATTTCACAAAACATTGAATAAACACCTCTAGGTGATTTTTAGTCCATAATTTATTCATTCTCTTCTTTCATTCATTCATCCGTAGCAATGTAGAGCTTACAGAAAAGAACAAGGTAACCATCCCTAAACCTTTTAAAACCTTAGGATCTAGTGGATTTGAGTCCTTATAGATTTTAACAGTGCAGTTGATATTAAACAAAGCTGCTTCTGACAGAGCTAAAAGAAGCAACACATATAGCAATTTCATGCGTCTAACCTCACATTGTTTATAATCCCATGACAAAAACAAATGGAAACGATAAATTTAGAAGAAGCTCTGTACTATACAGGCTCTGTGACAAATGGAGTTTATAGTCTTGGCAAGCAGCCCCCAAGGTTTTCCAGCGTTAGCTGGCATCTTAGTTTGGAAATACCTTTCTTAGTTTCTCAGCAACAGTTAAGATATGACAAACAATCCCAGTGTCTCCTTTTTTGGCTTCAAATAAAATAGCATAAGCATATTTAAACATCTATCTTCTGGCTTCTAAAAATCCTCTTTCTCATGAGCACTTAATTCATAGCTCTGTACACCTTACAAGAGTCTCCCAAGGAGAGTTGTCCAAACTTTCCTGGAAACTTTAAAGCTTCTTTTGTAATATGATTCAGAATTCTGTTCTTTCCCAGTCTGTTTTCCATTATTTCATTGGTCAGGATGTGGGAAATATTTGCTGCAGATAAGACTCATCTTTTTACTTTGCCAATGGCAACTTGTTTGACTTATACTGTAATGTAAAGACAGCTCTCAAATTATTATTAACTTCATTGTGTTGATATCATTACAATAAAGTATATGATAGAAGATGTTTTAGACACAATCTCCTCTAATTCTCATCCTCATCATACTTTGAATTCTTTTTTATTGTTATAATTAACATACAATATGATATTAGTTTCAAATTTCACTTTGAATTCTTTTTGCAATATCCTCAAGCAGTTGCCATGCAACCTCTTCTTGAACACTGAGATAAAGAAATCACTAGCAAAGAAGTATTGCTCACACTTTTTATTCTTAACTTCCAAGCTGGAAAAAAAAAAAAAATAGTGTATTACAGGTTTCATTGCTGAACTTACAGTCTTTTGTGTTGGGATTGTGGATAAGCAAAAATAGACCTCCCTACCCTCCCCAGATACACGTAGATTAGATTATATCTCAAACTTAATTAGCCAAGGACACAAATAATTAACAGAAGCAAGATTGACCAAACAAGTCAGAAACAGATGTAATTTATCTTAATGTGACTTTTTCTGGGCCTCCAGTTTTCAAAAAGACAGAAGCTAACAACAGTTTGAGCAGGGCAGAACAGTGCCTGGTCTGAGAAAACAGTCTGATTTTTCTTACCACAAGCTTTCTTAAAAACTATTTATTTATTTATTTCCTTTCAGCTCTGCAAGTGGTTGTGCGTTTGTGGACCTTACTGTGCAATACTGTGTCTAGTACAGTAGTACATCATCTTTATTTCAAGCCTAGGAAGTCTAGAAGACAGCATAAAAGCAATGGTCATGTAGCTGGTATTACACTCTGTGATTGTCTTAAAAGCATATTACAAAACTCCAAATTTCTATGAGCATACCCTGACCATCCCCACACTGAAGTTTCTCTTTATTAACTATTTACAAATAAATCACTCACATCAGGCGAATTATCTGCATCACTTTTCTAATGGAAATCATCTTTAAGATTATGTGTTCAAAACAGTTCTTTCTTCTGTAGATTTGCTTATTTTCCCAACATTTCTTTTCATATTAATGACATCGTTATTATTCTGACCTCCCAAGTGGCTCCAACGGTAAAGAATCTGCCTGCAATGCAGGAGACCAGGGTTTGATCCTTGGATCGGGAAGCTCCCCGGAGATGGAAATGGCTACTCACTCCAGTATTTTTGCCTGGAGAATTCCGTGGACAGAAGAGCCTGGAGGGCTACAGTCCATAGGGTCGCACAGAGTCAGATACAACTTGAGCAGCTAACACTAACATCCAAGTTAAATTCATCAAACTGACTTCTTCTTAAATCCCAAATCAAAGTTGTCATTAAGTTGAGATATCTTGGCTAGCTATTTTCTGTCCACAACTGCTGACATAGTTTAAATTTATATTTTATCTTGCTGTCATAGCCTAGTATATTGAGTCTACTCCATCACAAAAAGCAAAAAACATCATTTTTTCCCCCATTCCACTTCCTTGGTCAAGAATCTGCAATGAATCATTCATTTTCCATAGTATCAGGAAGTATGACCAAAATATTATTTAACACTTTCTGCATGAAGGGTCAAAAGATCTGATCTGTTTCTTATTATGGAACATTTTTATGTTTAATGTCATCATGTTTGTTTCCTTTATAGCCTTTCCACAGCTTGAAATGACACATTTCTTTGTTTAATGATGTATTTATTATTTATTTAATTAAACTGTAAGCCTCGCAAAGGCAAGAGCCAGGCTTTTTTATTCACTGTGTATCTTGTGCCTACTCTAGGTTATTGTATGCTAAAGCTGAAGCTCCAATACTTTGTCTACCTGATGCGAAGAGCTGACTCTTTGGAAAAGACCCTGATATTGGGAAAGATTGAAGGAAGGAGAAGGGGACAACAGACGATGAGATGGTTGGATGGCATCACAGACTCAATAGACATGAGTTTGAGCAAGCTTCTGGAGATGGAGAAGGACAGAGAAACCTGGCGTGCTGCAGTACATGAGGTCGCAAAGAGCTGGACATGACTGAGCGATGGGACACTAGGCAAATATAATGAAATAATGCCATTAACAGGAACATGGCTGGACCTAGAGATTATCATAGTGAGTGCAGTAAGTCAGACAGAGAAGGAGAAATATCATATGACATCCCTTATATGTGAACTCTGAAAAGAAACAATACAAATGAACTTATTTACAAAACAGAAACAGACTCCCAGACTTAGAGATTGAATTTCTGGTTACCAGGGGGAAAGTTAGGGAGAAAGGTAGTTAGGGAGTTTGGGATTGACATGTATACTTCTATATTTAAAAGGGACAATCAACAAAGTCCGACTATATAGCACAGGGAACTCTGCTCAATGTTATGTGGAATCCTAGATGGAAGGGGAGTCTGGGGGAGAATGGATATATGTATATGTATGGCTGAGTGCCTTTGCTGTCCACCTGAATCTGTCACAACATTGTTAACTATCAGTTCAGTTCAGTCACTCAGTCATGTCTGACTCTTTGCGATCCCATGGACTCCAGCACACCAGGATTCCCTGTCCATCATCAACTCCTGGAGCCTGCTCAGACTCACGTCTTTCAAGTGGGTGATGCCATCCAACCATCTCATCCTCTGTCGTCCCCTTCTCCTCCCACCTTCAGCCTTTCCCAGCATTAAGGTCTTTTCCAATGGGTTAGTTCTTCACATCAGGGGGCCAAGTATTGGGGCTTCAGCTTCAGCATCAGTCCTTCCAGTGAATAGTCAGGACTGATTTCCTTTAGGATGGGCTGGTTGTATCTCCTTGCTGTCCAAGGGACTCTCAAGAGTCTTCTCCAACACCACAGTTCAAAAGCATCAATTCTTCGGTGCTCAGCTTTCTTTATTATCCAACTCTCACATCCATACATCACTACTGCAAAAACCATAGCTTTGACTAGATAGACCTTTACTGGCAAAGTAATGTCTCTGCTTTTTAATATGCTCTCTATTTAATACAATTGACTGTACTCCAATATAAACTAAAAAGTTTTTTAAAAGGCAAATAGAAGGTGCTCAATAAACACTTACTGATTTAATGGAGAAAGGAAGTAAGGACAAAAGGAAGGGAAAGAGGATGAAGGAATTATTCTCCTGGTCTCCTCACTTGAGCACACCACCTATTTCCTTCTCTACCCCCATTTCATATATATACTTCCAGATAATTCATTGCCTTTTTTTTTTTTACTACATCTCTTCCCTCTATAGCTCCCTACTTTTTCTGCACATCAAATCTTGTCACAGGACAAGTCACATCTCATCTCAGCTTCTCCTGATTCTATGTACCTTCCAACCAGAGACATGTCTCATATTTAATGAAAAGTTAAGTATCCATCTAATTTTAAGCACCTGGTTACATATTTTCTTACACTGCCATATAATCATTGAATATTTGGTATTGTTTCTGCAAATAGACTACCTTTCCAGTTGTTTGTCCTCTCCCTGTCTGCTATCAGAGTCTTTCACCACTCTTTCTCCTCTCTACTCTGCATTATGTTAATCTATATTTCCCAGACTCCCTACTCTCAGCTTCCCAGTAAGTTTAGCATTGAGAGAAACTCATGGAAGTTTAGGGGGAGGAGAAGCTGGGGTGTTTCTGTTTCCAGAGACTATTCTTACAGGTACTGTATTTTATCCATGGCTTGTCTCTTGCTAGGCAGCCACTGCTGTGGTTCTACCTTCTTCAGATGCCCTCATTTCTGGGTTCTAGTAATATCATCTCTCCCTTTGTTTTACTCTCCATTGGGAAAGTAAGGGCTTCCTGCTGTACCTAATTTCTGGGTTACTCCAATCAAAACCAGTTCAGCTGTTCTTCTATTCATGTATCAGAAATTCCTTTTATCGACTTTCTTGTGTTTGAAGGACTTCAAATAATTTCTTTTTTTCTGGCAGGACCCTGACCAATGTGCCTTCTTTAACTATTTTCTAGGATATGAAATTTTCCTATATCCTTCCATAGCGGGTCTTGTAAAGTTGCTTATGTATGTTCATTGTTTTTTTTTAATGAGCTTTACATGCTTTTATTAGAAACAGTCACCTGGAAAATATTCCACTGTTTTCTATAAACAAGATTCAAATAGTGTATTCCCCCAGTTCTTGAAGGAATGTCATTTAGCTTTCTTCTGGGGTAAATAAAGGTGAGATGATTTTGACTAGCTCACAAACATCAAGGAAAATAAGTGTGTTCTCTGTGTTTAACATTACACATAAAATAGGCTTTTCACTTTCCCTCATTTTGTGTACTGAGTCACATCCCGATCATCTATAGAAAAAGTGTTATTAATAGCTAAGACTCTAAAGGCAAGAATTAAACTGTGATTAAAGTTGCAGTGTGTGCTCTTAAGTTCAATTCAATCTATGTGTCAATTAATAAACAAGATCCATTTAAATTACTTTACCCCTTTCACTAGAAATGAAACAAAGCTATACTTCCTCAAACATCTTTTAAAGGAATCTTTTTTTTCATGCTTCATCCACTACTGATTGAATCACATGAGACTATTTCCGACTGTCTTCTACTTTTGTAAAAGGACAGTATAGTTCATGACTGAGTATAAAATAGAGGTGTAAAATCTCAGCATAAAGTAAAACAAGACTCTAAAAGATTGGAAAAAAAGAAAAACAAGCAAAAAACAAACAACCTAAAAAGCAAGATGAGGCTCTAAAAAGACTGGAAAGACTGGTGGAAAGATACTCACCCCACAGCTGCTCAGGACTAGAAGTGTAGTCTTAATTAAATCAGTGAAATGCTTAGTTTCCCTTCATGCTCCTTATTTTCAACATTCAGGAATGGGCTGGATTAAATGATCTGTTAAGACTCCAGCTGAAAAGATAGATTTAAACAAACAAAAAGCAGAACTGGTGACACCTCTCTTTTGATTCCAATACAAAAGCAGTCACACAGCCTTTGTGAATCAAGGAGTATTGACGTAGGAATACATAATAGGAGAGGCCAACAAAATATTTTTCATTTTTGAACCAGTCCTTTCACAGACAATGAGACACTGAATAAACTGAGAAGCAATCACACTTTGCTTGGCAATAGGTAAACAAAGTTAGAATATTCAAGATTGGAAAAATGCAAGGCTTAGTTAATGTTATTACATAATTTTAAAGCTATAAGAGATCTTGAAACACAGCCCAGAGGGCTTTTTTTAACCTTTCTAAGGAAATCATTCTATCATTGGGAAATCATTCCATCATTGGGAAATCATTGGAAAGTTATAGAATCTCTTTCCTGATTAAAACCACCAAACAAAAACTAAACATATACACTGAGAAAATTGTACATACAGTTTCTGGGTGTTCACAAACCTACTGAAATCTACCCCTGCAACTCCTGAGCAATTCATCCCCATCATTTAACAGGTTAAAGACTTGATACTCAAAGGATTTAAATAGATAATCCAAAGCCACCAGGGTATTTATGACAGAAAGTATACTAAAACACAATCTCTCACTTAACTACTCTATTTCAAACTGCCTCTTATTTGGCTAGGAAATGTTAACAATTAATATCATTAATGAAATAATAAAGAAGATTATTAATTAACTTTGTTGTTGTTCAGTTGCTAAGTGGTGCCCAACTCTTTGTGACCCCATGGACTGTAGCACACCAGGCTCCTCTGTCTTCCATTATCCACTGGAGTTTGCTCAAATTCATGTTCTTTGAGCCAATGAAGCCATCCAACTGTCTCATCCTCTGCTGCTCCCTTCTCCTTTTACCCTCAATTTTGCCCAGCATCAGAGTCTTTTCCAATGAGTCAGCTGTTCCTTTTAGGAGGCCAAAGTATTTGAGTTTCAGCTTCAGCATCAGCATTAACATCACTGATGTAAAAAATAAAAAGTATCATTCGGACCAAGTGGTAAAATGTCTAAAATATAAGATGGGGAAAAAAATCACTGATGGAAAACTTGAAGCAAATGTGAGAAAAGCTAGTAGAGAATGTAGTAGGTATTTTTTTCCCTAAAAATAGTATAGCTCAGAAAGCTTCCTATCCAAAGCACAGATCAGCAAACCAAAGGCAATGTCAAAATTAGTTCTCCTTTCTATGTAAATTGATCGAATATCCTGATGAAATTCCACCTCCATTCTTTAAGTTCTCTTTTCTTACATATAACTTCTCTTAACTCCCAGGGTTCAGCTCCCCTGGGAAATGCAGCAGAGGGACCCCTTGTTGATCCTTGGCTCCTGCCTCTTAATTTTCTTTCTCTTCTTTCCCTCCTGCATCACAAAAGAGTACAAGCAGGGGAACTACCTAGGATTCCAGGAGAGGGTAAAAAACAGCACATAAAATCAGTATCACATTTAGCAAAGAGGGGTTATGGGAAAGACCATGAATCATCATCCTTTACTGCTTCTGGATGTATTACTTTGTTTCTACGAATTTGAGTTAGCATTTGGAATTTTCCTAAGCCCAGCTAAGCTGTGTTCGCACTCACCTCCTTCGTGCTGTTAATGGCAAATATATTACATTTCTATATATCATAAGTTCAACAAGTGGCTCAGACAGTAAAGTATCTGTCTACAATGCGGGAGACCCGTGTTCAAGTCCTGGGTTGGGAAGATCGCCTGGAGAAGGAAATTGCAATCCACTCCAGTACTATTGCCTGGAAAATCCCATGGACAGAGGAGCCTTGTAGGTTACAGTCTATGGGGTCGCAAAGAGTTGGACACGACTGAGCAACTTCACTTTTGCGTTATACAATTGATTTTTAAATTAAAAGACAAGAAGAGGTAAGAAATACACTTTTATACTCTCTTTTACAATTATATTATGTAATTCCACAACTGCATAATTACCTTTATAGTGTTCTTTGTTTTCTTGTATGGATTTGAAAAAAAAAGATCATTTGCTTTTAGCCTGAAAAACTTTCTTTAGATTTCTCAAAGATAGGGCTGAGATTAATGCATTCTTTCACTTTTAGCTTATCTTTTAACATCTTTTTTCTACTTTTACTTTTGAATGATAACTTTGCTGCATTTAGGATTCTTGGTTGTTCTCTCCCTGATGTCTGACCTCCACTGTTTCTAATGAGAAATTGCCTGTTTATTTTAGTGGGGTTCCCTGTAAGTAATGAGTTATTTTCTTCTTGCTACTTTCAAGATTTTTCTCCTTGCCTTTGACTTTCACCATTTTTACTCTGACTTGTCTGTCTGTGGATCTCTTTGCATTTATCCTTTGAGTTTGCTGAACTTCATGGATGTGTAATGTTTTCCAATATATTTTGTGAATTTTCAACTGCTATTTCTTCACACTTTTTTTGCTCTTATCTCTCCTCTCCTTCTGGTATTCACTTTGTGTGCATTGATGTACTTAGTACTGTCTCATATTCCTCTGAGTGTCTAGTTTTCTTCATTCATTTTTTTTCTTTCTGCTCTTTGGGTTGCAAAATCTCCATCAATTTATTTTCAGCTTTGCTAATTATTTCTTCTGCTTTCTCAAGTCTGCTGTTGAGCTCCTCCAATGAAGTTTTCATTGAAAATTTCAACTCCAGAATTTCCATGTAGTTCCTTTTTCATCATTTATAGCTCCTTGATACTTTGTACTTGTTGCAACATTGTCATTATGGCTTTCTTTACCTCTTTAGTCAGTTTCCTTTTAGTTTCTTAAGCATAGTTATAATGCTACTTTGAGTCTTTCTCTATTAAACCTGACATCTAGTCACTTACAGTCTGCTTTTTTCCCCCCAATGTATAGGTGATATGTTCTTGTTTATTTGCATGTCTCAGAATTATTTGTTGGAAATGACATTGTAGATAATACATTGAAGCAATTCTGGTACTGTTACTGTTAGAGGAAGCACACTGATTGAAACTGCCCACCCTGGCCAGGCACCATAGTAACCACATGCATGAGTTGTTTTAGGACAGGAGGTGCTGGTAAGGAACACGGAACTAATAAGCCTCCGTCAACTGGAAGAGTTCAGGAAAGGTCAAAATGAGACACCACATGTCCGACCACTCCCAGAATCCTTCTCTCTAGCATTCATCTTGGCTGAACAAGGCATGCACCACCAGGAAGGACTCTTGAGTCAGAATGATTGGCTAAAGACAACCCGGAAACTGATCCCATCCCCATAAAACCCGAGACATCAAGCCATGTGACAGAGCTGTTCTCCTGGGTTCCCTTACCCTGCTGCTCTCCGCCCAGGTGCTCTTTCCCAATAAAATCTCCTGCTTTGTCAACACATATGTCTCCTCAGACAATTCATTTCCAAGTGTTAGACAAGAGCCCAGTTTTGGGGCCTGGAAGGGGTCCTCCTTCCTGCAACAGTACCTTCCCTCTGGGGCTTGTTACTGTTACTGACCATGCTGTTTTTGTGAAGTCTATCACCCAGCCCACCCCACCCAGCACTCTGTCAAGCCTCGTATGCTATCCAGGCACACAGCCTTGGAGAGCCCAGATCATTCTCAGATGACAGTGGTTTGGCAGCACTTTCTTTAACTGTTTCTTTCTCTGCCTTCACCTACCTATTAAACTGCAACAATTGCCAGCTAATTGCTTTATTGTTTTCAACAATATCCTGGGGATGAATTGTTTAACAGGCCAATGAAATTTAAGCTGCTTTGAAAGGATAGCTCCTAAAATCACTGTTTGAGGTTTGTTCTGACACAAGGAGTACTCTTTACAGCTGTCTTTTTCCCTGGTTCTCCCTGGCAAACAGTTAGCCAACAGTTTTGCCTGTATTCCCAGTGAATCTAACAATCTCATCAAATGTTTACTGCCGCAACTCCTGCTAGTTTTGAGAACACTTCTGGGTTTAAATTTTTTCACACTTTTTTGCAAATGAAGTCAGATCTCACTAGTGGTAAAGAACACACCCACCAATGCAGGAGATATAAGAGACACGGATTCGATCCCTGGGTGGGGAAAATCCCCTGGAGGAGGGCTTGGCAACCTACTCCAGTATTCTTCCCTGGAGAATCCCATAGACAGAGGAGCCTGGCCGACTATAGCCCATGGCGTTGCAGAGTCAGACACGACTGAAGCAACTTAGCACACATGCAACACACAGCCAGATTCTCCTTCCAGAAAAAAAACTATATAGGCCATGGCTCTGGAGCTGGATGTGAGGACAATGTTAAGACATACTGCTTTGGAGTTGCATGCTGAATGGAAGGTGGGGGCTGGTGAGCAAACAGTAACCTCGGGTCTTCTCAGCTTGCGTCTCTCAGTATGGAATCTCCACCCTACAATCAAGGGAAAGGACAGGCTTCAGTGTTCTCAGTGGTGCTTTACTCAAGGTAGAGCCCCTGTCCCATGAGTGGGGGTTGAGTAGAAGAAAGGAGCCCCCACCCCTGTCAGTCAGACTTGCTGGTAACTTAGGTTCAGCAAGAAACAACAGAACAGGATGAGAAATGCTGTGGTCCTGCCCCTCCTAAGAGAACAGCCCTCTAACTTGGAGCTTGAATGAGAGGGAGTCCTGTGTTCTTGATCACACAAGTTTGGAGTGGAGTTTCTATCTCACTAAGATGGGAGAGCAAAGAAGGGAGTGAGTCTTGGTTCAAATACCATTGATTCTTACGGTTCTTGCCAAATTTTAGCAGGTTTTCTTGAATGAATACTCTTCATTTGCTGTATGCCCTTAGGTCCATTTCCAGAAACTTTAAACGGTTGTATGTGTGTTTACATTTTTTTTTTTAATTTTTGCTGAAAAGCAGGTTCACATAGCCCCCCACACTGTCATACTGAAGGTAAAGCCTCCACATTACCTTGCTTTTTTGGGAAATTTTGAAATACTTTGAAAATAAACACTGTGAATTAAATATTGTCCTTATTTTATAAAGAAAGTATTCTTATTTCATATCACAATCCATCTGTGAGCAAGAATTCGAATAGAGTTCTTACAAATGCAGATTTCAAAACCCCTACTCTTAATATATTACACTAACTAATTTAATAGCAAAGAAGGGATATAAAAGATAAATGATTACTTTGGGAAAACACAGATTTTGAAATGCAGAAACCTGTTACCTATTATAGTAGGCATTGTTAGTGACCAGTAAACTTGTATTGTTTTATATTCTGAGTACCGAGCAAGTGTCTGGTAGTACAGATTACTTAATAAGCTTGTTGCCAAATTAATACAAAAATTAATTGTGATGAAGGAAATTTTACTAGCTTTGTCCTTTTCATTTTTAATTTCACCTTGTGATAATTTTAAGATAAGATATGGCAATTTGTAGATTATGAGGAGAAATTCTACATAGAAACACTGGAAGTAAATAATCTGAAAAACAAGAATATACAAGTAAAGATAAATCAAGTCTAAGAACAGTTAGTAGGATCATTCATAGGTTTTATATCAACCTTTGATATTTCAAGACAACGGCAAGCATATGAATAAATAAGCAGCCAGCTTGAAACCTTGGATACTTTTTATTATCTGCAAATTGTCATGAAACTTTTAATTATGCTAGAAAGTAAAATTAAATTAAACAATGATTGTTTTTCTTAACATACACTTATAACTGTTATGTTTTCTAGATAATTATGTCATAGAATATATATCTTGATGCAAGAGACCTGGATTCAATCCCTGGGTGGAGAAGATCCCATGGAGAAGGAAATGCCAACCCACTCCACTATTCTTGACTGGAAAAATCCCATGGACAGAAGAGCCTGGCAGGCTACAGTCCATGAGGCTTCAAAGAGTTGGACACAACTGAGCACTTGTTTTGTAGATAATTATGTCATAGAATATATATCTTATACATATATATATTCTATTTTATGTAATAAAATATACAACCACATATACTTATGATCAGTTTTGTAAAGGATACATTCTGAGCTAAGTTTGTTGTATACTGTAACCCTTGCTGAATTGTATATATTTTCATTAATAATTCAAAATATATATATTTGGTTTTATTTATTTTGAGCAATATTTTTAAAGTATGAAAAATTTAAAAAGAAATGTTTAAGAACCTATATACCTTATATGGATGAGGTTGACACACTTGAAAAGTGAAAATGTTAGTCGCTCATTCATGTCTCACTCTTTGTGACCCCATGGACTACAGCCCACCAGGTTCCTTTCTCCATGGGATTCTCCAGGCAAGTTTACTGGAGTGTGTAGCCATTCCCTTTTCCAAGGGATCGTCTTGACCCAGGGATCAAATCTGGATCTCCTGCATTGCAGGCAGGTTCTTTAGCATCTGAGTCACCAGGGAAGCCTGACGCACTGAGTAAATTATAATAAATGGCACCCTACAATCTGATAGGAGTTCCTGAAATTACTGGCATTACAGTCAGGACAGCATTTATCCAAATAGGATACGCAGGCCATCTGCAAAAGATCTTATCAGTGTAGATCTCTAAGCCCCACTCTGCATCCTTCACATTAGAATCTCTGGGGACATGACCCAGGAATCTAGAGTGTCAATCATATACACCCTGGGTGACACTTCCACGTATGAATACTCAAGAACCATGGATTAAACAACCGAATCCTAGTAAAGATAATCTAGACATTCCACTTATTCCCTGAATATCAACTGTCATACAGGGATAAGACCTCAGAAGGAGACTTGAGAGCAATCACAGAGGTGAAGGGGTAATCGCTGATGAAAATTTATTTACCAGTATTCAGAGTTAATATGTAAAAAACTACATAAGCAAAGCAGAATATAGAAATAGAAAAGAGCTTTTATTTGGTATAAATGAATTACAAACCACATACATAATCAGAACAAATGAAAAATATGTTTAGTGTGTGAACAAGAATAATTACAGTCCCTCAACCAGTCTTGGCATATGATACAGTAGTTTAAGGTTGATATTTCTGTTTTGACAGTAGACTTATAAAGGAGATGAAAGACAAAAAAAAAAAAAAAACAACCCTGATTTTTCCTTTCTTATGTTAGGTTAAATGGGTAATGGCATACTAAAGAACTAGCATTTCATCAAAGGTCATTTAAATCAAAGCACTATAATTATTCACTTTTTATAGATACTAATTATAATTTCACTCATGCTTTTCAGTATTTCAAAATAAAATTGCTCTTCATTTTTATGCCAAAACATCTTTACAAAAGTTGTTACAGATTATTTCCAATACCTTTTGCTCAGCCATTTGGCATCATCACTATTCAGGCAACAATGTTCATATGGTAATAGTTAAATTTGTTTCACTAGGGCCCTCTCATCCAAATTTTTCATTTCCAGCCTGCACATGCTGAACTCCAGAAAATGTTTTAATTGTTTTATTTAAATATGGATATTTCTAATTCAATTAATATCAGATATGTTCCCCATCCTCCCCCTACCCTGGAAACCACCACTTAAAGAATAGGCCTACTCTACAAATAGAAGACTCAATCGTATTTTTTAGCTTACAGTTAGGCAGACTTGGGTTTGACTTTCAACATTGCCTCTTCTTAGCTGGATGCCATTAGGAGAGTGCAAACCTCTTTGAATCTCACTTTTGTCATCTCAGTTTGTAACCTCCAGAGTTGTTCAGGGCTGATTTGAAACTATCCCCTGTCCAGGGAGGGCAGGGAGGGACCAAAGAAGGGAACCTATATTGATAGGTGGTCAGTTTAAGAAGCAAGGGAACTTATGTGAAAGATTTGTCTTGTGTGGCCACAGCAAGAGTAAATGTCCACAACCACATGCCAAAATCTTAAAAACTTGTATAGAGTTCTTACCAGGGTTCAGCCATGTGTTCTGTCCAGACAATCTTACAAACACAGTGCTCTCTCAAGGGTCCAACCTTGAAAATGGCTCCCATTTAGGGTGTGATGTACAGAACATACATTCTGAGGATGGGGAAGGGATGGGGAGCCTCCAACTGCAGCTTGTGGGTCAACCTACAGTCATGTTTTTCTCAATGACCATTTCCAACACCGCCACTTTTAAAATGAAATAACACTCACTTTGCCTTTGTGTCAAGATTAAAGGAGTTAATTGAGTGTGCAAAACAGAATAGTAGTACAGATAATATCAATCGGTTAGTATTGGGTGCATGCTCAGTCATGTCTGACTCTTTGCAACCCCATGGACTGTAGCCCACCAGGCTCCTCTGTCCATGAAAATTTGCAGGCAAGAACACTGGAGTGGGTTGTCATTTCCTACTCCAGGGGATCTTCTCCATTTAGGGTTTGAACCCGCATCTCCTGCATTTGCAGGTGGATTCTTTACCACTGAGCCACCTGCTAAGCCCCAATTAGTTATTACTGCTGTCTAACAAATAATCTCAAAACTATAGAAATCAGGAGTTGCTTGTATATTTTTGAAATTAGTTGTTTGTCAGTTGCTTAATTTGCTATTATTTTCTCCCGTTCTGAAGGCTGTCTTTTCACCTTGCTTATAGTTTCTTTTGTTGTGCAGAAGCTTTTAATTTTAATTAGATCCCATTTGTTTATTTTTGCTTTTATTTCCAGTATTCTGGGAGGTGGGTCATAGAGAATCCTGCTGTGATGTATGTTGGAGAGTATTTTGCCTATGTAATCCTCTAAGAGTTTTATAGTTTCTTGTCCTATGTTTAGATCTTTAATCCACTTTGAGTTTATTTTTGTGTATGGTGTTAGAAAGTGTTCTAGTTTCATTCTTTTACAAGTGGTTGACCAGTTTTCCCAGCACCACTTGTTAAAGAGATTGTCTTTTATCCATTGTATATTCTTGCCTCCTTTGTCAAAGATAAGGTGTCCATAGGTGCGTGGGTTTATCTCTGGGCTTTCTATTTTGTTCCATTGATCTATATTTCTGTCTTTGTGCCAGTACCATACTGTCCTGATGACTGTGGCTTTGTAGTAGAGCCTGAAGTCAGGCAGGTTGATTCCTCCAGTTCCATTCTTCTTTCTCAAGATTGCTTTGGCTGTTCGAGGTTTTTTTGTATTTCCATACAAATTGTGAAATTATTTGTTCTAGGTCTGTGAAAAATACCGTTGGTAGCTTGATAGGCATTGTATTGAATCTATAGATTGCTTTGGGTAGTATACTCATTTTCACTACATTGATTCTTCCGATCCATGAACATGGTATATTTCTCCATCTATTAGTGTCCTCTTTGATTTCTTTCACCAGTGTTTTATAGTCTTCTATATAAGTCTTTAGTTTCTTTAGGTAGATATATTCCTAAGTATTTTATTCTTTTCATTGCAATGGTGAATGGAATTGTTTCCTTAATTTCTCTTTCTATTTTCTCATTGTTAGTGTATAGGAATGCAAGGGATTTCTGTGTGTTGACTTTATATCCTGAAACTTTACTATATTCATTGATTAGCTCTAGTAATTAAGCTCAATTCCAGAAAAATAAACAACCCAATCAAAAAATGGGCCAAAGAACTAAATAGACATTTCTCCAAAGAAGACATACAGATGGCTAACAAACACGTGAAAAGATGCTCAACATCACTCATTATCAGAGAAATGCAAATCAAAACCACTATGAGGTACCATTTCATGCCAGTCAAAATGGCTGTGATCCAAAAGTCTACAAGCAATAAATGCTGGAGAGGATGTGGAGAAAGGGAACCCTCTTACACTGTTGGTGGGAATGCAAACTAGTACAGTCACTATGGAGAACAGTGTGGAGATTCCTTAAAAAACTGGACATAGAACTGTCATATGAACCAGCAATCCCACTGCTGGGCACACACACTGAGGAAGCCAGAATTGAAAGAGACACGTGTATCCTGATGTTCATCACAGCACTGTTTATAATAGCCAGGACATGGAAGCAACTTAGATGTCCATCAGCAGATGAATGGATAAGAAAGCTGTGGTGCATATACACAATGGAGTATTACTCAGCCATTAAAAAGAATACATTTCAATCAGTTCTAATGCGGTGGATGAAACTGGAGCCTATTATACAGAGTGAAGTAAGCCAGAAAGAAAAACACCAATACAGTATACTAACGTATATATATGGAATTTAGAAAGATGGTAACGACAACCTTGTATGTGAGACAGCAAAAGAGACACAGATGTATAAAACAGTCTTTTGGACTCTGTGGGAGAGGGAGGCGGGGGATGATTTGGGAGAATGGTATTAAAACATGTATAATATTATATAAGAAACGAATCGCCAGTCCAGGTTTGATGCAGGATACAGGAAGCTTGAGGATGGTGCACTGGGATGACCCAGAGGGATGGTATGGGGAGGGAGGTGGGAGTGGGGTTCAGGATGGGGAACACGTGTACACCCATGGCAGATACATGTTGATGTATGGCAAAACCAATACAATATTATAAAGTAAAAAAATAATAATAATGATAAAAAAAGTTAAAAAAAATAAATTAATGCATGCATACAATGGAATGCTTCTTGAAAAAAAACTATAGAAATCAAAATTTCACTTTTCTTTTCATTTTATATATTAGGAATTTGAGGAATGCTTAGCTGAGACATTCATCCTAAGGGTCTCTGATATAGATGCTCAGATGTTGGCTGGGAGACTCAGTCAAAAAAACATCTGAAAAGGTTGGCTGTGAAAGAAGACTCTCAAATGCTGACACTTGGGGGTGATTATAGGCTGGAGGCCTAGCTCTTGACTAAAGTGTGTACTTCTGTCTTCTCCAGCATTGAGATATCAGCATAACCATATTTACATGGTTTCTAAATACTTTTGGAGTGAGTTTTCTAAGAGAGCCAGATGGAAGCTTCATAGTCTTTTCTGATCTGAACTTGAAGTTACAGAGCGCACGTCTACTAAATTCTACCCAATTGTAAGAGAATTGCTAAAGCTGGTCCAGTTTCAAAGGGAGAGAAATTTAGCCCCCAAATCTTGATGGGAAGAAGTTCAAACGATTTCTCTTAAAATCACCACGTAGTCCTGCAGATTTGAGTTATACATAGTCCATGCTATTTACATTAATTTTCTCTTAAGTTTTCATATTTATATATCAGGTATATATAATATATTAGATATATATATATCCTTCTTATTTTATATATATAATTTATACATAAATTCTCCTAATATTTGCATCTATTGGCCAGATGTAGATATTAAGAGTTTCCACTTACAGGTGTCAAGTATTAAAATAGATAATTAAAAGATTGGTATATCTTCTAGAGGATTAATATTTTTAAACATAGATGTTTAATTATAGATAAAGGCATTAACTAGACCTTAAGATATTTAGATATTAAGATACTAAGATCTGTAGTAACCTCAGGGTTATATGAAACTACATCCTGAGAAGAAAACATTATAAACAAAGAAGCTTCAATTGTGACTATATTCAGATATTGGTTTCCAAAAGAACAAAGATATTTTGTAAGGATATCTTATATCTTATACCATGTATATCATTTTTTTCCTCCACCATATGGTATCTTTCAACTTTAATGTGTACCCTAGTGTTCTAATAACCCAGTGCTCCATGGACTTGCTATAGTCATCAATAAACCATAGAGACTGAAAGCAGAGCCGGATGTTTTCTAAGGACAAGGTCTTCACAAATGTGATAAATTTCCTAATGGTGATTTAGCTTGCTTGTCTCCTATAAATTAAAATGTGAATATTCAGTTCTGGAGCCTTCCCTAGGACATCAGATGACTATCGGGCCAGAGCTGCCCACCATGAGCCAGGTATTATATAATCAACCAAGCCATAAGGTCCACTAGGCACAGCAGCCATCCTGTGTATGAATGGGGACAATGTTTTACTTGGGCTCAGACTTGAGCAGGTTCAGAAAGAACAAGCAAATTATGAGAACAGACTCCCTTGAAAATTGTCTTTCCTGTATCAATGCCTTTCCTCAGATCATACCTTCTAGAGGTTGACTGCTCTTGTATATGTTGATATTCGCCACCCAGGTCTCCCTTCAGGAATAAAGGATTCATTATATCACACACTGTAATAGCTAGCCCTCAGCTGTCAGCCCTTTGGGAGTTTGCCTTAGCTGGACAGAGCTTCTTTTCCTAAGATCACTCCCTTCCTTGAGCACCTACTTTCAGTGACCACTGAAAAAGCATATAAAGACCTGGTTCTTGGGGCTTCCTTGGTGGCTCAGTGGTAAAGAATCCACCTGCCAACGCTGGAGAAACAGGTTCCATCCCTTATCCCACATGCCACAGAGCAACTAAGCCCATGTACCACAACTATTGAGACTGTGCTTTGGAGCCTAGGAGCTGCAGCTACTGAATCCCATGCACCCAGAACACGTGCTCCACAATAAGGAAAGCCACTCCAATGAGAAGCTCACTCAGTGCAATGAAGAGCAGCCCCCGCTCACCATAACTAGAGAAAAGCCCTCACAGCAATGAAGACCCAGCACAGCCAAAAATAAATTTTTTTAAAGACCTGGTTCTCTTGTCTCAGTCAGGACAGCTCTCAAGAGTCTCCTGGTCTTCAGTCTTCTTGCAAGGCTGGTGGAGACACTCCAGAGAGAGAGAGGGCATCACAGTTCCCTTCTCTCTCTGCCCAATCCTGCCTCCCACCTTCCCCTTCCACAGGTATTATTCTAAAAAAAAAAAAAAAAAAAAAAAAAAAACCTTCACATTAAATCCCTTTAACAAAGTCTGCATCCTGAGAAACTCACCCTGAAACTGACAGAGGAGGCTCAAACTACCGTACAATTGCACTCATCCCACATGCTAATAAAGTAATGCTCAAAATTCTCCAAGCCAGGTGTCAACAAGATGTGAACCATGAATTTCCAGATATTCAGGCTGGTTTTAGAAAAGGCAAAGGAACCAGAGATCAAATTGCCAACATCCACTGGATAACCAAAAAAGCAAGAGAATATCAGAAAAACATGTATTTCTGCTTTATTGACTATACCAAAGCCTTTGACTGTGTGGATCACAATAAACTATGGAAAATTCTGAAAGATATGGGAATACCAGACCACCTGACCTGCCTCTTGAGAAATCTGTATGCAGGTCATGAAGCAACAGAACTGGACATGGAACAACAAACTGGTTCCAAATAGGAAAAGAAGTACATCAAGGCTGTATATTGTCACCTGCTTATTTAACTTACATGCAGATAACATCAAGTGAAATGCCAGGCTGGATGAAGCACAAGCTGGAATCAAGTTTTCTGGGAGAAATATCAATAACCTCAGATATGCAGATGACACCACCCTTATGGCAGAAAGTGAAAAAGAACTAAAGAGCCTCTTGATGAAAGTGAAAGAGGAGAGTGAAAAAGTTGGCTTAAAGCTCAACATTCATAAAACTAAGATAATGGCATCTGATCCCATCACTTCATGGCAAATAGATGGGGAAAAGTAGCAAACTTTCTTTTTGGGGGCTCCAAAATCACTGCAGGTGTTGACTTCATTCATGGAATCAAAAGATGCTTATTCCTTGGTAGAAAAGTTATGACCAACCTAGACAGTACATCAGAAAGCAGAAACATTGCATTGCTGACAAAGGTTCATCTAGTCAAAGCTATGGTTTTTCCAGTAGTCATGTATGGATGTGAGAGTTGGACTATAAAGAAAGTTGAGTGCTGAAGAGTTGATGCTTTTGAACTGTGGTGTTGGAGAAGACTCTTGAGAATCCCTTGGACTGCAAGGAGATCCAACCAGTCCATCCTAAAGGAGATCAGTCCTGGGTGTTCATTGCAAAGACTGATGTTGAATCTGAAACTCCAATACTTTGGCCACCTGATGCGAAGAACTGACTCGTTTGAAAAGACCCTGATGTTGGGAAAGATTGAAGACAGAAGGAGAAGGAGAAGACAGAGAATGAGATGGTTGGATGGCATCACTGACTCGATGGACAGGAGTTTGAGTGAACTTAAATTGCCAACATCTGGGAGTTGGTGATGGACAGGGAAGCCTGATGTGCTGCAGTCCATGGGGTCGCAAATAGTCCGACATAACTGAATGACTGAACTGAACTGAACTGACAGAGGAGGAAGAATGTGGGTCCAGTCCACAGATGGGAAGATGTAATACATCTTAATGTATTACATCAAGACTAGCAAGACATGGACTGCTGTCACCCTGCAGCCTTCCTCAGAGGTGGCCCCCCAAAAACCCAGGGTGAAGTAATTCTCTCTGTTGAAAATTGTGAACAGTACAGCTTATTGCTTATCATGTATGGAGAAGATAGTGGTTTGAGTTTGAATGTACACTGATTCCTGTGCCTGAAGGCACAGCAATCAATGTTCAGACACGAGGAAGTCTGGAGAAGAGATGGAACATGGAAGTGGCCTTAGAGTATCCAAATATTTATGCCCCATATAAATGCCCACTGATGTGCGTTCATCACCAAAAAGATACTCAGTAACCAACTGGACCAGATGATCCATCGCATCCTATGAGTGTCAATCACTTTATTGACTCAGCCCAGTGGTACTGATGCAATGAATTATGAATGACGTGGTCACTGTGTCAGGGACAGAGGCTATCCATGAACTACCTAGCACAAACTTTCTCTCATCAAGAATGATATAGCCTCTGTTTTGGCTACTTCATGATCATTGTAGACCAGCTGTTGCTTTGGATTCTTGATGAATAACTACAGCACTCAATGTCTGAGCTCCAGTAGCCGCACAGACTCACTTCTTTTGTTTCCTAGACCTGCTGTGCAGTGCCTGCCCCAGGGCCTGTATACACACTTTGCTCATGCTCTCTCTCTTTCTCTTACACAATTCAAGTAGTCTTTGTTGTAAGTTGCAAAATGTACCATACTGCATTCTTGCCCATTTTTTTCTGGTACAAAACACTTTGCAGCTGGTGAGAAATCCATAAAAAGTTTGCTTTTTAAACTCATGACTATTCTTAACAGAACTTTGCAAACTCAGAATTTCAACCTTCAATTTCTTTTTCTAAATGGCCCACAGTACTTGAGCTTCCTGAAGCTAAGACAGCTGTTCCAGGGAGAAAGAAGGGGAGGAGAAGGTAGCAAACATCTAAGGATTTCTATTTCTCTTTCAATGCCCACATACTTGGCAATATCAACCAGGTTCTTCCCATAACCAAAAGGCAGCTCCTTGCTAGTCTAAATGGCTCTCTTACCAAAAATCCCTAACCTTTGATCACCATTAACCATCATAACATGTGCGCATGAGCTTGGGTTTACTGAATGATTTGCAAAAGGAATCCTGTTACCCTTGTGGGTTGCATTCACCATAAAATCATTATTTAAATTACATAGAAAGCTGCACATATATTTAACATATTCCCTGGTGGCTCAGATGGTAAAGAATCTGCCTGCAATGAAGGATACCTGGGTTCGATCCCTGGGTTAGGAAGATCCCCTGCAGAAGAGAATGGCAACCCACTCCGGTATTCTTGTCTGGAGAATCCACAAGGACAGAAGAGCCTGGTAGGCTACAGTCCATGGGGTTGCAGAGAGTTGGACATGACTGATTGACTAAACACAGCACAGCTGCCCTCTTTTGCTGGCTTCATCTTGAAAAGAAGAATCTTTTTTACAGACCAATTTTACAGCTAAAGAGATAGAAGGATGGTTCCATATTCACAGAATCCAGTAGACTTATTACACACCTTATCACTCAGAAGCACTTGGCATGAGTAGAATTGCTGACTTAGAATATAATAGTATTAATTGGCATAGCATCTTGTGAGGATGGCACATAGGCCTCCAAAACGTGGTTGTTTCTCTGAACCCTGAGGATAAAGGTCTAGGGTCACTCCACCAGGCAGATGACTAGCCTGTCTTACCAAATTTAAGGGAAATTCACAATGGATCACAGAGGAGAAAGAAGTACCATTATGGCTTTAGAACTAGTTATAAAAGTAAAGCCTGCAGCTCGCTCAGCTAATTCTCTTTTTTAAAATTAACTTTTATTGGAATATAGTTGTCCTACAATACTGAGTTAGTTTCTGCCATATAGCAAAATGAATCAGCTATATGTGTATACGTATCCCTTCTTTATTGGATTTCCTTCCCATTTAAGTCAACACAGAGCACTGAGTAGGGTTCCTTGAGCTATATAGTAGATTCTCATTAGTTATATATTTTATACATAGTATCAATAGTGTATATATGTCAGTCTCAATCTCCCAATTCATCTCACTCCCTCTTCCCCTCTTGATGTCCATATGTTTGTCCTCTACATCTGTTTCTCTATTTCTGTTTTGCAAATAAAATCATCTATACCACTTTTCTCGATTCCACATATATGTGTTTCTATCCCATACTTGGTTTTCTCTTTCTGACTTACTTCACTCTGTATGGCAGTCTCTAGGTCCATCTACATTTCTACAAATAATGCAATTTCATTCTTTGTTGTGGGTGAGTAATACTGCATTGTATATATGTACCACATCTGCTTTATCCAATCCTCTGTTGATGGACATTTAGGTTGCTTCCATGTCCTGGCTATTATAATACAGTGCTGCAATGAACAATGGAGTACATATGTCTTTTTGAATTATGTTTTCCTCAGGGTAAGTGCCCAGTAAATCCTTGCAAGTTTGGCCACTACCTTGAAAGGGGCACTCTAAAGGGAATGAAAGATACCTCTTGGGCTCTGCCTCAAATCCTCTCCACATCCTATTCCAGAATTGCAGTGTTGGCCCATCCTTTGAAGGTTTCAACCAGCTTCCCACCAGTGCAACCTGACAGCACTTGACTCAGGTCTGTGTTAATATCTCTCAATCCCTGCCTGGGTTTTTGTTTTAAATTTTGTTGATTTCATTGCACCTTCTTGGGATGTCTGTAAATACTTATGTGTCATTCTAAAGTGCAGGGGAGGATCAATAAGTCTTCCCTTGACCAATGCAGGGTAGAAGCTAAGGAATAGATGTTCCTTTTGATATTCAGCTGGTTAATTCTGAAACACACACCAGAAGGCTCTTCAGAAGGGACCACAGAACTGACTGTGGCCAACTCAGTGCCTGTATTGCCTTTTCCTCCTTCCTGTCCAACCATCCATCACTTCTTGCTTTCTGGAATCACTTGCTTCATGCTTTACAGTGACCCATGGATCAAGTACCTACATGGAAACTTTTGTCTTAAAATCTTCCTTCAGAGAATGTCTAAGACAGATTACTATTAGAGAAACTGAGGCCATGGTAAGCTGGAATGGAAGAACTTCTGAAAGATGAAAGTGTGAACCACATCAAGGCATTCTATTTCTACACAGGAACCTGGGAAACTTTATTATGTCAGGACTTAGCTCAATTAAATTAGATTTGAAGCTTTTAAAAAACTATTGCATTGTTATTACATCTGATTCTAAGCCTGGAAAGTATTCTCTTATGGAAGTTCAAAACATCCAGTGTATGATGTCTCCAAGTCTGAAAAGATTTCAACCTGACACTCCCATTCATGTCACTGGGGTGTGTACATAATGATCAAAAGATAATACTTGGCTGGCCTTTAAGGGAAGGAAGGTCTCTGTGTTGTGGCAGATAAGCACTGACGCACATCTTCTCTTTCTGATTTCAAAACACATTTTATTCATCTCTAAACATTTCTCAATAAAGCTGGAGAATCTATTGCCCTAAACTAGAGCAAGCAGGATGGATTTGAGACTCATAGACACCATTCCCAACTTTCCCTGAGTGGCACATTTTTTTAAAGCATTCCACATGGGTAAACAAATGTTTATATGTTTTCTTTGAATAAACAAAGTTTAAAATATCAGAGTCAGCAAAAGCAAGACAAGGAGCTGACTGTGGCTCAGATCATGAACTCCCTATTGCAAAATGCAGACTTAAATTGAAGAAAGTAGGGAAAACCACCAAACCATACAGATATGACCTAAATCAAATCCCTTACAATTATAGTGGAAGTGACAAATAGATTCAAGGGATTAGATCTGATAGACAGAGTGTCTGAAGAACTATGGATGGAGGTTCATGACACTTATAGGAGGCAGTGATCAAGACAATCCCCAAGAAAAAGAAATGCAAAATGACAAATAGTTGTCTGAGGAGGCCTTACAAAGAGCTGAGAAAAGAAGAGAAGCTAAAGGCAAAGGAGAAAAGAAAGGATATACCCATCTGAATGCAGAGTTCCAAAGAATAGCAAGGAGAGATAAGAAAGCCTTCCTCAGTGATCAATGAAAAGAAATAGATGAAAACTATAGAATGGGAAAGACCAGAGATTTCTTCAATAAAATTAGAGACACCAAGAGAACATTTCATGCAAAGATGGGCACGATAAAGGACAGAAACAGTATGGACCTAACAGAAGCAGAAGATATTAAGAAGAGGTGGCAAGAATACACAGAAGAACTATGCAAAAAAGACCTTAATGATCCAGATAACTACAATGGAGTCATCACTCACCTAGAGCCAAAACATCCTGGAGTCGGAAGTCAAGTGGGCCTTAGGAAGCATCACTATGAACAAAGCCAGTGGAGGTGATGGAATTCCAGTTAAGCTATTTCAAGTCCTAAAAGATGATATTGTTAAAGTGCTGCACTCAGTATGCCAGCAAATTTGGAACACTCAAATTTGTGTTCCAGTGGCCACAGGACTGGAAAAGGTCAGTTTTCATTCCAATCCCAAAGAAAGGCAATGCCAAAGAACGTTCAAACTATACTGCACAATTGCACTCATCTCACACGCTAGCAAAGTAATGCTCAAAATTCTCCAAGCCAGGCTTCAACAGTATGTGAACCGAGAACTAGATGTTCAAATTGAATTTAGAAAAGGCAGAAGAACTAGAGATCAAATTGCCGACATCCATTGTATCATCAAAAAACTAAGAGAGTTCCAGAAAACATTGACTTCTTTTTTATTGACTATGCCAAAGCCTTTGACTATGTAGATCACAAAAATATGTGGAAAATTCTTCAAGAGATGGGAATACCAGATGACCTTATCTGCCTCCCAAGAAATCTGTATGCAGGTCAAGAAGCAACAGTTAGAACCAGACATGAAACAATGCACTGGTTCCAAATTGGGTAAGGAGTATGTCAAAACTGTATATTGTCACCCTGCTTACTTAACTTCTATGCAGAATACATCATGTGAAATGCCGAGTTGGATGAAGTGCAAGCTGGAATCAAGATTACTGGGAGAAATATCAATAGCCTCAGATAGGTAGATGATACCATCCTTATGGCTGAAAGCGAAGAGGAACTGAAGAACCTCTTGGTGAAAGTGAAAGAGGAGAGTGAAAAAGCTGGCTTAAAACTCAACACTAAAAAAAACTAAGATCATGGCATCTAGTCCCATCACTTCATGGCAAATAGATGGGGAAACAATGGAAACAGTGAATATTTTGGGCTCCAAAATCACTGCAGATGGTGACTGCAGCCATGAAATTAAAAGACACTTGCTCTTTGGAAGAAAAGTTATGACCAACCTGGACAGCATATATTAATAAGCAGAGACATTACTTTGCTGACAAATGTCTAGCTAGTCAAAGCTATGGTTTTTCCAATAGTCACTTATGGATGTGAGAGTTGGACAATAAAGAAAGCTGAGCACTGAAAAATTGATACTTTTGAACTGTGGTGTTGTAGAAGACTCTTGAGAATCCCTTGGACTGCAAGGAGATCTAACCAGTCCATCCTAAAGAGAATCAGTCCCAAATATTCATTGGAAGGACTGATGCTGAAGCTGAAACCCCAATACTTTGGCCATGCAAAGAACTGACTCATTGAAAAAGACCCTAATGCTGGGAAAGATTGAAGGCAGGAAGAGAAGGGGACAACAGAGGATGAGATGGTTGTATGGATATGAGTTTGAGCAAGCTCCAGGAGTTGGTAATGGACAGGGAAGCCTGGCATGCTGCAGTCCATGGGGTCTCAGAGAGTTGGACACAACTGAGTGACTGAATGGAACTGTACTGAAAACATCAGAGACTCTATATTGGCATATTAGATTTAAAGATTACATCAAATGTTTAGTGCAAATATAACTATCAAGAAATTTCAATCATTGAAGTTTTTAGATTGGCCACAAGTCAAACATTATCATGCCTGAAAATTAAACTTAAATTTTTTTTAAATTTAAAAATAATTTAAAGAACCTCTCTCTCTGTATATATGGCTCCCTAGTACTCTTGCCTGGAGAATCCCATAGAGGGAGGAGCCTGGTAGGCTACAGTCCATGGGGTCACAAAGAGTTGGACACTACTGAGCAACTTCACTTACTTACTTACTTACTTACCAAGCTGATTTGGAGGGTTTTTTGTACGTTTTCAAATTAGGCAATAGTGTTATTACATTAAGTTAATAATCAGAAGTTATAAGCTATCTTCAAATGTAAAATTTCTCATTTCAAAATTGGTGTATTCTCTGACTAACCTGAATTTAAATGAGTAATGATGTGATGATAAAATTATTATTGCCAGCACTTACTGAGCACTTTCTATGTCCCAGCTTTTTGCTAAGCACTGCATATATTATTCCACTTAATTCTCAAACAACTGTGTCAGGTAGATTCTTATGATTTCTCTTTTTTGTAGCTGCAATTACACAGGCTCAGCAACAATTCAAAGTTTCACAATCATACCCAGCTTATAAGTCATGAAACAGCAATGAAATGTATTCAAATAACCAAAATACAGGGGGAAATGGCATCATATCTCTTCAAGATATGCTTTAGTAATAATGGCTTTCTATTGAGAGCGATAGGATAAATGATAACAACAGATATCCTCTTAAAATAATTTCATTTCATGTTATAGATCCACTGGCAATCTACTAAAGAGTCATTGTAGAAAGTGACATTCTTTTTTTAAATGAGTCATTGTGTGTGCAGTGGCATTGAACAATTGAAAGGGTCTTTAAAATATGTATTTCAATTATGAAATATAGTAGGAGTTTATGTATTTGCTGTGGGACTTTATGTCCTGTGGTTGAATCAAGATCATCCGTTCCTGGGCTTTTGTGAACATGTCTGTGTTCAAATGTTAAGAAATATACAAAAAACTTTTAGCCTCTTAACAAATGTCTTGCCCTGCAATGTGGTCACGCCAATCAGCTTGCATTTTGTGTCTCTCTTCTCACACTGTCATTGTGTTTTATGAAAATGCCCTCAGGCTCCTTACGTTTCCTTAGTGAAGGGGATTTCTGGACCCTCTGTAGAATCCTTGGGGCTTTTTACAATCATCTCTTCCCAGCTGTTCCCTCTCTACCTGGCCCGGTTCCGAGAAAATGATGCAAGGCTGTGAAATGGGACTGTGCTTGGGATCCAGCTGAGGGGAAAGCCTGCCAGAAAGGTCACAGAAATGTTCACCTAAGCAGAACTGTGACCTGACCCGATCTGGGCTGATGGGGTTAAAGACTGTTTTTCCTGTGAGGGCCCACAAACTGCACTCAACACGTTCTGTTCCAGGGCTGCTTCCCTGTCATTTATGCAACACGGGGAGGTGCCCTTGACCGTTTCTTCCCCCTCTCTTGTGACTATGATTCAATGTCTCATTATAAATTATTTCACCAAGTGAGGAACCTCATTGGTTCCTCAGAGCAGGCCCTCAGCACAGTTACGGAGTAAGCCAGATGAATCTACGGAAGCCTCCTCCCTTTCACATCTTCAATCACTTTTCTTTCTCTGTTGGATTTCGAACACCCTGGAACTGTCCTCATCTAATGTCAGAGTGCCATGTCTAAGTCTACTCTCCCTGAATCTTACCACAACCAACATGGACTCAGGCGCTGTCATTTCCTTATTTTTCTGTCACCTCACAACCTGTAATCTTTAATTGACTGGTAAATCCCAATAGGAGTTCCTGTGTTAATTGGGCTGAAATTCTGGAAAGACCTCTGGAAATAATCTGTTATGTCAAAAAAACCAAAACCAAAGCTAGCAAGGGTCAGCTCACATTTGATGCTGGAGAGGACTCTGTTTGAATATCAAGAGCTTCTCCTGTCCTTTGGCCACCATTGCCCTCTCTGCTTTGTGCCTATGTCATTACATATTTTTGCTACCCCTGGAGAAGGTAAAAAAACATTTTTTAGAAACTTCTTAATGTGTAATTCTCTTTATGATGTGCAATCATTTTGTCCGTTGCTTGGAATTTGTGTTTGGAGGAATTCCCAGGGCTTTGTAATCCATGTCTTAGCCCTTCCAAGCCTTTACCAGTCTGTCCAACTTGTTCAGTTCAACGCCAGCTACAAGCCTTCCTCCAACTCCCTCTGAACCAAAATAAAAACCAAAGTCGGAGTATGTAAGAGTGAAAGGTCAGTGAAAAATAGAAATAAGTTCTATTTCCTCAAAAATTATTGGCCCCGAAAAATTACTGGGTTAAATACTGAATTAAAAATTATGGGCTTAATTAATAATCTAACTCATTCTAAGGGAGTATTTTGCATTAGCCTAGAAATGATCAATTATCCTACAACACAAAATTTACCTGTCTCAGTGTCGTAAGCCTAGAGGGAAAAGTATAGAACCTGAAGTCAGAAAAAAAAAAAAAGGGGGTGTCCTGTTACCAGTTCTGCCATGTTTAGCTGTGTGGGCTTGATCACATTAGTTACCTCTCTGATCTCAGTTTCCTTGTGGTTAAATAGATAAACTTGTCTAGCAAGATTGCCACAAAGTTTAAATTCTATGATATAGTATGTATCAAGATCCTTCCTTTGTGGCATATACTTTATTTTTTTTTTTTTAAGAAAGAAAGCAGTAAAAAATCAAGAAGAGAGAAAATCCACAATAAACAACCAGCTAGAGGCTAATATGTTCTCTATGTGTTCTGTGATAAACAGCATGTCCCTCAGTTGTGTCCCCCTGAGTAACATACGATCCTTCAGGAAAAGTGACAGGTCTGCCCATACAATATACAAAACCGGGTGTGATCCAGTCTCTAGTCTTTTTCCAGCTTTTCTCCCAAGGCTTTATCTCCCAGCTTAGGAACGTGTCAGACCAAACTGTCTTGACTTCCTGAATTCCCCTGCTCTATTATGTCTCATTACTTTGGCATAAGCCGTTCCTCCCACCTAGAAAATATTTTTCCATCTTAATGTCCTAAAGAAACTCAGACATTTGCACATGCAAACACACATGCACACACACACATACACACACACCAGCTCACTCTTTCAGTTGTACCATGTATACCTCAAGGATTCTAAGCATGGGATAAACTCCCATATGGACTTTCATAAATGACCTTCAGGAAATAAAATATCTCTTGAAATGACATGTAAAATTCTGCTTATATGTGCATTGACACATTTTCCCCCCTAAAATTAGGATTTGCAGTTTTGATCACAAGCTCAAAGGGTTTGTGATCTAAAAACCCTAAAACAATGCCAAGACAATTGTTGCAGTTCTGGGTGCAAATCACCACTGTACTGCAACATTTTGCTGGTGGCAATCAGATCTTATTCATCTCTGTTTGCCAGCCTCTACTACGTGCTAAGTGCTCAAAAGGCACTTGATGGATGATGAATTGCCTTTTCAGGAGAGCACTCTCAGGGTGCTGGAAATTAGGGTCACAGTACTACACAAGGAGGAATGACATTCATGAAACAGAAAAGTCCATCCTTGCCCAGCTGCTGTGAAGTAAAGCTCTGTTGGTGCAGTTTCCAATTTGCTAATTATTAGTGCTTTTCTACATACCAAATTAATTATAGCATAATAAAATCCAATAGCATTTGTTCTTAATTCTCCTCTGATCTGCATTCTGTTGTTTATTCTCATTTGTTCTGATAAGGTCCATTGTCTCTAATGTTGCCTCATAAAGGGTAAGAAATAAATCAATGGTATTTAGCTTTTCTAACCATCTGGTCTGGCAAACATCCCAAAATTAATGTTTAAATCTGGGTGCAGTTCATGTGTTTTGTCTTGTCTTAGGAGCATCTCTGGAGATGGGAAATGAGGGGTAAGGGATAACCCCCTAATCTCACTGAGGAATTTGATCTTTGAGTAGATATGACTCTATAAATACTATAGGTTTTCATCACATGTTATGAGGTTCAGTTATAGAACAAAGGCCAAGACTGGTCAGTTTGAAAGCTCCCACTTAGGACACTCCTTTGTGTTTCAGATTAGAGGTTAGCAAACTTTTCCTTGTTAAGGGCCAGATAGTAACGAGCTCAGGCTTCACGGGCCATACAGTTTCTGCTGCAATCATTCAGCACTGCTGATGAAATGTAAAAACCGATAGACAGCATGTAAAAAAAAATGGATGCAACTGTGTTCTAACAAAAGTTATTCACAAGAGCAGGTTACTTTTTAACTCAGATATCTGAGATTAGGTCAGAAAGCACAGTGCAGCTAGAAGAGGATAGAGGTGGGCAGGGCACAACCTTTAAAAGAATGATATGTCCACGCAGCTGCTGCTGCTGCTGCTGTCGCTTCAGTCATGTCCGACTCTGTGAGACCCCATAGACGGCAGCCCACCAGGCTCCCCCGTCCCTGGGATTCTCCAGGCAAGAACCCTGGAGTGGATTGCCATTTCCCCCTCCAATGCATGAAAGTGAAAAGTGGAAGTGAAGTCACTCAGTCATGCCCGACTCTTAGCGACCCCATGGGCTGCAGCCTGCCAGGCTCCTCCATCCCTGGGATTTTCCAGGCAAGAGTACTGGAGTGGGTTGCCATTGCCTTCTCCAGATGTCCATAGGACATGACAAAAACTGCTTAGAATCAACTAGGTTCAAGACGGCAGAATATTTGACTCCCAGTGGACCTCGAGCTTCAATGTGTTTTCATGGTAATACTTTAGTGTGTTAAATGGCACACTCACCAGCACTATGACAATTCTGAGGCCAACTCAAAAATTGAGTGGTGATCCAATTCCTGGAAATCCCTCCCCCTTCCCCAAAATAACTGGAATAATCCTCCCACTCATTTGCCTATGAAATTACCCAGCCCATAAAAATCAACAATTTCTGTCTCTCACCTTCTGAGATGGCCCACACTCTGTCTGTGGAGTGTATTTCTTCCTAAATAAATCCACTTCTTACCTATCACTTGCTTAAAACTCAGCATTCAAAAAAAAAAAAAAGAATATCATGGCATCCAGTCCCATCACTTCATTGCAAAAAGATGGGGGAAAAGTGGAAACAGTGACAGGTTTTATTTTCTTGGTGCTGGAGAAGACTCTTGAGAGTCCCTTGGATAGCAAGGAGATGAAACCAGTCAATCCTAGAGGAAATCAACCCTGAATATTCACTGGAAGTACTGATGCTGAAGCTGAAGCTCCGATACGTTGGCCACCCAATGCAAAGAGGCAACTCATTGGAAAAGACCCTGATACTGGGAAAGACTAAGGGCAAGAGGAGAAGGGGATGACAGAGGATGAGATGCTTGGGTGGCATCATTGAGTCACTGGACATGAGTCTGAGCAAACTTGGAGATAGTGAAGGACAGGGAAGCCTGGCATGCTGAAGTCCATGGGGTTGCAAAGAGTTGGACATAACTTAGTGACTGAACAGCAGCAACAATCTATTACTTTTTCCTTCACTGAATCCTTTCTGTGATTACACATCAAGACCTTCACTTTTTCCTGGTTCTTCTGGGATGGAGAATTTAATTAAGAATAGTATTCTTTAATTCAGATTTCTAGACCCTCCATCTTCTGACACTAGATTGCTTTCCCCACCTTATGTTATGTCCCTTCTATGAATCAGTTCAGTTCAGTTTAGTCACTCAGTCGTGTCTGACTCTTTGCCACCCCATGAGTTGCAGCATGATAGGCCTCCCTGTCCATCACCAACTCCTGGAGTTCACTCAGACTCATGTCCATCAAGTCGGTGATGCCATCCAGCTATCTTATCCTCTATTATCCCCTTCTCCTCCTGCCCCCAATCCCTCCCAGCATCAGAGTCTTTTCCAATGAGTCAACTCTTCGAATGAGGTGGTCAAAGTATTGGAGTTTCAGCTTCAGCATCAGTCCTTCCAATGAACACCCAGGACTGGTCTCCTTTAGGATGGACTGGTTGGATCTCCTTGCAGTCCAAGGGACTCTCAAGAGTCTTCTCCAATACCACACTTCAAAAGCATCAATTCTTTGGCACTCAGCTTTCTTCACAGTCCAACTTTCACATCCATATATCACCACTGAAAAAACCATAGCCTTGACTAGACGGAGCTTTGTTGGCAAAGTAATGTCTCTGCTTTTGAATATGCTATCTAGGTTGGTCATAACTTTCCCTCCAAGGAGTAAGCCTCTTTTAATTTCATGGCTGCAATCACCATCTGCAGTGATTTTGGAGCCCTAAAAAATAAAGTCTGACACTGTTTCCACTGTTTCCCCATCTATTTCCCATGAAGCGATGGGACCGGATGCCATGATCTTAGTTTTCTGAATGTTGAGCTTTAAGCCAACTGTTTCACTCTCTTCTTTCACTTTCATCAAGAGGCTTTTTAGTTCTTCACTTTCTGCCATAAGGGTGGTGTCATCTGCATATCTGAGGTTATTGACATTTCTTCTGGCAATCTTGATTCCAGCTTGTGCTTCTTCCAGCCCAGCCTTTCTCATGATGTACTCTGCATATAAGTTAAATAAGCAGGGTGACAATATACAGCCTTGATGTACTCCTTTTCCTATTTGGAACCAGTCTGTTGTTCCATGTCCAGTTCTAACTGTTGCTTCCTGACCTGCATACAGGTTTCTCAAGAGGCAGGTCAGGTGGTCTGTATTCCCACCTCTTTCAGAATTTTCCACAGTTTATTGTGATCCACACAGTCAAAGGCTTTGGCATAGTCAATAAAGCAGAAATAGATGTTTTTCTGGAACTCTTTTTCTTTTTCCATGATCCAGCGGATGTTGGCAATTTGATCTCTTGTTCCTCTGCCTTTTTTAAAACAAGCTCAAACATCAGAAAGTTCACGGTTCACGTATTGCTGAAGCCTGGCTTAGAGAATTTTGAGCATTACTTTACTAGCATGTGAGATGAGTGCAATTGTGCTGTAGTTTGAGCATTCTTTGGCATTGCCTTCTATGCATCAGCCCCTCTTAAATGCATCTTCTGTGACAGTGACATTGGTGGGAGTGGGAGTGATGTGCTGGCTGCTGCTTGGTGATTGGCTGTATTTGGGGAGTGAGAGGAAAGAAGACACAAAAATGACTCCAAAATCCCAAAGTTGAATGAGTAAGGGATGATACCCTTAGTAGAAAGGTTAAAGTTGATGAGAAAGAAAACAAAAAGCTACAGCATAAAACCATTGCTAGGCCTTTCTTGGTGGTCCGGTGGTTAGGAATCCACTTTGCAATGCAGGGGACACCAGTCTGGTTCCTGGGTCAGGAAGATCCCACATGCGGCACGGCAACTAACCCAGGCACTGCAACCACTGAAGCCCAGGCACCTACAGCCTGTACTCTGCAAAAGGAGAAGCCACTGCAATGAGAAGCTGCACCCCGCAACCAGACAAAGTCCGTGTGCAGCAACACCTACCTAGTGCAGCCAAAAATAAATACACAAATTGAAATTGTTTTTAATTTAAAATGCCATTGCTAGCATGAAATTCCTCCCTTGTGTATACACTCAGTGCCCTCCTCTCTCTCATTTTATCATTTTAGACTGGCAAAACCCCATCCTGCTTAAATTCAGCGCTCTGTGGTTCTGCTCCTCTGCCCGGCTGAATATGACCGGAAAAGGCACACAACTGTGACATGCCCCACTGTCAAATGGGTTCCTAATGTACTCAGAAACAAAGTACGTTTCCCTAATGCTTTCCCTCTCCCACACTTCCAGAGGACCGTTTCAAACCTCCTGGGTTCTCATACTACACCCAGTACTTCCTCCTGATCACCAACTGTTGACCTCGCTTCCTATTTAACAGGACAATAGCAATGATGAAAAAAACAATTCTCACAAGCTTGAAAGCTTGAATCATTGCACCTAACTACCTCTTGGCATCTGTGTCCATGTATCCTTTCTTGCTTGCTTCCTGTTATGCTGTCATTTTGCACAACCTGTGTTCTTGTTTAAAGTCTTCTGTACACAAAACCACATGACCTCTTGCTTGGTTGAGGCCATAGCTCCAGCAATTCTTTCCTTTCTCTTGCATTACCAATTTTCTCCTACTAAATAGTTTCTAACCCATTTATACACATGCTAGCATCTCTCCAATAGTAACAAAAGAATCTTTCCCTTGACCTCACAGTACTCTTACAGCCATGACTCCACTCTGGTCTTCTCTTTAGAAGTTGTTACCCTCTACCTCAATGTCCACACCCCTCTGGTCCTTCGCAAGCTTCTCCTTAGCTCACCATACTTCTACACATTGGAGTGACCACAGATCAACCCATAGGTCTCTTCTCTTTTCTCCTGCACATGCTACCTCCTGGATTCATCCAGTTTTATGGCTTTAAATACTATCTAGATTAGGGGATCCCCAACCTCTGAGATGTAATGCCTAATGATCTGAGGTGAAGTCGTTGTAATAATAATAGAAATAAATGTAATGTGCTTGAATCATCCCCAAGCCATCCCCCTCCCCAGGTCCATGAAAAAAATGTTTTCCATGAAACCAGTCTCTGCTGCTGAAGATGTTGGGGATCACTGATCTAAATGATGATAATTCCCCAATTCACAGCTCATCCCAGGCACTCTCCTGAATTCCAGACACATATATGCAGCCTACGGTTTAATTTATATTTCCATTTTGATGTCTAATCGCCCCCTAATTGATCCCAAACACACTCACCAAGTCAAAGTCTTCCCAGTTTCAGTTAATAGCCACTTCTTCCTCCTGAATCTCAATTAAACCTTGAAATTATTTCATTTTTCTCCTCATGCTTCACATCTTCCCTGTTAGAAAATTCTACTGGTTCTACCTTCCAAATATATCCAGAATCTCACCTCATCTTCCCGCATCTATTGCTCCCAACTTTTGCAAAGCTGCTCTGGTCTCTCAACTGAATGATTCCAATAGTTTCCTAAAAAAAGTCTATGCTTCCACATTGACCCCCACAGTCTCCAGTCTAGTCTCAACACCAGCCAAGACATGTAGGTTCCTGTCTCAAAATTTTCCATGAAGTTCCTATCCTATTAGAGTACAAGCCATCATCTTTGGAGTGACCCAGGAGGCTCCTGATGTCCCGACATCATCACCTCCCACCTCAGCTCCTGCTTCCCTGCCTCTCTGGCTCACTGTCTTCCAGGAATGCTGGCTTCCTGAGTTCTTCAGGAACCGTCCAGCCATGCTGTGGCCTCAGAGCTTCAGAACTCTGTTTCCCTTTCCCACAAAGCCCTTTTCCCAGAGAGACTCACTCTCTCACTCCCTTCACGTCTTTGTTGTTATATCATCTTCCCAGTGACGTCTTCATAGGCTCTTTTACTAAAAATTGCAAACCACCCTGCTCCACACACTGGCACCCTTTTGTGCTCTCTTGCTCTGTTTTCCCCATAGAATGTGGCATCAGCTGGCATCATTTCCACCTCACCCTACTCCACGGAGACATGGATATAGAAGTACAGCTGAGACCAAGTCCTATCTCATGTGAGGGCTGTACACCACTGGTCGCTGCAGCAAAGGATGCTGTTAAAAGTGGCCCAGGCAGGTGTGAGGCAGCAAGTGTGATGCACACAATACAGATGCCAACCGGCATAATCACACCTTAAGTCAGCCTGGACTTTCCAACCCACCTCTTGAAAACAGTGCCTCTCATCTTCTTGAAGTGGTTGTACAGAAACAGATTTCCATTTCTTTATCTGCTTAACGCTTTTGAGCTTCCATTCCCCATTTTTTCCTTTTCAAATTTTTTGTTTAATTTATGCTCACTTTTTACTGTACCTTCAGTACACAAGTGAAAAATGTACTTGACCTTATTGATGTTTCTCTATTTCCCCATGTGCCAGTTTGTTATGCTTCTGGAAAGGTAAAAGTGACCTTTTCCATGAAGGAGTCAGGACATACATAATTTTGGTGGTATGTTTAGTTTTGTCTTCACTGGCATGTCTTAACAAACGGATTTTTTAACTCCTATTTTAACACCTTGGTGTAACTAAGTAAATGTGAAAAATATATCCCTCAATATGTGCATTTGCATATTTACATGTTTTCAAAAATAAAGAGAAAATACATAATATTTAGGAATGAGATAGGAGAATCATTTTCACAAGTTACAGATGTCCTGATAACTCATAAGTGGTGATACTATATAAGGTCATCTCTAATGAGTGAAAACATTGTTGATTTCACACTTCCCACATCTTGTACTCTGTTTATAAGATTTACTTCAGATGTTTGAAGATTTTAAGAATTTTTAAATGGTAACTTAACTATCAAAACTAAATAAATACCTCTTTATAGAGTTTGGTATGGATGTGAGAGTTGTACTGTGAAGAAGGCTGAGCACTGAAGAATTGATGCTTTTGAACTGTGGTGTTGGAGAAGACTCTTGATAGTCCCTTGGACTGCAAGGAGATCCAACCAGTCCATTCTGAAAGAGATCAGCCCTGGGATTACTTTGGCCACCTCATTCGAAGAGCTGACTCATTGGAAAAGACTCTGATGCTGGGAGGGATTGGGAGCAGGAGGAGAAGGGGACGACAGAGGATGAGATGGCTGGATGGCATCACTGACTCGATGGACGTGAGTCTGGGTGAACTCCGGGTGTTGGTGATGGACAGGGAGGCCTGGCGTGCTGTGATTCATGGGGTCACAAAGAGTCAGACACGACTGAGCGACTGAACTGAACTGAAGCTTTCTTTGGACAGAAAAGGACCTTGAAATCTGTTTAACACCTTTGAGACATTTCTCCTAACCTAGAGCCCTCATCATAAATTCTGTTTTGTTTTCTAATCACTGTTAATAAATCCACCGTACATCTTTTCCACATGACAGATATCTTTTGTGTGGGTTTAATGACATAATCCTAGAACAACAACAAAAAAAACTTTGAGAAGTGTATTCACTTAAGTTACTTATTTAATTTAATTTGGTTGTGTGGGGTCTTCCCTACTGCACTCAAGCTTTCTGTGTTTACAGTGAGCGGGGACACTCTCTAGTTGCCGTGCTTGGGCTTCTCATCGCAGTGGCTTCTCTTGTTGCGGAGCATGGGCTCTAGGGCTCATCAGCTTCAGTGGTTGTGGCACATGAGCTGAGTTGCCCTGCAGCATGTGGGGTCTTCCTGGACCAGGGACCAAGCCCATATTCCTTGCATTGTCAGGTGGATTCTTAACCACTGGACCACCAGGGAAGTCCTGCCTTCACTTTTTAAGGCTATTTCATGGATGGAGTTCAGTAGAGTAAAATCACAGTAATTTCAGAAAGAGTATTTTTCCACCTTTCACGATACCAACTATCACATAGAGGGATCTTGAACTCAGCTCCTCTGATAAGCATACCAAATCTACAGCCACATATGAGAGAAACCCCCAGACTACCTGAGCAACTCCCCCACATTGGATGAACATGAAAAAAAAACCCACACCAAAGTATATAGAAGAGACTGAGACACAGTCTCATCGTAACACCCCCAGCACAGCAACCCACAGTCAGGAGGTAACTTACAACCCCGAGCTTCTCCTGAGGAACTAAGGGTTTGCACCCCAAGTCTGGTAGCTCAGCTTTTAAGATCAGCACCTGAGAGGGGACTCCAAGCCATATAACTTTTGAAAGCCAATGAGGCTGTGTCTACAAGACCCATAAGGTTATCCTGACCTGAGAACCTGCTCTTAAACAGCTAATGAGGACTCACTGCAGCTATACCCTGGCATCAAGTGCAGAAGCAGCCCGCTGAAATGCCCAGTATTCCTGAGAAAGAGGTCTATCAAGATTATCTTCACAGCTGCAACCCAAGGAGTGAGGCTTCCAGTTAAATCCACCCCTAAAAGTCTACTGTAATCCTCCACAGAGACTTTGGAAGGTGGTTGCTGTCTTCACGCTCTCCCGCTGTATGACGATAAATGTTTTGGTCTCTGCCTCTTGTTCCTGCTAATATTTAGCCTTTGACTTTTCATGAGGAGGAAATGGCAACCTGCTCCAGTATTCTTGCCTGCAAAATCCCATGGATAGAGGAACCTTGCAGGCTACAATCCAAAGGATCACAAAGAGTGGGACACGACCGAGTGACTGAGCCTGCACACAGACCTCACACGGAACTCCTAAAACCCTTGTAATTTCCCAAGTAATAAGAGCATCTCTTATTTTAATGGGGGGACTGTTGGTGGGCTCCTGGATGGAGGATGGTCACCAGAAAGACCAATAAGTTTGGAACTTTCAGCTCCATTCCCCCATTCTTCAGAGAAAATGAGTTAATAATCAATTATGTCTACATAATAAAGTTGCTGTAAAATTTTCTAAAGTATGATTGGTGAACACATCCACATTCCAGGAGGCCAGTGTATCCCAGCTCCACAGGGATAAAAGAGTCTGTGTTTGTGCCCTTTCTGGCCCTCACGCTGTGTACCTCTTCATCTGGTTGTTTATCTTTATCCTTTTGATCATATCCTTTGTTGTACAAAAACCCAGCATCTTGAAGTAAATGATCCCTTGAGCTTTGTGAATTGTTGTAGCAAATGATCAAACCCAAGAAGATGGTTGTGTAAATCATCATTTTTTTTCTCTACTGGATTTATAAAACATTATTTCTGATATATAACATTCAAGGATAATAAAGCTATCTTAAAATCTCAAATATGAGAAATCTGTGGCAAGAGTTTAAAAAAGTACACTAGTCAAGGTGAAATTTATATATTGATATACACATATTCTAAAACCCAAATCTTTTTTACATGAACACTAACCTCTTTTGTTGTTGTTAATTTTCCCCTTACAACATGACCTGACTCTGCAGCTGCCATGTCCTTCAGGAAACATTTGACATCTGATATCACTGGGGCTGCCATGGGGGGACGGGTGCCAAAGGCATTTTTAGGATAGAACTTGAAGAAATACAGAACAGTCAGAAATACAGCTGACAACCTGGGATTTGTGATTGGCCTCTGAAATGGGGGCAGTCTTGTGGGACTGAACCGCTGACAAGTGTGATCTAACACTAACTCCAGGTAGATACTGTCAGAACTGAACTGAATTGTAGGACACCCAACTGATGTTGAAGAATTGGTCACTGTGGAAATAAACCCACACATCCGGGGTCAGAAGTGTTGTAAGTGTGGCGGTGAAGTGAGAGTAAAGAAAAACCCAATGCATTGTCCCCCAGATGGCAAGATGTCAAGAGAAAGAAAGTCTTGGTTACATGGCTGGAAACCTGAATCTTGCTTGTGCAGTAATAACAGTAATGGTAATAATTCCTTTGTTTCCAATGGGAATTGGAGTTAGGTTTGTGTCATTGTCAACTAAAAGAAACTTGATTGAGACAATGGAAGAAGTTACTGAAGTAATTATTTATTTCATTTATGTGTGATTAAGAAAGAACTCCTCACCACAAGGAATATGAAAGGGATGGGAGTCACTTTGTATATTGTGATGCAAGATCGTTTAAATAAGCTGTACTTTAATGTTAGACAAAAAAGAAAGTAAGGAGAGCATGATCCCTTTCTGATTTCCAAGAAAAGACACTTAGTCAATATGTGGGTGATTCATGTTGAACACATTTCTTGATATTGGCTGGTTGTAATACTGGATAATGCTGTTGGAATATCACTCCCTGTATTTAGGAAGGGGGGGGTCATTAGTGAAAGGCAACTGTTTCTATAAAGTTCGCCATCGTGACAGTCACATTCCTGAGGATAGAGTGTGTCTGTCAGACAAGTATTTGAAGGGTAGTCATGGAGAAAGACAAAATTAATATTATTCTGCTGAGCTCTCAAAGGCAGAACTATTAAAAACAGCTATAGTGTGTAAAATTCAAATTAAATAAAAAGAAGGCTCTCTTAGTCATTTCAGTCGTAAGTGACTCTTTGCATCCCTGTGGATGGTAGCCTTACAGGCTCCTCTACCCATGGGATTCTCCAGGCAAAAATACTGGAGTGGGTTACCTTGCCTTCCTCCAGAGGATCTTCCCAACCCAGGGATTGAACCCAGGTCTCCTGTATTGCAGGCAGATTCTTTACCATCTGAGCCCCCAGGGAAGCCCTCCTCCATAAGGAGTGTTCAAATAAGATTTTTCAGGGATATTTAGAGAAGATTCTTAAATTGAACAGAGGAAAATGCAGAAAATCCCTCCATTGCTTTGAGTGAGTTCTACACCATCTCCAATTCTAAACTTCCAGTAACCTACCCTCCAAAGTCCACACATAACTAACTGTTCAGTATGTATGTTATTTAATAATAACACAGAAATCTGAATAACTAGCATTTTCCTACTGTTTTATATTTGCGTAAAGCATTCTTAGGTATATGAGTAATTAGTATACTTCAAATCAATATATTTTATTGCTTTATCTTTAAAGACACCATATTTAAAACAAGTGGCTTCTATCAAGAAAATGGATCTCATGACACAAGATATAAGTCATCTTGACATACTTATTTGGGGAACATTTCACTTGCAATAGCAAGGGAAAATGGGAAAGTATCTTCCAGAAAATTATGTTTTCCCAAAGGTCATTTTAAATTTTAATAATTTAATCAACCATCTGATTCTGATTTCAAGTCAAGAGTCATAGAGTTTCATTTTATTATAAACAGAAAAACCATAGTCATTCAAACACTGATGACAGAGAATTACACCATTAACTGTGCTGGACAGGACAAAGGAGCCAAGTGAAGGAGAAAGACACAATTCATGTCTCTCATCAATTTAGGAATGTTTTCCCCCCCAGGGCCATCCTAAAGCCAAAACAGGGAAAGTATTTCCTACCTTGGTACATTATGACCTCTATTCCCTCCCCTACATGATCTATATGTCTCTGAAACTTGGTTTCTGTCTAAGTGTCTAAAGAAAGACTTTATTCGGTGAAATACATTTTTGTGGACATTCATGTGATCTCTGGGTTTTGAGTTACAAATGTTCTAAGTGCAGCGACTACAGGCAATGGACATAGAAGCGAATGAAGGAGAGTATGGAGCTGCCCCACTGCCGTTGCTCTGTTCACAGTGAGGACTGAGCCATTTAATCCCCTTGGATTTTTTATCTACCAAAACAGCTTGGGCCCATCAGCAAATTGCAGTGGCATATGGTCCAGGTTTACGAGTAATCTGGCTCATGATTAAGGCAAGGGGGATGTTATCCTTCAGCAAATACTGAAAATATTGCCAGAGAATTTGGTGGGGTTTAAAAGTCAAACTGATAAAATGATAATTATTGAAGACTTCTAGGAATCACCAATTTGGATTTGGTCAAATTAAAATTTTTCTTTGGAATAGGAAGTTCCTTCAGAAAAGAAAAATTAGAGCCCTAAGTTTTAAGAGGTAGTAGTTCTGTTTCTCTCTCGAATAAATAGCTTAAAGGCTGATTGTCAGAATCTTCAGGGGGCTATACTAGGTTTCCACTTCCCTACAATCAGTTTTGCCATTGTGTTTACAGCTGTCCTAAGGTTCCAATGATGAAGGAAACAATTTCAAAGAGAAGTGTGTGACCTGAAGACAGGTAGATGGTAGCTAATATAACCTCATCCATGTTTCTCAAATGGGCTAAGTCTCCAGGTACAGCAGGGATTCCCATCCCTGGGTGCACACCAGGTTCATCTGGTGAGATTAGAAAAATCTTTCCTAGATATTCAGATTTAATTGGGCTTCAGTGAGGCCCAGCAATGGCATTTTCAAAAAGGTTACCTAGTGTTTCTATAACCACTGAATTAGGCAACACTCTAGTATGCCCCGGAGAAGGCAATGGCACCCCACTCCAGTACTCTTGCCTGGAAAATCCCATGGATGGAGGAGCCTGCTAGGCTGCAGTCCATGGGGTCGCTAAGAGTCAGATACAACCGAGCGACTTCACTTTCACTTTTCACTTTCATGCATTGGAGAAGGAAATGGCAACCCACTCCAGTGTTCTTGCCTGGAGAATCCCAGGGACGGGACAGGCTGGTGAACTTCCGTCTATGGGGTCGCACAGAGTCGGACACGACTGAAGCGACTTAGCAGCAGCAGCAGCAGCAGCTGGTGTGCCCAGTGGTACCCCAAAGTGTAGTCTAAAAACTGAACACATCTTTCTGGAAAATCCATCTTACTCAAAGATTTGAGGAAGAAAATTAGCTATATTTTATTCCTCTTTAACAGTTATCATAAGACATAACACTTATAATTCTAAGACAGACATGAATACATCATAAAATGCAAAATTCACATGAGGTTTTCAGGTAAAACAGTGCCCCCAAATCCTAAAAGCAATATGTTTATTTTTTTTTCCTTCATTCATCAGATATTTTTGAAGAGGTAATATACACAAGATATTATGTGTGTGTTGATACACATATGTTGATACACCTAAATATTGATCAATCATCAGTTTAGGAATATATGTGTGTCTGTATGTGTTTGTATGAATTTATATTTCAATCAATAAGAAAAAAATTTTAAGACTCTATCATGCTAGATTGCATCTATGTCCAAACAAGTTTAGCAGTTTCAAGTACAGTTGTATAAGCCTGATTTAGGTCCTGATTCCCTCACAGATTATTTGGCATTTATGATGGTGAGGATACTAAGTAACAAATTGAGCAGCAGAAATAAAAACAGATAAAATGCTCATCTCATTCTGTTCAATGTTGTAGTACTCTTTAGATCTATAACATAGCAGGAAAAAAATTTTCAGATTCTTGGTTGTCTTGGGCATTATATTCTTACTTTATCAAGTGATTTCTTATTGGATTAAAGCTAATTAGTCCTACAGAAATTCATGATCATATAGTTCAATCTGTGTATAAAGGGATTCAGCTTTCCCAAACCTCTCTTCTTAGCACATAACATAGGAGAAACAAGCCAAGTTTAACTTCAGTCTTTCTAGTCTTTAACCTTAAAACAATATCAGCATTTATTTCAGTTGAGTTCTAATAATTACCCTCACTGAAGACCCTCCTTAAAATGTTCTCCCTTATGCTCTTCACCATTGATTACGGAAAATGTATTTATTGATTCATCTTTACTACAGCTTCCAGGAGTGACAAAAATAAGAGTTTTGTTTGACACTCATCAAAGTAATTTTTGCAAAAACTCTGCTGGGTAAACCAACCAGTGATCACTTGCTCAGCTACAGAATCACCATAGCAACAGAGTCACCTCATCATGTCAGGACCCCTGCACTCTCTGGGCTTTTAGAAGAGCTTCGTATCCAGTGGTACATACCGACACAAAAAAGCCAACATCAGAGATTCATGGCTTTGACTGTTGAAAAAAAAGAAAATCTCATGGTTTTGGCTCTGTTGAAAAAAAAAGTCTCATGTTTTAATTTAAAATATTCATGCCGAATACTTGAAAAATGCCACAACCAAACGAGGCGTCACAGGAACATTGGACTCCATTCTTTGCACTGGAGCAAAATCTTGAGAAGGGTCCAAAGTTCGCTGTGAACTGGAGGAGAAATGAGAGAACTAATGACACCAAAGTGGTTTCCTACATTGAAAGGAAACATTCCCCTCTGCTATTTGGAAAAATCAGGGTGGCCTATTGGTGACTTGCATGGAAAGTTGTTGAGATGGATAATAGCTATTTTGCAGCCTGTGGATTTTTAAAGCAAGAAAGCAAAAGGATTATTACAGCATGAGAAAATTGTAGGCTGTGCCAGAATCAGTGTAAAAGAGTTGGAATTCATTTTCCTGGCTTCCCCATGAGTCATGTACATTCTAAGGATATTAGAGTGCGTTTTGGAGAAGGAAGGAGCTACTTATCCCCAGCAAAGATGTTTCCAGAACTGATAGAGAAGGAATAAGAGTCAAAGTATAGAGTCAAGAAAGCCAAGTTGCAACTAAGACACAAGGTCTCAATTAAATCCAGGAAAGAAATAAAATGTCAGTTTTGGGTAAGATAATTGTGTTCGCTGATAGAGATCACACCCCAATTCTCCACATGCCCATGTATAATATGAATTATATAACTTAAAATAATTTCATGCAAAGACTTTTTTTCATTACTCAGGATTTCAGGGAAAAGTGAATACTATAGACAGTGGTTATCATTGGAACTCAAGAGTTTACAAAATCAAAGGAAATCTAGGAAAGGCACAGACTAACTAGAAACCACAGTCATACTCTCATTCAAATTTTTACCATCTTGCATGGTAAGAGTAAATTTGAAACAAGAGACGTTCCTACACTATGCCCTGAATTAAAAAGCATCCTTGTCATTCTGCCCAGAGAATCCATGCTTTACCCAGGAAGTTGGTATCCCAAAAAGTGCTTGTTCAGAGTAACTGGATAGGAATTTCATAGTTGTTATTAAAATACAAGGAAGGCATTCTCTCTTTCCATGGACTGTAGCCCATCAGGCTCCTCTGTCCATGGAAGCCCTTGTCCAGGCAAGAATACTAGAGTGTGTTGCCATTCCTTTCTCCAGGGGATCTTCCCAACCCAGGAATCAAACCCGGGCCTCCTGCATTGCAGGCAGATTCTTTACCATCTGAGCCACCAGGGAAGCCCTTCTAATGGTTTAACTCATCTTAAACCTGGCACACCTCTTCCAGGATTTCCTACCAATATTTTGCTTAGAAACCTAGTTTTTAATTTTTTTTTTATTTTTAATTTTTAGCTGTGCTGGGTGTTCATTGCAGTGCTGATTTCTTTGGTTGTGGCACGTGGGCTTAGTTGTCCTACAGTGTGTGAGATCTTAACTCCCCGACCCATGTCCCCTGAATTAGAAGGCAGATTCTTAACCACAAGACCACAAGGGAACTCCCCCTTAGAAGCCTAATTTTTAATCAGAGCTCTAGCCTCAAACTATCGTCATGCTATCTTTTTTCCCAACAAATGAAGCTGTTAAAAGTAATAGTGGCAGCAATGGTTGCCATTTATCAAGTGCTAACTAGGTTCCAGGTGCTTCTGAAAACTCTGAAGCAAAGTTGCTAGTTGGGTTATTACTGGGTTATTCCAGTGCAGCAGTGCAGTGCTCAGTAGTGTCCGACTCTTTGCAACCCCATGGACTGTAGCTCGCCAGGCTCCTCTGTCCATGGAATTTTCCAGGCAAGAATATTGGAGTAGGTAACCATTTCTTACTCCAGGGATCTTCCAGATCCAGGGGTCAAACCCATGCCTCTTGTGTCTCCTGAATTAGAAGGCAGGTTTTTTAACCATTGTGCCACCTGGGAAGCCCTAAAATAAGTTATAATTTATAGATGAGGAAATTGAAATCTAAAGAAGTTAAACTCACCCAAGATTGCCCAGTAGGATCCCAACTTAGTTGCTTTATATTGTCCAGCTCCCAGCACTCACTCATTCCTTCCTTGCACAAACATCTGTGGCACCCTGACCTTCTGCTCTCTTGGAGCTCACACTCCACATTCCGCACATATATGTCAAATGCTGTCAAGTTCACCATGAACGAAGAAGAGAAAAGGGTAGAAGTTGAGAGAGATGAACTCATCATCTCTGCCCACCTCCCCAAATGCAGACAGACCTCTCACTTACACTTTTTCCTTCCATATGATTATGTCCAAGCTGGTGCTCTTTTCTTTTCTCTTAATTTTAAGTTTTTTTTTTGCGGGGGGGGGGGGATATAAGGCAAGAGGATATGGGAGAGACAGAGGATGAGATGGTTGGGTGGCATCACCGACTCAATGGACATGAGTTTGAGCAAGCTCTGGGAGGTACAGAAGGACAGGAAAGACTGGCATGCTGCAGTCCATGGAGTTGAACATGACTTAGCAACTGAACAGCAGCATAGAAGATTAACAATGTAGTGATAGCTTCAGATGGACAGCAAAGTGACTCAGACATACATATAGGTGCATCCATTCTCCCCCAAACTCCCTTCCCATCCAGGCTGCCACATAACTCTAAGCAGAGTTCCCTGTGCTATACAGTAGGTCCTTGTTGGTGACACCAAACCTTTGCTTCTCTAAATTCTTGTAAAAATATATCTGGCTATATCATGCCCACTATATTTTTATCCACTTCAGTCATCTAATTTCGTGTTTGGTTTAAAACTCCCCTCTCTGCTCTAAGTTCTATCGTAATAATTAGTGCTTCGCACATCCATGTGGAAACATCAGTTGGACAGTGTCTCCTCTCTGCTGCAGACACTCACCCCGCCTACCATGCACCACCCAGAGCTAACACACCTCTGAAATCTGAAAGTTCTATGTCCACTGTCTAAGCACAGTTTCCCATTTTTTTTTTTTTTTGCTTTCTTATTTGAACTACTAACATCTTTGTTTCTAGTCCATAATTAGATTTGAAATTTATTGACTATTCCATCTTGCCCATTAATCAGCCTCTTCCAGTTCCCTTTTCCCACATGAGCAATAATCCAGCATTTGAGTCACTCCTTTGTGTCTTGATTCTTTGCTTCCTTCTGCTGCATCTGCCCCCCTCAATCTGGCCAATGCCACAGTCCTCTCTACCTAAAATGGATGGGGATGGGAGAATGAAACATAAAACTGTGTAGATCTGCGTCACTGTAAGTGAACAGTGTCCTGGCCCTTAATACTGTCCAAAAATCCTGTAGTGTATTTTTTTTAATGTGATAGACTGCTTTATTTTTTCTAAGTAATTTACTGACAGTGAGCTTTTTCTCTAGTGTGGCCAGCAGGGCTACTCTTAATTGTGGTGTGCCAGCTTCTCATTGCGGTGATTGGCTTCTCTTGTTGTAGAGCACGGACTTCAGTAGTTGCAGCCCATGGGCTTAGCTGCCCGGCAGCATGTGGAATCTTCCTGATCAGGAATCTAACCCATGTCCCTTGCACTGGCAGGTGGATTTTTAACCTCTGGACCACCAGGGAAGCCAGCAGTGTGTTTCTTATCAGCTTGTATTTTATGATACAGCATAACTATTATAAGTTTACCTGCTTTGCACAAGTCCCCTATCCCATAATTTCACCTTTCACTCTCAGAAAAGGCCTCCTCTCAAATTCTACACAGAAAACACAATCAGGTGAAAATTTGTCCAACTTCACATGCACCTACCTACTCACTTTGCTATATTTGCTGTTTATTTTTCTTTCTCCTATTTCTCTAGAAAAGAGATTGTCCTCTTTTCTGAAGTTAATCCTGCCATCCCCTCCAGCTTCCATACAGCAGTTGCTCAGTCATTTCTTCTCTCTTATGGCAAGTCCTCTGACTTCTCTCTTTCTTCACTAACATTTCCTCTCTTGCTTACAAGATGGCTCAAGCCTCTACTATGCAGAACACTCTCCTTTAACCTTCTACTCACTACTAGCTCCCATCTAGTCTCTCCCATTTAAATACAAGCTAGTGCAAAAAGAAAAACTAGTCTGTACACAGGTAATTTAATTTCCTGTCATTCACCTCACTTCTTAACTCTCGCCTTCTGCAGCCTCTGCTCCCATCACTTCATTGAAATAATTATTCCAAATGGAGGGTGATCATGCATCCTGGGTTGCCTTGAAAACTTCTAGTTTATATTTGTCTTATTGTAATTATTAGTTAACAATCCCCATATTAGTTTTTTTACAGAGAAACAGAACCAAAAGATTGTGTAGATAGATAGAAGATGTGCATGCATGCTCAATAGTGTCTGATTTTTTGTGACCCCATGGACTGTAGCCCACCAGGCTCCTCTGTCTATGGACTTTTTGAGACAAGAATACTGGAGTGGGTAGCCATTCCTATCTCCAGGGGATCTTTCTGACCCAAGGATTGAAGCTGTATCTTTTGGATCTCCTGCATTGGCAGGCAAAATCTTTACCAACTGTGCCGCCTGGAAAGCCCCAGATATGTGCTAAATAGACAGATAGATAGATGATAGAGATAGAGAAAGAAATGTATTATTATAAGGACTTAGTTCATATGATTATAGAGGCTGAAAAGATCTGTAATCTGTAATGTGGAGACTGAAGAAAGCTGGTGGTATAGTTTCAGTCCAAATCCAGGGTCCTGAGAACCAGGAGAACTGATGATGCAAATTACAATCCAAGTCTGAAGAGCTGTGAACCAAGAATGCCAATGTTGTAAGTCCCAATCTGAAAGCCAGAGAGGCTGATGTTGCAGCTCAAGTAGTCAGGGAGTGTGCATCCTAAATGCTAAGTTGCTTCAATCGTGTTGACTCTTTGTGACCATAGCCCTCCAGGCTCCTCTGTCCATGGGATTCTCTAGGCAAGAATACTGGAGTGAATTGCCGTGCTCTCCTCCAGAGAATCTTCCTGGTTTAGAGACTGAACCTGCATCTCTTACCTGCATTGGCAGGTGGGTTCTTTACCATTAGCACCACCTGAGAAAGAGCAAATTCTTTTTCCTCTGCCTTTTTGTTGCACTCAGGCCTTCAATTGATTGTATGATGCCCCTGGTGAGAACAATATCCTTTACTCACTCCAGTGATTCAAATGCTAATTTCATCTAGAAATATCTTCACAGACACATCCAGAATGTTTATCCAAAACACTAGGCACAGTCAACTTGACACATACACTTATCCATCAGTTCAGTTCAGTTCAGTCGCTCAGTCGTGTCCGACACTTAGCGACCCCATGGACTGCAGCATGCCAGGCTTCCCTGTCCATCACCAACTCCCTGAGTTTACCCAAACTCATGTCCATTAAGTCGGTGATGCCATCCAATCATCTCATTCTCTGTCCTCCCCTTCTCCTCCTGCCCTCAATCTTTCCCATCATCAGGGTCTTTTCAAATGAGTCAGTTCTTCTCATTAGGTGGCCAAATTATTGGAGTTTCAGCTTCAGCATCAGTCCTTCCAATGAATATTCAGGACTAATTTCATTTAGGATGGACTGGTTGGATCTCCTTGCAGTCCAAGGGACTCTCAAGAGTCTTATTCAACATCACAGTTCAAAAACATCAATTTATCAGCACTCAGCTTTATTTATAGCCCAACTCTCACATCCATACATGACTACTGGAAAAACTATAGATTAGACTAGATGGACCTTTGTTGCCAAATCAATGCCTCTGATTTCTTTTTTAATTTAAATTTATTTATTTTAATAAGAATATGCTGTCTAGTTTGGTCATAACTTTTCTTCCAAGGATCACAATCCCTTTAATTCTCAAATGTAATCTATGTTGAATAATAATTTACACCATCACTCTTTCCAATTTCTCTATCTGCTCCTTAAACCAATCCTCTTGGATTATATATTCATAATAATAGCATCAGCTATTATGATGATGATGATGATACTGCTGCTGCTGCTAAGTCGCTTCAGTCGTGTCCAGCCCCATAGATGGCAGCCCACCAGGCTCCCCCGTCCCTGGGATTCTCCAGGCAATAACACTGGAGTGGGTTGCCATTTCCTTCTCCAATGCATGAAAGTGAAAAGGGAAAGTGAAGTTGCTCAGTAGTGTCCGACCCTTCACGACCCCATGGACTGCAGCCTGCCAGGCTCCTCCATCCATGGGGTTTTCCAGGCAAGAGTACTGGAGTGGGGTACCATCATCTTCTCTGACAATAACTCCCAAATATACTTCTTCGAGCCCAGATTTCCCTCCTGACCTCTAGGCTTCATAAACAACAACTATGGGACTTTCCACTTGGATGCCTAAAAGAAAAACTGTAAAAAGAACACTTCTCAAACTGAGCCCATCAGTTTCCCTCCATATTTGTTTCTCTTCCCAGACTACCCTATCTGGGTGAGTTGTACTCAGTCACTAAGGAGTGTCTGACTCTTTGTGGCCCCATGGATGGGAGCCCGCCAGGCTCCTTTGCATGTGGAATTTTGTAGGCAAGAGTACTGGAGTAGGAAATGGCAGGACCAAACCCATGGTTCATATCAGAGACCTGCACATCATCTTTGGCCCACATCTTCTCCTACTCCTTTATCCTGACATATTCCTTATGTCATGATTTTCAGTTGATTCTACTTTTTAAAATATTTCTGAAATCTTGATATCTGCATATATCAACTGTGATTACCTTGGTTTAGAAACTTATTTGTTTTTACTCTACTTACTATAGTAGTCTTTCGGCTCTCTGTCTCCACTTGCAATCCTTTTAACCTACATGCCACACTATCATCAATTTATCTTTCTAAATTTCACAATGGAACTTATCTAAGTTTACCTACCCAGTCTTTGTACCTTGTATACCAGTGTATCCAACTCAAAATGACTTATTTGACCCAAGTCTCTCATGCTGTTATACATGCTTCTTCCTTTCCCCCAAGGCCCTCCCGATCATTCTTCAAAATTAGTCTCACTCAGCCTTGGTATCAGCTCCCTCTTAGAGTCTTCTAGGCTGTTAGGTAGCCCTCCTTACACAGCATCCTTTGCCTCCTTCATCACAGAACTCATCACCCTGTAGTGTAATTGTACAGTTGCCATTTGTCTGTACTTCTGGACTATGAACTTTGAGATATCTTTGCATCTGTTGTGCTTCGCTTAAGGCATGACTGAATTAATGTTGTTGTTGTTTAGTCACTAAGTCGTATCCAACTCTGTGATCACATAGACTGCAGCACAGCCCTCCAACACCTCCTCCTCTGCCCTCCACAATCTCTAGGAGTTTGCTCAAATTCATGTCCACTGAGTTGATGATGATATGTAAACATCTCATCCTCTGTCACGCCCTTCTCCTCATGCCCTCAGTCTTTCTCAGCATCAAGGTCTTTCCCAATAAGTCAGCTCTTCACATCAGGTGGCCAAAGTATTGAACCTTCAGTTTTAGCATCAGTTCTTCCAATGACTATTCAGGGTTAATATCCTTTAGGATTGACTGGTTTGATCTCCCTGTAGTCAAAGGGACTCTCAAGAGTCTTCTCTAGCACCACAAATCAAAAGTATCAGTTCTTTAGCGCTCAGCCTTCAGCCTGACTGAATTAATGAGTATTCATTTTTTAATGCATGCATAATCACTGTCATGTCTGACTCTTTGGGAGCCTTTAGACTGTAGCCCACCAGGGTCCTCTGTCCATGGGATTTTTTCAGGCAAGAATACTGCAATAGGTTGTCATTTTCCCCCTCCAGGGGATTTTTCTCGACCCAGGGATCAAACCTGTGTCTCCTGTGGATTCTTTACCTGCTGAGCCATCCAGGAAGCCTCCACCAACTGGAAATAATTTCTACCATAATAGACAGAATACATATTAAAAAAATATGTTTTAAAGATATAATGTTTATCTTCTTAAAAGGATTTTATTTCAATCCAGAGATCTTTATATCTCGTAGAAGTGCTAAAATTACTGAGTTCTGCTCCATAGTTCAGGGTTCCATTTCATGCTTTACCATACAACACCTGTAGCTTAATTTTTTTCTTTGAAATTTATTATTTGATCATTAAGTCACACTCTGCTGTCTGTTGTGGTTATTTTAAGGCTGTGCTTGTGCAGTATTTCAAGCTTCCAGAAATGAAGACAAGTCATTATAGAGATCCTTTTCTTGTACTGCCTCCTGCTTGCTGAGACATATGTTTCTCTCTCTTCTAACACTTGTGTTTCTGAAATACTTTCAAGCTAGACAATATTGTAAAGACTCTTAGTATCAGATTATTACTCTGCTTTTACACCCAAAGGATGAGGAATAATTTCTTTTTTTCTTGGCCCATTTGTGAAATACTATTTTAAAATTTGTTTCAAAGCAAAACAGTAAAAGAGAAATTCAATAGGGATCTATGATAAAAATGGGGAAAAGAAAAGTGTCCAGATTTAGCCATGTCATCCCAATCAGAAAGCATGAAATAGTCAATTACTAAGAATGGTCTGAACAAGCATCAGAGAGCCTTAGTGGAATATTGGATAAAGGAATGTCTCATGATTTTTACTGTACAACAAAAAATTCATGAAAAACATGACATATTCAAGTTAGAAAATGAGAGAAGCTATCACTTATGGAAAATCTGACTCAGCTTACCCTTAAGAAGAGTTCTACTCAGTTTCCATTGGTAAGTGGTAGGAAATTTTTCCTAGCTCTCAATAGACTTAGAGTTTCTGAAACTCTACTCACCAAAAATTCTACTGATGTAGAATTGCTCCTCTTCCATAACCTCCACTCCATCCATACACAATGCTATAATTTGGGAGTGGGGGTATCCTTTATATAAAATTAAGTCATATTTAAGACAATGAGAAATAATATTGTCTTATTTGTGTATAGTTGCTTTCCAATGTCATGTTAGTTTCTGCTGTACAATGAAATGAATCAGCTATATATAATATGTATACATATATCCCCTCCCTCTTGGATGTCCCTCCCATCCCACCCCAATTACATCCCTCTAGGTCATCACAGAGAACTGAGCTGAACTTCCTGTGCTTTACAGCAGGTTCCCACTACCTACCTGTTCTATACATGGTAGTGTACGTTTGTCAATCCTAATCTCCCAATTCATTCTACTTCCCGCTTTGTATCTACCCACTGCGTCCATACATCTGTTCTCTGTGTCTACATCTCTTTCCTGCCTTGCAAATAGGTTCATCTGTACCATTTTTCTAGATTCTACATATATGCACTAGTATATGACATATATATCTTTAAATGTGTATCCAAAGAGCAGTAAGGCTGGAATGACCTCTGTAGTCTTATGTCCAATCCAGTGGTCTCATTAAGTCTCCTTCCCTCTCTTTAGAATCCCTCAGAAAAAGGCATACTTGAATGAGTCTTATCTTCAAGGGTTCCTTCTTCATTTTGTCTTTGGTCTCTTGTATACTCATTCGTGAAGGTCCAAATGAATTTAATTAAAATTTTATCCAGAATTTGTTTAATTAAGATGAACATTTAGAATACCTAATCTTTCATATTTCTAGAAAGAAGTGTGTGTGTATTATCTCTTTAATATAAAAAGAAACCTGAAATTTGAGAAAAGACTCTAACATAAAAGGTAGAGGCTCAAAAAATAGATGAAAAGAAAATTTTACAATTAACATACAAAAGTAAGTATGGAGTTTGCAGCTATGTAATAAGAATATCAAAATAAATATAATACATTCAGATAATGGGAAAGTGCTTTTGGAATTTAAAAATATGAAAAACGAAATATACACAACCAATAGGAATGTTGTAAAATAAAGCTAAAGAATTGACCCAGGAAGTAGAACCAAAAGACAAACAAATGGGGAAAAAAACAGAGAAAAGAATCAATCCATGAGATTAACATTCTGTTCATAGGAGTGCTAAAATTTTTATTTTAAATCAAAGAGGAAATTATTGAAGGAAGAATACAAGTATATTTCCTATTTTCTAAAACTTGGGAACATGTGTTTGTGAATTCAAAGTGAAAGATCTCAATGAGAATACCAAGAAAAAAATGGAATAAATAAAAGATTTTAAAAGCTTTCAGAGAGACAAAAACAAGTCATACAACAAGGATCAATAATCAGAACAATATCAGATTTCTCAACAGCAGCACTGAGAAATAGAATATTTAAAAAAAATAGAATTTACAACATAGCATTCAAACATACCAATGATTGAAAAAGTAAAATAGAAATATTTTCAGACATGCAATGCTTCAAAACATCAATATCTCAGGCAACCTTTCTCAGAAAGCTACTGGAGGAGGTAGTCTAACAGAATGAGTGAGTGAGTCATGAGACAGAACATGAGAGAAGCAGTAATGTGGGGTCAAAGATAGAAAAGGACAAAATGGCAGTAAATCTAGTGGTTAGTAGTCAAGATGGGAACAAGAAAATTGAAAACACCAGGAGAAATATAGAAGACTAGAAGAAAAAATAATTTAACTGATAGCTTATTAGCTGTGTTTAGTCAATTATTTCATAGTTTTATGAATTAATAATTTATAAGTAAATAAATTATAAAAGATAATTATTAATCTAGGAATAACAAAAAGTATACAAGAATGGAAGATACTTTATTACATCAAGTGGCTCATCAGTAGACATATCTATGTTAAGAGCAATGTAAATACTGAAATTGACTTAAATAAAATGGTAGAACAACTATATTAGAATGAGAGAAGAAAGAAACATGTATGTCTATAGTTTGAGATGCCTGAGGGGGGGGCTGGGTATAAATATGGTTTGCAGCAAGAAATAAAACAATAATTTCTAAAATTTTTAAATCAAGAAATGACAATATTATTTAGCTATTTGGACAAATGTGGAGAAATTTCATCAGAAACAACTGAAAGGGTTCATGTTGGGAAGTAGAACACAGGAATGGGGAATGAGTGTGATAGGTGAATACTTTTGTTTTAATTAAAATCTCTGTACATGGTTGAAATCAAATAAAATTAAGATGAATAGCTTAATGTATCAAAAGGAATATAAAGCTGAAAATTCTATGAACCCTCAAAAACTTCCAGCTTCTTCATGCAATAGTGGCTTTTCCAACAATGGCATAATTTTTGCCAACTCTTACTGGAGAGAAAAAGAGTTTTGTTTGCCCCTTTACCCGAAACCCTACCCACCATTCTCTTACTGGTTCATAATCACAGGTTTGACTCCTTAAAAAAACGGCAGATGAATGGATAAGAAAGCTATGGTACATATACACAATGGAGTATTACTCAGCCATTAAAAAGAATACATTTGAATCAATTCTAATGAGGTGGATGAAACTGGAGCCTATTATACAGAGTGAAGTAAGCCAGAAGGAAAAACACAAATACAGTATACTAACGCATATATATGGAATTTAGAAAGATGGTAACAATAACCCTGTGTACGAGACAGCAAAAGAGACACTGATGTATAGAACAGTCTTATGGACTCTGTGGGAGAGGGAGAGGGTGGGAAGATTTGGGAGAATGGCATTGAAACATGTAAAATATCATGTATGAAATGAGATGCCAGTCCAGGTTCAATGCACGATACTGGATGCTTGGGGCTGGTGCACTGGGACGACCCAGAGGGATGGTATGGGGAGGGAGGAGGGAGGAGGGTTCAGGATGGGGAACACATGTATACCTGTGGCGGATTCATTTTGATATTTGGCAAAACTAATACAATTATGTAAAGTTTAAAAATAAAATAAAATTAATTAAAAAAAAAATAAAAACCTAGAAAAAAAAAACAAAAAACGGGTAATTTGTTTACACAGTGACACGTGCCATTGCTTTGGTCACTAATTTGACCAGCACAGGTAATCCTCTTGATGCACGTTTTCTGTTTGCAATTCCAAATATTAACTGAGCTCATCTGAGGCTTCATCAGTTCTGAGTCACTGAATCAAACATACGTCTTGAACACTGGGGGAAGCACAAGTTTTTAGGACTTTACTCTCAGCAGGAGAATCTTTGAAGTTTACCCCCTCCACTAATAAGGAGGGCTTCCAACTAGCAAGTTGTAAAGTTCATCAATATACTTTTTAATCCCTTCCAATATTCATCCAGTTAACATTATGCCTATAGCCTTCCACTGTGGCCAAGAAGAATAAAACCTACAAGTCAAAAAACCACTCCCATACAAAAATCCTATGATTATAAGATCAGTTTGATAATTCTTTGAAAGGATTATGCCATAGTACTCACAAGAATGTGTGACAAAAATACATTTCACAATATTGTAGCTAACAAAAGTCTGTCTAGTCAAAGCTATGATTTTTCCAGTAGTCATGAATGTTTGTGAGAGTTGGACCATAAAGAAAGCTGAGTGCCAAAGAATTGATACTTTTGAACTATGGTGTTGGAGAAGACTCCTGAGAGTCCCTTGGACTGCAAGGAAATCAAACAAGTCCAACCTAAAGGAAATCAGTCCTGAATATTCATTGGAAGGACTGATGCTGAAGCTGAAGCTCCAATACTTTGGCCATCTGATGCAAAGAACTGACTCATTTGAAAAGACCCTGATGCTGGGAAAGATTGAAGGCAGGAGGAGAGGGGAACAACAGAAGATGAGATGGTTAGATGGCATCACCAACTCGATGGACATGAGTTTGAGCAAGTTCTGGGAGCTGGTGATGGACAGGGAAGCCTGGCATAATGCAGTCCATGGGGTCGCAAAGAGTTGGACATGTCTGAGTGACTGAACTGACTGACCGACTTTTAATTTTATCTGAACTCGGTGAGCCCTTCAGAGGATTTTGCTCCTGCAGTAATTTGCCTCTTTGTGAGCATGTCTGAAAGGCAGCATGTCTTGGCTTCTACTTAGATAATTTTCTCTTAGAATATGAGACCCAACCAGAACTAAAAATGTCTTAAAAATCTCTCGATGAAGTTTGTTTTTAAGAAGCTTCAAAAAAAAAAAAAAAGTTTCAAAGTGAATTACAATTGTATAAGCAGCCCTTAAGAACCTCAGTGAGAACAAGATGAAAATCTTTCCCAAATGTGATCCCAAAATGTAATAGGTGTAGGGCCCCAAGTCCATTAAGTAACCCTATTAGTCCTTGCAGAGTCAAGACATCAACCATATAGCATATTCCTCTCTAATTACAGACATCAGCTATCCATTCGTGGGGGTGTATTTTATGTTGGCCAACACAGGAGCCACAAGGAGGTCAAAGTCACCTTGTTTTCTGAAATCTGTTACCATCTGGTGAATTTCCAGCAAATTTTAGGAACATTCTGTCCCTCCTCAAGGAGGCTGAACCACAGTAACCATCCATAGGATCTCAAAAAGGAAAGCAAATCTATGTCCAAGCCAGAAAAATGCCGGAACTCAAATAGCCTACTCCTCCCAAGGCGAGCTCCTCTTATGCCTGAGAAGAGGTTCCAAGTTCATTATCTATTTAAAAGATTCAAATGATTTACCTTCACAAAAAAGTGAATTGTTACCTAATTAACTGTCATGTCAGAGTTGCTTTCCTTGTCAAACAAGCACTCAGTGCTGCTGATATGAATGACATTACAACCGTATTTTAGCTAAGAAAACACACAGACCTGTTGAGATATGGTTCATCTCTCCAATCAGAAAGTTGGTACAAAGGAGACAGTAAGAAGAAAACCAAAGAGCTAGAGTCCAATCAAATTAATCACATTTTGCAAAGGGATTTTCCTATGAATCAGTGACCAGAAGAAAACTCAAACTGAATATAACTTTCAATGACTCATGGCCAAAGAAATCGGGAGCACAACTAGCTGAGAAGTGGAAATTTTCCCTGCAAGACCCAGAGCCCAGAGTTAGTGACATTCCATCTCTATATCAGGAAAGATCACCTTAAGATTTCTGTCATTCTGGCCACACAGGTCGGTGGCGGAGTGTTTACTGGGCCCCTCCACCAGCACCAGTTAGGTACAATCCACAAAGGTCTTGCTGGATTTCATTGCTTCTTCTCAGAAGACAGTTTTACATTCCTCTGAATGCCTTAAATTTACCTCTGGTGGGATATCATGACTGATTCCTTGACTTTTTTCTTTTTGCTTATAAATAATTCTTTATGTCTCCCCCATGCAATGGAGGGCAGAGCAGGGGGTTGTATCCCTGCCCTCATGCAGGGAATGGAGGTCAATGTATACTGATCTTATTGCCAGCTGCCCTGTGGCCTTGCAGTGGGAAATGGTGGGGGGTGGTCTACAGCCCCCTTTCTTCTAACATTGGTCTCTCTTCACCACATCACCATAGTGGAGCTGAAGGGCTGGAGGTGCTAGGAGCTGAGGTAAGGATGCTTATCTAGGGGAAAAAAAAAAAATGTCCCCACCTACCTGCCCACTGGTTGCCCCAGGAAAGGGCTGGAATGTATCCAGATGTCTCTGCCCAGTGGGCAGTAGAGGCTAGACAATGTCTCCAGATTGGGCTGCCCACAGAAATCCTCACTGGAGGGGACAGTGTGCCCCAAACATCTTGTCCAGGTGGTACCTCCAGCAGAGATGACAGTCATGAAAACATGACGGATTACTCGACTTCGAACATTTGTGTATTGATTTATACTTTTTGAATTTAAGACAAGGCAAATTTGCTTAAAATAAACTATTCTCGGAAAGCATTCCAAAGATAATATCATGTCAAATCATATTTTGATGTTTGAAGCCCCCATGTAACAATGACAGTAAGAAAGGAATATTGGGTGTCTACTGAATCCTGTTGTAATCATAAGGCTGTACTCATGAGTTTCTCTAGTCATTTCTGGATCTCCAGTCTAGTATCTTTCAACATTTTTTAAGTGAATGAGTGAACAGTTAAAACTATGATGGTGTTTATACTTTAGCAATGAGTAACAACATCAAGGCTCTCTGGTCTTAATCTCAACATTTTAGCCCTAGTTGGTTAGATTTATGATAAAAAGTTGTTCAGTTGCTCAGTCATGTCTGACTCTTTGCAAACCCACAGACTGCAGCTTGCCAGGCTTCCCTGTCCTTTACTATCTCCCAGTTTGCTCAAACTCCTGTCCATTGAGTCAATGATGTCATCTCATTCTCTGTTGCCCTCTTCTCCTCCTGCCCTCAATCTTTCCCAGCATCAGGGCCTTTTCCAATGAGTCGGCTCATTGCATCAGGTGGCCAAAGTATTGCAGCTTCAGCATCAGTCCTTCCAAAGAATATTCAAGGTTGATTTCCTTTAGAATTCACTGGTTTGATCTTCTTGCTGTCCAAGAGACTCTCATGATAAAGGTGGTGGGTAACAACCTTAACGATGCTAGGCTCAGCTAATTTTAAGCATGTTCTCACTTTGCTCACCTCTAAAGAAGAGTGGATCTAAGGTCAAAGGAAACTTGGGGAGATGACTAATTTTCTGAAATATACAAGAGATTTTTCATCCTGATTTATAAATTCACTGGCACCTGTGACTAACAGTTTGCTATGGAACAAAATTCAGCATAAGGCAGGTCCATCTTGAACTTTTTCCAAAGGGGTTTAATTACTGAATCGCACACACAAAAATCTTGTTATAAAATGGATTTACCCAAAAGGCAGCCAGATGGCCTAGTTCCAATGCATTCATGAGGATAAAAAGAACGACAAACATGTGTTCCCCCACCCCCAAGATGTTTATTGTGTCGCTGAGCAGAGTCAAAACCCAGGTAATAAGACGTTGATGCCTGGAAAAGGAGATGATATGAGCTTTACAACGTCCCTACAGCAACTGAATAAGCTCCCTTGACTGGGGTCTCAGCAGGTTTGGGAGGAAGATAGTTCCTCTAGACCAAGATCACTGTTTCCAAAAACTGTGGGTGCTACTTGCCTCCACGAGCAACTGTATCTTAGGAACAGAAATTTTAATTGACTGAAACCCACTGTGTGAAACTTAGAATGGAAAGTGGGTTCTCCACCTCCGCAGCACCTTTATTTTGGGCTATGAAGCTTTGGAAGGACAGCAGGGAGTATAAACTGGCTAGTGGTTGTCTCCTGTATTATTCATTTATGTACCACGAGAAAAAAAAAGAAAAAGAAAACCTTCTGGTCCTGAGGAAGTTGCATAAAAGGTAGAAACGCTGCTAGAATGACATCTGCCTTCTGGCTTATGAAATAAATGGACCTTTTGTATGTTTTTGTGATGGAAGGAAAAGCAGTTGTCATCTGTCATCTCTGGGAAGTTTGTCACCCATGAGAATTTCATTAGCCTTCTGTATAGTTTTATCCAATACTAAGCACAGATCTCTCTGAAGGCAGGCGCTGTGTTTTATTTATCTTTATTGCACCTGAGTCAACAAAGTTCCTGGCACTTAATAGGTTCTCAATAAATGTGGGGAGATGGAAAAAAAAAGATGAATACATGAAATAATGATGAATGCATGAAATGATAACTTACATGTATGTATGTTTAATCTAGAAAAAAATGGTACAGATGAATTTATTTGCAGAGCAGGAATAGAGACAGACATAGAGAGCAGACATGTGGACTTGGTGGGGAAGGGGAAGGTGGGACGAATTGGGAGACTGGGATTGACATACAAAGACTACCATGTGCAAAACAGATAGCTAGTAGGAAGCTGTTATAGAGCACAGGGAGCTCAACTCGGTGCTCTGTGGTGACCTAGAGGGGTGGGATTGTGGGTGGGTGGGAGGAAGTTCCAAGAGGGAGGGGATCTCTGTATAAATATAGCTGATTCACTTTGTTGTACAGCAGAAACTAACATTGTAAAGCGATTATACTCTAACAAAAAGAGTGGAATGTATACTTAAAAACTAAAATTTTCTCATAAATCAAAAATAAAAGTATATAGACACAGCTTATTATAATAGAGAGAAGATAAATGCGCTACAGGAACATTTCTTAAAATTTAATATATTCAATGTCTTGACTTTAAAGATAAGGAAAATAAGGTTTAGGGAAATTTAATGTATTAATTGACTAGAAGAGTATTGAGGTTTCAAGATTTTGAAAAATACCTATTTAATATGTATGGATGCTACACTGTTTTGATTATATCCATACTGCCTGGTTCTATCTGGACCTCCAAGTCACTTCTGGGTTCCTTTCATGCATTGGAGAAGGAAATGGCAACCCACTCCAGTGTTCTTTGCCAAAGAATGCATACAATTTTAATACTAGCTTAAGTAAAACCTAATTAATTAAATCACATGAAAATGGATTCCAAAGACACATTTAAAATCCCTTCTCTACAATACTTGCTGAAGCCTGATCACAATGAGCCACCTTGTTTGAACTGTCAAGAACAAATGGAAGGAAGAGTTAAATTTAGAAAATCTCAAGTGGTTGGAGTGGTAATGTGATGAAGTGACCAGGCAATTAAATGTCAAATGCCAAATGTAGATAGTAACCCCTGTATATCAAGCAGACACTGACTACCTGCCAGTGTGCACAGAAGACAGAGGTGGTCCCCAGGTCTCCATTGCTTTTGCTCCACATCTCAGCTCAGCACCAGCCTTACAAGAAGGGGAAAGAGAGACCTCCCTGATGGTTCGGTGGTTAGGAATCCTCATTCCAATACAGGGGATGTGGGTTAGATCCCTGGTCATGGAACTAAGATTCCACATGACAAAGGGCAACTAAGCCCATGCACCTCAACTAGAGAGCCCACGAGCCACAACTAAGACGTGATGCAGCCAAATAAATAAATATTTAAAAAAAGAAGAGGAGCAGGTGGCCTTTGTCCCACGTGTATGGGTCTTCACCCCACACTGTCTTCCTCAATAATTTCCTCAGAAGCCCTAATAGTCACAGTTTGTGAGTTAGAAACTTACCTAAATACAAACAGGCCTGGGAAGAAATTTTATTGCTAAAATTCTGTCTCAGATCGAAAGACTCATGGCCCTGGAGGCACAGCTGCTGCTGCTGCAGCTGCTAAGTCACTTGAGTCGTGTCCGACTCTGTGAGACCCCATAGACGGCAGGCCACCAGGCTCCCCTGTCCCTGCGATTCTCCAGGCAAGAACACTGGAGTGGGTTGCCATTTCCTTCTCCAATGCATGAAAGTGAAAAGTGAAAGTGAAGTTGCTTAGTCTTGTCCGACTCTTCGAGACCCCATGGACTGCAGCCTCTGTCCGTACATGGGATTTTCCAGGCAAGAGTACTGGAGTGGGTTGCCATTGCCTTCTCCCTTGAGGCAGAGACCGTTTCAAATACAGGGGTCAGCAACACCTTCTAGCCACACAAACTTGAGCAAATTAATCAACCTTTCGAACTTAATGTTTCTTGGTTTTCTTTTCTAAAAACTGTGAAGATGTTAAGTCCTACATTTGAAAGTCATTGTGAATATTAAATTAGATATTATATGTAAAACACAAAGTTATACTGGAGGAAGGGGGAGCAAAGAGGAGATGTCAGTAGCTTGTATGTTGTTTAGTTGCTCAGTCCTATTCGACTCTTTGTGACCCCATGGACTGTAGCTCGCCAGGCTCCTCTGTCTATAGGATTTTCCAGGCAAGAATACTGGAGTAGGTTGCTGTTTCCTTCTCCAGGGGATCAATCCCAACCCAGGGATTGAATTCATTTACTCCTGCTTTGCAGACAGATTCTTTACCACTGATCCCGCAGTAGCCCTTACCTAGATGGTTAAGCATCCCATCTCTATCAGGTTGTCTGAGTTAAAATGCCATCTGAGAGGCTGTGTAATTTGAAGCAAGGTACTTACCTTCTCTGTGCCTTTTCTTTCATCTGTAAATAAGGGAAAATAATAGTACATACATTATAGGTTATTATATAGATTTAATGATATCATAGAGATATAATGCTAGTATTGAGGCTGAATAAATGGAGTGCTGAGCTGGAGATACAGCAGCTGTGAATTTTTGAGTAGATAGTAGGTGAAGGGGAAGCATGTCAGGGAAACAAGTAAAGGTAAAAGGGACTTTAAAAGGAATGTAAAATGGTATTAAGAAGAAGGTGCTTATTCAAATTTTTATCCGAGTCTGTGCAAAGTTAATCTTTATCTTCCCACATCGCTATAGAAAAGCTGTAAATCTTTTAGTTCCATGTCTTGGACTTATTAATTTTAATTTGTCTCATTTTGATTTTGATTTTAAAGCCGGTATTCAATCATTGGCCTTCCGCATGCACTTAAAATTAACAAGTAAGAGAATAAAATATTTGCATCCCCACCCATCCCAGAGGGACTGAAACGCCCTTCCCTTAGTAATGAGGCTGAACAGATGGGGCTTGCCCCAGGCCCCAAAGGTTCCTACTCTTCAAGCTGCAACAGAATAACAATAGAAACAAGCTCCAAAGTGGCAGATTCTCCACCCTTCCAGCAGTGTTCAAACTCAGGACCTGATAAAAACAATAGATTCTGCTAATGGGAGGATTCATCAGTTCAGTCCAGTTGCTCAGTGTGTCCAACTCTTTGCAACCCCATGGACTATATAGCACACCAGGCTTTTCTGTCCATCACCAACTCCTGGAGTTTACTCAAACTTGTGTCCATTGAGTCAGTGATGCCATCCAGCCATCTCATCCTCTGTCATCCCCTTCTCCTCCTGCCTTCAATCTTTCCCAGCATCAGGGTCTTTTCAAATGAGTCAGTTCTTCCCATCAGGTGGCCAAAGTATTGGAGTTTCAGCTTCAGCATCAGTCCTTCCAATGAATATTTGGGGTTGATTCTCTTTAGGATGGACTGGTTGGATCTCCTTGCAGTCCAAGGGACTCTCAAGAGTCTTCTCCAATACCACAGTTCAAAAAGCATCAATTCTTTGGCGCTCATATTGTCCAACTCTCACATCCATACATGACTACTCTTATTACTCATCACATTTTACTAGTAAATTTATTTTAGTTTTTATTTTATATATTTTACACATAGTAGAAGGTGCAGAGTTTACAGGAGTAGAGTTGGATGAATTTTGATAAATGACACCTGTGTAACCATCACTCAGTTAAGATATATAAGAATTTTTTTCTTTTACCCCTTGAAAGATCCCTTTCCAGTTAATACTGACCTCCTATCCACACTTCTCCCTGAAACATATTTTTACGTTTTGATCAGTATAGACTAGTTTTGCTTGCACCTGAACTTCCTATAAATACAATCAAACTATGTGCATTGTTCAGTATAAAATTTTTGTGATTCATTCATGATGGTGAATGTATCATCATTTTTATTGCTGTTTTTCCATCAAAAAGAATAGAGCACAAGTAGATATCCATTTATTTGTTGTTGTTGATGGACATTTGTTTCCACTTATTGGTTGTTATAAATAAAGCTACCATGGGCATCATGAACAACTGTTTATTGGATGTGTGTTATCATATACCTTGGGTAAATACAAAGAGTGGCATTGCAGGGTCATGCAGTAGGCATAAGTTTAACTCTATTGTTGCTGTTCAAGTTGTCACCAAGTTGTGTACAACTCTTTGTAATCCCATGGATTGCAGCATGTCAGGCATCCCTGTCCCTCCCCATCTCCCAGAATCTGCCCAAGTTCATGTCCATTGAATTGGTGATGCCATTCCACCATCTCAGAATATACTAAACTGTTTTTCCTAAATGGTTATCAGTTCATTTCAGTTCAGTTCAGTCGCTCATTTGTGTCTGACACTGCGATCCCATGGACTGAACCACACCAGGCTTCCCTGTCCAACACTAACTCCTGAAGCTTGCTCAAACTCATGTCCATTGAGTTGGTGATGCCATCCAACCATCTCATTCTCTGTTATCCCCTTCTCCTCCTGCCTTCAATCTTTCCCAGCATCAGGGGCTTTTCAAATGAGTCAGTCCTTTGCATCAGGTGGCCAACGATTTGGAGCTTCAGCTACAGTATCAGTCCTTCCAATACTTCCAAAGAATATTCAGGACTGATTTCCTTTAGGAATGACTGGTTGGATCTCCTTGCAGTCCCAGGGACTCTCAAGAGTCTTCTCAAACACCTCAGTTCAAAAGCATCAACTCTTTGGCACTCAGCTTCCTTTATAATCCAACTCTCATATCCATACATGATCACTGGAAAAAACAAAGCTTTGACTAGATGGACCTTTGATAGCAAAGCAATATCTCTGCTTTCTAATATGCTGTCTAGGTTGGTCACAGCTTTTCTTCCAAGGAGCAAGTGTCTTTTAATTTCAGGGCTGCCGTCACCATCTGCAATAATTTTGGAGAGGAAAAAATTAAGTCTTTCACTGTTTTCATTGTTTCCCCATCTATTTGCCATGAAGTGATGGGACCAGATGCCATGATCTTTGTTTCCTGAATGTTGAGTTTTAAGCCAGCTTTTTCACTCTCTTTGTTCACTTTCATCAAGAGGCTTTTGAGTTCCTGTTCACTTTCTACCATAAGGGTGGTGTCATCTGCATATCTGAGGTTATTGATATTTCTCCTGACAATCTTCATTCCAGCTTATGCTTCATCCAGCCCGGCATTTTGCATGATGTACTCTGCATATAAGTTAAATAAGCAGGATGACAATATACAACCTTGATGTATTCCTTTCCCTATATGGAACCAGTTTGTTGTTCCATGTCTGGTTCTAACTGTTGCTTCTTGACCTGTGTACAGATTTCTCAGGAGGCAGGTAAGGTGGTCTGGTATTCCCATCTCTTTCAGAATTTTCCACAGTTTGTTGTGATCCACATTGTCAAAGCCTTTTGTGTAGTCAATAAAGCAAAAGTAGATGTTTTTCTGGAACTCTCTTGCTTTTTTGAGGATCCTACAGATGTTGGAAATTTGATCTCTGATTCCTCTGCCTTTTCTAAATCCAGCTTGAACATCTGGAAGTTCATGGCTCATGTACTGTTGAAGCCTGACTTGGAGAGTTTTGAGCATTACTTTACTAGGGTGTGAGATGAGTGCAATTGTGCAGTAGTTTGGACATTCCTTGGTATTGCCTTTCTTTGGGATTGAAATTCCTAAGGCTCACTTGACTTCAGACTCCAGGATGTCTGGCTCTAGGTGAGTGATCACACCATTGTGGTTATCTGGGTCATGAAGATCTTTTTATTTAGTTCTTCTGTGTATTCTTGCCACCTCTTCTTAATATCTTCTGCTTCTGTTAGGTCCATATCATTTCTGTCCTTTATTGTGCCCATCTTTGCATGAAATGTTCCCTATACCACTTTACAATTTCACTGGTAATGTGGAAGTTGACTTTCTCCATATTAACACCAACATTTGGTATCACCTGTATTTTGTTTTGTTTTGTTTTAGCAATGCTAGAGTGTACTGTAGTATCTCTTTCTGGTTTTAAATTGCATTTCCTTGAATACTAATGATGTTGAACATACTCTCATGTGCTTATTGATCATTCATATATCACATATCTTTTTTTAAATGAAGTATCTGTTTGCCCATTTGTTATAAGCTGTCTTTTTAATATTCAAGTGTAAGGCATTTTGTAGATGCTGGGTAGATAAGTCTTTTTCCAGATTAATGTTTGTATTGTGAATGCATTCTCTGAGTTTGCATTTACCTTTTCATTTTCTAACAGAGTTTTTTCATAAGCAAAGATTTTTATTAATCTTAATAAAGTACAATTTTCAATTATTGTATTATATTTTAATTATACTACATTGTCTTGAACTGTAATACACATTGTAGTATATTGCATTATAATTGATTAACTATGCATTATATTATACATGTTTTTCCGGACTAAAAACTCTTTGCCTACTCCGAAGTTATGAAGATATTGCCCAATGTTTACTTCTATAAGCCTTTGGCAGCTTTAGCCTTTACATTGAGGTCTATGATCTATCTCCAATTAATTTTTGTATATGATGAGAAAGTGAAAGTGTTAATCGCTTAGTCATATCTGACTCTTTGTGACCCCAGGCTCCTCTACCCATGGAATTCTCCAGGCAAGTATACTTGAGTGGGTTGCCAGTTCCTACTCCAGGGAATCTTTCCAACTCAGGGACTGAACCCAGGCCTCCTGCATTGCAGGTAGTTTCTTTACCATCTGAGCCACCGCGGTATATGCTGACACATAGGGGTCAAAGTTGTTCCCAAGCCCTTTGGTGAAAAGATTCTCCTTACTCATGAGTTTATCTTTTACCTGTGTGCTTCCTTAACTGTGAGCTTCTCAGAGGTCAGCTATGATTGATTTATCCTTGTAATCTTAGAATTTGGCCTAGTGTTTCTCTTATATAAAAACGTAATAAATGTCCCCTGGATGAATACATTTTCTAGAAGCTGAAAGAAAGCTGAGTTAGTACCTAAGGTTTCCCCATTTTTATATTCTTTCCCTTTGATCTTTAAAGAAATTTAAATTCCTTAACAGGTAATGCATGATATAGTCCACTTTTCTTTCTACCTTTATTTTATAGTATTTCCCTGCTATGGACTGTACTGTGTATCTCCACGATTGATATATTTAAGCCCAATATATCAATAGCCCAAGCCCCCAAGCCCTATCCCTAGTCCTAAATAGGACTCTGAGGGGGTAAATTTAAATGAAGTTATAGTGTGGGGTCCTAACCTGATAGGATTGGTGCCGTTATAAAGAAGAGGAAGAGAGGAAGATTCTCTTGCCCTCATTATGCACACATGCCAAGGGGAAATGATGTGAAGATATAGTGAGGAGATGGCCATGGGCAAGACAGGGAGAGCACTCTCACCAGAACTTGACCATGCTGGCTCCCTGAGCCCAAATTTCTATTACAGCAGAGAGTCCTATTGGAAAGCACCTCTCAAGAACTCACAAGTTGCTTTAGGAGGCAAAATATCCTTGAAATAACCTGAAAACAGCCAACAGACACAGGAGGCGTGGGTTCATCCCTGGGTTGGGAAGATCCCCTGGAGAAGGAAATGGCAACCCACTCCAGTATTCTTGCCTGGGAAATCCGGTGGAAAGAGGAACCTGGCCAGCTATGGTCTATGGGGTGGCAAAGAGTCAGACACACCTTAGCAACTCAACAACAGCAGTGATACCTTCCAAGGAGCCAAGAATCTCAATGGAATATGGTAGGTCCTCTGGAGAGGAAAGCAAAGTGCTTTGGAAGCACATGGGAGGGAGTATCTAGCCAAGTCTTCAGGGCAGTGAGGGCTACATTTAGAAAGTGATCTAGGGATGAATATGAAAAGATAAGTAGAGATGAGCCAGGCAAAGGGTAAGAATATCATTTTCAAGAAAAGGCAGAAACATGCAGAGATTCAAGAACAGAAGGGCATGTTGTATTGAATAATATTTCAGTTAGTCTGTAACTCTGAGTTTAAAGCAAGAGGTTTGGAGAGATGGTGCTGGAGAGGAAAGCAAGAACCAGGTCAGCGAGCCACTGGAGCCCACTTTCCACTGTTTAGACTCAGAAAATATTTAAAGATTTTTATCAAGGATGAGTCTAAATCGGAATTTCACTTAGTTCCCTCTCTTTTCACCCCCTGGCTTTCTCTCCCTCTTACTGCAATGTGGACTGGCAAGGAACAAGGTAAGCAGGAGGTCAGCTAGGAGGCTACTGTAGCGTGTTTAGATAAGAGACAATGGTCTCAATGGTCAATGAGAGGGGTCATCATGTGATAGAAGTGGGACAGTGCAAAGAGATGCTTACATAATACAATGACAGGGCTGATGCTTGAATTCGGAGTTTGAAGGGAAAAGGGTTTCCCCCTTTGTTGCTGGCTTAGGCAAGATGTGTCAGTTCAGTTTTGAGCACGATGGAGATAAGCTGACTCCAAACCTTCCCAAAGGTTGGTAGGAGACAGTTGGGTGCCCGAGTCTGGAGTGAGAAGAGAGCCCACACGGTAGGAAAAGATGTAGAACTCTGTAGCACATGGATGATACTGGAAAAGCTTCCAGGAAGTATGTGGCTCAAGGATTTTAGTATGTTTTTCTTTCTGTACTTTCTAACTGGCCTACCTCTTTGAAAATGGAGCGACTCAATTTTCTTGGTATTGTGGTAATTGCCATGGCATTGCTTGAGGCAACTTTCATTTCTTTTCATGTAACTTCTGTGTAGAAAAAGAAATCTAAAATCATCTTATACAAGGAAAACAAAATGGCGATCACAATCTCAATCCTTCCCTTTATTGCTTAATTTCTCTGGGGATATTCCTAGAAACTGCTATTATTTCAGTATTGAAGGACCTTGATTTTATTTTTGTGAAATAACCAGGCTTACAGTTGAAGAGGGGGCTTCCCATGTGAAACTAGTGGTAAAGAACCTACCTGCTAATGCAGGAGACATAAGAGACGTGGGTTCCATCTCTGGCGGACTACTGTCCATAGACTTGCAAAGAGACGGACGTGACTGAAGTGACTTAGCGCACATGCACAGCTGAGGAGAGACTGTCAAAGATCTGCTTTTTGAAATAACCTTTTAAAACATTCTTTCATGGGATATAAATTATTTTCATGTGTGCAAGAAGATTTTCTTAATCATGAAAAACGTTTTTGCTTCAATATACATTAGGATTCTACAGACATCCTAATTTATAAATTTGCATTCAATTAAAAATACTCTGTGAATAGAAAAAAAAGTGAGAGTAAATGTTCTAAAATGATATTAATCCTCTAAGATTGTGAAGGATTTTATCCTTTACATTTTTTTGTGCTTTCATAATGTGTAAGCTTATTTTACAGCATAAAAAAATACTATTGCTACAATGGTTTTACTACCATATTGCATTGTACTTGTACAAAATAATATTAGTATTGGTATTGTTTTTAGTATTTTGAATTTGATTATCCAACATTTTTTTAAATGTCTTTATTCCCTACAGACTAATTCTAATTTTATTATAAGCAAAATGTAGTCCAGGTACAGATGGTTTAAAAATGACTTAATAAGCAGTGAACAAATCTTTCAACAATTTGGTTCTATATCCATCATGAGATTGTAGTATTAAAAATGGTTTTTATCATACAGATAAAGCTGAGAGAACCCATGGCTTTACAAGCTGCCAGTCAGTGGCAGAAATGAGATTAAAACTTTAGACCTTTGCACAAAAAGCTGGGAAAAATCATTACCACTTTATATATTTTAAAAAGTCAACTCAATTGACCTTCCTATCTCCAGGCTCAGTATAATTGGCAAATCAATATTATCAACAGTAATTAAAACTGCCAGCAATATGAAAAAAATCAGAAAAATTGTATACAATTAAACTCTTGTTTAAATGTTTTTCTCAAATTATCACAAATGATGCAACCAAAGACAGGAACGACATTTTTCTGAAAGTGGGACACGTGTTCCCCATTGGTAAGACAAAAATGCAGAGAATGCTTCTCTGTGTTTCTTCTCAATAACATTTGCTTTAAGAACTAAAACTAAGTGTCTCCTACATACTTTGTACTTTATGGAAGTATTTTTTTCTTTCTTAAGAGAATAAAAGAAAGAGAGAAAGAAATGTTTTATAAACTAGCCAGGAGTGTCAGGGAGAATGCTGCTGCTGCTGCTGCTGCTGCTAAGTCCCTTCAGTTGTGTCCGACTCTGTGTGACCCCATAGACGGTAGCCCACCAGGCTCCCCCGTCCCTGGGATTCTCCAGGCAAGAACACTGGAGTGGGTTGCCATTTCCTTCTCCAATGCATGAAAATGAAAAGTGAAAATGAAGTCTGAGTCTTCGCAACCTTATGGACTGTAGCCTACCAAGCTTCTCCATCCATGGCATTTTCCAGGCAAGAGTACTGGAGTGGATTGCCATTGCCTTCTCCGTAGATAGTGTTTGACAAAATGTGCCATTTTAAAATTGTTGAGTGCTTGAATATAAACTACATTACGCATAAAGGAAATGCAATCTCCTGTAAGAGTTACCTAATAACAACTACAAGATTGTAAAAGGGTGTGTAATTCATCTACTTCTACTGATTTCTTTTTTTTAAATTTAATTTTGTATTGAAATATAGTTTATTTACAAAATCATGCCAGTCTCTGCTGTACAGCAAAGTGACTCAGTTATACACATATATACATTATTTTTTTATATTCTTTTCCATTATGGTTTATCACAGGATATTAAATATAGCTCCCTGTACTATACATTAGGACCTTGCTGTTCATCCATTCGATATGTAATAGTTTGCATCTACCAACTTCAAACTCCCAGGATATTCCTTCCCTTCCCTACCCCCTCCTTGGCAACCACAAGTCTGTTCTCTATGTCTGTGAGTCTGTTTCTATTTTGCAGATAGGTTCATCTGTACCATATTTTAGATTCCACTAATATCACTATATAGTGATATTGTATGGGATTTGTCTTTCTCATTTTGACTTACTTCACTTAGTATGATAATCTCTAGCTGCATCCTTGTTGCTGCAAGTGGCATTATTTTTGTTCTTTTTATGGCTCAGTAGTTTTCCATTGTATATATGTACCATCTCCTATATACGTATGTCTTCTTTATTCATTCATCTCTTGATGGACATTTAAGTTGTTTCCATGTTTTGGCTATTGTGAATGGTGTTGCTATGAACATAGAGATGCATGTATCTTTTTGAATTATAGTTTTGCCTCAGTATATTCCCAGGAGTGAGACTGCTGGATCATATGGTAATTCTATTTTTGGTTTTTCTGAGGAACTTCCATACTGTTTTCCATCGTGGCTGCACCAACTTACATTCCCACCAACAGAATAAGAGACTTTCCTTCTCTCCACACTCTACTTTCAGTGATTCTTGAGTTTAAAAAAAATAGAGTGACGACTCTTTTTATGCACTAAACTAATGGGAAGAAATGGCATGATGATAATATGTGATACCTAAAACAATCTTGTTTATTTCATCTCTTTCATACTAGCTTAATTTTTGTTCTGTTTTTGTTCTCTAATACAGTACAGTGTCAAATAACATCATTTCCTGTGTATTAGTCATAGCTCTCCCTTTTTCCACTTAAAATGTTGGTGGCCAGATGTATAACCTATTGGACCTATTATTGGTATCTTTGCCCTGGAGCATTTCAGAGACAGATGTGTTGGCTATTTTCCAGTTAAGTTTAGTATTTCCTGAAGGAGAAAATTAAATCAAAACCATTTTATCTAAGATGCATTTCCAACATTGACTGACTCTAGACATGGAAGATTTTTTCCAGAGGCAAGTGCATCTAGCTTACTTTTAATATTATCTTCAACTTGAGAAATTGTAACTTACAAATAAATATTTTTCTTACAGGTATATAAGTCTTTGTATATATTTTGCTCACTTTGACATTGCCTGATAAAGAGTACAAGATAGGTTAGAGTTTGGAAACCTATAGGGAGGAGTGAGTATTAAAATCCCTGGGGAAAAAGGGCAACATTAAAGCTTCTCCTAAGATGTCCTCTGTGATGCGGGCATGAGACAGAACACTCTTGAACTGCTACTTCCTCTTGAGCAGGTGATTAATGTTGTTGGTAGAAAGACATGATCACAACATATAGCTCAGCAACTCAGTCTACTATACCAGATTTATGAAGCCTGGGTCAATATAAATTGTGGTAGGAAAGCTCACAACCTTGTAATTCACTAGGGAACAATGATCGAAATGAAAACATGGCCTTGAAGTTGTCTTTGTTCACTATTTTCATTGGCAGATATATAATTGAATAAAAAACTATCTTGGCATTTAATGAGCAGGTAAAATATGAAGAATAGCCCTCTTTGAATCCTGTCTTTAATCTTCAGTGATGGCTCATGCATTGGAGACAAAGGTGAGATTTAAAGGGGGCAGAGTTGACTCCTTAATCCATTCAGAGGCTTCAACCAATTTCCCTGGTTAAATAAAAGTATTTATTTTTGTATTTTTACATTTCAAGTAAAAGAACTTTTTTAAAATAGGCACACATTGGGAAGATATTTTGTGTATGAAAATCATCCCTTTCAAAAATATGTAATTTGACACCCCAACATGATACAGAAAATTCTCTGACTTGTGAAGTTTATTTTAAAGTCAAAGAGAAACAACCATGTACACTATTGTCTCTGGATAATATGTATCCATCCACCTAGATGATTTTTAAAGGACCTTTTTGATCATTAGACTAAAATAACCAAATAACTCATAAGCATAGCATCAAATTCTTATTATCACCCCATTGTCATCTAAAGGGCTTATTCTTTTTATTACGTCTATTTCTTACATTATCCTCTTTTAAAAAGGCTTTCATGCTTTAGCAAAATTGTTCTCATCAGTAAAAGCCTTGTCTGAATTATACATTTCTTTGAATGTGGTATTTACTCTTGGTCGCAGCTCTATGGAATTAACTGAGAAAGAGCAGATATTCATTTGTTTTTCTAAGAGGCACATACTGGATCCTGAATGAGATGAGCGGTATTTAATTTTAATTGCAGTTAGTGAAAGGAAAGGAGTAAATAAAAGAGTCTTAGATAAAACATGAAAGTGAAAAATAAACTGGAAATTTGGTAAATGATGGTGGTCATGTCAACTTGGTTTGAATTACAACTTGTCACGTGATTTTTAATGTGCTGCTCTGTTTACCAAACAATTTCCTGAGTTTGGTTTAAATTTTAATAAGACTATGTATGTATGACCTGAAAGTAAAATAACAATGCAAAATCAATATTTCCAGTTGATTGGAAATGAAAAAGTTGGATTCTAAAAACAAATGACAGGGAAAATTTATTTCCTGTTGCTATGTGAACTCAGTACCAAAAGTATGTGAATACATCATAATTTAAGTAGCATCCAAAGGATACCTGTTTAATTGTAGTTCTATTACAGATATTTCTGGAATTCATGCAGTCATTCACTTTTTCAGAGGAAAGTATCAATAGTTCTTATTAGGATAAGAAAGTAATTCACTGAGATATAAAACCTCATGACAAACTAGTTTATGAGATTACCTAAATAGTAATCTGACAGTAATATTAGCAGCTAACACATATGATAGTTAAAAAGTGGCTCCCTAGGTGGCTCAGTGGTAAAGAATCTGCCTGCCAAGGAAGGAGATGCAAGAGGCGCAGGTTTGATCTCTGGGTTGGGAAGATCCCCTGGAGGAGGAAATGGCAACCCTCTCCAGTATTCTTGCTGGGAATTCCCATCAACAGAGGAGCCAGGCAGGCTATAGTCCAGGGGTTGCAAAGAGTCAGACACAACTGAGCACACACAGACATGTACTGAAATGATAGTTGAGAAACGGGGCACAGAAGATCTGGTGCACAAGGAAGCCGCCACAGGGCCAGTAATATTAGAAGATGGAGTGATTTCCCCCCACATACACACCCGCAAAGAAAAATGCAATGCTTCACAACTTGCCAATGGTCAATGGCATGTAGAGTGAGATGTAAAAACATGTCTATGCATGTACAAATATATCTATGTATACATGTATAGGAATATGTACATACACACATGTATACAGGCATACAAAACACAGGTTTATATAACTGATGTGAATATAGTTGAGACACTGATGGCAACGTGGACTAAAAAACAAGTGTTCTAAAACCTAAGACATAAGTCTATAACAAATTCCTAAGACTCAAGTTCTGAGTACATCTTCCACAAAATAACATTTAATTAGGTTTAAATAGGTATAGTTCATTTATACGGAGAAGGAAATGGCAACCCACTCCAGTACTCTTGCCTGGCAAACACATGAAAAGATGCTCAACATCACTCATTATCAGAGAAATGCAAATCAAAACCACTATGAGGTACCATTTCAAGCCAGTCAGAATGGCTGCGATCCAAAAGTCTACAAGCAATAAATGCCAGAGAGGATGTGGAGAAAAGGGAACCCTCTTACACTGTTGGTGGGAATGCAAACTAGTACAGCCACTATGGAGAACAGTGTGGAGATTCCTTAAAAATCTGGAAATAGAACTGCCTTATGATCCAGCAATCCCACTGCTGGGCATACACACTGAGGAAACCAGAAGGGAAACAGACACGTGTACCCCAATGTTCATCGCAGCCCTGTTTATAATAGCCAGGACATGGAAGCAACCTAGATGTCCATCAGCAGATGAATGGATAAGAAAGCTGTGGTACATATACACAATGGAGTATTACTCAGCCATTAAAAAGAATACATTTGAATCAGTTCTAATGAGGTGGATGAAACTGGAACCTATTATACAGAGTGAAGTAAGCCAGAAAGAAAAACACCAATACAGTATACTAACGCATATGTATGGAATTTAGAAAGATGGTAACAATAACCCTGTGTACGAGACAGCAAAAGAGACACTGATGTATAGAACAGTCTTATGGACTCTGTGGGAGAGGGAGAGGGTGGGACGATTTGGGAGAATAGCATTGAATATGCTATTCAATATATATATATTTCATATATAAGCATCATATATGAAACGAGTCACCAGTCCAGGTTCAATGCACAATACTGGATGCTTGGGGCTGGTGCACTGGGACGACCCAGAGAGATGGTATGGGGAGGGAGGAGGGTTCAGAATGGGGAACACATGTATACCTGTGGCAGATTAATTTTGATATATGGCAAAACCAATACAATATTGTAAAGTTAAAAAATAAAATAAAATATAAAAAAAAAAATCCCATGGATGGAGGAGCCTAGTAGGCTGTAGTCCATGGAGTCGCAAAGAGTCAGGCATGACTGAGCAACTTCACTTTCACTTTTCACTTTCATGCATTGGAGAAGGAAATGGAAACCCACTCCAGTATTCTTGCCTGGAGAATCCCAGGGACAGAGGAGCCTAGTGGGCTGCCGTCTATGGGGTCGCACAGAGTCGGACACGACTGAAGCGACTTAGCAGCAGTAGCTCATTTATAACATTTTTTTTCAAATTTTGCCATCCTTTTCGGTTATTTTACCATTAATTATTATTTAGTGAGTAAATGCATGCTTATTTATTAAGGGACTCAATTAATTTTTATTTATTGATTGCTCACAGTATGCCAGGGATGGCTGGCTGAGCATAAAGGGACACCATTCTGCCCTTGAAGAATTCCTCAGGTACAAAGAAAAGACAAAAGCACTTGGCCTTACCCATTATATGAGGTTATTGGTGCTTCTGTTACACCAAGAGCACGCTCACGTGTGTGAATATGCCTGTGCACGTCCGTGTGTGTCCAGCCAAAGACTGGACAATGTCCAACTTGACTTTTTCACTTGGTCACCAATTCAAATAGGTTTGGCCCTCAGAAAGTTAAAGTTAAAGTCACATGCACAGTAGCTGTGAAGTGCAATAAAGTGAAAAACAATTAAAAAGGTAAAAAAAAAGTCACATATTATGTTGGATACTGGCCTGTTATAATTAGGAAAGGGTCTCCAATGATGTTTACTTAAAAAAAAAAAACATTTAGTATGAATATTTTCAAACATACAACAGCAACAACAAAAAGAAATTATATAACAGACACCAGTATGTACAAAAATAAGAACAAACATATCTTAACACAGAGGATGAGAAGGTTGGAAGGCATCATTGACTCAGTGGACACGAGTCTGAGCAAACTCCAGGAGATAGTGAAGGACAGGGAAGCCTGGCGTTCTGCAGTCCATGGGGTTGCAAAGAGTTGGACACAACTGAGTAACTGAACAACAACATGTTTTATTATTATAGTAGCTAACACCCATCATGCTTACTATGACTCGATCACAAGGCTTGACTCATTTGTCACGTATAACCTCCTATTCCTTCACATTTTATCAGCTACCAGAGGTGCTGCTGCTAAGTCGTTTCAGTCGTGTCCGACTCTGTGCGACCCCATAGACAGCAGCCCACCAGGCTCCCCCATCCCTGGGATTCTCCAGGCAAGAACAATGGAGTGGGTTTCCATTTCCTTCTCCAATGCATGAAAATGAAAAGTGAAAGGTAAGTCACTCGTCGTGTCCGACTCTTCACGACCCCATGGACTGCAGCCTACCAGGCTCCTCCATCCATGGGATTTTCCACGCAAGAGTACTGGAGTAGGGTGCCATCGCCTTCTCCGTACCAGAGGTAACCAAGTTGATTTATATTAATATCATTTTCAGGAATGTTGTCATACGTTTACTCTCTATATTTGTCCATGACATAAAATATATTACTGTTTTGTTTTTATAATTGATGTAATTTTATCATATGCTAGATAACTTCCGGCTGGTTGCTTTTTTCACTCGATGCTAAATTCTTGGGATTGATCTATATTGATACACTTATTTTAACTATATGAATGATCCACAGCTTATTCACTCAGTGGCCCACAAAAAAAAATCACTCTATAGTTTCCACTCTTTTGTAGGTCGTGATTCTGAATAAACATTCACATCCCAAGCTCCATCTCGCTTCTAAGAAACCAGCCTGTGTAACTCAGGCAGTAGCTCCCAGGTACTAGGAACAGTTTGGTAACAAGTGGGCTTCAGATTCGTGAAAACAGTTACCAGACACCATCACTGTCATCAAGCTACCCATTCTCATCGGTCTCTGTCTCAGCGTCTCCTTCCCTTTCTTGCTATGGCAGCAACCTCTAATTTTACCTCTAACCTTGTGTTCCCCCACCAAACACACAAAGAGAAAGCATGTCTTTTTATGACATGGCTTCTATCTGCCTTCTGGATCTTGTTCTGCTCTTTGGGGGGTTTGGTCTGGTGTTACAAGTCTTTCCTCTTTGCTTTTTCCCCTTAATCTATAAATAAATTTAAGTTACCTTGCTTTGGAAGGCAACAGTAACAGAAGTTAATAACTTCTGTAATTTTGATCCTACAAAGACCAACTTCTGACCTTTCCAGCCATCCTCTCTCTCTCTCTCTCTCTATCTATATATATATGTATATACACACACATATATAGGCTACACTGTGTAGCATGTGGAATCTTAGTTCCCCAATGAGGGATAGAATCCATGCCCACTGCAGTGGAATCTCAGAGTCTTAACCATTGGACCAGGGAAGTCTGCAACCTCTCTATATTAACTTCTTATCCCAGTGGAAACTGGCTTCTACCACCACTAGATTCACTGAAATTATTTTATCAAGGACCCTATTAACCACTTTATTACTAAATCCAGCGGACATTTTTTCAATACTTGCTCCCCTTGACCTTCTGTTGGATTTGGCAAAGTTAATCACTTCCTTTGAATTGTATTAATATAAGTATTTCAAATATATGTGTTCAAATATAAAGCACATATAAAGATATGAGACATTTGTTACTTATTATCCGAATTAAACAGATATAGATGTATATATTTTGCCGTGTTTTCTTGAATGCTATCTTATTGAAAATATAAATAAAATATTAAATGTAAGAGATAATTAAAAATTATCATCCTTTCCCCAAATCTTCCTCTCCAGGAGTAACATATAACCTAAAGTGACATATTCTAGCCAATCCTTCCTTTTCAAAATACTATCACCCTTTCTTCATTCTCACACAGTTTGATTACTAGTTTTTAGAATGATTTTTGGGCTCCACTTCCATCAGTATTTTCCTACTGCAAGTATTCCTTACAAAAGATTTCCTAGAAGAGGTTCTGTCTTTGGCTCTCTTCTGTTTCCACTGTCCAAACTTTCTTTGAGTTATTTTCTTCCATCCCCATGGTTTCAAAAAGTATCTCTCCCGAGTTATAAATCATATATCTGAAACTCTACTTAAAATCTCCATTTATATAGTTTACATATAAGTGTAAGTGACTTTGTTTTCTAGACCTTTGGGAATTTGAATCTTCCCTATGCCTGAATACACAGGAGGTTTTCTCCAAAAGGTATTTTTAAATGACTAAACTCATGTATGGATGAGCTGAGGTTATGAAGTCTTCAGTTTGTTTCATCCGATATAATAGACACTACTCACAGCCTGTAGATAAATTAGATTAGAATTAAAATAAGTAAAACTAAACATTTATTTTCTCAGACTTTCTAGCTATGTTTCAAGTGTTCAACAGCCACATGTGGCTAGTGGAGAGTGAAGCTTCATAGACATTTTCCATGATCTAAGAGAGATCTATGAAACAGTACTGCTTAAGATTAAACTGACAGGAATATGAATAGCAAAGAAGAGAAAGGAAAAGGTAGTTCTAGTAAGAAATAGGAGCAAAAGGAGAGGAGGAAGTTGCATTATGTTTTCTAGATGTAACGATTAATTGATAAATTGATGGCTATAGGAAATGCCAAGCTATGCAGAGGTCAAGATGAGAGATTATTAATTGTTGCTGTTGTGTTGATGCTGTTGAGCGTGAGATTTTACAGTGGTACATCCTAGAGAATATTTCTTAAGTCACTGCCACAGTATCAAAAACTTTGTTCCATACCTTGATTTAATATCAGGAGATATTTCTTCATAAATTTTTCTTTTTCTGCAACTATTTAAAGAATAGCTCTAAATAATGTTGGATTCTTATTTTCTTTATGCTACCTTATAATTAGAATAGATTAATTTTGTGAAAATCAATTGTTTCCATAGTTTTTTTTTTTTTACACCATTTAAAAGTGGGTTTTCCCCCTGTGGGTTAAATTTACCACTAAGAACGAAGCATAATGATAATGGGGAGATGTACAAAAGTTATCAATCATTTGAATTTTTCAAATGTTTCCCATAAAGACATCCAAGGAATTTTAAATTTCCTCCTAGAATGATATGACACTGACTCCCACTTTAACAACACTGCTCCTTAACTGGGCTTCCCTGGTGGCTCAGACAGTATAGAATCTGCCTGCAATGTCTCCTTAAATGCTTCAGTACATGTAAGACCACTATACTTTACACTATAAATGGTCATTCAGGGACTTGTACAAATATATATATTAAGAGTGATGGATTGTTAGGGCTCATATTTTGTTTTAATTGAGTACAGCTGTTAGCACTTGTCCAGTAATTGACTAGTTAGGTCATATGAATATAAAGATGTTCTTCTCCCATACAACTAAGCCTGGCTTTAATGCTAAAACCTTGAGCAGGATACTGAATAAAGCTCTACTTTAAGAGATCTTTGATATCTCATGTTCACCCAAGAACATTAAATATACAGAATTCTGTCCAATGACTTAAAACTGACTTGCATTTTTCTCTTTTATATATTAACCTCATATCACATACTAATCAACAAATTTTTCTGAAATATTTAGCCATTTAACTTTTCTTCAAGTTTTAGAATTTTAACTAGTCATAGAACAACAGATTTCTTTAACTTCAGGTGGATATCTACTGGCTATCTACTCCTCTATTATCACTTGTGTTTTCCTCACAAAACTTTATGCATTCTTTGGATTCTTTGGTAATTTTTTATGTTCTTGTAGCATTTATATTGTTTGGTGGGTTTTATTTTTGTGTTATTTTTATTTTCATCCCCAAATTTATGTCATTGTTTTTTGGGAGACAGTGAGTCTTTTGATTATTTTAATGAGCATAATTTAATCAGATACAAAAGTTTCTAAACCTTGGTTTATTGATGATTTGTTACACCTGTGTAAATACCACTGAAAGTAAGGAACTGATTCTCAAATATATTCATATATCAAAAATCTATGGGAGGGCTTATTAAAACACAGGTTGCTGGGTCCACTTTCAGAATTTCTATTTTTGTTTCAGTAGGTCTGAAGGTGGCCCCAAGGATTTGCATGTTCAACTCAACCTTTTTGTGTATATCTGTATTGGTATCTAAATTGTATGTTTGTGAATCTTTATGTGCATTTATTTCTATTTTTATTTCTATGATGAAAATCATAGTGTATGTACATTTTATAACCTAACGTTTTACAACAAATACATATATATATGTATATATATGTGTATATACTTGTGTATACTTATGTATATACTTGTGTATATACTTGTGTATACTTGTGTATATACTTGTGTATACTTGATATACACAAAAGTATATGTGTATATACACAAAATATATATATATATATATATATATAGTGCCAATTAGTGATTGACTCAAAATCCTCTAGCAGTGTCCTTCAGACTTGCAATGGGAAACTTGAAAGCTGCTGCTGCTGCTGCTGCTGCTAAGTCACTTCAGTCGTGTCTGACTCTGTGCGACCCCATAGACGGAAGCCCACCAGGCTCCCCCGTCCCTGGGATTCTCCAGGCAAGAACACTGGAGTGGGTTGCCATTTCCTTCTCCAGTGCATGAAAGTGAAAAGTGAAAGTGAAGTCGCTCTACAGTTTAGAATTAGGAATTTGTATGGTGGGTGTGGCCAATTGACTAGAGACAAAGAATCTGAGAACGTTCAGCCATTCAAAATTATTAGAAAAGAGATCTCTATTGAGATGAGGAAAACAGAATTTTTTCACATGTGTTTCAATAAATTGGATTTATCTGAAATTAAAATAGAAGTTTTCAAATGCCATCATGAGAATTAGTGTAATTTCAATTTAGTTCCATTCTCATAGTGTGTTGTTGCTCAGTCACTCAGTCGTTTCTAACTCTGCAACCCCATGGACTGCCGCACACCAGGCTTCCCTGTCCTTCACTATCTCCCAGAGTTTGCTCAAACTCGTGTCCATTGAATTGGTGATCCCATCCAAGTATCTCACCCTCTGTTGACCCCTTCTCCTCCTGCCTCAATTGTTCCCAGCATCAGAATCTTTTTAGTTTAAGCAGTTACTTGAAATAGATTTATTTTGAGAAAATATTTTCATAGGCCTAATTCCTAAATTCATTCCGTATGTTATGGACGGAAGAAGAATAGTGCTCTCCTCACCCACAGATATCTGGGAATGAATGAATATAGTACCCTACATGTCAAAAAAATTATAAATATCATTTAAGACTTAGATCTTTGAAATGAGATTATTTTGCATTTTCTAGGTGGCCTGGTCTAATCATTCATTAAAATGGAAGAGAAAGGCAAAAAGTAGGTCAAGAGATGCAAAGTGAGAAAACTCTGACCTGCCATTGCTGGCTTTGAAGATGGAAGAAGGGAGCCATGAACCAGGGAATGTGGGAGGCCCATAGAAACTGGGAATGACATCAGCCGACACGCCAGGAATAAACGAGACCTCAGTCCTGTAACTTCAGAGAAACGGATTCTCTCCTATACTCTCCTTAGGAATGCAGTCAGACTTCTGATGCCCCCGAACAGTAAGATGATGTTAGTACATTTGTACTGCTTAAAGACGAGAGAGTTGTAATTTGTTACAATAGCATCAGAAAATTAGGGAGATAAGCTTCATGAAAGGTGAGGATAATGTTTCTGTCTTTTTCAGTGCAGCAAATAAGAGGCCAACCAAATGCCTGGTATGTAGACAGTAGTCAGCAAATATCTATAGATTTAACTAATTAAACCCCATACATTATTCTCATGTATTTTGGCTTTACTCAGTAAGGGAAATCATCTCACTCAATTTTAGGAGAGAAATAGAATTTACTGATTAAATTCTGACTCTAACTAGCTTAAAAAATGCAAATAAAACCTTGGAAAAAAAGTAATTTCTTATGTAATTAGCTAAATATAACTGTATGAATGGGAAGGTTGGACCCTTCCAATGTAATGTTTTATCTCATTTTATTTGATTAGGAAAATTATGAAACAGCATGAAATGCATTACTATACTAATGTAGCCTCTAAACTGTGAATCTCATTGTAACTATGGCCTTGAGGTCTTTTAAGGTTGAACCTGAATGAACAAGTTAAAGTAGTTTAAAAGAATGCTCATTCACATGCACACACACACACACACACACACACACACACTCATAAGTATGATAATTACACTCTTGCAGAGGAAAGCTTAACCTTTGTGCTACAATCAGAATAAAAAAAGGAAATGGCACATCAGTCAATTTGTAAAAATGCTAAAAGTAGTCAAGCCACTTGAATGTTGCAGCAATTCCAAAAATGCTCAACTGTGTGATTTGGAAGATGGATGTTGGTGATGGTAGCACAACATTATGAATGTATTTAATACCAGTGAATTATATACTTTAAAATACTTAAGATGGTAAACTTTATCTTATGTGTATTTTAGCACAATAAAAAATAATTGAAAATATATGTGGAGTAGAGTACCTGTTAGCAGTCCCACTGGAGGATTCTTAAACACTCTGCCCATTGCATTTTGATATTGGAGATGCCAAGGAAAATACAATGCAGTCGAGTGCTGGGTGAAATAACTCTACTTACAGAGAAGAGAGAGAGCAAGATCGGCCTCAGTGGCGGACAGTCTGCCAAGACGGCGGGTCTCTCCCTGAGGCACCCTCTTTGTGATAAGGCAACAGAGAAACCCAGGAGACTCACCTGCAAGCTTTTCACGTTCTAAGCAGTCTGCCTTCTTTCCACCTTTCAGAGGCTTTCAGAGGTTTTCTTTGTTGTTGTTGCTGTTATTGCTGTTTGTTAGGTCCAGGGGTTTGTGATAAGGGGAACATGGGAGAAATGGGACCACTCAGTCTTAAAGGAGCTAGAAGTCTGAATAATCCTTACAAGAGCCTATTATTTGCCAGACACTCTGTTATTTTATGTTCTACTTATGGTGGCTCAGACAGTAAAGAATCCACCTGCAATGCAGGAGACCTGGGTTCAATCCCTGGGTTGGGAAGATTCCCTGGAGAAGGAATGGCAAACCACTCCAGTATTCTGTCCTGGAGAATTCCTTGGGCAGAGGAGCCTGGTGGGCTACAGTCCACGGGGTCACAAAGAGTCAGACAGGACTGAGGGACTAATGCTCAGTACTTTGTTGCTAAGCAATTAGGACTGAAGAAGAAAGGAGGGAGAAAGGGAGGGAGGAAGAGAAGGAGGGAAGAAGGGTAGGGATGGAGGGAGGATACTACTCATCTTCCGAGTCTCTGCAAGAACTTCACAGCTTTCCCTAACGACTCAGCCTAGGTTTGTTGTTGTTTACTTGTGTCTGACTCTTTGAAACTTCATGGACTGTAGCCCACCAGCCCTTGGGACTTCCCAGGCAAAAAAACTGGAGTGGGCTGCCATTTCCAGCCTAGGTTAGCCCCTTCCCATTACAAACTCTTCCAGCACTTTATATGACTCATGACTTGCATCATTTTGTTCAGACCTGTCTCCTCTTGCCAATGAGATTGCTGAGACCAATTTGTCCTTCCCGCTGCAGTATCCCATCACCCAGCAGAGAGGCCAGCACGAGGTAGGCACCTACCCGTCTTCATTAATTATGCTAATGAGTGTGCAATTTCCCTTCTCTCTGGCTTTGTTCTTATCATTGTTTTTCATCTCTGGTACAGTTGCTGTTGGAGTTCTGACTTTCCTGATCAGTTTTTGGCTCCTTTCTCTTGGCAACAGAACGATCTCCTGACCTCAGGCATGGTTTGCACTGATCTAGCAAGGGGTAGGGAGGGGGAAGTCTTTACATTTCTGACTGCTCAGTGCACCTAACCTCCTCTACTCCCAGGGACTCCACGATGTCATTTCTACTATTCTCCAGGTGCTATCAGAAAATCAGGATGTTATGAGTGTCTGGCTTCACCCTAAACAGCACTGTCCTTTACCTGCTTTGTGTAAGTCAAGGGGTACAGTGAAGAGAAAAACATGGATATCAAAACAGAATAAATACCTGGAACAGTTTCGTTATCACAGAGTCAAAATGTAAAATATAAATCTAGTTGCTCAGTTTTCCATTGTGAAGGGTCACTTCACCATACAATCTTTAGAAATTAAAACCAAGACTCTGAATTAATTATCCTTTCACTGTGTTGGGTTTTCTTTCCTTTCTCGTTCAACATTAACTGCCTCTGAAATTATGTTAAAGCAATGATCTCTATCGTAATGTCCTTCAGCTGGCCCTGAAAGCAATTTCCTATGAAAACCTCCTTTTTTTTCCCTAGGAAACATCTCAACCTTCTTAACCTCATCATTTTTATGTCATTTTGTTTTGTTTTGTTTATACTTAGAGGATATTACAATTTTATGTGGCTTCACTTATCTGTGACTTAGACTAAAGTCGTGTTTTGCAACAAATAGAATGATTTAAAAGTATTTTGCTCCCTCAGGAAGGCCGTTAATGTACATGGGAAATTGTGTGGCAGCAAAATGAGATACTCTCCGTGGTACAGAGTTTATCTAGGGTTGCCCATATAAAACAGGCCTCATTTAGCATTAAATCTCATTTTATGTGATCAGGGTTTATTTTCCAATGGGCTACTCAGGATTCATGTGGTAAGACTGCTTTTTACTGAGCATCCTGAGAAGGCTGTCTCTATCTCTCTCCACTCAAGTTGCTTACACCTCAATTTCACACTTTAATTTGCTAAGTTTTGGCCCAATTAGCACTGAATATGTTGTGTGCTGCCAGTACATATTTATTAAATAAAAACAATGAACAACACATGTCAAAGTGCTTCGGAAAATTATAAAGTAGTAAGTACACATTATTAATGTCTTCAGGTGATTTGCCTGGTTATCATTAAACACGCTGAAAAAATCATTGTCTGATGTCATATTGCTTCACATGAATAATCAAGGATATCTTTAGGACTGTGGGGCACTTAAGAGTTCATATTATGAGTCATTTTTAGCATCTTTCCCCAGAAAGGATGGTGTGTGTTTGTGTACGTGCATAACTACATAAAGTAACAAAAATTATGAGCAACATGAAAACTATTCCTAGTTAATGTAAAGAATTTCATAATTATTCCTAAAAACTCAAGATTGATTGGTATATAATGTTGTATTTTAGGGGAAATCCAGCTGGAAAATCTGATCCCTTTTATTTCTAATATTTTAGAGTTTATCAATTTTATTGATGTCATGTTCAAGATTACTACTTGAACAATATTTTAAGTAGATATTAGTTTTAATAACATTAAAATCATTCTCCTTTCTTAAAAAATTTTTTTTATTCTGTGAAGAAAACAACTAACAGGTGAGGATATCTATATATTTAAGATCTATAGATTAAGATCTATATATTTAGGTTGCTGCTACTGCTAAGTTGCTTCAGTCATGTCCCACCAGGCTCCTCTGTCCCTGGGATTCTCCAGGCAAGTGGGTAGCCATTGCCTTCTCCAATATATTTAAGTTGGTGCAAATGTATTTCTGGTTTCAGACCATGAATTTTAAATCATTATAACTAGGCTCAAATATATCTTTATTAATCAAAATAGGAACCATTGCAATCAACACATTTTTGCCAATGAGAAATAAGTTTGTTTATTCCTGCAGCATAAAAATCTGTGCTTCAGGGTTTGATGAACTCTTGGAAAGCATTTTCTGCATTCTGCTGGTTGTGGAAGTGTTTTTTTTCCCTGTAAAAAGTTTTTGAGATTCTTGAAGAAGTGGTAGTTGGTTGTCAAGAGGTCAGGTGAATATGGCAGAATAGACAAAACTTTGTAACCCAATTCGTTCAACTTCTGAAGTGTTGAATGTGCCATGTGTGGTTGGGCATTATCATGGAAAAGAATTGACATCTTTCTGTTGACCAATGCCGTCTGCAGGTACTGAAGTTTTTGGTACATCTCATTGATTTGCTGAGCATACTTCTCAGATGTAATGGTTTCACTGGGATTCTGCAAGCTGTAGTGGATCAGACGGGCAGCAGACAACCAACCAATGACCATAACCTTTTTTTTTTTGGTGCAAGTTTGGCTTCAGGAAGTGCTTTGGAGCTTCTTCTAGTCCAGTCACTGAGCTGGTCATCACCACTTGTTGTATAAAATCCACTTTTCATTGCATGTCACAATCATGTTGAGAAATGGTTCATTGTGTAGAATAAGGGAAGACACTTCAAAATTTTTTTTTTTTTAAATTTTCAGTCAGCTCATGAGGCACTCACTTATCAAGCTTTTTCACCTTTCCATTTGCTTCAAATGCTAAATGACCATAGAATGGTCAATGATGAGTTCTTCAGGAACTTCTCATGTAGTTGTAAGAGGATCAGCTTCAATGATTGCTCTCAGTTGGACATTGTCAACTTCTGATGGTCAGTATGCTCCTTGTCTGCGAGTCTCCTGTCTCCTTTGCAAAACTTCTTGAACCACCACTGCACTGTACATTCATTAGCAGTTCCAGGGCCAAATGTGTTGTTGATGTTGCAAGTTGTCTCTGGTGCTTTATGACCCATTTTAACTGGAAAAAGAAAATTGCTGGAATTTGCTTTTGTCTAACATGAATTCTCTAGTCTAAAATAAATATAAAATACAAAGCAAGTAATACATCACTAGCAAAAAAAAAAAAACCATAAACTGAGAAATGTGCATTAAAATCATGTACAACATAACCACTTTATTTAAAAATGCATTCCAATATCAAAGGCAAATTTCAACAGTGCAAAAACCGCAATTACTTTTGCACCAACCTAATACTATTACCTCAAATCCATCCATCAGTTTTGGAATGGCCACTCCTCAATATTTCTGCTAATTTTCAGAGGCTATTTTTTATATTAAGTTGAGGGAACGCTTTGCTTTTCTTGAGTTTGGCCAACTTCCTCAAGTGACAGAAAATGTGAGTTAGTAGACACTTGAAATGGAAGGGTTTACATTGCAGGAATGCCTGCCATTTAAAGTGGAATAGGAAGGATTCTCAAAATAGCATTCTTAAAAACATAAAAACTTCCTCTGTCATTTTCTCAATTGATCCTCTCACCTCCTGTAAAATTGCTCAGCCTCTTCTCTCTCTTCTTTTTTCTCTATTTCCCTTCAATTTGGGGTGGGAGGGGTAAGTGGAGATTCCCACCAAGATTTGATTTAGGCAGAGAAATTCAGTGTTGTCCAGCCTCTATGGCAAAACTGAGATCTGAGATTCACTTCACATGGAGGAACTGAGCTGAAGCTATGAATGCGTAACTTGCAAGAGCCCCTTCTGGTTGAATTACATTCTTAGACTAAGGCTGTCATGCTCTTTAGTTCTCTACAAAGAGGGGTGGAAAGGCAGTTTAATTTTCCAGCTACCCAGGTACCTAAGCAAATGAGTATAAGATATTTTTAATTTCCTGGTGTTTCTTTTAAGAATCTTATGATTGACTTGGAATATATCGATTCAATGGACATAAGTTTGAGCAACCTCCCAGAGATAGTGGAGCACATGGAAGCCTGATATGCTACAGTACACAGGGTTGCAAAGAGTCAGACACGACTCAGCAACTGAACGACAATATTATTTATCAGTGTTCCTTGAAAAATATGTGAACAATCTTACACAGATTAAAGAACAGAGGCTCTTTCTGTACTCTGCACAGGTCTACCTCCTTCCATTTTTGCCTTCTGAAGCTTACTCTCCATCAAGAAGCTAGAGTCTTTTTTTTTTCAAGTATAAAGTGGAACATATCACTATTTTGCTCAAATCCTCCAAGAGCTGGCTTCCCATCACAGAGTATAATCATACATCCATACATGTCCTTGCAAGCCCTGCATGCTGATTTCCCACTCCCCCATCTTCTTCTCTCACACACTCTCTCTTCAGCCCCTCTACCTTTCTTCATTCAACTTCTTGTTCTTTGTTATTGCTCAGTAGCCAAGTCATGTCCAGCTCTTTGTGACCCCATGGACAGCAGCAAATTGGGCTTCCCTGCCTTTCACTATCTCCCAGAGTTTGCTCAAACTCATGTCCATTGAGTTGGTGATGCCATCCAACCATCTCGTCCTTGTTCTTACCAAGCTCATTTCTGTCTCAGGACCTGGGAATGTGCTCTTTCTTGTGCCTGGAATCCTTACCCCTTCAGAGAGACTTTCAATGACCACCTCAACTATAAATCTTTTTAACTGTTTTTGTGTCATTCTGTTTTATTTTCTTCCCAGCACATGATATATATACACATGTATATACATAGATATATATCATATCTATCTATATATCATATCTATATATGATATATATCATGTATATATATTTGATACTTCACTGAGAGCATCTCTCTAGATGTCCCCTTGTTTATTTTCTATTTTCTCATTTGAATATAAAGTAGGGAACTTTCTCTTCTATTTCTCCAACACCCAGAATGGGCTTTTAATAAATTATAACATAATATTATACAGGGCTCTTTTGGTTTCAGTTGCAGCAGAAGCCTCAGGACTTCAGAATAACACTAGGCACAGCATCCTAGTGTGCATCATAGCAGCTCTTCTGGACATGATACACTGCTATTGTGAAACTGGTTGCACAATAGTCCTTTGGTATGTGCCATGCTAAGTCGCTCAGTTGTGTCTGACTCTTTGCAACCCTATGGACTGTAGCCCACCAGGCTTCTCTGTCCATGGGATTCTCCAGGCAAGAATATTGAAGTGGGTTGCCATGCTCTCCTCCAGGGGATCTCCCTGATCCAGGGATCAAACTTGCATCTCTTATGTCTCCTGCATTGCCAGACAGGTTCTTTACCACTAGCACCACCTGGGAATGCTTTGGTATGCATGGGGAATTGATACTAGGACACTCCACCCCCCATGGATACCAAACTCTTCTTATACAATGACACAGTATTGTCATTTACCCTCTACATCTGCACTTCTGCATCTGCAGATTCAACCAATGAGAACCTGTGAGTATGAAGGGCCGATTATACTGACATTAGCTAATCATACCTAGACAGCATGTTAAAAAGCAGAGACATTAGTTTGCCAACAAAGGTCCATCTAGTCAAAGCTATGTTTTTTCCAGTAGTCATGTATGGATGTGAGAGTTGGACTATAAAGAAAGCTGAGTGCCGAAGAATTGATGCTTTTGAACTGTGGTGTTGGAGAAGACTCTTGAGAGTCCCTTGGACAGCAAGATCAAACCAGTCCATCCTAAAGGAAATCAGTCCTGAATATTCATTGGAAAGGACTGATGCCAAAGCTGAAACTCTAATACATTGGATACCTCCAATACCTGATGCTGGGAAAGATTGAAGGTAGGAGGAGAAGGGGATGACAGAGGATGAGATGGTTGGTTGGCATCACTGGCTCAATGGACATGAGTTTGAGTAAACCGCAGGAGTTGGTGATGGACGAGGAGGCCTGGCATGCTGCAGTCCATGGGGTCGCAAAGAGATGGACATGACTGAGCAACTGAAATGAACTGAACTGAATGTGAGGGTAAGGCTGAAGCATTCAGATTGGCAATGAGAGACTTGGGTAGAGGCCAGACCCCAGAGCTCTAGGCATAGGAGTGAGACACCCTGGAAAGACAGCGGGTACAGGGGCAGGGCAAAGTACTGTAACAAAATTATTCAAAATAGTACTCATTTGAATCTTTAAAAGTAACAGAAAAAAATAGAAATGTGTATGGCTAGTTCTAGCCTTAAACACACGGCATCTGCTTAAAACTAAGGGGGAATATGTCTTAACTGAAGTAGTAGAAGGTAAATGTTCCCATAATTCAAAGGAGTTTTGAATTATGATAAATTCAGAAATGTAATATCTGGACAGTGCACAATGATGTGATATTTGAGATGAGATATTGAATTATCTACAATACATCCTTTCCTTTATGGTCTCCTCTGTAATCTGTGATTGCTTCAAAATGTCATTCTGATCATACAAACTGCTTTCCTGCTTTAGACCTTCAAACCTTGGTTGAATGGCTTCTTTTCATCCTGAAGATAACAGTGAAAAATAGTGAACATGGTTCTATGCTTTCTGATTTCTTTCTGTTTGGTTTTAAGTTAATTTTTATTGGCATATAGTTGCTTTATAGTGTTGTGTTAGTTTCTACTCTGAACGAATGAATAATCATTAGAAAGAATCAGCTATGCATATACATATGTCCCCTCCCTTTTGGACTTTCTTCCCATTCAGGTCACCAGAGTGCATTAATTAGAGTTCCCTATATAATATGGCATTTTAAACGAAGCAACTGACAAAGGATTAATCTGCAAAATACACAAGCAGCTCATGCAGCTCAATATTAAAAAAACAAACATCCTAATCAAAAATTGGGAGGAAGACCTAAGTAGACATCGCTCCAAAGAAGACACGCAGATGGCCAACAAATACATGAAAAGATGCTCAACATTGCTCATCATTAGAAAAATGAAAATCTGATTTCTTTCTAAATCATCCTGCCTCATCTTTTCCCACTCTTCCTGGCTCTCTATTTGTAATTCCCAACTCTCCATCCTCAAAGATAGCCTTAGTTTTTATTACTTCTGGGGCACACTTGTCCACTGTCTACAAGATTCTTCTTTCCTCCTCTCTTTGTGTCTTTATCCTTCAAAGTTTCTGCTTCTTTCAATTTTCCCCTGAAACCCTAGACCAAAGCTCACACACATTCAAAATGCCTGTCCCACTTGTTACCCATTTACTTAAAGTGGTTATTTTTTTTCTCCACCAGAATGTGGGCTTAACTTATTCCTTACTAATTATTCCTAACTTACTTATTCCTTAACTTATTCCCTACTAATCTGAATATTGCTTATCCCTCATTTGTTGCTCATGTTGGCATTAGAATGTCAACATATTTTTGTTCTTTGCCTCTAGTGATCTTTCAATACTTTCAGTATGACAGCAGAAAGTATTACAGGAACTAAATCTAGGTTAACTTTGGGGCTTATGCCAGATAGATCAGGTAAATACTCCGGAGGCAACAAAAACCTGCTCATATACTTCTCAGCCTTGTGTGAAGTTTATCATCTGGCAAGAATCTTCCAAGAATTTATCCCCTGGCATTTTTCCTTTTATGAGCAAAATCTCAAGTAAAATACAAAGCTACAAAATGAGGACAAATGGAATTCCTCCAAAAACAAAACCACTCATGTGATGACAAGATCTAAATAATTTGGGCAGGCAAAGATCTAATGTAGAAAGTTGTAGGTTTGGCATATATATATACCACCATGTATAAAGTAGATAGCTAGTGAGAAGCTGCTGCATAGCACAAGGAGCTCAGCTCAGGGCTCTGTGATGACCTAGAGGGGTGTGATGCATGGGTGGGAGGGAAGTTCAAGAGGGAGAGGGTATATGTATACATATAGCTGATTCACCTCATGGTGCAGCAGAAACTAACACAATATTGTGAAGTAATTACACTCCAATAAAAACATAAACTCTGATAGACAGAGTGCCTGAAGAAGTATGGATGGAGGTTCGTGACATTGTACTGGAGACAGGGATCAAGACCATCCCCAAGAAAAAGAAATGCAAAAAAGCAAAATGGCTGTCTGAGGCGGCCTTACAAATAGCTGGGAAAAGAAGAGAAGTGAAAAGCCAAGGAGAAAAGGAAAGATATACCCATTTGAATGCTGAGTTCCAAAGAATAGCAAAGACACACAAGAAAGACTTCCTCAGTGATCAGGGCAAAGAAATAGAGGAAAACAATAGAATGGGAAACACTAGAGATCTCTTCAAGAAAATTAGAGATAGCAAGGGAATATTTCATGCAAAGATGGGCACAATAAAGGATGGAAATTATATGGATCTAACAGAAGCAGAAGATATTAAGAAGAGGTGGCAAGAATACACAGAAGAACTGTACAAAAAAGATCTTCATGACCCATATAATCACGATGGTGTAATCACTTACCTAGAACCAGACATCTTAGAATGTGAAGTCAAGTGGGCCTTAGAAAGCATCACTACGAACAAAGCTAGTGGAGGTGATGGAATTCCAGTTGAGCTATTTCAAATCCTGAAAGATGGTGCTGTGAAAGTGCTGCACTCAATATTCCAGCAAATTTGGAAAGCTCAGCAGTGGCCACAGGACTGGAAAAGGTCAGTTTTCACTCAATTCCAAAGAAAGGCAATGCCAAAGAATGCTCAAACTACCACACAATTGCACTCATCTCACACACTTGTAAAGTAATGCTCAAAACTCTCCAAGACAGGCTTCAACAGTATGTGAATGGTGAACTTCCAGACATTTAAGCTGGTTTTAGAAAAGGCTGAGGAGCCAGAGATCAAATTGCCAACATCTGTTGGATCATCAAAAAAGCAAGAGAGTTCCAGAAAAATATTGGCTACTGCTTTATTGACTATGCCAAAGCCTTTGACTGTGTGGATCACAACAAACTGTGGAAAATTCTTCAAGAGATGGGAATACCAGACCACCTGACAGATTTCTTGAGAAATCTGTTTTGCAGATCAGGAAGCAACAGTTAGAACTGGACAAGGAACAACCGACTGGGTCCAAATCGGGAAAGGAATACATCAAGGCTGTATACTGTCATCCTGCTTATTTAACTTATATGCAGAGTACAATCATGAGAAATGCTGGACTGGATAAAGCACAAACTGGAATGAATCAAGATTGTCGAGAGAAATATCAAACCTTAGATATGCAGAAGACACCACCATTATAGCAGAAAGCAAAGAAGAACTAAAGGCCCTCTTGATGAAAGTGAAAGAGGAGAGTGAAAAAGTTGGCTTAAAACTCAACATTCAGGAAACCAAGATCATGACATCTGGTCCCATCACTTCGTGGGAAATAGATGGGGAAAAGAGTGGAAACAGTGACAGACTTTATTTTTTTGGGCTCCAAAATCACTGCACATGGTGATTGAAGCCATGAAATTAAAAGACACTTACTCCTTGGAAGAAAAGTTATGACCAACCTAGACAGCATATTAAAAAGCAGAGACATTACTTTGCCAACAAAGGTCCGTCTAGTCAAAGCTATGGTTTTTCCAACAGTCATGTATGGATATGAGAGATGGACTCCAAAGAAAGCTGAGCGCCGAAGAATTGATGCTTTTGAACTCTGGTGTTGGAGAAGACTCTTGAGAGTCCCTTGGACTGCAAGGAGATCCAACCAGTCCATCCTTAAGCAAATCAGTCCTGAATATTCATTGGAAGGACTGATACTGAAACTGAAACTCTAATACTTTGGCCACCTGATTCTAAGAACTGACTCATTGGAAAAGACCCTGATGCTGGGAAAGGTTGAAGACGGGAGGAGAAGGGGATGACAGAAGATGAGATGGTTGGATGGCATCACCAACTCAATGGACCTGAGTCTGAGTAAACTCCGGGAGTTGGTGATGGACAGGGAGGCCTGGAGTGCTGTATTCCACGGGGTGCAAAGAGTTGAACGTGACTGAGCAAATGAACTGAACTAAACTGGACTGAAAAAACAAAATGTAAAAAAAAAAAAAACAAAATTAAAGTTAATATATATTTTCTTATGGTGTCAGAAGGAAAATATTTACAAAAGGAAAAATATAAACTTCATGGTATGTTGAATAACAGCCTCCCAAGGTGTCCATGGGAATGGCTATCCACTCCAGTATTCTTGCCTGGAGAATCCCACAGACAGAGGAGCCTGGTGGGCTACAGTCCAAGGGGTCGTAAGAAGCAGAACAGGACTGAGCACCGAAGCACACAGCACAAGGTGTCCATGGTCAATCCCAGAACCCGTGATTGTTACCTTATATGGCAAAAGGAACTCTGAAGATGTGACTATGTTAAGGATTTTGAGATGACCAAGTTATCTGGATATCCAGGTGAGTCCGATGTAATCACAGTAGTCCTTTTAAAAAAGAAGAAGGAGACTAGAGACAAGAGGTGATGACTGAAGCAGAGGCTGAAGTGATACACTTTGAAAATGAAAGAAGGGTGCACCATCCAAGGAATACAGGTAGCCACTCGAAGCTGAAAAGGGCAAGGAAACAGCCTCCAAAAGGAACTAACCCCAATCAAACCTTAATTTTTTAGTTCAATGAATCTGATTTTGGACTTTTGACCTCCAGACCAGTCAGAGAATAAGTCTGTGTTAAGACACTAAGTTTGTGGTAATTTGGGACAGCAGCATTAGAAAACTAATATAAGCCTTCTCTTCTCAATTGAATTGATACTAAAAGTGTCTTTTTCAAAGTTAGAAGTTATAAACATATGCAGACCTTGGGTTGAGAATTATTGGACTGATTTTTAAAGAGGTTGAGGGAAATATTTTTAAAAGCAGAGTCAGGGGCTTCCCTGGTACCTCAGTGGTGAAGAACCTGCCTGCTAATGCAGGAGACCCAGGTTCTGTCCCTGGTCCAGGAAGTTCCTGTATGCCGAGAAGCAAATAAGCCCACACACCACAACTGAGACTGTGTTCTACAGCCTGGGCACCGCAACTAATGAGCCCATGTACCCCGACTACTGAAGTCCGCGTGCTCTAGAGCCCATGCTCCAGAACAGGAGAAGCTGCAACTAAAGAAAAGCCTGTGCAGCAACCAAGACCCAGCACAGCCAAAAATAAATGAACAAAAATCAGAGTCATCCCTTCCATTTTATCCATGAAGAAATATTTCGAGGAGTATACTATTGTTCTTCCACCAGATCAATAGATTCAGTGGTTCTGAAATCACTCACGAATTGGCCTTTATCATTTTGAATGAGAATTTAAAAAACCATGGCTACCACTACAGCATTTTAGTGCTTTCTGAGAATGAGAGGAATACAGAGAGACTGAGTATTTTCAATGCCAACATAATTTTCTTTTGTTTTTACTGCTGTGCCCTACTATTTTTCGTATCAGAAAAAGTACATTGACTATTCCAAGTCATCACTTAATCTTGATATCCTTTATAAAGATTATTCTAAATCTTTTTAAATTTTCTATAATATCCAGCACCCTCGGAAGAGACCCAAGACTTTAATTGCAGAAGCCCTGGAACTTTCTCCCATTTTTTTAAACATTAAGAATTTATTGAAGATTTTTCACACTTGAACATATTGTTTAAAATATAATCTTTCTTTCCATGTGACAGCCTCACACAAACAAAGTATTTAAAGAAGATGAAGGTCTGTCATTGCTCTGTTTAATTAACAAGAGACTTTTAGAATTAGAGAATGTTAAAAAAAGAATGCAGAAGAAAACTTAGTGTGATAATGATAATCGTTTCATTTCACATCAGAATTTCAACTCGTAAAAATTCTATTTACAGGTGTCATCTGCTCGAACTAGTCAATCTTCTTTCATAATGTGAGCTTTTCTTTCCCTAGTTACTTATACAAATCAGATGGTGGAGTACAAAATCATGCGGAGAGGTTTAGATTTGCTTCTAATTTAGCACATGATGTAACAACTTCCTTTTTCTATCATCTATGACTTTGAAAGCTCCCAGATCCTTTGTTTTGCATCTAAATTATTTAAAATTGCCTTTCCTTTTAGTACATAAAGGCAATGCATATCTTTTTAATAGTCTACATTCTTGAAAATTAACTCAAGGTTTCTAACCAAACTACTTCGATGCACATTTCAGTAACTTTTCAATTTATTTTGGATTACCCAGTGACACTTATGATCTTGAAAATACAATTCACCTAAGATACAAATAATTTTACAGTAATTAGGAGACAATGTTAAGGGTTTGTACATGCTGTGCTAACTTGCTTCAGTCATGTCTGATGCTTTGCGACCCTATGGACCATAGCCTGCCAGGCTCCTCTGTCCATGGGGTTCTCCAGCCAAGAATACTGGAGTGGATTGTCATTTCTTTCTCCAGCAATCAAACCCTCATTCCATATTTCCTGCATTAGGCAGCCTGGTTCTTTACCAGTTTTCTTTTACTATAAGACAGTGGTGACGTTGTAAAAGGTTAGCAATTTTAACACAGCACATATACTCAGCTGTGTTCACATTATTCAATAAAATGTTTTCCAATGAATACTTGTTGTGGGACGCACAAGCACAGTTATCATCAATTAAGATGTTTTTTTCCAATTTTGACTAAGCAAAGAAGAAATTAACTTTCTGCAGGGTATGAAGTAGCTCAATCATTACAACTGTAGCATAAATATCTCCTAACGATTTCTGTTTATATTTATATATGCCTTTGAGACACTTAAGACTGTAAAGTCTAAGTGAAACACATGAATATATTTTCCAATATTTTACACAACTTTTGAGAGATTTCAGGAGATATAAAGTTTATTATCAGTTGTGTCTTTGACAAAGCATAGTTAAAAGAAATTTACTGAGAAATTACTCTATCATAGCTAATTACCAGATTTTGTACTATATAGTTCAATGCCTTTTTTATAATGAAATGGCAGTTTACAGAGCTAATATTATCACATTCTACAAATGAAGCCAGTTATTAAAATATGATATACATAAATACTAAAACATTAAATAAGATGTATATTCATAAAAATGTCAGAGTTGGAAGGAAATTTAGGTATTTCCAGTTCATCCATTTTCACTCTGTGGTTGAGAAGCTAATCTGTTCAATTTCATCAAGCTACTTGTGGCTAGATCTAGGTCCAGAACCTCCATCATCTGATTCTTAAGCCAAGACAATTTGTAGTACATTTGGGCTCCCCCGATGGATCAGTGGTAAAGGATCCACCTGCAAAGAATGAGGATAGGAAATGTGGGTTTGATCTCTGGATCGGAAAGATTTCCTGGATGAGGAAATGGTAAACCTCCCTGGTATTCTTCCCTTGAAAAATCCAATGGACAGAGAAACCTGGAGGGCTAGAGTCAGACACGACTGAGCAACTGAGCATGCATGCACTCTGAGTCAATCTCCACCTCTCTCCATGTCTCTCTTCCTCCCCTGCTTCATGCACACACACACACTTTACCTCAATATAGTTCTTGCAAAGCAATCTGAACAAGCACATTTTAATATAAATTTGCATATTATACTCTGTACTTTCTTATCAGCATTTTCTTTTGGCAGAAGAGTCCCAAAATAAAATGCATAAAAAAAACCCAGCACAGAGCTTGCTACACTATGAGAAAGAAGTTTTTCTATCTTTTGTCAAATTGACTGAATTAGATCCTGGTAAGAGTAGAAATATCCCCAAATTGAAGTGTTCTCTGAAATAAGCCATAGAAATTCACTTGGTAAAATATTAATCTAACTCTGAGCCTAGAGTACGTGGCCGCACTCACTTAATCACCTGCAAATAGACAACATGCTCCAGTCTCACCTGCTTGTTTCTTTACTTAAACATCCAAGAGATGAATCAGAGTTATTCGATGATTCTAGGATAGGTATTTCCTTTCATATTAAAATTATGTATTTTCTCCTGTGGAATACTAACATTTTTCCAGTAGCAACAGAGAAGTGATAAACTTCCTAAAGTAATGTGATGCTGAACAAAATCTAGTAAAAGTTAACCATAAGGCTTTGTGATAGAGGAAGTTATAATATTTACAATATTTGTAAATGTTACTCATTTATATTTTACCCTCTTAAAATTGAAAAATAATATATGTAAGCAGTTCAATTGAAAAAAAACACTTTAATAACCTTCTTGGCCACAATACAGGCTGTTTTAATTTTTAAAATAATCTAATTAAATGCCTCTGAGCAGTAAACAATGGTCAGTGATATCTAGATAATAAAGTTAAGTTCACAGAGACACCCAGATCTCGTATCCAGTAAGGATTTATTAGAAAAACAAATATTGAATAATTTATTATTTTAAATGGTTAGAATATAATTCAGGAAAAATATAAGCAAGTCATTTCCTTTCTAACAATTTAAAATGTAGAACGTTCAAACCTTATATATTTTTGCCAAAATAGTAATTATCCATAGATGACAGATGCTGCTCCCCACTTAATGGAGGGTCTCAAATTTTACTCTGCATCTCATTGGGAAGGAAATTTAAAAATTTAAAATAGAATTAACTTGGGGAAAGACATCAGTGCTGTAACTCTTAGCACCAAATGTTTCTTCTTGGAGCACCAAATGCTTTAAGGAAAACATTCCAAGTATCAAAGTTTTCAGATAGATAAATATTTATGGATCAAATCCATAAAGAACAGACATTGTTATGAAATACATATAGATGCCTTCAAAACTTTCTTTCCAGGCAGAGTAGACACATAAGTTAGGAGTCATTTCCCACTTAATTGTTTTTGCAACCTTATGCAACACAAATGGATTGTGGATAAAGACTTAAACTGGCTTATTCACAGAAAATAGATCTTGACTGACATTATGTCCAGAAAATTAAACAGGAACTGTTTCTCAATATAAAACACTATTAAACTTAAAGAAATGGCTTTATTTTAACCTTTTATATTCTTAATTGAAAGGCATAGAGGTTTTCAATTTTGTCCTTTTGTGAGAAAACAACACTCCTTAAGCAAATTATTCTCAATTTGCTAGTTAGCAAAATCAGAGAAAATCATTAACCTCAATCTAGTTTGTATCTTCAAGTGCAATAAAATTCCATCTGTCTTTGAACTTTATGAACAATACGTTTTTAGTCTGTATATAGACCACTGCCTCTTCCTCTTCACTGAAAGTTCTTCATAGTGATATTAGAACCAGAAATGCATTTTCCTTACACTCTACAGAAACCTACTTTGCCACGTAAGGGCAAAGGTGTACTTACGTTGCTCAGATAAAAAATAAAAGTGTCATAGAAATGCCATATGATACTAGACGAATTCAAAGGAACTACCAAAGAAGCAGACTTAGCTTCTGCATGTACCCTTGATGCTCTTCAATACCATTTAGGGGTGTGCACTGATCAGAAGGGCTTCCCTGATAGTTCAGTGGTAAAGAATCCACCTGCCAATGCAGGAAGAATGGGTTCAATCCCTGGGTCTGAAGATCCCCTGGAGAAGAAAATGACAACCCACTCAAGTATCCTGGCCTGGGAAATCCCGTAGACAGGGGACCCTGATGGACTACAGTCCATGGGGTCCCAAGAGTTGGACATGACTTAGTGACTAAACAACAACTGATCAGAAATGAAATGCCAAATTAAGAAAACAGCATCTGCCCCAGATGCAAATGTAGAACAATGGTCTACAAGAACTCGGTGGGGATGTATGTGGTTTCCAAGTTACACTTGCACACATGGATAATTACTACCAACACTATCATTTGTGAACATAACAGACATTTTGGAACTGGATACAATTCTGTCCCTGCAACTAGCCAAGACAATTCAATATGCAACCAAACAAGGCTTGAGTGTATGTGGGCTTAAAGAAAATGGTAGCCAAAGCACAGGTAAAATTTTATTTATGAATATGGAGACACATGACTTTGGATCCAGCCAGCCAGTGACATAAATAAACTCGAGCAAAAGATTCAAGCTAGAGGATATATATGTATATCTATATATAAAAATTTGTGTGTCTGAGTAAGGCTTCTTGGAACAGTGCCACAAATCTGAACACCAACCATCAGAATCACTCCCGTCCTTTGAAATTTCCATTAAGAGCACAATGGGGGTAATTATACTGGGATGCTCCAAATCGCTGTTTCCATCTTGTGCACTCACATGCCCGCCAAACATGAAATGTTCGCCTTCTCCCTTCCAACATGATGGTTGTTGAACTTATTTTTAGTGTCATTTGATAAGCCTTTGTGCTCGCAGAGAGACATCCCACTGACCCGGCCACTGGTCATTGTCTATACCAGTTCACATCAAAGCAGGCGCGCTTTGTCAGGTTTCCAGTCGAATATCCATTTCGCATCTGAAGTACAGTATCGAAAGTGACTAGATCATTTGAGCTTTTTCTTCAGCTGCTGCCTCCTTCCTCCCCCACAGTCTTTCCGCTCACGCTAACATAATTTGGCATCGTCGACGTGACACGATGGTGGTTTTTCTAAAAAAAAAAAAATTATAATACAGACATTTTCGATGTTTCGAGGTGGTCGGCCCTCCTGATATTTTCATTTATAATTTGATGAGAGGAGGTCTTTTTGTTTTTTCTCAACTGAATCACAACCAAGGTAGAGTGCCCCTCAAAAATCCAAGAAATATGCATACAGTAATAGGTCATTCAATGTCAAAAGGCATAAAAAAGATGAGCAAAATCTTCACAGGCTGCTGCTTGCTGTTGCCTTTAATTATATTAATTAAACTTTGAAATTTTCATGCAAAGAGAGTTGCTGGCTTGTGACGCTGAAGAGCCCTTGGAGACTTGGAGGAAGAAAAAAACCCTGAGCGGAAGCTTTGTGGTTACTGCTTCCTTTAAATTAAAAGCAAAACAAACTCCTAGGTATGTTTGCAGATATTAATGCTTTATGCACTACTAAGCCCTAAACATAGCAAGAGGGGTAAATCGACCCATCACAGGGACAAGTTCTCAAATCATGAGTCCATTAAACTCCACTCAAGATCTCTGGTGAGAGGCTGTCTTCCTGTGGAATAACGCACTATTAATTTTCTTCTTTTCCCAAGCGCATAATGAAAGGAAGGTGTCTTCAAAAACTAAAGGGCAAAATCTTGCTTGCTACCAATACCTTGAGGCATCCTGTCTACACTTTGTCATGCGTGTGCACTTTTCAGTGTTAGAATGACAAGATTTTCCAGTCAGAAGCTTCCCGGAAGGCACACTGTGGTAGGGGGACTTGGAAGGCTTCCGTGATCTGACATAGCTATAAGGCAATAGACTCCATTATTTGCTGAGCCTGGTGGGAGATTTCGCACTCTGCCTTTGGCTAACAATCTTGCCATGTAAACACACAAGTGCCATGTTTCCATGTAAAACACTCCTTTCTCCATTCAGGATCCACCACGGCCAATTGTTTTTTTTTTTCCTCTCTATTTTGACATCATCCTCACACTTTTGTTTTCACTTTTTCCTCTTCTACACATTCAAGCAGACTTTCTTGTATAAACCACAGCATGTCCATTAATGTTCCTCTTTATTTTCAATGTCCTGAATCATGAGTTACCATTGAGTTTCATCAACTCCCATGTAGATGGCAGAACAAGTGTTTGAAAATGTTTGGTGCAAGCAAAGCAGAAGGCAGAGAAAACATTTCCTGACTGAGAGGAATAAAGCTGCTCTTCCAAAAACTTCTGAAATGCACTTTTTTCATTTGGTTGGAAATCGGCGTTCTGAACGTGTGCCATCTTCGTACCTCTTGGCCTTCTCGTTTTCCTTTTACTGAGATGGAACTCGAGAGAAGTTTATGCACCGGCCCTAGGAAAGAAACAAATACTCATTGAAATACTGAAATAATTATTTTTAAAACCTGAGAACACCTAGTTTTTCTACCATGATATAACAAACAATTACCCAAGGTAAGGTCAACATTAAGATGAAACATGGTCATAATTATTTCCCCCTGGGTCAAAGCATGACGGTTTATTCAGATCTTTACCATAGCAAGTTCATCTACACGATGGCATGATAGAATTAGAGTGGGAAAAAAAAAAAAACAACTATGAGAAATAGAACTTTGATATTGTTATTTAAAGAACAGTATTACTACCCTAGCAATAAAAATATCAAAGCCACAAACTCATATTTTCTATAATGAAATAAAAGTATCCCTTTATGCAAGCTGGTGTTTTTAAAGCTAATATAAAATTGGTGCTTCAAAAATGTATACATGAGGACTGTATAGAAGAGATTGAGAATAAGAAGTCAGGGAGAAAGGGAGAGATGCCATTTCTTTGTGATTCCATTTTATAATAGGCTTTCACAAGAGACTTATTAGCATTCCTGTCCACTACTCTCAACCATCTCTCACAAGTGCACACCACTGTTACATGGCCTCTACACGTAGTCACTCTATTTGCACTCCACATTTCCAAAGAGAGTCTGCCATTCTAGTTCCTTGGCACTTCAATAAAGCTTATAGAGAAACATTGTTTCATACGTAACTATAAATAATCCAAGAATTAGTTGAAAATAAATTTCCAGTTAGTAATAAAAGATCCCCTTCTTCCCCTCCTTGGTGTGACAGTGCTGATGTCTTGTACTGTCTAAATCATATCCAGATTCCTTAGTCCAAAGCTACCACACTGCTTTCTACTTTAGGGTTCAGATCATCATCTTATGGAGATTGTCCTATTTCTCTTAATATCTGCTCTCTAACTTCATATTTTAGACTGTCTTTTCATTTCCCTCTAAATGTTAAAAATACATTTATTTCAAGTGTACATCCTTTGTACATGGTATATTAAAAAGGAAACAAGATTTTGGTCTGTTTTCCTCTCAAAAATCACTGTACAACAAGTTGGCAATTTCAGAAATCAATGAAGAAATATTAAAGCAAGGTAGTTTACATTTGCTCTTGCCTATGGTTTTTCCTGTGGTCATGTATGGATGCGAGAGTTGGACTGTGAAGAAGACTGAGCACCGAAGAATTGATGCTTTTGAACTGTGGTGTTGGAGAAGACTCTTGAGAGTCCCTTGGACTGCAAGGAGATCCAACCAGTCCATTCTAAAGGAGATCAGTCCTGGGTGTTCTTTGGAAAGAATGATGCTAAAGCTGAAACTCCAGTACTTTGGCTACCTCATGCGAAGAGTTGACTCATTGGAAAAGACTCTGATGCTGGGGGGTTTGGGGGCAGGAGAAAAAGGGGACAACAGAGGATGAGATGGCTGGATGGCATCACCAACTCGATGGATGTGCGTTTGAGTGAACTCCAGGAGATGGTGATAGACAGGGAGGCCTGGCGTGCTGCGATTCACGGGGTTGCAAAGAATCAGACATGACTGAGCGACTGAACTGAACTGAACTGAAGAGGCAAATATTCATCAAATTACCTGCCTTCTAAATAATTTTGGAAGTAACGTTATTACTACAATTGTCAATTTTATTCCTTACTTTGTGCCTAATGTCTACAGATAATATCTGTGCAAAAGGAAGTGGGAGAAAATCATGGAGAAGACTACTTTAGAATGAGATCAAAACTCCTTGATAATGAAATGATCACAGGTCATGTACTTAGACTGTATTTATTTTTTTTCTAGAACCTTCAAACAAGATTTTCAGAATGAATATTAAGGGAAAAGATGCTTTTCTCCAGATTAGCTACATTTGTCATCAAGTGCCAAGAAAAACATTTTTAAATGTTATTTTCATGATATATCCCTTTTGAAAAAAATTTTTCCAGGGGGGTAGGAAGAAAAATGACATAATTAATAAATATTTGGGCAAAGCAGTAAATCAGTCCTTCTGAGCCATGACAGTATAAATAGTATAAATACATACAATGAGAAATAGATTTTAACCGTGCATATTAAAACAATGATGTATATTAAAAATATTACTTTCTGGCAGTTTTCCAAAACCAAACAAAAGGAAATATATGAGGAATGGCATTCAGAGAGCAAAGATACAAGTTAATGACATCTTTTCTTGTGTATTTATTGGACACAAAATGTAAAAGTTTTCTCTCTTCTATATCATTTTGAAAAAGAAGTTATCATGAATTTCTACTTTTATTTGCATTTCATCACTGCTGCTAAGTCACTTCAGTTGTGTCCGACTCTGCGAGACCCCATAGACGGCAGCCCACCAGGCTCCCCCGTCCCTGGGATTCTCCAGGCAAGAACACTGGAGTGGGTTGCCATTTCCTTCTCCAATGCATGAAAGTGAAAAGTGAAAGTGAAGTCGCTCAGTCGTGTCTGACCCTTAGCGACCCCATGGACTGCAGCCTTCCAGGCTCCTCCGTCCATGGGATTCTCCAGGCAAGAACACTGGAGTGGGTTGCCATTTCCTTCTCCAATGCATGAAAATGAAAAGTGAAAGTGAAGTCGCTCAGTCGTGTCTGACCCTCAGCGACCCCATGGACTGCAGCCTTCCAGGCTCCTCCGTCCATGGGATTTTCCAGGCAAGAGTATTGGAGTGGAGTGCCATTGCCTTCTCCAATTCCTAGATTTAAGTGTAAAGTTCTTTCTCTGACCATTTCTATTCTACAAATCAGATTAACCTTAGTGATGCTGACTCATTTATTTTAAGCAATTGAAGGGTTTAAACAGAGAAATTCACAGTACACTGGAATTTTCAAAATCATGTTATCATCTAAACTATTCCAGACTAAATTATTTTCTATTTCATTTGGTGTGGTTTAATTAAAGACCTAGAAACTAAAATGAAGAAAGCCATATTGATTTTCACCCTGAGGTCCTTACTCCAACTCTTCCCAACCTTGGGATTAAGTACTGATCATCAGTCTATTGATTTAAGTACCTCAAAACTCTGCTGAATACCATATATACCCTGGATTTTAGCACACACATTGATAAAAACAACCAAATACCTCCTCTACTTCTAATCATGGACTCAGTGTTTTTCACTTTTATCAAGATCTGATCACGTTTTAATTTATAGGAATTGAGAAGTTGGTAACTTAAAGGAGTTTTGTTCAGAAGTTACTTCCTCTGTTTAAGCCTTCCTCAGCTCACCCAGTCATGTGGCTCTTTCCCTGAAATTCCATCTCTATAATGGCCAAACCACATTGCACCATAATTGCTTGCTCCAAGACCAAAAGAAAAGATAGTGCTCAAATCCTAGTGCTCCAAAGCTTGAATATGTATCCCAGTTCTGTTATTTATTAACTGTGGGATCATGAACAACTTATGATTTCTTCATCAATAAAATGGGGATTAAAAGTTGAATGTTTATATTATTAAGTCTGTTAATATATATCTGTAAAGCACTTAGAATAGTACCTGGCATATAGTAAACTCTCATTTAAAAAACAGTCACTATCCATCTCCTGTCTATGATGTTATTGCACAATGTCTAACACAGAACAGACATGTAATAAATACTTGCTTAGAAACAACTGGACAAATGGATGGTGTATTAAAAAAAGAATACCTCTACTTGGGGATGAGAAGACCTTGAAAATGGGAAGACAGAAAAAGTACGAATTTGAGAGAGAAAAAAAATGAACTACAAAGGAGAAAAATACAACAGTGTAAAGGAGAGAAGATAATATGGAAAAACATAGAATACAGTAGTTCTAAAAAGAAAAGACAGATAAAGAATAATCAAGAAAAAAAGAAACTATTGGCCAAAGGAAATTTTTATTTAGTATTCCATCAGTTATCTTACTCCCAGGGGATTATTTCATGCTAGCTACTACCATTCACTTACCAGAATGTTCTAAAATCAAGGCAACATACCCTGGTTGCAAGTGGCTGTAATTAAGAGTCTGTGGGCCTTCAAATACTACTCAATACTAAGATTACAAAACCTGTCAATATCATGCTAATTACATTTAAGGTCAAGAATATTTGGGCTGCCATTGATATCATGGCAAAGCAAGCACTCTAGGCCAGAACACTGCAGAGCAATTTTTGTTCACAGGAAATGGGATATGACAGGGCTTATAGGTCTGCTATATCCTCATGCTTACAATGCCTATACAATAAAGGTTTGTTACCAAGGTAACAAGGAAAGCAGTATAAAATAGCTTGAGCAAATGACTCATCACTGAATGGTTCGGAATGGAAAATACTAGTAGTAAACAGCGATTCTTTTCCTGAGACTATTTCACTTAGCGTGCATGTGCGTGTTCAGTCTCTCAGTCGTGCGCGACTGTTTGCAACTCTATAGACTGTAGCCTGGCAGGCTCCTCTGTTTGTGGAATTTTCCAGGCAAGAATACTGGAGTGGGTTGCCACTTCCACCTCCAGGGATCTTCCTGACCCAAGGATTGAACATGCATCTTCTGCATTGTGGGCAGATTCTTTACTGCTAAGCCACCAGGGAAGCCCCCCTATTTCACTGTAATTATAAACCATCAAGCTCTGAAAAATTTTTTAAAAGTTAGTTGAACTAATCTAAATATACAGAAATATACATAGATACATACTTTTAATACTTTATTCTCTAAATAGAGGTTAATACTAGTACCAGGGAAAGGACTATAGACTCTCTAAAATAAACCACTAAAATTGTAATATGCTAAAACAAATGAACACAAGGTTTCTGCTAGCAAGAGTTAAAACAGATGTGGCTTCCTGAGGCGGCTCAATGATAAAGAATCTGCCTGCCAATGCAAGAGACGCAAGAGATGCGAGTTTAATCCCTGGGTCAGGAAGATCCTCTGGAGTAGGAAATGGCAATCCACTCCAGTATTCTTGCCTGGAAAATTTCACGGACAGAGGAGCTACAATCCACGGGGCTGCAGAGTTGGACACAAATGAGCATGCTATATTATATTTATGCTATATTTTACAACATAATAAAAGAAGCTTGAATTCAGGTGATACAGTATTTAGAGAATAATATATAATAACATGTAATATTGTATTATGCATGCATGCTAAGTTGCTTCAGCTGTGCCTGACTTTGAGACTCTATGGACCCCACCAGGCTCCTCTCCAGACAAGAATATTGGAGTGGGTTGCCATGCCCTGTCCTTCTCCAGGGGATCGTCCTGACCCAGGGATTGAACCTGGGTCTCTTGCATTGTAGGCAGAAAAAAAAAAACACATTAATTTTCTCTATATTTCCAAATTTTTATTGAATATTTAAAAAATAATTTTCCTGACTTAAAATCATGCTCTAATCATGCATCTAAATAATGGGTGAAATCAAAGTATACTGTTGTTGTGATGATTTAGGTAACACCATATTATTTATTCAATTAGTCAATCACTACAACCAATCTGAATGTTGTACCATGCTTTTTAAATCACTAGTTCATAAGTTTCAACAGTAACAACATATAGTCAATATGAAACTGAATTAAAATAGTATCCTTAGGACTACATTTGTTTAAAAATGAACTATGAATATATTCTATTCTTTTGCCTTGGGAGTACAGAATTCTTTGGATGCAATGAAATAATTGTTAAATTTATTCATTTTGCATAAATTAGGAGCAAAACTACTTAAACATTTAAAAAAATTAAGGTTAGGTAGAACAAACAGAATAACTACTGACTTTAGATTATAGCCAAATACATTTAAAGTACATTAATTTCAAAACTATGATAATTCAGATAATTACTGGCCAGGTTATAATTTACCTTCTTAATATGCTAAACAATCAATGAGGCAAATAAACTATAAACAATATTGTTATTTGCATATTTACCAACTTAAAATAAGTTGTAGTATATTAGAAAGGCATTTATATATTAATAATTGAAACCATGGTATTATGATCTGGGAATGACATTTTATTTACCTAATAAAAATTATGGCTTAAAAGGAATAAAACTGCCTCACTTTGAACGTAAAACTGTTTTATGCAACTTTATATTGAGCACATTACCTAATTAGTGAGCTTCTGTGGCAAGAGAACTCACACATTGCTAGTGAAAGCATAAATTGGCAAAAATTATATAGTAAGCCACATGTGTAATAAGTCTTTAAAAGCTTATATTCCTTGACTCAGTAATTTCATGTTGGGAATTCAGCCCAGTAAAGTATCTAGGCAAAGATTTCAAAATGTTTACCATTGCGTTTTTACAATATGAAAAATATAACAGTTAATTTATATTTCTATCAGAGGAAAATTAAATTATGATTCATCTATCATATATGTAGCCATTAAAATAGAAAAATTTAAAATATTTAAAGATGTAGGGAAATAATAAGTGAAAAAATTCCAATTTGCATATATATATATTTATTATTGGGCTTCCCTTGTAGCTCAGTCGGTAAAAATCTGCCTGCAGTGCAGGAGACCTGGGTTTGATCCCTGGGTTGGGAAGATCCCCTGGAGAAGGAAATGGCAACCCACTCCAGTATCCTTGTCTGGAAAATCTCATGGACAGAGGAGCTCGGTGGGCTGCAGTCCATGGGGTTGCAAAGAGTCGGGCATGACTGAGTGACTAACACTTACTTACTATATTTATTATTATGCAATGAGTATGTCTGGCGGGCTTCCCTAGTGGTTCAGATGGTAAAGAATCTGCCTGCAGTGCAGGAGACCCAGGTCAGGAAGATCCCCTGGAGAAGGGAACAGCTAACCAACTCCAGTATTCTTGCCTGGAGAATTCCATGGACAGAAGAGTCTGGAGGGCTCATATAGTCCATAGGGCCACAAAGAGTCAGACACAACTGAGCAACTAACAGTGTATGTCTAAAGAGCAAAAGACAAGACTAACAGACTATACCAAACATACTATGAGGAGTGGAACTGTATGATTTCTTACATTCTATTTTATATCTTTTCTGTATATTTATACATTTGATAGTTAAAAAAAACAGTTTTCAAAGAGTAAATTCAATCAGCAAAAATGTGATCCTTTCTAACGATCTATATTTATGTTTCTAAAAATCAGCCCAGGAACCCACTGACTGCTCTCAGGAATCACCATCATCTACTATCTATGCCAAAGTTCTTTAGCATTCATGTTCCCATAGGTCACCTCATTTACTTGCCTGAAGGTTGTCTTTTACAGTCAATACCCTGATGAACTCATGTGAGTGCAGTTCTACTCAAGAGGGACTGAGTATGGCAGAAGATGATGATTAATAAATTTTATAGTCCACAGTCAGTATTTTCATTTTTATGGTATATAATACTAAGAGTTTCCATAAAAGGCCTGTTCAAGCATTTGTCCAGGTCACAATCAGCAATCTAACTTCTTGAAATGTCTGTATGTATGTGCGTGTTCACACTCATGAGTGTGTACATGTGCACATATAGCCTACGTCAAACCCTATGCATACGGGAGTTGATCACCTTTAAATGAAAATATAAGATAAAACTTTCATACAACATCAAACTTTCCAATAACATGCATAGTATCCAGGGTATATGTAGGCATGTGTGCTCTGTCACGCAGTTGTGTCCAACTCTTTTGTGACCCCGGGGACTGTAGCTTGCCAGGCTCCTCTGTCTATGGGATTATCCAGGCAAGAACACTGGAGTGGGTTGCCATCTCCTCCTCCAGGGGATCTTCCTGACCCAGGGATCAAATCTATGTCTCCTGTGGTTCCTGCACTGGCAGGCAGATTCTTTATCACTGAGGCACAAAGAAGCAGGGTGTGTGTGTGTGTGTGTGTGTGTGTGTGTGTGTGTGTATCCACTCAGTCAATAACACAGAATATGTATACTTCAGGGACTCATCAATAATAATTTTGGAATCATTCCTCCCCAGATCTGTGGGCAAAACTATCTTTCAAAGTGAGGTTCTAAGTGAAATGCTAGCCACTGATTTCTCTAGGTCAGTCTGGTTTCTCATACTGTAGTCTATGATGTCCCATGGGTTCTAAAAGAGTCACTACCGCTGGAATAGTGCACAAGAATGGAGGAAACAGACACATACAAGCTCTCCTAATTCAAATCAAGAAGCTGTACTCTTATCTATGCTTTAAAATTACAATTCATATGAGATTTTGTTTTTGCTTAAACTAAAATTATAGTTTGATAACTATTATTCAAGCTATTCGTACCTATGTAAAACCAGATCACCAGTAAACTATCAATATATATGGACTTGGCGTCTTTACTTCTCTTTAGAAATACAATGCCTTCCTAAATATATTTATGACAACATTAAAGCATTATCCCTTCAACATTTGGTCATATCAAGACCCCATATAAACTTTGATCATATATAGAGAATTTCGCATTTTGGAAAATTGCTATCGAGGATGATGATATTAAGGGGTCAATTTTTGGAGTTCAGAGCTAGGTAGGAAAAAGCCTGTCATTTCTGGTAAGCTCATGCGTTTCCCTTGTATTATGTAATGCCAACTGTATAACTCAGCCTTTCTCTTTGCGCCTTGACTTCCAAAAGCTCAGACTTACATCATGTTCTAAGGCACTGCTATTCTTAGTGTACATTTTCTGGTATAGCTAACACTTTGGCCCATGATTATTTCTCTATTTTTATCCTTAAGTTTTTTAACACATTTTCCTCAATATTTCTTTACAAGTGGATTAGGTATAAGTAATTGTAAACTAATATATTTCTCTCTTAATTCTCAACTTTCTTAATTATGCAGACTCCACACTCCTCTAAACCTTTAAAACCCTCCAACAAATGTATTACACCCCAACCTCTATCTTACACAAAAGATCAAATCTTGTCTAATTCCCTTCTTTGTTGCCTTTTCTTATTCTGGTATGACTTATTGAAGTACCATGGAGATGGCTGATGTCAATTTAATCTTAACTAATATGAATTTGAAGCTTAAACATGCAAACATGTTGAAACTATACTATTCCATAAAATTCCAAAAATTCTTCTACAAAAATAAATCTCCTAGGTCTAAAGACTAAACGCTTAACTTCCTTTTCTTTGATTGCTAGAAAAAATAAGCACAATATGATGCTTTATAAACTTTAAACGTACTTATATGCCAATTCATCTCTTAGAGCTCAGGTCTGTGCAGAGGCTTTACTCTGTTACTCAATTTCCCTCAGTATAAGAAGGAACAGAATGTACCACGGATATATTACAAACCAGCATATCCCTTAACTCCATTTAGGTGATTTTCAGGAAACACCAAGTATCTATTAGAGTAAGAAGTTCATTGACATTTCATCGTTGGCAATACCTTCTCTTAGGTCACATAATAAGTAGGAGTAGAAAGTTGAGACTCAAAATAAAAATGTCCAGTGCCATTACTGTTCTTCAGCTAATGAAACCAGGAGATTAAAATTAGATAACAGTAGGAACCAATATATTTACTGTTGGTTACTCCAGTACTCTTGCCTGGAAAATCCCCTGGATGGAGGAGCCTGGAAGGCTGCAGTCCATGGGGTCGCTGAGGGTCAGACACGACTGAGCGACTTCACTTTCACTTTTCACTTTCATGCATTGGAGAAGGAAATGGCAACCCACTCCAGTGTTCTTGCCTGGAGAATCCCAGGGACGGGGGAGCCTGGTGGGCTGCCGTCTATGGGGTCGCACAGAGTCGGACACGACTGAAGTGACTTAGCAGCAAGTACATAGACCCCAACTCTGTTGCAATATTTGAAAATTGATTTTGCCAATCGATTGTTACTGTGACCAGAGTAGCATTAAGCAGAGCAAGTGCCACATTTCCCATCTCTTGAGCATTAAAATTCTGCTGGCATTAACACCTGCAAGCTCCTTTACTAGCTATCTGCACAGGATATATTTCACTGTTATAACCGTTATAGTATTATGCTCACCTCATAAATATCCATTGACAAGCTGAAGCATACAACTGCACTTTAGTTTAGACTTTTCAAACACAGATAGCTGATTTATTTATATCTGCACTTCAAAAAAGACTTTACTAAACCTTCATGCTTTGTGCAACAGTGAACAGTGACTCAAATTTAAAATTGTGTACAAAGCAGAGATACACAAGGAAACAGACCCAAGACAACTGAAGAGGTCTAGGAAATCACAAAGGTCAGGAAAGAATGTGGGCTTGAGAACACAATAGGCTCTTTGAGTGAAAATTTCCTGTAGCAACAGGAGGTACAGAGTAAGGAAAGGGCACCTAGTATTCTCTCTCTGTCTAAATGTCAGAACTTCCTGAGAGCTTTATTTCATTTTTTTAGTAAAAGGGCAAGTTAGTGAAGCTTACATATCTTTTTTTTTTTAATTTTATTTTATTTTTAAACTTTACATAATTGTATTAGTTTTGCCAAATATCAAAATGAATCCACCACAGGTATACATGTGTTCCCCATCCTGAACCCTCTTCCCTCCTCCCTCCCCATACCATCCCTCTGGGTCGTCCCAGTGCACCAGCCCCAAGCATCCAGTATCGTGCATCGAACCTGGACTGGCATCTCGTTTCATACATGATATTTTACATGTTTCAATGCCATTCTCCCAAATCTTCCCACCCTCTCCCTCTCCCATAGAGTCAATAAGACTGTTCTATACATCAGTGTCTCTTTTGCTGTCTCGTACACAGGGTTATTGTTACCATCTTTCTAAATTCTAATACTAATAGTATAATAAGACTACATTCAACTATCAGGTATATATACACACTATATATGTATATAAAAACATATACATCTATACGCTATAGACACACATAATGAGAAAAATATATATACACATAGTTAAGTGTTAGTTGCTCAGTTGTGTCTGACTCTTTGCAACCCCATGAGTGTAGCCTGTCAGGCTCCTCTGTCCAAGGGATTCATTCTCCAGGCAAGAATACTGGTGGGGGTTGCCATTTCCTTCTCCAGTATATACATAAATGTATATGTATAAAATGTATACATAATTATACATGTAAATATAGTATTTATATATTATGATATATACTATATATGTAAGAATCTGTGTTATCCTCTTTAAAATCTGTGTTATCCTGCTTTAAAAAAAACTGAAATATACTGAGCCAAAATGTACGTTCCAAATACTTTTGTTCTAACAGAAGCCCAACCTATACCATATGTTCCATTTATAGTGGAGACAACACACTATATAGAGATTCAGTTAACGTCATGAAGGGAAGTATTGAGTTTGCCTGATGAATTCACCTTTCAATTTTTTTCTCTTTATTCTGTTATGGCACCTGCAAACTTTTAGTGACTCTACATGTACTGGTAACATTTACTTTTGCAAATACCTATGTATCTTTATTTTTCTGAGATTCAGGCATATAGCTGGCAGTTAATGAAACAACTAATTCATACCTCATAATAGTAAGACACGAAGCTAACATAGCCTTCACTAAATGCAAGGCAGAACCCTACCAAAAGCTGGGGACATAGCAGGAAACCTGAGAGAGATCCCTACAGAGTACATAACATTTTCCTTGAAAGCAAAGGAATCAAGTGAAAGCTAGGGAGAAAAACAGGAGGGGAGTGAAATAATTACCTTTTCAAAGACACACAGGGCTTTCCCTAAGAAAAAGGAAGCAGCCCTTGAAGGTTTGGGGAATGGGAAAAGGAAGGGGAAAAACAGCCCTGAGGGACTCAGGACATTCTTGATCTACATGGCAATAACCTGTTGAAACCTGGAAGAGGAGAACTGAGAAAGATCCCTCCAGGATTCATGGGGCCTTCTGACAGTGCAGGGAATATGGCCAATCAAAGGATGTAGAGCAAGGAATCAATATGGAAATGGGTCTTTCAGTACAGAAAGTGATAATTGGTGGGGATAGGAGAGGTGTGGTCCTGGACGCTGGAGAGCAAAGAGAACTCCCCAAAAACTAGGAAGCTCACAGGTAGGTGGTAAAGGAGAGAGACAGAGATAGATATGAGATGGAGCTGGGGTGGGGTGGAAGGAGAGATCTACTAAAGGAAAATCCTTGAACCTGCCCTCAAATGTCTGGAAGCCAGTAGTACACTAAATCTAAGATGGCAACAAACTGAGACCAGCTCAACCTTAAATCAGCAACATGACAGAGGAACTGTATACACATTTCCAGAGGTAAATATTATCTAGGTTTTTTTTTTATTTTTTAATGACAGTGTCCAGCATAAAATCACAAATTATGGTATTCACAAGGAAGTAGGAGAATATGATCTGAAAATACAGGTCATATTTCCTGCAACAGAAAATACAGTTAATACAGGCAAATCTATGCTTAAGACACAAGGACTTTAAAATATGTACGATAAAATATTAATAAAATTTCTAGTGAGAAAGATGGATAGCATGCATAAAAATATGGTGAAATTCAGAATAAATATGCAAACTCTCAATGAGAGCAAAATGGAAAAACTAGAAATAACAAAGTAGTAGCAGATATAAAGAATGTTTTTGATTCATGTAAAAGTAGGCTAAAATAACAAGAAAAATGCATTGAACTTGAAGGTAAGAGAATATAAATTGTGCAAATTGAAAAAAAAGAGAAAAAAATAACTAAAGATAATCTGAGACCATTGGGACAATATCTAATGGTCTGTCACATGAGTAATTGGTGTCTCAGAAGAGAGGAGAAGAAATGGGGCAGAAAAATTTGAAACAAAAATAATGGCTAAGAATTTCCTAGACTTGATGAAAGGCATGAACCTACATATCAAAGAAACTTAGTGATCTTCAAGCCGGATAAATACATGGGAAACTTTACCAGAGAATATATAATGAAACTTACAAAAATCAAAGAATATCATAAGCGTATACCTCTCTGCCCCTCATCACTCCAGCCAAATATAGTCTATATAGAGAAAACATTTGTAAGCCCAACAACTAACATTTTATCAGAAACAATGGAAAATATAAGACAGCAGAATTCTCTCAAATGCTAAATGGGGAGGAAAAAAGTCAACCTCAGGAAGGTAAGCAAAATAAAGACATTTTAAGACAAGCAAAACCTGACATAATTTATCTACAACAGACTGCAAAAACCACAAGTGTTAAATGAAATTTCTTGAAACTGAAAGAAAAGACACTAGATGGAAGCCTGGATGTGCAGGAAGAAACAGAGAAAAACAGGAGTACATATGTGCATAAGTGTAAAATATAAATATATAAAAAATAAAAATTTTGTGACACTATTGATTACTTACAGCAAAAATAATAAGAACATATTATTGAATTCATAACATCTGTAAAAGTACAATATATGCTAATAAGAACATATAGAAATAGAAGTTAATAAATGAAAGTTAGGCCATGGTAATGTTTATATATGACTTTAAATTTGTATACAATTATTAGATTATAGATTAAGAAAAGTTGTCTCTAGAGCAACCACTGAAAAATAGCACAGAGGTATACCTTAATATTTTACATAAAATACTATATTAATCCAAAAGAGGTCAGAAAAAGAGAAACAGAGGAATAAAGAATGGATAGGACAAATACAAATAAAATGCAGTAGATGCAAGAACTGAAAATAAATGGAAACCAATGAACTGGATACATAATCACACTTACAAAACAACTATCTCAGGTGACTTAACACAGTATTTTCTTTGTGTATCTACTACAGAAAATAATTTAAGAATAAACAGACCAACAAAAAATGTTTTATTTCATTCATCAGTCTTAATTTTGCTAATGCTACTTTATTATTAATTTGTAGTTAATGTATATTATAGCACAGGGCAGATAAGTATTTAAATATTGGTAAGGCCAAGGTTTTTAATGTAAGAGAAAAGAGGTACAAGTATGAATTCACAAATACTTAGTAAGAGCCTTTAATTCCATAAACTCATGATTTTCTCAAAACTATTGATTTTCTAGTTCTACCTGCTGAAAACGCTTAGAAGCAATGAATACGCAAAACAACTAACACCCCCATATACAAACGTGCTTTATCTAAATAATATTATTTATTAAAAACATCTAAATCATCTTGGAATTGAATGATTTATTACAGTTTTGAAACAAAAATATAAAAGATGAGTATGGGACATATTTTGACAAAACTAAAGAAAATTTATCAAAGACTAATGTAGGCCTTATTGCCAAATTCAGACTTAAATTGAAGAAAGTTGGGAAAACCACTAGACCATTCAGGTATGACCTAAATCAAATCCCTTATGATTATACAGTGGAAGTGAGAAATAGATTTAAGGGCCTAGATCTGATAGATAGAGTGCCTGATGAGCTATGGAATGAGGTTTGTGACATTGTACAGGAGACAGGGATCAAGACCATCCCCATGGAAAAGAAATGCAAAAAAGCAAAACGGCTGTCTGGGGAGGCCTTATAAATAGCTGTGAAAAGAAGAGAAGCGAAAAGCAAAGGAGAAAAGGAAAGATATAAACATCTGAATGCAGAGTTTCAAAGAATAGCAAGAAGAGATAAGAAAGCCTTCTTGAGCGATCAACGCAAAGAAATAGAGGAAAACAACAGAACGGGAAAGACTAGCGATCTCTTCAAGAAAATCAGAGATACCAAAGGAACATTTCATGCAAAGCTGGGCTCGATAAAGGACAGAAATCGTATGGACCTAACAGAAGCAGAAGATATTAAGAAGAGATGGCAAGAATACACAGAACAACTGTACAAAAAAGATCTTCACGACCCAGATAATCACAATGGTGTGATCACTCACCTAGAGCCAGACATCCTGGAATGTGAAGTCAAGTGGGCCTTGGAAAGCATCACTGAACAAAGCTAGTGGAGGTGATAGAATTCCAGTTGAGCTATTCCAAATCCTGAAAGATGATGCTGTGAAAGTGCTGCACTCAATATGCCAGCAAATTTGGAAAACTCAGCAGTGGCCACAGGACTGGAAAAGGTCAGTTTTCATTCCAATCCCAAAGAAAGGCAATGCCAAAGAATGCTCAAACTACCGCACAATTGCACTCATCTCACACGCTAGTAAAGTAATGCTCAAAATTCTCCAAGCCAGGCTTTAGCAATATGTGAATGGCAAACTTCCTGATGTTCAAGCTGGTTTTAGAAAAGGCAGAGGAACGAGAGGTCAAATTGCCAACATCCGCTGGATCATGGAAAAAGCAAGAGAGTTCCAGAAAAACATCTATTTCTGCTTTATTGACTATGCCAAAGCCTTTGACTGTGTGGATCACAACAAATTGTGGAAAATTCTGAAAGAGATGGGAATACCAGACCACCTGATCTGCCTCTTGAGAAATTCGTATGCAGGTCAGGAAGCAACAGTTAGAACTGGACATGGAACAACAGACTGGTTCCAAATAGGAAAAGGAGTACATCAAGGCTGTATATTGTCACCCTGCTTATTTAACTTCTATGCAGAGTACATCATGAGAAATGCTGGACTGGAAGAAACACAAGCTGGAATCAAGATTGCCGGGAGAAATATCAATAAACTCAGATATGCAGATGACACCACCCTTATGGTAAAAAGTGAAGAGGAACTAAAAACCCTCTTGATGAAGGTGAAAGTGGAGAGTGAAAAAGTTGGCTTAAAGCTCAACATTCAGAAAACGAAGATCATGGCATCCGATCCCATCACTTCATAGGAAATAGATGGGGAAACAGTGGAAACAGTGTCAGACTTTTTTTTTCTGGGTTCCAAAATCACTGCAGATGGTGACTGCAGCCATGAAATTAAAGGACGCTTACTCCTTGGAAGGAAAGTTATGACCAACCTAGATAGCATATTCAAAAGCAGAGACATTACTTTGCCAACAAAGGTCTGTCTAGTTAAGGCTATGGTTTTTCCTGTGGTCATGTATGGATGTGAGAGTTGAACTGTGAAGAAGGCTGAGTGCCGAAGAATTGATGCTTTTGAACTGTGGTGTTGGAGAAGACTCTTGAGAGTCCCTTGGACTGCAAGGAGATCCAACCAGTCAATTCTAAAGGAGATCAGCCCTGGGATTTCTCTGGAAGGAATGATGCTAAAGCTGAAACTCCAGTACTTTGGCCACCTCATGCGAAGAGTTGACTCATTGGAAAAGACTCTGATGCTGGGAGGGATTGGGGGAGAGAGGTGAAGGGGACGACAGAGGATGAGATGGCTGGATGGCATCACTGACTCAATGAACGTGAGTCTGAGTGAACTCCAGGAGTTGGTGATGGACAGAGAGGCCTGGAGTGCTGTGATTCATGGGGTTGCAAAGAGTCAGACATGACTGAGCGACTGATCTGATCTGAATGTATCAGATGTCAAAAAGATATAATAATCAACATGAATTAGGTTTTTACAATATGGTTTCTCTGATCAAACTTCTCATCACAAATAGTAGAACAATTGATATGGTATATTACCAAGTGCATAGCACCACTTATTAATAATCCATGCCATAAAAATATGAATTTGAATTGCAGTAAATGGTTACAGAGTGCCAGTATATATAAGCGTGTGTGTTGCAGACCAGTGCTGGAGGAGCTGTACTTTATAGAAATGTTCAGATGGCACAGAGATTCTAAGGAAGTCAATGAAACTATGACTACCTGGGGAAGAAAAATTCTGGTAGAGAAATCAACAAGTGGAAAGTGTAACTGGCATTTCCACAGAAAAGTAATACAGACAGCATGGCAAGAGCAGACTGAGCAATGAAGGGAGGAAGATGAGGTCAGAGAGGAAAGCAGAGACCTTATGATGTAAAGTCCTGTAGCAGTAACAGTTATAAATTCTCTTTTTTAAAAGCCAAGTTACTAATTACACAAAGTTAACACCCAAAGCCTTTGACTGTGTGGATCACAACAAACTGTGGGAAAATCTTAAAAAGATGGGAATACCAGACCACCTGACCTGCCTCCTAAGAAATCTGTATGCAGGTCAAGAAGCAACAGTTAGAACTGGAAATGGAACAACAACATGTCCCAATTTGGACATGGTTCCAAATTGGGAGAGGAGTTATGTCAAGCCTGTATATTGTCACCCTGCTTATTTAACTGTTATGCAGAGTACATCATGAGAAACACTGGACTGGATGAAGAACAAGCTGGAATTAAGAATGCCAAGAGAAATATCAATAACCTCAGGTATGCAAATTACACCACACTTATGGCAGAAAGTGAAGAGGAACTAATGAGCCTTTTGATGAAAGTGAAAGAGAAGAGTGAAAAAGTTGGCTTAAAACTCAACATTCAGAAAACTAAGATCATGGCATCTGGTTCCATTACTTCATGGCAAATAGATGGGGAAACAATGGAAACAGTGACAGACTTGATTTTCTTGGGCTCCAAAATCACTGCAGATGATGATTGCAGCCATGAAATTAAAAGGTGCCTGCTCCTTGGAAGAAAAGTTATGACCAACCTAGACAGCTTATTAAAAAGCAGAGACATTTCTTTGCCAAGAAAGGTCCATCTAGTCAAAGCTATGGTTTTTCCAGTAGTCATGTATGGATGTGAGAGTTAGACCATAAAGAAAGCTGAGTATCAAAGAATTGATGCTTTTGAACTGTGGTGTTGGAGAAGACTCTTGAGAGTCCCTTGGACAGCAAGAAGATCTAACCAGTCCATCCTAAAGGAGATCAGTCCTGAATATTCATTAGAAGGACTGATGCTGAAGCTGAAACTCCAATATTGGCTACCTGATGCGAAGAACTGACTCATGTGAAAAGACCCTAATGCTGGGAAAGATTGAAAGTGGGAAGAGAAGGGGATGACAGAGGATGAGATGGTTGGATGGCATCACCGGCTCAGTGGACATGAGTTTGAGTATGCTCTAGGAGTTGGTGATGGACAGGGAAGCCTGGCGTGCTGCAGTCCATGGGGTCACAAAGAGTTGGACAGGACTGAGCAAATGAACTGAACTGAACTGACTGAACACCTGTATTCCTCATCTCTTTTACAATAGACTGAGCCTATGTTAAGTGATTTCCTTTTCAAAGTTTTTAAGACCAATACACACACACACACACACACATACTTACTCTCTCTTCCACATACACTCAACAAACAACATCAGGATAAAAACCCCAAACTCCAACCACTCTGTCAAATAATAGCTAATTGAAAACTCAACCCACATTTGAATTATGTATTTATATAAATGTTAAACAAATCCAAATGAAAAGTATGTTATATCACAACTCTTCAATCAAGTGGGGGAATAAAATAAATTAATTCAGTCAGTGTGGAAGAATGATGCATGAAAATATTAATTTTCACCTGAGTATTTATAGACTTAAAATTTTAACCTCTAGTTGTTAATATCACAGAGCAAAACTTTTACATGCAATTTTTGTATTTTTTTCCTAGAAAATTAGGCATCAAGATAATTCATTTGTCTTATCAAATTGATTTTGGCACATTAAAAGAGAAACCCCAAATGCTTATACACCATTGTCACTGAAAAACATTTATTGGGAGATTTTGTTAATGTATACAATCCTAGTAATACAATGATTTCTTTCTAGCTAAGTTTAGATTCTAAGAATTACATCCTCACTTTTGGGACAGTGTACGTTGTCCCATTTAAAAAGATTAATAACTAAAAATGTGTTGATGAATTCAGCCTATCAGAACGATCCCCTGAAATAGGAAATGGTTTCATTAGCTGTCTCTGCTTTAAAGTATTCACAGCTCTTCGGGTCATTTGTCAGAGAGCTAAATTCCCAGCTAATCTGAGACAAACTCCAATGATTTAACAGGTTCTTTCAAAGAAAAACAAACATTAAAAACTGCACTTTAAGTTTTAAAATCAATACTTAATGGATAATACCAATTAAAAATACCTTAAAAGATTTACAGTTTTAAAGCTTCATTCTGAAGGGAAATTATAAATTACTTTCTAGATGATAAATGAAAAAAATTTTATGGAAAAATGTTCCTAAAGCTTTAGCTGGAAAATTAGTCACTCTTATGCTGTTTCCCTTCAGTGCTGCAAATATTTAATGAACTCATTCCAGACATTCAATTTGAACACAGGACATAAGTATATCTTCAATTTATGGACAAAAAAAATTATGCTTTAGATATTTTTATTACATTTGGGAAAAACAATTTTGAACAATTGCTAAAGTCATTTTTATATTTAATGCTGCTGCTGCGGCTGCTAAGTCGCTTCAGTCGTGTCCGACTCTGTGTGACCCCACAGACGGCAGCCCACCAGGCTCCCCCGTCCCTGGGGTTCTCCAGGCAAGAACACTGGAGTGGGTTGCCATTTCCTTCTCCAATGCAGGAAAATGAAAGTGACAATGCTCAGTTGTGTCCAGCTGTTAGCAACCCCATGGACTGCAGCCTACCAGGCTCCTCCATCCATGGGATTTTCCAGGCAAGAGTACTGGAGTGGGTTCCCACTGCCTTCTCCATTTAAAAATGGTATCCAAATCCCCAAAGTCAGGATTTCATTTTGAACATTTATTACTGACTAATATTAAGACATGAAATGATATATACTGTTTTATAACACATAAGTAATATGGATTAAAATTATTCACAATACACTTAAACATTCTAAACTGCCAGAGCAGCAGCCAAATGATTACATTTACTGCTAAATTTATACCAGGGAGAACAAAACTTCAAGTGGCACCTTAAATCGTTGATATGAAAATTAGGTTGATAACAGTATGAAGACTATCCTCACTTTTATGTGCAGATGCAAGTCTGAACAGACCTTTCAGATACAGCTACCGGGATTCATATCGCAAAGATAGATGCCACTGTGACCCATATGTCACTTCACTTGTCAATGAGTATACAATGGCACTTAATGGAAAACCCTTGGTTTTCACATTATGAAAAGAAACTAAACATGAATTTTGTCCCTTGATCAATAGAGGCATTCCTTGCTTAAATAACATATCAACTAACAAGATAACTCTTAAAATAACTGAGGTAATATTAAACCATCCCAAGAGATATAATCTCCCTCAGAAGGAAAGGACAGACTTTCAAAGCTTAAACATTTATACAAAGATAAGCATATACATACACTCAAATAAGGAGACAAACATGATTGTGATACTGTTTCAGAATACTAATGACCTACTCATGTGTAATCATTTACCTCTATATACAAAGGACATTTATACTTCAGCCATAGAACTCAAAAATGCTGAAGACATGCACATTTGAGTCAAATAATTAAGTGATTGACTTTGATTATTTAATCTCCACTTGATTGTTACATGTAATTATTCAACATAAATCGCAAAACCAGAAATTAGAGTTTAGGTCTATCTACAACTCAAATGGGGAAACAGTGGAAACAGTGTCAGACTTTATTTTTTTGGGCTCCAAAATCACTGCAGATGGTGACTGCAGCCATGAAATTAAAAGACGCTTACTCCTTGGAAGGAAAGTTATGACCAACCTAGATAGCATATTCAAAAGCAGAGACATTACTTTGCCAACAAAGGTCCATCTAGTCCAGGCTATGGTTTTTCCTGTGGTCATGTATGGATGTGAGAGTTGGACTGTGAAGAAGGCTGAGTGCCGAAGAATTGATGCTTTTGAATTGTGGTATTGGAGAAGACTCTTGAGAGTCCCTTGGACTGCAAGGAGATCCAACCAGTCCATTCTGAAGGAGATCAGCCCTGGGATTTCTTTGGAAGGAATGATGCTGAAGCTGAAACTCCAGTACTTTGGCCACCTCATGTGAAGAGTTGACTCATTGGAAAAGTCTCTGATGCTGGGAGGGATTGGGGGCAGGAGGAGAAGGGGACGACAGAGGATGAGATGGCTGGATGGCATCACTGACTCGATGGACATGAGTATGAGTGAACTCTGGGAGTTGGTGATGGACAGCAAGGCCTGGCGTGCTGCGATTCATGGGTCGCAAAGAGTCGGACACAACTGAGCGACTGAACTGAACTGAACAACTGAAATACTGGGTCTAGTGTTAGTGTAAATAGATGATTTATGGATGGATGGATAGATGGATGGATGGATACACAGAAAGATAGATATTGATACACATATTGATAAATAAATAGGAAGATATATAGGTAGTCAGATGTGGATATAAAAACCAATTTTCAGTTAGTTCAGAAAAACAAATTCTGTTATTCTAAGCCAAAATGATTTTCTAAACCAAAAATAATATAATAGGCCTAATATTCTACTTGGAGAAGGAAATGGCAACCCACCCCAGTATTCTTGCCTGCAGAATCTCAAGGACAGAGGAGCCTGGTGGTCTACAGCCCATGGGGTTACAGAGAGTTGGACATGACTGAGTAACTAATACTCATATTCAACTACGAAAGATATAATTAGATTTCAGATGATAGCAAAGTTTGTTCAGCAGTATAACAACTCTTCTAATTTTTTAACAACAAAAAAAATTTGTTTAAACTCTATCTTCCTTCCCAGACTTTAAGTTTCACGAGGGCTTCCCTGGTGTCTTGGATGGTAAAGCATCTACTTGTTATGCAGAAGACCTGGGTTTGATACCTAGGTCAGGAAGATACCCTGAAGAAGGAAATGGCAACCCACTCCAGTATTCTTGCCTGGAGAATTCCATGGACAGAAGAGCCTGGCGGGCTACAGTCCATAGGATTGCAAAGAGTTGGACACAATTGAGCAACTAACACACAAGAGCTTCATGATCTTTTTTTTTTACTACCATTTTGTAAATGCTTAAAACAGTGTTCACCCTACAGTCTATGTTTAAAATATATTTGCTGAATTACTGATAACTACTGAGTATGAAATATTAAATTTGATCTATGCAGCTGCTGTCTCTCTAAAACATATAATTGATATTGATATAGATATTCATGTGAATATTGAGGTAGGTCAATCTAACCACACAATGATTAGGAAGCTATAAAATAAAAGACAGTGGCTCACTTGCATATAATGCACAAACACAAAACTATGAAACTACATTTCAATTTTTGCTGACTTATAATTAAACAATAGTGGCATTGTTCCATGGCCAAAGTCTTCCTGGCTTTTTTTGTGATGTGGATATTCAAAGCAATCCTTAGAGGTCTCCTTTCCTATGTGTCAGCCCAGTGCTAGGCATAATAGAGAAAGAGCTGAACTGGAGGACAGAAGTATTCTAAGCTGGAAAGCAAGTAGGCATCAGGGAGGAACTGAACTTGATGTCAATTTTAAATAGAGAACAGATGGTAGGAAGTGAGGTCTGCTTCAGGCTTGAAATCACCAACAGACAGAGAAGATAATCGTACATATTCCAAATCCATTATGATACTTAGATCTAAATACAACACATGTTTGACAAGCAGGAAGTGGTCATTACGAGCAACCGAACCACATGTAAACATGTCATGAAGTACTGAAATATTAAACCTGTGCCCAATTAATCAATTTTGTGGGTGTTTATTTTCCTTTATGACTCTGCTATTCCCTGTCAAAGAAATCAATATTTGAAGAAACATGGTACTTCTTAATATAAGGGGCATGTCTTGATGTATGTCAATAAAAATTCCAGAGACCAAGTCATGCATCAGGAAAAATTATTCTATATTTTCTATTGTTAACATCATGAGATTTGAAAACAATATAGCATAATTCATGCAGACTTCCCAAAACATATTTTTTCAAAACTCTCTTAAAATTAAAGACATTTGCTGACAAATGTGAAAGTTTAATATTTAATATATACTGTGCTGCGGTTAGTTGTCCAGTCATGTCCAACTGTCCACAACCCCATGGACTGTAGCCCACCAGGCTCCACTGTTCATGGGGATTCTCCAGGTAAGAATACTGGAGCGGGTTGCCAAGCCTTTGTCTAGGAGATCTTCCCAACTCAGGTGTCAAACCCAGATCTGCCATATTATAGGTGGATTCTTTACCATCTGAGCCACCAGGAAAGCCCAAGAATACTGGAGTGGGTAGCCTATCCCTTCTCTAGGGGATCTTCTGGGTCATGAAGATCTTTTTTTGAATAGTTCTTCTGTGTATTCTTGCCATCTTTTCTTAATATCTTCTGCTTCTGTTAGGTCCATATCATTTCTTTCCTTTATTGTCTCCATTTTTGCATGAAGTGTTCCTTTGGTATCTCTAATTTTCTTGAGGAGATCTCTAGTCTTTCCCATTCTACTGTTTTCCTCTATTTCTTTGCACTGATCACTGAGGAAGGCTTTCATACCTCGCCATGCAATTCATTGGAATTCTGCACTCAAATGGGTATATCTTTCCCTTTCCCCTTTGTCTTTAGCTTCTCTTCTTTTCTCAGCTATTTGTATGGCCTCCTCAGACAACCATTTTGCCTTTTAGGATTTCTTTTTCTTGGGGATGGTCTTGATCACTGCCTCCTGAACAATGTCATGAACCTCCATCCAGAGTTCATAGTTCTGTCCATAGGTGGTGTGATTACTCACCCAGAGCCAGACATCCTGGAATGCAAAGTCAAGTGGGTTTTAGGAAACATCACTACGAAAAAAGCTAGCGGAGGTGATGGAATTCCAGTTGAACTATTTCAAATCCTAAAAGATGATGCTGTGAAAGTGCTACACTCAATATGCCAGCAAATTTGGAGAACTCAGCAGTGGCAAAAGGACTGGAAAAGTTTTTTCAGTTTTCATTCCAATCTCAAAGAAAGGCAATGCCAAAGAATGTGCAAACTACCATACAACTGCACTCATCTCACATGCTAGCAAAGTAATACTCAAAATTCTCCAAGCCAGGCTCTGACAGTATGTGAACTGTGAACTTTCAGATGTTCAAGCTGGATTTAGAAAAGGCAGAGGAACCAGAGATCAAATTGCCAACATCCATGGGGTGGATCTTGCTCTCATCGAAAAAGCAAGAGAGTTCCAGAAAAACATCTACTTCTGCTTTATTGATTAACCAAAGCCTTTAACTGTGTGGACCACAACAAACTGGAAAATTCTTAAAGACACAGGAATACCAGACCACCTGACCTGCCTCCTGAGAAATCTGTATGCAAGTCAGGAAGCAATAATTAGCACTGGACATGGAACAACCAAATGGTTCCAAATCAGGAAAGGAGTACATCAAGGCTGTACATTGTCACCCTGCTTATTTAATTTATATGCAGAATATATCATGTGGAATGCCGGCTGAATGAAGCACAAGCTGTAATCAAGACTGCGGGGAGAAATATCAATAACCTCAGATACACAGATGACACCACCCTTATGGCAGAAAGTGAAGAGGAACTCAAAAGCCTCTTGATGAAGGTGAAAGAGGAGAGTGAAAAAGCTGGCTTAAAACTCAACATTCAGAAAACTTAAGATCATGGCATCTGGTCCCATCACTTCATAGCAGATAGATGGGAAACAATGGAAACAGTGACAGACTTTATTTTCTTGGGCTCCAAAATCACTGCAGATGGTGAGTGCAGCCATGAAATTAAAAGACGCTTGCTCCTTGGAAGAAAAGCTATGACCAACCTAGACAGCATTTAAAAAGCAAAGACATTACTTTGCCAACAAAGGTCAAAGCTATGGTTTTTCCAGTAGCATGTATGGATGTGAGAGTTGGACTATAAAGAAAGCTGAGCACAGAAGAATTGATGCTTTCGAACTGTGGTGTTGGAGAAGACGCTTGAGTACCTTGACTGTAAGGAGATCCAACTAGTCCATTCTAAAGGAAATCAGTCCTGAATATTCATTAGAAGGACTGATGCTGAAGCTGAAACTCCAGCCTGATGAAACTTTGGCCACCTGATGAGATGAACTGACTCACTGGAAAAGACCCTGATGCTGGGAAAGATTGAAGGCAAGAGGAGAAGGGGACAACAGAGGATGAGGTGGTTGGATGGCATCACCGACTCAATGGACATGAGTTTGAGCAAGCTCTGAGAGTTGGTGATGGACAGGGAAGCCTGGTGTGTTGCACTCCATGGGGATGCAAAAGTCAGACATGACTGAGTGACTGAACTGAACTGACTGAGGGGTTCTTCCCAACCCAGGAATTGAACCAGGGTCTTCTGCATTGCAGGCAGATTCTTTACCAGTTGAGCTACACTAACTCTATCAAAAAAGTAAAGATTTGAGCTTAAAAAGAATGAAAACCTGCTTAAAAGGAATAAAATATAACTTGATAAATCAATTCCGGTGACTCCTTATTTAAAATGAAAGAGTGTTTAATCTACAATGCATTATTGCAGTTGTCCTCTCTTTGATAAAACATTATTAGAAAAGTATCAATTCTGTGGCAGGTCTGGTACTCAGAACATTTTTCCAAGTCAGGAACATGAAAGAAAAAGGCCAGAAACTGCCTTTTGCAATTGCAAAAAAAAAATATATATATATATATAGTGTTCATAAAGCTTGCTTTCTTTGAATTCAGTCTTTCGTCACACTTTTAAAATATGACAATGAAAATTCAATTCCAAAAACTTGCCACTGGAAAATGTCTCTTTGACTGAAATGAAGAGAGGTGTAGTCGTGCATCAGTATAACACCACAATGAAAGCTGTGCCGAGCTGTCATATTCTAACCTAGCATCCCATCACCACAGATAGAAAGGCTATGTAAGATGACAATGTAATGTGTGGTTTGAATGGCATCCCTGAGAAAAATCCAACTGCAGCAGCACATTTTTAGATTTAAATGTGGAAGATGGGTCATACTAAATATATATCATTGTATTTTTTCATCAAAGTCAACATCTATCTTTGGGATGCAGAGAAAACTGAATGAATAAAATATGCTTGTACTGGCAAAACCCAAACCTGGACAATTGTATCAGTATTTTTATTCAGTCTCTTCTGACAACACCAATGCACCTTGCAAAAAGAAAGCCAGATGTTCCTTCCACTCAGTGCTATTAAAAGTCTGTTTTAAGACTTAAATTATATTCACTGTTTCTCTTTTTTTTCCAAATGATGATGGCATTGAAGCCTTTGATAATGAACAAAACATATTTTTATGTGGGTTTTTTAGTACTTCTAGATTTAAATATACAGCTTAACATATGTTTAAGACAGAGCATATGGAAATAAGAAAAAGTAAATCTGAAATCCAGGCACAAATATTACTTCATAGTCATTTCAAATCATGCAGGTTACTGAGACTCAGAAACAACAAAAATATAATCTCTTCGCTATAATCATACGAACCTACAGGAATTAAAATTTCCATGGTTAGTATCTCATTGTTCAGATTCTACAGAATTCATCCTAGATTTTAAAAGGATGAAACCAAGAGAGTTCTTCCCTTCGTGTGACTTGGGGTCATTTCTTACTGAGCAATATTAAAAATAACACCTTTACAAATCAGCCAGTGAATAAATTAATTAGCAGCAACCAGTGAGTACTTCTAGTGTAACAACTTCAATCTATTCACTTAACTGCATTATTACAGAAGTGATGCCCATGAAGAAGTCAGTAGAAAAATGTACAAAGCAGAGACATCACTTTGTCTACAAAGTACTCATGTTTGGATGTGAGAGGGGGACCATAAAGAAGACAGAGCCAAAGAATTAATGCCTTCAAATTGTGGTGCAAGAGAAGACTCTTCAGAGTCCCTTGGACAGCAAGGAGATCAAACCAGTCAGTCTGAAAGGAAATCAACCCTGAATATTCATTGGAAGGACTATTGCTGAAGCCTAAGCTCCAATACTTAGGACATGTGATTCAAAGAGCGACTCACTGGAAAAGACTCTGATGCTGGGAAAGATTGGAGGCAAAAGAAGGTGGTGGCAGCAGATGAGATGGTTAGATAGCATCAACTGACACAATGAACATGAATTTTGAGCAAACTCTGGTAGATAGTAGAGGACAGAGGAGCCTGACATGCTGCAGTCCATGAGTTTCAAAGAGTTGGATACATCTTAGTGACTGAACAACAGCAACAACATTGTATGATTTCACTTGTATGTGGTACCTAGAATAGTCAAATTAATAAAGATAGAATAATAAATAATGGTTCTCAGGGACTAGAGGAGAGGAAACAGAGAGTCATTGTCTAATAGGTACACAGTTTCAGTTTGCTTTGCCAAAAAGTTCCAGAGATGAAGTGATAATGGCTGCACAACAATCTTGACGCACTTCACGCTACTGAACTGGACACTTAAAAATGGTTAAAACTGTGAATCTTATGTGGTACGTATTTTACCACAATAAAGAATTATTATTTACAGAATTTAAAAGTCAACTGAGATTATTACCATAATTTACAGATTAGTTAAACTGTAGAATTTAATTCATGATAGATGAACTTGAGATCTAAAAAGTCAAAAGTTCTCATATACCAGTAATGATTAAGTTAGGAATATTTTGGAAGACATGTTATATTTAAAGAAAAATATTTCATTTATTCTAAAAGATATAACAGACTTTTATACATTACTCATATTCCTCATAGCTCATTGGGTAAAGAATCTGCCTGCAACGCAGGAGACGCAGGTTCAATTCCTGGGTTAGGAAGATCCACTGGAGAAGGAAATGGCAACCCACTCCAGTAGTACTTTTGCCTGGAGAATCCCATGGATAGAGGAGCCTGGCAGGCTACACTCCATGCGGTTGTAAGAGTCAGACATGACTTAGCAACTAAACCACCACCATATATTACTCATGTGTGGTTATCTATCTATCTATATATATATTAATCATAATTATTTTATGTCATGATAGTCAATTTACTTTAATGTAATAAAACCAATGACAGCATGAAAAAATAATTATTGCTTAATAAGTATTTTGTAAGACACATAGCCAAGAAAATATCTGATATGTCAAAAGTTAACTCAAAATTCTATTTTAAATATAATTTACTATCTTAATCTCAGTAACATAGTAACAGAGTCAAATAAAGTCTTGACTGTATGCAGTAGTTTGGAATAAGTAATTCAGAGTGGAAAAACTATCATGATAATTGAAAACGAAAGGCAAAAAAGCTGCTGGCTTTCCCCCAGCCTCCGTTCTCTTCCTTCAGTCATTCAAGTAGGCCCTAACAGGAGTCCTCTCCCCTATTTACTATCATCTGGTGGACATAGGTGACAACCACTGGGCTCATAGACTCAGCAACCAAAGACAAAAATGTAAAGATTCTAACTAATAATGGACAAATAAACTTTTTGTGAGTTTTCCTTCATGTTTCTGCCACCACTATTTTCTCTAAATAAGACAGGACCCAGGGCCTAGGAGAAGAGCAAACATTACGGCATTTCTCTCTTCTAGTGCTAACTTGGCAATACCGCTGTGATTCTGAGGATCTTTCCAAACTGATACATGGTTAAACATATGCAAAATTATCAGAGAAACCAGTTACAATCACTTTTAATAAAATGATTTGAGCCATAACCCACTATATTCCTCAGGAATACAACCAATAGTTTTCTGACAACAACAGCAATAATAATTATGACCAACCATTATACAATTCAGTCCATATATATCAAGTGCTTTTCTAAGGGTTATGTAAGGACTTGACTGTGTGCATAACAATAAACTGTGGAAAATTCTGAAAGAGATGGGAATACCAGACCACCTGACCTGCCTCTTGAGAAACCTGTATACAGGTCAGGGAAGCAACAGTTAGAACTGGACATGGAACAACAGAGTGGTTCCAAATAGGAAAAGGAGTACATCAAGGCTGTATACTGTCACCCTGCTTATTTAACTTATATGCAGAGTACATCATGAGAAATGCTGGGCCGGAGGAAGCACAAGCTGGAATCAAGATTGCTGGGAGAAATATCGATAACCTCAGATAAGCAGATGACACCACCCTTATGGCAGAAAGTAAAGAAGAAACTAAAGAGTCTGTTGATGAAAGTGAAAGAGGAGAGTGAAAAAGTTGGCTTAAAGCTCAACATTTAGAAAACTAAGATCATGGCATCCGTTCCCATCACTTCATGGCAAATAGATGGGGAAATAGTGGAGACAGTGGCTGACTTTATTTTTTGGGGCTCCAAAATCACTGCAGATGGTGATTGCAGCCATGAAATTAAAAGACACTTGCTCCTTGGAAGCAAAGTTATGACCAACCTAGACAATATATTCAAAAGTAGAGACATTACTTTGCCAACAAAGGTCTGTCTTGTCAAGGCTATGGTTTTTCCAGTAGTCATGTATGGAAGAGTTGACTCATTGGAAAAGACTCTGATGCTGGGAGGGATTGGGGGCAAGAGGAGAAGGGGACGACAGAGGATGAGATAGCTGGATGGCATCACTGATTCGATGGACGTGAGTCTGGGTGAACTCCGGGAGTTGGTGATGGACAGGGAGGCCTGGCGTGCTGCGATTCATGGGTCGCAAAGAGTCGGACACGACTGAGCGACTGATCTGATCTGATCTGATCTGATGTATGGATGTGAGAGTTGGACTATAAAGAAAGCTGAGTGCCAAAGAATTGATGCTTTTGAACTGTGGTGTTGGAGAAGACTCTTGAGAGTCCCTCGGACTGCAAGGAGATCCAACCAATCCATCCTAGAGGAGACTAGTCCTGGGTGTTCATTGGAGGGACTGATGTTGAAGCTGAAACTCCAATACTTTGGCCACCTGATGCAGAGAGCTGACTCATTGGAAAAGACCCTGATGCTGGGAAAGATTGAGGACAGGAGGAGAAGGGGATGACAGAGGATGAGATGGTTGGATGGCATCACGGACACAATGGACATGGGTTTGGGTGGACTCCAGGAGTTGGTGATGGACAGGGAGGCCTGCTGTGCTGTGGTTTGTGGGGTCGCAAAGAGTCAGACAAGACTGAGCGACTAAACTGAACTGAATTGGGGTTGTTTACCCATCACTTCTATGTGGTGCGTATTGACATCCTGAATTTACGATGCGGAAACTGATGCTTGGAGAAAGCAAATCCTTTACTCAAAAAAGTTCATTACAAGTGAGCAACAGCTCCAGGATATGGACCTAGGAGAGTCAACCTCCAACACCCATAATCATCATGGGTGTTGATTATGAATAAATAAAATTCTTTATTTTGTATATATGTATGCTACTGCTGCTGCTAAGTCACTTCTGTCATGTCCGACTCTGATCCCATAGACGGCAGCCCACCAGGCTCCCCCGTCCCTGGGATTCTCCAGCCAAGAACACTGGAGTGGGTTGCCATTTCCTTCTCCAATGCATGAAAGTGAAAAGTGAAAGTAAGTTGCTCAAGTTGTGCCCGACTCTTCAAGACCCCATGGACTGCAGCCTACCAGGCTCCTCTGTCCATGGGATTTTCCAGGCAAGAGTACTGGAGTGGGCTGCCATTGCTTTCTCTGGTGTATGTGTATATATATATATATACATATATATATATTTTTTTTTTAATTACATTAGAGATGATAAAATATTACTGGATGGGAATATAGGAAAATGCCTATCAGGTGGCACTAGTGGTAAAGAACCCGCCTGCCAATGCAGGAGTGCTAAGAGATGCTGGTTCAATCCCTGGGTCAGGAATATACCCTGGAGGACGTCATGGAAACCACTCCAGTATTCTTTCCTGGGAAATCCCATGGAGAAAACGGCATGGTGGGCTACAGACCAAAGGGTCCCAAAGAGTCTGACTGAAGGACTTGGCACACATGAAACTTACATCTAGTGAGAATTCAGAAATTATTAAATACATTATAAATTAAATCTGCAGAATGTTATGAAAAGAATTATAAAATTTATAAAAGGAACGTACATGAGAGAGACCTTACCTATTTACAGCCAAATAAAATGAACTCAGTATTAGCACACCAACTAGTATGTAAGGATAAGTGTGAATCGACTACATTAAGTCCCCAGACTTTACATACTTTCCATTTAGAATGGAACTCTTTTCAGTAAATAACATACTCACACTCTATCTTCCTAGACTCAGTTGTCTGACATGTTCTCATATTCAAGACAAAGCTTTGCAATGATGGAAGTTGATAATTATACTAGGATGTAGTCCAGCAAGATCCTTAGGGCATTCTGGGGAATATGAAGTTTCTTAATACATTAAACAACTCCAGATTGCAGCATCTGAGTCTTGTGTCCATTCCTTTTTTCATTCTCTTTCTTGCAAATCTTACCTCTCATTACTGTGATATATGTATCTTTTGCACTTCAATTTTATTATATTGCTTCTAACTTGCCACAGGTATGGAAACCAGATAGTGAAGCCCACTAAAAGCAGGTATAAGATAAAAGTAGATAATAGTGTAAAGAGCTGGGACTCTTCAAAATCTATTTTTACTGATTGGAGAATTATTTATCCATTTAGAGCTCTAGAGTATGCTCTAGGTATGAAAGTTGCTGATCTGTTTTGCAATACCATATATTTTAATATATATAATTTCACAAAGATTCTACAAAATAAATTCAGTTGATTATATGTTTAGTACAGAGCCATACTTTCCCTACATATGACAGTAATATTCTTAAGTCTCAATTTCAACACATTTACCAAAATAGAGTTGAAATCAAGAAGCCTACCAGATCTAATCAACAAAACCAAACTTACTTTATGTATATTCACCGTCATAGAAGAAGTGCACATATATTCGAATTGTACATAATTTCTCTCAACTTGAAAATTTTGCAAATGTGCTTTGTTATATTTCATTATTTAAATGCTTGGTTTTAATCTCATTTGCATATTACAGGCTGAAAGTAAATAGCTATTTCATATATATATACGTATGTGTGTGTGTATATATATATATACTTTCTCTAAAAAAAAGATAAGTATATATCTTTTTTTAAGAGAAAGCAAATTAATAGTTTATTTTATAAGGGTTGCAGTCAGGGACAACAGCTGCAAATATTTTATCCTTTTCTAAATTGCATTTGTGCCAATGGTGAGTAAATTAATGCCCTAAGATCTCTCTTTCTCTCTCTTCTGCCTCTCTCCTCCTCTTCCTCTCCCTCTCTCTCTGTCTTTCCACTTTCAGATAAATGCCAGTCATTTGGCCAGGGCTCACTCACAGAAGGTGCAGCAGGCACAGATGGCACTAATGCATAAATGTAATCTAGCAAAAGAATGCCAACGCCAACCCAGAAAAGGTTCCAAAGAACTGCAGTGCACTTACAGGAAGTCTGTGATTGGCAAGGTTAAAGCTGCAACTGTGAGAGCTCACTATTTGCTCCCAGATCAACAATAGATACTCTTGAGCAAATGAGCATGTTTAATTTGTTTTATTTGCCACCAAAGTATTAATTTAGATGGTATTTAGATAAGTGATATAGCTTTACAAATAACACTAAATGAGGATCATCTAATTCCTGCAACTGAACATATTCATAGATTCATGTCCATCTGAGTATCTGTAGACTCTTTACAGCCACCCTCTATTTGCTTAACTCATTTTGTTTTCTTTATAGCTCTTGCTACCTGAAATTATATTTTGCCTATTAATATACCGACATATGCCTCCCCTAGTTACTTTCACTCAATCATTCTTCAAAGGATTTCACGTTTCATGATTAACTTTATTTCCTGTCTGTCCCCTGAACTCAACTCCACCGGAAGAGAGTCTTGATCTGCTTTGTTTACCTCTCTCAGTGCAAAGTAATAAACTGTTGACTGAATGTTAAAAAGGGGTGAATAAAGGCACTCACGTGTAACACATGCTTACATGTTAAGTAACAGTATTCTGATGTCCATTCAAACTTACTGTAAACTGCTGATATAATGCTACTCTGAGGATAGTTTCTCTTTTTTTTCCCTCAAAACCAAGTCATCTCACCATACTATAAATTTAGAATGCTCACAAAATATTCATTATTTTGTAAATTAACTAAGGCCATCAATATTCATACTTGGGTAAGTATTAAATATGAGCAAAACATTAATATAATAATATTAACTGTGTTTAGTAATCCCACTGCTGCCTACTTAAGAGTTCTGTTTATTTCATGAAAAATGCCACCTGATTGTCTAGTCTAGGAAAAGCAGGAAGATGAGTGAAGGAGACATTCTAGGAGAAGAGCGACATCAGGGCAGAAAGGATTTCCTTGTATCGTGATTAAAATGGTTTACAATAACTCTCAATAAAGGAATGATGTGCTTCCTTAGCAAAAGATACTGCTTCTGAGTTCTTCATTATAGACCTATTTATTTTCTTCTCAAAAATACCCAGCTTGCAATAAAATCAATCATTGCTGCATTAGTTATAATGCTACCATTCACATCATGAAAAACTATTAAGTATTCAAACGCATGAACAGTATGAAAAGGCAAAAAGGTAGGACACTGAAAGAGGAACTCCCCAGGTTGGTAGGTGCCCGATATGCTACTGGAGATCAGTGGAGAAATAACTCCAGAAAGAATGAAGAGATGGAGCCAAAGCAAAATCAACACCCAGTTGTGGATGTGACTGGCCATAAAAGTAAAGTCCGATGCTGTAAAAAGCATATTGCATAGGAACCTAGGAGTGTCAGGTCCATGAATCAAGGCAAATTGGAGTGGTCAAACAGGAGATGGCAAGAGTGAACAGTGACATCTTAGGAATCAGTAAACTAAAATGGACTGGAATGGGTGAATTTAACTCAGATGACCATTATATCTACTACTGTGGGCAAGAATCTCCTAGAAGAAATGGAGTAGCCATCACAGTCAACAAGAGTCTGAAATGCAGTACTTGGAAGCAATCTCAAAAACAACAGAGTGATCTCTGTTCGTTTCCAAGGCTAACCACTCAATATCACAATAATCCAAGTCTATGCCCCGACCAGTAATGCTGAAGAAGCTGAACGGTTCTATGAAGACCTACAAGACCTTCCAGAACTCACACCCAAAAAAGATGTCCTTTTCATTATAGGGGACTGGAATGTAAAAGTAGAAAGTTAAGAAACACCTGGAGTAACAGACAAATTTGGCCTTGGAGTACAGAATGAAGCAGGGCAAAGGCTAATAGAGTTTTGCCAAGAGAACGCACTGGTCATAGCAAACACCCTCTTCCAACAACACAAGAGAAGACTACACATGGACATTACCAGATGGTCAACACTGAAATCAGATTGATTATATTCTTTGCAGCCAAAGATGGAGAAACTCTATACAGTCAGCAAAAACAAGACCAGGAGCTGACAGTGGCTTGGATTATGAACTCCTTATTGCCAAATAGTCAGGAAAATCACTAGACCATTCAGGTATGACCTAAATCAAATCCCTTACTATTATACAGTGGAAGTAAGAAATAGATTTAAGGGATTAGATCTGATAGACAGAGTGCCTGAAGAACTACAGACGGAGGTTCATGACATTGTACAGGAGACAGGGATCAAGACAATCCTCAAGAAAATAAATGCAAAAAGGCAAAATGGTTGCCTGAGGAGGTCTTACAAATAGCTGAGAAAAGAAGACAAGTGAAAGGCAAAGGAGAAAAGGAAAGATATACCCATTTGAATGCTGAATTCCAAAGAACAGCAAGGAGAGATAAGAAAAAGCCTCCTCTGTGATCAGTGCAAAGAAATAGAGAAAAACAATAGAATGGGAAAAACTAGGGATCTCTTCAAGAAAATTAGAGATACAAAGGGAACATTTCATGCAAAGATGGGTACAATAAAGCACAGAAACAGTATGGACCTAACAGGAGCAGAAGATACTAAGAAGAGATGGCAAGGATACACAGAAGAACTGTACAAAAAAGATCTTCACAACCCAGATAATCAAGATGGTGCCAGACATCCTGGAATGTGAAGTCAAGTGGGCATTAGGAAACATCACTACAAACAAAGCTGGTGGAGGTGACGGAATTCCAATTGAGCTGTTTTAAATCCTAGAAGCTAATGCTGTGAAAGTGCTGCACTCAATATACCAGCAAATTTGGAAAACTCAGGAGTGGCCACAGGACTGGAAAACATCAGTTTTCATTCCAGTCCCAAAGAAAGGCAATGCCAAAGAATGCTCAAACTACTGCACATCTGTACTCATCTCACACAAGAGTAAAGTAATTCTCAAAATTCTCAAGCCAGGCTTCAACAGTACATGAACCCTGAACTTCCAGATGTTCAAGATGGATTTAGAAAAGGCAGAGGAACCAGACATCAAATTGCCAACATCCATTGGATCACTGAAGAAGCCAGAGAGTTCCCGAAAAACATCTACTTCTGCTTTATTGACTATGCTAAATCCTTTGACTGTGTGGATCACAACAAACTATGGAAACTTCTTAAAGAGATGGGAATACCAGAGCACCTGACCTGCCTCTTGAGAAATATGTATGCAGGTCAGGAAGCAACAGTTAGAACTGGACATGGAACAACAGACTGGTTCCAAATAGGAAAAGGAGTACGTCAAAGCTATATATTATCACCCTGCTTATTAAACTTATATGCAGTGACAGACTTTATTTTCTTGGGCTCCAAAATCACTGCAGACAGTGACTGCAAGCCATGAATTAAAAGACACTTGCTCCTTGGAAGGAAAGTTATGACTAACCTAGACAGCATATTAAAAAGCAGAGACATTACTTTGCCAACAAAGGTCCATCTAATCAAAGCTATGGTTTTTCCAGTAGTCATGTATGGATGTGAGAGTTGGACTATAAAGAAAGCTGAGTATCAAAGAATTGATGCTTTTGAACTACGGTGATGGAGAAGACTCTTGAGAGTCCCTTGGACTGCAAAGAGATCCAAGCAGTCCATTCTAAAGGAAATCAGTCCTAAATAGTCATTGGAAGGACTGATGCTGAAGCTGAAACTCCAATACTTTGGCCGCCTGATGTGAAGAACTAACTCATTGGGAAAGACCCTGATGCTGGGAAAGACTGAAGGCAGGAGAAGGGGACGACAGAGGATGAGATGGTTGGATGGCATCACTGACCTCATGGACATGAGTATGAGCAAGATCCGGGAGTTGGTGATGGACAGGGAGGCCTGGCGTGCTGTAGTCCACAGGTTTGCAAAGAGTTGGACATGACTAAGCAACTGAACTGAACTGATGCCAACTCAGGGTGTGCCTACATTTACCATGGGAAAATGCTTGGTAAAATGTTATGTGAATGTTATCATAAAATCTGTGTAACAATATAAAAAACAAAAATGATATAATTTTAAAGCAGAATGGAAATTAGTATTTACATAGTATGATTTCACCTATATTTAAAAAAGAAGTTCAGAAAAATTTTGAAGTAATATTTTCTTTAATAGTTTTGTTTTCTGTGATACTTAAAAGAAGATTTTTGGGCTTCCCTGGTGGCTCAGACAGTAAAGAATCTGCTTGCAATGACGGAGACCTGGATTCGATCCCTGGGTTAAGAAGATTCTATGGAGAAGGGAACGGCTACTCACTATTATATTCCTGCCTGGTGGGCTACAGAGCAGCCTGGTGGGCTACAGTCCATGGGGTAGCAAAGAGTCGGACGACTGAGCAGATTTCACTTTCACTTTTTTCCATAAGAAGATACTGTTTTCTTCTCTTCCTAAAACTTTTGCAGTTTTTCTTTAGTAACTGCTTGCTTTATAATAACAAAGAGTTGAAAGATAACTTACCACTTTAGTTACTTACGTATTTTACCCCACCTTATTCCACACACACACACACACACACACACACACACACACACACGCACACACACAAATTGAAGTTAACTGTAAACTCTAATCTCACCTTGAATCAAATTACTGGAAGAAACTAAGTAGCTGTTAATATTTTGAGTGTTCTCTCAGATACAAATTGTGGCGTATGAAAAATGTGTACAAAAAACAGTAGAACAGAATTTTTGGAACAAAGAATATCAATAAATGACCATCAATGCTTCTGAGGAAGATGAAAGGAGTAGGTGGGCTCTTTCTATCTTTGAAAACCAAGTCTACAATGAGAGTCACTTGACTTGGAGTAATGTATCTGTTTTTTTGGAGTAATGTGTCTTTTCCACTATAATGTCCTCATTTATAAATTTTGGACAACAGCATGGCCTCATGGAGTAAGTGGGAGAACCGTAGGCATTCCCTGAAGTTCAATGCCTGACGCAGGATGACTACTAATAAATGCCATGTGTTCCTACCACTGTTTCCATCTAACAGAGAGGAACTGGCAAATAGTATGGTGCATAAAATTGTTTTAAATAAAACTTCAAAGCAGATATTGGAGCAAAAAAAAAGTCTTCATTAGTCAAGTTCTAATCCAAAGAAATACTATCTATTCAGCGGTTCTTTCATGAAGAACATCAAGAACACAGTCATCAGAGTGAGATCCTGTCTGCTTTCAGGGGATTGACTCTGGACATTCTATTAAGAAAACAACTATATACTGTCAGACATAGCTAAGGACAGACAGGTTTGTAATATGCTCCTAAGATTAAAATGCATGCCCTCTACCAATGTGGAGAGTTTAAAATTTTTATGTTCCTTTTTTTGAAAAAAAAAAAAAAAATGGCACTGCATCTGCCAGTCAAAACAAGCACCGTCTCCTCCATGCTAACCCAACTTCTCAGCACAAATGGGCTGGATTTCAGTGGCCACACCTCATTCTTCCCTCAGTTTTCACCTTTACACAAGATACGACTTGGTGTTGGTGGTTCAGTGGCTAAGGTGTGTCCAATTCTTTGTGACTCTATGGAGAGTAGCCCACCAGGTTCCTCTGCCCACGGAGTTTCCCAGGCAAGAATACTGGAGTGGGTTGCCATTTTCTTCTCCAGGGATCTTCCCAATCCAGGGATCAAACCACATCTCCTGCACTGCAGGTGCATTCTTCACTGACTGCATCACCAGGGAATCCCCAGGACATAATTTACTCAACTAGAAACAGCACTGCTGAAATTATACATAGCTCATGGTAATACAACATGAACCACAAATATAAAAATGAAGTAGTGGCAAGGGGTGACAATGCAGGAGGCACACTGTTTCAGGAGAAACACTGAACACAAAAAGAAGAGCTCAAAAGTGAGCTGGACTGGATCTAAAACTGGAGGAAATGCCACAAGGATCAGTAACTTGGGTGAGGGTGAGGTCAAACACGAATATGAGGAAGCAAAGTAGAAACCAAAGAGCAAGACACCACATCAATTATTTAGGCTTACATGCCTATGATGTGTGGCACAAAATGGGAAGGAAGTCTTCTTTCCCTTGGCTGCAGAAATTGTAACATGAAGAAATTTCAAGATGTCTGCAATTCAATCAAAAGACCAGCTCTAAGGTGACTTAGAGTGAAGATGCTGTGTCCACCCTTGTGTATGCTGGCCACCTGTTTTTGGAAGGCACATTTGCTATTTCACATTCACTGTGTTAGTAGGTGGTACGTTTCAACAGCTGTATAGTTGTTGTAGAACCACGCTGAAGAGTGACACCTGAGTTAAACTACTTGTAGGAGATGACTTGGCTTCTAGCAGAATCTACCTTCTTAAATGATAAATGAACGTTTTGAAAAAAAAAATAAAAGCACCAAGAACTATGATCTCATTCTAAAGTTGTAAGAAATTGGGACTTATCAGTATTTGACATATGTACAACCTGATTACAGACTTCCCGGTGGTGCCAGTGGGAAAGAACGTGCCAATGCAGGAGAGGTAAGAGATGCGGGTTCAGTTTCTGGGTTGGGAAGATCCCCTGCAAGACGGCATAGCAACCCACTCCAGTATTCTTGCCAGGAAAATTCCATGACAGAGGAGCCTGGTGGCTACAGTCCATAAGGTCTCAAAGAGTGCAACACAACTGAAGTGACTTAGCACACACACACGCACAACCTAATTACAGGCCATATATTCTAAAACTAAAATATTATTCATAGTCCTAAAGGTAGGGAGTAATCATACCATTGTCAGAACCATTATGATTCTTCTCTTTAACTGTGTGGATCACAATAAACTGTGGAAAATTCTGAAAGAGATGGGAATACAGACCACCTGATCTGCCTCTTGAGAAATCTGTATGCAGGTTAGGAAGCAACAGTTAGAACTGGACATGGAACAACAGACTGGTTTCAAATAGGAAAAGGAGTACGTCAAGGCTGTATATTGTCACCCTGCTTATTTAACTTATATGCAGAGTACATGATGAGAAATGCTGGACTGGAAGAAGCACAAGCTGGAATCAAGATTGCGGGGAGAAATATCAATAACCTCAGATATGGAGATGACACCACCCTTATGGCAGAAAGTGAAGAGGAACTCAAAAGCCTCTTGATGAAAGTGAAAGTGGAGAGTGAAAAAGTTGGCTTAAAGCTCAACATTCAGAAAATGAAGATCATAGCATCCGGTCCCATCACTTCATGGGAAATAGATGGGGAAACAGTGGAACCAGTGTCAGACTTTATATTTTTGGGCTCCAAAATCACTGCAGATGGTGACTGCAGCCATGAAATTAAAAGATGCTTACTCCTTGGAAGGGAAGTTATGACCAACCTAGATAGCATATTCAAAAGCAGAGACATTACTTTGCCAACAAAGGTTCATCTAGTGAAGGCTATGGTTTTTCCAGTGGTGACGTATGGATGTGAGAGTTGGACTGTGAAGAAGGCTGAGGGCCGAAGAATTGATGCTTTTGAACTGTGGTGTTGGAGAAGACTCTTGAGAGTCCCTTGGACTGCAAGGAGATCCAACCAGTCCATTCTGAAGGAGATCAGCCCTGGGATTTCTTTGGAAGGAATGATGCTAAAGCTGAAACTCAGTACTTTGGCCACCTCATGCGAAGAGTTGACTCATTGGAAAAGACTCTGATGCTGGGTGGGATTGAGGGCAGGAGGAGAAGGGGACGGCAGAGGATGAGATGGCTGGATGGCATCACTGACTCGATGGACGTGAGTCTGGGTGAACTCCAGGAGTTGGAGATGGACAGGGAGGCCTGGAGTGCTGCGATCCATGGGGTCGCAAAGAGTTGGACACGACTGAGCAACTGGACTGAACTGAAAGTTGTTTCAATCATTGCTCTTAAACAAGTATACAATAAATGACTTAATTATTTAGTCAGAGTCTCATTCTTTGCTGGATTTTTAATTGATCTCTATTCAGATACATTTCAGGTACAGAACTGGACACGGAGCAACAGACTAGTTCCAAATTGGGAAAGGAGTACGTCAAGGCTGTATGTTGTTACCCTGCTTATTTACTTACATGCAGAGTACATCATGAGAAATCCTGGGCTGGATGAAGCACAAGCTGGAATCAAGATTTCTAGGAGAAATATCAATAACCTCAGATATGCAGATGACACCACCCTTATGGCAGAAAGAAAACAGGAACTAAAGAGCCTCTTGATGAGGTGAAAGATGAGAGTGAAAAAGCTGGCTTAAAACCCAACTTTCAAAAAACGAAGTTCATGGCATCCAGTCCCATCACTTCATGGCAAACAGATGGGGAAATAATGGAAACAGTAGCATTGGGCTCCAAAATCACTGCAGATGGTGAGTTGAGTCATGAAATTGAAAGATGCTTGCTCCTTGGAAGAAAAGCTATGACTAACATAGACAGCATATTAAAAAGGAGACACATTATTTTGCTAACAAAGGTCCATCTAGTCAAAGCTATGGCTTTTCCAGTAGTCATGTATGGATGTGAGAGTTGGATCATAAAGAAAGCTGATCATCGAAGATGAATACTGAAGCTTTTGAACTGTGGTGTTGGAGAAGACTCTTTAGAGTCTCTTGGACTGCATGGAGATCAAACAAGTTAATCCTAAAGGAAGTCAACTCTGAATAAATATTGGAGGGACTAATGCTGAGACTGAAGTTCCAATACTTTGGGCACCTGATGCGAAGAGCTGACTCATTGGAAAAGACCCTAATGCTGGGAAAGATTGAAGGCAGGAGAAGGGAATGACAGAGGGCGAGATGGTTGGATGGCATCACCAACTTGGTGAACATGAGTCTGAGCAAACTCATGAAGGACAGGAGACAGTGAAGGACAGGAACCTGGCATGTTGCAGTCCATGGGATCACAAAGAGTTGGACATGACTGAGCGACTGAACGACAACATTCAGATACATTTTTAAATGACACAATGCTATTCAACTGCTATTTTCAGATCTTCTGTCATCAAAACTTGGCTATTCTCTTTCAAAACTACTACCATTCTCTTTCCTAAATTAGTACTATAATTGGTAGCATTGTAATCAACCTTCCCTACCTACAATTTCTCTATCTATGGGTTCTGCATTGGCAAATTCAACCAACCTCAGACTGAAAATATTTGGGGAAAAAATCCAGAAATTTCCAAAAACTGAAACTTGAATTTTCCATGCACTGGCAGCTATTTAGATAGCACTTACATTGTATTAGGTATAATAAGGAACCTGGAGATGATTTAAGATACACAGGAGGATGTGTAGGCTATATGCAAACACTACTACCATTTTACATTAAAGACTTGAGCATCCACGGATTTTGTGTTCTGGAACCAATGCTCTGGATACTGGATACTGGGGGACAAATGTACTTAAAATCCTGCTTTGATGAGTCCCACTTGTGTTTTCCCCTTAATCACATGTCTAAAACTTAAACGAACAGCCAAAATGTTCTCACATTTTTCTAATTCAACAAATGCTTCTTTTCTTTTTAAGAAAATGTATTTTCTCATAAAAGTTCAAGCATAACTGCTGATGGAAAGAAGTAAGAAATATTTCAACAGTATTCAAATTGGTCTCAGGGATTGGAGAATGATGCAAAAGAAATAAAAATCTCATATTAAAACTAAAAGATAGTGAAGAAAAAAACTAACATGTGAAATAATCAGAGGGCAATTAATTTAAAAATTATTGCACAATATTTAAAATAATTCACTTTAAGCTCTGGTTATTTATTGCACTCTGACATATAATGGCTTTTGCACTTACACACATTCCTACCCACTACTATACAAGAATAAGAGCTACCTTTCTATTTTCTATTTTTCTGTCTCTTGCACAATTCTAGACACAAAGTCAGCAAGTAATGAATAACTTCACTATGCACTCATTCAATCATTTGGAGGCAGTTCTCACTTAAATCTTTGTTACAAAGTAGAAAAAGTGTGTTGGTGACTTTTTTCTTTATTTAAAAAAATTAATAAATGGAGAAGCCTTAATTTTATAAAACTTAAAAACATCAGAAATTTAATTAAGCTTTTAATTCAGTGATAAAGAATAGGAATCAATCACTATAGTCTCAACAGTAGTATTAAGAAAACAAGGTGCCCATTTCAGTTCCTTAATGAGGCAATTACCAGTAATAGGAAAAGCTCAAAAGATTCAGATTTGGCTCAATTAAATTCCTTGAAAACTAATCTCATATAACCATCTAAAATAGCACAAAGCAAAGCAGAATAAATTCTCTGGAAGATTATTTGCAATATCCATAAAAGTTTAGGCTAAGGCAGCCAGTTTCTGATTATATGTGTTCAGACATATCTTTATCGACAACCTCACTATAGTAAATTCATAGAAAACTGTCTATCTGCAAGTGATTTTTTGCCATTCACTTGGGCCACTTTTTTCCAATTCTAATTTGCAACTCATATTTACCCTGACAGAGATACTGCCTGGAATGTGACATTCTTAAACAACAGATATCTGTTTCACTATCTGAACCAGAAATCAAGAAATCTCAAAATCAATGACAAAGTACAACTTGAGGACTTAAGTATCTATTAAGCCAAATATTTGTACTGAACATCAACCATGCTGCCTAGCCTTGTGTTGGTGTTTCAAAAATGCCTAATACTTTTGAATAGTTCATTGCTTTTGAGTGAAAACAAGAAATGATATTTGACAGCTAGTTACTATTTTATTCTAGTCTTCACTAAACAATGATGCCTTATCCATTCCTTATTTTTAGGAATTTGTTGCTTCAACATCTCACAAAAAAATTTCATGAGGTTGGTAACACACATTATTGCTGTCTACTTAGAGATGGTCAGAAGGAAAGTTCAGTTCAGTCACTCAGTCGTGTCTGACTCTTTGCGACCCCATGAACAGCAGCACGCAAGGCCTCCCTGTCCATCACCAACTCCCAGAGTTCACCCAAACCCATGTCCATCGAGTAGGTGATGCCATCCAACCATCTCATCCTCTGTCGTCCCCTTCTCTTCCTGCCCCTAATCTTTCCCAGCATCAGGGTCTTTTCAAATGAGTCAGCTCTTCACATCAGTTGGCCAAAGTATTGGGGTTTCAGCTTAAACATCAGTCCTTCCAATGAACACCCAGGACTGATTTCCTTTAGGATGGACTGGTTGGATCTCCTTGCAGTCCAAGGGACTCTCAAGAGCCTTCTCCAACACCACAGTTCAAAAGCATCAATTTTTCTTTGGCACTCAGCTTTCTTCACAGTCCAACTCTCACATCCATACATGACCACAGGAAAAACCATAGGCCTTGACTAGACATACCTTTGTTGGCAAAGTAATGTCTCTGCTTTTTAATATGCTATCTAGGTTGGTCATAACTTTCCTTCCAAGGAGTAAGTGTCTTTTAATTTCATGGCTGCAATCACCATCTGCAGTGATTTTGAAGCCCAGAAAAATAAAGTCAGCCACTGTCTCCACTGTTTCCCCATCTATTTCCCATGAAGTGATGGGACCGGATGCCATGATCTTAGTTTTTTAATGCTGAGTTTTAAGCCAACTTTTTCACTCTCCTCTTTCACTTTCATCAAGAGGCTCTTTAGTTCTTCTTTACTTTCTGCCATAAGGATGGCCTTACAAATAGCTGTGAAAAGAAGGGAAGTGAAAAGCAAAGAAGCAAAGGAAAGATATACCTATTTGAATGCAGAGTTCCAAAGAATAGCAAGGAGAGATAAGAACACCTTCTTCAGCGATCAATCCAAAGAAATAGAGGAAAACAATAGAATGGGAAAAACTAGAGATCTCTTCAAGAAATTTAGAGATACCAAGGGAACATTTCATGCAAAGATGGGCTTGATAAAGGACAGAAAGGGTATGGACCTAATAGAAGCAGAAGATATTAAGAAGAGGTGGCAAGAATACACAGAAGAAATGTACAAAAAAGATCTTCACGACCCAGATAATCACAATGGTGTGATCACTCACCTAGAGCCAGACATCCTGGAATGTGAAGTGAAGTGGGCTTTAGGAAGCATCACTACAAACAAAGCTAATGGAAGTGATGGAATTCCAGTTGAGCTATTTCAGATCCTGAAAGATGATGCTGTGAAAGTGCTGCACTCAATATGCAAATTTGGAAAACTCAGCAGTGGCCACAGGACTGGAAAAGGTCAGTTTTCATTCCAATCCCAAAGAAAGGCAATGCCAAAGAATGCTCAAACTACCAGAAGGAAAGAACACTGAACAAAATGTTAAGTTCTCTTGCTAAGTATGAAAGCAGAGTGTCATTCACTTCTGAGTTTCAGTCAAGTCAATTAAAACCTGCCAGAGGCTTTGCAAAGCCTACCACCGCTAGTGCTACTCATACAAATTACAAAATATTTCACTCCAGAGGATATCTCTGTGAGCCACAGAACAGTAACAGAAAAGCAAGAAAGACAAGAGAAGTCTAGAATTCAAGCTCATTAAATGTATCCAAAATGTTTCTGCCTTTTCATGCCAAGCTCTCTATAAGCAATTCAGTCCCTACAGAAAAATGCGAATGATGCTGAAAAAGGAGGACATTATCTTAAGGCTTGCTACTTTGTTATTCATGGTGGTTAATATATTGTATTATATATAGGAATAATTACTACAGTTATACTCATTAAAAGCCACTAAATCACAAGACCATTTTAAACTGCTGCAGTAGGAGAAAAACGTTCAGATTTTTACAGTATCCAATTCTGGCACCACACCAAAAAAAATGATGTACTGTACTACTTGGGAGATACAAAAAAAAAAATGTGAACATGAGTTCTGGTACTTACGTGTATATTTCTAATTTGTGTGACAAATAAAAGGTATTTCTTCCAGCCTTCGGAATTAAAAAGTCCTACTCTATGGCTGTCACAACAGAAAAGCAAGCCACTGGCCTAATGCTGGTGCCCATATGGTTGTCACACATACATTTGTGAGTTTGGAACAGCATGCTTTGTGTTGGCCATTTTAATTTCAATAGGCTATTAATCTTTTAAATACATTAAGCATGACCAACCCTGCTGCCAGGGTCTCCTGCCCCTCCGATTCTCCTTCCTTCTAGCTCAGGGTTTTTGCCCTGGATCTGGAGGTTTCAGCAGAGTGACTCCTGCCAACAGGAAGGCAGAGAAGTTCATTTAAAATTACAGAGTTGTTTTGAAATTGCCTAGTGACACTATAATTTTCTATTCTTAAACTTCATAAAATGAAGCCCAAGTGCTTTTCAAATAGATAATGCTGGTTTTTACAAACATGACTTGAATTGTTTGAACTCAAATCTAGGCTTAGTTTCAAGCAGCTTCATTGGAGACAGATTCATCCACGACAAGAGCTACCTTGGTGAGGAGTGTGGGGTTCCCTCGGCCCCCTTCACATTTATACTACAGAGAATTGCCCACAGTAAGGAAAGATGAGAAAGCAAACAGGTGGTGATTTCTTGCCCAATGAGAAAACTCGGTATGTTAAAAAATATGTACAAAAGTCCAAAATGACAATCCCTTCTTTAGGAATATCCTCCCCAATTACTTTACATAGTAGTTGTTAACCTCAATAAGGAATAATCATATTCCTCAAAATTCCCATTACAGTTTAGACTTCCAGATTTGTAAGTCAACCACCATCCATCTTATATCATTTTATTGGGAGAAGTGCACTGATTTCCTATGTACTGTTACTGTTACTAATGGCTCAAACACATGTTAACACTGATTGAACACTGACTTCATGCCAGGCAATGTTCTAAGTGTTTTACATGTAATAACTCGTACAGTCTTCACAAAATTAATCAGGGTATTTATATGACTGAATGCCAAGGAGGCAATTTTATGTTTTCCTTTTTATGAAGAAAGATACTGCTTATTTAAGAACCCTGGGGCATTTATGGAAATGTAGAAACCTTTATTCAGCATTTGAGAAGTACTTAATTTGATGGGCTTCCCTGGTGGTTCAAACAGTAAAGAATCTGTCTGCAATGCAGGAGACCTTGGTTCAGTCCCTAGGTCAGGAAGATCCCCTGGAGAAGAAATGGCAACTCACTCCAGTATTCTTGCCTGGAGAATCACAGGGACAGAGGAGACTGGTGGGCTACAGTCCATGGGATTGCAAAAAGCAGGACATGACTGAACGACTAACACACTACTTCTGCTACTAGTTTGATGTAACACAGACAGATATTTTGGATTTGTCCAGAAAAGAATATGTTATTTCTAAGCTTATACTATACACTGAATTATAAATTTTTTAAAGGCCAAGAAAGAAGTGCTTAGGTCCTTCTGCTTATCCATTTAGCAAATCAAAATATGATTATTTGATAGCAATTAACATAAGAAAATTTACCATCTGAATTCTGTAACTATATAGAAAGATTTTAATACAGCTATCTTTAATGTTTGGAAAATATTTTGTAGGGGAGATTTGTTTTTATTTTCCTTTCAAATTCTTATTTTATATTGGAGTCTTGATGTTTTTCATCTTAATAAACCTACTATCTATTGATCTGAGATTCTCAATACAAGTTGAAATCAAAATACTCAGTTTTCACTAGATCCCTTTGAATCACAGCCACTTCAGACTCGCTTTTGTGGAGCTCACCTGGCACTCTTCCAGGAGCCTCAGCCATCAAACTTCTGGTAGAAGGAGAATGAGTGAAGAAGCCCCATGCAGTCAGCAAAGTCTGAATTATACCGACTGGAGCCTAATTTATTTTGATCATCACAAACAGGCCCTATCTTAACATATTTGTTCTTACATATAAATATATACTCAGATTTATCGACTACAATTTTTAAAAATAAAAATTCTAAAAGCCGAAAGCAGGGAAAGTAAGCTCTTCTAGAGCAGAATATATGAAGTGGTAAAAATGTAGAGTGAGAATGAAACTGAGAAGCAGAGGCTGCCAAATTTGGAAATATAATAAGTATATAACAGCAAATATTTATTAAGAACTTCCTGGATTTCAGTGACTGGGCTATGTGCTTCACTATCTCATCTAATCTTCAGTAACCAGGGGTGGTAAGTGCTATTATGAAATAATTTTTGTTTTAAATATTTTTTTAAAAGGAAAATGAGCTTTAGAGAGCCCAATAATGTGCTTAAGGGCACAGAGTAAACCATACAACCAAGAATGGAACCCAGGTATCATAAATCAGTTAAGTCATATGCCCCTGTGAACAGACTAAGATGAACATCTGTGTGCAAAACGTTTACTGGCCAGCACTGTCAGAAACAACCCTTGCTTCTGTTGAAGAACACAGGATTGGACAAAGAGAGAATTTGTTTTGTGTTTCAGTTTAAACAGAGGCCTCAACCAATTCCATGAAATTTCTGGAGCTTCAGGTTAAAAAGCCTTTGCCCACCCAGATCACTGAATGTGGGCTGTCCTATTACTATGGAAACTTCAGAGGAAATCCAGTCCTCATGAACTGTCCATCATTTAAAACAAAAAAAAAGAGTGCCTTCCCTGGTGGTCCAGTTGTTAAGAATCTGCGTGCCAATGCAGCGGACGTGGGTTCAGTCCCTTGTCTGGGAAGATTTCACAGGCCAAGCAGCTAATAAGCTCGCGTGCCTAGAGCTATGCTTGGCGAGGAGAGAAGCTACTACCACGACAAGCCCACACACAGCAACTAGAGAAAGCCCTGAGTAGCAGCACAGATCCAACGCAGCCAAAAATTAATAAGTAAATAAAGATTGTGAAATGGTAATAAGCATAACCAACCTCCGTTTTTGTTTTTTAATTGAAGGCATTCCTTTTTTAGAATATTAATACTATCTGAAGATCTATATCAGACAGTTTATGTCCTGTCAGCAAAAGTCCTTATCCCTAAACCTTAGGATCTAGATATCATATAAAATTAAAAAGGCACAATGCTTTCTCTCTTTTCTCAGTAAAGTAAGGATTTATATAGCCATATGAGACAATATTTGAAATTGCTATGAGCCTCTTCTATATGTGAGATGCCTACTTATTCCGCCAGAAGCAAATAGGAACCAACTATAACTGACTTGTAATCTCTACTTCTCAGCTAGATGGGGCTATTTTAAGACTACTGAGAATGGCCACCCTAAAGTAAAGTGGTTCTTCCCATTAGAATTGTTCTCTCTCCAAATTTCAGGCCAAGTAGATTATTCACGTTTGTTTTATTCTATTTTTATTTAAAATTTCTCTATTGAAATATAGTCAATGTATAATATTATATACTGCAGGTGTGCAAAATATAGTGATTCACAATTTTTAAGGTTATTTAGTCCCTTTAAGTTATTATAAAATGTTGTATAATATGTCTTTATACCTTATTTATTTTATACACAGTAGTTCGCGCCTCTTAATTTCCTACCCCAATATTGCTCTTTCCATCTCCCCACTGTAACCACTAGTTTGTTCTCTATTTCTGTGAGTCAGCTAACTTTGTATTATATTCACTAGGCTATTGTCTTTTAGATTCCACATATAAGTGATATCATACAGTATTTGCCGTTCTCTGACTTATTTCACTTAGTACAACACCCCTCCAAGTCTCTTCATGTTGCTGCATATGCAAAATTCCATTCTTTTTTATGGCTGAGTAGTATTTCACTGGATATACACACCACATTTTTATCCATTCATCTGTTGATGCACATTTAGGTTGCTTCCACATCTTGGAAATTGTAAACAGTGCTTCTATGAACACTGGGGTACGTATATCTTTTCAAATTAGTTTTTTTTTTTCCAGATTTATACCTAGGAGTGGAATTGCTGGCTCATATAGTAGTTCTACTTTTAGTTTTTTTGAGAAATTTTCATACTGTTTTCCACAATGGCTGTACCAATTTACATTCCCACCAACAGTGTACAAGAGTTTCTTTATTCTACATCCTCACCAACGTTTGTTATTTGTGTTCTTTTTGACAACAGCTATTCTGACAGGTGTGAAATGACATTTCTTTGTGGTTCTGATTTGCATTTCCCTGTTGATTAGTGGCATTTGGTATCTTTTCATGTGCCTGTTGGCTATCTGCGTTTCCTCTTTGGAAAAATGTTTATTCAGTTTTTCAGTCCATTTTTTAATTGGGTTGTTTGGTTTTTTTGATATTGAGTTTGTTTATTGTATGTGTGTGTGTGTGTGTGTGTGTGTGTGTATATATATATATATATATATATATATATATATATATGATATTAACCCTTTATTGGTCATATAATTTGCAAGTATTTTCTCTCATTCAGTAGGTTGTCTTTTCATTTTATCGATACTCTCCTTTGCTGTGCAAAAGTTTTTAAGTATAATTAGTCCCATTTGTTTATTTTTGCTTTTATTTACTTTGCTTTAGGAGACAGATCCAAAAAATATTGCTACGGTTTATGTCAAAGAGTATTCTATGTTTTCCTCTAGGAATTTTAGTCTTACATTTAGGTTTTTAATCCATTTTGAGTTTATTTTTTTGTATTAGAGAATGCTCTGATTTCCTTCTTTTACTTGCAGCTGTCCACATTTGTCTTATTTTAAACTAGCATATGTAAACAGGGAAGAATGTACTCATAAGCAAAATATGAAATTGGAAGAAAAAATAATAATCACACTGCTCTGCATTGCTACCTCCTCTCATAACCCAATCTGCTCCAGCATATTGATTCAATTAGGTAAATCTGATTATGTAGGTAGCAAGGTCCTATTTAAAACAAGGATTGGTTCAGCATGACCATCATTCATGTTTTCAGTGCCACAGAGACTAAATAGGAAGACAAACTCATAATAAAAACAATGACCTAAAAATATTTATTATTGTGCTCCAGCAGAACATTTTCTAACCTACAACTTCCAATCACCTTTTACTGTGGGCGATGTCAAAAACACTTATTGCACAAGCAGAGATCTGTGTTTCCTTTGCCACAGACAATAAATCTTTAGTGTCTGCTCCTGATACGCATCACTCCACTTGTTCTCAAGAGGCACTGGATGTCTCTCTTGCCTTCCCCCTCACCTAACAAGGTCACTTTTGAGTGATGATACACTTACTGCAAAAATGTATAGGCATGCACAATAATTATTTAAATATCTTCTCAGCAAATATTACAAAGCTCTCAACACTGTTGCTTTCCAAACTTAATATAATGTATACATAACCTTGGTATCACTAATATATCAAAATATAAGACCATCTAAAAACAGGTATCTGTCCTGTCCTTTTTGTTTATTATTGCTACACAGTTATACTTTATTCAGAAAGTACATATTTGAGGAATTAATTTTAGCTTCAGAGAAATCTCCTTTTCATTGAGTGGTAATCTGGGAATTAAAGAAAATAAATTGCTACTTGACTGCATTCACCTCTAGCTTACAAATCCTCAGCTTTTTTCTCAATTAGTGAGAAAAGTAGTGGCGAAAATATGTAGAGTGCAATTTATTTTTTATCTTTGTTGGCCTTTCTCAACCAGGATTCTGTAAGTGCATTAACACCTTTGGAGGCATCTATTGTATACAATAAGCTAACTTTTCACCTGAGCCTGATGTGAGTTGTGTAGCATCCTTGGAAGAATGAGAAAATAATTCTTTAAATTATTTTCTCTGTTCTCTGATTCAGATAAAAACCTTCAGTTGAAAAGTTCTATTAATAAAAAGGTTCAGAGATTATACAACTTGCTGAGGGCCAATCAGTTGGTAAATTCAAAAGCTGATATTTGAACCTGGTCTTTTGACGATAAGCTGGGGCACATCATATAATGAATATAAGACATGTGTTATTCCAAATTTCAGGCATGACATTTTGCTTTCTTTAAGTCAAGTTAAGATACATAAAAATTCAGAAGTACATTTTAGATTAACCCTCCTAAGTAAAATAAGCCAAAACAGATGCCTATGCGTCTAAAGCAAAACAAAGATAATACAAGTCGAAAAAAGAAAGTAACAGTCTTCAATCTCTGAGAAAAAAGAATTTCTAAACATATTCAAATAAATACGTAATAATATTTTGATGACATAAAATCATGATGGAAAACCTTTCCATTTCAGTAAGATAGTGAATCTCCCGTGTGTTCTCAAACTAAATGCGAAGACAAAAGGAAGGAAGAGAGGGAAGAAACTATCCTTGCAAGCAACTCAGATCTTTAAAGCAAAGTTTTTAATATAGGCACTATAATACCTTCTGTACATGATCTATACCCTTTAAGTTTGGTCATCATCCTTTCTTTGAGTCAGCACTACCATTCCTTTCTCTGACTTCTACTCTAGCTCTCCGGTATTTTTAGTAGGACAAATAGCCACTCTAAATCCTTTGGCCATGTTTTATGTTCAGGAAATATTATCCCTTCACTAATGTCTGGCTAGTATTTAAAAACGAAGGAGATGAATCCTTTCCATATGAGTGAAAGAATGAAAATACTTCAATTGAGGTATAAAATGTATTTAAATATCATGAGGAAAAAGGAAATACAGAGGACACAGGTATCCACAAACAAGATGAGAACACAGGAGCTAAGACGGGTTTGGCATATTATCACATGACACTTAGATGTCTGCGATGACTAAGAGCTGTCTGTTAAATAGAGGATGACAGGTAGTAATTATTCTAATGCAATACATTGTACACTAAACAAGGATGGCTGGGATAAAGTGTCAAATGCTGGTCATTAATGATGACAAGGGCTGGATTCAGCTGCAGCAGCTGTCACTGTCCCAGGTGGGTGACCATACTGCCATAATCCCTGTCTCTACAGAGGTCCTTCCTGGGAAAGTACAAGCCAATACTGCAGGTTAAAAAATACAAGTAATAATATATACAGTAACATGCACATAAAATCTCAGTGTCCTTAGTATCCCCAAGAATTTACTTCTTGGTAGATTATACCTCTACAAGTCACTAACTCCAGTGTAATTTACATGAGAGCTTTGATATTGTCAAACTCTGAGTTTAAACTTTACCACTTGCCAGCTGTTTAATCTGTTTTTAACATCCTGTGTGTGTGCATAATGGAGAATTTACTTTTTATGAGGACTATAGTGAAAAATGCATGTTACATAGTAGGCACTGCTGCTGCTGCTGCTGCCTCGCTTCAGTCGTGTCCGACTCTGTGCGACCCCATAGACGGCAGCCCACCAGGCGCCCCCGTCTCTGGGATTCTCCAGGCAAGAACACTGGAGTGGGTTGCCATTGCCTTCTCCAATGCATGAAAGTGAAAAGTGAAAGTGAAGTCGCTCAGTCATGCCCAACCCTTAGCGACCCCATGGACTGCAGCCTACCAGGCGCCCCCGTCCCTGGGATTCTCCAGGCAAGAACACTGGAGTGGGTTGCCATTTCCTCCTCCAATGCATGAAAGCGAAAAGTGAAAGTGAAGTCGCTCAGTCGTGTCCGACTCTTTGCGACCCCATGGACTGCAGCCCACCAGGCTCCTCCGTCCATGGGATTTTCCAGGCAGGAGTACTGGAGTGGGGTGCCATCGCCTTCTCCGTAGTAGGCACAAGACAGGAGAAATGAAGTGTTAGTCATCTCCTAAGCCATCAAACAAGTTGGTCAAGTCTAAATTGCTTTCTGTTAGTGAACATGTATCATTCCTATGAAGATTTGATGAAAAGACATCAATTTTACACACACTGTAATTTATGAATTATGGTCTGATATTTAAAAATGAGGCACAACACTGATGATTATATTCAAAATTCTAGGACAAGGAAATGACTAGAACAGCTATCATATCACTGCTGTTCTCTGAATATGCATGATTACAACTAAGTCTGTAAAACTACTAGAAAACTTCCATTCTTAAAAAATCCCCACTCAATATTCATTACTTTATTCAGTATCACTTCACATTCTTTTAAGCTAAATGATCATCCTAAAACTCTCTGTTGGATCATCAATCTTAGAAACAGTTGCAGAAAATAATAAAAAATTCCATTATTATATCTTCATTCATACTCTTCCCCTACTCTAAGACTTCAGAAGTTACTACCTGCACTATTCCTTTCAAAACATCCAATATCATCATTCACATCATTCTTTAACACTACTTTCAGATACATTGGTTTACAAGAACCCACAGACTCTCATCTCTCAGTTATTTCCTCATTGATTTATGAAACTCCCACTGCTTCAGAGAAAAAGGGTTACATAGCCAGTAGCTACAAATCTATTGACATATGTCTTGATAACTAATGAGAACACACTCGGTAGCACAGGGAACTCTACTTAATGCACTGTGGTGACCTGAATGGGAAGTCCAAAAGGGTATATGTACGTCTGATTCATTCTGCCAGTACAGTAGAAAGTAACACAGCATTGTAAAGAAACTACACTCCAATAAAAATTAATAATAAAAAAGAACTAAGCTGCTGAAAATAGCTGGAGCAAGTTAATTGCTTCAGAATTTTTCAAACCAAATCTCATATTTCTTCTCCTTTTTCTCTCATTCCTTTTGCTGACCTACCCTCCACTATAAATTATTCCAACAGTACCTCAGTTTCTGTATATTTCATGTTATCAAAATGCTGAAGATTTGGAAAATACAAACCTAAACCAAGGAGAGGTTGGGATGCTAATTCTAATTTTTAAAATTAAACCAGATGCCAGTTTTGATTCACAAGAAAGAAAATACCCAATATTAAAGGAGGAGAAAACCAATTCTCAGTCTCTTAAACATAGTTTCAACTATTTAAGGAACCTCTCCAATCTTCATGCCCAGGTCTGATTTTTTTTTCCCAAACCAGTATTTCTAACCTTCCACTGGCATTTCCAACTCTTTATTCAAGCTCAGTTCCATGGCACCATCCTCAGGGCCTTCCTCTTTTCTTTATTCTCCACACATCTAGCTCCCCTAGTAATCAAGTCCTGCCAGAAGCCCATTTTCCACTCTATTTCCATTCCTTTGGAATCCCACTGTCCCTTCCCCTGGTTGCTGCCCTCACTTGGTGGTTCCTGCATTAGTCAAGCCTCCTGATCTTTCCCTCAATCTATCCAAGAGTATACTATCTGTCATGAACCTAATACTCTTTATTAAAAAAAATAAGTCGAATTTCTTTACAATGTTGTGTTAGTTTCTGCTACACAATGAAGTGAACCACATAGGTGTGTGTGTGTGTGTGTGTTTATCTCCACTTTCTCCCCCAACCCCCTGATACCTCCCCTGTAGGTCATCACAGGGTATGGAGCTGAGCTCCTTGTGCTATTCAGCAGCTTCCCACTAGCTGTCTATTTTATCATGGTAGTGTATATATGTCAGTACCACTTTCCCAATTAGTCCCACCTGCCCCTTCCCCTGTATCTGCACATCTGTTTTCTATCTCTATTTCTTCCCTGCAAATAAGTTCATCTGTACCATTTTTCTAGATTCCATATATATATGTATTAATATATAATATTTGTTTTTCTCTTTCTGACTTACTTCACTGGGTATGACAGACTCTAGGTCCATCCACATCCCTACAAATGACCCATTTGTGTTCCTTTTTATGACTGAGTAATATTCCATCACAGTCCCCATCTTCTTTATCCATTCATCTGTCAATGAATATTTCAGTTGTGAAGCTAATCCTCTTTAAAAAAAAAATGTTTCCATGAGGTCCTAATACAGAACTGGAAAGCAAAATTCAATAAAAACATTTTTATCTGGAGGGGTAAAACTTTAAAAAGCTTAAGGGGATTTCCCTGGAAGTCCAGTGATTAAGACAAAGTTGTGGGTTCAGACCCTGGTTGGGGAGCTAAGATCCCCTATGCCTTGGGGTCGAAAAACTAAAACATAAAAAAGAAGCAATATTGAGACAAATTCAGTAAAGACTTAAGATGTGTGTGCGTGTGTACGTGTGTGTGTGCACACACACGTGTGCTCAGTCCTGTCCAACTCTTTGAGACTCCATGGACTGTAGTCCACCAGGCTCCTCTCTCTATGGGATTTCATATGGTCCACATAAAAAAAAAATCTAAAAAAAATGTAAAAATGAAAAGCTTAAGAAACAGCACAATGAAATACTTGCTGGATACTGAGTGCTAAATGTTAATCTAATATACTGGAACCCTCAGAAATGGATATGACATATATTTAGTCCCCATCATTTCCCACCATGTAACTTGGAAGTGACTAAAGCATATAGTTGAGCCACTGTCCTGGAACACATGTGAACTTTTTTGTCTTCTCTACCTGTACAAATCCTTCAAGGTTAATTCAAACCTCTCTTCCTCTATAAACTGTCATCTTAGCTCCTCATCTGAAGTGCTCTTCCCTGATAACTCAAATAGCAATTAACGTCTAGACCATTCATTTGGAAATTAATTAGGCAACACATTAGCTACATCTCTTGTTACTGCCTTGAACTGATATTTAAATACCTCAGTATTTTATTTTCTATATATGTATTCTTGATTCGTTGAATAGATCAAAAATTTACTGAAGACTATGTACCCAATATTTTGGGAGCTCAAAGACTGCTTAAAAACACAAAGTGCTCAAGAAAAAAGTTACTATTTTTATGCCTCTTACATTCTAATTCTAGCTCATTTTATCAAACTACCATTTGATGTGAAATTATAACTGTGTGGATATAAAGACGCTGATGCTGGGAAAGACTGAAGGCAGGAGGAGAAGGGGACGACAGAGGATGAGATGGTTGGATGGCATCACCGACTTGATGGACATGAGTGTGAGCAAGCTCTGGGAGATGGTGATGGACAGGAAAGCCTGGCGTGCTGCAGTCCATGGGGTTGCAAATAATTAGACACGTCTGAGCGACAGAACTGAACTGATATATATTTTACTCTTTTATTTGCTGCATTAATATATAGTATAGATTATCTGTAATATCTTTGTGCATGTATTACTAAGAATTAAAGCAGCAATATTAATTCTCCAAATATAGTATTTATAAAAAGCATCACTATCATATATCTCAAGGCCATACAAAAATTGGAGTAGAAAGCTGGAGTAGAAATTAGAATCCATCCAGAATGTACAATGGGCTTTATTTTTTTATATTTGTTTTTAACTGAATTTTGCTTGCTTTGCTTTGAATTATAATGTTTGAGGCTTTACTTTATCCTCTACTCCAAATAGATCATAAATTTCTAGAAGGTTAGGGACAAGAAGTAATTTTTTAAGTCATCATTATTTTTTTTTAATGTTTCTCTTAATTAAGATAAAAGAGTCTATTGACAATATTATAGTTCATTTTCCTTTCAGCCTAATTTTACTGAAAAGCATTTCAACCAAAAATGAGAAACATGTTTAAATGTATGTTTTCCAACACATAAAAAAGAAAAATTCTAGCATTAATAATTTTTAAATTCAAAGATATCCACCAGCAATCTTATAGACCATATAGTTTCATTAATGCAATGCCATTAACTATTCCATTGTTTTCCATATTTCTTATTCCTAAAAAAAGATTTTAAAAACAAATCAGTAAATGTTTATAAAGCATTAGAAGAACTGTTTACTATAAATATAATAAACTAGGCTTTAAAACACAGTTTAGGGCTTCCCTGGTGGCTCGGTGGGAAAGAATTTGCCTGTTAAGGCAGAAGACAGGGGTTCGATCCCTCATCTGGGAAGATGTCACATGCCATAGAGCAACTACACTCAGGAGCCACAACTACTGAGCCTGTGCTTAGAGCCCAGGAGCCACAACTAAAGAGCCCACGTGCTGCAACCACTGAAGTCCACGTGCCCTAGAGCCTGTGCTCCACAAGAGTCACCGCAGTGAGAAGCCCGTGCACCACAAGAGTAGCCCCTGCTCTCTGCAACTGGAGAAAGGCCTGAGCAGCAATGAAGACCCAGCACAGCCAAAAATAAATAAATACAATTATTTTTTTTAAAAACATAGTTTATAAGGACATTGTTCTCATGCCTTCAGTTACATAAATTATCATTACTATTAATTTTAATATTCGTAGTTTATAAGAGAGGGAGCACATAGAATGGTATCTGGGAAATAAGGGAAACAGTATTTCTCGTAATTTGTTAAAAAGGTATTTTCTCAGCAAAATAACAACAACAACGGTTGTAATGATAATGTCAGCAAGCCATGTCATGAAAGTCTTTCTAGGTGCCTCATCAAAGACAGTTTTATGACAAGGAAACCCTGGCCTCACCGTGTGAAGTGGAAGGTACGTAAAAACCACTTACACCATTACACTGTAGCTCTCAACCTACAAACGTCAACCTTCAGTTCCTGCTACTTACACGCTAGGGATCTGCCTTAAAAGTAATGGTTGACAGCCTGTTTGCTTCAATTTTCACTAATGTACCTTAGAAGACACTTTAAAAACCATTTCAGTGGGCTCTTGTAGGATGATTTGGGGCATGCTATTTGCAGCTAGATCAAGGGATAAATTTGACAAGTGGAATCAGTTGCTCCATAGATCAAAATGAGAGCTCAAGCAAGAGAAAATGATTGAGGAAATAAACAGTAGACTCAATAAATATTTAACTGAAGTCGAAAATGATGATGAAATATTCTGAAAACAAGATTTTAAGAGGGACTCTAAACAATAAATTATACGACTGTGCCAACAGCATCCTAAACTAAAAATTATGTCCTTTCTTTAGTGAATATGAGTTTTGATATGAAGCACATTTGGAAAACATAACTTGGAATTGTGTCATAATCTCTGGATGGAACTTTTCTTTTTAGTTTGATTTTATAGATTAGAAATAACCATTGATTTGTAAAAGTTTAAGATTAACCTGTCAATATATTTTCTACCATTAATTATATCTCACTTCTTTTTGAAAAGAAAATGTTTTATAATTATTCCTTATTCTTGGCCCCTCCATAATACCTGCTGCTGCTGCTAAGTCGCTTCAGTCGTGTCCGACTCTGTGCGACCCCATAGACGGCAGCCAACCAGGCTCCCCCGTCCCTGGGATTCTCCAGGCAAGACCACTGGAGTGGGTTGCCATTTCCTTCTTGCAAGTGCCCCCAAATAAATCCACACATAATTTTCTGACCCAAATATTTAAAAAATGTGATTAAAATACTTTACATATACATGCTGGGTATACAGTATCTAAATAGTCACTAGTGATTTCTATGTTATTTAAACAGTTGACTAGAAATTCCCATTTCTATATTGGACTTTGCAATTTAATTTCAACGCATGGGTCTATAAATTGTAATCAAAACACTGAATGCATGTCTATATAACTGGCCAATTAACTTTAAAACATAAAGTAGAATTTAAATGGCACACTCATTTTTCCTATAACCTAAAGTTCAAACAAATTCAACACTCCGCACTCACTACTCCTCTGTGTGATGCTAACAACTCATCTGACATTTCTGATCCTCAGTTTCCCTATCCATAAGCATGGGGATAAGGAAAGTGAGTTGCTTTGAGAATTGTGGTGACACACACAAGGTCACTAGCACAGTGCCTGGCACATTAGCTGCTTCTCTATAGATTATGCTGTTTTTTCATTACTGATGATGACATTAGAAATGATGGCCATGTACACTGACTTCCATAGACCTAGCTTAATTTTTTAGTGAAGTATATTCTTCAAGTTTTGACTTTCTATACCAGCCATCACAGTTTTGGATCCTGACACTGTCCCAACATCAATGTAGACAATCTAAGGCATATGTTACATTGGGGTCTTTCCTGATTTATCTTTTCTAGTTGCAAATATGAAATTAAAAATTACTGTTTCCAAGTCTTCTCAGTCAGTTCAGTTCAGTAGCTCAGTTGTGTCCAACTCTTTGTGACCCTATGGACTGCAGCATGGCACGCCTCCTTGTCCATCACCAACAACCAAAGCTTGCTCAAACTCATGTCTATCGAGTTGGTGATGCCATACAACCATCTTATCCTCTGTCGTCCCCTTCTCCTCCTACCTTCAATTATCCCAGCATCAGGGTCTTTTCCAGTGGGTCAGTTCTTCACATCAAGTGGCCAAAGTATTGGAGCTTAAGCTTCAGCATCAGTCCTTCCAATGAATATTCAGGACTGATATCCTTTAGGATGGACTGGTTTGATCTCCTTGCAGTCCAAGGGACTCTCAAGAGTCTTATTCAACACCACAGTTCAAAAGCATCAATTCTTCAGCACTCAGCCTTCTTTATGATCCAGCTCTCATATCCATACATGACTACTGGAAAAATCATGTCTTGCTACATCCTAGTATTTCCCATTAACATGTTACTATTTATATCCATGTTGTGTTCATAATGAGATATTTCTGATATAGATTTGAAATATTAAAAGTCTAAGAAATTGGTGGTTAAGTAATATTAATTAAGAATTTTCTATTTATAAATATCTAAAACTTTTAACTAATCAAGAATAAGATAATTTTAATATTAGAATAAAACTGCAATCAAACCATTGTCCTCAGAGCTTTATGTTAAAAGTGTTCAAAGGCTAAAGATCAAAACAAATGTTATTTGTCTTCTAGTTAGCTGTAGGGGAAAAGACCACTTAATAAAAGGAGTGTATTTAGCTGATTTAAAACAAAGTGATTGATTTTCATTTAACATTTGTCCACTGTTGTTAGCCTAAGGTAGAAAATCAATTTCAGAATGACCCAATGGGAGAACAGTCCCATGTAGCTATATATATTTAATGACAAAAACACATTAGTACTTCAATGCTTATAATAGTATTAAATAAAAGAAACTTTTGTGTTTAAATTATTCTGTAGTTGTGACACAAGACAGAAAACTGCCACATATCAAAATGACAATGGAGATAAATCCAAGATCACACATTAATATCTTCTCTCTTTGTTTTGAAATAAGCAGCAAAAAATAGATGTCTTATAGAAAGACAGAAAACTGGCATAAAATTTAAATATACTGCTCTCTTAAATCTGTATTCTCTTTACTTTCTTCCATGTGCACTTATTACCAATTTATTTAAAGCATAATAGTAGTAAAATATCCGTTATGGATCTAGAATCATAGCATTGTCATAGTTATTCAAGTGTATTTCAGAATATTGAGATACATATGCCACTTTTAATTCTTGTAGTAACCTGTAATATGGCTATATGTATTAATTATTGATGATATCATGAAAGGTCTAATTACTAAAAATGTATGAATTTAACAGCTTTGTAAACAACAAACAAAACATTCTACCAACATAAATTTTTTCCTTCCTCAAAGATTAGCAAAGCCTGCTGTCCGAGAGCCAGTGCATAAGCTCCTGGGGTTGTACTAGTGAGCAGGACAGGACAAGTGACATGTTCATGCGGAGCTGGCTTGGTTGGAATTAAACAAAAATCAAGATTTTGAGAATTCAAAGTTACCTTTGTGATCATTTATTTCTCTTTAATACAAATGAGAAAACTGAGGACCAGACAGATGAGGAAATTTGTGGCAGTTTTCAAGACAATGTCTTCTGACTCCTAACGCAGTGATCTTTCCAATATGCCACCAAGGGCTTTAGGAATTGCTATAACTCTGCCCTCCTCTCGGAACTTATCTCTCCGTCTCCCAGTTTGTTGCTCCAGCCAAGGAAACTACCTGCAATTCCTGGAATATAAAAGTTATTTCATCCCTTGTGCCTTTGAACATCCTCTTCCTTTGGAGCCCAGAATTGAGATAGCAGTAGAAGTTGCAGTGTAAGAAGGTATTGAATTACGTAACTTCTGAGGTCCTTTATGATGCAAAAGTTCTGTATTCCACGCAGCTCATAAAATTTCTGTACAGTTTACTGCCACTTCTAATATCAGCTTTTATTTATAGATGTATGCAAAGTTAACTTATTTATATATATATACGTAATAGGGTAATATGCATGCAAAGAATGCTCAAACTACCACACAATTTCACTCATCTCACATGCTAGTAAAGTAATGCTCAAAATTCTCCAAGCCAGGCTTCAACAGTATGTGAACTGTGAACTTTCAGATGGTCAAGCTGGATTCAGAAAAGGCAGAGGAACCAGAGATCAAATTGCCAACATCCAATGGACTATTGAAAAAGCAAGAGAGTTCCAGAAAAACATCTACTTCTGCTTTATTGACTATGCCAAAGCCTTTGACTGTGTGGATCACAACAAACTGTGGAAAATTCTGAAAGATGGGAATACCAGACCACCTGACCTACCTCCTGAGAAATCTGTGTGCAGATCAAGAACCAACAGTTAGAACTGGACATGGAACAACAGACTGGTTCCAAATCAGGAAAGGAGTACATCAAGGCTGTATACTGTCACCCTGTTTATTTAACTTCTATGCAGAATACATCATGAGAAACGCAGGGCTGGATGAAGCACAAGCCGGAATCAAGACTGCCAGCAGAAATGTCAATAACCTCAGATATGCAGATGACACCACCCTTATGGCAGAAAGTGAAGAAGAACTAAAGAGGCTCTTGATGAAAGTGAAAAAAGAGAGTGAAAAAGTTGGCTTAAAACTCAACATTCAGAAAACTAAGATCATGGCATCTGGTCCCATCACTTCGTGGCAAATAGTTGGGGAAACAATGGAAACAAGTGAGAGACTTTATTTTTTGGGGCTCCAAAATCACTGAAGATGGTGACTACAGCCATGAAATTAAAAGACGCTTGCTCCTTGGAAGAAAAGTTATGACCAACACAGACAGCATATTAAGAAGCAGAGACATTACTTTGCCAACAAAGGTCCGTCTAGTCAAAGCAATGTTTTTTCCAGTAGTCATGTAAGGATGTGAGAGTTGGACTATAAATAAAAGCTGAGTGCCGAAGAATTGATGCTTTTGAACTATGGTGTTAGAGAAGACTCTTGAGAGTCCCTTGGATTGCAAGGAGGTCCAACCAGTCCATCCTAAAGGAGATCAGTCCTGAACATTCATTGGAAGGACTGATGCTGAAGCTGAAAGTCCAATACTTTGGCCACCTGATGTGAAGAACTGACTCACTGGAAAAGACCCTGATGCTGGGAAAGACTGAAGGCGAAAGGAGAAGGGGATGACAGAGGATGAGATGGTTGGATAGCATCACCGACTAAATGGACGTAAGTCTGAGTAAACTCCAAGAGTTGGTGATGAACAGGGAGGCCTGGCATGCTGCAGTCCATGGGGTCACTATGAGTTGGACACAACTGAGCAACTGAACTGAACTGAACTGATGCATTCTGAATACACAGTCTCTCTGTCCTCAGTATCCACAGTGGATTGACTCCAAGACCTCTCATGATACTACAATCCACTGACGCTCAAGTCCTTCATCTGAAATGGTTCTACCCACTGTTTCCACATCCACAGATTCAACCAATAGTGGACTCAATTTCAACTCTACATGCTAAAAAAATTTATGAATACAGACACAGATACAAACTTGATCATTTTGGCCCAAGAGAATCAGACTCAAAATTGGAAATTTTAAAAAGCACTTCTCTACGTGTATAAAAGCCCTAGTTCACTGAGTTATTGACTGAATAGGAAGAAGAATAAAGAGCAGCACTGGACAATGATAGTATGGCATAATGGGGCACTCACTGAACTGGAAATAAATAAAACCTGGGTTTGAATCTAGGCTCTGTTATTTTTCAGCAATGTAACCTTGGCAAATGCAATAAATTTCTCTGAGTCCCATGTTCTTCATGTATAAAATGGAAATGAAATGACACCTAATTCTAAGCACTAATAGCTGAACACACCTAACTGAACATACCTAAGACATTTGCAGTAGTTTAGTCGCTAAATCATGTCTGACTCTTTTGTAACCATCTGGACCATAACCCTCTAGGCTCCTCTGTCCATGGGATTTCCCAGGCAAGAATAGTGGATTGACTGGCCATTTCCTTCTCCAGGGGATCTTCCTGACTCAGGGATCAAACCTTTGTCTCCTGAATTGGCAGATTCTTTACCACTGAACCACTGAGCCACCAGGGAAACACCTAAGACATAGTAAGTGCTCAGCGATTAGCTGAAATTGAGTCCTAAATCCTTCCCATCAAGAGAAAGTGTGCCCTCTTTCCTGAAATTATGAGTGCCCTCAACAACCATGATGCCCTGTTGTCACCCCCATCAGATGCATAAACACACTCCACATGCATGCCTGCATGCACATATGAAAAAATATATGTATTCATGTACATCTGATCTGCTAGTCTGAGCTTTAATTATCTATCTAAATATTACTAAGAAGCAAGAAAGACCTCTAGACCTCTGACAAATCACGAAAAATATATGAAAGCCATGAAATATCAGATTTTTAGCTAATTAACCTAAGTTGGTATTTTTAAAAAATGCGATGTCTATTAGAAAAAAAGTGTTATTTTATCCAAAAGCCACTTAGTCATTTGACAATCCATCAGGTCTCCTATATTATAATGTTCATGTGATTCTTTCTACAACTCATGATGAAAGACTACACATAAATATAAAAGCATTGATACTAGATTATCACACACAAAAAAATTACCTCCACTCCTGTCCCAAATTTCATTTGGTCACATTATTAGGCAGCTCCAAAACTTTACTGGCTCTCCACTACCTATAAATTAAATTAAAATCTAAACTCTTGATATCTTCAGATTTTTGCATTGTCTCTCCAATAATTAGTGTGCAAAATAGGTAGACAGATAAATACTATGTTTTATCTTATTTATATTTAAAGCTAATAATAAAAGGAAGAAAACACTTCTGTAAAGAATAAACATTATATATATCAAAACCTAATTTGGGATTTTAAATTCATGGACAACAGTATTCAAGTCACTGGCTATAACCTGCTACTGCAATTCAGTTCAGAGTCATCAGAAGAAAGATACACGTGTAAAAATTAACTTAGTACGTTATATACTTTCGTTATAGACCTTTTCATTTGTCCAAATACATGGAGAATTTGAAATGTAATTCTGAATTCATAATTCAGAAGCTTTAAGCCATACCTGCTTTTTAGTGATTTTCCCTGGAAGTACTGCAAGCCTTATTCCATAGCCTCCTTGGCCAAAATATTAACAATTAATACAGTTAGTTGCAATTTCACACTGAAAAGTATCATGGAATAATAATGGAGGTTTAATAGCAAAGTAGGGTAAACCTGGCAAACATGAGTAGAACAGCCAAGTGGGGAGAAAAAAAGAATTTTAAAGGAAAGGCTGCTTAGTCATTTCAAGGTTCAATTTGTTTAATTCTAATTGATTAGGGCTGCAATAGAGGAATATGGAACTATACAAATGTATAATTTGTAGTTTAATATTTAAGTAAACACTAATTCTGTTGCCTGCAAGATTTTCAGAAGAATAATCTCTTTCTCATTCATTTCTTTTTCATTTGCTTCTTTTCCCACTTCTGCTCACGATCTTTCCTCCTTCTACTTCAGCCTATAATCTGACATTTCCTCTTCAGTGAAGTATTTTGTATGCTGGTAAACATGAAAGTAATATTATTCAGATTTACTGCTGTTGCTATACCTAGAAATTTTATTTGGATTTACTGTTACTTGTCTATAATTCCTAACTGCCCTACAGTAACTGTCAAAAGGTGAAGGCCTGAATATTAACCCAGGGAAATCTTTGAAAGATGTAAATGAAAATATTTATGTAAGATACACACACACACACACACACACACACACACACACACTTCTCTCCCTCCTAAACCTTTTATCTTATAAAAGAGCATCTGATGCCAAAGCATGAACAGTATATTAAGGGCTTAATTTCAGTATTAATAACTCAGATTTAAAACTTGGCAATTAATTAAGATTAATGACAGAAGTCATCCCTTTCTTCCTAATGTAACACTTCCTCCCATCTCTTCAATTCTCCACTCCACTGACCCTTCCATGCTCATTTCAGGCTGTGAAAACCTCAGGTCCTGAAACTCTGATCCTGTTATGTGCTGCCTTTTTACCTGAGATTAACGAAGTAGACATTAGCAAATTTACAACCAACAGCTCAGACAGCTGCCCTACTTTAAGCAGTTAATGGAAAAGGAACTAATCTAGTTAAGAGCATAGGACTAGTTCATAAATCTGGATTCAGAGAATAGATAAAGCCATCATGCTTCTTCTGGAGAGTAGGGACTGAGTTCAGTTGTCAGCTTTCTGGTCATTTGTTGAGAAGAGCCAGTGTTTCTATAAACTGGACTAATGAGACTCAGAGCTAGCATAAGCTGCATGTATGCTTGCAGAGAAGATGATAATAATGCAAGAGACTGACATCGTAATGTATGATTTCACTGGGATAAACATACATCCTACAAGAATTCCAGTCATTGAAAATTTTTCTTGGATCAAATATGAAACAAAGACTAAATCTGTTTTTAAAAAAAAAAAAAGAACAATGCAACTGCAAACAAGAAAAAAATAAACATATCCCAATAAAGAGAATTAATAAAAATTATAAGCCTTCATCTATTCAGAATTCAACCTGAGGAGAAATAATTGTATCATGCTCTTATAACTCAGAAAATGTTCAACAGATTTAATTATGAATTAAAAATTAATCATCATCCCCAAATGATAAACCTTAGCTCCAGAGAAATAGCATGTTTATGTATCAGCATCCTCAGTCATACTATTATAAGAGACAATTCATATTTGTCAAATTTAAGAATTGCTCTGATGTCATAATTTTCTCAGTAGCTTAGTTTCAGGGTGGAAACATGAAGGTAAAATTATAAGTCCTGCTTACAAAAACCTTTTTAAGTTCCACAAAATCAAAATATGTATCTCTCCAGAATCAGTAGAGTTTACTACATAAATTCATCAAGAATTCATTTTAATCAATTACAATAAAGCTAAAGGGGACATTAAATCACATAATTCTGTTCATTCAATCAGTACCTTGTATACATTATAGGGTAATATAGTGATTTTTTGGCATGAGACATCACACTCAGAATAAGTTAAGGTCTTGTCTCTGCTCACTGAATTGTGGGAACCATGAGGTCTGTTCAGCTTCAGCTTAGGTACAGCAGGGGAAGGGTAGCTAGAATAACGGAAATAAAGTTAATATATGAAAAACATACATAGGAATATGCTAATCCAGTTAAACACAGAGAGTGTGGTAATAAGACAACATTATACATGTTTTCAGAGACAAGGAAGAGGAATTGAGGAAGGAGGCCAGAACTGTCTAAAATGGTGTGTATCGTGATGAGAGCAAAGCAGTGAAAATCTACATGGTCTCTAGAGAAAGGCCACGTAGAAAAAAGAAAGTTTTCTCTATAGGAAGAGAGAAAACTTAAGATCAAAGGTTAAACTGTAAGAATCAACCAATGTTAGGCGATAGGAGAAGGGAGAGAAATGAAAGTGTCAGGCAAAGGTAATTGGAGAGTAATCATTCTTTACTATTGACCTCTAATCTGTTTACTATGTATATAGATGTGTTATTTGAATTTTTTATTGAAGTATGTTACAGATTTACTGTCAATCAAGATAGGATATAATATTGATATGATATGATGTATGTGTGTGTGATTGCAAACCAAACTGTGCTTAATGCTGGTCAGGATTATGAAAAATATATATAATATATATTATTTTCAATACAGTAACCTGCTTTGAAGAAGCATTATGGGAATCTAAAGTTTAGAAAATTAGAACCACCTTTTCCCCACATATTTTCTAAGTGAAAAGAGTTCTCTAGGGTGAGAAATATGAAGTATATCAGTGAACAAAATTATTTTGAAATGGGAAAGAGTTTGTAAACTATTCCAATTTCATTAACTGAAAAAAGAAAAGCATTAGGAGAAAAAAATTCCTTTTAAGTCTTTGAAATAAAAGGAGTTAATTTTTAATCCAAAGTCAGATAAATAAAAATGGTAAACAAGTAAATGGCCGTTGGCATTCTTAAACATAATTTTTGCAAAGTCTGAATAGTAAATCATTTTTATTTTTTACCACAAAGTTTACAACAGTTTCAAATTCCTCATATACTAGAGGCTGTGATTTGATTCAGAGTGGAATTAGGGAAGAATGTAAGATTATATGAAGCAATTTTAAAGATGATTTACTTAGATTATAAATGTATATTATAAAAATTATAGTGTTTTATTTAGGAGTAGAAAAAGAAATGAAAGCCATTTAGCCAAAAATGTCACTTATTTCTCCTTAAAAGTATACATTTATACAATGTATTAGTATAAATTCATTTTTAAAAGAAGGGGACAATGAAAGCTTCCTACTCAAGCCAATTTCCTTAACTGAGTTACAAAGGTTTCCTTAAACTGAACTTATAAATAGGGGCCTGGTAGACATAAAGGCACCATCATTAGGCTCTCTGTTAAAGTAATAAACTGTCTACCAAACAATGTACTTTTCCCCCTCATTAGACTATATCCTTCGGGCTCTAAATTGAAAGCAAAATTTAAGATATACAGAATAATATAAATTTCTATAAATTATCAGAAATTGTAAGGTGACATTTAAATAAATATAAATTTAATCTATCGTAATTAAGATTACATAAGGGCTACAGAAAAAGTAAACACAGAAAAAGAAAGGTTAAAAATCTACCTTTGCTGACATTTCTACTCCCAATTGGATGATTTAATTAATGTTCTCCAGGTGCTTAACAACAAAATTGTATATGAGCCTAAGAAAATAATGTACTTGGCCAGAGGGGGAGCAGAAGAAGATGGTGGAAGAGTAAGACGGGGAGATCGCCAGCCTCCCCACAAATACAATAATGCATTTGGCCATGGAACCAATGTTAACAAAGTTGATATTTTTAAAGTATTCTTTTAGTGTGCCAAAAGCTCACTGGTGACAAAAAAAAAAACACACACACAGAGACAGAGACTTATTTTTAAACTCAGTGCATTAATTCAAGAAGAGGATATTTATGTTAATTTAATAATTTTTGTCTCGTGATTTTCTAAAGGTTGCTGATCAATTCTAACAAAAAAATATCTCTACCTAAACTTACAAATTAATATATAACATATATATGAGGCCACTAAATACATTCTGGATCAGAGGGGTAAGAAGCCAATTAAATATCTAAGTTCTACTTATACTTTGGTTGAAAAAATAAACCTTTTTGGGTAATTTAAATGATTAAAATTTGCATATTCTGTTTTTCACTTTGGGGAACCAAATTGAGTCAACACTTTTGCCAGCTTATATGCATAATTAAGCAACAATTTTATTTAAGCTATGAAATAGTATCAAAAAAGCACTCTATTTTCTGAACTTGCTATTTTCCACTGAAACAGACATTAGTCAAAGACATATACACTGAAAAATATGTTCTGTAGGACTATATATACACATACATTTATATTAAACATTATACACACACATATATATACACACACGCACACAGGCATAAATCAGACAGTGGAAACTGTAACAATGGCATGTTCACGACATGAGTTATTCTACTAAAAATTTGTCTTTCAAATATGTGTAAACCGAAGTTAATTCTTTCTGCTAATTTAAGTGGGATATTTAATGTATTTTAAGGATGCCCTGAAATGTAATGACAAGAAGTAATAAGAACTGGGGCTTTCCTGATGCTCCAGTGGTTAAGACTCCATGCTGCCAGTACATGGGGTAAGAGTTCAATCCCTGCTGCTGCTGCTGCTAAGTCACTTCAGTTGTGCCCAACTCTATGTGACCCCATAGACAGCAGCCCACCAGGCTCTGAGGTCCCTGGGATTCTCCAGGAAAGAACACTGGAGTGGGTTGCCATTTCCTTCCCCAATGCATGAAAGTGAAAAGTGAAAGAAAGTGAAGTCACTCAGTCATATCCGACTCTTTGCGACCCCATGGACTGCAGCCTTCTAGGCTCCTCCATTCATGGGATTTTCCAGGAAAGAGCACTGGAGTGGGCTGCCATTGCCTTCTCCAAGTTCAATCCCTAGTCAGGGAATTAAGATCCTCATGTATGCCATGCGGTACAGCCAAAAGATTAAATAAATAAATCTGCCTACTAAGGCTGTTTTCTGGGGTGGGGGTGGAGAACGGGAGAGAAAGATAGTAAGAATGGAAAGATACTGGTGGTAATAAAAAGGATAGAAACATCTACGGGTACTCTTTCCAAGTGTTGTCCAATCATACTTGGCCTAAAGGACCATACAAAATTTCAGATCTTATAGAAACAAAATGCAAGCAATCACTTAAGAGTTTTTACAAATGATATTTTTATCTACTCTTTCATTTAAGTATAAAAAGGGAAAAGTGAAAGCATTGCAGGCATTTTGTGTTCAGTAGGACTGACTCAATAAAGCTAAAGTAGAGTCCCTAAAATCTACGTTTGGCTATATGACACAAAGTATTTACATGGAATCTAAAAACGAAGTTTAAGAACGCAGTTATTAGCCGCATAGTTCCAAGCACTGAAGACATCTTACACATCAAATCGTCTGAGTGAAAGCTTCAATCTGCTCAGAAACATCCACAAGTGGTTTACGTCTTGCAAATGTGATGCAGAATTTAAAGGCATCCTCGTACGAAATCGCTGCCTTCCAGATGCTTCTTCAATCTGAAGATGAAGTGGTTTGATAGTTCAGAGTGCTGCTTTGAAAGCATGAGTGTTCAGAGTGATCCTTGGGAGGGTTAAGAATCCTTGAAAAAGCCACCACTGAAGAGGTGAGGCCGTTAGTTTGGAGCTCGAGAATTCAGAAGCAGGACTGACAAAGGACTGAACCTAAATCTAGATCTGGAGATGGAAGCCAGAGGTCCAGCCCGAATCATCTACCACTGAGGTTCTCAGGCTTCTCTGCTGCTGCTGCTGCTAAATCACTTCAGTCGTGTCCAACTCTGTGCGACCGCATAGAGGACAGCCCACCAGGCTCCCCCATCCCTGGGATTCTCCAGGCAAGAACACTGGAGTGGGCTGCCATTTCCTTCTCCAATGTATGAAAGTGAAAAGTGAAAGTGAAGTCTCTCAGTCATGTCTGACTCAAAGCAATCCCATGGACTGCAGCCTACCAGGCTCCTCCGTCCAGGCAAGAGTACCGGAGTGGGGTGCCATTGCCTTCTCCACAGGCTTCTCTGGTGCCTTCTAAATAAACCTATGTTTTCAGACTGGGTTTTGGTGGGAGAGTTTGTAGATTTTTTTTTTAAATCAGAGGACTAGCACTGAGTTCTGTTATAATGAACTTTTTTCTTTTAAGCAGCTACCATCAATCATTTTTAAAAATGAAAATATCTGCACAATTAATGGAAGTCCTCTCCATGTAATAAACTTAGCTTAACTGCAAACTGGCTATGCACCTATATTGTTTATTTCACCACCGACTGATGAAAACTTTGCCAAGTGCTAGCATTTCTCCTCAGGTCATTGCACCCTGGCTGCCCTCACTCCAAAGGCCACTTTGGATCAGCTCCTTTCCTTTATCTTCGTGGCTGCCCAACTACTTCCTCAGGTGAGGCTGCCTAAATATTATTAACCATAACAGTTTATATTACCATAGAATCCTTATTACCTTACCATACCCCGAAGCTTTACTTGTCAGACTAATATTTTAACAAATCTGTTGTGCCAATACTGTGTGTGCACAATTATAAGTTGTTGCAATAATCTCAGCGAATTATACAAATCCTTAGGATTTTTTTCTGGCTCAATCTAGGTAGAAGAGGAGAAAACTTCTTTAAAAGGAAAAAAAAAAACGCTTCCATTAACATGTTATTCTTACTTTTGATTTTTAATACCCAACTATCGCTACGCAGCCTTTATAAATGAGAAGAAAATTAAAGTCAGTGCAATTTTCTCAATTTCGTCTTACTAAAATTTAAACACATCTGGCAAGAAACCTAATTCTCTTTCATCTCCGTGTAATAAAAAGCCCTAAGTTTAAAAAACAAAGACATAGTGTGCATACTTCACCACGGGTGTTACTACCACCAGCATTCTTTTCTGGCCGTGTTTCAATTTCTGTCTGCTTATTGGTGAAGGAGGGACTGCGGTCTGAAGGTTAACATAACCTCGATGACAGACAAGAAGCTCCTTGGAGATTGGGTTTGTGGAACAGCTCCCTAACCAGGGCTGCGCTTTCTTCTTTGCTTTGCTGCTTCTCTAACTCTCTTTTCAAATAGAAAAAGAAAAGAGAGAGAGAGAGAGAACGCCTGCTAATGCATCATTTATAAATTACCTTGTTATGGCAAAAACAAAACACCGCTTTGAAAACCAAACAATCGCCTGCTGCAGACCCCAGCCCGTTTGATGGAGACCCTTCAAAAGAGTCCCCGGCTTCACGGAGGCTGTTTATGTGGAGACTTCGATGGGTACCTGCTGTCCCCCGTCACTCCCTGGAAACTTGGCGGCAGATGTTGCCGCGTTAAGTTGTCTCTGAAGTGGCTTTCCGTCCTCGTCTCCCCACCGCCACGGAGTCAAACTGCATTAGATCTCTTTATTCGCGCCTAAGGCAAGTTCGGGAGCGCAGCTGTGTCCACCCCCTGCTCCTACCTTTGGTGTTTCAGGCCTCCAGGCAGCGAGAGGGAGACCAAAACGGTCCTGCCGCTCTCAACTACCTCCGCTGACAATCCGGCCGCTCGCTGCGGGCCGGGGGAGGCCGCCGCCGCCGCGGCGAACAGATGTCGGCGACAACCTGCGAGCTCACACCTGGACGCGCCGCCCGCACCTCGCGCCCGCGCGCTGAAACATTCATGACTCCGAGGACCGGCGGCCGCCATCAAAGCCCGGCGCCCCGGCCGCCCGCAGCCCCGCAGCCCCGCCGTCCCGCCGCCTGGCGGGGGCTGGCGGCGCCCACAGGTAGCCGGAGGGCGGAGGCCGAGCAAGAGGTGTCTGGCGTCGCTTTGATACTTGATGCCTGAACTTCAGTTACTTGATCAAGGACTTCAGTTCGGCCGCGGATGCTGCCATTGAGCCCGCTGCGGCCTCGGAGCCATGAAAGGAGAGCCATTTGGCTGGAAATTCAGCGTGACGGGCCTTGCAGGGGAAATGTGCGTGACTCCGGGTTTGGTTCTATGGACGCTGATGTGTTTATGAAACTAGACTCTCAAGAGGCAGAATCTGCAGTAAACAATGTATAAAGCCATGACAGGATGGGTTTTCGAGGTGGAAAACGGCGCTGTTGACTAAGGGGAGGTGGTGTTATTTTGGAACCATAAGCCACAATCTGAAAACATGATGTTTTATTGTCTCTCAAGCAGTTTTGTTGTGTCTCCCCCGCCCCCAAAGAAACAGCATGACTATTACTTTCTTTAAAATTGACAAATGAGAAAGCGTTCTCATTTGTTTCTTGACAATATACAGCAAAACTGCATCCATGCCCAACGAAATGAAAATGTTTGCAAAAGTTCTCCTAATCTCTGCAATGTACAAATTGCTTTAAACACACACACACACACACACACACACCTCATACCATTATGCACACATTTCACAAGAAGCATAGTCAAAAGTAAATACACTCAAGCCTTTACAAGCACAGAAAAATAACAAAATTATTTGCAAAATTTATTCACCAGTTTGTTCATAAGATTAAGTTTTTCTTAAAAAGAACTGGCCTTGAACAGCTAGTAACATATATTCCAATGAACTATTTGATATGCAGAGACAAATCTTTTTAGTGGGAATCAATATTGATACATATATATACCTATATACACTGTATATGTTCAGTTCAGTTCAGTCAGTTCAGTACACACATGTTTAAGAAATCTTTCATCAGTTGTCTGAGTAGTCAGAGATCTATATTTTAACTTAGTTTTATCAATTACTGATTGGTTTCAGGGGAGTCAAGTTGAAGTTAGAATTTTATCCTTCCTTACGCTGGCGGAGCCTAGTCATAGGTAAATCTGGCTATCTAAATGTGTCCAAAAAAACCCTCCAAGACTAATTTTCTCATTAGGTGATTATGCCCCAGCTTGCCTAGGAAATCCAAAACAAAGAATAGGCAGAGAACTAGAGGACACTGCTACTTGGACATCTTTGTCTTCTAAATTTAAATTTTCCTCTACTCCATGTAATCCTATGAGATAAACCATATCTATATAAACTAAGTTGATAAAAACCTTGGGGTTCAGACAGTTTAATTTCTGAGAGCTTACCTAACTAGCCACAATAAATAGAAGGTAACAGGGAGCCATGGTCTTCTTCTCCTGCTTAGATAATTATGAAAGCAAAGCATCCCATCTTACTAACGTACATAAAAATTAGCTGTGCCAAATATGTTCTGTATCACTTATTACCCTATCTCTGGGTCCTCAATTTCTTACTAGGTAAATTAAGTTTCTCAAATGAAAGCTATTCTAAAGCAAAAGAAGAGTACTGGAAATTTAAAAATATTATATGGTCTTTTTTAAAAACAAAATTTGTGGGACGCTGGCATATCAGCACAGATTACCCCATGTACCATGCAAACAATTTTATTTAGAGAAATAATTAAATATTACTTTTTGGATAATAATATTTGATGTATTCCAGTCATTGTAAAGTTTTTAAAAATAAAACCCACCAAACATTTACTAAGATTAAGTGTCCTATGTTTGATGCAGATTCTTTGGGGCATAAGTACCAAAGTCCCATGAGTGGGCTGTTATCAATAACAGTATTTACTGTTATCAATAACTGTTATCAATAACAGTATTTACTATGCTCATGAGGAAAAGAATAGAGCAATTAAAAGACTTCAGAAGAAGAAGAAGCCAGAAAGAAAATTAGCATAGTGTATAAGAAATGCATAAACTAGTATAAGAAATTAGCATATGGAGGATGGGAAGTTAATATTGGAATTAACTCTATCAAATTAACTCTATTAACTCTATCAAAGAGGTCCTGGTAGATGATACAAAGGTGACAGAAACTCAGATATTCTCAATAATCTTTGTGAAACATGAAAAATGGGGAAATGAGGAATAAAAAGAGGGGAAGGCAAAGATTTCCCAGGCTGTCTAAAGGGAAAAAGTTATATGCTGTAAACTATAGGTCCGACATCAAACCCTAGTCTAAAAAAATAAATATTATAAAAGATCATAGCAAGAACTAGAAGCAAGAAAAAAATATGTCACAATTACTTGATTTCCAGAACCAAATAATTCTGCATCACTGATTCGGTTGAATGGGTGAATACATAAATATACGTTATACCTTAAATACAGAAAACTAATAACATTTATTAAATATCCTTGTGAATAAGATGGTAAACTGAGTTAATACTATTGGTGGGCTTCTACCTTTACCATATTCATTTCAATTAACAGTGTGGAGTGTCAATCTGTGCGGAAGGTGCTCATGGAGTACCCCACTGAGGTCTGAATTTGAAATAAGTGACAAAAATTTGCAGTTGACAAAATTTTGGAAGCAGCAAAGCCATCAAGAATAGGTATTATGAATAAAGATTAAATCAGGCTGTGTCAGACACACATAGAATCATAATATATATCTGATGAAAAGCAAATCAATTAACTGAACCAACAATTGATATTTACTAAGTTTAAAGTCCTGCATTTAAAAAAAAAACAAATTTAAAAATCATAAGTCACATATATAGGTGAAGAGTGAAAAAAGTGGTAAACAAAAAACTGGGAAACAGAGAGTTTCCTACCTTTTGTCTATATTTTTTAAATACAAAATCTTTTAAAACTGAAAGTTTTGTGTTAACTGTGTCACTAAAATACATTTGGAAGAAAAAACTGACCTGAACTAACTGAAGAGTATTTATGGTCTATTATTATCCACCTGTACTAATCAATATTTCTGTAACAGAATGTCTCAACACTGAGCTCAAGAGATGATGCTTTCCACAGTATATAAACAGATATATGGACTGTATCAGAGTCCTAAAATCTGAAAAATTCTGAGTTTTGAAACAATTTAACCTCAAGAGTTAGGATAAAGATTCTAGGACTATATCAGACAGAAGAATGAGCAAATTCTCAAAAAAACAAAGGAAATTTTGGTCAAAATAATGAAAGCATTATTCTGCAATCATGGAAAAATAAATGATGCTTCAACCTGCTGGGGCAATGTGTAAACTATTCTAGCACTATAATCTAAGAAGAACGTTAGATTTACTTGGTATCTAACAAAGTGTTTGGTACATTTTAGACATTAGATAGATATTTGTTTGAATTAATGGAAGAATGATTATAATGCATCATTCAGAAGCACAAATATATCAATTTATCCAAACTCAAAGATTTCTTCTATTCCCAATTCATCATTCTGGCTTGAATCCCCAACCCCCAGACTATCTTTTAATCCACACATCACTGTTCTCGGCTACCTCAGAGATTTTGCTCATGACGCTTCATCTGTGGAAATACTCATTCCACCTAGCTCCACCTGATGAAATGTTATGCATTTTCAAAACTAGAAGGCCTCTATTTTTGATGAAACATTCCCAGATTCCTCCAGGAAGAGTTAATATCTCTTCCTCCATGTACTCAAGAGTACTTGATGCTTATCTATATATGGCTTAGATCATGTTCTGGAATAAATTTTATTTTTGTGTGTATCCCAAAGTTTAGATTTCTTAAGGGCAAGGCTATCATCTGTACCCCTCAATATTACCAGATGCTATTACTTGTGCATATTTATAATCTACAAATTATTGAATTAACTCAAAATTAGTACAAATGAGAAAAGGCCATAAAACTAAATTTTAATCATGAGAGTTAAAGGAATATAAAAGGTTACTGACAAGAGTATTGGAACCACTGTCTTGTTTTTGCTAATACATCTCAGTGCTACCACTATACCCAACACTTAAAATGTTGAAAATTAATGTCTAAGTTGGGGGACAGAAAACTAAGATGATGCATGAAAACAATTTTAAAACCTAAAAAGTGAAAGTCTAGCATATTGAAGAAGAGAGTTGTTACATGTCATTTGAGAAGCAGAACTTTATATTATGCATTAATTTGAACAGAGGCACAAACTTCTTAAATACAAGAAGTTTGTATTAACCACAGTGGTTTGGTAATGAAAAAGCCTGCTTCACAAACCACCTAATTCTCTCTACCTGTGGTCACAGCAAAGGGTAAATTATCTGTTAGGGATATTCCAGGAATATTTTCTCAAATTGGTTTTCTAAATGGTTGAACTCAGATGTTTTTAAAATTATCTCCATCTCATAGAAGTAAAATCTTAAGATTTAGATGTTTTGATAGTTTAAACACCATGCCAGAATCATATAACATTAAAAATAGCTTGGAACTTAAAATATTAATCTCATCAATTATTTCATCCTTAAAAGAATAATCTAGCTTTTTCCCAACACATCCCAGGTACAAACCTCATCTCCTTCCTGAGGTCGCATCAAGGAAACTCGGTCGTACTGCCTCCGCAACAAAGCCCAGAGCGCGTCCAGACGACCCTAAAGGGAAACATGATCTGTAAATCTCTGGGAAATGTACTCAAACCTCTGCTTGCTAGATAAATGAGCTAAAATGAAGAAGATAAAGTCTTTTCCTCTACTCTCATTTCTTTCATAAATTAAATGAATAAATAACAAAAACAGAGTTTCTTGTTGCTGAGAAATGACTCGGTCAGTCATTAGAAGGTAAATTGAATGTCTGCTGTTTGATATACCTTGGTCCTCCTTCAGGGAGACTAAAAGGATTACACTTTAGGAAGCTGCAGTTAAATCCCATAAAGTTTGAACAGTCACCTTAATTGGCGTGTACCACTTTGTCTGAGGAGGCTGGTGTGTGGGTTTAGATGGCGGTGGTCTCGGTCTGACGGGTTCCTCTGGTTCTTCAGGAAGGGTTACCACAGCATTTTTGGCTTTCTCCAGCCTCGCACCTTCTTCTGTAGATCCTTTATCACCCCAACGAACCTTTAAAACAAAGGGAAATATTGCTATCAGACATACAGTGGCCTAGGAGAACAGACTCTTGTTCAGCTGGTTCTTGGCTCATCACCTCAGAGTCAAAAGATGAGTAAGTAACCTAACTCCAAATTTCTCTTCTGCGATTTAACAGATTTTTCACCACTCCTTATGTATTTAATATCAAGATCCTAGAAATAAAAACCCTTTATAAAATTTTGGCATCGATAAAATTTGATACAACCAACCATTTCTCCATTGTTTCAAATAAGGAGTTAATTTGTATTTTACAAGGGAAATGTGTAATTCTATTCTCTAGGTATGTTCTCCTTCTAGCTAAACACACCCCTATACTGATGACAATGGTTGAAATAGATGGTAATGATGATGATAATTAGCATTTACTGAATAATTATCATGTGCCAAGCTGCATTTAATCCATACAAAAAATGCTATGAGGTAGATACTGTGTTTTTTGCTTCCCATGGAGGAAACAAAGATACAGAGAGGTTAAGTGATGAGCCCAAAGCCACACAGTAAGTAGCAAGACAGGGATTTGAACATGTTAGTCTGAAGTGGACAAGATGTTTCAACTAGGTTCGAATTTTACAAATATATTTTATAAAAGAAGTTAATTTTTCCTTCCAAAATTCCCATCAAGTTTGACTAAGGACAAAAGTGTGATTAAACTTTCACCTTTGGAAGTAAAAATAATTATGTATGTTTTATCTTCATTTTGTAAAGCAGTTCTCAGTCTTCAGTTCCTCTGCTCATATGGATATGGTTATTTGACATACACATTTTTCATTAAGGAAGACAAATCTGAAAAGACTCTGAAGAGAAGAATTCAGAGACATGAGAGATTTCCACAAATTTGGGGGAATTCCTTCCTCTGAAAACCCTGGATACTGAAAACAACTGCAAGGTCAAGTGATGTTTTCTTTATTTTTCAATGAAAATTGGCTAAATCTGAGCCAAATTTTTTTCCAGTGTGGGGATGTGAAGAGGATGCGGCCCCTGGAGGAAGGTTTTGTTCATCCAAGAGCAGCATAGAAGTCTAAAAAACAAGGATGTTCCCAAAGAAGACAAAGATAAGTGAAGCTCTAAAAAGAAACAGGAAGGCCTGTCCTGGGCACACAGCAACTCACCAGTGTTAGGTAATTTCTACAAAGAAAAAATGATTAATAAGCTTTTTAAAAGCATTTTAATGACCTGAATTAGTGGACAGGAATACAGATGATTACCGTTCATAGAAAGATCTATTCATAGCTTTTTGATAAGGCTTACTTAGATATTTTTACCTTTTTTTAACTACAATTTTAGAATAGGTTTTCAATTTCAAGTGGACCCTGTTGAGTCATTAAAATGTATCTGTATCTTTCAGTGTGATCAGTGGTACTAGAATGTTCTTTATGAGGTTGTTAAAATTGTTTTAAACACCATTAAACCTTTAGAGCTAGATAGTTGGCTTTCTTTCCAGAGAAATGACCTTCTCTTTCAAATCAGTGTCTTCGCCTAGATTAATTAAAACTTTAAAAATCTTTAGATATATCTAAATTGAACTCAAAAATTCTAAAACCAGGACCCATCTCCTGCAGTTATAAAGTCTCAATTCTAAGAGAAAAACAAACAAACAAACAAAAAATAAGATACATAGTCAAATAGTATCATAACATAGAGAAGTAATTCAGAGTAGAAGTATAAGTAGGTAAAATTTAGGACCATCCAGAAGTTATAGATTTTTAAGTCAGATTTTAGCTAGTGCAGCATTCACAGTTGATATCACAGAGGTGATGGTAATTGTATCCTTCCTCTAAATAACATTGGCACCATTCTCAGATAAAGAACACGAAGATAGCTGAACTTGAGTTCTCACCCAACATGGCATTTCTAAGGACTCAACTATTAAACAACTAAATGTATGATACTAGATTAGTGGAAAAGTCCATTTTACAACATCTTATGGAAAAAACTGAATGAACTTTTTGGCCAACACAATATATAATTGTTGTTGCTGTTGTTTAATCACTAAATTGCATCCAATTCTTTTGCGACCCATGGATTGTAGCCTGCCAACCTCCCTGTCCATGGGATTTTCTAGGCAAGAACACTGGAGTGGGTTGCTGTTTCCTTCTCCAGGGAATCTTCCCGAGCCAGGGAATGAACCCATGTCTCCACTGGCAGGCAGATTCTTTACCTCTGAGCCACCAGGGAAGCCCCAATTATAGTTGCTGAGTTCTAAAATAAATGCATTACATAAATCCATTATTCTTAGTTCATCATAGCTGTTTCATCATTTGAGTTTATTTTTGTGTATGGTGTTAGAAAGTGGTCCAGTTTCATTCTTTTTTACAAGTGGTTGACCAGATTTCCCAGCACCACTTGTTAAAGAGATTGTCTTTAATCCATTGTATATTCTTGCCTCCTTTGTCAAAGATAAGGTGTCCATATGTGCGTGGATTTATCTCTGGGCTTTCTATTTTTTCCATTGATCAATATTTCTGTCTTTGTGCCAGTACCATACTGTCTTGATAACTGTGGCTTTGTAGTAGAGCCTGAAGTCAGGTAGGTTGATTCCTCCAGTTCCATTCTTCTTTCTCAAGATCGCTTTGGCTATTCGAGGTTTTTTGTATTTCCATACAAATTGTGAAATTATTTGTTCTAGCTCTGTGAAGAATACTGTTGGTAGCTTGATAGGGATTGCGTTGAATCTATAAATTGCTTTGGGTAGTATACTCATTTTCACTATATTGATTCTTCCAATCCATGAACATGGTATATTTCTCCATCTATTAGTGTCCTCTTTGATTTCTTTCACCAGTGTTTTATAGTTTTCTATATATAGGTCTTTAGTTTCTTTAGGTAGATATATTCCTAAGTATTTTATTCTTTCTGTTGCAGCAACCCCACTGCTGGGCATACACACTGAGGAAACCAGAAGGGAAAGAGACACGTGTACCCCAATGTTCATCGCAGCACTGTTTATAATAGCCAAGACATGGAAGCAACCTAGATGTCCATCAGCAGATGAATGGATAAGAAAGCTGTGGTACATATACACAATGGAGTATTACTCAGCCATTAAAAAGAATACATTTGAATCAGTTCTAATGAGGTGGATGAAACTGGAGCCTATTATACAGAGTGAAGTAAGCCAGAAGGAAAAACATAAATACAGTATTCTAACGCATATATATGGAATTTAGAAAGATGGTAACAATAACCCTGTGTACGAGACAGCAAAAGAGACACTGATGTATAGAACAGTCTTATGGACTCTGTGGGAGAGGGAGAGGGTGGGAAGATTTGGGAGAATGACATTGTAACATGTAAAATATCATGTAAGAAACGAGTTGCCAGTCCAGGTTCGATGCACGATACTGGATGCTTGGGGCTAGTGCACTGGGATGACCCAGAGGGATGGTATGCGGAGGGAGGAGGGAGGAGGGTTCAGGATGGGGAACACATGTATACCTGTGGTGGATTCATTTTGATGTTTGGCAAAACTAATACAATTATGTAAAGTTTAAAAATAAAATAAAATTTAAAAAAAAATAAAAAAATAAAAAAAAAAAATAAAAAGTGCAAATTTTATAGCTAAATGTTTCCAATTCTATTTGGTTTTCATGATAAACAATGAAATTCCATAATTTCTGAGCATATTCAGAGGTTGTATCATAAAGGAGCAATTTTAGAACTGAGAAAAGAAACAAAAACAGTTTCCTGCTGAACTGCCAGAAACACACATGTGAAGTCATCAGGTACTGTGGCTCAGTTGTGCTAACAGCTATTATTAACATCAGTTCAGCTCCAGCTTTCTGCAAATAACCATTACTATAGTGTTTAAGTATTTAATGTAAAGGAGAAGGAAGAAAGGACTTTCTACTAAAATTCCTATCCTGGCTTAAAACAACATTTAGTTACAAAGACTTATTTTTTAATTCAGATGTACCATGATTTCTATAATTCCATTTACTTTCCCTTTAAGGTATTTATTTTTTTTAAGGAAAATACTTTCCAGATTTGAATAGGCATGATTTTAAAACAAGGTATGTTTTCTATTTTTCCTCTCCAAGTTTAAATAAATTCACGCTTGAAAAAGTCCAATGGTGCTTAATTCTCAGTATATTTGTATTGTGTATTTTTACGTATTGTGTTTCCCCTTTGTGATGCCCATATTTACTTGCTCATTTTTTTTATCATTCCCATCCTTATTTCCTCCTCACTGATGGAGTAGTCCATAAAATGTAGCCCAAATTATCCATGGTTAGGGAACTTCCCCAGTGGTCCATTGGTTAAGACTTTGCCTTCCAATGCAGGGGGAGTGGATGTGATCCCTTGTCCGGGAAGTTAAGATCCCACATGCCTCGTAGCCAAAAAAACCAAAATGTAAAATAGAAACAAACAATATTGTTTTGAAAAACCAAAATGTAAAACAAATTGAACAAATTTAATAAAGACTTTAAAAATGGTCCACATTAAAGAAAACACTTTTTAAAAAATTGTCTATGACCAAAATGGACTCTGATTTATTAACAGTGAGTGAGTCCTTCTCATAAATTTTCTTCAGCTAAAAAGAAAGGGCAATGTAATTTCATATTAGGGCTTCCCTAGTGGCTCAGATGGTTTAAGTCAAAACTAAAACACAAATTAATAAATTTCAATTTGACTAAATTTTAAATAAAAGAGTCAATAACTCTTAAAACTTGAAATGTGAGTTACTCAGGGATGTTCATGGCCCCATGGCTTTCCTGACCATATTCCAGTAATATGCCTTTTAACTTGGAACCCATTCAGGAGCTCATGCATATGCTTTTATTTTCTGTAGAAAGAGACTCCTAATCTCTGGAATACTAGAATATTGGAATAACAAAAATCTGCCACAATTCCTGGTGTTTTCAATAAGAACAAATATACCAGGTGGCTCAGATGGTAAAGGACCACCTGCAATGCAGGAGACCTGGATTTCATCACTGGGTTGAGAAGATCCCCTGGAGAAGGGAGTGGCTACCTACTTCACTACTCTTGCCTGGAGAATCCCATAGACAAAGTTGCCCGGTGGGCTACAGTCCATAGGGTCGCAAAAAGTTGGACACGACTGAGCAACTGAGCATGCGTGTAGTGTATTTGAACCCCACTGTCATGTGGCATTCTAGATGTGTGGATTTCAAAGTGGAATCAGGCTTATTATTCTGATATAAATTAGTACATGCTCACTGACAAATAGGTCATGAACAAGCAGGGAAATACATAACACAAATTGAAAATCACTCCATTCAAAGACAACTACTAACACGTTGTGCTAATTCCTGTCTAACCGCTTTCCCCCTGCATACATCTTCTTATATACATGCTTTGCCAGGATCTGTGATTAATAATAAAGTCATGATACCAATGAGAAAATCCCTCCAATTGCTCCCTTGGGTGGGAGGCTGGCTTATCTCTGCCACTGTTAAGGGGTCAGTGCTGACAGGGCTTGCTTATTATTAATTATTCCACCACATTGAAAAATATGTCTGTGGTGATAAGAAGACCTCATTTGATATTTAAGATATAATATTTAAGTTCTGTTTTAATCCACACTTTTTGCCAGTCTAAAAATTTAATACATTCTATAAATGATATTTAATATTAATTATGATTATTCATAAGTGGCAACTAAAACCTATTTTTATTTTCATGTTTTTAATATGTTTATTTTAATTGGAGGCTAATTACTTTATAATACAAAACCTATTTTTAAAAAGCCTTAAAGGTACTTCCTCTACATTTTTGATAGGGTCATATCCACTCTACTGAATAGTTTAACATTTTTTTCTCCCCAAACAGTACTTAACTACTGAATCTTTTCAAAGACAATCATTGTTACAACTTTAAGTAGTTGGCTTCTTCAAAGTTGATGTTCTCTGTAGTCATTTTTTCCAAAACAGTGAGGAAAATCCCTAATTTTGTTTTGCCCTTTAGAATTCAGGCGTCTTATCAATGCAATCCATTGGCTAATGAAGTCAGTTCTTGCACAGTTTTGAAATGGCTAGAATTATTCCATGGAAAAAAAAATTGCCCCCCAAAATACTACATGTTAAGAAAAATTGGATGGTATTAGGAAATTGAGCTGTGAAAAGTAGTTTCCATGGCTTAATAGTTCTAAAAATATATATTCCAGACTAGCAGCTTCTATTTTTTTTAAGAGATACCAACCTCCATTCTTTTAATTCCTCCAACACCTCGACCACCATAATAGGAAGCATCCACAGTTGGCCATTTCTTGGTAGGCAGAGGTTCTTCTTCCTCCTACGCAGATACAAGTTTTAAAAAGGTGTTTAATAATTTCTTAAAATGTTACTTAGTCAGAACTGGCTCACATTTAGATATTTTTCTGAATAATACCACTGATATGGAAGAAATATAGTAAAAATTGCACATAGCACAAGTGTATGTACTTCTGCTTACGTGTATAAATTTCTAGTGAAGCTCTACAGAATATAAGGGCTTCTTTCATTCCACAATTCATGGAATCTACCTTATTTTCCCATCATTTCATGGGAAATAGATGGGGAAACAGTGGAAACAGTGTCAGACTTTATTTTTCTGGGCTCCAAAATCACTGCAGATGGTGACTGCAGCCATGAAATTAAAAGACGCTTACTCCTTGGAAGGAAAGTTATGACCAACCTAGATAGCATATTGAAAAGCAGAGACATTACTTTGCCAACAAAGGTTCGCCTAGTCAAGGCTATGGTTTTTCCTGTGGTCAGGTATGGATGTGAGAGTTGAACTGTGAAGAAGGCTGAACACCGAAGAATTGATGCTTTTGAACTGTGGTGTTGGAGAAGACTCTTGAGAGTCCCTTGGACTGCAAGGAGATCCAACTAGTCCATTCTGAAGGAGATCAACCCTGGGATTTCCTTGGAGGGAATTATGCTGAAGCTGAAACTCCAGTACTTTGGCCACCTCATGCAAAGAGTTGACTCATTGGAAAAGACTCTGATGCTGGGAGGGATTGGGGGCAGGAGGAGAAGGGGACAACAGAGGATGAGATGGCTGGATGGCATCACTGACTCGATGTACGTGAGTCTGGGTGAACTCCAGGAGTTGGTGATGGACAGGGAGGCCTGGCGTGCTGCGATTCATGGGGTCGCAAAGAGTCGGATACGACTGAGCGACTGAAGTGAACTGAACTGAAAGTCTCAACATGTGTGTAAATTTGAACCCTGCAAAATTGGTACTAAAAAGGTAGTTGAGAAGCTTTGAAAATGCACAATGCCATGTTTCTTCTTGCTAACACAATATTACTAGTATATGGTATATACTAGTAATATGATATTTAATATATACTATATTAATAGTATGATAATACAGCATATAGCAGTAATATAAAAGTAATACTAATTTTGAAGAAAGTAATAATATCTTTAAACTTCAAGCTTAGATCTTCCAACTTTTTGTAAATAAGGTAAGTAACAGCAAATTATTCACATATTGGTATAAAAAGTAAATTAAATCTCTATGTACTATTGCTCCTGATAGCAAGTCTATGTTTATCAATGTATGAAGGTCCTATCTTCTAACATGTAAAAGAAACCACAAGGTTTGAAAAATAACAAGTGACTTAGTCTAAACTCAAAGTCAATATATCAGAGTTACCTAACAACAGCATAATTGATCAGATCTGGCATAATATCTAAATACAAAAAAAAAAATACCCACATCACTTATTAAGCACTCATTTACCTCTTTTGGTGCAGAAGGTGGTGGTGGAGGAGGATCCTTGATAACCTGTACCAAAAAAAAAAAAATTTAAATGTAGGAACTTCAGTGACATCGAGAAGAGACAATAAGAATGTATAAAATAATTAGATTAGTAAAATACTGTGATGGTGCCAAAGATGTCCCTGATCAACTTAGCTTCTCAATACTTATCCCCCTATCGCCCTTTATTTTTTTTATTTTTTTTTTGTTTTTATTTATTTATTTATTTTATTTTATTTTTAAACTTTAAAATATTGTATTGGTTTTGCCAAATATCGAAATGAATCCGCCACAGGTATACACATGTTCCCCATCCTGAACCCTCCTCCCTCCTCCCTCCCCATACCATCCCTCTGGGTCGTCCGAGTGCACCAGCCCCAAGCATCCAGTATCGTGCATCAAACCTGGACTAGCGACTTGTTTCATACATGATAGTATACATGTTTCAATGCCATTCTCCCAAATCTTCGCACCCTCTCCCTCCTATCGCCCTTTAAAACTGCGTTTTTTTTTTTAACTAGCTTTTGACTAACCAGTAACTACTAGTCATTTTTTTTTAAACTAACTAGCTAACCAACCAGCACATTCACTCATTTTATCTTTAGGATATAGATACATTATAGCTTCATTTTTCAGGTGAATAACAAGAAAACTGTCAAATACCTTTCACTAGGTGTTTCTTCTAATGTTAAAATGCAAACATTTTTCACTAGATTACAGCTTGTTCCCTCAAATGGAGAGGGTATTTACTAGCAAAGTCTTCCTGCTGTGATTCACTGATTCTTTTCAAATTGATGATATAAAAATCAGTTTGCATTGGATGAGATAAGGGAGATGAACATACTCTCTTTCCTCACCTTTTTTTTTTTCTAGAAACAAATCAACCTCTTAGCTAAGATTCCTTTCCTCAGTGGATTATTTCATGAAGTCTGATATGGTTAATTCTTTATGTGAGAGGAATATAGACTGAAATCTGATTTAAATGATCTTCACTGGTATTGGGGTGTCTGGACTTTCATACCATCCTGATAGAAAATGACGGACCAAGTGCCAATGGCTTCTGATAATTTGGGTACACATCCAAGTCTGTATACTAAGAAGGAAAACTTTGAAAATATAACTGCTCCACTTCATTTAAGGTCAAATGTTTCAATTCTGTTATTAGATGCTTAAAATTTTAAAAGAGTAGCTTTGAAAATAAATATCATCAAAGAATTCTTTTACTGTACCGTTATCTATTATCATGAATATGTTTTTATTTTTTTTTAACTTTTTATTTTGTATTGGGGTATAGCCAACTAACAAACAATGTTATAATAGTTTTAGGTGAACAGTGAAGGGACTCAATCATGCATATACATGTATCCATTTCCCCCCAAACTCTCCTCCCATCCAAGCTGCCACATAACACTGAGGAGAGTTCCATGTGCTATGCAGTAAGTCCTTGTTGGTTATCCAATTTAAATATAGCGGTGCGTACATGGTCCATCCCAAACTCCCTAACTATCCCTGAATATGTTTTTTACAGAATGCTTATATTTTAAAGATATATACCAAATCACTTCCAGGTTAATGATATAATTCTGATATTTTCACCAAAATAATTTGAGGTGGGAAGTGAATAGGGTTACAGATGAAATAAGATTAGCCATAATTGAGAATCACTGAAGCTGTGTGAAGAAGACATGGAGGATTCATTATTTTACTCTTTCTCTTTGCATATGTTTGAAATTTTCCATAATGAAAGGCTTTTAAAAAATATTTAGAGACTGACTCATAATCTTTTTTATAATTATTTTCATCATTCTAATTTTGGTTTAGATCTAAATCTCAGGAAGAAAAAAAAGATAGTAACCACAATCACATGGATATAAATGGACAGTAATTTAATTTGATTGAATCTCAAAACTAATTCATCGTAGCATTTGAATGCTACAAGAAATGCTGTTATTTTTACTTAACCCTTTTATTATCCAAGTTCATTTTATCAATGAACATAAAATTCCAGTTCATTTTGGTAATATTGAAGGATAGAAATCTGTGAATTTTGAGATTTAGCCCAGAAATAAATGCCAAGAGAGGATAAAGATTTAAAATAATACTGTAGTAAAATAAGGCAAAGGTTATCATGCTACAGATGCATTTCCTTTATAAAAAGGAAGCACTCAGCTTATTTGCAGGGCAGGAATAGAGATGCAAATGTAGAGAATGGATATGTGGACAAGGTGAGGGGAAAGGAGAGAGTGGGGCGAACTGAGAGAGTGGCATTGACGTATGTAACTGGCATGTGTAAAATAGATAGCTAGTGGGAGACGCACCGGGAGCTAAGCTCACTGCTCTGTGATGACCTAGAGGGGTGGGATGGGAGTGGAGGGTGGAAGGGAAGCTCAAGAGAAGGGGGATATATGTGTACATGGAGCTGATTCACTTTGCTGTACAGCAGAAACTAGCACAACACTGTAAAGCACTTATACTTCAATAATAAAACAAAATTTAAAAATAACAGTAATCTAGAAAATAAATAAAAATATGGCAAATCAAAAAAAAAAAAAAGCACGCATGTCATTATCAACATGCATGTCCAAAATAAATGAAAACCAGATCAGTCAATATTTCACACTCAACAGAGTCAAAACCAACCTAATTACCTTCATTTAAAAGCTAATTCTTCTTCCTGTCTTCCCTGTTTCTTTCAAGTAAATCATTTTCTTTAAAATTGCAGCCTTAAAATTTTCTCATAATCTATAATTTATTCCCACCTCTGAATGATGTCACCAAATCATTTACCATGTCCAACAGACTTTTTGAAATATTCTAGTCTCTGCAGTGTGCATGTGTGTGTCTGTCTCTCTTTCTCCCCACATTCCTATCTTTTCCTCTCCTTTCCCCACCATGAATTCCCCAGTCTTCTCAAAGTAGTTCAGATTTCCTTAATATGCATGGATGCCTGTTTGTTCTCCCCTAGCATTGATCACAATTGATAATTTTATCCAACTCCAAAGCACTGTAACTTCTATGAGAATGAATTTTATGTCTGCTTTGTTCCTAATTATATTCCCAGAACCTAGCAAAGTGTCTAGCAGAAAAGCAGGGAAGAAAGGAAGTTAGAAAGAGAGAAAAGGGAGTAAGGCAGGAAAGAGAAAAGAAAATGGAAGAAGATAGAATGAGGAAGGAAGAAGGGAAGAAAGAAAGGAAGGAAGGAAGGAGGAAAGGGAAGGAAGGAAGGAGAGAGGAGAAGAGGAAGGAAGGAGGGAGGTAAAGGAAGGAAGCGAGGGGAAAGGAAGGAGGGAGGGCAGGAGGACAGAAAGATGACAGGAAGAAGGAAGGATTCTTTACATTCCATTGCCATTCATTTCAGTTCAGTTACTCAGTCATGTCCAACTCTCTGCAACACCATGGACTGCAGTATGCCAGGCCTTCCTGTCCATCACCAACTCTTAGAGCCTGCTCAAACTCATGTCCATTGAGTCGGTGATGCCATCCAACCATCTCATCCTCTGTCGTCCCCTTCTCCTCCTGCCTTCAATCTTTCCCAGCATCAGGGTCTTTTCCAATGACTCAGTTCTTCGCATCTGGTGGCCAAAGTATTGGAGCTTCAGCTTCAGCATCAGTCCTTCCAATGAATATTCAGGACTGATTTCCTTTAGGATGGATTGGTTGGATCTCCTTGCTGTCCAAGGGACTCTCAAGAGTCTTCTCCAACACCACAGTTCAAAAGTATTAATTATTTGGCACTCAGCTTTCTTTATAATCCAACTCTCACATCCATTCCCATTATCACTACCTAAAATCATGAACTCGAGAGTCTTTAGACCTTAAAAATATCTAGTACAATATTTTTCAACTTCCCCAATGCATCCAACCAGAACTTCATTATTCTGAAAAATCCCCACCTAGTTGTCATCCAACTATGTCTGAATTCCTGCAATAAAGAGAAATTCACTACTTCACTAAGCAATTCATTCCCCTGGCAAGGAACCCACATCATTTGAAAAATTTTCCCCTAAATGAAGCCAAAACCTCCCTCTTCGTAGTTTCCACTTTTTAGCCCTGATCCTACAGTGTGAAATGTATACACACACACAGAGACAACTATTTTTAATTCCAGAAGAGAGGGTTTCCTGTTTTTGAATACGAACCATATATCATCTGACAGCTAAACCTCACAATCATTTTTCATGTAATGGTCTGAGATATTGGGTAATCTTGGTCAGTTTCTTTAGTATGTATTCATTTGTACAATATCTCAAAGTGTGGATTCTAGAACTGATAAATAGTATTTTAAGTGTGACCAAGCCATTAATTAAAGGCATGGTACTCAGGAAAAACAGATGCACCCCTGGCAGTCCTCACCTTCATTCCATGCATTTTAATTAATAACATATTGAAAACTAGGATTGATCTATAATTACCATCGCTTTATTTTGGCATTAATGTCTACAGCTTTGCATGTGTGTGTGTGTAAAGTCGCTTTAATAGTGTCCGACTCTTTGCAACCCTATGAACGGCAGCCTGCTAGGCTCCTCTGTCCATGGGATTCTCCAAGAAAGAATACTGCAGTGGATTGCCATGCTCTCCTCCAGAGGATCTTCCTGACACAGGGATGGAACCCGTCTCATTATGTCTCCTGCATTGGCAGGCAGGTTCTTTACCACTAGAGCCACTTGGGAAGCCCCTACATGTTTTACTTGTAGCTAAATTATACATGCAGCTTGCTTCTCTATCTCTAACTCATCCATCATTCTAATCTATGCATCCAGGTCAATATTTTTCTAAGCTTGTTGTTGTTTGCTGTTCAGTCTCTTAAGTTGTGTCCAACTCTTTGCAACCCCGTGGACTGCTCCTCTTTCCTTCCCCATCTCCCAGAGTTTGCTTAGATTCGTGTCCATTGAGTCGGTGCTGCTATTCAATCATCTCATCCTCCGCTGCCCTCTTCTCCTCTAGCCTTCAATCTTTCCCAGCGTCAGGGTCTTTTCCAGTGAGTCAGTTCTTCACATCAGGTGGCCAAAGTATTTGAGCTTCAGCTTCAGCATCATTCCTTATAATGAATATTCAGGGTTGATTTCCTTTAGAATTGACTGGTGTGATCTTCTTGCAGTTCAAGGGACTCTCAAGAAGTTTAATTGATTGCAATAGGAGCTTAATTGATCATTTCTCTAGTCAAAATGGATCAAATGTTCCAGTGACCACAACTGAAATCAAGGAATTACTGAATTTGGGGAAGAACCTTACACATCATGCTTCTATTCAGTTTTGCAAATTATCATAAAGTGCTCTAGAGTTCTTTCACTGGGAAGAAGCTAAGGTACCTCCATTCCACCAAGTCTAATTTAATATATGGTACTCATTTTCATTTCCTTGTGAGGATTTTAAATTTACTCTGGTTACTACATGTACACCTTGTAGGGTGTATGAATCTCTGAGAACTGAAACAGCATCCCCAGTCCTATATTAGACTATGTGCATGTGCACACTCAGTTGCTTCAGCTGTGTCTCTTCGCGACCCCATGGACTGTAGCCCACCAGGCTCCTCTGTCCATGGGATTCTCCAGGCCAGAATACTGGACTGGGTTGTCATGCCCCCCTCCAGGGGATCTTCCCAACCCAGGGATGCAACCCGCATCTCTCATGTCTCCTGCATTGGCAGGCAGGTTCTTCACACCAGTGCCGCCTATACCCCCTTGAGAATTACTGAACATCCACCTCCATAACACCTCTTTTTTATGTCATATTTATCATGCTCATTATCCTGCATAGCATCGAGTTTTAGCATGGATATGGGCAAATCAAGTTTCAGTTTAAAATCCTCATCTGACGCTGCTGACAACCTCACAACAGGATAATGAGAGGCATTTTTACCTTCTTTATCAGAGACGCTATCTGTTATCATAAGCCACAACCCAGAAAACAAAAAGTCCTTTTTCAGTGCATGAGTCCTCTTGCACTCTCATTGTTCAAATGCCTTAGCATGGCCCTCAATTCAACACTCTATCTACAAAATCTCTGTTTGTGTACCTCTAACTCCAGATTGACTGAAGACCCCTTTGCTACCCCGGATAAAATGACCATTTCCATATTAAGTCCCTTCCATCCTTCATAGAGTAGTCTACCAACTTTCCATTCCATTATCTAGAAACTTTAAAACTTTTAACAATATAAACATTACCACCCAGTTGAACCATTCATGCTTCATCAATTTGGGTTTATATGTTTATTTTGGAATTTTTCAACTACCCCTCAGAAGTGTTGATTTCTTAGGGGCAATATCATTTCTCCCTCTTTAAAAATATCATAGTGCCTAATACAGTGCTGTGAAAACAACAGATACTAAAGACATGATTGAAAGTGAGTTGAAGGAACTAGTTGAGAATGTTTGCAAAGGCTCATAGCCAACCTCTAAATTTATTTTTTTAATGGAGAAAAAAGATGTAAATGATGACTGATAAAGATTTCCATGAAAATAAAATATTGCTAGTTCCAAAGAAAATGAAGTATCAAATGTCTCTTTTGACCAATAAAGTCCAAGAGCTAATGAACTCAAAGACAGATGGGAAAATATAAGCCCATGCTAAGTTTCTTCATCTGGGAAATAAACTTGATTCACTATAGGTCCTTTCCAAAATGAAAATTCTAATAGAATGATAAAGACAAAATATGTATCACAATATTTCCAACAGGTCTTTTGCTTCTATGCCTTTACGTAATTAAGTAGGCCATATGTCTACATGTATTTGTGTTCACCTTATTTCAGAAAAGAACATTAGGGTTTGTTTTTCCAATAATGTGTAATTAATTGTATGTATGACTAAATGCATGACTTATTATAAATTTAAATTGATTTTGAAATCCTGGCAAGTATACTTTCTACATTGTTAACAATGGAAAAAAAAACCCTTAAAATTCTGCATAAATAAAAATTTGATCTTGTAGATTAAGAGACACAACCACCACCACAACAAATAACAGCACTTTCAGAAACTGAAACAGACCCAAGGCTCATCTGTGTGCTGTTAATACTATTAACAATAACCACATTTTATTGGTGCTGGCATATGCCACACACTCCATATTGCTTCCATTTTCATAATAATGCTATGCAGTTACTATGTTTATTTTAAATATAAGGAAAGGGAGGCTCTGAATTCAGTAACTTGTCCAAGGATATACAGAGAAAACATTAGAATTAGTATTTAAACTCAGAACGCTGGTCCACCTACCTCCAAACTCTGGGTTCAACTTTCTCTGGCACATGACATTCTCTTAAAATAAAGTTTGGATTGCCAAGGCAAAGGGTACAGGAGAAAAAGTTTAAGATGTGTTGAGAAGTACATTACTTGGTGGGATGGATGGATGGTTAGATAGATGAATAGGTAGATGAGATAGATAGAGATAGACAAACAGATATAAATCAATATTTATGGTAACTGTATGAGACAGATGCTATCATCCTCATTTTATAGGGATATAACATATTAATTCATATGCCCAACATCATTGCCCTAGAAATGTTGGAACAGGAAATAAATGTTGTGTGTATTTGATGTTTGTAAATGCTCCGTCTGGCCATTGTACCACACAGGCTCATAAGTAACAAAGGAGAGTGAAAATAATCTGAAGTCATTCAGTCCAAAAGCCAAAAATGGCGAAAGTCTGTGTCCACTGATGTCCCTACATTTCAGTAAAATTAGTGCAGGAGAAAAGGAAACCTGATTGTTGTCCAAATACATTAAAAATAACAGTCATGAGAATCCCATTCTTGTATTAAATAGTGCAAGAACACTCATCTCAGAAAAGGATGTATTCGTATGCACCATATTTTATGAGAATTTGCAGATTTTAAAAGGCATAATATTGCCTAGTTGCCAGGATTTTTTCTACTTAGCATCCTTCAACTCGATATTGAAGATTCTGGAAAACACTTTCACCACTTTATGAACCATATGCAGAGTTTGATTCTTCTCCAATTTTTTTTTTCATTTGTTATTATCATCATCAGAGAGGATTATATCTCATCTACTTAGCTGCTAGAATGAAGATTTCAGTTTGGAGGAGAGCCGATTTTAAAAAAAAGAAAAAGTTAGCTGCTTCAGGCAACAGTCCTTTTGATCTGCTCATTAACACTTTTCAAATGTTCGAGTGATGTGGGCATTCTTTGCGCTAGAAAATGTCAGCACTGGAGCCTGCAGCCAGCTTGATGCGATCATATGTTCCGATATTCAGAAAAGAGTGAAAAGAACTGTCAACAGTGAACTGCCTTAGATTGAAAAAAAAGATACTGTGTAATGACTGTAGGTCAAGTAGTATTTCAGAAGTGACTCTTGCCAGTGACAGAAACAAATGCCCAATATTTCAGCAATGTCATCTAAGTACCTAAGGGTCCACAGACTTCAAGAACTCATTCTTAGAGTGTACAAAAACTTGTTTAAAATACATGTGGGATTTCCTTTCACTCTTCCCTTTCTTTTTGGATAAGATCACAGAACAAGTGCAATGCCTTTCCTCTCATGAATACAAAGTTCTCTGACATTAGTGTTTGGGAAGTCCTTTCCAAATCCCACAAAGTGAGTTGCTTTCAACAATGAGACCAAGATATGGTCAGGTTATCTGCCTCCCTTTCCTTTCCTCCCTGACAGACTCACCAATGTTCAAAGAGACTGCTTTGAATAAACAAATAATAGTGGGAAGTCTGGACAATAAATATAATTTTAAATGCCTAATGAGGACTGGGAAGAACGATGTGAGAGTGTGCTTTGAAGGGTTGGGGAGCACGCATGCTCAGTCCTGTCTGACTCTTTTGCAACCCCATGGACTGTAGCCAGCCAGACTCCTCTGTCCATGGAATTCTCCAGGCAAGAATTTGCCATTTCCTCCTCCAGGACATCTTCCCGACCCAGGGATCGAACCTGCGTCTTCTCTATCAGCAAGCATATTCTGTACTACTGGGCCACCTGGGAAGCCCCGTGAGAGTGTATTCTCCTGGAGTTAAGTAAAGGTACTGCCGTCAAGATAAATAAACTAAGACTGGGAAGAGTGTGATAACCTGTTTTGTAATGATGCTGTGTTGGAAAACATCACCATAGAACCAATAAGTACTAACATCACACTCTATTTCAAAGGGGCAACCAAACATAAATCATTTTAATTAATGGTGCAAGGAAGGCATATTAAAATTTAAATTCCTTCTGTTTTATTGTGCATTCTTTAAAAAAAAAAAATCAGGCTGCTCTCAAAGTAACTCAATAAAGGCACCAAGAGCCCTCCTCAACAATAAAAAACAAGTGCAATGTAGAAGCATTATTACTATTTAGAAAGAACAGCACAGCTGTTGCTGGCTAAGAAAACGATTCTATATAGCTCTAGTCAGATATATCCTCATCATGAAAGCCCAGCTTACTTGTTAGTAAATTGGGCTTTAAAAAGATAAGTTTTTAAAACGGTTTTTTAAACAGATTTATGAGATCTTTATGCAATGTCTTAAATGGACTGAGGAAAAATGAGCTTGCGGTTTTCCCTTGTGGATGGAGAACTTTGGCCAAGGACACTAGAGCAAAGTGAACATTTATCATTTCCGGCATATTCAGATATTTATTTGCAGCTGGATAACACACTCTAACTGACAACACTCCAGAAAGTCTTTGTTTGCCACCTCATTAGCCTTACATCTGTAATTTTGCAGAATGCCCAGTTCTTCCAAATGATGCAACTGAAGGACGGTCAGTTCTGCTATCCTGGTAGTGAAACAAACCTGCCGTAAACTCCACACATCTTATGAGTTAAACAATGATGCAAAGAGCCGTATCTTCTCATATTTCCCTCATGATTCAATACCTGATTGTTTTTAACTTCTCCCCTTTTTTAATCTAAGGAAAAGGAAGGATGCTGCTGACATCTTTGTTATAGAAAAGCAGTTGTAAAGGATGGGTGTGAGGTTATTCAATGAGTAGGAAACAGAATCATAAACAGGTTGTGAGAAATTACTTTAGACAAAAATGAGAACTTCCCCCTTGATGGAATAGTTTGCAAATTCAACATACTCTACAGTTCACCAATGATAGTGCCTAAAAGTTCCAGCTTTGCATAAGGGTTCCACTATTATTACTACTATTACTACAAGATAAAGTTCTCCAAAGATCATTGATTTAGATCCTATTTGCCATGGAAAACCTAGGCACACAGAGGACACAAATCTGCAACATTTTAATCTGTCTTTAATGATATCACCTGTCTCTTTTATCCTTGAATATACTCATTAAATGAATCGAAAGATTTAACATTTCAAAATAAGCTCATATTAAAAGCATCATTGGTAGCCAGAGATTCTATTTGGGGAGTTTTTTTCTAACCTTTTTTATTCTATGTTCCTCTTTGGCAATCTGATTATAGGGGACCAATAAACCCCTTCCTAGACTAAACAAGCTAAATTAAAATACACAGGATTAAAAGGAACCCAATTGTACTGAAATGTAACTGTCAAATCTACTTTTAAAAACAAGAAACCAGATCTGTGAAACAGAAATACTATGTGCTTCTTTATTAATTCATCAAATAATGAAATATAATAGTAGGTCTAGGAACTATCATGATTTCTTAAAGTTTCATTGACTTACAATAGTTTTGCATGTATAGCATAGTGGTTCAATATTTTTATATCATAGACAGTTATAACAATACAACTATTGTGTCTGTTCCATACATTATATCCTCATGACTAATTTATCTTATAACTTGTATTCTGGACGTCTTAATCCCCTTCACCCATCCCTCATCCCTTCCCCTCTGGCAACCACTTGTGTGTTCTCTGTATCCATGTCTTCTGTTTGGTTATATTTGTTCCTTTGTTTTGTTTTCTAGGTTGCACAAATAAGTGGAAACATATAGTATTTGTCTTTCTCTCTCATAATTTTGAAATAGTGGATATCTGAATATGAATGGGACTGTACTGGTTTCTACCATCAAATAACAAGCACCCTGAGAAAGCTGACCACGGATCTTTGCTGTCAATGGGTTCTAATATCATATATGTCTTGGATACTTCTTAAAATAGGAAACCTCTTTCTTCGACAAATCCCTGTCACTCTGAAACAGTGAGTAAATTCTACTCCGTATATAAAGCATTACACGTATTTACTTGACAGTTGACCCAAAACAAAACAGAATGGTAACTCTAATTTTAAAGAACGCACATGGGTTTTAACTGCCACAGAATCACTGCAAATATTTTAAGAATATTTCCTTGTCTCCCATCTTACAACTTCCTGTACTCCATAGGCAGGTTTTGTAATGAGTTGATCCAAAAACATATTCCATAAGAATTCCCCCAAATCAATAGCCCTGAACAGTGATCCCCAGCTCTGGAGAATATCAGAATCATGTAGGGAATCTGTTAGATCTTTAATGCTGCAATAACAAATTAGCACACACTTAGTGGCTTAACACAACAGAAATTTATATTCCTACAGTTCTAGATGCCAGGAGTCCAAACTGAGTCTTATAATTAAAGTCTGGTGTCATCAGAGCCGGTTCCTTCTGCAGACTCCAGAGGTTTATCACTCCTTGCCTCTCCAGCTCCTGGTGACCAGCATTCCTTACCTAGAAGCTGCATCACTTTGGTCTCTGCCTCCATGGTCACATTGCCTTCTCCCCATCTATGGTCTTATCTCCTCTGTCACCCTCTTATATGGGCATAGTGATGGTATTTAGAGCCAGCTAGGTCATTCTGGGGAGAAGGCAATGGCATCCCACTCCGGTACTCTTGCCTGGAGAATCCCATGGACGGAGGAGCCTAGTAGGCTGCAGTCCATGGGGTCGCTAAGAGTCGGACACGACTGAGCGACTTCACTTTCACTTTTCACTTTCATGCATTGGAGAAGGAAATGGCAACCCACTCCAGTGTTCTTGCCTGGAGAATCCCAGGGACGGGAGAGCCTGGTGGGCTGACGTCTATGGGGTCACACAGAGTCGGACAGGACTGAAGTGACTTAGCAGCAGCAGGTCATTCTGGATGATCTCCCTATTTCAAGATCCTGAATTTAATCATATCTGTAAAGTCTCTTTTGCCATAGAAGACAACGATCACGGACACCTTACCATAGGGGCTATCCTAAACCACACTGATCCTTGGAGATGTTTCACCCAACTACCCTTTCCCCTGGTGTGAGAGAGACACCACAGATGGAAATCTGAGAGCAGCTACTCTGAAAGCCTTCCAGTTACTAGGAGCAGAAAAAAAAATCCAGGCTAAGACATAGGTAACACTGTCATTGCTGAGTCATTAATTAGATATCTGTGAAATTTTAATCTCTGAAACATGAATGGTTACATTATTTCACAAGATATTTTTTAAAAATATGAAATGATTCAATGAAGAACCCTCTGTTCAGGGTTTTTTTTTCCATTCCAGGATTTCTATCTCGATAAGAGCTTCTAAGCATATGATTCCCAAGGAGGTGATGGCTGACATAGTCTAAATGTGCCTGAAAACAGACATTTTAAGCTGTTTAATCATATTTCAGTTGAAAGACTAAATGTTTGTCCCAGTACTTAAAAGACACTCAAACAAAAGAAATTTACACAACACCAAGCTGAAATAAGGACTTCTCTGGTGACTCAGACAGTAAAGAATCAACCGGCAATAAGGGAAACCCAAGTTCTATCCCTAGGTTGGGAAGATCCTCTGGAGGAGGGAATTGCAACTCACTCTAGTATTCTTGCTTGGAGAATTCCATGGACAGAGGCTACAGTCCATGGAGTTGCAAAGAGTTAAACACAACTGAGTGACTAACACTAAGCTGAAATAAATGCATTTCATTTCCTATTAAAAAGAATTATTACCGGTAATAGCTGATAGTCAAAGTTCAAAATAATCCCTAATAATGAACGCTGTTAACAATTAACTAATCATATTCTAATACCAGCATTGTGGAAATATGTTCTCTAAACATAATCAAATAAATAAATATCCTGCAATTGTACCATCATGGTACACCTTCTGTTATACTCAAGATCTTGTTTTTCATAAGGTTATGGTTTCCTTTGACCCTTCCTTTTCACATCACCTTCTCATCTTTCTCTAACTGATTTAGCTTACTTGTTATATTCCAACTCTCTATACTTCGTTAGAGATACTTTGCTCAGGCTATATCTTTTTTTTAAATACAAATGTTAAAGGTTACACTCCACTAACAGTTATTACAAAATAATGGCCATATTTCTTGAGTTGTGTAATACATCCTTGTAGCCTAACTTATACCCAATAGTTTGTACTCCCCACTCCCCCAATCCCTACGTTGCCCCTCCCCTGCCCACTGCCATGTCTAAGGCTCACTGTCTATTACTGGCTTGTATTTCAATAACTGATGGGTCTCAGTTGGATAAGACTTAATCCCCACCGGGACCAGATCTCAGCACCATGTACAGCAAGTAAAGCTTCTTTCAGGGGATCAGTGATCAAATCTTTCCAGTGTATTCTCCTCACCCCTGGGGTGAGTTCAAACGTCCTCAAAGACATAGGAGGTTCATGCCTAGATCCTAAACCATCTTTCACCACTCCCCTCCCTGGCATGTTAGACCTCAGCCTAGGACATCTCAAAGCCCATCTGAATAACTTGTAATTCCACACACACCTCATAGGAAATGTCCCTCATCAACTGCCAAAGTCTTGTTCAATATTCAAAATCAGTTTGGAATCGGCAGCTCCACCCAGTTTCCCTGAAACAATCCCTCAATTCTGGCAAATCCCTCTTTCCTTTGTGTTCCTGACATGTGTTGCTCCTGGCGTACTCATGAACCTCCATTCTCAGTTTCTCTACCATTCTGTGCTTCATGCTAAAATATGAGTTTCCATATCATATGGTAGTCATTTCTGAACCCCTAATTCCAAGCCCAGCACTGGCTCAGATTACTAAGGGCTGAATGCAGAATGTTGCCTCTACTTTCTCTCTGCTTTTAAATCTGTGTTTTTAGGGAACATTTGTTCTGATTCATTTATGTGCTCAGTCGCTCAGTAATGTCTGATTCTTTGTGGCCCTGTGGACTGTAGCCCACCAGATTCCTCTGTCCATAGGATTTTCCAGGCAAGAATACTGGAGTGGGTTGCCATTTCTTACATTTTCTTACTGACCCAGGGATTGAAGCAGCATCTCTTATATCTCCTGCATTGGCACATGGGTTATTTACTACTAGCACCACCTGGAAAGCCCAATTCATTTATTTTTAGATCTAAATGTAAGTTCATACTCAAGGCTATGTAGTCTATATTTCTAAATGTAAAATATGGATGATTCTCTCTATTAAATAAGTTGCAGAAATTAGTAAGCATTCATGATGTTTCTGTAAATAGGAAGCCCTCCTGACAGCCTAAAAACACACCTTAATGGTGTCCCTCTGCACCCTGCATAAAGAAATATAATTCCTGATTTCCAATCTGCAGAGTTTCAGGGATGGAATGGATCTATTCTCACTACCTGATGATCGAATCCATGTGACGGGGAAGACTTCATTTGATTACATCAACTGTTGTGGTAAAGAAACTGCCTGCCAAGCAGGAGACTTGGGTTTGATCCCTGGGTTAGGAAAATCCTCTGGAGAAGGAAATGGCAACCCACTCCAGTGTTCTTGCCTGGGAAATTCCACCGACAGAGGAGCCTGGCAGGCTACATACAGTCCAGGGGGTTACAAAAGAGTCAGACACAACTTAGCAACTGAGCAGGCATGCAGCAACCTCACAAAGAAGCCCAGTTCATTCTTCGCAAGTGTCCTTTTAAAAAACCATATACTTTGACACTTTTGAGCCCTCTGGTCAATAGTAGATGAAAATGCAAAGTAACAAAAGAATGAAAACCACCCCTGTGAATTTTAAATTAAAAAAGTAAGGAGTACAAATCACATTAAGGCACCTTTTTGCTTTTTAATTTGAGACTCAAGAAAGTTAGCTCGTCTAAAAATCACCATATCTAAGATAATCAAGGTTACAACAGGAAACTGAGCAGAAATTGCTATGCAGGAAACTGATTAGTTCAGCAAAGAGACAGGATGCTTCATGTCTCTGCTGTTGTCTAAATTAATTCCGTGCCTCCTCCGTGGCCAACTGCTCTGAGATAAAGGACTGCAAAGTTGCCTCATGAAAGTGGACTGAAGTACAATGAATAATAAATGCAGAAGTAATACAAAGCACTGCCTGAAGTTGCAAGGAGTGGAAATCAGTCAGCAAGGGTGAGAGGGGAAAAGAGTCAGTCTAGTAATATTACGTAAAACACTACTGTGATCCACAAAACATAAAATTCAATATAAGGTGCTGATAAGAGGATATCAAAATAGGTGGTAGGCATGCTTTGAAGGAGTGCTTCTTCAGAATAACCTTTTCTATGAAGCCTGAACAATCCAAGTTATATTGCTTGAACTGTGCTGATGTTTGTTACTCAGAGTTCCACCTTGTGACAGGCAGAATAATGGCCCCATAAAGATGTCCACCTGCCAAAGCAGGAGATGCAAGAGATACAGGTTCAATCCCTGGGACAGGATGGTCCATTGGTGAAGGATATGGCAACCCACTCCAGTATATTTGCCTGGAGAACCCCATAGACAGAGGTGCCTGGAAGGCTACAGTCCATGGTGTCACAGAGAGTCACACACAACTGAGCACACACACACATACATGGATACCCACACTCTAATTCCCTGGAACTGTGAATAACCTGTCTTCCAGGACCAAAGAGACCTTGTAGATGTGATTAGCATGAAGGATCTTGAGATGAGAGATTATGCATGCATGCGTGCATCAAGGTGGGTCCAACCTAATCACATGGTTCCTTGATACTGGAGGTCTTTTCCCAGCTGGGTTTGGAGTCAGAAAGACAAGTGACTACAGAAGAATGGTGACAGAGATGCAACATGCCTGGCTCTGAAGCTGGAGGAAGGGCTTACTAGGCAAGAATGGAAGGAGCCCCTGCAAGCTGCAAAAAGTAAGGGAGCAGATTCTCCTCTAGAGCATTAAGAGAGGAATGTATCACTGTCGATACTTTTCAGCTTAGTTTAGCCCAGCAAGACCCATGTTGGATCTGGGATTACATAACTGTTAGGTAAAAAATTTGTGTTGCTTTAAGCCAGCAAATGTGTGGCAATTTGCTACAGTAGCACCAGAGAGCTTGTGTCTATCCATGTTCTTTCAGAGCTTTTACTCAAGCATGAAAAAGGACACAACCTCAAACCAACTGTCATAACTTCAAAGTGACTGTTTCAGATACCTAACATTTGCATGTGACTTATTTCTAAAATGATTTCCCCAAGAGGCAAACAGAAAAAGTCCTGAAATAGTGTATCTTTCAAAGAGATAATGAAACATTCAATAAGCAATGAAAACAAAACAAACCCCAAACCTGACAGATTATCAATCCCTGTCAATGAATCCAGTAGAACATATCATTCAATTTACTTGAAATTCTTTTGTACTTGAGTGGGAAACCCTTTATCCCTATCATTATTCCTACCTTCTTCTCTTCTTCCCCTAAACCTGATTTTGAAGTACTTTCTAGATTAAGTTTTATAGTAAACATTTATTAGCAGGCATGAACAGAATTTCTTACAATGATTAAAACATATAACTATTAAAATTCAATTTTCTAATTGAAACTTTGCTGTTGTTGAGCAATGTGCCACTGATTCGTATTTCAGCCTTAATTTACACCTTGATGTTTAAAAAAAAAAAAAAAGAGAGGACTGCAAATCCTTCTTACTTACCACTTTGCAGCAAAGGGGCCAAAACCACCACATCAGTCCAATACCCAAGAGCAGCAGTAACACCAAAATAGCAATGAGGGCTGCAATCCCAGTAGACTGGAGGAAGCCGAAAACAAAAACAAGGCAGTCAGCAAAGTTGACAGTCAAATCCCAAATATGTACTTTTTAAGGAAACACCAGAAAAAATGATAGGAAGCATAATAATGTTAAACCAGATTGCTAATATATTCCTTTACATTCTTAAATTGTATAAATTATCTTACTACTTATATACTACCTATATTATATTCCATTTTATTATATTTATATAATATACTAAATATAATCTATTTGTATTAAATTCCCTCATTATACCTCATATATATTATGTTAAGACAGGCAAGGATAAGTATAAAACCCTCCCAAAGTGTCTGAAATTACACCTTAAAGAAAAATAGGGGAAAAAAATCACAATTTGGAGTTGTGCGAATGGTCCTGTGCTGTGTGTGCTAAGTCACTTCATTTGTGTCCAACTCTTTGCGACCCACCAGGCTCCTCTGTCCATGGGATTCTCCAGGCAAGAACATTGGAGTGGGTTGCCTTTTCCTACTCCAGGGATCAAACCACGTACTTTCCTCTCTTGCCTTGGCAGGCAGGTTCTCTGCCACTAGTATCACCTGGGAAGCCCCATGAACAGTCCCTATGGTCCCCATCTTTCGTCTCTGGGAAAAGATTATTGTGGCTACAAGCATGATTACCTCTAGGCAGAATTTATGCAGAATTTCCCCAGACTTTTTGATGATGGGCATTATTTCTTCATATACTTAAATGGTAGGACAAGATGAATACCAAAACTCACCAAATAGGTGACAAACCAACAACAGTTCTTGTTGGCAAGTGGTACACAGGTATCAATGAAAGGATGCAATTTTATGCATTCGTATATCAGAGCATCACCCATGCCAGTTCAAGTGCTACCCACTCTCAACCACAAACCACACTGGTGTTCTTTCACTTCGTAATGACAAGCTCCTCCAGCCCTAACACCTCTGTCCTGGGCTCAGCCTCTACCTGCTTCATCTACCAACTACCTATTCATCCTACAGGGCGTAGCTAAAGCCACTTCCTCAGGAAGCCTTCCTCATACCTTCTGGCTAGAAAATACCCCTTCTTACTGTACATGGCATAGTTCTCTGAACCTTAAACTTTAGCACTTAGCACAATTTATTTATTTGGTTTGCTTATTTAATTATGATGAACTACAATGATTTAATTTGTCTTTTCTGTATTCACTATGAGTTCTAGAAGACAGGGCCTATTCCCAATCTACTTATCCAGGTATATTCCAGGCCAGGTATGTAAAACTATTTACTAAGAGAATGAACTCCAAAGAAATGAGATGGCAAGAGCCACAAACACAAAGTGAAAGTCGCTCAGTGTTTCCGACTCTTTGCAACCCCATGGGACCCCATGGAATACAGTCCTTGGAATTCTCCAGGCCAGAATACTGGAGCGGGTAGCCTTTCCCTTCTCCAGGGGATCTTCCCAACCCAGGAATCGAACCCAGGTCTCCCACATTGCAGGCAGATTCTTTACCAGCTGAGCCACAGGGAAGCCCAAGAATACTGGAGTGGGTAGCCTATCCCTTCTCCAGCAGATCTCGCCAACTCAGGAATCGAACCAGGGTCTCCTGCATTGCGGGCAAATTCTTTACCAACTGAGCTATGACACAAAGAAGAATACTTAATTTTTAGCATAGAGATCAATTTTCCAAGAGAACAAGGTGTCTCTTTCAAAGGCTTACTCTCTGATATCCCCAGTAATCATGTTTTGTTTGTGTTTTTATTTTTTTTTAAGAAAAGACTTCAAGGAAGGGAAAATAAATCAATACATTATCTCTGGGTGGGAATTTGGGTCTTCAAAGGTAGGTTTTCAGAGATACACACCCTATCATTCAAAACAAATAAGAAGTACAAGCCCAGAAATCAAGACAAGAGTCACATTTATCCCAAGAGCGGATAGAGAGAGAGCCTGGAGCTGAAAGAACCTACCAATACTCATCTTAAAATGGCCTTGCCTTACAAGTGTTAGTCTGGATGTCTAATTTTAAGCAAGCTGTTTAATTCTTAGGGGACTCTGTTTTCTAATCTATACAATAATAAAGTCAGTTGTTCCCAAAGCATGAAATTATTTGCGGCAAAGTGATAACCAGGATATCTCTCTTAGAAAAGCACTGTGCACATTAACATATTTTTAAAGCTCTGAATGGTTTTGTAGTAGGAAAAAAAAAGTCCAACTTACATCAGCACAAATCAATTTTTGTCTCATAACATTATCAATATCCTACAGAACTAGGATCCCCCAGTATCCATTTGGGGAAATGTTAGAATTGATCAAAAAGCTAAAAGACTTTTGGATGTTGAAGTAACAATTTTTCTTAGTAATTAGAACATTTTATGATGGAATTTGAATTGTAATACATAATAACTTATGCACAAAGAGATAATGATTTTTATGTAGACATGCTTGACTGCTCACTCCCTCAGTCGTGTCTGATTCTTTGCAACCCCATAGAGTGTAGTCTTCCAGGCTCCTCTCTCCATCGAAGTTTCCAGGCAAAAGAATACTGGAATGGGTTGCCATTTCCTACTCCAGGGGATATTCCTGACCTAGGGATTAAACTTAGGTCTCCTGCATTGCTAGGTGGGTTCTTTACCACTGAGCCACCAGAGAAGCCTCTTTATGTAGATAGTTATTTGTAAATAACTGAAGAAGAGAAGGTAGGTTTCAAAAGTATTAGTTTAAGGAGCGTTAGCAAAATATTCTTTGTACAGCTTATCAGAAAAATCTTGAAATGTGAGTCATAGTTTCCCTGTATCATCTGTTAGTATATCACAGTGTAAAAAAAAAAGAGAGATTACCATACAGTGACTTGGAAACTATCTCCAAACAAATCAGTTTTCAAAAACATTGATTATTAACTGCATTTCAATTTTAATAAATCCACTAAAAATAACTTTTAAAATAATTCTCAGGGCAACATAGACCATAAAACATGCACTGACTTCAGAAATTTTAGAAGAAGATTAACAATCAAGTATATACATGAATAATGAAAGCCATCCTTTGCTTTCTAATTTTGCATCTGGATATAAGAGGGAATAACCATACAAGCTATTTATATAACTCATGTTGCTGCTGCTGCTGCTGCTAAGTCGCTTCAGTTGTGTCCAACTCTGTGCGACCCCATAGACAGCAGCCCACCAGGCTCCCCTGTCCCTGGGATTCTCCAGGCAAGAACACTGGAGTGGGTTGCCATTTCGTTCTCCAATGCATGAAAGTGAAAAGTGAAAGTGAAGGTTGCAAATTAACCAAAACATACAGCACCAAAATATTACCTAGAATCTTTGCCCTGTCCTGTAATCTATTTTCAGAAGACAACAAAAATAAGTATAAAAACTTAACACACACATACAATCTTCATAAAGCTCTATTATTTACTATTAGCTCACTCTTAAGGCACTTGAAAATGCTACTACATGGTATTTACCATAAAACATTAATTTTAAGAAATGAAAAGACATGCAGTCATCTAGCAACTTCTTCATTACAGTTTAATATAATTAAAGTGTAAACTCAAAATGTATTTATTGATGTAGCCTAAACATCTAAGTCAGTGTCTTGCAGATAGAAATTTGTTTGTGTATATGTGTGTGTATCAGTGAGAGAGAGAAGATAAATACATTATAGAAAATGTTCAGGTAATTATCTAAGTTCTGTGTCCTCAAAACCAAAGGAAGTAATTCAGAGCACACATCAAGATTCTTATGAAAGCACTCAAAGGGCATCTTTCTACATGGAATTCCAAACATTCATGAACAAATCATGCAATGATTACACTAAGCTCTGAAATCAAACAAGAATACAACAGGAAAAGAGTGTCAACGGAATACATAGAAAACTATGATATCCTATGGGAGAAATGTTGTCAAATGTGTTAAATTCATGATCCCACCTTTAAGCTCTTACATAAGACACCCCTGATCTGTGACTGTTCATGTATGGAGTGAACACAACGTTCCCCCCAGACCTTTCCCACAGGAGGATCGAGCCACAGTGTCCATGGAAATGGCTCACCATTTGGCTCTGCTCACAAATTCCAAAAGGGTACTATGAACATTTGTTTTCCCCTTTTCTTAGAATTCAAATCCTATGTTCAGAAATAAAGACACGAAACTAGAGGGTGTGAATATGCTACAAGTTTAGTGGTTAGTGTTTTTTTTTTCTTCTTCCCACAAATGTGTCATGAGCAGGAAATTCAGAAAATCATACTGACAGAATATAAAGTAGATGGGCTAGCCATGACAGGCAGTCAAAATTCTTGCATTTTCTTTCAAAAATGTCCCTGTGAGGAATACTCACAAAACACTGTGCACATCCAGATGTAAATATCATTTTGTACAATAATATTATCATCTCAACTGATTCTGAAGATTAGTATACAAGAAAACTATGAAAACATACACTTTCCACAGACCTACAGACTTACTCTTGATCATATTTAAGTTAAGCATGGTGGAGAACAGGTCACAGTAAACAAAGAATTGAAAGCAACTGGAACTTGCCATAAACACTTCCCTGGATGCCCCAGTCCCAGACATTAGCTCAGTTAGCTGGATACAAATCCAGGCTTCCACAGTTCCTTTGTTTTGATTTGCCAGAGCCATTATCAGAACATGAAAGACCTCAGCAATGAAAGGGAAATAATTTCATAATTCAGATAACTTTATAAACAAATTAAGAAAAAAGGCCAAACACATAGACTTCAGTTCTATGAGCAGACACTGTGCTGCAAAGTGCAAACTTCAAAGTCAGATGAAACCAGATCTGATTACACAGAGATCTGTATCATAGGGAGAAACTAAAAGCCTCTCACTTCTGTTTAGGTGTGATACTCTTTAAACAGTAGAGAGTTAAAAAGCTGCCAAAGCTATGTTGTGCAAGTCTTCATGAAGCCCACAGGTTAGTTAGAGGGACAACCCTTGAACACACAATCAAAAATGTGAGGAGGATGGAAAGATGGTACCACAGAAACGGGGCAAAGAAGGAACTAGCCTGCACTGGGGTTCTCAGAGGACCTCCTGGGGAAGTATAAGAAAGCCCGGGAAGAAGTGCGGGTCTAACGAGTGGCTTCTTGCAAGCACAAGAAAAGACAACTTTTGGCTGGAAAACAGAATCTGAGGGAACCTGAAGCAACTGAAGAAACTAATGAAACACAAATTTCTGGAAAGCAGGAATCCTCTTTATTACACAGAGAACTGGGTTGTTGGGTTGTTTGGGTTAATACCTAACAAATTTGTTGGACGACCTTCCAAGTAGCCATCTGTTGGATCAATTCTTCCTAACTATAGTTCTGAACAAGTAGCATTTTCAGATGTCTATAAAGACAAGTTAGCCGAGGAGACCAATTAGAGACAGTACCTTGGGGCTTCCCTGGTGGCTCAGATGGTAAGAAATCAGTTTGCAGTGCAGGAGACCCAGGTTTGATCCCTGAGTTGGGAAGATCCCCTGCAGAAATGAATGGCAATCCACTCCAGTATCATTGCCTGGAGAATTCCATGAAGAGAGGAGCCTGGCTGGCCACAGTCCATAGGGTCAAAAAGAGTTGAACACAACCGAGCGACTAACACTAACTAACTAACTCAGGTGTTGGTCAAGGCTGTGAAGCCAAAACTTTTTAAAGTTTCAGTTGGAGACAGAACCCTGAGCTTGATTTGGGGGTAAAAGGAATATATTTTCTAGTTGTCCTGGACGCATTCAGTCTTCGAACTTCACCTGCATCTAACTTCCTTTTCTTTATTCAAAGCAAGCTATAGGGTAACAATGAAAAACTGTACTCTGCCAAACAGATGTGAACTTCTAGTGAACTTCTAGTCATTAAAGAAGTATAAAAACAAATCAGAGTTACTACTGTACTTGCAAAATAACTACAAGAAAAGATGAATCACTCAAAAGTTTCAAAACTTTGTGACTAGCATGTTGCAATTTATCTAGAAAATAATTAATCACAACAACCACATTAGAATAAAATAGAAACAGAAAAGGAGAACTAGATCTCCATAACTCCATTTCCATGAGTTGAGAGCTTGGGAAAGAAAAAAAACAGTCATAAAATAAGTGATGATTTCATTTACTGGATTCTTTTGAAATATTCCATATCAGGCCAAATCAGCTCATCAATTTCATAAGATACCTAGCAAGCTAAAACAAATATTTTACATTACTATACAGCTGGGAAAATTGAAATAAAAATATATTACATGAAATTCAAAGGTTAGTGTACATAGTTGGTTGAACATAGCCATGCCCATTTGTTTATATATCTATAGCTGCCTTTGCGCTAATGGAAGAGTTGGGGAGTGCAACTGTATTGCCACCAAAGCTGAAAATAATTACTATCTGACCTTTTACAAAAAAAAAAAAAAATGCCAACCTTTATCTTACATAAATCAGATCAGGACCTGGTAATGAATGGAAGATTGTGCAACAGGGACAGACAGACAGGTTCAATTCTCAATTCTAGCATTTACTCGACTATGAAACTGAGCAAATAATTTAACCTCCAGACTCTCCAGGCTCCCAGTCTCCCCTTTCTTGGGGGCAGTGAAGGCTGAAATCATTTAATATTCTGTGCATTAAGCTGTGTGTACCCTACTGAGAGTTAGATCCACTTACGAGAGGAAGCACCTTCTACTGTGTTTGCATAGACAGGCACTAAAGATTGGAGGTGGCTCTCTGTGTTCCTAAGTTTTCTCATCTGTAAAATTAAGATCATAATAACAGCCTTCTCTTCAGTGGTGAGAATTACATCATAAAGTGCTGAGCACATGTGCAAGGCTTAGCAGTGTCTGGAATGTATCTCTTGCTAGAAAATACATTCTTAGTGTATTATTCTAAAAGAATCAGAAAAGCAGTGGTTCCAAAGGGGAGAACAAATATCTCTCACTGCATTTTTATAAACAGAGACACATTTAAGAGACCTTCTGAAGGGACAAATGAAGAGAATGGACTCCCTGAGGGCTTCCCTGGCTGTCCAGTAGTTAAGACTCTGTGCTTCCAAAGCAGGGGACATGGGTTTGATCCCTAGTCAGGGAACTAAAGTCCCACATGCTGCCTGTTCATGGCCAAAATTAAAAAGAAAAGAGAAAGAGAGAGAGAGAACAGACAGCCTAAGTCTAAGCCCTCCTCAGACCCTAAACTTAAATCTCTTAAATCTAAACCTTAGTATCCCCACTTCAAATATATAGGTACTGTCATTCATTCCTTTAACAAAGAATTTGGAGCACCTGCCTTGTGTGAGCACCAGGCACCAAAAGGGAGGCAGTGAGCAAGCCCCAGACTGCAGAGAGGCAGAGAAGTAAACAGGAAATTACAGACCAGTGACATAAGTGCCTTAGTAGGACTGAGCCCAGATGCTCCTGGAGAACAGAGGGGATTCTTTATTTGTGGGATTTCCACAAAGGATTAATCAACTGCTAAGGCAATGGTATTTTATTTGGTGTGACTTTCAAATGCCTATGAAGAGCCAAAAACATCATCCTAGAATGAATAAGATTACTAACCTAATTACCAATATCTGAATATTTCAAAACATTCCCTAATTATCATATCCAAATATGCCTGAAAGGCTAGGTATCACATAAATACAATGCCCACTATTTTTTATATCATAGTATTACCCACTGTCCTCTTCTATTCTGAATAGAGATGTAATGCACACATCCACTGGTCCTTTCTCATCAGCTCCAGTCTCACTTTCCATATCGATAAAAGGGTAATATTACTACCATCCACAAGGAGAAGAGGGCAGCAGAGGATAAGATGGTTAGATAGCATTACTGACTCAATGGACATGAATATGAGCAAACTCCGGGAGAGAGTGAAGGACAGGGGAGGCTGGCGTGCTGCAGTCCGTGGGGTTGCAAAGAGTCGGACATGACTTAGTAACAACAAAACCAGACATATTTGAGCTTGAATAAAAATAATGACTAAATCTAATGAGGAAAAAAAGAATCATCCCATGGTTATGTAAGTAAATACTTATGTTGTACATCTTAAACTTATACAGTGCTATATGTCAATTATATAAATAAAACTGGAAAGAAAAAACTCTCTAAACTTTGTCTCCACAGAGTTAAGCTCAACCTCTCATGAACACAGATTTTCTTTCCTTCATTCATTTTTAATATGACAGCTCTGTGTACTAAAGCTGAGGAATCACAGACTTGTAGGATGAACTCTAAGCTCTTTTTTTTCCAGGTTGTTGATAATCTGATCTAAATGTTCTATTTTCAAGCTTTCCTTCCACTGTTTTTACTCCAACCAGAATGATCCTGAGACAGACATGGATCCCAAGACCCTCTGCTGCACAGTGCTGCAATGCTCATACCTAAGCCTCTCCTCCGGAGAAGGCAGTGGCGCCCCACTCCAGTACTCTTGCCTGGAAAATCCCATGGATGGAGGAGCCTGGTGGGCTGCAGTCCATGAGCTCGCTAAGAGTCAGGCATGACTGAACGACTTCACTTTCACTTTTCACTTTCGTGCATTGGAGAAGGAAATGGCAACCCACTCCAGTGTTCTTGCCTGGAGAATCCCAGGGATGGGGGAGCCTGATGGGCTGCCGTCTATGGGGTCGCACAGAGTCGGACACGACTGAAGCGACTTAGCAGCAGCAGCAAGCCTCTCCTCCAACAACAAAATACAAAGAAACTGTAAGGGACTAAAAATACATGTATGCATGCACAGTTAGGGCAAATTTTGGACAAAAGATACAAAGATACCAAAAAACCAAACTGCCACTTCTGAAGAGTTGGAACAAAAGCAGGGTATTGCCCAAGCCTGCTGCACACAACACCACCTAAGGGGTGGGCAACCACCTAAGCCACCCCACTGGCCCAAGCCCTGGACACACCAATACCCTCACCCCATAAAAGGGACAAACTCCCTGCCCAGCAAGCAGGAAAGCAGAGGAACTTCTTGTGTGTTCTCATTCTCCCTTGCTACAACAAGGGCCCCAGTAAAATCTTGCCTGAATTTCTTGTCTAGCCTCTGATCAATTTCTATTGATGAAGGAGGCCAAGAACCCTGGTAGGTAATAATCCTTTTAACACACTGTCATACAATGTCATCACTGCGGATGGTGACTGTAGCCATGAAATTAGAAGACGATTACTTCTTGGAAGGCAAGCTATGCAAAATGAATGTATTAAAAAGCAAAGACATCACTTTGACAACAAAGGTCCATATAATCAAAGCTATGGTCTTTCCAGTAGGCATGTACAGATGTGAGAGTTGGATCATAAAGAAGGCAGAGTTCCAAAGAATTGATGCTTTTGAACTGTGATGCTGGAGAATACTCTTGAGAGCCCCTTGGACAGCAAGATCAAATCAGTCAATCCTAAAGGAAATCAATCCTGAATATTCTTTGGAAGGACTGACATTGAAGCTGAAGTTCCAATACTCTGGCCACCTGATGTAAACACCCGATTCACTGGAGAAGAACCTGATGCTGGGAAAGATGGAAGGCAGAAGGAGAAGATGGAGACAGAGGATGAGATGATTGGATGGTATCACTGATTCAATGGACATAAACTTGGGCAGATGGTGAGGGATGGGGTAGCCTGCCATGCTGTAGTCCATGGGGTCACAAAGACTCAGAAAGACTTGGCATTGAACAACAACAACCATGTCACCTTCCAATGGCTCCCTGTTTCATTTAGAAGAGAAACTCAAGTCCTTACAATGACTTATAAAACCCACTATGATCTCTCCCCTCCCTCTACTCTCCTCTACTCATCTCAATCCTCCTCCTCCCCTAGCTGCCTTTACCCTACACATTGGCTGCCTGTTCCTCTTTAAGCCAGCCAGGTACAGTCCCACCTTAGGCTCTGTTTTAGCTGCTCCCTCCACATAAACACTGTTCCCTTACATGGTCTTCAGGGCTTACTCCCTCACCTTCCTCAAGTTTTCCCTCAAATCTCTTCTCATTGGAAATGACTGAGATCCCTTGTTTAATATTACAACATGTCCCCACACTCTCTCTCCATCTTTGATACAACTAATGTCCCTTTTTTCTGAAATCACCTTACTGTTAAACCACCTCTAGTCACATTCAGTTCAGTCGCTCAGTCATGTCCAGCTCTTTGCGACCCCATGGACTGCAGCACACCAGGCCTCCCTGTCCATCACCAATTCCTGGAGTTTACTCAAATTCATCTCCATTGAGTCGGTGATGCCATCCAACCATCTCATCCTCTGTTGTCCCCTTCTCCTCCCACCTTCAATCTTTCCCAGAATCAGGGTCTTTTCCAATGAGTCAGTTCTTCACATCAGGTGGCCAAAGTATTGGAGTTTCAGCTTCAGCATCAATCCTTCCAGTGAATGTTCAGGACTGATTTCCTTTAGGATGGACTGGTTGGATCTCCAGGGACTCTCAAGAGTCTTCTCCAACACCACAGTTCAAAAGCATCAATTCTTCAGCGCTCATCTTTCTTTATAGTCCAACTTTCACATCCATACATGACTACTTGAAAAACCATAGCCTTGACTAGACAGACATTGGTTGGCAAAGTAATGTCTCTGCTTTTGAATATGCTGTCTAGGTTAGTCATAACTTTTCTTCCAAGGAGCAAGTGTCTTTTAATTTCATGACTGCAGTCACCATCTGCAGTGATTTTGGAACCTAAAAAAATAGAGTCTATCACTGTTTCCACTCTTTCCCCATCTATTTGCCATGAAGTGATGGGACCAGATGCCATGATCTTGACTCTCCTGAAAACAAGCAAGACCTAGAAAGACTTCCTCTTTCTAGGAAATATACAACCTATAAATTACAAACGGGTAATATAACTTCAGCATCCCTGTACATGGAAACTGTGTCTGGTTATAAGATCCAGATAAAGATCCTATAACCACACTTGAGTGGAAGAGAGGTAAAAAACAAAACAAAACAAAACAAAAACAGCTAGAGGTACAGAATAGGAGGGATGGAGAAAGAATGCCATATCAGTGAGGGAACACTGAGAAACCATAAACCACAAATGTTTGTAATCTCAACCACATCCTGAGGGACCAGAAAATATACAAACTGCAACATTCACAAAATCTACAAATTGCAACATGAATTGAAGATGAAAACGCCGAGTTGGGGTGGGGAGGGCCTAGCTATTTTTAAAATAAAAAAATGAAAACAAGTGTTGAAAAAGAGGTATCCAGGGAATTCAATAATGACCCAAGAGTCCATATGGATGCTGTTTTCCCTGCAATGTTTTCTTACAAGAAGAAATAAACTATCTCTATACAGATAATATTGAGTTGCCTTTTTTTTTTTTTTTCTGGAGGAAGGATGTCTCTCAAAGTAAAAGATCAAAATGTAAAACCATCTCATGAAATCATGAGATGTGGGACAATGTTTAGGTTTGGGATTTTGGTCTTTTGAAGGGCAGGAATTTTTTTTTTTTTTTTTTGCTCTGATTTATTTATTTTTTACAAAGAAAACGCAATCATAAGACTAATAGCCATGTTATCAGTTCCTTTTAATGCTTTGTGTTTTCATGTTCAACAATCTAATATCAAGACTTAAACCCCCAAAATTAAGGAAAACATTGTCTTATCAATGGAGTTTACATCTAAAAATACTGCATTTTAGGTCCACTATGATCTATGATACAAACCTATCACCTCAATTAAATTATAACTTCAATATAGTTTTAAGCCAAGATATTATCAAGCTTTCAAAATCAAATTCCTTACTCATGCAAAAATACCAACATTAAAATGGACAAAATAATAAGCTCACTCATTAAGATGCACTAATAATTTCAAAACCATGATAAATGTCTTAGATACTACAATGCAACCTTCATTAAGAGAAGACATTACTTTCTTTATAGTTATTGTTTTAATAAAAAAAATATCTTCATTTGGAAATCATTCTCCTACCTTATTCTGATATGACTTTCCAATTTTATAAATGTCAAAACACAACCTATACTCGCTTAAAATCCCTTTTAAAATGAAACTAAAGGAAAATGCAGAACAGTCTACAAGTGCAAGTGTTTCCTCGAGACGGTCTTCAGTGTCATCCTTGTACTTCACTGTAGTGTGCAGCGACACCGAAAGACCATAAATTATTTCTGCGTAGAGTTATTTTTAAAAGGTAACTTTATGCAAACTGTGACTTACACATTCCGTGGCTGTGACTATTAGTGAACTCGAGATGACAGACTTGCCTTCATTAAAACTCACTGAAACATGAAGAGTTCTGAAAGAAAATGAAGAAACAATAATTAACAATGAATTAAAAAGTAGAGCTTTGTGGGAGATTTTTCTTTCTTTAAATAATTCAAAAGTAACCAGAAAGTCTACTTTAGAAGTCAAGTGTCTGGTCAGTTAGCTTTTTTCTTTCTTAGTTCCAGCCCTTACTCAGTAGCTAGAGGCAAATTCCTTAAGTGATTCAATTGTTTCCAAAAGAGGCACTAATGTAAATAGAAACAGGAAAAATTCCTATAGTCGTCCTTTTAGTTTAAAAATGCTATCTTTCGGACAAAAATTTAATTTAGAAGAATTCCTTAATGCAGAAAAATGCTGAGATTTTTCAGGTTCACAAAAATCTTTATAAAAAGGAGAAAAATCGTTCCATCCCATTTCGCTTTTCCCTGTCTGTAGATATTACAATTATTATAAGATCTTTGTTTAAGAATATAAAAATAACCAACCATTCAAAGATAAAATACAGAGAAAGTGATAATGAAAGACAGAGATAAGCTGAATGGAAAAAAATAATACATGTAAATATCTGTAGGCATTTGTTGTAAATACCCAAGATTTTAACATATCCTGAAAAAGGCAGAGAAAAGAGAGAATAATTTTTGTCCATTACTGAGAACTACTATAATTAAAATACAGCTCTCATTTTGAAAATATGATTTCAAATTATAATTTAAAATAATTAAAATTTCATTAATTCAGGTTTTATTATAGTAATTCGTTAATTGGGATCAGTTGGTAATTTTTTTTTTCATAGCTTTAAGAAAATGGCAACCCACTCCTGTATTCTTGTCTGAGAAATCCCATGGACAAAGAAACCTGGTGGGTTAAAGTCCATGGGTTCGCAAAAGCCAGACAGGACTTAGCGACTAAACCACCACAGAAGATAGCAAAGAGGGAATAGTGACAAGGAGATTTTTAAAGGAAACAGCTCTTTTCCAAAAGAGTTTACAAAGTATATTACCTATAATAATCAATATACCAAGAAAACAAAGCTATCCATTCACTAAAGTGAAATAGGCAACATTTTGTTAATCTAGCTTCTATACCACACCATGCCCCAGTGTTCACAAAATATTATAAGGTCCAAGAATTAAGAGCCAGAAACTTTGCCTTAATTACTCTGGATTAGTAGAATCTTATTAAATTTATTAGAGTTCTACTCTAGGCCTTGAATTGTGTGTCAAACACTATTAGTTATAGACAGAATAAAACAGAAGCAATCTCAAGCCACTGGTAAGATTTCCAATAATGATGGCAGAGATGACAAATATTATTCAGTTCCTGCCAGATGCTATCCTGGGCATTTTATGATATTATCTCATTTAATTCTTATAACTCTTAAAGTAAGGAGTTTCACAGTTTTATAGCTGAGGAACATAAGGCCCCAAAATGCTAATTACCTTGTCCAAAGTGGTAAAGACAGGATTCTTACAAATTTCGAGTTCTTTCCATAATACCACTGAGGCTTGAAGAAATGAAAGTTCTTATTGTGTTTTTCTTTTTTATTATTCTCTCAATGTGATATGTAGCTTGGGTTTTTACAGTGCTAGAGTCTCCAGGAAAGATAAAACTAGTAAACTTCTAGCTAAACTCTTCTTCAAAATTCAGGATAACTCCTATTAAAAATATTCCCTGTAAATTATTCCCTTCAAAACATTTTGTTTTTAAAAATATGTTTAACTAAATCCAGAAACAAGCAAGAACTTAGGGTGTTTATGTCAACTTTACTGAACTTCTGTGAACTTCCAACACAGAATGAGAAGTGGCTTATTTAGGAAGGTAAATTTAAAATTACTTGCTTATTCTGCAGAATTGAGTGCCTTGTTTTGTTTTGCTTTTTTGAAGACTAAGCATAGTTGAATCCAAAAATAATGTTTCCTAGATCTTAATTCCTCCACTCTAAAGCACGCACCAGAAAGCATATGACACAGAAGGCATGGTTTTGGTTTTGGGCAAGATTTATTTGAGTCATAACACTGCGTGATTGTTGCAGATAATCTTATTGATTCAACTTTGAAGGGCTCAGTAGACATTGACATAAATTGTTCATAATCTGGCAGGTAGAACTCACCAGACATGAACCAGTTCTCTAATTAACAAAGGAAACATTCAAAACATTTAATGATTATCCAAATGGAATAAAAACAGAAGATATTTTTACAACAAAGTTCACTCTTTTCTATAGTTCCCCATAGCATGCTGATGAGCTCTTGTAGGCAACCAAAACAATTGCGTATTATTCCTAAAATCTGTCCAGTATCATGTGGTTGGTGAAATAAAACTGAGTTAAGTCTCCACAGACATGGAAATCCACCTGATGATTCTTTGGATACATGGATTCAGTTGAAACAATATAACCTTCCCCTTCCTGAGAGCAGTAGTAGCATTATCAAACTATTACCATTAACAACAATATTAATAATGATGGCATTTGTCAATTCCTTACTATGAACCTGAGAGAGTTAATTCTTAGGTAGGTTGATAAGGAGTCTGGGGCCCTCAAGGAGGAGAAAGGGGTCCAAAGCCATTGGGGAGGAGAAAGGGGTCTGGAGTTCTCCAGGAGGAGAAGAGGACAAATCGGTTTTTTCTACATTCCTTCATCTTAGTCACATAAAATGTTTTTTTCTTTAAGCCCAGAGTTAATGGCTCAAGGGTATGTTTTTCCTTAAGCTCTGTACTAAGGATTATATAACAATAATTACTAAGGATGTATCTTGCTCAACGACATGCTTCTCCCTTTTAACAAGGACCTTCTGACTAATCTTGTTATCTTTAGATGTATGCTGTGGAAGAGGGTCAAGATCTATGCTGTGGGAGTGGGTCTGGTAAAAGTATGTAAGACCTCCATTAGACTAGCAAGGGGGGCACTCTCCATCCCCCTTCCGATATATATGTCAGAGGCTTTCTATATACCTTTTTATACTTTAATAAAACTCTGCTATACAAAAGCTCTTGAGTGATCAAGCCTCGTCCCTGGCCCCGAAGCTAAATCTTCGGAGATCGTGAATCTGACATTGTTCACCATAAGCTGTCAAACCCAATGCATTACGCATCTTCTCATTTAATTCTCACAACAATCCACTGAGGGAGGCTATACTATTATCTGCATTTTCCAAATAAGGAACATAAAGCTTAAAAAGGTAACCTGCCCCAAACTGGACTTCTCTTGACTCTGTAGTCAAAGGCTCTCACTTCTATTGCACATTACCTTAATCCTCGATAAATGCTTTAGGGTCTGATATCTAATTTTTGTTCACTGGCAAAACTGTCACTCCTCCAACTTTTTACAACATTCATGTTATTGCTCGTGGTTAATTACATTGGCATTTACTATACAATGAAGAGGGAAATGGCAACCCACTCCAGTATTCTTGCCTAGAGAATCCCATGGACAGAGGAGCCTGGGAGGGCTATAGTACATGTGGTCACAAAGAGTCAGACATGACTGAGCAACTAACTGTTACTATATAAAATACTTATTTGTGAATATATCTGTATATTTTTATATGGATATATATTTGCTGGTAGTTTTTTCAGAAACGTTGCAAGCCTTAAAAACATACTCTAAAAGTTATTTCTGCTTTTACATTTTGTTGTTTCTTTAGAAAAATATTTTGAGATTATTGGTATGATAATGGCACTGTGTGGATCACAATAAACTGTGGAAAATTCTGAAAGAGATGGGAATACCAGACCACCTGATCTGCCTCTTGAGAAACCTGTATGCAGGTCAGGAAGCAACAGTTAGAACTGGACATGGAACAACAGACTGGTTCCAAATAGGAAAAGGAGTTCATCAAGGCTGTATATTGTCACCCTGCTTATTTAACTTATATGCAGAGTACATCATGAGAAACACTGGGCTGGAAGAAACACAAGCTGGAATCAAGATTGCCGGGAGAAATATCAATAACCTCAGATATGCAGATGACACCACCCTTATGGCAGAAAGTGAAGAGGAACTCAAAAGCCTCTTGATGAAGGTGAAAGTGGACAGTGAAAAAGTTGGCTTAAAGCTCAACATTCAGAAAACGAAGATCATGGCATCCGGTCCCACCACTTCATGTGAAATAGATGGGGAAACAGTGGAAACAGTGTCAGACTTTATTTTTCTGGGCTCCAAAATCACTACAGATGGTGACTGCAGCCATGAAATTAAAAGACGCTTACTCCTTGGAAGGAAGGTTATGACCAACCTAGATAGCATATTCAAAAGCAGAGACATTACTTTGCCAACAAAGGTTCGTCTAGTCAAGGCTATGGTTTTTCCTGTGGTCACGTATGGATGTGAGAGTTGGACTGTGAAGAAGGCTGAGCGCCAAAGAATTGCTGCTTTTGAACTGTGGTGTTGGAGAAGACTCTTGAGAGTCCCTTGGACTGCAAGGAGATCCAACCAGTCCATTCTGAAGGAGATCAGCCCTGGGATTTCTTTGGAAGGAATGATGCTAAAGCTGAAACTCAGTACTTTGGCCACCTCGTGCGACGAGTTGACTCATTGGAAAAGACTGTGATGCTGGGAGGGATTGGGGGCAGGAGGAGAAGGGGACGACAGAGGATGAGATGGCTGGATGGCATCACTGACTCGATGGACATGAGTCTGAGTGAACTCTGGGAGTTGGTTATGGACAGGGAGGCCTGGCCTGCTGCGATTCATGGGGTCGCAAAGAGTCGGACACGACTGAGCAACTGATCTGATCTAATTGGATCTGAATGGCACTGTTTGATCAAACCAGTCAAATCTAAAGGAAATCAGTCTTGAATATTCATTGGAAGGACTGATGCTAAAGCTGAAACTCCAATATTTTGGCCACCTGATATGAAGAACTGACTTATTGGAAAAGACCATGATGCTGGGAAAGATTGAAGGCAGAAGGAGAAGGGGACGACAGAGGATGAGATGGTCGGATGGCATCATCAACTCGATGGACATGAGTTTGAGCAAGCTTCAGGAGCTGGTGATGGACAGGGAAGCCTGGAGTGCTGCAGTCCATGGGGTCGCAAAGAGTCGGACGTGACTGAGCGACTGAACTGAATGGCACTGTTATGAGTTGGTACCTTTGTCCAAAGCTCTGCCCCTCCATTGATGGCACACAGATTGATAAAGCCACCTCATCCTTTAACTTGCCCTTTCTTTGCCCTGAGACTCCAATATATGCATATCATGTTTTGTCATATTTTATGTAATTCTGCTAGAATTTATGGATTTCTCATTCCGATCGCTATATAACCTCTGTTGCTGGTTAGTAATGTTTAGAACAGTAGAACTCATACTCTCAGTTACAGAAACTTAATTATGGACAAAAATGTATTAAAGTCATTGTTTTTATGTAATTCCACACATCAGTGAGAGGTGAGTCAAGAATTTATCTTTATTTGTCCCAAGAATAAAATAAAATTGTAAAAGAGGATAGATTCTGCCCACATGTTGGGGAATCAGGAGTTCTAGGTTTGAACCCTAGTCACTATACTCTCAATCTTGCATTCCTTAATCTGTAAAATGGGGATACTTGTACCTACTTCAGAGTTTGGGGGAAAAAAGCTTGATAAAATAATGTCCTCAAAATGTCCAACACAGTGCTTAGAACACAGCAGATACTCTATACATTACTGTAACATCAGACTACTTGTCAAAAAAATTATTCAGAATATCAAAATACTTTTATACCAAGCTAAAAAGCAACATAGATAATACTGAAGAATGTATTGCAGCAATGAGATAATTGCCCAATACTTTTTTGTTTAAAGAATTTCTCTTCCCCTTACTTCCATATAGAGAAAGCTAAATTGTTCGAAAAATGCCTAGAATATAATATCACGCAAGTTTATTTAAAGAAAATTTTCAGAGCTATTTCCTTCCTGTTACAAAATGTTATCTTGACAAAACCCAACATTACAACTGTGTTGACTGTGTGCTTGAACTTAACACTTAAAACTACACTGCAAATTGGTTTCTGAATGTCTGCCAATAAGTTCAACCAATCGCTCAACCAGTCTATTGTTCTAATATTTATAAATTACCTACAACAGGCCAAGCAAGGCTGTGCTTGGTAATAGGGCTGCAAAAACAAGTAAAACACAGAATTACAATGTAACTGAAAAAAAGTCACATAAAACAATTACAATAGAATGTGATATTAACTAAAATAGGTACCAGCAGAAAGGTACTAGAGCACAATGTATGAAATACAAGTAACTCAGCCTTGCATGAGGGCATCAACAAAGGTTTCCTGCAGGAAGTCATCTCTATGATGAATCCTGAAGAATGATCAAGAATTAGTTGGAAACGAGATTAGAAAGGAATCTAAGAAGACGGAGCACTATTTGACAATCTAGAAGATAAGAAAGGCACAGAATAGTCAAGGAACTAAAAAGTCATTCAATATGGCAGCAACACAGAATATGACAGTGAGAATATATGGTTTGAAGCTGAAAAGGAGAATAGGATAAGGATCATGAAGAACCCAGGATGCTATATTTAGATGTTTGGGATTAGTCTTATGAACTTCTAAGACAGGTAGAAATCTGGTCATAATTGTGTTTTACAAATATCACATGTGTTGCATCGTAACGGTTGGAAGAGTAATAATTTCTACAGTAGAAGACCAGTTAAGAAAGTCATGGTGTATTCCACTCTTGGAAGGAATGTAAATTGGTGCAGCTACTTTGAAAAACAGTATGGAGGTTTTTTAAAAAGTTAAGAATGGAACTACCATAAAATCCAGTTATTCCACTTCTGGGTATTTATCTAAAGAATGCAAAAACACTAACTCAAAAGATTTATGTACCTTGATGTTAACTGCAGCATTATTTAGAATTGCCAATATATAGAAGCAACCTAAGCGTCCACTGATCGATGAATGGCTAAAGATGTACAGTGTACATGTACAATGGAATAGTATTTAGCCTAAAGGAGACAGAATCTTGCTATCATGATAACATGGATGGATCTTGAGAGTACTAAGTGAAATACATCAGATGGAGAAAAACAAGTATGTATGATTTCACTCATATGTGGAATATAAAAGCAAGCAAACAAAACAAAAGCAGCACATAGATACAGAGAACAGACTGATGACTCCCAGAGAAGAGGGGGTGAAATGGATAAATGGAGTTACTTCGGATGGAAACTAGGCTTCTGGTGGTAAACACGCTGTAGTGTATACAGAAGTCAAAAGTTAACATTGCACACATGAAGCATATATAATATTATAAACCAATGTTATCTTAATTAAAAAAAAATTTTTTTAAGAATTTCTTAGTACATTTCAAATAAAAACCAAAGTAGAATTGAGTCAAATAGTGTCAATGGGGGTAGGGCAAAAATGAAAACTGAGAGATATTAAGGAGTTAAAAATAGAAAGGACTTGGACATTTATAGGATGCAGGAAGTGAGGAAGAAGGGAGTAGTTAAAGATGACTTCAGAGTTTCTGTCTTGCACAGGAAGGTGGGTAATCCTGAATAGGAATCATGAAAGGAATAGGTTTGAATGGAAGTACATGAGTTTAATTTGGGAACTTCAGGTTTAAGGTGCCTAGGGGAAATACAAGTGAGTGAGTTGACATCTGGATAGTAGACACCTGAAAAATTGGCTTAAAGCTAAGGGAAAGATCTTGTTTGGAGATTGGGAGCTCATCAGCACTAAAAGGAAGCCTTCGAGAAGGCGAGTTTATGGGTTAGGAATCCAGTCATGGTGAAAACTGACAAGGAACCACAAGAAGAGGAAGCACAGGTGACATCAGAGAAGAAACAGCCAGGGAGGCTGGACTACGAAGTTGGGAAAGATAAGGGAGAACTTTCTGAGACAGGACTGGCCCACCATGCAGATAATTCTGGGTGTTAAGGGAAGGTGGGGCTCAGAACCCACGACTCTTTCAACTTTGTTTTCTACAAATTGGTGCTACATTGTTTAGAATTGTATACAAATGTTCATTTTCTCTTTGCTCCATCCTCAGAATATTTTTTTTTCCTCAGAATATTTTTAAGTAGAAGGATAGAAGAAACCTAAACATCTTAACAAAAAGACTGTTGGAAGTGCGTTTTAATGTCAATTGCTTCTCAAATTAATAGCAATAAAACTAAATTCAAATGTACTAAATGTTTTCCACATGACAAATTATTCAATAGTATTGGGATATTTAATGAAGTAAATAAAATTCAAGGTACTAACAGTCACAGTGCTTTTATTTAATGTTAAAGATGTATGAAAATTCCAAAACAGGAGAACAGCTCAGTGCCATATGTTATGGTTACTCTGATCTGACAAATTTCATACTCCATGAAATATGGTTGACAATCCACAGTAACCTATTTGCAAAGTATTCATTTGCTGTTTACTTTATGCATAACCAATAAAAGACTGCCATTTTATGATCCATTAAAAAAGATGAAAAAATTAAATAAAATTGTGAAAGACATTTGCTGAAATAAATAATTTACCTCCAATTTGCATATACTGAAAATTAAACTGGTAACTACTCAAAAAGTTATTTAAATTATGTCAACTGAAGATATTTTGAAACCAAGTGCTACTATTTAATACTCTGAAGAGTTTCTTAAAAGTTAGCTTTATGCATAATAAATTATGAGTTGAAAGTCAAATTTCATATTTGTGAATAAAGATTCAATTTCTAGTTATGAATATAGATGTAAATTAATGTTTCATCTAAGAATATTTTCTTCAAAGGGTAAAAGGATAAAATCATTAAATAAAATAATTTCTTTTTGAGATACTCAATATAGTTATATAAAACTGAAACAAATACACTGCAGTCAGGAAGACTGCTAGATTTTAGAAGAAAAAAATGCTTTATCAGAGAAGTACTGGATCACATCTAAAGTTGTATTGGAAATGTTTTCAGTATTACACTGAAAATAACCCCTTTTTAACTGCACTGTGTATTTTTCAAAAGTGTTCAAATGATGCTTGGAAAAGATCACTCGATTTTTAGTGTCTTTCATCCAAAAACGTCATATGTCTTAATAACAGTAAAATCTTTAATAATATAACATTTAGAAATAGATCTATAAGAGGATTTAAATACATATTTACTTGCCCAGAGGCTTAGTTGGTAAAGAATCTGCCTGCAATGCAGGAGACCTGGGTTTGATCCCTGGGTCAGGAAGATCCCTTGGAGAAGGAAATGGCAACCTACTCCAACATTTTTGCCTAGAGAATCCCATGGACAGAGGAGTCTGGCAGGCTACAGTCCATGGGGTTGAAAGAGTTGGAAACGACTTGGCAACCGAACTACCACATCTTCTGTATCATCTCATGGCTGTCCCTCCTGGAACACTTTTAGTTACCAAAACACTCACTAAATGTTCTAATTTCTACAGATCTCTTCCTTATACTGAGCTGAAATGTGCCTCCCTTTACCTTTCATTCTTCTCTTGTTCTTGGAGCAATACAGAATAAATCAAATCTATCTTTCACACAACAGACCTGAAGTTTGAAGGAAGCTGAGGTGTCACATCTAGATTATGTCTTTTTCAGTATTTTAACTGCATCCTATTTAACATTTTAACACTTGACCACATTCTATTAGCCACCCCTGAATGTACGTGAATTAATTATTGTTTCTCTTAAAAGGTAATTTCCAGAACTGAAAATCATATTTAGGATCAAGATTCAATGCAGATTAGGTGAATTTATCACATTTACAGGGCTTCCCTATGGCTCTGGCTGCCAATGCAGGAGATACGGGTCGATCCCTGGGTTGGGAAGATCCCCTAAGGAAATGGGAACTCACTCCAGTATTCTTGCCTTGGAAATCCCCTGGGCAGAGGACATTGGCTGGTTACAGTTCATGGGGTCACAAAAGAATCAAACATGACTTAGTGACTAAAAACAACAACATATATACAAAAATGTACAACATTTGGCCACCCTGTGGCCTAGTGGTCTTGGAATGAGTGGCTGAGTTCCCCTCCAGACATTCACCCCAGCACAAGAGGCTGTCAAGGCTGTAGCTTGGTGTCTCTGGCAGGCCAATGTCCTGGCAACTGAAAGGAAACCCAATGATGGACACATTCACATCTAGAATGTCTGCTATGGGGCCTAAGTGCTGTGGATGCTTCTGGGCATGCTCCATCCGCTGGTCCCCTACTATAAGGAGTTCATCTCAGGCCATGGCTTTGCTCAGAAGCAGCTTGTTATTTGGAAGCACTCAACCACGGCCTTCCCTGGTGGCTCAGCCGGTAAAGATTCCTCCTGCAATGCAGGAGACATGGGTTCAATCCCTGGGTCGGGAAGATGCCCTGGAGAAGGGAATGGCAACCCCCTCCGGTATTCTTGCCTGGAGAATCCCATGGACAGAGGCACCTGGAGGGCTACAGTCCACGCGGTCGCAAAGAGTTGAACACGACTGAAGTGATTCAGTACACTACTGAGAACAACCATGGCCAAGGTGGCTAGGCTCACAGGTCACACAATTCAGGTCTTCGGTCCAACCATGAGCTCAGCAGGGGCCCTGCAGCTATGGCACGGCTCTGATTGGACCCTGAACAAGGGGGGAAGTGGGAAACCAGTGCAGCAAAGCAGCCTCATCCAGCATGTCACCTGCTGAGGATCAATTCATCACCTCAGTTTTTGAGTGCTTTTTAAAGAGTTTTTCTGATTAAAAAATTGTGTCAAGTCTCCTTCTCAAAAAAAAAAAAAAAAAAAAAAAACCTGACAAGATGAAATTCACCTAACCATACAAATATATTAAAACTGTTCATGTGAGAAGCTAGGCTAAAGGCAGAATTTGTCAAACCAGGAAAGGGAAATGGAATCAATTTTATTCCAGGCAAAATTCATTATACTGAAAAAAATAACAACACTGAAGAAAATAAGATTCTATCACCAAGTCAGGCTCTAACCCCAAGTCTGCCACACATGCATCTCCATGATCCTTCAGTATCAGCTGCTTCAAATTTTCCACATACACTTGATGTCCCACCTCCTCTTACTCAAAACACTCTGTCAACTGTCTTTCCACACAGCCTTTTAAGAGGACTAATACTATCAGTTTCATCTGATTGAGATATTTATTTCATATTTGCCAGAAGACTCTGGCCAATGTTTTTGAAAGCACATTTAACTATACCATATGCCTCCTTAAATCATCTCTATCAAACAAGCTGTAGGATAAGGCTCTGGTTCATTCTGTTCTGGTTTTCTTTCTTCACAATGTGTTTATGTATATTTACCCAACTTGCTCTGTTCTTCCTGCCAAATTACAGGTTTGAGATCTCAACTAGTGCAGAGCAGCTGTGCTACTGTTGGTGTCTCACCAAACGAGGGTCAGCAAATGAGCCCGTTTCGCGAGAATGGGGACACCTGCACATTCCACTCGAAAGGCGACTGCCCTCGAAAGGGTGGGATCCGCAGGGCTTCACAGAGTCCTTCCTACTTAAGACGTTTTGGTACAAATAAACCACTGGCAGAAACTACCTTCCAATCTGTACATCTTTCTGGGTAAGACAATATGTTTAACCATAGGACATTTTTTAAAATTAAATTGTGTCCAATGGGAAAAAAAAAATAGAAAAGAACTACCTCCTTTACATTCTTTCTGTTTAATGACTAAGAATCTGTGCATTTTGGTGTAAAATTCTCTACCAAACAAAGAAATGTAATACACAGATATCCCCTCAAAGAAAGGACTCCAAAGATCCATTCCAGCAATACTAAGCAATGATATACCCGGAAAAGATTGGCCCAGATAGCTTTAACTTTTGGTTTCTCCCTGACATGCTGCTGTACATGCATGCAAAGTCACATCAGTTGCAACCCCATGGACTGTAAGCCCACCAGGCTACTCTATGCACAGGATTCTCTATGACATCAATTTCCAAATGCAAACTTATGTCCTAGCTACCCTGCTGCATTCTTAATTCCCATCTCCAAGAAAACATCTTCATATGAAGCCTCTTTCAAACCAAAATTCATGAGCCCTGGATTTTTAAAGGGATCATCCTCAAAGAAAATGTATTTCAGGAAGTAACATAAAGATAAGAAAGGGACTGAGCGAGCACTCTAATGAGATGAGGCACATGTCTGTGGCTCCAGCTCTGAGACTGTGCATCTGGCTTTGAGGCTGTCTGTCTAGGGTTACTTCACCAGCATGTTGTTAATTATTTAAGTGAGAGAACAGGGGGAACCATCACCACATCTGTCACCCTCACACAGGAAAAACCTTCATTCATTGTTAGGCCAGATGTGTTTATTTGAAACACAGACTAACTAGCGACTTAATGGGTTTGAATCCTTAGCCAAAAGCTAATTAGACAAACACAGTAAAGCATCAGTCACCTTACAAGGCTAAACTGTTTCAGTGGTGTTGATTTTAATCCAATCTCATAAGAGGCCTCATCACCTACAAAAATATCTGAAGGAAATGCAAGGCAGAGGAAAGGTCCAAATGACTTGCAAAGTACTCAGTGGAACATATAATGATGTCGCCAAATGTCCAACACAGTAACAAACAAAATCTTCTCCAATTTTGCCTCAGTGGTATCATGTACTTGATACAAAAAAGAGGAAAGCAAAATTATTTTAGACAGATCTCCTTCCAAAACACTCTCAGCTAGCTTATAGGTGAAATAGTAACATCCAAAAGCCAAACAAAGGATGATTTCTTGTGCCTGATATTGTTTAAAAATCATATAAGACATAATAAATATCAGGCACGAGAAACCATCATTTGTCTGGTTTTTGACGTTAATATTTCACCCACCAGCAAGCTGAGAAGAGGATTTGTCTACAAATCACTAAAAAATTCAAGCGGTATGTGTGGCAGCCTATTCAAAAGGGGACTGTGCCCCAAGGCAAGTTCTACAGAAAACGAATTCAGTGTTGGACAGAACAGGCATATTGCATTTTATAAGTACTTTGGAGAAGAAAGTAAGCTGTCTTACCTTACTAGTCATTACTATGAAAAATCCAACTTAGTTTTCTGCTCTCTTAAATGGGATGACCCCCAAAACAGAATTCTGACCATCTTTCTCCTACTTAAAATACCCAGTAACCAAATGCACCATTTTAGTCTATATATAAATAATGAATCAAAACGTTTGAGAAACATGTAACAAATATTTCACAAATTTATTATGTGTCCAGAATCATGTCCACCAAGAAACAAAACAAATTCATTCCAGCAGGAAGGAGACACAATAACAAACAAACAAATGCTTTGGAGAAAAAGTAAACCAAGAAAAGGAAATAGAGAGTGTTAGACTCAAAGGAGGGAGTAGACTTTATGTATGATTAAATAGGGTAACTGGGAAGGGCTTACTGAGAAGATGATATATAAACAAAACTTGAAGAAGTTGAGCAACTGAGACAAGAGGGGAGGAGTCTCTTAAGCAGAGAGAACAGCAAGTGTAAAAGATGCTGGAGTGGGAGTAAGCTCACATGGTTAATGAAGAGCAAACAGGCCAGGGTGCCCATAACAAAGGGGCAAAAGAGGATAAGTCAGAGATGCAGCAAGGGCCAGATCCTGTAGAACCTTGTAGAACACTGACTGCAGTGATTAGACTTTCAGTATAATGGAGAACTCATTATCAAGGATAAATGAAGGGGTGATATAAATTGATCTGTCTTAATAGAATCACTGTTGCCAAAGACAGAAGCAGAAAGAGTATCTGAGAGGCTAATAACCTAACCAAGAACTGACAGTGGCTTGGTTTAGGATGTATCAGTGGAGGTGGTGGGGAAGGACTGGATTCTGAATATATTTTGAAATCAGAGCTGAGATTTGCTGATGGCCTACATCAGTTCAGTTCAGTTCAGTCGCTCAGTCATGTCCGACTCTTTGCGACCCCATGAATTGCAGCACGCCAGGCCTCCCTGTCCATCACCAACTCCCGGAGTTCACTCAGACTCACATCCATCGAGTCAGTGATGCCATCCAGCCATCTCATCCTCTGTCATCCCCTTCTCCTCCTGCCCCCAATCCCTCCCAGCATCAGAGTCTTTTCCAATGAGTCAACACTTCGCATGAGGTGGCCAAAGTACTGGAGTTTCAGCTTTAGCATCATTCCTTCCAAAGAAATCCCAGGGCTGATCTCCTTCAGAGTGGACTGGTTGGATCTCCTTGCAGTCCAAGGGACTCTCAAGAGTCTTCTCCAAAGAAATCAATAATGACTCAAAGTTTTTTTTTTTTACCTGAACAACAAACAAAAAGGATGGAGCTGCCAATGACTAAGATAGAGAAGACAGCTCTGAAAGCAGACTGGGGGAACAATCAGGGGAATCAATATGGAGTCAGAGATTCAATAAAATAAGACCAAACTTTAAGTCAATAGATTTACTATTGTTAATACAGGACAGTATTGTTCAGAAAGACATTGAGCCCCACTGTGCCCCTGGGGTAAAGATGGCTCAATGTAAAATGGACAGGCCTTAAATCCCAAAGCAGTCTAATTTGATATAAGCACGTTACCAATACTGCTAAATTATTATATGACAAAGAAAACAAATACTTTTTTATAGAAAGAATAAAGATTCTGATAGTCTTGCTTTTATAAGTTATACAGCCCTTTATAACCAATTTAAAATAGAAAGTTGATACCACTCCAGTTCACTCAGTTGACCAGAACCAATGTCCAATAGATATCCTGCATATTTAAGCACCCACATAATTCAAGTGCTCAAGTCAACTTCAAACTGCTAAAATAATTTTCTTACGTTCCACAAAGGAAAATATAATCCTCCCTCTCTGAACTGTATCCTATTCATTATCCTAAATGTTGAAGAAGACTCTTGAGAGTCCCTCGGACTGCAAGGAGACCCAACCAGTCCATTCTAAAGGAGATCAGCCCTGGGATTTCTTTGGAAGGAATGATGCTAAAGCTGAAACTCCAGTACTTTGGCCACCTCATGTGAAGAGTTGACTCACTGGAAAAGACTCTGATGCTGGGAGGGATTGAGGGCAGGAAGAGAAGAGGACGACAGAGAATGAGATGGCCAGATGGCATCGCTGACTCGATGGACGTGAGTCTGAGTGAACTCCGAGAGTTGGTGATGGACAGGGAGGCCTGGCGTGCTGCAATTCATGGGGTCTCAAAGGGTCGGACACGACTGAGCTACTGAACTGAACTGAACTGTTGAACAAGAGAACATGTGAACTATTCACAGTCATTTTCTGCACAATAAAGAGAGCAGGGGGAAAAGTCACAGATGAAAATATTAAGATACTGATAAAATTATCTGTTTATTTTAGGTGACTAAAATAATAGCCCTTCCTCTAAACTAAATAGCTTTTAGTTTATCCAGGTATCATGGTTTATTGCCATACCAAAGAACATATGAATATAGACCTTAACAGGACTGGGACACAACTTAAAGAACAAATATTTCCTAGTCTAAGTTGTGCCTTACTGAGCCACATTCCTTTTGCTCTTCAATCTTAATATTTAAATACTATAGTAATTAGTCAAAATCCCATTTTTGAAATTTGTGTGTGTGTGTGTGTGTGTAAATTCAATACACTAAAATTCAAAACACTGGCCATGGCTTTACTGTTTAAAGACTCTAACAACAGATCTCCAACCTACCCAGATAAATATTTATAGAGTCTTTTAATCAATATTTAAGAAACAAAATAAAAAAGACTTTACCAATTTCAAATCTACTAAGAAACATATAAAGTACTAACCAGAGTGATCTGCCTAGGTTTTACTATTCCATGTTCAATCTGTATATCAACAATAGACAAAACAACTACTGCGTATTGGGTCACAATTTCCTTATAATTTGTAGCTAAAAAGTTTTTAAATGTTTTAATGAAGCACTTACTCTCCAACTTCATGCAGGGTAGGAGCAGGACAAAGCATAGAATTCTGTTCCACACTTACTGGCTTTTCATCTAGAAAATAAGATGCCATTGAATTAATAAGGGGCTTTATGTATCTCATGCAGTTTTATTAATGATATAAAGAGATACAGCAATCAGTGTTCAAGTGTGGGGCATTAGATACATCAGCATGAAAAAACAAAAAGATACTCATCTAAAGAAATAAGAGAAGGAACACAGAATGAAAAATAGAGATTATATGCCTTATTGATATACAGTACTGGTAAATCATAAATTATGATTTTTTATATAACATTCACATATAGTTTGTAGATACTATAAAATTATCACCTTTTCTCCCTCAACTTTGTCAATATATTAGACATTCAAGAAACAATGATATATATTTTAAAAGCAGAATTTTAAAATGATAAAGATAAATATCCAAAGGATAATAAATTTATTTCAAGAGCTTAATAAAATAATTGGGTCTATAACATATAAACAGGCTTCCTAGGTGGCTTAGTGGTGAAGAATACACCTGCCAATGCAGGAGATGAGGGTTTGATCCCTGGATCCTCTGAAGATCCTCTGGATAAGGGAATGGCAACCCACTTCGGTACTCTTGCCTGGAAAATTCCACAGACAGAGGAGCCTGGTGGGCTAAAGTCCATGGGGTTGCAAAACAGTCAGACACGACTTAGCAACTAAACAACAACAAATAATATATAAATACATTTTATAGAATACTTAAGTTGCCTTGCAATTTTCATAGATATGAAAAAAATAATCTAGACTATAAATATTCAGAAAAGCTACATGATCAGATAGATAATCTTAGAATGCAAATTATGAAAATACAATCTGACTCAATTTACTTGAGATTTATTTTAGTAAATTTAATCTCATATAGCTAAACATAAAATATATTTCTATTATAATAAACTCCAACCCATAATCAAAAGAAGTTAGGTAAAGTTAATGCTTAGATATAGATGACTACTAAATAAAAATACTAAAATAATTTTTCCTCTTCAGTTGTAGAACCTACTAACAAGAGAGTTCATTACAAATATTATTGCCTTTCCTTACTAAAATGATGATTTTAATAGAAAAGATAGGAATTAATGATATCATTTACCATGCTGAGACCCTTAACACTGTAATTCAACAAACATATTGAGCAGTTACTTTGCATGCAGACAAAATTGTGCTAAACGGAGAGTTTATAACAATCAGATAAACAAAATTGTAGATGATCCTTTCAAAAAATATTTCTACCAGAGTTCACAGAGTTGCAGCATCTGCCTTACAGTATAAAATTTTAGAAGACAATATAATCACCAACGAGGAGAAAAGTCTTAAAAGAGACCCAAAAAGCCCAGAATATTAAGATCTATTTATTTAAAGAGAAGTTTTTCTCAGAATAAAGATTAAAAATGTTGCACTCATCTGCTTTTTTGAAAGTCAAGCTAGGCAAAGTGAAATTTAATTCCTTAAATATGATAATCACCAACAAATACTGTACCAGGGAGACATTACAGACATATCTTTAAGGCAAGAAGTCTGTCCTCAGGAAACTGGCTGACAACTTATTTGCAAATTAGACAAAGACAGAAAGTGACAATAAAATGAGGTAATAAGTAGTAAAGTAGTCCAAGACTGGTAGACTTTCAAGCAAGAGTGACAAGAAACAAATGTGGAGAAAGAGACAATTAAATCAGGGGGTGGGTATAGTCCACACAGAGAAAACTGGGTTCAACTCTCAGCTCTGCCCAGTATTAGTTGCGTAATCACAGACAAGTTATACGACTCTTTCAGCCACAAGGCCATAAATTGTATAATGAGGATACTTCAGATACAGTCCAGCATTTAATAAGTTATGAACAACTGTTGCCATTATTAAATAACTATTAAGTAACTATTATTACTACTTGCATTATTATTGCACTTCCTTTCTTTACTGATTAAAAAAAATATAGCACTGCTGGTTTCAGCTGACAAAAATACTTCATGCTGAAATACTGCACAGATATTAAAGCAATACGGAAATTATGGAGACATACTTATCGTGTATGTTTCATTTACAGTGTAAGTACAGAGAACACTGCCTTTCCGACTCCCCAGGTTGAATCCTCTTCCATTCAAAACAACTTGAAATTCCTCTAGAAGTAAAAGGAAGAATACAAAATGTAAATGCTACTTTTCAAGAACAACAACAAAAAGCATCACTTGAATCAAAAGCATCAAGGTGCAACGAATTTTTTAATACTATTCGGTCAACTAATAACAAAAGACATGGTCTTACTAGTTTTCTTAGACCTTCCAAGGAAATACAGTGGAGATGCCCTTCACTGCCAGGTAGAGATGCATTATTTTACATTTTGAACAAAGTGTTTTCCAATAATAACCAAAAAGAACTGAAGTGTAATTGACCAATAGAATTGAAGCACAACAGTCATCCCAGACAGATACTGTACAAACTTGCCCAAATTCTATCCTGAGGAAAATATCTGTAGGGATGTCTTAGGTACTGAGGTATGAGAATGTGAAGAAGTTAATGCCTCATTTTACCTGGTTCTTAGAACAGTCGCGTGTTGTAATTTCTTTAACCTATGACACCCCATACAGAGGTTCTTCTTTAACAGCTTCTTCACATATCTAATCCTACTTTTAATTTGTTGCATACAGACTTGTAACTCTTCAAAAGTCAGGCATTTTGGACTAATAATAATCTGTGGCCAATTAGTAAAAGAAGTTGATTTGACTCATACTCTGTGTAAGAGGAGCAGTCACTAAATGTTAGAGAGTGAAATAATATGCTAGAAGAAAAGTTTAAATGTTTATATCTTTGCTGCTTAGCTGTAAGAAGATATGTCAATTCTTTTAATAGTAATTAACTTTCAATCCTCTTCAGAGACCCCCTACCCAAGATAATCTAACACATATCTAATAATTAACTGTGGAAGAAAATGCTGCCATGCCACTCTTCATTCAGTGTGTTATTGAATATAAAGAATGTTCTTATAAGTTACAATAAAGTGCAAGTGAAATGTAAAATGTGACTCAGAAAAAGAACATGAGCTTTTGGAGTCAGACAGACAAGAATCTAACAGGACATTTACTAATAGCAACTACTGAATATATTTCTGTCTCAGTTTCCCCATCTGTGAATCCAGGATTATAAAACTGCTGAATAGTGTTGTAAGGATTAGGCCAAATTATAAATGCAAAGACCACCATCCCACTCTAGAATGTTCAAATGCACTATTCCTCTTAAACATCTCAGTAATCATTAAGGAAGGGTGGGTCTAAAAGATACCTGCAATGCAGGAGTCCCTGGTTTGATTCATATGTCAGGAAGATCCCCTGGAGAAGGGATAGGCTACCCACTCCAGTATTCTTGGGCTTCCCTAGCAGCTCAGCCGGTAAAGAATCAGCCTGAAATGCGGGAGACATGGGTTCAATCCCTGGGTTGGGAAAATCCCCTAGAAGAGGGCATGGCTACCCACTCAAGTATTCTTGCCTGGAGAATGGCCATGGACAGAGGAGCTTGGCAGGCTACAGTCCATGGGATCGCAAAGAGTCAGACATGACTGAGCGACTAAGAGCAAAGAACACTAAAAGATGTAGAACCTCATCCCATGTCCAGCAGGTGGGAGGCCACCAGAGCCAATATTTAACTTTTGAAAGAAAAGTTGGGTTAAAATGAACTCCAGGTTAAAACTTGAAGAAATTATATAGGCCACAGAGAATCCCACTCTCTTTGGGTTGGATGGCTTGAAAGTGCTAAAACCTGAGTCTGTTTCTTAGCACCAGCTGATCAAGCCACCTGCTTCTTTCCTGCCATCCACCGTGAGCTGGCAGGGACGTACTTTGGCCAGGTCATAAGAGCATGGAGCTCAGTCTACAGATACATGCCTGTTTGTATAATCAGATAAAAGAGAAAATTTCCTATTTTATTTTACTTGTCATAAGAAAGGTCTCAAACATGAACTAAATATACAGAAGATTTTAAAAGCCTGTCACACAATATGTTCATTATTTAAAATAACACTCCAATCTTAAAAATTTGAATTTAAAATAGAAATATTTCAAGGAATTATTTAAAAATTCTTGCAGAAAAAGATGCCAAAAAATTAATTTTGCTATTCTCTTTCCAACATGAGTTTCAAATCATATATTTTAACTAGGAAAAAAAGTACAATTTCTTACAAGGTATTTTTAAATTCAAACTACTTACGCCCCACACAGACACTCGAGGGCCGCAATTCCAGGATTTCAGTGCATGACTGAGCTAGTATCTAAAAAGGAAATAAAAAAGAAGACCAAGATATGTAACTTAATCATAATATGCAAAACGAATCATAAGATTACTAATAATCTGCGGTCCTCCCTTTACAATAAATGGCAGAGAAAAATTATTAGCCACATACACAGCTACCAAGCTCTTATGAAATTTCTGTGTCATCTTTTAGTATATATTTCAAGACTGCATTCTGTAGGAATGCTTATTTGATTAGAATAAATACAGATAAGCACAGATAAAAGGAATTGTTGCTCTAAAGTCTGGGAGCCTTGGATATGAAAAGATAACTAAAATTTCTCAATAGCCATAAAATCAACGCTAACTTTCCCATCAAGCAAAAACAAGATAGCAAAATCAGACCTCCTATTTAATTATGCTAATTTAACATTTTCTATTAAAAGATTCAACATAATATCAATAAATAAACACTTCTTTATTTGACTCTGGCATTTCTATTCAATTTCTCTGCCTCAATTCCCATGGATGCTAATCCTCCTTATATGCATCAAACATTACACTTGCAGAACACAGGCCCCTTGTATGAGCCAAATATTATTCTCAAAAGCACAGACTCTCTACTCTAGCATTCCCAGAGCACAGGAACAGAACAGCTCTTCTTAGCGTGATCTGAGAGACAGAAACCACCATACAAGGCACAAGGCTACAAGTGAAAAACAACAGTGATGAAATAAGCTGCTCCTCATGGACTCAACAATCCTGTCTTTATTTTTAGAACTGCTCTGCACTACATTAGCAAAGGCAGACAAGTTCCAGATGATCTTTGAAAGACATTCCTTTCTTGCTGGAAGTTAAGGACAGACGATGTACAGTAGTTTCTAGCGTCTCCTGTTCATAACTAAAACAGGAAGGAAGGACTGTGGCAGGATACAGAAATGCTTTCCCTGCTTTCTTTAATAACAGTAGAAATATAAATTGTCAGACTCTAAAAATCAGCGGGTCAAATCATGGGATTTTTGTTGCTGAATATGCCCCTCGGAAAGAGGGTACATTTGTACTTTTTAGGGTCATTTCCCAGAGAATCCACTCTTCACATACTGATTGAGGAGTAAAATACTATAACTGAGAAATTCTGAGTGAGATCTATTTAAACTCCGAAATGATCAAAGAGATTCCACCGTCACCCAAAGACTGTCAGGGCCTCAACAACTCTTGGTCTGCTATTCTATCTCTGATAATCAGCACTCACTCCTTTGAAGAGCAAGTACCTTTGTTCATTTAAGAATTGAGGATCACTCTCAAAAGTTAATGTGCCCTCTTGGAAAGAAAGAATCTCAAATCACTAACATCTTTAAACTGTTTGACATAATTCAGATAACAAGACTCTGAAGGGAATAGAATACAAAAGTTTTGCCAAAAGAGTAAGAAGCTAAAAAGCTTCCAGTTAACAAAATAGGTGCATTATTGCTCCAGGTTTGACCAGTCTGAGATAAAAGTGAGAACTGAGCCATAAAAATGGAAGGTCAAAAGAAAGCATCAGTTCAGTTCAGTTCAGTCCAGTCACTCAGTCGTGTCCGACTCTTTGCAACCCCATGAATTGCAGCACGCCAGGCCTCCCTGTCCAGCACCAACTCTCAGAGTCCACTCAGACTCACGTCCATCAAGTCAGTGATGCCATCCAGCCATCTCATCCTCTGTCGTCCCCTTCTTCTCCTGCCCGCAATCCCTCCCAGCATCACAGTCTTTTCCAATGAGTCAACTCTTCACATGAGGTAGCCAAAGTACTGGAGTTTCAGCTTTAGCATCATTCCTTCCAAAGACAGCATAAACCCCCCAAATCTATTTTGGCTGGCAACAATTCTTCAAAGAATTTACTTGAAACTAAATCCTATTGAGAAGACTGACTGATCTTAGAGCTGATAATCCTTTTACTATTCTAGTTATTTTAGGCACACCTTTATAAGCATTACAGAAAAATGTTTTGAGTGTTGAATCACCCCCTCTATTAGCACACAAACTCTTAGAGCATAGACATGGGATCTCATACTGTGCAAGCCTTCCAGGAGGACCACATTGTTTTGTACTCGCAGTACAACCAAAAAAAAAAAAAAAAAACTGCTTAGAGAATAAAGACCAAACGTACTGATTAATGAGAATACTAAAAATGTCTAGTAAGCAAATCAACAATCATAAAAGGACTAAGATAAAGCACAATAAAGTGAATTTATGTTTTTACATAAATGAGATGCCAATGTTGGAAAATAATGTCTCTGCCTACATGTCTTCCTGAGGGAGGGCTGTCCCTCTGTGACTGTTTTTCTTAGTTTCTTTCCCTCCTGTATTTGTGAACCACAGGGTTGTTAAAGGTTTTTAACCAACAGTTGAGCCCACAGGGTACAGATTGGGTTGGAGGTAAAAGTGTGACCTTCCAGTGGGGAGAGGTCTGGGCAGAGAGGTTGATGGTATATCCAAGACTGTCTGCAAGACCTGTGTTTATAAATCAGTAAAAAAAAATCTATAATAAAAAAAGAGGCCGAAAGATATAGAATTCTAAATTTTGTTACTTTGTGTAAAAGATCTATGTTTCAGCTCATTATCCCAAATTGTGAAATGCCTAAAGATGGTTTGATATATTTAATCTCTATAATAACAGTCATTGTCCTTTCTCATTATCAAAACTTTCTGTCCTATTTAAAATGTATTTGTTTTGAATGCTGCCTTTGAAACGTATGATAGGACTTCCCAATGCAGGGGACAGGGGTTTGAACCCTGGTCCGGGAAGAGTCCACATCCCGTGCAGCAACTAAGCCGGTGTGTTACAACTACCGAGCCTGTGCTCTAGAGTCGGCAGGCTGCAACCACTCAGACCAAGTTCTGCAACTCCTGAAGCCCATGCACCTAGAGACCATGCTCCCCAACAGGAGAAGCCACTACGATGAGAAGCCCACACACCACAACAGATTGCCTCTGTTCACTGCAACTAGAGAAAGCACTCGTGTGGCAAAAAAGACCCAGCACAACTATAAATAAATAAAATTACTGTAAAAATGTAAGGTAAAAAGCCTGAAACACATTATCACAAGAAAATGAAAATCCAAGTAATCCCCCTCTTCTGAGTTGTTTGGAATAAAACTACAGGGAGAACAAGAGCATTCAGCCTTACAGATTATAATTACTTATTTTCTGTTGTTTCTAACTGGTTGCATACAATTTTGATATGTTATTTGCACTATTTGGACCATCAGAATACTCTCAATAGTTCAGTGAACTCTGTAAACATGGATACATGGAATTTCTCTATTTGGCAAGGGAGTAGGGTAGGATAAGATAAGGTTATTTACGCCCTCCTCTGAGTTGGTTTCGGTGAGCCGAAAGACAGGATGTAGCCTTAGGGGTCAACTCCAACCACACTGCCAGCTGGCCTCTTACAGATGTTTGGCAGGAGATGAAAGTAGATTCCATTGTGCTGTCCCTTGCCTGAAGTTGAACTTGAATGAAGTACCAGAATAGTGTTTCACCCTGGGTATTCCAGGCATAGTCCAAATTAATTTCAATTGACTCTGCATCTAGCATCATGTACTTAGGTTGCAGGATTTCACTAGAGGCCAGATTTGCATACAGAGCACCAAGGGGGCAGACATGTACATTGGAGCTAGAATTGGCAAGACTTATGGCCATGTAAGAACCACTGCTAAGTCAGAGACACAACTCTTCCAAGAATCCCAGTGGCCACAAGGCAATTTCTTATCTTGCTTATCCATAGTGTTAGGATCAGATCTTTAAAAGTATTGAATAATAACTACGTAAATTAACAGTATTAATCTAGGAAGCATTTACAGCAGAAATAACCAGAAAGCATCAGACTTGATTTCTTCTTTCTTAGCTATTTTAAGATACATATGAAACCACATTTTGATTGAGATCTGTAAGTTCCTGAATATGTTTACATAATGAATACATGCTATAATAACAAATATCGAATATGTAGGAAGTAGTGTAAATCATATTATAGCCCCCAAAACTGCATACAATGAATATAGCTTTGGCCTTTTTCTCCTGGCATTGAAGATAAAATGAGATTAATTAGTGGAGAATTGTAGTTGGGCTGCATCCAAGATAAAATTTAGCATGAAATTAGTTAAGATGAGGTAACAAAGTCAAAATATTACTCAGCACCTACAGTGTCTTGGAAGTTTATACTGAATTTGGGAGCAATATCTAGGTCTAATGATTTGAAGACCAAACATCCAGTTTAAATAAACAAACAAAAGCCCACTTCCTACAACTAATATACATCAAGACAGATTTTTTAAATCTATATTTTTTCCAATTTCTAAATGGTAATGGTAAGGATACTATATTTAGAAAATAGAATAGAGCCCATTCCACATGAAACTAGGCAAACACTTTTTTTAATGAATGATAACACCTCATATTTAAAACCAATCTAATATAAAAAGTATACAGCACAATGTTATAAACAGCAGCTGCTCAGTTAATATTTATTGAATTAACTGAGTAAATGCAAAACTTTCTAGTAAAAAACAAGCATCTTGACTATAAGACAAATAAACAGGGTGTGTAACAATGGACAGTTAAACATATTTAAAATTAAAGAGCTTTTCAAATCACATCTTTGGTCACATACAAGGAAAGGAAAACTTATTTGTATAGTTTAAATTGTGGTAACCAATGGCACTAATAAGGCATTGAGCCAAACACAAAAAAGAAAGAAATTTAAGATACGCACCTTCTTTTAAAAAGAGGGTTAATTTTTAGATAGGATATGTGGAAGAGAAAAATGAGATTAAATCCCATTGAATGGTTTCCTCTGTGACTTCCTTTTTAAAGGTCAGTTCTAAATAAAAAAAATTTTCCCCCAAACTGGATTATTTCTTCACCCTTAAATTCAATATGCTACCCAAACATCTCGAACATTTTCAACGTTATTCAAAATTCAAAATATTTATTCTAGCAATAATTTTCTAATACTGACTTTGAGTAAATAACATCACATACAACAGAACATTATAGATAATTTACAAGTACCCTCAGTGTACCCTTAACAAATAGAAACTGTTAATTTGCATGACATACAGCATGCCAGAAAATATCAGTAAGGATAATAAAAAGGTCTGAAAAATATAATCTGTTTTTTTCTGACTCACTGAGAGTCTTTAAGCACAGCAGGAGTTCATCCCAAATATGAAGGAGTCCAAGTTTAAATCTCATAAGGAAAAATCAGTGAAGAATATTAGTTCCCAAAAAGAGTTCCCCAAAAAATAAAGCTTTAGTAATTAGCTACACATGTACACAAAATAAGCAACTAAAACAAATGGAAAGATGTTTCTCACAATCTTTTCTTGTTTGCTTTTTACCTTTTAATATTTAGATACAATTTTTATTTTCTCTCTAGCTGTAAAACATCCTACCAAATATATTTTTCTTTAAGAGGTAATGATTCAATGAAAACAATTATAACTTGTAGTCACATGTTTGGTTGTGTTTGTTTTTTTTTAATGCTTGGAGCTTCAAAATGCCAGTTGCTCAATACAGCATGACCCATTTCTAAATATGGATTCTTTCTCCCTTTGGGTAATATAAGCACAAGTGATAAATTCTAAACAAACTTCTACTCTAATAAATCTAGGGAAGAATGTAAGTTACAATCATTGCCTTCTACTCTTCTCTGCTCCAAACATAACAGATGAGCGGTTCTGAGTATAATGTTAGTAAAATTATGCCCATATCACAAATTGTGAAACAAAACACTGAAATGACATTTAAAGTTCTTCCTCCTGTTATAATTGTAATTTTCATAACAAATCATATTAGCAGGTCTTCCTTTCTCACTATAACATAAAAATATGCCCCAAACTGGATTGTGATACAAAACAAAAATTTATATGTCTCTCCTTCTTTTTCTTTTGTTCAGCACAAACTCAGAATAATCATTTAATGCTTTCTTAATGGATGAATAACAGACTTTACATTAAAAGTGCATTAAAATTATGGGATTTACACTGATGGTACATTTAATCATAAATCTTACCATTTTATCCCCCTTTTCAATGTCCTACTTAACCGAATTTACTTTCACAAACAAGTGAGCCTCTAAAAGTTTATCTTGTTTTGCAGCCCAAAAGATTAATGTTAAGAAATAAACATTTGACACTTAACTTTGGCAATGCAACCTAATACTACCACTGAAGTTTTCTCACAAAATATCACAGTTGTAATCATTTATCAAAAATGGATTTTATTTCCTTATACTACAATCCCCACCAAATAATGAAAAAGGAAAGAATAATATTAAGTAAAATTATCATGCAAATACAAATAGACCATTGGACAAAAGATGTCAAGATTATAAAATTTCAGTAAATTAAATGAGTATTTTAAAGTGAACTTTCTATTGGTATTTTTTAGTTAATTGGAATTAGGAAGAAATGAAGTACCTTATTAGAATATGTGAAAAATATTTTAAATATATTTTAATATAGTGGACTGTCATAGCTATTGATTTTTCTTCCCTATCCTTAACATTTTTTCATCCTTACATATCTATAAACAGTGTTGCCTTTCTACTGGGAAAATTGTTCTTTATTCCATGTGGTTCCGGTGAGGCTGTCAATCATGATACCTTCTCTTTGCGCACCTTGTTCCCAACCTTCCACCATGGGAGTGAGCATGTTATTCAGGCTGGTCCAAATATGTCTGTTGACTATGTTATCTGTTATAAGAATGAGCACTTGACCCAGCTGAGTCAATCAGAGTCCTTAACTGGGATAGAATAAACTGATGCTGAGACAATGGGCTTGCTAATTGAGGCCCATGGAAGCTGAAACCTTTGGCAATTAACTTTCCTCTGATGATCAACAAAGCAAGGAGTGAATGAGGCAAACAGATGCTGCTGCTGCTAAGTCGCTTCACTCATGTCTGACTCTGTGCGACCTCATAGATGGCAGCCCACTAGGCTCCCCCATCCCTGGGATTCTCCAGGCAAGAACACTGGAGCGGGCTGCCATTCCTTTCTCCAATGCATGAAAATAAAAAGTGAAAGTGAAGTCGCTCAATCCGACCCTTAGCGACCCCATGGACTGCAGCCTACCAGGCCCCTCTGTCCATGGGATTTTCTAGGCAAGAGTACTGGAGTGGGTTGCCACTGCCTTCTCCAGAGACAAACAGAATCATAGGCAAAACTTAGAAAGGGAGAAGACCTTAGGAGTGGATTGGTACCCTGGATCCAACAGCACCTGGGGTAATTTCCTCCTCTGGACCACCAGTTATTTAGATAAGCCAATAACTTTCTTTTCCTTTCCCTTAAGCTACTATACACTTGGTTTTCGTCACTTGTAACCAAAAGTCTTAATACAGCAGAATATAAACAAAAGGATGAAATAATGCAGAATCAAAAGACAATTCAAAATATTCTCTGGTTAAAAAAAAAAGATGAGTTGATTTTTCTGATGCTTAAATACACCATAACTATATTATAAAAATATTTTCAAGGAGCATAGATTTTATTTATTCATTCACTAATAAATGGGAATTGGGCAGTGTCTACTTACCCAATACTGTATTAGGTACTAGACAAAAAAAAGGAGGCAGAGGGAAATACAGTCCCAACATTTCTATCATTAATGTGAAGGATGTTATGAAAAGAGACACCTCATCTACATTTAATACTAACGATTCTTGGATAAACTGAAGCCCAGGAGAATCTGGCATACAGTGGGCCTCACATTACAGCCTGTCCCTTTTTAAAGGGAGTCCTAGAAACTGACTTCCAATTTTGCATAAGTTGTACCAGTTCAGGTTGTTTTCCTATGAATATATCTTCATAGTTAGCTCAGACTTTAGGTTTTTCATCCGGCCATGATTTTACAAATAGAGATTCCACAATTAAGCAGTCAACATCTGTAGCGGAACCTGCCAAAAGTATTTAAGCTAAAGTCTTATCGGGTAGTCTATTAGGCATCCGCTTCGATTTTCCTGTAGAGAAAATGATTTTGCAATGTCTTCTCATTCCATTCAAACATAGTTCAGACAGCTTTCTTAGATACTTTTTAAAAATAACAATAACAACAACAGATATGGCTGAGAAAAACAACTTGGCTCCAAAGGTCAAATGAAGCTTATATTCCCAGCACTAGGAATGAAGTTACCTTTTGAAATGTATATTGCACTTTTTTCCCTTTATAAACAATCTATTACAGTTTCATTTAAATTTTCTACACGTCTGAGTGACCATGTTCTTCCTGTTTAGGCTCTCTTATTTTCCCATTATGTACTTAGGAACTTTAGCATTTGCTGCCATCACCTAGGATGCAGTGTTCTTAATTCTTCTGGATCAGGTGTTATTTATAAAGCCAGCTCCACAACTGATTCATCTCTTCTGCTTAATACTTTCTGAGGTACTGTATCAAAAAAATTTGTGGAACCAACTGCAAATAAAAAGACATCTCATGGCCTTGTTTTTAGAGAAAAAAAAAGGGGGGAGGGAGGTTTTGCACAGATTATTTTGCTTTTTATTCTTCCCCTATTATTCACTAATCATGGTTTTGTTCTATTTTCAATGTTCTCTTCCCCAGCACTGCATAATGAAACACTGCATTGGAAAGTACGTGGTATTCACAGGCTAGTCTGACCTATCCTAGTTTGAATAAACTTTCATCTTCAAATAAAAGTCCTATAATTGCCTTTCCAATAAGCCAAAAATAAATATGTAACATTCTAAGATTTTAAAGTTAACCTAAAGTGAAAAACAGAATAAAATCCTTGTGTCTGTGGGCAGTGGGAGAGTAGATAGATCAAGAGGCTGGAGAACGACTCAAGTCTACAGTTTTCTGGCTTGAACATTTCTCTGGATTTCCACTTCCCTCAGTGACATTCCCCACTGGGATTTCTTCCCAGGCCCAATTTCACTCTGTCCTCTAACACTCTGGCCCTTCTGCGAAAACAATTTTCACTTTCAATGCTTCTAGACGCTCGGCCACATTATCAGGAGTGGAAGTTGTATTTGACTCCCCCTCTGTCCTTTTCATCCTATATCCAGTGAGCTCCCAGGTTCTATTAATTTTTTAAAGCTTCCCACGTTTACCATTTTATTTCTAGTTTCACTGCCATCACAGTTTTAACAGCAGCAACTAATTGCCAGGTAACATTCATTGGAGCCTTCAGAGCCTGGCTCAGAAAGAGCCAACAGTTTTATACCTAGTGGTTCAGCCCCACCTTGTTCCTGACATAGTTCTGACCAGGCCGTGAATCTATCAGGCACTTCCCTTGACATCCTTGACCTAGTTTTACTGGGAAAGACCTACAATCCTAGTGCCTGAAATAAGCCCTAAGGACCTGTGCTCCCCTGGGGTGTGGTTCCCCCTTAACCAAGTAAGGTTTCTACTCTGAATCACTAAATAGCACCATGAGTTCCCCAACAAGAATGGAGAATCTTGAGGTTCTACATAGCTTTTGTCATGGGAATTCTTAATCTACTTTTTCAGCTGTTCCCTGGGTCCTAGACCTGTGCTCACTGAGTCATGTCTGATTCTTTGTTTAGCTTGCTAGGCTCCTCTGTCCACAGGATTTCCCAGGCAAGAATACTGGCTGTGCTGAGTTGCTTCAGTCATGTCTGACCCTCTGCAACCCTATGCACTATAGCCTGCCAGGCTCCTCAGTCCAAGGGATTCTCCAGGCATGAATACTGGAGTGGGTTTCCATGCCCTCCTCCAGCAGATTTTCCCTACCCAGGGATCAAATCCAAGTCTCTTGTCTCTCCTGCACTGACAGGTGAGTTCTTTACCACTGGGAAGCGCCACCTGGGAAGCCAAGAATACTGGAATGGGGTGCCATTTCCTACGCCAGGGGATCTTCCTGACCCAGGGATCAAACCCACATTTCTTGCAATTCCTGCACTGGCAGGCAGGTTCTTTGCCACTAGTGCCACCTGGGAAACCCTAGACCTGAATCCTGAGAATTCAGAACTACGGCACAGTCAGATCTTGACTTTGGGAAGCTATACCATCTTGAAGTCCTTGTTGTTTTGACCCTTTGCTAGATGTGATCCTTGCACATCTAATACCACTCCTCTTTAGATCTAAAGTCATTGATCACTTAGAACACTGACAATCTCTCTAAGTGGACTGCCCTACAGAAGGATCAATAACTCCATCCCACATGGTCCTAGCTTCTTGCCATTCCTAGCTTCCTATCACATGCTATAAAATCCAGCCCTTCTGAGTTAGATCATTCTTAATCATTATCTCATGTAATTCACAAAACAACCGAATGACGTAGACGTCATTATCCTCATTTGAGTAAAGAGAAAGATTACATTGTAGGACATTATAAAGATTACATTATAGGACACACAGAAGGTCACATGGCTAGACACCGGCAGAGCTGGAACTCGCACTCAGGTTCTGTTTCCAGTCTCATTTTGTCTTCTCTATACTGGGTTTCCTTACACCGTGTCTCACAAGCATTACTGCAAGAGACTTATAATACAGCTTTTCATCTTCCAAATCATCCCATATATTACCATAGGAATATCCTACCTGAATTTCCACTGCTTTCTTATAAATTTCAGGCTCTAAATGAACTTTCCATGGTTCCTCAATTATTTATGCAAAAAGTGCCAATTCACCAGCCAAACATTGGATGATCTCCATAATCTGGATCCAGCCTACCTATCAATGTTTATCCCTGACATCACTCCATAATCCAGGCCAAACCCTCCTGTGCTTCAGCCACTCAGCCTAAGTTGTTTCTGAGGTTCTAATTAATTCTATTAATTAATTAATCTATTCCAATTGTCAGTGCAGTTCAGATCCCACCATAAAGAGCCTCCCATGACTTTACATAACCCAACTTATTTCACCCTTCTGTCAATTTTAATCATATTGGCATTTTACCACAAATTGCATTATAGAATTACTTTTATCATACAGGGTGACTCACTGAAATTTCCCTTTTCCAAATTCTCATACTTTATAATTCTTGGAGGGCGCCACCATAATCCAAAAACCTGAATTGTCACTCTCCAGCCCCTTTAGGACAGAGAATTTGTCTTATTTAAGTTTGTGTCCCCTCTTCCAAGCTTAACACGATGCCCTAACATAAAGAATACATTAGATTTAGGAGAAGAAGGGTGAAAACGACAAAAAATTTTTCACTAGTACCACCTGGAGGTAATGAATTCTAAACCTTCATATATGTTAATTAAGAGTGGAGGTTAAACCAATGGTATAAAAAATGTTATGCAAAAAAAAAAAAAAAAAAGTTACGTATCATTTCCCTGGATAGAAATCCAAAAATTTTGATGATGCATTTCCCTCCAAATTAAAATAGAACATTAAAATGATTTTCTGAATCAAATTTTAGAAAATTTGTTATTTGTTAATATGTTCATAACAAAGGCCTTTTACAGTTCCTTGTTTTCAAGGTTATAAAAGTTATAACTACTACTGTGTTTCTTCTTTTTATAAAAACTATAATGAAAACTGTTAGAACTTTTTCCAGAGTGATTAAATTGTTGGAGTCGCTCCAATAATACATGAAACTTCCTGTTGTTCTACATCCTCACCAACATTTGTGTTGTCAGTCTTTTAAACTTTATCCATTTTGGTGGGAATGTAGTGGTATCTTCTTGTGATTTTAAACTACGCCTCCTTGATGACTAATGCTGCTTAAAAAAATTCTTTTTATGTGCACATTACACAACTAAACATATGGCTATCCTATAGGCAGGCCAGAAACTTCACTCCTAGGTATTTGCCTGAGAAAAATGAAAATATGTGCCCACAAAAAGAATTCTACATGAATGTTATCAGCAGCTTGATTCACAATACCCCCAAACAGAAACAGTTTAGGTGTCTATCTATAGGAGAACAATTTAGCAAGCTGTGCTACAGTCATACAATGGAATAAAAAGTAATAAACTCCAAGTGTACATAATGGGCAGATGAATCTCAGAAATACTCTGCTAAGTGAAAGGAGCCTTATATAGATGAGTATATACTATATGATTTCATTTATATGAAGTTCTACAACAGGCTTAACTAAACTCTGCTGGAAAAAAATAGAACAGCAGCTGCCTCGGGGGTGGAGAGGGCAAAGACTGACTAAGAGGAACCATGAAGGAACTTTCTAGGATGAAAGTAATGTTCTATATCTTGATCGGGCTTTTGAACACAAGTACATGCCTTTGTCAGAACTCACTGAATGCGTAAGATTTGTGTAGTTTATTTCATGCAATTGTTTCTTTACACTGTATATAAATTAACATTAAAAATTGTAGACAAATGAAAAAAAAACTATAATGAAGGCTCCAAAATTAAACTCCTATCCTTGCTGATTAAGAAGTCAATTATAAACAAACTATACATTAACAAAAGGTGATATCTTATATAGTAAGGGAACCAGGCCAATTAAGTCATTGGATTTTGGTGGGCAGGGAAAGGAGGAAAAGTAAACAAGAAATTCATGTTATCAATTTTTCTCACATAAAGATTAACTTCATGGAAATTAATATACTGACAATTAATAAGTCCAGATGGATTTAAATAAATTCTACAGGAAAAATAAATTATCAATCCATTTAGCGAATATTCTGCCTTCAGTGCACCAAACATTTAAACAATTTAAATTTTCTGATTTCTTCCATTTAATTAGTGTTGGTGGCTCAGTCATGTCTGACTCCTTGAGACCCCATGGACTGTAGCCCACCAGGCTCCTCTGTCCATGGAATTCTCTAGGCAAGAATACTGGAGTGGGTTGCCATTTCCTCCCCTAAGGGATCTTCCCTACCCAGGGATCAAACCCACATCTTTCATGTCTCCTGCTCCGCTTTGTGTAAAACATTCCACAGTAGAGTGTAATCTGTTAGTTTGGTAAACCATAAAGAACAGACAGAAATTCTCTTCTCTCTGTTCTGTACCCTGAAATAGATACATTATATTTGTTTTAAATACCATATACAATTTTTAAAGATAAGATGGTATTCTAAATATAAAGGATAATTCAAATTTGAGGCCAATATACAGCTTTTGTATAATATCAGAGGTGGTGCAGTCTCTGCCTTGAAGAGACAGAAAGTACTTTAATTGCTTTAAGTTTCTACAAAACAGGCATAAATCCCAAGTTACCATCATGATGATAAAAATCTCAACCATTAGTATGAGCAACTTTGATTGCAATGCTCTGTCTACGTGCCTCCTCTGCCAAGTCACCACCAAGGTTTCCCCAGATGCTGACTTCCCTGAGGATCACTTACTCCTCCTTTGGTGACAAAAGAGCTGAAGTTTAACTACAATGAGATGATAACTATATCCATCAGCTCCCTCCAGATGAAACACAAGTGGCTTCGTTCATGATTGGTGGCTAAAATAACCCAAATTTTTCTAACTTCAAGCTAAGTCTTTCGACATAACTTTGTTGTTGTTCAGTCACTAAGTCACATCTGACTCTGCAACCCGATGGACTGTAACACACCAGGCTCCTCTGTCTTCCATTGTTTTCCAGATTTTGCTCAAATTCATGTCCACGGAGTTGGTGATGCTATCTAACCATCTCATCTTCTGCCATCCTGTTCTTTTGCCTTCGATCTTTCTCAGTATTTTTGGTATTTTCCAATAAGCTGGCTCTTCCCATCAGGTGGCCAAAGTACTGGAGCTTCAGCTTCAGCATCAGTATTTCCAATGAATATTCAGGGTTGATTTCCTTTAGAACTGAGTGGTTTGATCTTCTTGCAGTCCAACAGACTCTCAAGAGTCTTGTCTAGCACCACAATTTGAAAGCATCAATTTTTCAGTGCTCAGCCTTCTTCATGGTCCAACTCTCACATCCATACATGATTACTGGAAAAACCAGAGCTTTAACTATATGCACCTTTGTCAGCAAATTGAAGTCTGCTTTTTAATATTCTGTCTAGGTCTGTCACATCTTTCCTTGCAAGGAGAAAGCATCTTTTAATTTCATGGCAGCAGTCATTGTCTATTGTGATTTTGGAATCCAAGAAAAGAAAACCTGTCATTGCTTCCACTTTTTCCCCTTCTATTTGCCATGAAGTAATGGGAAAGAACCCGACTGTCAATGCAGAAGACCTAAGAAACACAGGTTCAATCCCTGGGTCGGGAAGATCTCCTGGAGAAGGAAATGGCAGCCCACTCCAGTGTTCTTGCCTGGAGAATCCCATGGACAGAGGAGCCTGGCAGGCTACACTCCATAGGGTCACAAAGAGTTGGACATGACTGAAGCAACTTAGCAAGCATGCACACGCATATACAATGGGACCCGATGTCACAATCTCAGTATTCTGAAACTCTTGGCTGAGTTTCAAGCCAACTTTTTCGCTCTTCTCTTTCAACCTCATCAAGAGGCTCTTTAATTGCTTTTTACTTTCTGCCACTAGAGTGGTATCATCTGCATATCTGAGGTTGTTAATATTTCTCTCAGCAATCTGGATTCCAGCTTGTGATTCATCCAGCCCAGCATTAAGCAAAATGTACTCTGCATATAAGTTAAATAAGCAGGGTGACAATATACAGCCTTGACATACTCCTTTCCCAATTTGGAACCAGTCAATTGTTCCATTTCCGTTCCTAACTGTTGCTTCTTGAGTCACATACAGGTTTCTCAGAAGACAGGTAAGGTTGCCTGGTACTCCCATCTCTTTTAAGAATTTTCCACAGTTTGTTGCAATCCACACAGTCAAAGGCTTCAGTGTACTCAATGAAGCAGAAGTAGACGTTTTTCTGGAATTCTCTTGCTTTCTTCATGATCCAACAAATGTTGGCAATTTGATCTCTGGTTCCTCTGCCTTTTCTAAACTCAGCTTTTATATCCGGAAGTTCTCGGTTCACAAACTGTCGAAGCCTAGCTTGAAGGATTTTGAGCATTGCCTTGATGACATGTGAAATGAGCACAATTGTATGGTAATTTGAACATTCTTTTGCATTGTCCTTCTTTGGGATTGGAAGAAAAACTGATCTTTTCCAGTTTTGTGGCCACTGCTGAGTTTTCCAAATTTGCTGACCTATTGAGTGCCACACTTTAACAGCATCATCTTTTAGAACATGAAATAGCTCAGTCGGAATTCCATCACCTCCACTAGCTTTGTTCATAGTAATGTTTCCTAAAGCCCACCTGACTTCACACTCCAGGATGTCTGGCTCTAGGTGAGTGAGACCTTCTGGGTCCTGAAGACCTTTCTTGTATAGTTCTGTATATTCTTGCCACCTCTTCTTAATCTCTTCTGCTTCTATCCTTATATGAAATGTTCCCTTGATATCTCCAATTTTCTTGAAGACATCTCTAGTCTTTCCCATTCTATTGTTTTCTTCCATTTCTTTGCATTGTTCGTTTAAGAAGGGCTTCTTGTCTCTCCTTTCTATTCTCTGGAACTCTGTATTCAATTAAGCATATCTTTCCCTTTCTCCTTTGCCTTTCACTTCTCTTCTTTCCTCAGCAATTTGTAAAGTCTCCCCAGACAACCACAATGCCTTCTTGCATTTCTTTGTGTTTTTTTTTTTTTTTTCTCTTGGATTTGGCTCAGTCTCCTGTACAATGTTATGAACCTCCATCCATAGCTCTTCAGGCATTCTGTCTACCAGATGTAATCCCTTGAATCCATCTGTCACTTCCACTATATAATCATAAGGGATTTGATTTAGGTCATATCTGAATGGCCTAAGGGTTTTCCCTACTTTCTTTGATTTAAGCCTGAATTTTTCAATAAGGAGCTCAGGATCTGAGCCACAGTCAGATCCAGGTTTGTTTTTGCTGACTATATAGAACTTCTCATCTTTGACTGCAAAGAACATAATCATGGCAACTGACTCCAGTATTCCTGCCTGGAGAACCCCATTCAAAAGTTTCCTTAATACAAATTTTAAAAATGAAACTGAATAAATAAATATAACAACAACTTTATCTCCTCCTATAATCAACTACTCAATTTCTTGAAGGAGAAATCTGTAGTCATAACCCACAAAAAGAGAGTTTTCAGATGCCAATTAATCACCAGGAGAATTTTGAATTAATACTTTGATAGAAAGAAAATAATTCCAAAGGGGCTAAACCCACAGAGGTCTTCTCTCCTTCAGTATAATTATAAAAATAACTGAAAATTCCCAAGTACAATAAAATTCTATTTAAAATACAATACACTTTTTTTCACGGGCTTCACTAGTAGCTTAGCTGGTAAAGAATCCGCCTGCAATGCAGGGAACACCAGTTCGATCCTGGGTCAGAAAGTTCCCCTGGAGAAAGGAGTGGAGGTACACACTCCAATATTCTTGGGCTCCCCTGGTGACTCAGACGGTGAAGAATCTTCCTGTAATGCAGTAGATGTGGGTTCCATCCCTGAGTTGGGAAGATCCCCTGGAGGAGGTTATGGCAACCCCCTCCAGTATTCTTGCCTGGAGAATTCCCATGGCAGAGGAGACTGGCGGGCTACAGTCCATGGGGTCACAAAGAATCAGACATGACTGAGCAACTAACCACAGCACAGCACACTTTTTTTACAGGGTCAAATTGTCCTCCCTTTTGCATTGTCAATACATTTTCCTATATTTTAAAACAAATTACAGTTGTGCAATATGTACCTTGAATCCATCTCTAAAAATATTTACTAATTTTACATTGAAATTTTTTCCTGAAAATAAATACATATGTAAAACTCCTAAAATACTTATATCTCTGTTCCATTCTGCACTTAGTTTTGGCCTTTCCACTGGCTATTCTTATATGTGATAGAACTAAATTGCATGTTTTCCCTGAAAAGCCCTGTTTATCATGAGGAAAAAAAGCATACACGCTATCAAAAACAAGTTTTTTTTTTTTAATTTCACCCTATGTTTCTGAAAAAAACATGATCTTTAAAAAGAAATTTTAAATACCAAAACCAAATGTCAGAAAAAAACTGAGATTTTTTTTTCCCTTCAATAAACATCCAAAGATTAAAGGAAAAACTTTGGCTTAGAGAACATATATATATATTATTCACTTCCATTTTAGGATGTTGTTTACCAAAATATAATAAATACTTAATAGCAACTGTTCCTACTGCTTCTAGCAAAAGGCAGTAAAATGAAACATAAACCTCAGCTGTGAAAGCCCAGGAGTTTTGCTTTGCATTTCATCACTCCACTTCCCCTTCCCCTGCTTAGGATGGCCCGGATTCTAACAATCACCAGAGACAGCTCAACTGAATTCCAAACAGAAATATTATGAGTTCCAGTGAAACTATTAATCATTAAAATGGAAAGAACAACAACTGCAGTCAAATACTCTGCTGCTGGTTCGAGTTGCCTGACTGATAGCTAAGAAATACCCATATTTGGAGCAGGAAGCAATCACACATTCCAATCCAAATTTTTATTTTATACTTCTTCAAAGCCTATAAAACTTTCAAGATAGCGAGTCAGTGAGGAACTCCATGCTCAAAGGGCACTCTGAGACTGGTGATGACAATCTTAAACTTCAAATCACAAACCCAGGCTCACAGCACTCAATTTGTTAAGAGTTAATTCCAAATCTCACAAACAAAATCCGTATCTCTAGAATTTCCCTGCATGTGCAATACTCAACAAATTTCCTTCTTAAATTCTCTCTTCAAGATAACAAGATTACTCCCTATAGTTTAAAATATATCTAAGGGATGCCCCTTATATGTAGAATCTAAAAAGAAATCACACAAATGAACTTATAAAACAGAAAGAGACTCACAGATTCAGAGACTGTGATTTAGAGAAACTTATGGGGACAACGTTTTGCCAGAGGAAAGAACGGGGAGAAGGGATGGTTAAGGAGGTTGGGATTGATATCTATTCACTGCTATACTTAAAATGGATAACCAATGAGGACCTACTTTATGTATAACACAGCAACTCTGCTCAGTGTTATGTGGCAGCCTGGGTGGGAGGGCAGTTTGAGAGAGAATGGATACATGTATACATATGGCTGAGTCCCTTCTCTGTTCACCTGAAACTATCATAACATTGTGAATCAGCTATATCCCCAAACAAAATAAAAAAATTTTTTAATTCTTTTAATTTAAAATTGATGAGCCTTTCCTACCCACAAAGAAATACTCACAGAATTAATGATTCCTCTAAGAGCTTGAAATCCACCTTTGACGGGAAACACTTGTTCCTTGGAATCAGCGATTCTTTCGAGCTTTAGGAAAAGGAGGAAAAGTTCACTGGGGGGTGGTTGAGACATACAACCTTTTATACCCTTCCTTACTTGTTAGTTACATTCATCTGAAAAATTACACCAGAGGATTAATTCCTTGTCAGGAATTGACTGGAGTAACTGGTGTACTCTAAATGCAGCACAACAAGAACTGAGATCAGGCACAGCCCCTTTACAACCGGCCTCAAGTCACAATTTCAAAAGAGTGCAGAGCTCTACGAGCTGCAAATGTCATGAGACACAGAAGCTTCGCTCACACTCAACCAGACATTTAAATGTAAAAACATTTTGTGAGTGGGAAAAAAAAATTTAATACATAAACCCTGTAAACTTCATGAAAAAAAAAAACACATTTTTTAAGGAAAATCATTAAAGATTTTTCCAACAGACTTCTCAAATTCTAAGCTCCTAAGCATCAAATTTTCAAACTAAAACATCTAAACAAGACTTGTCATGATAACCTCGTCAGCTGATTAAAGAGGAGCATGCATATTATTTTATTAATGTTCAAGAAAAATAGGGTTTTGTCTTCAGTTTAATTAGGTAATGAAACCCATCAAAATCAAACATTACTAACACAGAGTTCAAGACAGGAGGCCATTTTTATAGCAGATCTTTAACAATTAAGTGGGTTTCTGTGGTTGCTCAGATGACAAAGAATTCTGCTGCAGTGCAGGAGACCCAGGTTTGACCCCTGGGTTGGGAAGATTTCCCCTAGAGAATGGAATGGCAACCCAATTCAATATTCTTGCCTGGAGAATTCCATGGATAGAGGAATCTGACAGGGTATATTCCATGGGGTTGCAAAGAGTCAGACCCCAGGAGTGACAAACACTGTGCTTCTCAGGTGGGACTAGTGGTAAAGAACCCACCTGCCAACGCAGAAGACATAATAAGAGACGTGGGTTTCGGTCAGGAAGATCCCCTGGAGTAAGGCATGGAAACTCACTCCAGTATTCTTGCCTGGAGAATCCCATGGACAGAGAAGCCTGGCAGACTTTAGTCCACAGGGCTGCAAAGAATCAGACCCAACTGAAACGACTTAGCATACATAGAAGTGTTAGTTGCTCAGTCGTGTCTGACTCTTCGTGACCCCATGGGCTGGAGCTTGCCAGGCTCTTCTGTCCGTGGGATTTTCCAGGCAAGAATACTGGGGTGGGTAGCCATTTTCTTCTTCAGGGGATCTTCCCAACCCAGGAATTGAACCTGGGTCTCCCACATTCCTAGCAGATTCTTTACTGTCTGAGCCACCAAGGAAGCATGCATGCAAGTCATTATTGAAAAATCTGATCAACTCTCCTTAAGATTATTATGTGATTTAGATTCAAGGCTGCAGATCTGCTGTACTTACTTGAGCTTGTTCAAAGTCAAGGACACCAACACAATAAACTCTAGCCCCAAGTGACCTGGATATCTTTGCCTATTGAGAGAGAGAGAGACAGAGAGAGGGAGACAGGTAAATTATTCAAACATCAGGCTACACATGCAGAGACATACAGCAAAATACACTGGGGTGTAAAGACAGTTTCAGTTCAATACTCACCTCTTTCTCTGCATATGATGGCACCAGACCGTCCAATTTACCATCTGTCAGAGCAATTATGATACTGGAGGTTTTTAAGTCTCTTGCTTTCTCAATTTGCTCATTTGCCTGAAAATGAAGAAAAACTGTCCAACTCACAAGTTAATCTTAACTTTTAACCAGCATGTTCCATCAAGCTGTATTTTAAGTCTGGTAAAATCGAACTATTTTGGACTAGCTTTTAAAACAGCATAGGGCTTGCCTGATGGCTCAGGTGGTAAAGCGTTTGCCTGCGATGTGGGAGACCTGGGTTCGATCCCTAGGTTGGGAAGATCCCCTGGAGAAGGAAATAGCAACCCACTCCTGAAAAATTCCATGGACAGAGGAGCCTGGTAGGCTACAGACCATGGGTCACAAAGAGTCAGACACGACTGAGCGACTTCACTTTCTTTCTTCTTTCTTTAAAACAGGGTATTTTATATTAACTATTTTAATTTGAAATATACATATATTCACATTATAGAATAATTACTATTGGGTGTAAATGACAAAGGTTTTTAGCCTTGGCTGACTATAACCACGGAGAAAATGTGGTTCTCTGAATATAGTTGCAGAGAAAATGGAAAATTCCTTAAAAGGCAAACTGTCATCCAAACTTCTTTTATCACCATGGTAAATTCTTTCTATCAGTCTTATCCCTAGAACAACTAAAAGAATTTTTTTTTTTAATTTTAAGGTAAGCATGTAATGGCATCTTTGAGTTTTACTAGGGAGTTATAATTTATTTCATTACAGAGTAAGGAAACGTTCTTTCCCATACTTACAAGTATAAAAGAACTTACTAGCTTTAGTCCTTCATGGATGTATGTCTCTCCTACGGGACTAACATGTTTCAAATTGTCCAAGCCTTCACTGATTTTGCCTCTGAAAATAATACAGTACAAAATTAAACAAAAGAAAAATGAGGAAAGATCACAATAAGCACTTTTCAAAAAATGAGGCAGTTTTGCAATTAAGGCAGTTTTGTCCCAGGTTTTGAGGGCAAACAACTCCTCATACTGTCATTTTAATGAGTATTTAATAATGTCCGTATTTTAAGCATAAAATCATTCACCAGAGTCTCACCCACATTTAAAAATAACTTACTTTATTTTAATTTTAAGGATTCTATTTTAATATTGTAGTGAAAATTATTATCAGACAAGTTCATCTCAGGAAGTTTCCAGAAAACACAACTTTCAAAGTATAATCCTAATCTTCCTTCTTTGTAACTCAGTCACCTCCACCAACCCATTTTGACTGTCTCTTTTAATACTTGTTTTAAAATCTACCTATTCTGAACCTAACTAACTTCAGTACACTCTTTTTTCTAAGATGCCCCAAATATATTCATGTTCAACTTTTACTGCAATGAACAATTCTGTATCTTAAAAATATTCTACTTTAAAATAATTTCACGGATTTAACATTTTCACTTAACTAGACTAGAAGCCTGGAGAAGGCGATGGCACCCCACTCCAGTACTCTTGCCTGGAAAATCCCATGGATGGAGGAGCCTGGTAGGCTGCAGTCCATGGGGTCGCTGAGGGTCGGACACGACTGAGCGACTTCTCTTTCACTTTTCACTTTCATGCATTGGAGAAGGAAATGGCAACCCACTCCAGTGTTCTTGCCTGGAGAATCCCAGGGACAGGGGAGCCTGGTGGGCTGCCGTCTATGGGGTCGCACAGAGTCGGACATGACTGAAGCGACTTAGCAGCAGACTAGAAGCCTACAGTGGGCTATCACCATGTCTATTATTTATAATGCATCCCCCAACTTTGCCCTAGTTACTTACTATAATGTCTTTTACAAAGTAAATGTTCAATAAATTTTTCAATCTACCCTAGGAAAAAAATTCGTAGTTCCACAGATGATGGAGTAAATTACATAATTTATAAACTTGTTTTATCTAAATATTTATGTTTTAATATCTACAGAAACAACTTGAAACTGACTCAATCTGAATGCAGATAAAAACCAAATATTTGGTGCTTCCCAGAAATGAGTGGCAGCGTGTCCTCAAGCATTAATGTTTGCTGCCAAAAGAGAAATGAAAAAAGACAACTGAAATCCAAGTTTACACAAACAGCTTTTGCCTGGTAAAAATCGCCTTCTCCATTTAGTTCAGATTCTAATCATCATTACTTCTGAGGACTAGACAACCCTAGTAGAAGACTCTAAGCAGAAAGAACTTGCCAAATGTGGGGTTCAGAGTGGGAAGGTGGGTCTCTGCCTGCTTATTTCGCTGGAAGAAGCACAGCACTCTTACCTGTATCCCATACCAGCCTCTGTGACATTCTAAGTTACTCTGAACTGCTTCATTACTTTTGCAGCTACAGAGTCATAAGAGGAAAAGTGTTCCTTGGCCATATCCAACAACATCAACATTCATGAGCCCTGGTCTGTCACTTCCCAGAGTAACTACATACTCTGTCAGCCTCTCCTCTATCAACAAGTATCACTGGGACTTCCCAGGGGGTCCAGTGATAAAGAGTTCGCCTTCCAATGCAGGGGGTGCTGGTTTGATCCCTGGTTGGGGAACTAAGATCCCACATGCCATGGGGCAACTAGGCTCGTGCACCACGACTAAGACCTGATACAACAGATAAACAAAAAAGTTTTTCAACGGAAAAAAAAAAGTGTCACTAAAAGGGAAATGGAAGTCAAAACAAGACAGGGCCTTTGAGGGATTCCAAGTAACTAAAAATAAGTTTAAATTTTTTTTATTAGTAAATGGTAAACTGAGGGAGAAAAAAACCATGTAGTAGGTAAAAAACACAACTCATCCATTTATACCATGACTTAAAGTTCCAAAGGAAAGCAAGGGAGAAAATGTTTAAAAGTAAGAGAAGAAAAAATGTGTATGTTATGAAGATCAGCTCAAGTCAATATCAGATTCACTGAGCTTGGCTTTAACGTTGTCTTCAACCGCAACAAACAGCAATACCGAAACTACTTTGGAGTTTGTTGTGGTTCTGTAGCCAAGGATGCAAGACACACAAAGTCCCCTATGAGCTCACAGGGCAGAAGCTTCTTTGCCATCCCTGAGTAATCGCTACACACTTCCTCTTTTCTGCTAACTACAGCTATTTCTTGCCCCGACTATCAGGAACTGCATGGTAAATGTCTTCCTCATTCAGAAAATTCTGTTAAGCTCAATGGTTATCATATTGCTATATCCTGTTTTCTAAGATCTTAGCTTTTCTTTTCAGATGTTACTAATTTTCTGCAATGTTATTGTATTCTGTGTGACTTCAAATACTTCTTGGAAAGAGGCAGAATTTAAATAAAGCGGGATATGAAACCTCTGTTTGATTGATGTTGCTACTTTTGTTTTTGTTGTTGTTGTTGGGCATCAGGGTATCAAAATCTATAATCAACTCTTTCTTCTTGACTTTATAACTATGTTGATTGAAAAGAGGGGATGAGGCAGAGAGGTGGGGGGTGGCAGAGGCAAAAACATATTGACTCATTTTTTAATCTAAAAAATTAACACTCTCAGCTCTGTTAGTATCCTTCAAATTTCTCTGCTGAGTAAAGGAAAGAAGAGATAAGAAGGGAAGAGGAAAGATAAGCAGACAAGAGAAGGGAAAGGAAGGAAACACAGCAACCACAACTGCTAGGCACTGTGCCGCCTCAGTGGCCTTTCTCCAGCCATAAGACACCGCAACTATGGAAGGTGTGCATGAGGTCACAACTAAGGTGAAGATATATTTGATAAATAGTGGCATAATAAAATAGTTGGCAGAAAATTCTGACTTGCCCAACTAGCACAATTCAGCCATAATTTTAAGTCCTTTCTACTTGTGACTAAAGATATACATTTATAAATGTATCTCTATACTTAACCTGAACTTTTCAATGTGCACTGCCTTAACTCTCCAGACTTCAAAGCTCTTTCTAGGTTTCAGTCAATCAGTCTACACACATTGGCTGAGCACCCACACATGTGAACACTGTGATCTTACACCACGATATGACAACAATTTACGCCTAGTCTATGGCTACCCTCTCACCCATTTACAGGTGCAATGTCGTTCTCCACCCTGGCTGGACACTGGGATCGCCTAAAAGGCTTTTAAAAAAAAAAAAAAAACATCTTCTGGACACTAATGGAAAAAATTATAATTTACTTGATGTGTGCTGGGGTCAGGGTATTTCTTGGAAATTCTCCAGAGCATTCTATAGTGCGGCCAAGAATTATGAAACTCTGATTTAATCTAATTTTAAAACCTTTCCATGTTGTTGGAAAGGGCTTCCCTAGTGGCTCAGTTGGTAAAGAATCTGCCTGCAATGCGGGAGACTCGGGTTCAATCCCTGGGTTGGGAAAATACCCCGGAGAAGGAAATGGCAACCCACTCTAGTAATCTTGCCTGGAGAATTCCATGGAATGTTGTTGGAATGCTCTTTTCCTTACCTATTTTGCCAGTCAGTTCTTCTACTAAAGGGGTTTTGGAGGTAACTAGGATAATCTTTTAAAATGTAAAATGCAGTTTCTGGGATGGATGACTTATAGCCAGAGAGAACATGGATTAATTCCAAGCCCAGTCTCATTTTCTCAACTATAAAACAAAGAGGAAAATACCTGTACTACAGGGCCATTGTGAGGATTAATATAATATAACATATAATATAACATATAATAAGTACTGCGCTAGGCCACTTCGCTAGCTGTCCAGGGGTTAAGACTCCACACTTTCAATGCAGGGGGTGTGGGTTCAATCCCTGGTCAGGAAACTAAGATCGCACAGGCCATGCAGCATGGCCAAGAAAAGCTACTATGGTTGTTATTGACACTGGTCATTCCTCTGTTCGTAGGATTTTGTTCACCCAGTTTACTTGCTTCTTGATTCTAAGGAGAGCTCACTCAGCAAACTGAAGGTTGAAAAAATTTGATAAATACCCAAAAAGGAGGAGGGAAAGGAATAGAGGAAAGAAAGTTTATGCTGAAGCTTTAGTGAGAACAAATGATATGGAAAGCTATAGAATGAGGTGGGAAGACTCAGGTTTGGAGTAAATCAGAAACGAACTAAAACTTGGGTTCTGCAACTAGTGTAAGCACTGGCAGTTGTTTAATTTCCTGCAGCTCAGTTCCCATATCCATAAAGTGTAAATAAGAATGGCTGACCCAATGACGTCTTCATTCACTCATTCCACAGACATTTATTAGGTGACTACTATCACATTTATGAAAATGTTAGTTGCTCAGCGACCCCATGGACTGAAGCCCACCAGGTTCCTCTGTCCATGGAATTCTCCAGGAAAGAACACTGCAGTGGGTAGCCACTCCCTTCTCCAGGGGATCTTCCCGACCCAGGGATCGAACCCCGGTCTCCCGCATTGCAGGCAGATTCTTTACCATGTGAGGCACCAGGAAGCCCATCATCTTTTTAATATAATGTTATTATATTTGGCAGCTTTGAACAATTCAGAAAGCTGTCGGATCTGGACAGAAGAGCTATTAGAGGAGATAGACGAGAGAAAGGAAATGGTTAGTGCCCTAAACGAACCCTCTTTACTACAGCTTCTCCTTTGCATTGCCATGTTGCTCTTCTACAAAACCTACAAATGGTGGCAAGCTGAATTTGAGGTGACAGATGGCACAACGGATAGCAGTCCAGACTGCTCCAGCTAATTATCTACCACCGCATCCTTCAGTTGTTTCATGTTAAGCAAAAGTAACACCAACATAACTCCACAGGGTTGCTGTGAAAAATCAAAGAGTTGATGCATATAAAGAATTCGGTACAAAGTCAGTGTCACACAGACATTAGTCATTATTCTTTTATCACATGATGTGTCAGGAACTGAGCAGGGTCATCTGCAGCCAGACCTCATTCTTTCATCATGCCACCCTGCATCATACCATGAACGCAACCCACAGGTCAAACATGGTGCACTGGCCACCTTAATTCCCAGCTCTAAAACTCACTAGTCTTAGTAATTTTGTGACTTTGCTAAGTTGTGTCCTCTCTGAGCTTGCATTTCTCCCCTGTGAAAATGGGAACATTGATAGTACTTATATAGCAGAGTTGTTATAAAATTTAAAGGGACTATTACTATCAGGGCTTCCTTGATGGCTCAGTTGGTAAAGAATCCACCTGCAATGCAGGAGACCCTGGTTCAATTCCTGGTTTGGGAATATCCACTGGAGTAGGAATAGGCTACCCATTCCAGTATTCTTGGGCTTCTCTTGTGGCTGAGCTGGTAAAGAATCCACCTGCAATGCAGGAGACCTGGGTTTGATCCCTGGGTTGGGAAGATCCCCTAGGGAAGGGAAAGGCTACACACTCCAGTATTCTGGCCTGGAGAATTCCATGGACTATACAGTCCATTGATGCTTTTGAACTGTGGTGTTGGAGAAGACTCTTGAGAGTCCCTTGGACTGCAAGGAGATCCAACCAGTCCATTCTGAAGGAGATCAGCCCTAGGATTTCTTTGGAAGGAATGATGCTAAAGCTGAAACTCCAATACTTTGGCCACCTCATGCGAAGAGTTGACTCATTGGAAAAGACTCTGATGCTGGGAGGGATTGGGGGCAAGAGGAGAAGGGGACGACAGAGGATGAGATGGCTGGATGGCATCACTGACTCGATGGACGTGAGTCTCAGTAAACTCCGGGAGTTGGTGATGGACAGGGAGGCCTGGGTGTGCTGCGATTCATGGGGTCGCAAAGAGTCGGACACGACTGAGTGACTGATCTGATCTGATCTGATACAGTCCATGGGATCGCAAAGAGTCAGACACGACTGAGCAACTTTCACTTATTACTTGTAAACAGTTAGTACAATGCATGGCACCTAAGTGTTCAATAATCAATACCAACTGTTTATATCAATTTTCTGTGCATGCGTGCTAAGTTACTTCACTCATGTCCAACTCTTTGCGATCCCATGGACTGTAACCCCCCCAGGCTCCTCTATCCACGGGATTCTCCAGGGAAGCATACTGGAGTGGGTCACCATGCCCTCCTCTAGGGGATCTTCTAGGGATCGAACCTGCGTCTCCTGTGGCTCCTGCATTGGATTCTTTACTGCTGAGCCACCAGGGAAGCACAGTGTTAGTTGCTAAGGAAGATCGCATTGCAGGCAGATGCCTTACATCTGAGCCACCAGAGAAGCCCATCAATTCACTGTACTGTGCCAACCGTTGACGGTAATGTAAATAGGAATTATCACCTTTGTTTTTCACAGTTTGGGAGCCTTATTTGAGAACTTCTCTTCACTAGTGCAAAAACACATAGAATTTTTAAACTTTATATTAAGTTATACAAACTCCAACTCATATGCATGTGTTCAGTATTGCTCTTGAATAGGTGAATATCAAAATCCCAAAATGTACTTCTATCACAGCACAATATTAAACTATTTTAGGAAAATTATCATTTCTAATAAATAAAACTTCAATTCTCACATTTATACCTTACCTATTAATTCTTAAGACTGAGAGTTTGAATTGAAAAAACTATTCAAAGTCATGAAAGTAAAAGGAAATGTGCCCATCTATTCCAACCCAAGAAGGAAATAATGATAATATTAAAATAATACAAAAATAAAGTATTAATGTTGTTAATAAACAGCTTTAATTCATACAAAGGAATGAGAGTGAGAGGCTAATAATAAAAAATAAAAGTAAATAACACATCATTCAAAATTTGCTGACATGGGTTATGGGTTACAGCAGAATCTAAAGACTAGTGCCAAAATTACCAGTCTAATTTACTATTTTGGTTACACACAAGGTTTTTTTTTTTCCATTTAGCTGGCATGTTTATTTCTGAAAGCGATTCATCTTTGGAGTTTCATTATTACTTTCAGTATAAACTATGGTACAGAATCTCTAAATATGACCTCTATCAATTTCTTCCCACTCTATATGCACCCATTTTCCCATCAAAAGTTGGAATTTATCCCCCATCCTCTTGATTCTGGCCCAGCCCTGTTACTACCTGGCACTAGAACAAGGTAGAAGCGATATTCTTAGACGTCCAACCCTTAAAAGAAATGGAGACACTGCTTCCTTCATCTCATAGTACTCGCTCTTGGACCCAGTCATCATGCCTTGAGAAGCCCAGGCCACAAGCCGAGGTCCCATGGAGGAAAACGTTATTCCAGTAAACAGCCCTAGCTATGCTCCATAACAGTAACCACCTTCTATGATTATAGCACCAGATAATATCATGTGGGACAGAGAAGCTTCCATTTGAGCCATCCATCACAGAATAGTGAGAGATAACAAAATCATTGCTTAAGCCACTAAATGTTGGGGTGGTTTTTCATGATCACTATGCCTGTTCCAGGACTAATTCTAAATGAGGCACAGGACTTTTCCCTTTATATACCCTTGGTAGCTAGCTGCCATACAAAAACTTTGATTACCCTGAAATCACCATGGTAGGAGGAGACTTAACCTAGCCATGAGTTGAAGTCATGTGTAGCAGAATGAAGACTCAGGTCAACAGTCCTAGCTGAGCTCCTAGACAACAGCCAGCACCAGCACGAACTTTCGAACAATGTGGGTGCGGTCATTTCAACCCTTCTAGCCATTCCAGCTTTCTAGCTGACAACAGGCAAAGCATAAGAACTGCCCATTCAATGCACAATATCATGAGAAATGACTAGTTGTATTTATATCACTAATTTTAGAGTAGTTTATTATGCAGCAACAGATATTCAAAAATTAAAGTTGTGACTAAAGTAAAAGGTAAATGACCTTGAAGAGATGGATAGTAAAGACTGGAAAGGCAGTGAGCAAATTGTTACTGGAGGCTCAGTTTCATGCTCATTCATATCTGTTGCATTCCATTGGTTAAAGTGAGCCATAGCCCCAGCCCACATTTTTTAAATTATATATTTAAATTAAAATACTTATATAAACATATGTAAATACATGTGTATATATAAATATATATAATATATAAATATGTGTGTACTTAAATACATATATAAATATATAAAAATACTTATACACACATATATTATACCTATTACATATATAATCATATTTGTCTCAGTGGTAAATCTGCCTGTCAATGCAGGAGATGCCAGAGAATAGGGTTCAACCCCTAGGTCGGGAAGATCCCCTGGAGGAGGACATGGAAACCCACTCCAGTATTCTCACTTGGAAAATTCCTTGGACAGAGGAGCCTGACACGCTACAGTCCATGGGGTCACAAAGTGTCAGACACAACTGAGTGTGTGCACGTGCACACACGTATGCATATATGTTGTATGTATTCTGTGTTTCATTGGAGGTCACAAAGGAGCAACCTATCACAAAAACTAAAAGCCTCATACATCTATGCTACCAAATGCCAGTTTAGATAACCCTATAAGCATAAGTGTTATAGGTATGGAGGTAGAGGAACCAGAGATCAAACTGCCAACATCCACTGGATCATGGAAAAAGGAAGAGAGTTCCAAAAAACATCTACTTCTGCTTTATTAACTACACCAAAGGCTTTGACTGTGTGAACCACAACAAACTGTGGAAAATTCTTCAAGAGATGGGAATACCAGACCATCTGACCTCCCTCCTGAGAAATCTGTATGCAGATCAAGAAGCAACAGTTAGAACTGGAAATGGAACAACAGACTGGCTCCAGATTGGGAAAGGAGTACATCAAGCTGTATATTGTCACCCTGCTTATTTAACTTATATGCAGAGTACATCATGAAAAATGCCGGGCTGGATGAAGTACAAGCTGGAATCAAGATTGCCAGGAGAAATATCAATAACCTCAGATACACAGATGACACCACCCTTATGGAAGAAAGTGAAGAAGAACTAAAGAGTCTCTTGATTAAAGTGAAAGAGGAGAGTGAAAAAGCTGGCTTAAAACTCAACATTCAGAAAACTAAGATTATGCATCTGGTCCCATCACTTCATGGCAAATAGATGGGGAAACAATGGAAACAAGTGAGAGACTTTATTTTATTGGGCTCCAAAATCACTGCAGATAGTGACTGCAGCCATGAAATTAAAAGACGCTTGCTCCTTGGAAGAAAAGTTATGACCAACCTAGACAGCACATTAAAAAGCAGAGATATTACTTTGCTGACAAAGGTCTATCTAGTCAAAGCTATGGTTTTTCCAGTAGTCATGTATGGATGTGAGAGTTGGACTATAAAGAAAGCTGACCACAGAAGAATTGATGCTTTTGAACTGTGGTGTTGGAGAAGACTCTTCAGAGTCCCTTGGACTGCAAGGAGATCCAACCAGTCCATCCTAAAGGAAATCAGTCCTGAATATTCATTGGAAGGACGGATGCTGAAGCTGAAACTCCAATACTTTGGCCACCTGATGGGAAGAACTGACTCACTGGAAAAGACCGTGATGCTGGGAAAGATTGAAGGCAGGAGGAGAAGGGGATGACAAAGGATGATATGGTTGGATGGCATCACACACTCGATGGACATGAGTTTGAGCAAGCTCTTGGAGTTGATGATGAACAGGGAAGCCTGGCATGCTGCAGCCCATGGGGTCATGAAGAGTCAGACTCGACTGAGTGACTGAACTGAACTGAACTGTACTTTATCCTTAAGAGATTATCAGCCAGGGATATGAAATGAACAAAACTGCAAACAAAATGTAGTAATACACAGAAACTTTATAAAGATTTCAATTCAGTTCAGTTGCTCAGTTGTGTCCGACTCTTTGCAACCCCATGGACCGCAGCATGCCGGGCCTCCCTGTCCATCACCAACTCCCAGAGTTTACCCAAACTCATGTCCCTTGAGTCAATGATGCCATCCAAGCATCTCATCCTCTGTTGTCCCCTTCTCCTCCTGCCCTCAATCTTTCCCAGCATCAGGGTCTTTTCCAATGAGTTAGCTCTTCGCATCAGGTGGCTGAAGTACAGTTACATAACATAATTAAATATTGCTCTTGGAAAATAAAACTTAGTAGACTGAGTAGAATATGAGACAAGACAATCTTCTCAAGATGTTATTCATGTCCATACAAAATTACTAATGATTTATAATCCACTTAGCACTGTACTTTACCTGAGCAATTACAAATAAAGCATTTAGCAAAATGTCTGATACATAGTAAGTGCTCAATAAACTTTACTACTTCTATCTCCTTCCATTAATAAACCACAATATTATATAATCAGTCTGACAAAATTAGAAAAATTACAGGAGGGAAAATCTGCTCACTCATTCAAATGTGGGACCATCCTAGCTATCTATTTAATTATGCCATTATATACTGTTACATGGCATACAGTGTGAAGAATAAACTGCAAAAAAAAAAAATTGTTCCCTATTAGCTCAACTTAAAAGATTTTAAAGGGTTTCAAAAGAATGAAAGATGATTTTTCAGGCACAAACATTGCTAATACATTATCTTAGGAACTCATACTTTATATAAAAACTTGTTTACTTTTTATTTAACATGTCATGGTAAGGCCAATATATGTCAAGGTCTCTGTGGTACAGATTCCAGACCAATGAATCCAAAGTCAGAGTCCTAGATTCAAAAATATCTGCTTACAAAATGCCCCATACAATATGGGTTTGTGAAAATTCGTCTCTAATTTAGTCTACACTTACCTAAGTGAGGTACCCAGATGACACCTAAAGTCTGTATCTGCTGTATCTTGTGTGTTTATACCCCATTTCCTCATTCAACACCTCCCTGGGCCATGAAAAAATGACCTCTGCATTTTACCACCTGAGTGTGCCAGGTGTGTCTTCCAGACATGAGTAACAATGCATTTCATTTTCTAGAACACATCCACAAAGCAAATATGGGACTTCACTGAAAACGGCTATTCCCACATCCACGACTGGAGTCTGAGTTGCTGCCATGCTCAGACCTCTCAGAATTAGCACAATGTGTGACCAGCACTGACTTTTCTCAACAGGAAAAATTACTTCCCTGTTAGAATCTAAACAAAAACAACTAGTCACTTCCTCTCACCACGTCACTGGTTTGTAAGAGCACAGAAGAAATTCAGAGGATGAATATATCTTTGAATTATGACAACTCTGACCAATTCTGGAAACCAGCTGGAGAAAGGGGAACAAAGATTCTGAGGCAGTGGAATGGTTAGGTGCTCATGCTCAAGAGCTATACACAGGGGTGAATTCTGGCTCTGACATAGCCATGTCACTTTGAGCAAAGTCACTTGACTTCAAGCTTCTGCTTGAATCTGGGCACATAACGGTGACGAGGCGGTACAGTGATAAGACCCAGATCTCATCTCAGCCTCAGCCTCCTTCCCACCTAGTCATTAATTAGGCCTCCTCATGCATTATGTGCACTTAATCATCCCAATATTACCCCAACACTTCTACACAGTAAGAATGATTAGCTCCTTATAACAGACAAGACAATTGGGTAGCAAGAGGTGAAATAACTTGTCCAAAGTTACACAGCTCGTATACAGCGCCTATGTTTTTCTGACCCAGAGTCCAGTCCTGATGTTTACATTTAACAAGCAACCTTCAGGATCTGCGCCCCTCCGCCAGGCTTCCCTTCTGGCTCAGCTGGTAAAGAATCCACCTGCAATGTGGGAGACCTGGGTTCGATCCCTGGATTGGAAAGATACCCTGGAGAAGGGAAAGGCTATTCATTCCGGTATTCTGGCCTGGAGAATTCCATGGATTATATAGTCCATGGGATCCCAAAGAGTTGGACATAACTAAGCAACTTTCATTTCATTTCACTTCAGCACTCCCCAGGTTAACAGCTGAATATGTTCTATTCCTATTCAGGAAATTAACACTGAATAGTCATTGGAAGGACTGTTGCTGAAACTGAAGCTCCAATGCTTTGGCCACCTGACATAAAGAGCCAACTCATTGGAAAAGGCTATGACACTAGGAAAAATCGAAGGCAAAAGGAGAAGCGGCAGCAGAGGACGAGATGGTTAGATAGCATCACTGATTCAATGGGTTTCCCTAGTAGTTCAGCTGGTAAAGAATCCACCTGCAATGCAGGAAACCCCAGTTCGATTCCTGGGTCAGGAAGTTCCCCTGGAGAAAGCATAGGCTACCCACTCCAGTATTCTTGAGCTTCCCTGGTGGCTCAGACCATAAAGAATCTGCCTGCAAGGCAGGAGACCTGTGTTCAATCCCTTGGTTGGGAAGATCCCCTGGAGGAGGGCATGGCAACCCACTCCAGTATTCTTTCCAGGAAAATCTCCATGGACAAAGAAGCCTGGCAGGCTACAGTTCATGGGGTCAAAAAGAGTCGGACATGACTGAGCGACCAAGCACAGCATACCACTAACTCAATGGACATGAATTTGAGCAAACTCCAAGAGATGGTGGAGGACAGGAGAGCCTGGCGTGCTGCAGTCTATGGGTTCGCAAAGAGTCAGACAGGACTGAGTGATTGAACAACAACAATGCTCTACTCCTAATGTTTATACTTTCTAACTCCTGAGTTCCATTCTGATACCAAGAGAGTTGTCTCTGGCTACATAAGTCAGTCATATTTCCTTTAAACCTAAGCATTTGTTTTTTATAAATAGTATATTATTCAAATAAAATTGAATAACCTAAATGTATAGAAACTAAAACATGAAGGAGCCCCCACCTTGAATCTCACTAAAGGAACCCCCACCCTGAATCTCATTGCTAAGACAATATTGTTGTTAGCAATTTGTTGCTCATTTTCCAGACTTTTTTCCATGCATTCATTATCACACACACATACCATAAAAATCATTAAAATTTTTGTTTTTATCATCTTTAACAGAGTATTCTGCAACTTGCTTTTCTCAACTAGTATATCTTAGACATATTTTCATAGCAATATATATAGATTTTCCAGTTCTTTGAATGACTGCATAGTATCCAATTCTATGTATATACTCTAATTTAATTACAGTATCATCAACTGATGAGCATTTAGATTTACTACCATTTTCAAATTATGAACAATGCTTCAGGGTTTAATCTCACATATACCTATCTTTGCACACCGGTGCTACTATTTCAGTAGGGCATAGTCCTAAAAAGTAAAATTGCTGATAGAAGACTTCTAAACATTTACAAATACTGGCAAATTTCCCTGCCTGCAAAATGAATGAACCAATTTATAAATTACCAACTATCTTATCACAAGTAAACTTTTAACTTGGATTCAAAGGAATTAAAAGAAATCCTTTCAAATAACAGAAATGTATATATTACTTACACTTTTTATATAAATTTAATCAAATAACTTATTTTTAATTTCCTAGACTAAGTTTGTCTACAGAATATTTTTTCCTAAGTAATTGATTATTATTCTCAGGTCAAACAATTATATGACTTTTTCAAGTTGGGGACAAGTATATCAAAAAGAGAGTTGGAAATGTTCGTAACTGATCTATAACAATAGGAATGAAAAGATTAGCAAATATAAATCATGTTTTTATTATTTCTTAAGGAGAGAAAACATTTGATAGCAGTTAATAACTCAGGTTCTAGAGTCAGACCAACCCAATCGTTCATTCAACATATACTTCCTGAGCATCTACTATGTTTCAAGCTCTGTTATAGGTGTTAAGATTTGGAGGTGAAGGTAAACGAGACAAAGAAGACCCCTCTGCTCTCATGCAGTTTACATTAGGGTTATGGAGATAAAATAAATCGATTAATTATCAGAACAATTTCAAAAAGTGATAACCAAATAGAGAATTGTGAGACACTACTGGGAAGGTGGGGTAGGATTGCTTCACACCTGATACCAAGGCAAGGCCTCTCCAGGGAGGTGACGCATGGGATGAGGCCAGGCAAGACATGGGGAAGACAAAGGGCAAAACTGCTAGTATAGAAACACACTCGGCCCGTTCAGGGAAGGGAAAGGTGGCGAGTGGGCGAGACTGGGGCATGCAGTGTTAGGACAGGATTGGGTGAGCAGTCAGGTAGGGCTTTTAGGCCACTGGGAAATGCTTTCTACTCTAAGCCATCAGATTGTCTTAAGAGCAAGAGTGGCATGATCTATTCTACATTTCAAGAGACCATTCTGGCTAATATACTCCTCATCACTGATTAACTGTGTGTCCTTGGACAAGCTACATTTCCTTTCTCAGCTTCAGTTTCCTCATTTATAAACTTGAGATAATAGTATCTATGACATGGAGTTGATATAAGGGTTAAATAATGAATGGAAAGCATTTTGCACAGTATCTAGCACATAAAAATGTTCACTAAATGTTTCCAACTAAATCGCTTTTACCTCATTAAGATTACACTGAACAGAACTAAGCATAATTCACTATCACCAATTATTCAACACAATAACTAAAAATATCCTTTTAAATGAGTCTTGATTCAAATTCTCTAACACCGAGAGGCTGGATATTTCCATATTGAGTCAACACTCAGCACTTTCCTCTTACTGGATCCTATAATACAGCCCTGAGTTATATGTGTTTGTATACACTCCTCACTATCACACACAAGATTATCCATCCTTGTGTTACCTCCAGAGCACATAATGCTCAAAACATGGTATACAGGGTAGCCAGAGCAGGATGGTGGGTAGGTGAGTGGAGGGATTACCAGATAGGGAGGATAAAAGAGAAGACTCTTGAGAGTCCCTTGGACTCCAAGAAGATCAAACCAGTCAATTCTACAGGAAATCAAGCCTGAATATTCATTGGAAGGACTGATGCTAAAGCTGAAGCTCCAATACTTTGGCCACACGATGCAAAGAGCCAATTCATTGGAAAAGATTCTGATGGAAAAGACTGAAGGCAAAAGGAGAAGCAGGCAGCAGAATATGAGATGGTTAGATAACACCTCCAACTCAATGGACACGAATCTGAGCCGGAGACAGTGGAAGACAGAAGAAGCTGGCATGCTACAGTTCATGGGGTCGCAAAGAGTCAGACAGGACGCAGCAACTTAACAACAACAATGAAAATAAAATAAAATAAAAATCATGAGGGCAAAAGAAGAGAATGTTTCAAATTGAAATATTCAAAATAATAACGTTTTAGGACTTTCCTGGTGGTCCAGGAAAGTCTGCCTGGACCTGCCAATGCAGGGGACAGAGGTTTGATCCCTCATCCAGGCAGATTCCACACGCCACAGGGCAACTAAGCCCATGTGTCACAACTACTGAAGCCTGTGGGCTCTAGGGCCCATGCTCCACAATGAGAGAAGCCACTACAATGAGAAGCCCTCACACGGTGACTAGAGAGTAGCCCCACTCACCTTAACTAGAGAAAGCCCACGTGCAGCGACGAAAACCCAATGCAGCCAATAAATACATTTTTTAAAAAATAATGGTTTTAAATCATGAGCATATAAAATGGATAACTGATCATTTCTTGCCATGTTTATTATTCTGTTTATGCATTTACATAGTACCAGACTTCATGATGAAACCCTAACAGAAGACACAGTCCAACTGTAAGGACTTACTGCCTTCTAATCTTGCTTCCTCTCTACTGAAGATATTTAGCAACACTTTGAAACACGAAAGAGGTACTTCTCATATTTACCAAGCTACAGAAGAATTATGAGACATAGAAACAAAATTGTGAAACCTGATGTGTTTGACCTTTGCTTTTCCTATGCGCTCAGACCTCTAAGTGTGACATCAAGAAAATTCATGAGTAGAATTCCCCTTTCTAGACTTTGAAACAAGGATCCCCAATAGCTGTGGCAACATTCGTTCAGTGATCTTGCATCTAAATATGTGAATGATTTCTACACACTTAAAAGGCAGGAATAGAGATGCAGATGTAGAAAATGGACATGTGGACATGGAGAGAGTGGGTTGAATTGAGAGATTAGGCTTGACATAAACATATCACCCATGTGTAAAATAGATAGCTGGTGGGAAGCTGCTGTATAGTATATGGAGCTCAGCTCGATACTCTGTGGTGACCTAGAGGGGTGAGATGCTGGGGCAGGAGGTGGGTGGAAGGAGGGGAGGAGGGGGAAGGGGTTGCAAGGAAAGGGAGGTCCAAGAGGGAGGGGTTATATGCATACATATAGCTCACTTACTTTGTTGTACAGCAGAAACATACAACACTGTAAAGCAAGAATACCCCAATTTTTTTTTTAAAAGGGGGGGTATAATGAATGAAAAGTGACCTTATATCCAAATATAGAGGACCACAGAAATTTGAAAAGTTACTAATTAAATAAAATTGGTAAAAGAACAACTAGGTTCAGAATTTAATCCTTTAATGGAAACTGTTCTGTAATATACAAAATACTTTTGTATGCATTGTCTTATTTTTGATCCCCACAAATCTCTTAAGGAAACACAGTTAAAAAAAAAAAGAAAGAAAGAAAGAAGGAAAACACAGTAGATTATGCCTGCAGTTTATAGACATAAATACTGACAGAATGAGAAGATGATTTATCCCATCTCTAACCAATAAGTAGCAAAACTGGAACTCTAACCCAGGCCTTGTTAGTGTACATTCTGCTACCCCAAACTAATGCAATTTGGCAAACAGGGAAATTTGTTAAAACTAAATTTATTTCTATTTAAAAAGAGAAAGAAGAGCCAACTATGTTTTAAGTTGCAAATAGCATTATACTAAAATTCCTCCTGAACTATTATAAATCCTTTCAAGCAGTACAATAATCCCTTTATATAAGGATAATGCCTCCCCATGATTAAAATACTGCACACTGCCTAACTGCAGATACTAACAACAACAAAGCTCTCTTCTCTTGATACATATATGCCAGACTCTGTCCTACATTGTCCACACGCACTGACTTCAATTTTTACAGCAGTCTTATGAGGTAGGTATTATTATTATGACCATCATCATCATCATTATTCAGATGGAAAAAAGTGAAGCATAAAGAGGTTGTCACTTGTCTGTGACCATTTGGCTAGGAAATTGGTTCAGCAACTTTCAGCTGCAATATTCTGCTGCCTCTGGAAACAGAAGCCTCTTTATCCCAACCTCTGCCTTATCAGATTCAACCAATGATAACAGAAAATCTTTAGTGAGATTCAGTTTAGTTCATTCTCTCAGTCCTGTCCAACTCTTTGTGACCCCATGAACAGCAGCACGCCAGGCTTTAACCTGTCCATCACCAACTCCTGGGTTAAAATTGTGTTAGTGAGGTTGTGTACAATAATATAAATTTACTATTATTATAGTGTATAGTAATAGTAAAAATTGTGTTAGTGAGATTAACACAATTTAAACCCTTTCCATGCCTGCTGATGCAATACCAATCTTGCTGACCTGTGATTACAGTTTATCAAAGTGCTGGAGAACTCACATATAAAGTACCTAACAGAGAACCTAGCACAAAGTAGGCAGTTAACAATTACTGAGAGTCTATAGTGTGTCTGGCAATATTCTAAATGCTTTTCTCTACATATGCACTCCACAAATGTTAGCATGGTTCTCTTTTTGTGCTACATGCTATGTATATGCTCAGTTGCTCAGTCGTGTCCAGTTCTTTGCGACCCCATGAACTGTAGCCCCCCAGGCTCCTCTGTCCATGGGACTTCCCAGGCAAGAATACAGGAGTGGGTTGCCATTTCCTCTCCCAGGGGATCTTCCCAATCCAGGATCAAACCTGCAGCTCCTGCATTGGCAGGTGGATTCTTTACCACTGAGTGACCTGGGGTGAATCAAAAGCTGTTTCTTTGGAAATTAAGCTAGGCAATGGAAAAAATTCTTTTCATGAAGGCAAGGACTGTTATATCAATGGGAATAAACAGCTGTTGTATTTGGGTTGTTAGGGACTACTGTTGCCCCGGCCTTTGATGAGACCCAGATGCACATGAGAAAGTATGAAACGAAGTATCAGAGAGGAGACTGAGGTCATAAGCTGGACTCCCCACCTACAGAGAGATTTCCTCTCCAGGAAAAGTAAAACTTAAAGCACAAATATGTTAGAAGTTTGATGGATTTTCCAAATCAATTCTGGGAATTTTAAATAAGTTACCTCTGTAAGCTCTTTTAAAAATTATGTGTTCTCGACATTTTTAAAGTAAAAAAAAAATACTTTATTTAAAGGAACTATAAACACAAAACTCCTCAGAAATCCACATATTACACTGAACAAGGTACAACAGCCTTCTTTGCTGACACTACAGTTTGGAGAAATTGGATTTCACAATAAAACTAACCCACTCATTTATTCAAGAATTGATTAAGAACTACCTTGTGTACTTCATGTTAAATGAAGTAGAAAATCTCCCTTCCCACTATGGAAAGTACCACTCTTTAAAATGTCAATGACTACTTATTTTTTTAACTTTTTATTCTATGATGGAGTATAGCTGATTAACCATGTTGTGATAGCTTCAGATGGAAAACAAAGGGACTCAGCCATACATATACATGTATCCATTCTTCCCCAATCTCCCCTCCCATGCAGGCTGCCACCTAACATCAATGACTACTTCTAACTTGCCACAATGATTAGTTCAAACGACACCAAAATGGTCATATAAAGTATTATGACATTGATTTGGGGGAAATTTATATATATATATATATATATGAAATTAAATTCAAATTCATAAATATATATATTTATGAAATCAAAAGCGAGTTCTTTCATAAAGGTAAACCTATTCTGCATCAGTGGACCTCAGAGTAAGTCTGAAGATGCAGGATGTCTGCTCCATCTAGTAAATTATCCAAATAGATCCATATCTTTCTCCTCCTTAATGTTCTTCAAATTCCTAGTTGATTAATATATTACATCGAAACAAGAAAGATGTAGAACTACTTACAGTAACAGAGAGGGGGAAAGGTGGGAGGCAGTAAACACACAACTAAGGCGGAGATCTGGGTCTCATTGTACATTCCACAGCAATGTGAATGATATTGATTTTCAGATTAGCTACTCTTTTTTATTATTCATACCTCCTTTTCCCTCTATTAGTGAAGAGAACTAAACTGTCTGCGTACTTGCTTGATTCCACTGAGAGGCCTGAATCACCACTTGGAAATATCCATCATTCCTTTAAGATTAGTCTCTACTAAAAGCCTGCAGCAAAGTGATAATGCACTAACCTGTCTCCGGTTAATGGCAAAATAATGGTGGCTTGAGAAGAAAACACAATGAAAGATAATCTCATTTGAGGGCTGCAAAACAAGAAAAGAGGCAGTTAAAACATTTTTAAAAGAAATATTGATATAATACAGATGTATAGCTAGGGAATCTCATTTAAAATCAGTCTCACTGAACAGTCCAGTCTTCTTTTAAATGGAACCCCTAAGTAGATACATGAACTCTGCTCAACATTACCATTATCACATAAGTCATTCTGGATTTAGTCAGTGCTGCTCAGCACTCAGGCACTCCTCTCTGACCCACAGGGCCACTTTAGGAACAAATTACCTAGAAAGATAAATCCCAGGCCAGTGGAAAGTTTTCTTTCTTTCTTTTTTTTTTTTTTTTGTAGAAAGCTCTTTCTTTGGCCTTCTACCTCATCTTCTTCAAGGAGGCCAATCCCTTCAGAATGATTATCATAGCAAGTTTAGGGCTGGAGACAAGCAGGTTTGATTTAATTACCACAACTATGAGAGGAGTTCATACAAGTTATCCTGAGGTAGGATTACTTAAGGAGTGTCAAGGACAATGTTAAAGAGAAGAACAAATCACATTTTGATTAGACATGCTCAGTTCTCTAAGTCTTTAGCATCATACTTCCGACTGGCAACAACTGCCCTAGTTAGCTACACCTTTTAAGCTCTAAGCCTTGATCTCACAGAATGATTCCTGTTTCAAAGACACCCTATGCAATGTTTCTTAAGATCTGAACCTGAGGCTGTAACACTCAGCTCTATAAACTGAAGAGCAGAATGATGCCCAAGGGTTACACATATTTGAAAAGTCATTCACTTCAGTAGTCACCCTTTACTCATTTCCTACAATATATTATGGGTTAGCAACTGAACAACTAAACTTGTGCCAGAGAACTGTTTACTATAGAATTCCAATTTGTAAACCAGACCAAAGAAGAGCCCTACTTCTTGGAAATCTACTGAAATGACCCACTGCGTTTGATCAAAATCTATGAGACACTCTGCACACTCTTGGATTAAATCAGAAAATTTATCAACAACTCTCTCTCCTGCCTTTGACACTTAACGATATAGAGCCTCATTTACTTTTCTTTCCTAGACAAGCTTACCTTAGACCCTGTCCAGAAATGAGTGTTATACTTGGCTTCTTAAACAGGAGACTGATGACTGAACATGGACAAGCATACATTTTTATAGGGATAAGCTTACTGCTGCCAATAACTGAAAGCAAGGATTTCCTAGGCCTCTACAGATTGTTTGAAGTTACTTGCAACATGACTTTCAAAATGTTTTGATCATCCAAGCCTGTTTTAAAGAAAACATTTGGGCTAACACGACTGAAAGAAGCAATATTTAATGATACAGCTCCTTTTCATGTCCTTTCCATTATCTTGATAAACTTGCATTTCCTCGTTGCATTTTTTCTTCTTTAAAAAGAAAAAAAAAAAAAAAAGAGGAGGAGGAAAAAAGCCTCAAAAGCCTAGTGTCCTAGGGTCACTTTTAAATAAGAAAGCCACTAATTTCTGGTTACCTCTAAATAAGAGAGTAAGCTGGCTATCATAGCAGTTATGCTTTTTATAGGAGACAAACCAATCTTTCCTAGTAAGGCTTATTGCATATATAGAACAGTTAAATTTTAAACCAGCCACACACCCACACATTGTGTAAACACAAGTCATTTCTTTAAAGGCACACACACACAAGTGCCTTTTCTGGTAGTGGGTTATTAACACATGCTCATTTGAAGTTTACCAACACTTTTTTTTCTTAATGAGGACCTCAATAATGCTAAGAATTGTGTGGAATGGCAAATATATTATGGGTATTATTAGCATAAACTTTTAAAGTGATAAATTTTGAGAAAGCATAAGTGAAATTCAAAACAGATGAAAACTCAGAAAGGAAAAGACATTTGGAATCATGTCTGAAGATACTTCCCCAGAGCCTGAGCCAAGTTTCTGGGATCCAGATGAAATAAGGCCTCAACAACTGAAGGGCTGTCCTAATAACAGCATGTGTGTGATAAGACCTTGAGGCACTTAAAAATCAACACTTCAGTAAAGGCTTTCCTTGCAAATGGTTTCCAAAAAAGGATACCCTATCTAGCCTTTGGTCTACTTGCCTCCAACTCAAAGTCCCCTGCTTAGGAAAGAAAAGTAGGAGAAATACCTTACAAATCTCTCTGTAAGTTGCTGGACAAAATTGTAAATTTCAATCCAGTTATTTGCCACACTCCCAGACCTGAAAAAGAAAATTGAACGAATCAGAAAAACAACACATTTACAGGGGTGTAAGCTGACCTCTTCTTCAAGCCAAGTTAACAGTATTAGCAACTGAAAGGTAGGTGCTACAAGAACCTAGGAAGTCTACCCATCTTCAAGGATCACCTGCCTGCTAATTGTCTGGAGTAAGATCCCAGCTCTTCAAATAAACACAGCCTTCCTTAGAAGGAAATGCAATCCACAGTTGAGTACGTTAACTTTAGACTGCCAAGCTACAATGAAAGTGCTGTGCTCAGGGTAAAACCCGGCAAACTTTAGCCAGCGTGAGGCGTTGAGGACTGGGGGACTCAGAAGGAGTCTTATGTGGGTCCCAGGGTCGCAGAAGGTTACCCCAAGTGACCGCACTCCCATTTCCTAAGAAACCCCGCCACTGGCCAGCAGTGACTGCCCATCTCCCTAGAGAGCCTAGCAGCTCCGGGCTCCTCCTATTACCCCGCAGCCCGCACAGATCCGAAAGCGCTCGCCTTTCGGACAGAGATAGCAACAGGGCGCCCATCACCGGAGTTACCCCTCACCCCTCCCCAGGTCACACAGACATCTCAGCCTCCCCCCACCACAGCTCACCACCCAGGGCCACTCTCCCCAGGAGACCCTGGATCCCTTTTCCCGCACTCACTTGTCTAAGACGAAGTAGAGATCAAAGGCTCCGTGGCAGGAGGGCTGCTCCTGGGCGCTCAGCAGCCCCCCGGGACCGCTGAGAGCTAGCAGCCACAGCCCAGGGACCAGCCAGCGCCCGGGACAGCGGGCCGGGGAGAGCCCCGCCACCATCCTGCGGCCGGGGGTCTGCGGCTCCCTCCTGCTCGCAGCCCCCCTCGGCTCGGCTAGACTCCACTCGGGGGCGACGCTAGGGTGGTGGGAGTGACCAGGGACGCACCCTGAGGTGGGGGTTAGCGAGTCCCTTAGGGCGCCGGCGCCTGGGTCAGAGGGACCCACTGACTGACAGAGGGAGGGAGACAGGGAAGGAGGGAGGTCCTAGGAGGACAAAGGGAGACTCCGCCGCCGCCGCAGCTGCCGCCGGAACTCTTGACGAATCCCCGTGGAAGAGCGATCCGGCCCTCCCCCTCCCGATTCCGGAGAGTTCCTGCAGATGACCGTGGCCCGCGGCGACTGCTCGCAGGAGAAGTTCCTCCGCCGCGTTGGGTCGAGCCTCCAGCCTCCGCTACGGAGCTCGGGTCCTCCAGGAGGGCCGCCCGGGACGCGGCCGCCGCCGCGTACACTTAAAAACGGAGGACCGCTCGGTTCGGGTTCCCCGCCTCCGCCGGGCACTGCAAACTTTTCTTCCTCGTACTCGGCTCTGGCACCGCGCGGCGGCCGGGCGGTCCTCTTTAGGGGAGGAGGCCGGGCGGCTCCGGAGAAGCCACTCGCAGCCAAGGCCAGAACCGCAATCCGGCCGGGTCTCCGCGGTGGCAGTGTGCGCCCGAGGGCGGGGCCTGAGCCGAGCCACACACGCACACTTGTGGGTTCGTGCCGAGCCGAGATGACTAAGGCTTGCCAGCTTTTGGAAAGGAGAGAAGTAGTTTAGAAAAACAGATGTCCTCTAGAAACTAAACAACCCCCCTTCCTGTACCCTGCAGACTCGGCCTGTTGCAGCAGCTGTGCAGAGCAGCCCGTGGCGAGGTTGGGAGACTGAGGTCTAGCGGTCTCGAGAAAGGGCATGACCCCCTCTCTCTGCCTCACCCCCATTATCACAAGCGCACTTGCTGCTCTGGTATCTAAGGAAGGCAACTTCCTCTTTTTTTTTTTTTTTTTTAAATAAACCTACTTCATTGTTTCATCTCACAGACTAGAAACTTCTCTGTGTGGGGTGTTGGGGGGAGTAAGGGTGGGAAACTCTTCAGGAGTGAACAGTTGTACCTCAAAACATTGCATCCCACTGACATTGATCTCAAGCTCCAGATATTAAGAATTTCATCTCGGAGCAAACTTGCACAGGAGCGAGAGTTTGCATGCATTTTGGATTCTCTGCTTACCCATTCTGCACTCAACCTCTCTCTGCCCCCACCGCAACATGCCTTCCCCCGGTGGAAACTGGCTTTTAGAGACTAACCATCTGACCGGTATGTTAGTCGCTCAGCCGTGTCCACCTCTTTGTGACCCCATGAACTGTACCACCTCAGGCTCCTTTGTCCATGGGATTTCCCAGGCAAGAATACTGGAGTGGGTTGCCATTTCCTCCTCCAGGGAATCTTCCCCACCCTGGATTGAACCCTCCTCTCCTGAGTTTTCAGTATTGGCAGGCGGATTCTTTACCACTGAGCCAACAGGGAATCCCACTGGTATACACACCAGTGATTGAGAGTAACATTCAGTGTCACCTCCTCTTCATTTGAATCAAGTCAAGGCTTTATGATAAAAAGTTCATATAGTACTACATTACATGTTGTCTCAGCAGTTTGAATAGTTGTGGTGCACATTTAACTTTTCGTTTACATTGTCTTTGACTACAACCAGATTTGCAAGCTGTTTGAAGACTGAAATCTATCACCTTAGTATCTACTTTAGGTAAAAAATCTGCCTGCCCATGCAAGAAACTCAGTTCAGTCTCTCGGTCGGGAAGACCCCTGGAGAAGGAAATAGCAACCCACTTCAGTATTCTTGCCTGGGAAATTCCATGGACAGAGAAGCCTGGCAGGCTATAAATCCATGTTGCAAAAGAGTGGGACGCAACTTAGCGCCTAAAACAACGACAATATGCCTCGCACTGTTCTAGGACCTAGAGTTAAAGCTCAGAATAAGATGACAAGCCCCAGTTTCCATGAAGCTTGCAGTCTGGATGAGGAGGAAAAGCAGGCAGAAATACATAAGTAAATGTCTATATAGAAGGTAGCTCACAGAGATTTAAAATATGGTCATATGATAGAGAAAGACCAACTAAAGGACTAACAAGAAGGTAGCCATTCCAAGAGCTAGAGGAGGAAACATTTCCCGTGACTGCATCTTTCCAGAAGTATTAGCTTAGCACATTCAAGAAACAGAAAGAAAAACAGTGTAACTGGAGTTTTATGAGAAAGAGGAAGAGAGCCAGACAGGGGCTAGCTAGTATATGTTTCATAAACTGTGGTAAAGAATTCAAATATTTTATATTGTGCGACTAAAGCCCATTCAAGGAGTTCTAGGGGTGGGGAAGGGGATCAATTGTTATGATCTATGTTTTTTATAGATCGTTATAGCTGATATGATACAATGAATTTGAAGACAGCAAGAATGAAAGCAAGAAAACCAGTTAGCAGACTAGTGCAGTACCAGGGCACAATAAAATGGTACCTTGGACCAGCATCTCTGTAGTGTCTGAACATAAAGATAGAAACAGGTAAGAACTTCGTTAAATACAGGTGGATCCCCAGTTCGGAAATGTCTGCCACTTAGAGATGGAAATTCCACTATCATCCACCGGACCTACCACTTCTTACCTGATAGGGTAAGGCAGGTACTGATGGGCCAAGTGGCTGATTGAGTAGAAGATAACACTTTTGTTAGAAAGAAATACAAATCCTCCATTGTTTTCAAGTAAGTGAGCTCCAGGGGGAAAAAAAAAAAAAAGTCCAATGAGAGGGATGGCTATATTATCAGAATCCTAATTCTGTGCTCCTTGGTCTCATCTTCTCTTAAGTTTCTGAAATTCTGATTTTTCTGCAGCCATAAGGCCTCCAGGAATATGCTGCCACCTCTCATTTCAGATTTAGGCCCTGTTGTGGATACACTGGAAATCCCGTGGCTCAGACTCTAAAGAATCCGCCTGCAATGCAGGAGACCTGGGTTCATTCCCTGGGTCAGAAGATCCCCTGGAGAAGGGAATAGCAACGCATGCCAGTATCCTTGCCTGGAGAATTCAGTGGGTAGTAGAGGCTGGTGGGCTACAGTCCATGGGGTTGTAATGGATACATTCATCTCTTTGACTTCCCATAGCAGAATTGACACAGGTTGACTTTCAGGAAACTTATATTAACAGCTTGTTAAAGGTTTTTATCATTTACTGTTGGTCAAAACTGATCTCCATTTTCAACTTTCATTTTAATCAAGATAGAATCCGAGATACCATATATCTTTAGCAATGAATATCATATTAGTACATGACTGAATAAAATCAGGGTTGTGGGGGATTGCCAAAAAGCAATAACCATTGCTTTCAAGTTAGAAGATGACAGAAGTTAAGTGTCTCATGCACTCTATCCTCATGATGAAGTATTTTAAATTCACATACACTGGCTTCTTTTCCCCAGGTTCCTTCACCCATTTCTGTTCAATTTCTGGGACTCCACAAACTAGTTTAAGGATCCATCTTGTGCTAGGAACAAACTAAAGCAAAATACTTTGCAATTAAAACTCGTTCTTCCTCCAAATTCCTAGGCCCTCCTAGACTTCTCTCATTCAGTTCTTCTTTCCTGATAAAGAAGGAAAGATTAATCCTTGTTGATTTACTTGAGTAATTAATCCAGCCCAGTTCTGAAATTTTTATCATTGCAGCAAGGATGTGGCTTCATCTAGCACAGGCCAATAATTAATGGAATCATTTTCATCTAATATAAATGAGTGGGAAGGTCATTAATTTGCTGGGGCAACCAACTGTCCCAATTTGTCCCAGACTGAAGAGTGTCCAGGGACATGCAACTTTCAGTGCTGAAACTGGGGCAGACGCTGGGGTGGTCCCTAAAGAGGGCTGTTAGTCACACTATTTCCAAGAAATAATGAGGGAAGGTGACAGCGAGGGCAGACAGGAATCGCAACAAGCCATGAAGTAGGAGAGGTCACAACAGTAAAACTTTCTCTTCCCCCACTCGGGGGAGAGAGGACTCAGGCCTTATGTCAGCTGGATACTAGCCAGGTAGAGCTTCAAATTGACTTCTGTACCATTACAAACGGACTTCCCTGGTGGCTCAGACAGTAAAGCATCTGTCTACAATATGGGTAGACCCAGGTTCGATCCCTGGGTTGGGAAGATCCCCTGGAGAAGGAAATGGCAATCCACTCCAAGACTATTGCCTGGAAAATCCCATGGACAGAGGATATAGCCCATAGGGTCGCAAAGAGTCGGACACAACTGAGTGACTTCACTTCACTTCACCATTACAAACATTCTGGCACACTGTTTAACTCTTTTATTTATTTTAATTTATTATTTTTATTTTGCTTCTTCAGGTGTTAGAGCATGTGGGATCTAGTTCACCAATAGGGGGTTGAACCCAGGCCCTTTGCATTGGGAGCACAGAGTCTTAGCCACTGGACCACCAGGGAAGACCCTAACTTTCTATTTTAAATCAAAAATGAGATAAGAAATGCAGATTTTTAGCAGAGGAGGGACACTTAAACTGAATGATTTAGATAAATAAATCTAAAATACTTCTTTTTGATCAAATTATCTGCATTTCTGCTGAAGTAGTTTGCTTCATAATCCATATAAGCCCCCACTCTTTGAAAGTTATTCTTTGTATCAAACTGAAGTTCTAGTTCAACATTAGAGTTTATTACCTTATTGTAAAACATACTAATAAATCCAAGAACATTTTAAACTCAGTTTAAGGCACTTAGAGTAGCTTGACATTGACACCTGATTAAAAGTATCCACTAGGCCTTTGGTCACATCCCATCTCTTACACCCACAGAGCTCCTATGGATTTTATGTTAAATTTTATTTATTTATTTACTAATTTTTATTTAACAAGTATTTATCAATACCCACTAGGTATTTGGTAATATTCTAAGCATATAACTTATGCTTTCAGGAGTTCATCTTTCCAATATCCTATCATTAATTTATTTCTGTCTCCTCTGACGCCAGCAAAGAATAAACAGAAGAGACAAATAAGCTACAATAATAAACACAGGAAAATAGAAATGAATGTATCCTTTATGTGTAAAAAGTCATATAATCTATATTATTTACAAGTTGATAACTTTTTATGACATGTAAATAAAGTACCACAACGGAAGTGATTCATATCCACAGTACCTGTAGAGTGATTCATTATATAACTACCATGATTCACAGGAAGACAATAAGTACCTATAGATGACAGAGTTTATTCAAACTTTTATCAGTATAGTCACTAAAGAGCTAGATTTCCCCAATGTCTGAACTAGTTCCTGACAGTGAACAAAATGCTTTTTGAAGGTGCCGATTACTTCTAAGTTAATATCTCTGTGTGTGACAACAGGGGATGTCAACCAATGGCAGAAAATGGTTACTAACATCTGCGTTTGGGACTGAAAGAAAGTGAAAGTTGCTCAGTCGTGTCCAACTCTTTGCAACCCCATGGACTATACAGTCCATGGAATTCTCCAGGCCAGAATACTGGAGTGGGTAGCCTTTCCCTTCTCCAGGGGATCTTCCCAACCCAGGCATTGAACCCAGGTCTCCTACACTGTGGGAGGATTCTTTACCAGCTGAGCCACAAAGGAAGCCAGAGTGGGTAGCTTATCCATTCTCCGGCAGATCTTCCCAACCCAGGAATCTAACCAGGGTTTCCTACATTGCAGACGGATTCTTTACCAACTGAGCTATTAGGGAAGCTGCTTGGGACTGGGTGTGTCTTAAATCCAGTTTCCCAGAAACAGAGCTGAGACTCTGAGATCTTCCTGCAGGAGGTATATTGGGTCATGCTCTCAGAAGCAAAACCTCTGAAGAGTGAAGAAGCAGAACTAGTCAGAGGAAAAATTGAAACATAACACAATTGCAGAGGCAGTCTCAGCCCACCCCAGTGGTAGTCTGGAGCTGGAATGGCCTTTCACAGCTGTCCTGAATTGAATGAAGTCAGAGTTTTGTGTCCCTGTGGACACCCCTTTAAAAATAAGTGTAACCTTGGGCAAGACAGCTTCCTCTGACTTAGGACGTTTATAAGAAGGAGATGTGAGCTGCCAGCAGTCAAAACTCCTGGCTGTGGAAATGAGTACCTCAATCCTGAAGGAGGACCACAGCATCCAGAACATCCATAAAAAGATAAACACCTGGCAGCTTGTTTGATGAAAGTCATATCTCGTGTGAAATGTCAGATGTTCACAAACCAACGCAGGCTCTGAATGGCATCCTGGAGTGATAATGCCCTGTGATGACACCCTTTCTTCTCACTCACTCTAGAGCAGACCTGGTCCAGGCCAGTTTCTCAATGCTTAGTGAAATTATTCTAATTATGTCCTGTCTTCCCATACCTCCTACACACTTCAGGGTGAATTATTTTTCTGAAGTGCAAACCAATCATGCTAATCACCTAAGTAATAATTGCCAGTGAGATACCATCTCCTAGTTACTTAAGGCCCTCCACAATAGCATCACAGATTAGCTCCATATCTTTACCTCGAATAAGTTAAGCCCCCTCATGTACTCTATGCTCCAGAGAAACCATGGTAATCACCATGCCCCCATATACACAAATATGCCTTTGGGACTTGCCTCATTTTGTATTTCCATTTCCCTGACACCATATTTCAGGTTTCAGATTCTATTTCCTCTTTCACTTCCCTTCCATTCTGTTACTGAACAATTCAGGTCAAAAGCCATTAGACGAGGCCAAGCAAACAGTGTTCTGGTGGAGAGGATCTATAGTACTCGAAGGCAGGATATCAGAGGCCAAGCAGAGTAAGGAATTTCCCAGGTGCAGGGAGGGGCAGCCTGGCACGGAATATTGAACCAAAAATGGTGAGGGAGATTTCCACATGGGAGGGCAGTGGCCCAGCATGAGGCGTCAAAGAATCAGCCAGGTGAGGAGGTTACCCGTGTGTGTGTGTGTGTGTGTGTGTGTGTGTGTGTGTAGGGGGCACTACCCGATGTGTGGTTTCTGAGCCTAAGCGAGGACAAGAAGACTTCTGTTCAGGGAAGGAAGCCCACCGTGGAGCAGTTGGAGCCTACACACAGACTCCCATGCAGGGAAGTCCCCCAGTGCAGGATGTCAGAGCACAGATAGAGCATGAAGAGAGACTAAACTGGAACACCAGCTGTCCAGAATGTTGAAGCATGAGGGAGACAAGCCGAGGGTGGGGCAGTGCAGAGCTGAGTGTAAGAGCTTGCTGCTGCTGCTGCTGCTAAGTCACTTCAGTCGTGTCCAACTCTGTGCAACCCCATAGACAGCAGCCCACCAGGCTCCTCTGTCTCTGGGATTCTCCAGGCAAGAATACTGGAGTGGGTTGCCATTTCCTTCTCCAAGCCTGAGAAGTGTGTAAAGGAATTCTGCACAAGGGAGCCAGCCTGCTGTGGGACTGGACCAAAGCAGAGCAGGGAAAGTTTCAGATTGGGGAGCACCTGGCTGGATATATTGAAGCCTAAGTATTAATAGCACATGGAGGCTTTTATTCAGGAGTCACCTCCATAGGATTTCAGAGCCCAGAAGGGTTATAGAAAGAGCCACCCCAGGGCAGGGTGGCAGCCATGTTCAGAGTGTGTCACTGCCTTAGTGGGAGCAGCAGATGGTGACAGTGTCAGAACTCCCGCAGGACGAGGGCAGCAGTCCTGGGGGCCGGTCACAGTGGTGATGAGAAAGCAGCTACGTGCAGAGGGATAGATAGATTGAGTACACAGATAACACACTTTTCACCGTCTGAGAAGGAAGTTACAAATAAGGAAATGAGAAAGTAATTACTCTTCTCATAGGTCTGTGATACATCTTGACACAACCTGATTCACACGCCAGTTTTCAAATTCTAGTCATTTTGCTGTTTTTCAACATCCCAGCTCAGGGAGTGGTGGAAATCAAGGAAAATAGAAAAGCTGCCTAAAATGGTGGACCCTAATTGAACTCACTCAACACTGATCCAACTCCCCTCCAGTGTGTCTTTTGCATGCTAGAAAAAGCTAAAAATGGACATTTCCTAAACTCCCTTACAGGTTTTCCTCATGGTTTAGAATCCACCCATATATGCTCAGGCTGGACTTCGGATCAGAACTAAGTTCTATGAGGAGACAAACAGAGCATGCAGTGTCATTTGTTTAATTAATTAGCTGTGCTGGGTCCTAGTTGCAATAGACAGAATCTTCAGTCTTCATTGGGGCATGAGGGATCTAGTTCTCCGACCAAGGATCGAACCCAGGACCCCTGCATTGGAAGTTCAGAGTCTTAGCACTTGGACCACCAGGGAAGTCCCTGCAGTGTCCTTTTGTTGGTGCAGGTCATGACAGAGGCTGTGTGCAGGAGGCAGCATCTGGACCTCATTTAGTGGCTTCAGGATTAACTACCTTAATCTCAGTAGAGTGAGCAGCTCCCTTGCACCCCTATGCTGGGTGTATTTGGGGAGTTGTCCCTGAATGCTTGGCCTTCATCCTCCTTCTTCAGCAATTCAAATGACTCTGTGAGCTCTTTATACTTCTTAATAAATCCCTTTCTCTTAGCCGCAATTCTGTTTTCAAGCACACAGACAAGTCCTAACATTCTATAATCTCTGTGAATCTTACATTAGTCATTTTGCTGGCATTTATAATTACGATAAAAGATTGTAAGTGGAAGAAAAGAGATAAGAAATTGTGAAATTTTAAATTATCCTTTGCACTCATTTGATATTATTCCTCTCCTTGGTAAATGCAAATATTCTGCAGGAAGTTCAGTTCAGTTCAGTTACAGTCATGTCTGACTCTTTTCGACCCCATGAACTACAGCATGCCACGCTTGCCTGTCCAGCTCCCAGAGCTTGCTCAAATTCATGTCCATTGAGTCAGTGATGCCATCCAGCCATCTCATCCTCTGTTGTCCCCTTCTCCTCCTGCCTTCAATCTTTCTCAGCATCGAGGTCTTTTCCAATGAGTTAGTTCTTCAGATCAGGTGGCCAAAGGATTGGAATTTCAGCTTCAGCATCAGTCCTTCCAATGAATATTCAGGACTGATTTCCTTTAGGATTGACTGCTTTGATCTCCTTGCAGTCCTAGGGGCTCTCAGGAGTCTTATCCAACACCACAGTTTGAAAGCATCAATTCTTCAAACCATAACTTTGACTAGACAGATCTTTGTTGGTAAAGTAATTCTGAAGGAAATGGGAAATTTTAAATGTTTTTTAAATAATTTTATTGATTTATTTTTGGCTGTACTAGATCTTCGTTGCTGCACGGGCTTTTTTCTAGTTGTAAAGAGTGGGGGCCGCTCTCCAGTTGCGGTGGTCACACTTCTCATTGTGGTGGCTTCTCTTGTCTAGAGCACAGGCTCTAGAACATTCAGGCTTCAGTAGTTGCGGTGTGTGGGCTCAGCAATTGCAGTTCTCGGGCTCTAGAGTACAGGCTCAATAATTGCGGCACATGGGCTTGGTCGCTCCAAGGCATGTGGGATCTTCCCAGACCAGGGATTGAACCTGTGCCTCCTGCATTAGCAGGCAGATTCTTTACCAACTGAGCCATCAGGGAAGCCCTAATTTTTTTTTTTTAAAGAGAAAGGTTTTCAAAAGGGGTTTACACTCTTCAAAAGTTTCACACACATGATTTCATATAATCCCCTAATAACACTTACTGAAAAATCTACTCCTATATTGCCCCTCCCATCCTTCTCCCCATTGGTCAGTCACTCTGTCAGTCTGCTTCTTTTTGATTTTATTCACTAGTTTGTTGTATTTTTTAGATTCTACATATAAATGATATCATGCAGTGTTTGTCTTTGTCTGACTTATTCCACTTGGCATAAAATTGAACATTGTAAAGCACTATAGAATTTAAAGAATCTTTCATTCAAAAAAAAAATATATATATAGCACTTCCCTGGTGGCTCAGTGGTAAAGAATCTACCTGCCAATGCAGGAGACACAGGTTCAATCGCTGGTCTGGGAAAATTCCACAAGCCCTGGGACAACTAAGCCCAGGCATCACAGCTACTGAGTCTATGCTCCAGAGACCAGGATCTGCAACTACAGAAGCCTACACAGCACACGGCCTGTGTTCTGCAACAAGAGAAGCCATTGCAATGGGAAGCCCGCAGACTACAACTATAGAGCAGCCCCCACTCTAGAGAAACGACCATGCAGGAATGAAGACCCAGCACAACCAAAAACATTAACTTACATTTTTTAAAAGTAACCTTCACAGTAAGCAAAATCAATAAATTTTTACATACTGGAAAATATTCTTTTAAAAAGTAGAAGAAGAAGACCCAATCTACTTCTTTGAGGATATCATAAGACAAGTACAAATTTCTTTAGCTTTCTTAAGAACACAGAAGCAGAAATTTTAAATAACAAAATTCAAAGAATGGAAGTGGCTATAGATAGAAACAGACAACTCAGAAGGGAGACAAAACAAGTTACAGTTAAGAACAACACCTTCCTCAAAAGAGACAGACAAATAAACCCCCAGGTTTATCCTGTGGATGATACCAAATGAAGGTCTTCTTAGCCCATCCATTCAGTTGAGGGAATTCAAGTTTGGTTGCCCATTTTCCCTTACCTTAAATCATTGTGGGAGAAGGGGTCCCCATACCTATGTCTCCACCATTTTCAAGAAGCAAAAAAAAAAAAAGTCCCTCTTTTAAGCTAAGCACTATATTTAAAGACTTTGTAGGCAACATGAAAAAGAAAAAGAAACTTTTTTTTTTGCTTCTTCCAAACTTGTTTATATAACATTTTAAACAGCCACATTGTTTCTGCTCCAAGATATTTAAGCTGTGGTATAAACTATTTTTTTTAAGATAAAAAAGTTTGAAATGTAATTCTTCTATTTGGAGTGCCTACCATAAGTACTACAATTAAAAAGATTTTTCATATTCTGGAGTCCTTGCGTTTCTCATGGAAACCACTTGATGGGTGCATATCCAACTTTATTTTAACAGCACATATGGCACATAGATTATCCATCCCAGTTTTCTTGGGAAGTTCTTTGAAAGGAGCAGTAGGAAAGTTGTCAATCCCCAAATGGCCAATGGGTTTCATATGTAGCAAATTTGGCTAGCAAAAATACCAGCTTAACATTGGTATTCACCAACACTGGACCACAAGTGCCTGAGGATATTTTTCAAAGTTTACTAAACCAGAGGTTTGCTTTTGACCCTTATATTTATACAGAGTTAACACTTGTTCATCAAATAAAGGAAGGGTCTTAATTTGAAGAAATTCATTTTTACAAATTTTTAAAATTTATTAATCAAGCAAATGTTTAATGCCCACTTTCTGCTAAGCACTGATCTCTGCTCTTTGGAAGATGGAGTCTAGTAAGAGATACTCTAGTGAGATATTCTAGTTACTGAACTAAGATAATTAAATACCCATAATACCAAGATTAAAATTATGTGATGGAGTGTAATAGGAATTCCAAAGACTGAGAAGTTACTCATAGCTGGAAAGATCAGGATCAATGGAGGACAGAGCATCTAATCTGCATTTTGAGAGAAGGATAGTCTTTTTAGTTTAGCCCAGATGAAGGGAAGAAATGTCTGCAGAAAAAAAAGCATAACCAGCTCGTGTCTGACGATGGGGGTGGGTTGGTAAAAGATGGCATTATCAATTAAGATGTGTAGAAGGAAGATGGTGGAGGAGTAGGTGGATGTGGAGAAAAATCTCTCTCCACGGATGTACTTGGATTACACCTTTAGACACAGAAGACCACATAGAACACCAGCTGAGTACAAGAAGGAATCCCTGACCACCGGAAAGAAATGTACAGACCCATGCAAAACTCAGTAGAACAAAGGAAGGAGAGGAAAGGAGCAGGACTGCACCTGCACCCAGGAGTGGGGGAGCTGAAGCAGGGTCAGATCCCCACACTGGGGAGTTGTTTGGGACAGAGGAGAAGCATTTGAGGCTGCTGGAGAGTGCAGCGGCAGGTCTGTGACAGTCAGAATGGAATGAGATCCACACAGACAATCTTTGCCACAGCTCTACATATCCAGGACAGGGACACAAGTCCCCTGGAACACACAATGGATGGAAGCTGGAGCATAGGGGTTGGAGAGAAATCCCAGGGTGAGGTCTGTTGTCGATTGCGGGGAGATGACCTGAGGGGACACGAAGGAGGAGATTGCAGTGGGAAATGACTTTAAAGGAAAACTATGCAGCCATGGAGGCAAGGCAATACTGCTGAGTCACGCACAGTGGGTGGAGTCATCACTGTAGCCTTTGTCTCCCCACACACCAGTGCCAATATAGAAAGACCCAAAGAAGATGGCCCTTTAAGTCCCTGACACACTGAGAATAGAGAAGGACTCCAATCAGGGGGGTGCTTTAAGTACCTAAACACACCAAGCAACAGAGAAAGACCAGCCAAAGAGGACCTTTGAATGCCAGCTGCCAGAGGCTAGAAAAAGACTCTGATAGTACCATAGCTCATTGCTGCACACTTGATACCACCAGGGTCCCCACGATCCAAGCAGCTGTGCCACTTCCATGCTCAGTCTTCACTGGGGCAGAGCTGCCAGAGACTAGAAAAAAACCCTAAAAGCACCATATCTCCTGCGTCTCTTGGTTGTGGGCTCCCCTGAATACCTGGCACTGTCAGGGTCCTTGCAATCCAAGCAACTGTGCCACCTCCACACCCAGACCTCACTGAGGCAGACCTAAGTCCTCCAGGGCAGCCTCAGGAGCAAATTCCTGTGGATGATCAACACGCAGATGTGGAGATAAAACCACAGTTGAAATCCAGAGGCAGTGTGGCTAAGGAAGAGGATTGAAAACCTTCCTACCAGCTGTACAAGCTTCAGATTAAATCCACATAATCAAGTAGGCAAACTCTGTGTCTATGAAAGGACATTGAGAGGTCCCACAAAAGAAAACACACTAGCTCTGGCAGCTGTAGACATTGGAGGCAAGAACAAGCAAGAGTAAGACCAGATTAGAGTCTGAGCTGTCCCCACAGCAGGTCCAGAAACCAACCGAGTATTGGAGGACATCCTAGGGATGTGGAGGTGGACTGTGACTCAGTGAGCTGAGATTTGAGAAAAACATTTATTATTATTCTTATATTTTGATTTGCTCTGTAGTTGGTTCTAGATTTTTTTTCTTCTTTTTATTTCCTCTGTAGCTGTGACTGTTGGTTTTATTATTACTATTAACTATATTTAAGCTTTTGAGAAGGCTTTTTTTTAAGAATCACACTTTTTATTTCGTTCATATGTGACTACCTCTACATTAGCCTTTTGTGGTTGGGTAGGGGTTTGGTTTTGGTTTCTTCATTTTTTCATTTTTCTTTGATTTTCTTATCTTTTGTTTGTTTTTCTGTTCCTTTCTGCTGTAGTTACTCTTTAAAATATATAAATCTTTTTTTATATACTTTTATTTAACTTTGCTTTTCTACTTTTTTCTTTTCTTCCTTTTTTCACAACGTTTGTTTCTTTTCTCTATCTTATTTGCCAGTTGGCACCCTACTTCGGTTTTGTTTTCCAGTTTGTGCTTTAGTCCGTTTTTAATTGGTTGATATCATTTTTGGTTTTCTTTGTTTGCTGGGTCACTCTCTTGTTTTCTTTTCTTTGAAGTATTTTGATTTTGTTTGTTTGTGTGTATGTGTATATTCCATAGTTTCTGTTCTTATTTGTCTGGTTTTGTATTTACCATTTGTCTGGGATTCATCTTTATTTCTTATCGTGTTTTTGTGTGTTTGTTTTAATCCCCTGTAATGCCATAAAAACTACTTGTGGAATCTTGGTTCCCCAGCCAGAGAGCAGGCCTGAGCCTTTGGGGTGGGAGACCTGAGTCCAGGACCCTAAACCACCAGAGAACTCCTAACCTCAGTGAGTATTAATTAGTGAGAATTCCCATGAAGGCTTCCAACTGTATACAAGACCCAGCATCACCCAACTGCCAGCAACACAGTACAGGATGCCTCACCCAAACAACAAGCAAGACAAAAACCAAGTCAAATCATCAGCAGACTGGATTCCCACAGACATTCCAAAACATACCACCTCACCCAGGCTTGCACATCAGAGGAGGAACAAAAACTAACTTACTTTCTCCCACCAGAATGTAGGCACAAGTCACTCCCAACACAAAGCCTACACAAATCACTGGACCAACCTTATCCACCAAAGGCTTAAACCAAAAGAAAGGAGGAAAACTACCCTAAAACCAGGGGAAAGGTGACCTCAAGCACAGTAACTTAGAAAAAAATTAAAAGACGTAAATATTCCACAAATGAAGGAACAAGGTAGAAACTTACAAGGCCAAATTTATTTGGAAGAGGAAATAGGCAAATTTATTTGGAAGAGGAAATAGGCAAACTACCTGAAAAACAATGCAGAATAATTATAGTAAAGATGATCCAAAGCCTCAAAAGCAGAATGGAGAAAGTGCAAGAATCAAGTAACACATTTAATAAGGACCTAGAAGACATAAAGAAGAAACAAACAGAGACGAACAACACAATTACTGAAATTAAAAATACTCTACAAGGAATCAATAGCAGAATAATTGAGGCAGAAGAATGGATAAGTGAGCTGGAAGATAGTATGGTGGAAATAAGTGAAGAGCAGAATAAAGGAAAAAGAATGAAGAGTATTAAGGATAGTCTCAGAGACCTCTGATAAAATAGTAAACACACCAACCTTCTAATTATAGTGGTCCTAGAAGAAGAGAAAAAGAAACGATCTGAGAAAATTTTTGAAGAGACTATAGAGGCTGTGTATTGTCACCATGTTTATTTAACTTATACGCAGAGTACATCATGAGAAACGCTGGACTGGAAGAAACACAAACTGGAATCAAGATTGCCGGGAGAAATATCAATAACCTCAGATATGCAGATGACCCCACCCTTATGGCAGAAAGTGAAGAGGAACTCAAAAGCCTCTTGATGAAAGTGAAAGTGGAGAGTGAAAAAGTTGGCTTAAAGCTCAACATTCAGAAAACAAAGATCATGGCACCTGGTCCCACCACTTCATGGGAAATAGATGGGGAAACAGTGGAAACAGTGTCAGACTTTATTTTTCTGGGCTCCAAAATCACTACAGATGGTGACTGCAGCCATGAAATTAAAAGACGCTTACTCCTTGGAAGGAAAGTTATGACCAACCTAGATAGCATATTCAAAAGCAGGGACATTACTTTGCCAACAAAGGTCCATCTAGTCAAGGCTATGGTTTTTCCTGTGGTCATGTATGGATGTGAGAGTTGGACTGTGAAGAAGGCTGAGTGCCGAAGAATTGCTGCTTTTGAACTGTGGTGTTGGAGAAGACTCTTGAGAGTCCCTTGGACTGCAAGGAGATCCAACCAGTCCATTCTGAAGGAGATCAGCCCTGGGATTTCTTTGGAAGGAATGATGCTAAAGCTGAAACTGCAGTACTTTGGCCACCTCATGTGAAGAGTTGACTCATTGGAAAAGACTGTGATGCTAGGAGGGATTGGGGGCAGGAGGAGAAGGGGACGACAGAGGATGAGATGGCTGGATGGCATCACTGACTCGATGAATGTGAGTCTGGGTGAACTCCAGGAGTTGGTGATGGACAGGGAGGCCTGGCATGCTGTGATTCATGGGGTCGCAAAGAGTCGGACACGACTGAGCGACTGATCTGATCTGATCTGATAGTCAAAAATATCCCCAACAAAGGAAATAGTCAATCAAGTCCAAGAAGCACAAAGAGTCCCATACAGGATAAACTTAAGGAGAAACATGCTAAGATACATATAATCAAACTAACAAAGATTAAATACAAAGAAAGTGTTTTGTGTTAAAGAAAGACTATTAAAAACAGCAAGGGAAAAGCAACAAGTAACATACAAGAAAAATCCCATATGATTAATAGATGATCTGTCAACAGAAACTCTATAGGCCAGAAGAAAATGGCAGGATATATTTAAGGTACTGAACAGCAAGGAACTCATTCAAAATCTAGGAAGAAATCAAAAGCTTCACAGACAAGCAAAAGTTAAGAGAAGTTAGCACCACTAAACCAGCTTTACAACAAATGTTAAAGGGACTTCTATAGACAGGAAACACAAGAGAAGGAAAAGACCTACAAAAACAAAGCCAAAACAATTAAGAAAATGCCAAAATGAACATATATATTAATAATTACTTTAAATGTAAATGTATTACATGCTCCAATCAAAAGACACAGACTGTCTGAATAGATACAAAAATAAGACACATATATATACTATCTACAGGAGACCCACTTCAGATCTAGAAGCACATACAGACCAAAAGTTAGAAGGTGGAAAAGATAGTCCATGCAAATGGAAATCAAAAGAAACTGGAGTAACAATTCTCATATCAATCAAAATAGACCTTAAAATAAAGACCATTACAAGAGATAAGGAAGGACATTACATAATGATCAAGGGGTCAATCCAAGAGGAAGACATAACAGTTGTAAATATCTATGCACCCAGCATAGGAGAACCTCAACACATAAGGCTCATAAAAGAAGAAATTGACAATAACACAATAATAATAAGGGACTTTAACACCCCACTTATACCAATGAACAGATCATTAAAACAGAAAATTAATAAGGAAACATAAGCGTTAAATGACACATCAGACCAGATAAACCTAATTGATATCTTCAGGACAGTCTGTCAAATGCAGAATAATACACTATCTTCTCTAGTGTACATGGAACATTATCCAGGATAGACCACATCTTGGGTCACAAATCAAGCCTCAGTAAATTTAAGAAAATTGAAATTGTATCAAACATCTTTTCTGACCACAATGCTATGAGACTATATCAACTACAGGGGGAAAAAACTGCAAAAAACACAAAAGCATAGAGATTAAACAATATGTTTCTAAATAAAGAACAGGTTATAGAAGAAATTAAAGGGAAATAAAAAAGTTTCTAGAAAGATGACCCCCCCCCCCAAAAAAAAACGACAACCTAAAACCTATGGGATGCAGCGAAAGCAGTTCTAAGAGGAAAGTTTAGAGCAACACAATCTTACTTCAAGAAAAAATAAAAACATCAAATTGACAACCTAAATTTATATCTAAAACTGGAAAAAGAAAAACAACTAAAAAATCCCCAGAATTAGTATAAGGAAAGAAGTCATAAAGATCAGAGCAGAAATAAATGGGGGAAAAAATGAAGGAAACAATAGTAAAGATCAGTAAAACTAAAAGTTGGTTCTTCTAGAGGATAAACCAAAATTGACAAAACATTAGCCAGACTTATCAAGAAAAAAGGGAAAATAATCAAATCAACAAAATTAGAAATGAAAAAGGAGAGGTTACAACAGACAATGCAGAAATACAAAGGATCATAAGAGACTATTATTAGCAACTATATGTCAATAAAATGGATAACCTGGAAGAAATGGATAGATTCTTAGAAAAGTTCAACCTTCTGCAACGGAACCAGGAAGAAAAAGAAATTATGAGCAACCAATTACAAGCACTGAAATAGAAACTATAATCAAAAATCTCCCAAGAAACAAAAGCCCAGAGCCAGATGGCTTCACAGGTGAATTCTGTCAAACATTTAGAGATGAGTTAATGCCTATATTTCTGAAACTCTTTCAAAAACTTGCAGAGGAAGGAACACTATCAAACTCATTCTACAAGGCAACCATCACCCTGATACCAAAACCAGACAAAGGCATCACACAAAAAAAGAAAATTACAGGCCAATATCACTGATGAACATAGATGCAAAAATCCTTAACAAAATTCTAGCAAAAAGAATTCAACAACACATTAAAAAGATCATACACCATGATGAAGTCAGGTTTATCCCAGGGATGCAAAGATTCTTCAATATATGCAAATATATGTGATGCACCATATTAAGAAACTGAAAGATAAAAACCGCATAATATTCCATAGACAAAAAAAAAAAGCTTTTGACAAAATTCAGTACCCATTTATAAAAACTCTTCAAATAATGGGCACACAAGGGACCTACCTCAACATAATAAAGGCCATACATGATAAACCCACAGCAAACATTATCCTAAATGCTGAAAAACTGAAAGCATTTCCTTTATGATCAGGAACAAGGCAAGCAAGCCCACTCTTGCCACTATTATTCAACATATTTTAGAAGTCCTTACTACGGCAATCAGAGAAGAAAAAGTAATTATAGAAATCCAATTTGGAAAAGAGGTAAAACTCTCACTGTTTGCAAAGGGCAGTATACTATACATAGAAAACTGTAATGATATTATCAGAAAATTACTAAAGCTGAATTTAGTAAAGTCACAGGATACAAAATCAGTACACAGAAATTGCTTGCATTCCTATACACTACTAACAAAAAATCAGAAAGAAAAATTAAGAAATCAGTCTTATTTACCATTACCACAAAAAGAAGTTTAAAAACCTAGAAATAAACATACCTAAAGAGTGGAAACAGTGTCAGACTTTATTTTGGGGGGCTCCAAAATCACTGCAGATGGTTACTGCAGCCATGAAATTAAAAGACCCTTACTCCTTGGAGGAAAAGTGATGACCAACCTAGATAGCATATTCAAAAGTAGAGACATTACTTTGCCAACAAAGGTCTGTCTAGTCAAGGCTACGTCCAGTGGTTATGTATAGATGCAAGAGTTGGACTGTGAAGAAAGCTGAGCACCGAAGATTTGATGCTTTTGAACTGTGGTGTTGGAGAAGACTCTTGAGAGTCCCTTGGACCGCAAGGAGATCCAACCAGTCCATTCTGAAGGAGATCAGCCCTGGGATTTCTTTGGAAGGAATGATGCTAAAGCTGAAACTCCAGTACTTTGGCCACTTCATGTGAAGAGTTGACTCATTGGAAAAGACTCTGATGCTGGGAGGGATTGGGGGCAGGAGGAGAAGGGGACGACAGAGGATGAGATGGCTGGATGGCATCACTGACTCGATGGACTTTAGTCTCAGTGAACTCCGGGAGTTGGTGATGGACAGGGAGGCCTGGCGTGCTGTGATTCATGCGGCCGCAAAGAGTCGGACATGACTGAGCGACTGAACTGAACTGAACTGAAAGAGACAAAAGAGCTATATGCAGAAAACTATAAAACACTAATGAAAGAACTCAGAGACTATAAATAGACGGAGAGATAGTCCATGTTCCTGCATTGGAAGAATCGATACTGTGAAAATGACTATACTACCAAATGCAATCTACAGATTCAGTGTGATCTCTATCAAATTACCAATGGCATTTTTCACAGAACTAGAAGAAAAAATTTCACAGTTTGTATGGAAACACAAAAGTCCCCGAATATCCAAAATGATCTTGAGAAAAAAGAATTGAGCTGGAGGAATCACCCTTTCTGACTTGAGATCATCTACAAAGCTACAGTCACCAGACAGCATGATACTGGCACAAAAACAGAAATATAGACCAATGGAACAATATAGAAAGCCTGGAGTTAAACTCACACACCTATGGGCACCTTATCTTTGACAAAGGATGTAAGAATATACAATGGTACAAAGATAATCTCTTCAATAAGGGATGCTGGGAAAACTAGACAGTTACAAGTAAAATAATTAAAACACTTCCTAACACCATATACAAAGATGAACTCAAAATGGATTGAAGACCCAAATGTAAGACCAGAAAAACCAAAGCAATATACACTATGACCCACTTCCTAGAGTAATGGAAATAAAAACAAAAATATACAAGTGGGACCTAATTAAACTTAAAAGATTTTGTACAGCAAAGGAAACTATAAATAAAGTGAAAAGACAGCCCTCATAATGGAAGAAAATAACAGAAAATGAAGCAACTGACAAAGAGTTAATTTCCAAAATGTATAAAATAAGCAGCTCATGCAACTCAATACCAGAAAAGCAAGCAACCCAATCAAAAAGTGGGCAAGAGACCTGAACAGACATTTCTCAAAAAAAAAGACATGCAAATAGCTAATAAACATATGAAAAGATGTTCAACATCACTCATTATTAGAGAAATGCAAATCAAAACTGCAGTGAGGTAGTTTTGACTGTCACCTGTCTGACTATCACCTAACACTAGTCAGAATAGCCATCATCAAAAAATCTCCAAGCAATAAATGCTGGAGAGGAAGTGGAGAAAAGGGAATCCTTTTGCACTGGTGGTGGGAATGGAAATTGATACAATCACTATGCAAGACAGTATGGAGACTCCTTAAAAAACTAGGAATAAAACTACCATATGACCCAACAATCTCACTACTGGGCATACACCCTGAGAAAACCATAACTGAAAAAGACACATGTACCCCAGTGTTCACTGCAGTGCTATTTACAATAGCCAGGACATGGAAGCAAACTAGATGTCTATAGATAGATGAATGGATAAAGAAGTTGTGGTACATATATACAACGGATTACTGTGCTTAGATGCTCAGTTGTGTCTGATTCTTTGCAACTCCATGGACTGTAGCCCACCAGGCTCCTCTGTCTGTGGGGATTCTCAAGGCAAGAATACTGAAGTGGGTTGCCATGCCCCCCTCCAGGGGATCTTCTCGACACAGGGATCAAACCCAGGTCTGCTGAATTGCAGGGAGATTGTTTACCAGCTGAGCTACCAGGGAAGCCCACAATGGAATACTCTTCAGCCATAAAAAGGAAGGGATGTGAGTCCGTACTAATGAGGTGGATGAATCTAGAGCCTATTAGACAGAGTCGGAAAGAGAAAAACAAATATCGTATATTAACACATATGTATGGAATCTAGAAAGATAGTACTGATGAACCTATTTGCAGGGCAGCAATAGAGACACAGACATGAGAACAGACTTATGGACATGGGGTGGAGGGAAGGAGAGTATGGGACAAATGGAGAGAATGGCATGGAAACATATAGCTATCATGTGTAAAACAGATAGCCAGTAGGAATTTGCCGTATGACTCAGGGAACTCAAACTGGGGCTTTGTGACAACCTAGAGAAGTGGGATGGGGTGGGATGGGGTGGGAGGTGGGAGGAAGGTTCTAGAGGGAGGGAACATATACCTATGGCTGATTCACGTTGTTGTTTGGCAGAAACCAATACAATATTGTAAAGCAATTATTCTTTATTTAAAAATAAGTAAATTAAAAAAAACCATGTGTAGAAGAACAAGCATGTGTTTTTTAAGGCACGATCCTTTGATTACTTTCTTTACCTGTTTCACAGGATTTGTATTGTGTTTTAATCGTGCAAAACCTAATAATGCTTTCTCCAGAGTATTGTCATCATACTCTTAACAAGTAGTATGACTACATGATACCTTAAACTTAATGTTAAGACACCTGTAATGGAAAACATGCTTGGAGATACAATAGTCCTCCTGAGCCCTACTCCAGCCTCCATCCAAGGGAACAGAAGCATAGAGTAGTGCATGTACAGAGTACATAATAGGCATGGAAAAAATGTCAGTGTTCTGAGTCCTGAGAGTATGAAGGGAGAGGGTAGAAAATAAAGCTGACTGAGCTAGGTAAGGTCCAATATGTAGAAGGCTTTAGGTTAATACTGTCCACCATCTGTTTTTGTAAATAAAGTTTTATTGGACACAGTCATGCCCAATTGTTTACATATTGTCTGTGGCTACTTTTGTGCTACAATAGTATATCTGAGTAGTTAAGACAGAAAACATATGGCCTACAAGCCTAAAATATTTACTGGATTTTTATGAAAAAAAGTCCAACCTTTGTTTTAAAAAACTTTTAATGTATGAACTTTTCAGTAGACAAAGTGTAGATAATAGTAACTTTTAAACACCAGAGGAGTTCAAACAAAGCTTTGCATTTAGAAGGATAACCAGGTTGCTTTTGGCAAGACAAATTAGAGAGGAAAGGTGCAAAAGAGCTGAGAACACTTAAAACTGTTTTCAAAAGAGATAAAATCTGGTATTCTTTTCTTGCTTTTTATCTTGTATTCAATGAAATACTAAGGCCTAGACTGATTCAAAGCTGCAAAGTTGGCAGTAAAATCAGAAGAATGACACTTTTAAGAATGACAAGGTATGGGACTTCCTTGGTGGTCCAGTGGTTAGCACTTAACCTTCCATTTCAGAGGGTGTGGGTTCGATCCCTGGTCAAGGAGCTGAGATCTCACATGCTTCGTGGCCAATATTGTAAAACATAAAACAAAAGCAATATTATAAAAAGTTTAATAAAAGCTTTAAAAATGGTCCACATTAAAAAAAATCTTAAACAAACAAACAAAAGAATGGAAAGGTATAGAAATTTCTATGCCTTAGAGAAATACATGTAGTCAGGATGTAAGCTTTGCCTGGAAAGAAGCTGGGGAGTGAGCAGCACTGTGTAGGACTGTGGCTGAGAAGGCTCTGAGGAAACAACACGTGGCAAATCGCACTGCTGGAATTCAGTCCTGGAAAGTCTCCATGGTAGGTAGTAAGCCTGCCATTTCTAAACCAAAGTCTTCAATTCCATCCATAGGGTTCACCCCAAGGAAGAAGTAAATTTGATTAGAGTAACAGATTCCAAAGTAAACTGCTGCTGCTGCTGCTGCTGCTAAGTCGCTTCAGTCGTATCCGACTCTGTGTGACCCCATAGACGGCAGCCCACCAGGCTCCCCCGTCCCTGGGATTCTCCAGGCAAGAACACTGGAGTGGGTTGCCATTTCCTTCTCCAATGCAGGAAAGTGAAAAGTTAAAGTGAAGTCGCTCAATCGTGTCCGACTCTTCGCGACCCCATGGACTGCAGCCCACCAGGCTCCTCCGTCCATGGGATTTACCAGGCAAGAGTACTGGAGTGGGGTGCCATTGCCTTCTCTGCGAGGTAAACCAGGTAGAGACAAAAAGAAGTATCATTTAGCTACAGAGTGTCTTATAGAAACTCCAGAGCAGACTGTAATGGCACTTAGGGATGGGACTAGAGTCTAAACTTGAAGATCCAGGTTCCAATTTCACATTTCCAGAAAGAAAGGCTTTGTTGCATTGACGTCATTTGGTCCAGATGTCCACCCTTGACTGAAACTCAAATGCAGAGGCAGGAGCATGTAACTGACACACCTGACACACGGCAGACAGGGCCCCACCCTGGTGGTGAGAGGACATTTTCTAGAGACGACACACCAGGAAGATACCTTAAAAGGTGTCTTCTGCAAGAAGAGGAGCCCCTCTTTTATAAAGAGAGTCATCGAGGGAGCAAGATTCACTTTACAAAAATTCTGCTTAATGGCAAGTTCTTTGGGAGACTTCAGTTCCACACAGTACAGTGTCTGTATTGCTTATAGCGGTCATCTCTTTTCTGTCCAAAAGATTTTTCTCTCACACAAAGCTCAATTAAACAAAGAAAAGTCTGAAAATGACTTTTATAAATTAATTTTCAAACAATTACAGTCAACATTTTGATTGATAACCTGACCAACTATTAAAAAGAAATAAAATGCAATGCATGGTTCAGCCAACAAGCTTCTGTTTTTGAAACTCTGACCTTGACAAATTTGCATTTTAAAGACACTCATTAATGATTTCCCTTCTGTGGCACTAATACTGAATATAAACCAAGGGAGCCTGGGTAGGCACAAACATCAATATGTGAAGGATAGCGCAGATAAATTCATTGCACCTTGAGGTGATTAGTTTAAAGCTCATTGAATTTCTAGTCTTTGAATTAATGCCTTTTTTGTGTATACATGATATAGTACAAGAAGAATCATGCGGCAGTCAAAAAAATAAGCTAACAAAGTTGATATCTTCACCATTCATCTTATCCTTGACACTTCTAACAAAATGGTTTTCCACCCTGAATTGACAGTCAAAACAGAGGGACTTCACATAGAATTTTAAACTGCATTCATGTTAGATGGTATCAAAACACAATACCAAACTCATGAGATCAAATAATTTCTCTTTTCCCTGATGCAGACTTGAGAAGTGTATCATCCTTTTTAACTAGTAATTTTTCTTACAAGAGTATCTTGTAAGAGGTAAAGTGCATTGACATTCTTCATACATTACTTTACACTTGGATTTAAAGTGAAAGCTAGTTCCATAGGGAAAGGAGAAAAAGAGCCTTTCCAAGTCTCCTTACTGTGGCTTACTAAGTAAGTTAACGGTGCAAACTCAAAGTGTGCACATGAGTATCAAATAAATTTCTAAAGAAATATGACAAAATGTTTGCGATCACCCTTTTGTTAAAATTTATGGGCTATTCCGTTTCCAATATATGGAGAAATGAACCTTTCGATTGTGTCTGCGTTATCGACTTTCTCTTTAGTCAGACTTCCACTAGAAAACACATAGCTAATATTCTTGAGCCTGATGATTCAGGTAAAAGGTTTGACTGTTTTTTGGTATTTTCCCTTTCTCACTCTGTTCACCCACCTTTAATTTATTTCTCACTGATTCGAACTTGCTGATTCAATTGATCCCATATTTACACACAGATAGCTCTGAAACATTGTCCGTGAATGATATATGTATATTAATCACCTTCCATATATTAACCTTAAGATTTATCTCAGGTGAGGAAGGTCTTCCTTTCCTTTTACCTGTGCCTTTAATGACTACACTCCCCAGAGTAAACATTCGTTTCTTCCAACCTTCCTTCTCTGTAGGGCTCTATATTTGGAGTTTTTATGTAAATAATGTCATCTGACAATGAATTTCTGGAAAAGGTACGGTATCCTCTGGATGAGAAAATTGATGCATAGAGAGCTGAGAGGTAGCTAGTACACTGAAGGGCGGAGATTTAAGGGCGGATCTTTTGATGGATGTTCTGTGTACTTTTCTTTCTACGATACCTTGGCCCTTCTTCTGCAGGGTCTCCCCATCAAAGGGCATAGCTTTTGTCAGACAACTTTCTCTGCACAGCTCTAGGTATAACTGCTTCCTGATCTATTCCTGCCTTCCCCTTTGTAAATCACCTCTCCATTAGATTATCCAATTGGAATGTTTTTAGTCTATTTCCTGCTGGGAACCTGATTGATATGGCTCACCCCTAAAGAGAACTCTCCAATGACCAACCCCTCTCCCATTTCTACCAGGTCCATCTCAACTACTCTCTGACTTGCTTCCTTTAAAGTATCCCTTGCTGCAATTCTTGTTCAAAACAAACAGGTTCTTCAGGCTTTCTTCATAAAGACAAAATAATCTGGTAAAAAAAAAATTCACACTAATATATGCAGCACTAATAAATATTTAATGTATTACCTTTCCTTCTACCCTGTCTCTAAGCTGACCAACAATATTTGCATATTTGCATTAATCTCAAAGAATAAATATCTAATGGCAGAATGCCAGCCATCTGTTGCAGGTGGCTTAGGGTCAGATTTTTTTTTAAACCATGTAGGCTCAAAGGACCATAGTTAAGTGGAGGGACTATTGGATAGAGCTGAGTTTCAAAGTTATTTTTGCAGCATCTAACTCATTCTCTCCCTGCATTGAATTTGGTTGGTGATAAGAGCATCTAATAGATAAAAATTGGTAAGTAATACATTAATATTAAACAAGAGCAAAAGAGTGTGCTATAGATGGAAAGTTCCAGGGGGCTTTCTATATATAGGATGACTATGTATGATCGCCAACTCTTATCACATAGGCAGTTGGCTCAATCAAAAACAGTTTTTTTTTCAATGAGATAATATAGTCAAATAATTTTCAATGAACATATTCTTTGTTATTCCATGTAATTATTCTTTTCCTATTGAATATGGATAAAAGAAGTCTTTCGTGCATTTCAGCTAAATAAAATATAAATTAAAAATATGTAACTAAAAATTTCTTATGGGATTTTAAAAAAACAGACACATTAGAGAGGATTGAAGGTTGGATGGTCTGTACATTATCAAATAATAGCCCAAATAAAAATATGCTTCCAGACATGTACAGATGGCTGTTTTATAATCACTGGAACTTTAAAAATGATGAAATATGGCTGGCCTTTAGGTTTCCTGGATGAAGTCTATTATAGGATGATTTACCATCTGAGGACCCAGAGGATGTATAACAAGTGTTATCACTAAAATAATGTTGGATGAAGTCTTGAGCCGAGCAGAAGTAAGAAAGCAGCCTGGGGCCTTGGGAACCTTCTGTCTGGCCTGTGGCACCATTATCTGCCACAGTATCTAGTCTGTACAGAAACCTTATTTCAATTTCACTTGGGATCCATATGTTTCTGCTGACCTTTCCTTGCAAAGATGACTTTTTTCCCACATTTTGCTATTTTCTGCTTTCCAACCATGTGGGTATTTTTAAAAATTCTTTTGGTTTTGTTGAAGTGACATTTCACTAGCTAAGACAAACAAAGCTTCTAACATAAGGGTAGTGATTAAAAGAGTTTGATAGCATCTTAAATGTACACAATATAAAGAAGAACACAGACTGTGCATTCTATATTCTGACACTAGCACCTATGTTTCTAATGCCATATTTGTTTAATCCAATAATCAGCTTTAGCTTCATTCTTATCAAAATGAACTTGAGTTCATTTTCATTAACTATTGGGTTTTCTTATAAGGCACTCATAAGGATATTTGAAAACCATATGGATACATTACTCATTCTTAATCTATGCACAAACTGGGCTTTCTAATTGTCATTTAATATGTGATACTCATCAAGAAGGCATGACTGGAATGTGGCTTGATATAAGAGAAGGCTTCAACTTAACCAACTGTACGGAAAGATCACTGAAGAATTAGTGTCACCAGATGGTCTGCATGAAGTCAAATAACACAATTCTGTAGTTTCAGCATCACCCAGAGATGAAGGTGACTTGGCCAGCTGACATGGACATTCTGGTTGCTTGGCAAATATTGCCTTACCGGGTGTTGGGGGACATCAAGTGGTATCATTTGATGATATCAGGCATGAAAACCATCCCATAGCGGTGCTGTGATTGCATTTCTACCAACTAATTTGAATTTCCATGGAAATATTTTTTTACAAAGGAGAGAATGTGCATATTGGGTGATATCAGTATGTTGATTCACTTGGCAGTTGTACTTTCCACTGAAAATTAATAAATGGTCACATTGAGGCACCCATAACAAAATTATTATCTCTAACTTTGCTTCTATAGCTATGCTAGTGTTTAAGCAACTCCTATTGTTTCTTCCCTTTCTCGCCTCCTAACAAAATCAACTGTAACAGGTTATCCTACCTGTTCTATAGGGTAATTATGAAAATTGTAAGTGAAAGAATATAAATTAAGGTACTTTTCAATCCCTGGGTTGGGAAGATCCCCTGGAGAAGGAAACAGCAGCCAACTCCAGTACTCTTGCCTGGGAAATCCCACGGACAGAGGAGTCTGGCAGGCTACAGTCCATGGGGCAGCAAAAGAGTGGGACATGACTTAGCAATTAAATAACAACAACAACTTTTATTAAATGTAGCAACTATGTGGTTTTATAATTGAAATGAGTACCTTGCACATTATAGGTACTTATCAAATCTTTATATTTATTTGTTTGCCACTTAGTTCCACATAAAAAATTAAGGTAAGTCAATCAAAGATTAGTTAGGAAAGTTATCTTTCTTCTTCTTCCCTACAATTGGCACTCTTTGTTTTAATCTGTCCCTTTTAATTTAAACATAAAGGAAAAATATAATTGTCTTCACTGTGTCTACCCCTCACTCAACTCCCCTTTTTATATACTTCATGCATGTGTGTGTGTGTACTGAAAGCCAAATATTTATTCCTCTCCTTACACTGGATTGATTTTTCTTCCCATCTTTCAAAGGCATTGTCATAATAGTGTTCGTTAAGCTTCACTGAATACTATATGTGGTGAGTGTTCAGTCGCTTCAGTCATGTCCATCCATCTCTTTTTGGCCCACTGGACTGTAGCTGCCAGGCTCCTCTGTCCATGGGATTTTCCAGGCAAGAATACTGGAGTAGGTTGCCATGCCCTGCTCCAGGGGATCTTCCCAAATCAGGGACTGAACCCATGTCTCCTGCATTGGAAGAAGATTTTTTACTGCTGAGCCACTGGGGAAGCCCATTGGATACTACACTAAGTATCTAAATATATTATCTCATTTAATATTCAAAAAAATCCTAAGATACAGATATTATTTATTTATTGCTCACTCTATGCTTGCTTGGTCCTAATTTTTGATTTATCAAAGAGAGAACTGAAGTTCAGAAAATTTAAGCAACACGGCCAAAGTCATGGAACTCATGGACAGAGAAGCTGAAATATGCTATGTTTAACTCCACTGATTTCTCTTTTTTTAATTCATTTTTTAATTGAAGTATAGCAATCTATAATGTTATACTAGTTTCAGGTGTACAGCACAGAGGTTTAATATTCTTATAGATAACGTTCCATTAAAAGTTATTAAGAAAATGCTTATAATTCCTTGAGCTATACGATATACCATTGTTGCTTATCTATTTTATGCATAGCAGTTTGTATCTCTTAATCCTTTACCTCTCATTTGCCCCTCCCCTTACTGTTTCCTTTGAAGAAGGAAATGGCAACCCACTCCAGTATTCTTGCCTGGAAAATCCCATGGATGGAGGAACCTGGTAGGCTACAGTCCATGGGGTCGCAAAGAGTCGGACACGACTAAGTGACTTCACTTTCACTTTATACTGTTTCCTTATTTGGTAATCACTAGTTTATTTTCCACATCTGTTAATCTGTTTTGCACATACATTCATTTGTAATATTTTTTTAGATTCCACATATAAATGATATCATACAGTATTTGTCTTTCTCTGACTTATTTCAGTAAGCATAATATTCTCTAGGTCCATACAGATTAGATATATTTTTTTATCTTTTATCATTGTGAAGTAATACATTTCTCATTTTCTTAACCCACTTCTAATTCTTGCTAAGAAGAGAAAAATGGAAAAATTCACTTTCAAATACTTTAGCAGCAGATTCTGGTACTGTCTGTATATTTCCAATACTCTGTAATAGCAAATAACATACTTATTTCATTATGTTCTGATTTATCACAAATGACTACATGCTATAAAAGATGAGCCTTGACTCCCTTATACCACTGCCTTGCATGTAGCCATTTCCCTCCTTGCTCCCACCTTTACAAAAGAGCTATAATATCCTTAGGTCTTTTTTCATAGGCTGTGTTTTTCCAAGGAACCCTACAATCTAATACCTGAGGAATATAAATTTAGCCTCCAATATTCTAGATGTTAAGAACCCCATGGAAGAGTGTTCTGAGGGTCTCATTTTTCGTACTGCAGGCTTTCACATTTTCCCCATCTTTATTATGGTATCAGCTCTCCATATCCACTATTTGAAATATTTTTTCGATATGGGCTACTTTAAGGTCTTTATTGAATTTGTTACAATATTGCTTCTGTTTTATGTTTTAGTTTTTTGGCTGAGAGGCATGTGAGGTCTTAGCTCCTCAACCAAGAATCGACCCTGCACTCTCACGCATTGGAAGGCTAAGTCTTTTAACCACTGGATCACTCGGGAAATTCCTTCACTCTCAACTGTGTCTGGAATCTCTATGAGCAAAACATCCTTGGTTCAACCAGCTAACCTGCAGGCTATTGCTTGGGGAGGAGATGGAAGAGGGGGAATGGGAGCCCCTCCTCATAACACAGCACTGTCGACCTAGTCTCCTGCTTTGAGCCCCACCCTGCATTCTCACCTTCAGAAGCACCTGGTGATTTCAATGCAGGAACATTTCCAGGGTTCAGCAGACTGAATTAGCTTATTGGTAGGCTTAGATTTCAGCTTTCCTAGATCTGCTGAGTCCCTTACCATTTATCCATCTGCTTGGCAGCCTCCAAAATTATCTGTTGTTCCAAAAATATACTGGAATGTTAAGTGAGTAATTGAGAGGTGAGGTCTTATACATGCCAGATCAACCAATGAGAACACACTTACCCATAGTGTTCTCAGTATCCTGGCCTTTTCTAAAGCAATTTAGGGAATGAGAATGTTGGTTGAGAGAAGAAATTATAGATTATACAGTTTCCACTTAAGTCTATGATTAAATAATCTTATGTGAAAATTGCTTGTAAGAACATACTCTCATCACAATGTCACATAAAATCTTAGCTGATCTGCTTGCAAACATCCCTCTCCCTGGACCATCTATGATCCTTGTCAGTAAATCTCCAGTGCCAAGCATGTGCCTAACCACAAATTAGTGCTTCAATAAATGTTTGTTGAGAGAATGAACACAAAGACCTGTGTTAGGATAGATAACAGAGAGAATTTTAGTTCAGCACAGCAAGAAAGTTTTAAGGCTTATCGTCATTGTTATTTTCAAATAGATTTATTTTGCATCAATATTGGTTTCATGATTATAGAGAACACAGTGAAATCCTCATGAGAAACATCCTCATATTTCCTTGTTCACAAGTATAGCACAAATAAGAATCCTTCTTAAGGCATTTATACCTAATGTCTATTTTGGATAGAAACTGGAAATTTAAGAGGAAAATATATAAATTGCACATATGTTTCACATTTGAATTTCATCCCAAAATCTAGATGTTGAAGAAATTTAATATTATTTCTGTTGTTCTAGCTACTAAATTCCTACTAGGGTAGAAAGTAATTAAACAATCTTGGTCAATCTTTGTGACTCCTCACTCCCTTTGCAGGGTACATCTACAATCAAAAGGACATCTTCAGTACCAAGGTATTTACACATGCAGAAATAGTGGAGGATGGACAGATAGAATCTCATCCTAAGTGTCATGTCCCCATGGCATGCATCGACAAGCTTCAATCTGCAAAGGGGAAGAGGGGGAAGATGAGCTTAAGAGGAAAGACAGTGGAAATGGAAAATGCCAAGAAAAATTTGATTAATATCTCAAAAATATTATTCCATCTTTCCCAGTTGGAATCCCATGGGGTTGATCTACTCCAGTTTTTATTTGATCACATCCTTACCCAAACCTCTTTCTGGTTCTTATCCTCCCACAAGTTGTCTGCATTCCCTCCCCATCCCCACATTCCCCAGGGGCTTACTTTGCCTGGCCCAGGCTTTTTGTTTGTGTCTCACAGCTGTCCTGCTGCCAGTAGGGTGGGATGACCACGCTAAGCCAGGCTATCCGGATAATGTCCTGCTGGCAGGAAGAGAGGTTTGCAGCAGTAACACACTGCGTCTTCCTCACATTCCGGACACTCCCAGGAACCATGTGGGGCCCACTTACAGAAAACTGGCTCTCTGCTTCATTCATCTGGCAGCCAAGACCCAGAAACTAAATCTGGTTTCCAGCAACAGCAGTGGGAACATCAGTATCAAAATTAGTTTGCTCCATTCCACAAATGTAAAATTTTGTTTTTTTATTTGCTTTGACAAGTACTCCTGCAAGCAGTATTTCTGGAGACCACCTCCAACCATGTTCTGTACCAAGAACTTGACTTTTATGAATCATAACAATAATAGCAACTGACATACAGTTCTAAACTTAGGTTAAATGTTTTACATGAACTATCTCACTAAATCCTCATCACAATCTCATCTACATTTTACAGTTAAAGAAACAGAATCATAGAGGGTAGTTACATTACTTGCCTTAAGTTATATAAATACCAAGTCCAGAATTAAGAGTTTTATCAGAATCTGAACTTTACCATCTTTGACCAACCAAAGTGATGTAAGAATGTATATGTAGTTTCAAACTACAGATACAGATAGCAACAGAAAATTAGGTATCATGAGGAAAGGAGAAATTTAGACTTATGCTAACTCTTCTAGGTTAAAATATTTATTTCTCAATTAAAATTCTCACACAGATATATAATTAACACCAAAATGTATCCTGAAGAAAGCAGCAGTGAATAGGTCCATTTTTTAAACTTTGGAGACAATTTATAACATCACAACAGTGAAACCACTAACCAGAGAACAGAAACTGAACCAAAATAAATGAACCCAAAAAACTGTTAATTTATTTTCACCCCTCTTCTTTTATGATTTTCTTCTCCTGGTACTTGGATATAAAATACTATGGAAATGTACATTTATTTATCCTTCTGTCATAACAGGAGCTAGTAGAACCATCACTAAACCAGGAATAAGACTACATTTAATGTGAACTCAACCACTAATCAGCTATGAAAATTTAGATGAGTTGCTTGATCTCTCTACCTTAGAGAAACAGTCTCCAGAATGATGCTGGTCTGAATAAACTTTCAGATTATTTCCAGCTTGAACATTCTATTATATCAGTTATTTAGTTCCTGCTATAAAAATTTCTTTTCTGAGCTAGCAGGCCCAGACGGAGGACTTGGAGAAGACAAATATAACATGAAATTAAAAATAATTAAGGATCTCTCATTACAAATCAAGCCCCAAATTCCATTTCTAAAAGGTTGGTGTTGTTCAGTTGAAAAGTCATGTCCAACTCTTTGCAGCACCATAGACTGTAGCACGCCAGGCTTCTCAGTCCTTCACTGTCTCCCAGAGTTTGCTCAAACTCATGTCCATTGAGGTGGTAATGTCATCCAACCATCTCATACTCTGTCACTCCCTTCTCCAGAAAAAAATTTAACTGCTCCCTTCTCCTCTTTCCCTCAATCTTTCCCAGCATCAGGGTCTCATCCAATAGGTGAGATCTTTGCATCAGGTGGCCAAAGTACTGGAGCTTCAGCTTCAGCATCAGTCCTTCCAATGAATATTCAGGACTGATTTTCTTTAGGATTGACTGGTTTGATATCCTTGCAGTCCAAGGGACTCTCAGGAGTCTTCTCCAGCACCACAGCTCAAAAGCATCAGTTCTTTGGCACTCAGCCTTCTTTATGATCCAACTCTCACAGCCATACAAGACTGCTGGAAAAACCATAGCTTTGACTCTATGAACCTTTCTCAGCAAAGTGATGTCTCTGTTTTTTAATACCCAGTCCAGGTTTTGATCTTAGTGCGACTTATTTTCTGTTTTCAACTTAAACATAATTTACTCCCAGAAGTTCTCCCTAACTCCCTCTGGAGGAAGATGAACGCACCCTCTGTGTACCTTAATCCTCTATGCATCTCCTAATAGAGACTTTTTATAATTCTTTCTAATGACTTATTAATTGATTCTTCTCCAAATAATGTCATAAGCTTGAACTGGGAATCTCTTTTTCTCACAAGCACCTACCTACAAGAGTTGCTGGCACATGACAGTTGCTCAATAAATGCCAACTAAAATTTTCTCTCGTCCAACTTCCTTACTTTACAGATAAGAAACTGGAGCTCTTGAATACGAACATTAGACTTCCAGGAAAGACCCCTTTTCCCCCTCAACACTGTTACTCAAACTTAATATAATAAACTATATATTATCAGAATAACTATGAGTAGAGATAGAGATGATTATAACTATATTATGGAATACAAATAAGACATACATGGAATTTTTAAAATTCTTGCCATAGATAATACAAGCAGAAAAAGATTCAATTGCTAGCTGACAGTGAGATTAGATATGGTCAAAAAAACTGTTGTCAATTCCTTAGCTGTTAAATCAGATCATAATCACGATCAGTTAAAGACAATATAGGTGTTTAATCCAGGACTCGACAAGAAATGAGGAAAAATCCAGAGTTATCAGACTTAGGAGGAAAGAGAACATTTAAAACTTTAAGCATGCCATTGATAGAAGGATAAAAATGATTTGTAAACACACATACACTACCACACACACAGTGACCACCACCATACATATGTGAGGGGTTTTAAGGTTTCAAAAATATCCACAGGTGTTCATGTACATCATACAAAAACATTCTGTCCAGTTAAACTCTAATAAAAAAAATTGAATGAGTTATCAGTATAAGATAACTATGAATCAAACAGTGGACACATGATTTTATTCCTAAATCTGATTAAGTTGACTAAATCTGATTCATTGGATCATTTTGAGTATTTATACTCCCAGAATCTTCTGCAGGCAAAATGAAAGCACCCCATGGTCCCATTTATTGACAGGGAGCTGTGATCAATGCATCTGGAAAACTAAAGGGAGGACAAGTATGGGATGTGGGTGATGATAGTACGACAGATACTAGGAGAAAAGAGAGTAAAAGAGCAGAAATGGGTTCTCAGCAGGAGTGTGGGCATCAAAGAGCCTACTTCTCACCCTTCATCTCCCTTGTGTTTTTTGGTGCTGCAGAAGTTATCTGGGATCTGTGAGGAAACACGCAATGGAACGAAAACTGTGCTTTAAGAAGGGCAGAAGGGAAAGCGGAAAATGCCTGCTTAGTATTATTGAAAAGATTCTTATGGTTCAATATGATCTAAAATAAAAGAACGATTCATTGAAAAAAGTTATTTATACTCTGTATTTAAAGTACGCAAAACTCACTAAAAAGTTTATTAAATAAAATAAGCAACTAACACAAGCACCCCATTCACAATCTAGCATTCATATACACACAACTAACCACACAACTGATGACTAGTGATACCTCGTAATTTATATATTACTGTAAGTTGTAGCTGGGGATATGATTGAGGGAGATTTCTTACCTCTTCCTGCTTAGAATCTTTTTTCTTTTCCTATTTGCAAATAGTTGAAAAGTAGCCTCTTTATAATAATGTTGTAAGGAAAAGCGAACACATATTTCCCTGTGTAAACTCTCCAATTATTTTATTATAAAAACGTATCCTAAACCACCCTCCAATGTACAAATCCCATACTCACTGGAATGTGTCAGCAAGAGTCTGCATGAGAATCAAGGAGTTCATATTTAAATAGAACAAATATGCCTTACACACTGAAGGAATGTTTTTTGTAAATATTTAGAACATTATAAAATATTTTGTTGCAGTTTATATGCTATTACTAAAAATAGGACACATGCACACTGGTGGGCAAAACAATGCTTTGAAATAAAGGAGATGTTAGATTTTCAAATGGGATTTCTTAAAGCATGAAATATGTTTCGTTTTAAAACATGCAGTAGTTTCAACAATGCAGAATAGAACGTCAAAACTGGAAGAGACAAGAGAGATCTTTTAGATCATTTTAAGGAAAAGGAAACTATGGGAATTATTAAGTAACTAGAAGTCAAAGAACTCAACCACTGCTTCTGTAAGAGACCTTTTTAACAACGGAGGAAATAGAGGGTGGGGTGGAGACAATGGCTTCTTTAAGGCCCTGCTAGTCCTCCTCACCTCATCTGACTTTCTGTTCTCCATCAATCTCAAACCCCGAGTGGATTCCCTCTCCGGCTCTCCTCTCCCTGTTATTCTCTGCTTTGTGTTTCCCACATCTGGCTGGAGTGCAGTTTTTCTTCTTGTACTCCTAGGGAAATATACCAAATGAAAGGGACTCTTCCATCTCACTGTCTTTTTATAAAATTCTCAGGCTCCAAGTTGTTTCCCCAAAATTCCCCTGAAGAAAGAGAAACCCTTAGAATAACAAGTGATCACTCCTTCACCAGGAGTAGGGACGGGAAGAAATCATCACCCAAGGGAGAAAAAAGTGATAAAAAAAACAACTGCTTATCGTGGTGTTTGGAGAAAATTATGTAAATATTTATGCAAAGACAGCTTTTCAGAACACAGTGAGCTACATCGGAACCGCTTGTGCCAGTGCGCACAGGCAGCCTCACAGTTGGATCAACAGCCTGAAAAGCAGATGTGCCAATTTCCTGTATTTGATTATGATGATTCCTAATTATGCCAAAGCTGTGGCAATGTCCTTCCCTCCAATGACTCTTAATTTTGTTTTGCTAAACCACACACACAACCTGCTTTGGATGTGTAATTCATTGTCGCGTTAAGTCTGTGAAATACTCATTCGTGGGCCGAATAGTTCTGAGGACAATGGCTCACGAGAATGCTGTTTTCTTTTTTCATTGGGCATTATCAAACACGCAGGGGGAAAAAGAAAGAAAATAGGCCTTGTGATAGAGTCGTGCTGTTTAACATTAACAAGGTTTTTCCACCACAGTCTACAAATGAAAATAACCGGTATACAGTTGTTTCTTGAAAGGGCAGTTTTCTGGCGCTGTATTTAAGTTCCAGTCAACAAAAAACAGCAACCTTTATGATTAGGCACGGATTATAAGCTATAGTAAGCAGATGTGAAGAGATACTTGGACAAGGGGGGAAGGGGTGGAATGAATTGGGAGATTGCGATTGACAAAATATACTACCATGTGTAAAATGGATCGCTAGTGGGAACTTGCTATAAAGCACAGGGAGCTCAGCTGCTCGGTGCTCTGTGACGATCTAGAGAGGTGGGTGGGAGTGCAATGGGAGGGAGGTCCAAGCAGAAGGGGATATATATATGCATATGCTTGATTCACTTCCTTGTGCAGCAGAAACTAACACAACATTGTAAAGTTATTGTATTCCAATAAAAAAAAAAAAATTAACAAAGAGCTTGACCACTGAGGTGCTTAGATCGAATGGTATGATAGTTGGAAGGGATAAAGCAAAACATGACCAGCTCAATAGTCATAGAGCCTTCCATGTGAGGCCTTGAACTTTTCTGGCACAACTAAAGGGATATTTACTAACCTGGATTTTAATAAGTACACTTATTTACATTTCTCACCCCACAATTGATATTCATGTTTGCTTTTCAATTTAAAATGTGCTTTTTACTTATAATCCTTCATTTACACTGCACAATAATCCTATGAGGTCAGTGTTATTATCCTTATTTATAGATGTAGAAAGTACATAGATGCTAAATTACACGTTCAAAGTAAATAGCAGAGCACTTACCCTGGTGGTGGTGGTTTAGTCGCTAAGTTATGTCTGACTTTTTCGACCCCATGGACTGTAGCCCACCAGGCTCTTCTGTCCATGGAATTCTCCAGGCAGGAATACTGGAGTGGGTTGCCATTTCCTTCTCCAGGGATTCTTCCCAACCCAGGGATCCAATCCGAGGCCCCTGCATTAGCAGGTGGATTCTTTACTGCTGAGCCACCAGGGACTTAAATGACAATTTGTATGTAAATCAACAATTATTTTTTAAGTATCCATTTATTAATTAGGCTTTTTCGATGATCCAGCAGATGTTGGCAATTTGATCTCTGGTTCCTCTCTGCCTTTTCTAAAACCAGCTTGAACATCTGGAAGTTCACAGTTCACGTATTGCTGAAGCCTGGCTTGGAGATTTTGACCATTACTTTACTAGCGTGTGAGATGAGTGCAATTGTGCGGTAGTTTGAGCATTCTTTGGCATTGCCTTTCTTTGGGATTGGAATGAAAACTGACCTTTTCCAGTCCTGTAGCCACTGCTGAATTTACCAAATTTGCTGGCATATTGAGTACAGCACTTTCACAGCATCATTTTTCAGGATTTGAAATAGCTGAACTGGAATTCCATCACCTCCACTAGCTTTGCTCCATAGTGTGACTAGTCAAGGCTATGGTTTTTCCAGTGGTCATGTATGAATGTGAGAGTTGGACTGTGAAGAAAGCTGAACGCCAAAGAATTGCTGCTTTTGAACTGTGGTGTTGGAGAAGGCTCTTGAGAGTCCCTTGGACTGCAAGGAGATCCAACCAGTCCATTCTGAAGAAGATCAGCCCTGGGATTTCTTTGGAAGGAATGATGCTAAAGCTGCAACTCCAGTACTTTGGCCACCTGATGCGAAGCGTTGACTCATTGGAAAAGACTCTGATGCTGGGAGGGATTGGGTAAGGAGGAGAAGGGAACGACAGAGGATGAGATGGCTGGATGGCATCACTGACTTGATGGACGTGAGTCTCAGTGAACTCCGGGAGTTGGTGATGGACAGGGAGGCCTGGCGTGCTACTATTCATGGGGTAGAAAAGAGTCGGACACGACTGAGCGACTGAACTGAACTGAACTGATGCTTCCTAAGGCCCACTTGACTTCACATTCCAGGATTTCTGGCTCTAGGTGAGTGATCACACCATCGTGATTATCTGCATCATGAAAATCTTTTTTTTTTTTTTTATTTTATTTTATTTTTAAACTTTACAATATTGTATTAGTTTTGCCCAACATCGAAATGAATCCACCACAGGTATACCCGTGCTCCCCATCCTGAACCCTCCTCCCTCCTCCCTCCCCATACCCTCCCTCTGGGCCATCCCAGTGCACCAGCCCCAAGCATCCAGCATCTTGCATCGAACTTGGACTGGCGACTCGTCTCATACATGGTATTACACATGTTTCAATGCCATTCGCCCAAATCTCCCCACCCTCTCCCTCTCCCACAGAGTCCATAAGACTGATCTATACATCAGTGTCCCTTTTGCTGTCTCGTACACAGGATTATTGTTACCATATTTCTAAATTCCATATATATGCGTTAGTATACTGTATTGGTGTTTTTCTTTCTGGCTTACTTCACTCTGTATAATAGGTTCCAGTTTCATCCACCTCATTAGAACGGATTCAAATGTATTCTTTTTAATGGCTGAGTAATACTCCATTGTGTATATGCACCACTGTTTTCTTATCCATTCATCTGCTGATGGGCATCTAGGTTGCTTCCATGTCCTGGCTATTATACACAGTGCTGCGATGAACACTGGGGTACACGTGTCTCTTTCCCTTCTGGTTTCCTCAGTGTGTATGCCCAGCAGTGGGATTGCTGGATCATAAGGCAGTTCTATTTCCAGTTTTTTAAGGAATCTCCACACTGTTCTCCATAGTGGCTGTACTAGTTTGCATTCCCACCAACAGTGTAAGAGAGTTCCCTTTTCTCCACACCCTCTCCAGCATTTATTATTTGTAGACTTTTGGATCGCAGCCATTCTGACTGGCTTGAAATGGTACCTCATAGTGGTTTTGATTTGCATTTCTCTGATAATGAGTGATGTTGAGCATCTTTTCATGTGTTTGTTAGCCCTCTGTATGTCTTCTTTGGAGAAATGTCTATTTAGTTCTTTGGCCCATTTTTTGATTGGGTCATTTATTTTTCTGGAGTTGAGCTGTAGGAGTTGCTTGTATATTTTTGAGATTAGTTGTTTGTCAGTTGCTTCATTTGCTATTATTTTCTCCCATTCTGAAGGCTGCCTTTTCACCTTGCTAATAGTTTCCTTTGTTGTGCAGAAGCTTTTAAGTTTTATTAGGTCCCATTTGTTTATTTTTGCTTTTATTTCCAATATTCTGGGAGGTGGGTCATAGAGGATCCTGCTGTGATGTATATCGGAGAGTGTTTTGCCTATGTTCTCCTCTAGGAGTTTTATAGTTTCTGGTCTTACGTTGAGATCTTTAATCCATTTTGAGTTTATTTTTGTGTATGGTGTTAGAAAGTGTTCTAGTTTCATTCTTTTACAAGTGGTTGACCAGTTTTCCCAGCACCACTTGTTAAAGAGATTGTCTTTAATCCATCATATATTCTTGCCTCCTTTGTCAAAGATAAGGTGTCCATATGTGCGTGGATTTATCTCTGGGCTTTCTATTATGTTCCATTGATCAATATTTCTGTCTTTGTGCCAGTACCATACTGTCTTGATAACTGTGGCTTTGTAATAGAGCCTGAAGTCAGGCAGGTTGATTCCTCCAGTTCCATTCTTCTTTCTCAAGATCGCTTTGGCTATTCGAGGTTTTTTGTATTTCCATACAAATTGTGAAATTATTTGTTCTAGCTCTGTGAAGAATACCGTTGGTAGCTTGATAGGGATTGCATTGAATCTATAAATTGCTTTGGGTAGTATACTCATTTTCACTATATTGATTCTTCCAATCCATGAACATGGTATATTTCTCCATCTATTAGTGTCCTCTTTGATTTCTTTCACCAGTGTTTTATAGTTTTCTATATATAGGTCTTTAGTTTCTTTAGGTAGATATATTCCTAAGTATTTTATTCTTTCTGTTGCAATGGTGAATGGAATTGTTTCCTTAATTTCTCTTTCTGTTTTCTCATTATTAGTGTATAGGAATGCAAGGGATTTCTGTGTGTTGATTTTATATCCTGCAACTTTACTATAGTCATTGATTAGTTCTAGTAATTTTCTGGTGGAGTCTTTAGGGTTTTCTATGTAGAGGATCATGTCATCTGCAAATAGTGAGAGTTTTACTTCTTCTTTTCCAATTTGGATTCCTTTTATTTCTTTTTCTGCTCTGATTGCTGTGACCAAAACTTCCAAAACTATGTTGAAGAGTAATGGTGAAAGTGGGCACCCTTGTCTTGTTCCTGACTTTAGAGGAAATGCTTTCAATTTTTCACCATTGAGGATAATGTTTGCTGTGGGTTTGTCATATATAGCTTTTGTTATGTTGAGGTATGTTCCTTCTATTCCTGCTTTCTGGAGAGTTCTTATCATAAATGGGTGTTGAATTTTGTCAAAGGCTTTCTCTGCATCTATTGAGATAATCATATGGTTTTTATTTTTCAATTTGTTAATGTGGTGTATTACATTGATTGATTTGCAGATATTGAAGAATCCTTGCATCCCTGGGATAAAGCCCACTTGGTCATGGTGTATGATCTTTTTAATGTGTTGTTGGATTCTGACTGCTAGAATTTTGTTAAGGATTTTTGCATCTATGTTCATCAGTCATATTGGCCTGTAGTTTTCTTTTTTTGTGGGATCTTTGTCAGGTTTTGGTATTAGGGTGATGGTGGCCTCATAGAATGAGTTTGGAAGTTTACCTTCCTCTGCAATTTTCTGGAAGAGTTTGAGCAGGATAGGTGTTAGCTCTTCTCTAAATTTTTGGTAGAATTCAGCTGTGAAGCTTTCTGGACATGGGCTTTTGTTTGCTGGAAGATTTTTGATTACAGTTTCAATTTCCGTGCTTGTGATGGGTCTGTTAAGATTTTCTATTTCTTCCTGGTTGAGTTTTGGAAAGTTGCACTTTTCTAAGAATTTGTCCATTTCTTCCACGTTGTCCATTTTATTGGCATATAATTGTTGATAGTAGTCTCTTATGATCCTTTGTATTTCTGTGTTGTCTGTTGTGATCTCTTCATTTTCATTTCTAATTTTATTGATTTGATTTTTCTCCCTTTGTTTCTTGATGAGTCTGGCTAATGGTTTGTCAATTTTATTTATCCTTTCAAAGAACCAGTTCTTCTGTGTATTCTTGCCACCTCTTCTTAATATCTTCTGCTTCTCTTAGGTCCCTACCATTTCTGTCCTTTATTGAGCTCATATTTGCATAAAATGTTCCCTTGGTATCTCTAATTTTCTTGAAGAGATCTCTAGTGTTTCCCATTCTACTGATTTCCTCTATTTCTTTGCATTGATCATTGAGGAAGGCTTTCTTATCTCTCCTTGCTATTCTTTGGAACTGCATTCAAATGGGAATATCTTTCCTTTTCTCATTTGCTTTTCCCTTCCCTTCTTTTCACAGCTATTTATAAGGCCTCCTCAGGCAGCCATTTTGCTTTTTGCAGTTCTTTTTCTTGGGGATGGTCTTGATTCCTGCCTCCTATACAATGTCACGAATCTCCATCCATAGTTGATCAGGCACTCTATCTATCAGATCCAGTCCCTTAAATCTATTTCTCACTTCCACTGTAGAGTCATAAGGGTCTCATAAGAGTCATAAGAGTCATAGAGTCAGGTATGATTTAGGTCATACCTGAATGGTCTAGTGGTATTCTCCACTTTCTTCAATTTCAGTCTGAATTTGGCAATAAGGAGTTCATGATCCAAGCCACAGTCAGCTCCCGGTCTTGTTTTTGCTGACTGTATAGAGCTTCTCCATCCTTGGCTGTAAAGAATATAATCAATCTGATTTTGGTGTCAACCATCTGGTGATGTCCATGTGTAGAGTCTTCTCTTGTGTTGTTGGAAGGGGGCGTTTGCTATGACCAGTGCGTTCTCTTGGCAGATCTCTATTAGCCCTTGCTCTGCTTGATTCTGTACTCCAAGGCCAAATTTGCCTGTTACTCCAGGTGTTTCTTGACTTCCTACTTTTGCATTCCAGTCCCCTATAATGAAAAGGACATCTTTTTTGGATGTTAGTTCTAGAAGGTCTTGTAGGTCTTCATAGAACTGTTCAACTTCAGCTTCTTCAGCATTACTGGTTGGGGCATAGACTTGGATTACCGTGATATTGAATGGTTTGCCTTGGAAATCAATAGAGATCATTCTGTCATTTTTGAGATTGCATACAAGTACTGCATTTTGGACTCTTGTTGACTATGATGGCTACTCCATTTCTTCTAAGGGATTCCTGCCCATAATAGTAGATATAATGGTCATCTGAGTTAAATTCACCCATTCCAGTCCATCTTAGTTTGCTGATTTCTAGAATGTCAATGTTCACTCTTGTCATCTTCTATTTGACCACTTCCAATTTGCTTTGATTCATGGACCTAATATTCCAGGTTCCTATGCAATATTGCTCTTTACAGCATCGAACCTTGCTTCCATCACCAGTCCCATTCACAACTGGGTGTTGTTTTTGTTTTGGCTCTATCCGTTCATTCTTTCTGGAGTTATTTCTCCACTATTCTCCAGTAGCATACTGGGCACCTACCGACCTAGGGGATTCATCTTTCAGTGTCCTATCTTTTTTCCTTTTCATATTGTTCATGGGGTTCTCAAGACAAGAATACTGAAGTGATTTGCCGTTCCCTTCTCTAGTGGATCACATTCTGTCATCTATTCCTGCTTTTATTGACTGTGCCAAAGCCTTTGACTGTGTGGATCACAATAAACTGTGGAAAATTCTTAAAGAGATGGGAATACCAGACCACCTGACCTGCCTCTTGTGAAATCTGTATGCAGGTCAGGAAGCAACAGTTAGAACTGGACGTGGAACAACAGACTGGTTCCAAATAGGAAGAGGAATACATCAAGGCTGTATATTGTCATTCTGCTTATTTAACTTATATGCACAGTACATCATGAGAAATGCTGGGCTGGAGGAAGCACAAGCTGGAATAAAGATTGCCAGGAGAAATATCAATAACCTCAGATATGCAGACGACACCACCCTTATGGCAGAAAGTGAAGAGGAACTCAAAAGCCTCTTGATGAAAGTGAAAGAGGAGAGTGAAAAAGTTGGCTTAAAGCTCAACATTCAGAAAACGAAGATCATGGCATCTGGTCCCATCACTTCATGGCAAATAGATGGGGAAACAGTGGAAACAGTGTCAGACTTTATTCTTCTAGGCTCCCAAATCACTGCAGATGGTTATTGCAGCCATGAAATTAAAAGACACTTAGTCCTTGGAAGGAGAGTTATGACCAACCTAGATAGCATATTCAAAAGCAGAGACATTACTTTGCCAACAAAAGTTCATCTAGTCAAGGCTATGGTTTTTCCAGTGGTCATGTATGGATGTGAGAGTTGGACTGTGAAGAAAGCTTAGCACTGAAGAACTGATGCTTTTGAACTGTGGTGTTGGAGAAGACTCTTCAGAGTCCCTTGGACTGCAAGGAAATCCAACCAGTCCATCCTAAAGGAGATCAGTCCTGGGTGTTCTTTGGAAGGACTGATGTTGAAGCTGAAACTCCAATACTTTGGCCACCTGATGCGAAGAGCTGACTCATTTGAAAAGACCCTGATGCTGGGAAAGATTGAGGGCAAGAGAAGAAGGGGACGACAGAGAATGAGACGGTTGGATGGCATCACCAATTCAATGGACATGGGTTTGTGTGGATTCCAGGAGTTGGTGATAGACAGGGAGTCCTGGCATGCTGCAGTTCATGGGGTTGCAAAGAGTTGGACATAGCTGAGAGAGTAAACTGAACTGAACTGAATTAATTAGGCTTGATCCTTATGAAAGGTAATGACAGAGCAAAGCTTGAGTTTGGCCCCTCCCCATCTCAAACATCTAACAAATTGAGACTGTGTCTCACTCCAGGAAACTAGTGGCTTCCTATTTTTCTGTGTATGAAGAACAGACTTAGGCACCTCTATCCCAAGTTCTAGATCTTTCTTTCCTGTCTTCTCTCAAGTCCTACCTTGTTGAGGATCTTTAATTGACCGGAACCTGGTGTTCCAGAATCAACAATAAGAAAGTAAAGGAGAGAAAGAGGTCGATATTCCTTGGTTTACGTAGAAAGCCAATAAAGCCCCTGGCATGGGGTTTGCTCTGTTCATGGAAGCCTCAGGCACCCTCTCGATGAGGTGAAGGCACAGAGTGCCTTCTCGAGAGGGTCTTAAAAGCCCGGGCAGTAAAGTGAACTCAGGGGGCCTCTGTGCTCCAAAGAAATAGCCTGAGAGAGAGAAAGAAAAAAAGAGAAAGAAAGCCATGGGGACCAGAGCTCTGATGGAGCAAAGGTGTTTTAATCAACATGGTGTGGGCATATATACTGTAGTTATTTTCAGCAAAGATAAAGATTAAAACTCCAGACTTACAAAACATAGGCGATCCATATTAAAGAGAGAGAGAGAGTTGTAAATAATCACTTTTACCATATGGTTCACAAGAAAAAAGAGGGTACTTATCACCATATAGAAAAACTAAAGAAGGAAATGCCTGGATCCCTCAGCCTGGGAGAGGCTTGCCTCTCCTCTTAATTCCTGAATATTCTTAATTCCTGAATATTCAGGAATTAATAAGGAACAGAGGATTCCTGACAGATCCAAAACAGCACACAGGAAGCCTCCTGTTGAATGCTTCCTGACACTACCTAATCTACCACTTTACAAACCTAATCCAGATTCATTCACTACCGAGAAACTTTGAGACTTATCTAATTTGCGCTACAAAGGAGTCTTCCAAAGAAGAAGGATTCTTAGTCTAATTTTTTCATTCTGCATTTCCAGCAGAATATTAAGTGGTGCCTGGAACACTGTAGGCATCACTGCTGCTGCTGCTAAGTCACTTCAGTTGTGTCCGACTGTGCGACCCCATAGACAGCAGCCCACCAGGCTCCCCTGTCCCTGGGATTCTCCAGGCAAGAACACTGGAATGGGTTGCCATTTCCTTCTCCAATGCAGGAAAGTTAAAAGTGAAAGGGAAGTCGCTCAGTCATGTCCAACCCTTAGCATGGACTGCAGCCTACCAGGCTCCTCCCTCCATGGGATTTTCCAGGCAAGAGTACTGGAGTGGGGTGCCATTGCCTTCTCCGGTAGGCATCACTAAATATTTGTTAAATGCATATGGTTGTATTACATCCTTAAACTCATAAAGGAACCATCTAACTGTCTAAATTTTGTTGTTGTTGTTCACTTGCTAAGTCGTGTCTGACTCTTTCCAATCCCATGGACTGCAGCATGCCAGGCTTCCTTGTCCTTCACTATCTTTCAGAGTTTTCTCAAGCTCATGTCCATTAAGTCAGTGATGCCATCCAACTATCTCATCCTCTGCTGTCCCCTTCTTCTCCTGCCCTCAATATTTCCCAGCATCAGGGTCTTTTCCAATGAGTTGGCATTTTGCATCAGGTGGTCAAAGTATTGGAGTTTCAGCTTCAGCATCAGTCCTTTCTGAATATTCAGGGTTGGTTTCCTTTAGGATATACTTCCTGAATTTGGATTCCCCCAAAGCAGAACATCAGATAAGGACTTAATTCCAAGCCATTTTTATGGAAGATGATCCCTGGAAATAGGCATGAGGGAGAAAGAGAAATAAATTAAGGGAGGAGAAAAGCCAATATAACATTTAAGAATCAGGTTTGCCCTCTAGGTAGTAGGAGCTCAACTTCCCTAGAACACTCACAGAAGGGTCCACCTAAGAAACAGGATACTGGAGCGTTTATCTGTGGGCTATGTTGATAGAGGGCCACCCTGGGAGTGTCAATATCCCTACACTTCCAAAAAGCACAAGTAGGTTCACATAGCTTTGGAGAAAGCCTTGAAGAAGAAACTAGAAAGATACAGGCTGGTAGATGCTAGCAAGATGAGGTGAGCCTGAGCTTACAGGAAACTAAACATGATAACAACAGCTAAAATTAGGCGTGAAAAGAGAGGATGTGAAACAAAGAACCAAAACATCTGCTCCACCAACACAAAAGAAAGAGAAGTTCATGGCATTTATTCTCCTAATTTCTAAAACTGGAAGAATTTCTGAAATTTTGGAAATCTGGGAAGAAGATCATGTTCTGATAGCTTGAAAAAGGTCTCAAGTGCAGCAAGTCCTCTTTCAGTTATGCAACAAAGTTGAAAGACACCGAACATCAGTTCAAATACAGAGATGCCACAAGTTGAATGATAAGATTCTTAAACCATATGCTCAAATAGAAAAGAGAAGCCCAGAGTATATCGTTAAATTAACTTCCACCTGAAGACTGAAATAAGAATTTAGGAATAATTAAGATTTTAAATCTAAAATCATAATTTGTAGGAATGCAATCCGGTATAGCTTTTTATAAAGGATTGAAAATGTGTGACATTTTGATACAAAAGGAAGAGGCAAGTGTTTCTCAAGTTGAATCTCTAGACTTAATCTTCTCAAAGTCTAATGACATGATTTGGGGGAATTCACAGGTTGAAGGATATATGTATATTATATATATTATATACACACATACACATATATAATATACATGTATATGCTATATCAGATCGGATCAGATCAGTCGCTCAGTCGTGTCCGACTCTTTGCGACCCCATGAATCACAGCACGCCAGGCCTCCCTGTCCATCACCAATGCCCGGAGTTCACTCAGACTCACGTCCATCGAGTCAGTGATGCCATCCAGCCATCTCATCCTCTGTCGTCCCCTTCTCCTCCTGCCCCCAATCCTTCCCAGCATCAGAGTCTTTTCCAATGAGTCAACTCTTCGCATGAGGTAGCCAAAGTACTGGAGTTTCAGCTTTAGCATCATTCCTTCCAAAGAAATCCCAGGGCTGATCTCCTTCAGAATGGACTGGTTGGATCTCCTTGCAGTCCAAGGGACTCTCAAGAGTCTTCTCCAACACCACAGTTCAAAAGCAGCAATTCTTTGGCGCTCAGCCTTCTTCACAATCCAACTCTCACATCCATACATGACCACAGGAAAAACCATAGCCTTGACTAGATGAACCTTTGTTGGCAAAGTAATGTCTCTGCTTTTGAATATGCTATCTAGGTTGGTCATAACTTTCCTTCCAAGGAGTAAGCATCTTTTAATTTCATGGCTGCAGTCACCATCTGTAGTGATTTTAGAGCCCAGAAAAATAAAGTCTGACACTGTTTCCATAGTAAATATATTCTGAATCATCTTGATGACCACTTTCTTATAGAGATGCCCAAAGCATAAAATCATCTTTCATATTTAAAATTTTAAATTTAAAAATTCAAATCCTGTTTGAATGACAAGTACAAAGTTAACAAGTTAAAAAATCAAAAATATTAATATTTTTGACAAGTGAAAGTCATGTTATGTTACAGGATGCTCTAAAAAGTGTTTGTAAGTTTGAGTAAAAACAAAGTGATAGAAAATTGAGACATCTCAAATATAATGTAGTGTAAGCACTCTCAACTCCATAAAACCCTGCTCCATAGAAATCTGTACCAAAGAGTCCGTCTTAGAAAAACAATGTCATCTGCTATATTAAATTAATGTTACTGACTTTCTAACTTTTTTCCTGATTGGCAAATCTGCTTTTATTAATATAAGAACAATAAGCATAGAGAATTTATTCCCAACATTTCTGTTTTAACTAGTTAAGAATTACTACAATAAAGTAATTTAATTCACCTCTCAGGATCTGCACGTGCATGCCCAGTTGCTAAGTTGTGTCTGACTTTTTGTGACCCCATGGACTGCAGCCAGCCAGTCTTCCCTGTGCATGGGATTTTCCAGGAAAGAATGTGGAGTGGGTTGCCATCTCCTCTTCCAGGAGGTCTTCACGACCCAGGGATCAAACTCGTGTCTCCTACATCTTCTACATTGGCAGGCAGATCTTTACCACTAGGCTACCTGGGAAGACCCTTTCAGGGTCCATAAGGGTCCTTTCAGAAGGAATCCCCACATGACTTAAATCTTAGAAAGGTTGACTCAGGCTATAAAGTATACCCGAAATGAATGTCTCTACAAGATTTTATAGAGAAGGCAATGGCACCCCACTCCAGTACTCTTGCCTGGAAAATCCCATGGGCGGAGGAACCTGGTAGGGTGCAGCCCATGGGGTCACGAAGAGTCAGACACAGCTGAGCGACTTCACTTTGACTTTTCACTTTCATGCACTGGAGAAGGAAATGGCAACCCATTCCACTGTTCTTGCCTGGAGAATCCCAGGGACGGCGGAGCCTGGTGGGCTGCCGTCTATGGGGTCGCACAGAGTCGGACATGACTGAAGCAACTTAGCAGCAGCACAAGATTTTATAAAAACCTCCAAGAGTTAAAATAGTTTGAGCACCTATTATATGCGTAATATATACACAGAACACTTCAGATGCTGCAGAAATAACGAAGTTGGAGAGTCAAAGCATTGCTATCACGAAATCAGCACTTAGCTGGAAAAATTAATCACTATTGTCCTAATAACACAATCAGGGCTTCCCTGGTAACTCAGATGGTAAAGAATCTGCCTGCAATGAAGGAAACCTGGGTTTGATCCCTGGGTTGGGAAGATCCCCTGGAGGAGGATATGGTAACCCACTCCAGTATTCTTGCCTGGAGCATCCCATGGACAGAGGAGCCTGGTGGGCTACAGTCCATGGGCTCACAAAGAGTCAGACACTACTGAGCCACTAAGCAACTAAGCACAGCACAGTGCGTTATATTTACTAAATAAAAGGTGTGGACAAAACCTATAGGAGGCAGACAATGACATGAGCTTGGTTGTAAAAAGGGGCTTCATAAATAGGATGAAATTTGGAGAAGTCCTAGTGGGTGAAAAGGATGAGACTTTGGATAACAGAGAAAGCTTTTCAGGCAGAATGCTAGCTCAGAAATGAGAAAGTGGAAGGGTGCATGACTTCAGCGCAAAACAAATTATTTCACAAAATTGAAGTACACCTTGAAGAACAGTGGAGGGTAAGATTGGAAGGTAAATAGGGCCATAATTAAGAGAACTGTGAATACCACCACTGTAATTTGAAATTTTCAGCTCTGGGTCAATCGATAGCCAGAAGATTTGGAGCAGGTGATGGAGCAAGGATTGAAGATTGTTTTCAGAATACTAGAGCAATGTCACTGATGGCTGAAGAAAAAAATAGGTCTTTTTGTAGTTCAGCTTCAAATTATCTTAACCCCCAAATGAATTAAAACCATAGAAAAATGTCCTTAAATCCAAGAAGTCAATATAAAATCTCTTGGCAAAAGATACCATTTCTTAGGCCTCAAATTATCTTGACAATGTTTCATATACAACGTCAGACATGCAATCCAAATTAAAGCAGTATAAGAGAAGACAAAATAAGAACCTGATTAAAAACAAGAAAAACACGAGAAATTAAAAAGAGAGCCATATAGATGTCAGCAATAATTTAAAAATAACTATGCCTTATATGCTCAAGGAAATAAAAGAATTTTGACAGAGAATTAAAATTTATTTTTAAATAAAATACACTTTAGAAAATAAAAATATAATAACCAAAATTAGGAACTTAATATAGGGGTTTGCGAGCATATTAGATAAGGTAAATAGAAGATTAATGAACTTGAAGGTAAGTCAAAGTAAGATATTCTAGATGAATATTACCTACTTATTTCTTACAGCTTATTTCTGTATCTTGAAATAGGGAAGAGAACCACTAATAAAGAAACTTTAGGCATGAACAAGAGAGCTATTATTCAAGCCTCCAGGTATCCTGTCTATTAAATACCTTACTTTTACAACTTTCCTAAAGGACACCCATTTTTCAAGTACTTTTCTTCTTTCTCTCATGGGAGATTTTCCCTGGGTTGCTTCTCACTGAGTCATTCCCTACTCCCAGTCTATTTCATATTTTAAACCACACTATGGTTAATGAATCACCTATATATCCTTCCTTATCACTTGCTTTTTACCCTCATAATTCCCTGGAGGGGGGGAAAAAAACAGGGGAAAAAAAAGCCATTCGTGACTAAAAAATGGTGTGTGTGCTCAGTCGCTCAGTTGTGTCCAACTCTTTATAACCCTTTGGACTGCAGCCCACCAGGCTCCTCTGTCTATGGAATTTCCCAGGCAAGAATATTGGAATGGGTTGCCATTTCCTTCTCCAGAGGATCTTCCCAACCCAGGGATTGAACCAGTGTCTTTTGTGTCTCCTGCATTGCAGGCAGATTCTTTACTTGCTGAGCCATCAGGGAAGACCAGAAACGTGGATACCTATGGAAATTCAAGGCCTCAAATGAATGGAGTCTCAACCCAAATGGTAAAACACCTCCTCCTCTGCATCTCCCAATGTTAGAACTCACAGTTTTAATCTATTCTCTAAAATTTCTAATTTAAACCTTTGGTACCAATATTTACATTTGTTTAGTGATACACTGTATACATGGAGAATACTTTGGAAAATGTAACCTTTAACAGAAGAAGTGGGGTGAAGAAAAAGAAGAAAGAAAGAAAAGGGGAAGATGAGAAGAAAAAGGAGCCAGTAAAAAGGAAGAAAGGGGATGATGAGGATGTAGAAAAAAGAGAAACAGAATATCAAAGAAAATTAGGGATGATTAGTGAAAAGTGGAAAACAAAAATAAAGACTAGACTTCTGGTGTCTAAGTCCATGTATAAGGAGCTTAGAAGATGTACCTCTGTTCTAACAAGTAAAACATTGAACAGACTGAAAAATCAACAACTCTTCTTGGGTCCATAAGAGAGAGGAAGGCACAGGGAAAACCATTGCCCCCAAAAGTGGAGAAACAGGTGGATATAGGGATTCATGGCTTAACAAGAGCAGACTCACAAGTAGAAACCACCTTGAGAACAAGTGCTGGAGTAGGAAAACCTGAGCTGAATTGATAAATTTGCTGGAGGCTCAGTGAGGGCAGCTAAAACTCCAGAGGGAGTGTTAGGGAGAGGTCCCCAAATATTGATGAGAGTTACCTGCGGAAGCTTACCAGGCTCCCATGAAAGTAAAAGTGAAAGTTGCTCAGCCATGTTCGTCTCTTTGTGACCCCATGGACTGTAGCCTGCCACGTTCCTCTGTCCACGGAATTCTCCAGTCCAGAATACTGGAGTGGGAGCTGTTCCCTTCTCCAGGGGATCTTCCCAACCCAGGAATTGAATTGGGGTCTCCTGCATTGCAGAGGGATTCTTTACCAGCTGAGTTACCAAGGAAGCCAATAAATATCAGAGAAAATTTTTTTGTGCTTCTAGAAAGGGGAGGGGAAAAGGAACCATTTTGAAATATGCCAGAGAACTCTGTTTTTTTTTTTTTTTTTAAAGACAGACCAACCACCCAAACCAGACATGACAGGCATATTGGAATTATCAGACTGAGAATTTAAAACAACTATGATTTGCATGCTAAGAACTCTAATAGATAAAATAGTCAGCATACAAGAACAGACGATCCATGTAAACAGAGAGATGAAATCCTAAAGGGGGAAAAAAAGTTCTAGAGATAAAAACACTGCAGCAAAAATGAAAAGTGCCTTTGATGAGCTTATTAGCAGACTGGACATGGCTGAAAAAAGACTCTCCGTTCTAGAGAATATATCAATAGAATCATCAAAAATAAAAAGCAAACGGGGGGAGTTTCCAAGATGGCTGAGTAAGAAGACTTTGAACTAGCCACGTCCTACAGGCACACCATAATTAAAAACTTGAGCTATCAGAGAAGCCCATTTATCAATAAGAGCAACCCAAAGACCAATACAGAGATTTTTCAGAACTAAAGATATAAAGAAGGAATAAAGACAAGATGGGTGAAATGGGAGGTTGTGGGATATATTTAAGACCCACGGCCCTGGAGTGTGAACCATGTAAGAGGACAGTCACTTGCAGAGGTTCTCCTCAAGGAGTGGGGGGTCCAAGTCCCACATTAGACTCCCCAACTCAGGGGTCCTACACCAGCAAGATAAGGACCCAGAATGAATGTCACTGAAAGCCAGCAGGGCTTTGCTTATGGGAGAGGTGGAGAGCTACAGGAAAAGAGATGCTGGTTTTAAAAGGCACACGCAAAATCTTACACAATCTGAGACCCAACACAGAGGAGGTAATTTGGAACCCTGGGTCAGATCCACTTGTTGATCTTGAGAGCCTTCCAGCAAGGCAAGAAGCAATGGGAATTCCTTCTAGGGGCATAGAGGCTGGCAGCACACATTTGGGGGAGCTTGTTCTACCATGAGGATACTGGTGCCAACAAACACAATTCTGAAATCCTCTCTCTAGCCTATCAGCACCAGGGCCTTCCATACCCAACCGGTGGTTGGTACCACTAACAAAAGCCCCAAAACCAAGCAGCCAGGCATATGGGGGCTCAGTCCCACCCACCCACCAGTGGGCTGGCAGCCTCTGCATGAGGAAGAGCCTGACAAAAACCAGGTCAAGAGAAAGTCATACCTATATACCTACCAATGTACCCAGTGTGGCCTTGCCACAACACAAGGGCCCACACAGCCCACATAAAAGGTATCTCTAGAGCATACAGCTGTGGTGACTGGAGCAGGATGTGCTGCTAGGCCCCATTGAAAATCACATACATAAGGCCACTTCTTCAAGACTTGGAAATGTAATACACCTAACTAATATATTGAAATAAAAACAGAGAATTAGGCAAAATGAGATGAACAACTGTGTTCCAAATGGAGTAACAAGGTAAAACCCCAGAGGAAGAACTAAGCAAAGGGGTGAAAAGCAACCTACCTCATATAGACTTCAAGGTAAAGATAGTAAAGATGCTCAATAACCTTGTGAGAAGAATTTAGCAGAAAGTTAGAAAATATAAAGAAAAACCAAAGATATTTAAAGAATACAATAATTGAAATTATAAAAAATACAACAGTATGAATCAAAAGTGGATTAGATGATAAAAAGGAACAGATCAGTAAACTGGAAAACATAATAGTAGAAATCATCTAAGCTAACAGAAAAAAGAATTTTAAAAATGAAGAAAACTTAGGAGGCCTCTGGAATAAAATCAAGCACACTAACAATTACATTATAGGAGACCCAGAAGGAAAAGAAAGAGAGAAAGGAGCAAAGAATTTATTTAAAGAAATAATACTGAAAACTTCCCTAACCTAAGAAAGTAAATATCCAGGTCCAGAAGAACAGAGTCCCAAACAAAATAAATCCAAAGAGAACCACACTAGGATACAGTATAATTGAAATGGCAAAAAATGCCATTTTTGTTCTCCAGGGGATCTTCCAGACCCAGGAATCATACCCACATCTCCTGCATTGCTCACATCTCCTGCATTATAGACAGATTCTTTACTGCTGAGGCACCAAGGAAGCCCAAAGATAAAAAGAAAATCTTAAAAACAAAAAGAGAAAAGCAACTAGTTACATACAAGGGAGTTATAATAACATGAACATAAGCATTTTCAGCAGAAACTTTGCAGACCAGAGGGAATTGCATGATATATTTGAAATGATAACAGGAAAAAAACTAGGACTTCTCCAGTGCAGGGTACACAGATTCAACCTCTGGTCAGGCAAGATTCCACATGTTACAGGGCTACTAAGCTAGTGTGCCACAACTACTGAGCCCAGGCTCCAGAGTCCCTGAGCGGCAGCCACTGCGCCTGTGTGCTCTAGAGTCCATGCTCCACAAGAGAAGCCACAGCAGTGAGAAGACTGCACACCACAACTAGAGAGTAACCCCTGCTCACCACGAGTAGAGAAAACCCATGTGCACCAACAAAGACAGCACAGCCAGAAATTAATAAATAATTTTTGTTTAAAAAAAAAAGGAGAAACCTACAATCAGGTTTCTCCTTTACAATCAGGTTTCTCCTTTTTTTTTTAAACAAAAATTATTTATTAATTTCTGGCTGTGCTGTCTTTGTTGGTGCACATGGGTTTTCTCTACTCATGGTGAGCAGGGGTTACTCTCTAGTTGTGTGTGGGGAGGGAGGAGGGAGGAGGGTTCGGGATGGGGAACACATGTATACCTGTGGCGGATTCATTTTGATATTTGGCAAAACTAATACAATTATGTAAAGTTTAAAAATAAAATAAAATTAGAAAAAAAAAAAAAAAAGGAGAAATCTAAAATCAGAATTACTTCACCTGGTAAGGCTATCATTCAAGTCTGAAGGAGAGACAGTTTTATAAATAAGCAGACACTAAAAAGAATTCAGCACTACTAAGCCAGCTGCACAAGAAATATTAAAGGGACTTCTCTAAGTGGAAAAGAAAAGACCACAACAAAAATTTGAAATATACAAAAGGAAAAACCTTTATTGATAAAAATAAACAGTAAAGGTAGTAGATGAACCACTTATTTACAAAGCAAGAATGTGAAAATACAAAAGTAGTAAAATCATCATAAGCAGTTAAAGAATATACAAAATGTAAAGATGTAAAATATGATGCCAAAAACTATAAACAGGGAATTACCAGGTGGTCCAGTGGTTAGGACTCTGTGCTTTCACTTCCCAGGGCCCATATTCAATTCCTGGTCATAGAACTAAGATTCCCATAAGTTGTGTGGCATGATAAATAAATAAACACAATAAATGTTGCATGGAGAAATTAAAGTGCATGGTTGTTAAACTGAATTTGAATTTAAGAAACCAACTTAAAATTATCGTGCATATGTATTGATTGTTATTTATAAACTAGTAAGGTGATAAGAGTTTGGCGGAGGAGGGTGGAGGTGTGTTTTAGTTTTCCTTAAGGATTTCCTTGGTCGGATTTTCAGTTATTAGCAACTGAAGGAATCTTACCTGATAAAGGCCTTCATTTTAGACAACTAATATGACTAGGTATTAGATATACAATCACAAAAATATACTACTTCTAACTGAAGCACAAGCTGGAATCAAGATTGCCGGGAGAAATATCAATAACCTCAGATATGCAGATAACACCACCCTTATGGCAGAAAGTGAAGAGGAACTAAAGAGCCTCCTGATAAAAGTGAAAGAGAAGAGTGAAAAAGTTGGCTTAAAGCTCAACATTCAGAAAACGAAGATCATGGCATCTGGTCCCATCACTTCATGGCAAATAGATGGGGAAACGGTGGAAACAGTGTCAGACTTTATTTGTCTGGGCTCCAAAATCACTGCAGATGGTGATTGCAGCCATGAAATTAAAAGACGCTTACTCCTTGGAAGGAAAGTTATGACCAACCTAGATAGTGTATTCAAAAGCAGAGACATTACTTTGCCAACAAAGGTCCTTCTAGTCAAGGCTATGGTTTTTCCAGTGGTCATGTGTGGATGTGAGACTTGGACTATGAAGAAAGCTGAGCACCAAAGAATTGATGCATTTGAACTGTGGTGTTGGAGAAGACTCTTGAGAGTCCCTTGGACTTCAAGGAGATCCAACCAGTCCATTCTAAAGGAGATCAGTCCTGGGTGTTCATTGGAAGGACTGATGCTGAAGCTGAAACTCCAATACTTTGGCCACCTCATGCGAAGAGTTGACTCATTGGAAAAGACTCTGATGCTGGGAGGGATTGAGGGCAGGAGGAGAAGGGGACGACAGAGGATGAGATGGCTGGATTGCATCACCAACTCTATGGACATGAGTTTGAGTGAACTCCGGGAGTTGGTGATGGACAGGGAGGCCTGGCATGCTGCAATTCATGGGGTTGCAAAAAGTCGGACACAACTGAGCAACTGAACTGAACTGAACTTCAGAGAGTTTAAATCTAGATAAAGAAATAAACAAGAAAATAGTATTTTAAGTGTTGAGAAGAAAAATTCAGAAAGCTCTTTTGAGCACATATAAGTTCTAGATAGCATCTGTTCTCAGCATCAGGTGAAGATGAGATTATCACCAAGATGTTCTTGAAAATTGGATGGAGTTTAACTCTATGTTTAATCCAGTTAAAACTTTGTGGAATTCTGAGAGCATCATTGGCCCAGCCATTGACTGAGACTCAGAATCTAAGTTCTCCACTGATGGAAAGATATTGGTGAAAAAACTACTTTGAGTAGCCTCAAAACAGTGAGTTTTATGTTGGTAAACCTCAGGACAGTTTTCTCATTAGATATCCACAGTGTTCTAAAGTCCCTTCAAGAAGAAGACTTAGAAATATTGCAGGAAAGAAGGAGGAGTGTAATATTAGTTTCATATTCTAACCTTCCTCAAGTTCAAATTTCCTCCTTTCATAAAGCATTGAGGGAAAAAAGACTTAGTATAAAGCTACAGTAGTTAAGATGGTGGTATTTGTGAAAGACTAGACAAATAGATCAATGGAACAGAATAGCAAGCCCCAAAATAGATCCATATTAGTAGAGTGAACTGATCTTTGACAAAAGAGAAAAGACAATGTAATGGAGCAAAGATAGTCTGAAGTAATTGGCCATTCACATGAAAAAAAGTGAATCTAGGCACAACATACACTCAGTGGTGTAAGTCGCTCAGTGGTGTCCGACTTGTCGAGACCCCATGGACTGCAGCCCATCAGGCTCCTCCATCCATGGGATTTTCCAGGCAAGGATACTGGAGTGGGTTGCCATTGCATTCTCCGAATGTAAAGTACAAAACTATAAAAACTATAAAAATCCTAAAAGATAATATAGGAGAAAATCTAGACAACCCTAGATGAGATAATAACTTTTTAAATTCAATACCAAAGGCATGATCCATGAAAGAAATAATTGATAAGTTGGACTTCATTAAAATAAAAAACTTCTCTCTGCAAAAGGCAATGTCAAGGGAATGAGAAGATAAACTACAGAATAAGAGTGTTATCCAAAAATTTAGAAAGAACCCTTAAAATTCAGTGATAAGAAAACAACCCAATTTTTAAAAATGGGCCGAAGATCTTAACAGACACTTCACCAAAGAAGATATACAGATGGCAAATAAACATACAAAAAGATGTTCCATATATATATATATATATATATATATTATATCAGAGGAATATAAATTAAAATGAGATACTCCCAATCTACTACACTTACTAGATTGGCCAAATTCTGGAAAACTGACAAAGCCAAATACTGATAACAATGTGGAGCAACAAGAACTCATCACTGATGGGAAAGCAAAATGGTACAGACACTTTAGAAGACAGTTTTGTGATTTCTCACAAAATTAATAGTGCTTCTTGATATTCACCCCAAGGACTTGAAACTATGTTCACACTAAAACCTGCACATGGATGTTCACAGAAGCTCTCTTCATAACTGCTAAAACTTGGAAGCAACAAAGTTGTCTTTTAATAAATGAATGAGTAAATAGAGTGTAGTACATTCAGACAACGGACTGTTATTCAGTGCTAAAAAGGAAATGAGTTATCAAGCCCTAAAAAGACATGTAGGAACATTCAATGCATATCACTAAGTGAAAGAAGCCCACCTGAAAAGGCTACATCCTGTATAATTCCAATTATACGACATTCTGGAAAAGAGAAAACTATGAAGACAGTTAAAGTAATCAGTGGCTAGGGGTTGACGGTAAAGGCATGAATACAATCTTTAGCACCGCGAAAGCAGTTTGAATAATATGATTATGATGGACACATGTAATTATATATTTGTCCAAACCCATATAATGTACAACAGCAAGAATGAGCCCTAATGTAAGCTATGGACTTTGGGTGATTATGATGTGTCAATATAGCTTCATCAGTCGGTAACAGATGTATTATCTGGTGAGGTATATTGATAAAGGAGGTTATACACATGTTGGGGTAGAAAATCTCTGTACTTTCAGTTTTACTGTGAACATAAAACTGCTCTAAAAATGTCTTAAAAATGAAATGAAGAATAAAGAAAGTGGGATATAATTAACAGGGTGGTTAAGAATACTGGTTATAGAGCCTGATTGCATTCACATTACAGTTTTGCCACTTACCAGGTATGAAACTTAGAGCAAAGTAGTTATCCCTCAGTGCCTCAGCTTCCTCATCTTTTAAATGGGGATAATAGTAGCAACTGTCTCATAGGGTTGTTGTGACTACTAAGGTAACATATGGAAAACACTGTGAACAATTCCTAGAATATAAGAAATCCTAAAAAAAAGTGTAGCTGGGGTTTTCATATTAGTTGAAATATTAGGGTCATCACAATAATAGTTGGATTCTGTAAATTATCAGCATTTAGAATTTCTGCCAACACCTTGATCTCTACAAATCCAATAATTAGAAAAACTCTTACTAGAGATGCCCAGTATATTTGTCAGTGGATATTGAATGTTACTGTCTCACTAAGAATGTGCTAATGAAAATTCAGCAAAACAAGTCTTTTCACAACTTGTACAAATGTGCTACAAACACCCATAAAAAAAAAATCTAACCACATTTGTACTAGATTTTTTGTCTCTATTTTAGAATATCTAGGCACCATCCTAGAGGCAGGACCTCCCACTTAAAAATACCAGGAGGGGTGCAGGAGACTTGAAAGCCCATGCATTAAATGTGTTTCTATTCATTTCACAGGAAGCTGACCTCAAATTCCAGCATGTGTGTGTAACTGTCTCAGATACCTGAACATAAACAAAGCAGATAACTAGCCCTGCCTATTGAACCAACATAAAAGTTCCGATCAAAAAGATCTCCTCATCAGATGTTCACATATTCAAGTTTACCACATTCCATAATGTGTTGACATGTTTACAATGATTTGCTAAGAGGCAGAGAAGACTTTCCCCCACTTAACAAGAGGCTTCAGTAATCAGGCTCCTGGAGGGTGATAGCAGTTCAAGCAGGTGAGTGACAAGCATGATTACAACCAATAGAAAATGCAGTTAGATCAGCTTCTCCTACTCAACCCTCCCCTATAAAATATCTCACATTAAATTGAAAAAATTATAAACTTCAGAAAATACTCACAGCCCAGTGACAGATTTTCAAGCTTTTATTAACAGACACCTAATGATTGAAGAACCTGAATGCTTTCCTTTTCACCATCATCTGATGCTGTCATCTTACAGTAAGCTGGGGCAGGAAAGAATTCAGGAAATGGAAGACAATGTGTATATTATAGAAAAGGAAATGAACTGCAGTTAAGAAACTTGGTTTTGAGATAAACCATTATTTTTTCAGTTTTTACAAAATGAAAAAAATGGTTTTTCACATGTAAGTAGGACTTTCCATTGACTTTCACACATACACACATACTATATATATATATATATATATATATATATATAATTTATTTATTTATTTGTCTCCCTTAGTTGCAGCATGTGGGATCTAGTTTCCTGACCAAGGACTGAACTCAGGCCCCCGGGTGGCTCAGATGGTAAAGAATCAGCCTGCAATTCAGGAGACCTGGTTTCAATCCTTGGATGGGGAAGATCCCCTGGAGAAAGGAATGGTTCCCCACTCCAGTATTCTTGCCTGGGAAATCCCAAAGACAGAGGAGCCTGGTGGCTACAGCCCATGGGGTCCCAAAGAGTTGGATACAACTGAGCAACTAACACACACACACACACACACACACACACACATGCACACACAGTGAGATAATCTAAATTCTATAAAGCTCATATTATGTTTCCAGTATAATTTCTAGGTCAGGAATGCCTAAGAAATTTGCTACCTACTGTCCTCACTAGCCAATGCTGAGTGTCTTGTTCATTCTGCCTTTGATTACTGCTTTGGCCCCTGATGCCTGTCCTACCTGGAAGCCAAGTCTGTCCCATCATAGCCTCTAGTCATCAGTGAAATAAACCCTACTTCTCCTTTGGAATTACTTATCTACATGTAATGCTTGCCTCTATCACTTGGGTGCATGGGACTCTGAGAGGCTGTCCTTGGACTCATCAGACATCTCAGTATGGTCAATCCACCACTCAGGCACAGTGATGGATTGTCGGCTTCTCCATACTTTGCAGTTTGGTGGCTGTACCCTATGGAGTAATACCATGGGCCCATCTATTCTGAGATCCCCACACACTTGACTGAACTTTCTTTTGACCTCCTTCTGAGGTTTAGACTCAAAAGAAAGGAAATAAGCAGGCCCTTTCTGACCACTAGTGCTCCCACAGGTCCCTCTCAGACATCTTCCCATCAGCTGGTTAGAGTCTCATAGCCTTTGTTGTTGTTGAGTCACTAAATTGTATTGAGCTCTTTGCAGTCCCATGAACTGCAGCACGCCAGGCTTCCCTGCCCTTCACTATCTCCCTGAGTTTGCTCAAATTCATGTCCAATAGCCTTTAAGTGACAAAAAAAAAAAAAAAAAGAACTACATCTTCCTACACTTTTGCCAACGCAATACTGCAGTATTTGGCAAATGGTAACCACCAATAACTAGTAGTTAACATAGAAAATGTATGCAAAAAAAAAAAAAAATGCACGCACGTTAAAGTTTTGGGTGAATGAGTAATTTGAGTTTAAATTACTTGATAAGAAGGTTAGAGGATATTGTAGGGTGAATAATGGCCCACCAAGGGGTGTAGGTCCTAATTTCCAAAATCTGTGATTATTACTTTACATGTCAGAAGGAACTTTGTATGCTTGATTAAATCAAGGATCTTGAGAGAATCATGGACTATTGAGGTAAATCTGGTGTAACCACAGGGGTCCTTATAAGAAGGAGGCAGGAGATCAAAGCCTTTCCTGGTGGTTCAGTAGTCAAGAATTTCTCTGTCAATGCAGGAGACCCAGGTTCGATCCCTGCATCAGGAAGATCCCTTGGAGAAGGAAATGGCCATCCACTCCAACATTCTTGCCTGGGAAATCCCATGCACAGAGGAGCCTGGCGAGCTACAGTCTATGGGGTCGCAAAGAATCGGACATGGCTTAGCACCTGATCAACAAGAGGAGATCAAAGAGACATTAGGATATAGAAAGGCAGAAGCAAGACAGTTATCATGAGTCAAGGCATGTAGGCAACCACGCAAAGCCGAGAAGGGCAAGGAAATGGATTCTCCCCTCAGAGACTCTGTAAGAAATCAGCCCCTCCAACACCTTGACTTTACCACAAAGACCCATTTTGTACTTCTGGCATCCAGGACTGTAAAATCATAAATATGTGTCATTTTAAATCACTAAATGTATGGTAATTTGTTACAGCAGTAACAAGAAATTTAATACCAAGAATATGAAACAAAAATCAAGGTATTACCATTTTGAAAAACAATTTGGCAATTTATTATACAGTTAAATGTATATTTATTATATGACCCAGAAATTCCATTCTAGGTGTTTGCCCAAGAGATGTGAAAACACATTCTTATACACCAGTATTCATTTTTATTCATAAGAGACAAAAACTGATAATAGCCCATATGTCCATCAACAGGTGAATGGATAGACAAGATTGTGATGTGTTCATGTAATGAAATGTGATAACACAGCAATAAACAGAAATGAACTACTGATAGTCACACCAACATGCATGAATCTCCAAAACATTATGCAGGCTGAAGCCAGGAACCAAATGTACATACTATATATTTCTTCTTTTAAAAGTTCTATGAAAGGAAAATTAATCTTATGTGACAGAGATCAGGTCATTGGCTGCTTAGGGTTGCGGGGAGTATTGCCTGTAAGGGGGCATAAGGTGGGATGAAGACAGTATCTTACATTTGGATTGCTGTGGTGGATACACAGGTGTGAAAATGTACCAAAACTCATCAAACTGGTGCTGACAGGACTTCCCTGGTGGTCCAATGGTTAAGAATCTGCCTGACAATGCAAGGGACACAGGATTGAATCCCTAGTCTGGGAAGATTCCGCATGCCACCAGCAGCTAAGCCCATGTGCCACAACTACTGAAATCTGTACTCCAGAGCACGTGCTCAGCAACGAGAGAAGCCACCACCTGATAAATTTGTAATTTATCGGGTAAATATTTGTTTGTGTAGTTTCCCAGTGTTATTTTCTGGAAACCAGATGGGAACAGTTAGAATCCACGTGAATGTAGAGCACTAGTGTAGACCAATGTCCCTCACATTTTTAAAGTCTTGAACAACAGTCATTGTTTTGTCAGCACCAATTCTTTTTTTTAGAGTTAACTTTTTAAAATATTTATTTATGTATGTATTGGCTGCACTGGGTCTTTGTTGCTGTGAACAGGCTTTCTCTAGTTGTGGCAAGCAGAAGCTACTCTCTAGCTGAAGTGCATGGGTTTCTCATTGTGATGGCTTCTCTTGTTGCTGAGCATGGGCTCTGGGGTACAGGCTTCAGAAGTTGTGGCACATGCATTTAGCTGCCTTGTGGCATGTGTCATCTTCCCAGAATAGGGGTTGAACCTGTGTCCCCTGCATTGGCAGGTGGATTCTTAATCACTGGACCACTAGGGAAGTCCTGTCAGCACCAATTTGATGAGGTTTGGTACATTTTCACATTTCATTTTCATAGGCTGGCTTCCCTGGTGACTCAAATGGTAAAGAATCTGCCTGCAATGCAGGAGACCCAGGTTCGATTCCTGGGTCGGGAAGATCCCTTGGAGAAGGGAATAGCTACCCACTTCAGTATTCTTGCCTGGAAAATCCCATGGACAGTCCACGGGGTCGCAAAGAGTCACAAAGAGTCTGACATGACTGAGAGACTAACACACACACACATACATACACACATAATTACGAAACTTAAGACTTCCTTTTCACTTTTCACTTTCATGCATTGGAGAAGGAAATGGCAACCTACTCCAGTGTTCTTGCCTGGAGAATCCCAGGGACAGGGGAGCCTGGTGGGCTGCCGTCTATGGGGTCACACAGAGTCGGACACGACTGAAGTGACTTAGCAAAAAAGAAGATGTCACTACTCAAAATATAACAAAGAGTTACTGTTTTTAAAATCATCCCTTTTTTAGAGGAGATACTGTTCCTTTGAGGAAGCCCTGTATTTTAGGTTGAACATGTGAAATTACCCTTTGTGTCAGTTAAAAATTTTTTTTAATATCCTTGAGTGAATATCCTCTTCCAATGCACATTTTAAAAATTGTAATATAATGACTGTCTTTGTTTTAGTCTCTGTCAATTGAGTTTCAAATATAGTATATATTTTTAAAGTATTTTTATATACAAAATGCTGTCGGTTTAAAACACCCTGCATATATTTACATTCCAAATCAGTGTCACTTTTATCATATGTTACCACCGTGGAGTGTTTCTTCTGTAATGCATTTAAAAAAGAGCAAAAACAGGGTATTCTTAAGCAAACAGACTTTGACAAGCTGCTCTGCAAAGCTGATTTAAGTGCATGCTTCTTATTACTTCAGGTATCTATGATTACCTAAAAGCATAGTGAAGGACAGGGAAGCCTGGCGTGCTGCAGTCCATGGGGTCACGAAGAGTCAGACATGACTTGGTGACTGAACAACAGCAACAAAATCTAGAGATGAGATTTGACCCAATTCAGGTTCTTCCTTCTAGTATTCATGTCTTTAGTCATTGACTAAAATAATGGACTTTTTATGTTTGGAAACTACTCTTCTAGGATTGAGTTGAGGTGATAGAGGTAAGATGAGAACCTATTGTAAAAATGAATTTAAAATTCAGAGTATATACATGTGCTATCCACTTTTGTTTGGTGGCATCAGCCTAATGGACCTGTAGAGAGGAGAGTTCTAAGGAAAATCTATAATATTCATGTCTCTGGCTTTCTCTATCAACTAGGATAGAAATAAAATAATTTAGATGGACTATTTCAATCCTTTTGGGAGAACATATACTGAAAACATAGTCCAAGGAATCGTTTTCCTTAGACTGAAAGGGGCTTAAGTCTAAGCTTACAACCAAGAAAATAAAGAAGGTCTGTAAAAGAAGAGTATAAAAATGATTTATCTTATTAAGATGGGGGTTAGAGGCCTGCAAGAAAGCCCTATTAAGTTCTGTTTTTCAGTATAGAATAATAACTACATTGCTGAAAAGGAAACAAAGGGAGACGGAACTACCACCAGAACGTGTATTTTCCCCCTGGATATTTAGGAAGTATCCAAAATACATTCTTCTTCATTCTTAAACTCAGCAGAAAAGTGAAAATGTCATTAATATTTTAACCTTACATTTTTTTCTGAGAATATTTTCATCTGTGGGAACCCTTAGATAGTGTTTCCTAGAATTTTCAAAGTATTTCTCATCAAAGCAATGAATTTCCTTTCTCTCACATATCATACCACTCCCATTCTTCTTCATTGTTCTTCCTTTGCCATTAAGCCCAAACTTCCAAATCCTCTACAACTCCAAGATAACAAAAGATACAATTCTTCAGCCTGCTTTCATATTTTTTTCTGGTACAGCCAAGACTACATATAATCCAATGACTGAAATATCTATTCGGGAATGAGGAGACATATTTCAAATACTTCTTTTCTGAGATGAAAATAAAACCCTCTTGAATTGTGTGTTCCCCCTTAAACAGTCTTACTTTTAACCTTCTGTTTGCCAGATGGTAGAACTGAATATCCACTTAATAGGAACATGGTACCTAGATAGGTTAGATTAAGCCATAACAAGAAGTAAAACAGGAATGTCATTTCTCTATGCTTTAAAAAAAAAAGTATGCTTTTTATTTTTTCCTCATTTGTCTGAGACAGTGAATACTGATTATAAAAGACACATTGGTGCACCCAACTTCAGTCCATTTTATCCATCTGGGTAGAGAAAGTATGACAGGCGTGCGTGGGTGTGGATGTGTGTTGTGAGAATGTATAAGCAGGAATCCAGGCTTGAGAGTGCGAGAAAGTGAGAGCGAGAAAATGGACTGTGAAAATTTAAGTCTATCCCAAATCCTGATTAACAAGCCTGTTGTTTAATCTTCATTTATCTTAACTCATTTTGTAGTCAGGGCACATGGGCGTCATTTTCCTCAAGGAAGCTTGCTCTGATTAGAAATGCAGAACCAATAGAATTGTGGGCTATTATTTGAAATGCTTCCCTGGTCGTTATTTTTGGATGCCTGTCAGTAAACACAGGTACTAATGGGAAGGTCTCCAGTGTAATAACTAAAACAAACATAGAAGGCAAAAATCACCATCACAATCACACTGGTAATGGGGACAGATAAACCCAGAGCTGCAAATCCCCTCTTCAGTGTTTGACTGCAGACTCTGGCACTTACCTTAAGCCAGACTACTTTTATTAACTTTACCTTTTTAATACTTTTCCCCTCTAAACTACTACTGTTCGCCTTATTTTGGTTTGCCCCTTGATTTATCTTTCATTCCTGCTTACTTTGTTTTTCTAATATCTTGCCTTCTAATGTCTTCTGAAATTTGCATTATCATTTATATCAACTACTACACCTTTTCTTAATTTTTCTTTTTACAAAAACTAAGGCTTCCTTTTTCCTTAAAAGCACACTTCTTAAAATCTTATGATCAGTGGACACTTTAATTCTTTTAGTGAAGTAAAAGATACTCCTTGGATTAACCTACTTCTCATCTAAGGGAAGTATGGGTTGACCAAAAAGTCTATTCAGGTTGTCCAGTAACATCTGAAAGAAAAACCCAGTCGAACTTCTTGGCCAATCCAATACATGAAGCTAATTGGCCTGTAAAAATACAGAGAGGAAAATGACACTCGTTAACCAACAACCTAGAATCAGTGACATTTATAAGTTTGAGTAGGGGACTTTTTACAAAATTCTTTTCATTGGTATTATCTAATTCTTGCATCTAATGAGATTATTATAATCTTATTTCATAAGGGTCGAACCACAACTTAGAGAAGTTAAGCCCTTTGTTCAAGGTCACACAAGTAGCAAATGGCAGAGCAGGGCCTGAGCCCAGTTTCTCCATCTGCAAATCCCATACCCTTTTCAACAGAAAACCTTGGGAAGAGCAGCCCAGGTCTTCAAAGGAAAGGCCAGCTATATACATAAATTAAGCTAAAGAGGATTTTTGTAAAACATATATTTTAATTTAATGCCTTTACTTGCATAAATTATGTTTCGCTAACATCAGCTCCTCCTTATTTTAGATGTCAGCTGACCTTCAAGTCAAATTAGGCATGGTTCCTGTTTTTTGTAATAATATTTTATTGAAGGAAATAGGCTTACCTGTTTGTTCATGTATATCTAGGGCTGTCTTTGTACTACAAAGGCAGAGCTAAATGACTGAAACAGGGACCATGTGGTCCAGAAAGCCTGAAAAGTTTATTATCTGGACTTTCTCAAAAAATGTTTGTTGACCTCTGTCTTAGATTTTTTACTCCTGTTTATCCTTAACAATCTTTAGATAAATGAGAATAGACTGTAGCCAGCAAAGTATAATTTCCTTAGAAGTAAACTGTGTCTATGTATGCTGCTAAGTCACTTCAGTCGTGTCCGACTCTTTGCAACCCCATAGACGGCAGCCCACCAGGCTCCCCCATCCCTGGGATTCTCCAGACAAGAATACTGGAGTGGGTTGCCATTTCTTTCTCCAATGCGTGAAAGTGAAAAGTGAAAGTGAAGTCGCTCAGTCGTGTCCGACTCTTAGCGATCCCATGGACTGCAGCCTACCAGGCTCCTCCGTCCTTGAGATTTTCCAGGCAAGAGTACTGGAGTGGGGTGTCATTGCCTTGTCTGGTGTCTATGTATAGCTGCCAAATTAACCTTTCTAAAGTTGTTTTTGAGTAACATCAAGGGCCAGTCACGCTGCAGTCGATTGATTCTACCCCAGGCTACTCTTAATTAGCTATTGAATATCAACACTACTGGAACAATTAAGATTGTGGTCCAGTTATTTCAGATATATAACTTCCAATCATAAAAAAATTTTTTGTGTGTGTTTCCAGGTTGTTTCAACAGGGATTTTTCTGATATTGGATAGTCTTCCCCAGATGAGAATACATTAACTCACTTAAGAAAGAAAAATGTTGAGAAATGTTTCTGTTTTACAAAGATGAAATCTGTTAGATGCTCACTGCCTTGTCTCAATAGTAACTAAACAATATGATGTGACAGATGTTTGAGAAATTCATGTACTAATTATATATCTCCATTTTTAACTTCTCAGCTCTAGAAACTACTAGTCCTGAGAAGCTGCTGGGTTTTTTTTTTTTTTTTTTTTCTTTCTTTGTCTCTGATGGACATCAAGGGATAAATAACAAGAATATTCAGTTTAAATACTAAAAATAAATTCACAATCATTATTTCCCCCTTAAATAACTCAAGTGCATATCACAAGAGTATATTAAATTCTTTTTGGAAATTCTACTTTCATCAAGAACTCTCTACAAAAAGAGTTTCATAAATTCACTCTCTGCTGAATCTATCAATTAAAAATTCCTTTGGTTGTCTTTGTTTTGCCTCTTCTAAGAGAGTTGCCTAGTTTTCATAAACAAAAGAGAACCCTTAAGGATTTTGAAGGTTTTGGCTCTCTTTTCAAACTTTGACATTCTATATTGGAGTTTATATCTTTCTGCTGCTGCTGCTGCTAAGCTGCTTCAGTCGTGTCCGACTCTGTGCGACCCCATAGATGGCAGCCCACCAGGCTCCCCTGTCCCTTGGATTCTCCAGGCAAGAACACTGGAGTGGGTTGCCATTTCCTTCTCCAATGCATGAATGTGAAAAGTGAAAGTGAAGTCGCTCAGTCGTGTCCAACCCTCAGCAACCCCATGGACTGCAGCCTTCCAGGCTTCTCCATCCATGGGATTTTCCAGGTAGGAGTACTAGTCTACATTTATGTGGCTTGTTCTTGTTTAGCCACTAAGTCTTACTCTTTTGTGATCCCATGGACTGTAGCCCACCTCACTCTTCTGTCCATGGGATTTCCCAGGCAAGAATAATAGAGTGGTTAGCCATTTCCTTCTCCAGGTGGTTCCTGCTGCATCTCCTCCATTGCAGGCTGGTTCTTTAACACTGAGCCACCAGGGAAGTCCCAGCATTGCCATTCTTCTTGGTTGTTTCCGGTGTCTTACTTTTAGTGCTTCATTTTTCATTATATTCTTGCATATTGTGATCCAACCTATAAATATTAAGAACAAGCACATTTGCACCATAATTTTCAGAAAAAGAGGATACTGTGTTATATTTTGTTTCCTTTCCATTCCTGGTGACTGTCAGAACTTCATCTGCCTTTAATAGATTCAACACAGTATTCAGAGAAGAGTCTACAATAACCCCTGGGTTGTAATGTTAGATACAAATCCATTACTCTGCAAGTGTAGGTTGGATTATTTGCTTCCTAAACACATGAGCCAGACATCCTGGAATGTGAAGTCAAGTGGGCCTTAGAAAGCATCACTATGAACAAAGCTAGTGGAGGTGATGGAATTACAGTTCAGCTATTTCAAATCCTGAAAGATGATGCTGTGAAAGTGCTGCACTCAATATGCCAGCAAGTTTGGAAAACTCAGCAGTGGCTACAGGACTGGAAAAGGTCAATTTTCATTCCAATCCCAAAGAAAGGCAATGCCAAAGAATGCTCACACTACCGCACAATTGCACTCATCTCACATGCTAGTAAAGTAATGCTCAAAATTCTCCAAGCCGGGCTTCAGCCATACATGAACCATGAACTTCCTGATGTTCAAGCTGGTTTTAGAAAAGGCAGAGGAACCAGAGACCAAATTGCCAACATCCACTGGATCATGGAAAAAGCAAGAGAGTTCCATAAAAATATCTATTTCTGCTTTATTGACTATGCCAAAGCCTTTGACTGTGTGGATCACAATAAACTGTGGAAAATTCTGAAAGAGATGGGAATACCAGACCACCTGACCTGCCTCTTGAGAAATCTGTATGCAGGTCAGGAACAGTTAAAACTGGACATGGAACAACAGTCTGGTTCCAAATAGGAAAAGGAGTATGTCAAGGCTGTATATTGTCACCCTGCTTATTTAACTTCTATGCAGAGTACATCATGAGAAATGCTGGACTGGAAGAAAGCTGGAATCAAGATTGCCGGGAGAAATATCAATAACCTCAGATATGCAGATGACACCACCCTTATGGCAGAAAGTGAAGAGGAACTAAAAAGCCTCTTGATGAAAGTGAAAGAGGAGAGTGAAAAAGTTGACTTAAAGCTCAACATTCAGAAAACTAAGATCATGGCATCTGGTCCCATCACTTCATGGGAAATAGATGGGGAAACAGTGGAAACAGTGTCAGACTTTATTTTTTTGGGCTCCAAAATCACTGCAGATGGTGACTGCAGCCATGATAAAAGACGCTTACTCCTTGGAAGGAAAGTTATGACCAACCTAGATAGTGTATTCAAAAGCAGAGACATTACTTTACCAACAAAGGTCCATGTAGTCAAGGCTATGGTTTTTCCTGTGATCATGTATGGATGTGAAAGTTGGACTGTGAAGAAGGCTGAGTGCCGAAGAATTGATGCTTTTGAACTGTGGTGTTGGAGAAGACTCTTAAGAGTCCCTTGGACTGCAAGGAGATCCAACCAGTCCATTCTGAAGGAGATCAACCCTGGGATTTCTTTGGAAGGAGTAATGCTAAAGCTGAAACTCCAGTACTTTGGCCACCTCATGCAAAGAGTTGACTCATTGGAAAAGACTCTGATGCTGGGAGGGATTGGGGGCAGGAGGAGAAGGGGATGACAGAGGATGAGATGGCTGGATGGCATCACTGACTCGATGGACGTGCGTCTGAGTGAACTCCGGGAGTTGGTGATGGACAGGGAGGCCTGGCGTGCTGCGATTCATGGGGTCGCAAAGAGTCGGACACGACTGAGCGACTGAACTGAACTGAACTGAAACATATGGTTCAGCAGGTAAAGAACTGGTCTGCAACACAGTAGATGTGGGTTCGATCCCTGGGTCGGGGATATCCCCTGGAAGAGGGAATGACAACCCGCTCCAGTATTCTTGCTGGGATAATCCTAAGGACAGAAGAGCTTGGTGGGCTATGGTCTGTGGGGTCGCAAAGAGTCAGATACAACTGAAGCAACTGAGCACAAACATATTGGTTCATTATCTTAACCTTATTCTCTGTGAGATTCATATGTCAATTTTCTGTCCACTAGCACAGCTTAATGAAGTCTTCCTGCAGTTTATCCCCATCAACTTGAAATTTATTAATGAGAAGAGCTTAATGTTACTGGCAAACTTGGGAATTTCATTGTGAACATTTCTTTTCCACATCACTTATAAAGCTGCTAGTAAGATCAGCCTCTGAACTGATTCCTGATATAAAGTGCTTGAATAAACTAAAACAATGTATGAAGAAGAATTAAAATCTATAATTGCTATTCGGTGAAGAGATGATTTTGAGTCAATGTTATTTAGAAAACAAATGAATTAAATCAACTGCTATAAAGGGTGAAACAATAATTAAAGACTATTTACTATTCATAGTCAGACCCAGTGGGAAACTACTACATTTTTATCAAAAAACAAAGAAGGCTGAGTCTCCCCTGTGTAGACTGGAGAGTCCCTTACTCCTAAACCAAGACATAAGATATGGATGCTATTATCCCTGAACACTGAGGGACAATTGTGAACATCAAATCTTTTACATCATATCCAAGAGCATGAGAGGAAATGGATGAAAACATTTCAACATGATTTTTTTTAATGCCAAAGGCAGCAACAACAAACAAATATATACAGAAAGAAATGGAATCTAGAAGATCTGGACTATGAGTTTTGAAAAAAATTACCAGAGCTTAAGTTCTCATCCTATCCAGATGCTGGCTGGCTTCCAAGAGAGGTGTTGTCTTCAGCACCCAGCACTCAATAACCTAAGTCTTCAAATTCAGTTCCCTTCCAAAGTCAGTTTTCTTTCCCTGTCAATCGAACCATTCAAAACAGAATGTACTTTGTGATCTATGAAACCCTGATTTCACTCTTGTAAAGTAAATCACAACAGGGTAATCATCATCTTGAGATCACAAGACAATTCCAACTTTGGTACCAGAGATACACATATCAGGAGTAAAAAGAAGCAGCAATTTCCCTACAAGGACCAATTTGATGAACTGTGACTTGTGTTAAGACTTAATATCAATACACAGTTGCTACTTCAATAATACACATCATTGACTCAAAGTCAGTGCAACATAAAGGAAATCTTGACTGGATCAATGTAGAGCAATAGATAAAGATATATCTGACCCCTCTGGAATTTGGAAGAACTCAAAGCAACTTCATTTGAATTTGGTGAGATAAAAGCAAACACTTGCTTAGCCAAACTAGGTCAACAGTTAAGGTTGATGGGATGAATTTAGCAAATGGTTGCTCTATTTTGAATATTTTCTGGGTAATATGTAAAGCAGAGCCCTGTGCCACTTTCTTTCAGTTCACCCTGAGTGTCAGCTGAAGCTGTGCTGGACAGATTCTGTGTCGGCTACAGGGATCCTCAGCCCCCTCAAGGCCCCGCTGTATCACTCCACCTTTCTTCATTCTGCCTGCACAAGGGGCAGCCCAGAAGCTGGTAGTGAGTTAATCCTCCCAAGGACAACCCTCAATTAATTGAGGAGGAGAATCACTAGGCAGATGACCTGGCCCCTTGGTCTCCCATCCTCTGGAGGGAAAACTCTGACTGCGTTCTATGTGGTTCCTCCAGAGGATCCTCAGCAGAAATGAGTTCCAACGACCCAGAGGGATGGTAAGGGAAGGGAGGAAGGAGGAGGGTTCAGGATGGGGAACACGTGTATACCTGTGGTGGATTCATGTTGATATATGGCAAAACCAATACAATATTGTAAAGTTTAAAAAAATTTTTTAAATAAATAAAAATAAATAAGAAATGAGTTCCAGTGGCACAGAGCAGAAACTAGCTTGGGAATACTGATGCCCTCTGTGGACTTTCCCTTCTGCCCTGCCTCATTTTCCTAGCTTCTAGCCAGGACCTCTCACCGTCCCTAGTCAAATAAACTAGCAGCATCCTTATCTCAGTCTCAGCTTTAAGGGAACCCAAATTAGCACAGGATCTGTATATCAGATTTATTAATACACTTGTCATCAAATAGTCAGGTGAAATAGATTTTAATTCCATCAAAAATTAAAAATTTTTAGTACCTGAATAAAAAGGCAATTTGTCATAGTAACAATTGGCAATGTTAACCATGGGTGGCATGAATGTTATTAACAAATAAAAGAAAAATACTTTTTATCTATTAAGAATGTCCAAAAAAATGGATTTTGTGAGGAAGTTAAATTATAGAAGAATGACTAAAAAGTACATCACAGGTCTAACAAAGTTGTGAAATAGATGCTTAATTTTGTTAAAAACGCAAATCCAACTGTAGATGTTAAGATTTGTGGAAGAGGAACTACATTCGCAACAGGAAGTTACATAACATGGCAGTTGTCATCATTTGTAAGTAACTATATACAAAAAGGAAGATCTGTTTTAGGAAATTTCAGACTGTTTCTATGGTTTGAAGGTAGGACAATGTTGGGGTGAAGAAGTGAAGTCGCTCAGTTGTGTCTGACTCTTTGCGACCCCATGGACTGTAGCCTATCAGGCTCCTCTGTCCATGGGATTTTCCAGGCAATAGTCTTGGAGTGGATTGCCATTTCCTTCTCCAGGGGATCTTCCCAACCCAGGGATCGAACCTGGGTCTCCCGCATAGTAGACAGATGCTTTACTGTCTGAGCCACCAGGGAAGTCCCCCTTCTTTTCATAACCACTTTTTGGACTAATTAGAGAAAAATAAAGACTTCCTCTGTGGTGCAGTGCATAATAATCCGCCTACCAATGCAGGGGACACAGGTTTGATCCCAGATCTGGGAAGATTCCACATGCTATGGAGCAGCTGAGCCCATGCACCACAACTACTGAGCCCGTGCTCTAGAGCCTGGAAACCACAACTAATATTTTGGAAAGAAAAGTGCCTAGAGCCCATGTTCTGCAACAAAAGAGGCCACAGCAGTGAGAAACCCACCTCTCGCTACAACTAGAGAAAGCTCAGGCAAAGCAACCAAGACCCAGCCTAGCCAAAAATAAGCATAAAATAAATTTTTAAAGTTAAAAATTATAAATGGGAATCAAGCAGATAGAAATAAAAATATCACTTTAATCACTTAGACTGGCTTACAGGCCAGGGCCTTTCTTTATATTTACTCAATTAATTTCAGGGAATAATTTACCCCCACAGGCATCCCTGAGTGGAGAGACCTACCCCTGTAAAACTTACTCCTGCTGCTAAGGCGCTTCAGTCGTGTCCGACTCTGTGAGACCCCATAGACGGCAGCCCACCGGGCTCCGCCCTCCCTGGGATTCTCCAGGCAAGAACACTGGAGTGGATTGCCATTTCCTTCTCCAATGCATGAAAAGTGAAAAGTGAAAGTGAAGTCGCTCAGTCGTGTCTGACTCTCTGCGACCCCATGGACTGCAGCCTACCAGGCTTCTCTGTCCATGGGATTTTCCAGGCAAGAGTACTGGAATGGGGTGCCATTGCCTTCTCCAAAAACTTACTCCAGGAAGAGTCAAACTGTATATGTGTTTTTTTTTTTTTTTCCTTTACAGCTAGATCCCAAGAGAAATGGGAGTTGAGAGGAATAAATTATGTTTGCCTAGTTTCTCCTTCCAAACTCAACTATCAGATAAGTCACTCTTTCCTCTCTAAGGGAGGAGTAAGGGCGTAGGCAGAGGGCATGAATGTTGCACTAATTAATGCTTTCCACATGGAATGAAAATTTAGGAATAGGGAAAAGGCAAAATATCCAACCCCAACTGATTTAGAAGAAGTTTTTCTGAATCTGTCACTTCTGAACCATCAGACGTGACAGGCCAATCTCCTATAACCCTTACCATTGTCTACTTCTAGTTTCTGAGAGAAAAACAAAGTATTTGATAGGGTGAGTATAACATGGGAGATTACAAAGTAATTACTGGCCACTAGTAACTCAAGAATGAGTTACTCTGACTTCTTTCATTTGAATTAGAATTCCTGGGTAGCCAGAAATACAAGGATTTCCAAGGATAACCCTCAACCAAATGGAGAGAGTCACTGGATAAAAGTTTAGGCTTCCTGTATCAATATTTTAGAAAGAAAAATTTATGTGTATTTTAAATGATTCTGCAGAGGATCTCCAGTAGGATTGGGCTTTAGTCACCTCGCAGTAACCAGTTCAATAATATATCAAACAGTCAAGAAACTCATCTTTGATTATTGATCAATAGTTAATGTTATATAGTTTTAATAATGACCATTAAAAGATAATTCAGAAATTCTATCATTAGAATCTTAATATTACTATATTACAATGTATTCTAGTAGAACCTCTTAATGCCCAAGTTATATTAGAATCTATTAATGCCTTGCACAAAGTAACAATGATTTGAATTGTGGCTCAGCTAGTAAAGAATCCACCTGCCATGCGGAAGACCTAGGTTTGAACCCTGGGTTAGGAAGATCCCTGGGAGAATGGAAAGGCTACCCACTCCAGTATTCTGGCCTGGAGAATTCCATGGACTGTATGGTCCATTGGGTAGCAAAGAGTCGGACACAACTGAGTGACTTTCACCACCATACACTAAAACCAGCTAATTATTTTCTGATATTTTAAATTCTTACATATTTTTTCTTTATTATTCTATTCTTATCCCAATTCCTATTCTTCTTCTTCCTAAATACAGTTTATAGTGAGGTTAGCAAACATATATTCCTAGTAGAAATCTCAACAGAATGAAACACTGGTGTCGGTAGTCCACGTAGCAAACTCTGGATTATCTACCAAGATTCCTGATTGGGACATGGAACAAGAATGCAGAGAAGCTTCATTTCTCTGGCATTATCATTGTTGGTGTATTAATAATCTGTTACCACATAACAAATTATTCAAAAGCTTAGTGGCTTTCAATACTACCATTTATTATCACAGTTCCTGAGGGTCAGGAATCTGGGCATGGTTCAGTGGTCCTGTGGCTCAGGGTCTCTTAATGGCAATCATCAAGGATACAGTCAATACAAGGCTCAACTGAATGAGTTCCCATGCCCATTCATTTTTCTGTTGGTAGAATTCAGTTGCTTCTGGCTGTAAGACTGAGAGTCTCAGTTCTTCACTGGCTGTTAACAAGAAGTTACCTGCAGTTTCCTGGTACATGGGCTTCTCCATAGGGAAACTCGCAACTGAGGCAGCTAGCCTCATTAGAGAAAACAAACCAATAAAGCCAGAAAGGGACAATAATGATGTAAGTCAGTCTTTTCAAAACCTAATCTAAGAAGTGATATCACATCACTTTTGCATGTTCTCTTCATTGGATGTGAGTAACCTGGTAAGGCCCTCCCTCAAAGGAAGCCGGTCACACGAGGATATGAATGTCAGGAGACAAGGGTCATCCTAGAAGGCTACCTACGATGACTGGAAATTTACTAATATCTTAGCTGTTTCACCATAATTAACAGAGCCATCTAAAAATCTCATCACTCAGCTAAAGAGTTAATTATGTGAAAGTAAATCCCCTTGTAGAACCTTTGGATTATCTGTCATCTCCATATACACAGATAAAGCTTCTTTCCACTTTGTTAATGTGTTTGCCTACTGGTTGTATGTCAGTACGATGGGTAACCACCAGGACTGGTTATTTGTTTTAATTACTGTTCTCTGCATTCAGTCTTCTCCATTTACTTAGAGAGAAACAAACAGCTATATTTTGTGAAAATTCATATATATAATAAAACAAACAAAGTTTTTCTCTACTTATTAAAAGATTTTAAAAAGTCTTATTCTACTATATTCTCATCATCTTTTTGTTTTCAAATTTTTCATAGTTATAACTTTTTGGCATGTCATTACGAATTCATGGGCTTTCACACATTCAATTTATGGTTAATTAATAGTAATTTATATTGTGTTTTGAAACTCAGGTTTTCATAAGTTGAACTTCATTAGTTTCTTTATCCTTTTAGTCATCATCCCATGATGTTCCTAAAAACATTTTATTCTCTAACAAAAGCTATATGTTTTAGACCTGCTGTTTCTAATCCTGACTTTTTACTGCTTGAAGACATTGAAACAGCCACTGTCAAAGAAGGTGTGATTTCTTTTAGTGGCGAAGGCTGTCAGAAATAAAATTCTAAGCGTTGGAGATACATACATTTATGTTGTTGTAGGAAAGAGTGCTAATACTGTGACTAAATTTTAGAGAAAGAAACAGAAAAAGTTTTCCTTTCTAGAGTCAAGTTTCAAATTGAGTTTTCTAACTTAACACCATTTTAAACATTATGTTGTGTTATCTCACTTTTTTAAAATAAAGGTTTGCAAAGCACTAAGATCTCCCATTACATGAAAGGCAACCAGACAGGTAAACCTCACCTGTCTCCTAAAAAAGGACATGAATATGTCCTTGATTTAGCCTAAGCAGCCAGGTCTACAGACTTTAAAAATTCAAACTCATTTCTGGTCAGTAATTACTGTTGAGCAATCTTTATATGCACCTCTCTTTTCTCATAGTTTTGTGCATTCCATTATTTATTTAGTTTGTGATTTAGCAGCTTCTCAGTGATCTATTGTGCAAAGACTTTGTATTCTAAACCCTTGCCTGTTCAAAAATTCTTGTGTGTGAAGAAAGAAGTCTATATGGAACTTCTCCAACCCCAAAAATCATTGCTGGTATTATAGAGCACATCCACTCTCTGCAGCCCTTCTTCTAAATATAGATGGATATACCACTTTCTGTAATTTCTACCACCTTTTAGACCATCAGTCTGCTCCTCACTCTACACTTTAAAAGATGTGATTGTTATATGAATGGATGTTAGAACAAAATACATATGCATTTTCAGACATGTGTGGGTGTATGTTTGTATGTAATGTTTTTTACATACCTTCTGGGGCAAACATTACTGTTTGGCTAATTCAGTATCTACTTCTATTACCCTCCTCTATAATTGTTTCCCATTATAGTAGAAAAAATAGTCATCATCAGTTCAGTTAGGCCATGTGCCACAATTCTGGGCAGAAATGGGAGTTGCTAAATCTGGATGAAGGATCCCAGGTGGCTCAGTGGTAAAGAATCCACCAGCCAATGAAGAAGACATGGGTTCAGTGCCTGGGTTGAGAAGATCCCCTGGAGAAGGAAATGGCAACTCACTGCAGTATTCTTGTCTGGGAAATCCCATGGACAGAAGAGCCTGACAGGCTACAGTCCATAGGGTCGCAAAAGAGTTGGACACGACTTCGCAACTGAACAACAAACAAACAAATCTGCATGAAATTGAATGTTTGTCTTAGAAGAGTCTTCTGTTGTTGTTGTTGTTCAGTCACCAAGTCATGTCTGACTCTTTGCGACCCCATGGACTGCAGCATGCCAGGCCTCCCTGTCCCTTGCCATATCCTGGATTTTGCCCAAGTTCATGTCCAGAATACTTTTCTAGAGGAACTCAAGCTAAGACAGAAATGAGATGATGGTAACTTCAATAGTACTGTAACAACACAATTAGAGGCTTAGCTATGGTGACTTGGGATGGGATTCATGTAGAAGAGGAGCACTGGCTTATACAACATCTCTGAGTTTTGAGAGGTGAAAGGGACAGTGATAATGCTAATGCCCATGGAGACGTTTTTGTGTAATCAAAGTGACAAAGAAAGAAGATCACAAAGTCATATGAGGGAGCTATCAACTCAAAACACAGTGTGAAGCCACCGGCCTGTTATGGCAGTATTCAAAGAGACTCCTCATCCACAGCTAGAAAACAGACTGAGCTGAAAATGAGGTTGTGTCTTACTAAGAAAGTAATCATTACAAATAATAGCTGAATTTACAATCCCCTGGCAAGTCTCTATACTAAATTCATGGCCCTGATGGGGAGGAAGAGAATCTAAAATCTGGAACAAGAATATCTGGGTTTATACACATAAGAATCTTCAACCACTACTTCCTCTAAAAATTGGTAGCCAAAGCAACTGTCTCCTTCTTGGTAGAGGATCACAGCTTCTCGTTGCCTGGAAACCATGAGAGGTCCTCACCTAAGGCAGATGACCCACAGATGATGTCTGCATTCCTCAAGATCTGCCCCACTGCTGGTCATGGCTTCTAGATGTGCTGTGCTTAATTGCTCAGTCATGTCCCACTCTTTGCGACCCCGTGGACTGTAGCCCTCCAGGCTCTTGTGTCCATGGGATTCTTCAGGAAAGAATACCGGAGTGGGTTGCCAGGCCTTCCTCCTGGCGATCTTCCCAACCCAGGGATTGAACTCAGGTCTCCTGCATTGCAGACAGATTCTTTATCGTCTGAGCCACCAGGGAAGCCCAGCTTCTAGATGAATGGTCCTCAAATTTCAACATTTATCAGCATCACCTGGAGTACTTGTTACATCACAGATTATTAAGCTACCACCCCCAAGAGGCTCTGATTCAGTAGGTCTAGGATGGGACTTGGGAGCTGGCACTGCTAACAAACTCCCAGGTGATGCTAATGCCGATGGTCTGGACACCACGCTCCCAGAACCACTCTTTTAGAAGAATAATGAGGAACAACTCTCAGTCCAACCTAAATTAGGGAAGTAGTCTCTGTTAGAAAGAAAGAGGTTATTTACCAAAAAAAGCCACAGAACCTGAATAATTTGTTACCATAGGAACCAAGAAAATGAGCCCAAGAATGGATCTGAGAGTATAGTATATAAAGCAAATATAAAACAGTTTTGAGTCTTGAGTTTTGATCTACCAACACTTTCTCATGACTCTGGACACTGGGAACAAAGATGCTTTGAGCCCATTGTAGCATGTTGCTGAGATAGGTCTTCGAATGTGGAGATGACAGATGATAGTGGCCTACAGTAAATGAAATAGAATTGCCTTGGCAGAGTAGTTATGATGGGGTCAAAAGGCCCAGAGAAATGGACATGTTACAATAAATTATTTTATTTATGACCAGAGATCATTAGCTATGTTCCTTTGTCATTGTTGTTCAGTCACCAAGTCATGTCCAACTCTTCGAGACCCCATCCATGTACAGCAGCACACCAGGCTTCTCTATTGTTTCAGTTGAGTTCAGTTCAGTTCAGTCGCTCAGTCGTGTCCAACTCTTTGCGACCCTATGAATTGCATCACGCCAGGCCTCCCTGTCCATCACCAACTCCCACAGTTCACTCAAACTCATGTCCATCGAGTCAGTGATGCTATCCAGCCATCTCATCCTCTGTCATCCCCTTTTCCTCCTGCCCCCAATCCCTCCCAGCATCAGAGTCTTTTCCAATGAGTCAACTCTTCACATGAGGTGGCCAAAGTATTGGAGTTTCAGCTTCAGCATCAGTCCCTCCAATGAACACCCAGGACTGATCTCCTTTAGGATGGACTGCTTGGATCTCCTTGCAGTCCAAGGGACTCTCAAGAGTCTTCTCCAACACCACAGTTCAAAAGCATCAATTCTTCAGCACTCAGCTTTCTTCACAGTCCAACAACACTCACATCCATACATGACCACTGGAAAAACCATAGCCTTGATTAGAAGGACCTTTGTTGGCAAAGTAATATCTCTGCTTTTGAATATGCTATCTAGGTTGGTCATAACTCTCCTTCCAAGGAGTAAGTGTCTTTTAATTTCATGGATGCAATCACCATCTAAAATGATTTTGGAACCCCAAAAAATAAAGTCTGCCACTCTTTCCACTGTTTCCCCATCTGCCATGAAGTGATGGGACCAGATGCCATGATCTTAGTTTTCTGAATGTTGAGCTTTAAGCCAACTTTTTCACTCTCCTCTTTCACTTTCATCAAGAGGCTTTTTAGTTCCTCTTCACTTTCAGCCATAAGAGTGGTATAGGAGGGTCCAAAGGACATTCCCCTTGTTAATGCAATAAGGAAGGCACAGGCATCATTGAGTAGAATGGCAATCCTCTTTAAGTTACTGGGTTCCTTACGTGCAATGGGGAAGATAGAATTCCAAGATAGGTGAGACCAGGTGACAGCACTTAACTTCCTGAAGCAAGATGGACACAAGCAGCAAAGCTGGGGTGACAATGGGGGATTCTTGCCCACAGAGGCCATATGAAAATAGCTAGTAGACCTTAGAGTTCCAAGAGATTAACCTTACAGACAATGTGGGTATTGCTTCACCTGTATAACCAAAAAAGATCAAGAGTGAGTAAGCCAAAGTTTGGTGTCAGTTACTACAATTAAATGTCATGATTCTTCACCTAGTTTCAAGATCTTGGCCAGTTCTTAGACCCATAGGCCAATAATCAAAAGGGAATTCAATCTCCTTGAGGAAGGATCTTTACACTACAAGTATATACAACTGTGATTCCCCTTGTACTTTCCCAGAGTGACTTATACAGAAATTTTACACTAATAAAAGTGAAATATGCAAATGTTCACAGGGATGTTGGATACCAAGACAGATAATACCGATACAGTGGAAACATTATTTATAATGAAAGAAGTAAATACATGACCACCAGACCTCCTATTTTTTAAATACTCAGCTGGAATTCTGTGAGCTCTTAGCATCTGTAAGATGTAAGACTTTATCTTACATTTGAAATCTGACTTCAAATTATAGCACCTTCATCTCCTTATCTGATGGCTTTCTCTAACCATCAAAGCTCTTGCCTCCACACACAGCAGACAGGATTCTTGAAAATGAATGCCACCTAAGAACAACCCAACTCCTGTTACCTTTGAGGCTTATGTTCTACTGTGTTTCAAATGATATTTTAAGTGGCTTGGTAATGCACTTTATATTGGCTATCTTTTCTTCTTGGTCTTGATTTATTACTCTCCTAGCAATGTTTCCAGCATCTCTTGGATCATAGAAAAAGCAACAGAATTCCAGAAAAATGTCTACTTCAGCTTCATTGACTATGCTAAAGCCTTTGACTGTGGGGATCAAAAAAAACTGTGGAAAATTCTTAAAGAGATGGGAGTACCAGACCTTACCTGTCTCCTGAGAAACCTATACGCAGGTCAAGAAGCAACAGAACCAGACATGAAACAATTGACTGGTTCAAAATTGGGAAAGGAGTACATCAAGACTGTATATTGTCATCTTACTTATTTAATGCATATGCAGAGTACATCATGTGAAATGCCAGACTGGATGAAGCACAGGCTGGAATCAAGATTTCAGGGAGAAATATCAATAACCTCAGATATACAGATAGCATCACCCTTGTAGCAGAAAGTGAAGAAGAACTAAGGAGCCTCTTGATGAAAGTGAAAGAGGAGAGTGAAAAAGCTGGCTTGAAGCTTAACATTCAAAAAACGAAGATCATGGCATCAGGTCCCATCACTTTGTGGCAATAGATGGGGAAACAATGGAAACAATGACAGATTTTATTTTCTTGGATTCCAAAATCACTATAGATGGTGATTGCAGCCATGAAATTAAAAGATGCTTGCTCCTTGGAAGAAAAGTTATGACCAACCTAGACAGCATATTAAAAAGCAGAGACATTACTTTACCAACAAAGGTCCATCTAATCAAAGCTATGGTTTTTCCAGTAGTCATGTAGTCATGTGAGAGTTGGACCATAAAGAAAGTTGAGTACCAAAGAATTGATGCTTTTGAACTGTGGTGTTGGAGAAGACTCTTGAGAGTCCCTTGGAATGCAAGGAAATCAAATCAGTCAATCCTAAAGGAAATCAGTCCTGAATATTCATTAGAAGGACTGATGTTGAAGCTGAAGCTTCAATACTTTGGCCACCTGATGCAAAGAACTGACTCATTGGAAAAGATCCTGATGCTGGGAAAGACTGAAGCCAGGAGAAGGGGATGAAAGAGGATAAGATGGTTGGATGGCATCACCAACTCAACAGACGTTGAGTTTGAGCAAGTTCCGGGAGTTGGTGATGGACAGGGAAGCCTGGTGTGCAGCAGTACATGGGGTCACAGAGTTGGACATGACTGAGAGATAGAACTTAACTGAGCACTGTTTCCATAGATCCCTCCCAAATATGTATGCTCAAATATTTGTGTCTAGCGCTGCTTCTGGGGAGGAATGCATATTAAGATATATTAATACAAGTAAACAGAATAGAAAGTAAAAAGTTTCTTCCCTTTTTCTTTTGGGATTCTGGCACATCATTACCTAAGATATCCATCATCAATACAGGATATCTGATAGAAATGAGAAACTGTGATGTGACACTTAGGCACAAAAACAGGGGCAAGGAATAGCACCTTCTGAGTCTTCTTCTGTGAAGCTTGTCAGATATTTAGAAATTCTGCTGTGATGTAATTGAGTTGAAAGCCAGAAGATCTGCTAGGGTGAGATGAGAAATGAGGTGACATCATTGCTGATGCTGTGAGGGCCAGAAATACCACCAAGCATTCATATAGAGCCATTTCTACACGTGTAAGATCATGGTGCCTTGACCACAGCAAGAGACCAGAAAGGTCTCCCTAGCTTCAGACAGACTTCTGCAGGTGATTCCATAAGAGTATCTATCTATGATGAGGAGGGATGAAAGGTATTGCCCAGAACCCAGGGAGAACACAATCTCTTATCCCATGACCATGCTGCTGCTGCTGCTGCTAAGTCACTTGAGTTGTGTCCGACTCTGTGCGGCCCCATAGATGGCAGCCCACCAGGCTCCCCCGTCCCTGGGATTCTCCAGGCAAGAACACTGGAGTGGGTTGCCATTTCCTTCTCCAATGCATGAAAGTGAAAAGTGAAGTTGCTCAGTCATGTCTGACTCTTAGCGACCCCATGGACTGCAGCCTACCAGGCTGCTCCATCCATGGGGTTTTCCAGGCAAGAGTACTGGAGTGGGTTGCCATTGCCTTCTCCATAAGGACACATAAATCCTCTCGAATCCAGATATATTTCAAGTAGGATAGGAGAGGAGGAGTCACAGAAAGCTGAAATTTGGACTGTCTGAATGTGTGTGCTGTGCTAAGTTGTTTCAGTCATGTCCAACTCTGTGCAATCCCATGGACTGTAGTCTGCCAGGCTCCTCTGTCCATGGAATTCTCTAGGCAAGAATACTATAGTGGGTTGCCATTCCCTTCACCAGGGAATCTCCCCAATGCAGGGATTGAACCTGTGTCTCCAGCATTGCAGGCTGATTCTTTACCATCTGGGCCAACAAGGAAGCCCAAACAGTAATATAACATGCGGTTGTCTAAAACCAAGGGACTGAGATCATTTTTACTGCCAAGTTTTAATACTGCCACAGCACAATCTATGCTGTCCAGTTAAGTGGGGCTCCAGAGGAAGAGTTTCATGTTAACGGCACCCCCAGTTTATAGATTTAATGTCTTCAAAGAATAACTGAATTCTCACTTTCCTTTATTTATTAAGGGGGAAATGCTTTTGATATATATATTTAAATATAATGCTATTATAATAATATGATACCCTGGAGTGCATCACTTACAGTTTCCAGGGATGTAAAGGCAGAAAAAGACAAGATCCTAAGCACAACAGGCTACACAGGCTGGAGAGCCCTTGGATGCAGACACTCAGATTCACCTGAGACCAGGAAAGAGGTGAGGCTGTACATTAGAGGATCCTGGGCTTCAGGGGAACTGAAAGAGCCATCAGGACAAAAGGCAATTAACAACTGACCCTGTACCTTCTCCTTTTCTCTGGAAATTTGTCCCCTCACTTCTCCTATACATGTCCTGTGTCTTCTCTTGACAATTCATAATTCACCTACTCTGAATCCAAATGTCATTAAGAAAGATAACACAAAGGGAAACTTTAGACACCTTAGAGCTGAAGCAGTTCATTCAGATGAAGAATTACTGTGTTTTATAAAACTCTGTGAAATGGATCCTAACACAGAAGTCAAAAGAAGAGGACTGTGGGGATCTCAGAGTTTAACAGTCCACACAAGTGTTAACGGGAGCTTCAAACCCACATCAGGTTTAATCAAGATGACTCAAATCACAATTTTACAGAACACTTTATAAATTGTCATATAAACAAAGGCACTATTATTGGAAATCTAAAACAGAAAAGGCAATTGTTGTTCAGTTGCTCAACAGTGTCTGACTCTTTGCGACCCCATGGGCTACAGCATGCAAGACTTCCCTGTTCTTCACTATCTCCTAAAGCTTGTTCAAACTTATCTCCATTGAGTTGATGATATCATCCAACCATTTCATCCTCTGTCACTCCTTTCTCCTCCTGCCCTTAATCTTTCCCAGCATCAGGGTTTTTTCCAAGGAGTCAGCTCTTCGCATCAAGTGGCCAAGGTATTGGAGCTTCAGCTTAAGCAACAGTCCTTCCAATGAATATTCAAGACTGATTTCCTTTTGGATTGACTGGTTTGATCTCCTTGCTGCCCAAGGGACTCTCAAGAGTCTTCTCCAGCACCACAGTTTGAAATCATCAATTCTTCAGTGCTCAGCCTTCTTTATGGTCCAACTCTCACATCTGCACACAACTACTGGAAAAACCAAAGCTTTGACTATACGGACCTTTGACACTAAAGTGATGGCTCTGCTTTTTTTTTTTTTTTTTTTAATTTATTATTATTTTTTTACTTTACAATATTGTATTGGTTTTGCCATACATCAACATGCATTCGCCACGGATGTACACATGTTCCCCATCTGCTTTTTAATACTCTGTCTAGATTTGTCCTAGCTTTTCTTCCAAGGAGTGAGTATCTTAATTTCATGGCTTCAGTCACCATCCACAGTGATTCTGGAGCCCAAGAATATAAAATCTGTCACTGTTTCCACTTTCCCCCTTCTATCTGCTATGAAGTGATGGGACCAGATACCATGATCTTCGTTTTTTGAATACTGAGTTTTAAGCCAGCTTTTTCACTCTCCTCTTTCACCCTCATAGAGGCTCTTTAGTTCCTCTTCACTTTCTCCATTAGGGTAATATCATCTGCGTATCTGAGGTTATTGATATTTCTCCTGGCAATCTTGATTCCTGCTTGTGCTTCATACAGCTCAGCATTTTGCATGATGTAGTCTGCATATTAGTTAAATAAGCAGGGTGACAATATACAGCCTTGTAGTACACCTTTTCCAATTTGGAACCAATCAATTGTTTGATGTCTAGTTCTAACTGTTGCTTCTTGACCTGTGTATAGGTTTCTCAGGAGACAGGTAAGGTCTGGTACTCCCATCTCTTTAAGAATTTTCCACAGTTTGTTGTGATCCACACAGTTAAAGGCTTTAGTGTACTTAATGAAGCAAAAATAGATGTTTTCTCTTGAATTCCCTTACTTTCTTTATGATCCAATGAATTGCTTCTTCTAAACCTGCTTGTGCATCTGGAAGTTATTGGTTCATGTCCTGTTGAAGCCTAGTTTGAAGGATTTTGAGTGCAATCTTGCTAGTATGTGAAATGAGCACAATTGTATGGTAGTTTGAACATTCTCTGGCATTGCCTTTCTTTGGGATTGGAATGAAAACTGACTTTTTCCAGTCCTGTGGCCACTGCTAGTTTCCAAATTTGAGTGCAGCACTTTAACAGCGTCATATTTTAGGATTTGAAATAGCTCAGCTGGAACTCCATCATTTCCACTAGCTTCATTTGTAGTAATGCTTCCTAAGGCCTACATGACACTCTAGGATGTCTGGCTCTAGGTGAATGATCACACCATCGTGGTTATCCAAGTCATTAAGACCTTTTCTTGTACAGTTCTGTGTATTCTTGCCACCTCTTCTTAATCTCTTCTGCTTCTGTTGGATAGATCTTTACTGCTTCTGTCCTTTATTGTGCCCAACCTTGTATGGAATGTTCCCTTGATATCTCCAAATTTCATGAAGAGATCTCTAGACTTTTGCATTCTATTATTTTAGTCTATTTATTTACATTGTTCACTCAAGAAAGCTTTTTTATCTCTCCTTGCTATTCTCTGGAACTCTGCATTCAGTTGGCTATATCTTTCACATTCTCCCTTGCCTTTCAATTTTCTTCTTTCCTCAAATATTTGTAAAGCCTCCTCAGACAACCACTTTGCCTTCTTGCATTTCTTTTTCTTGGGGATGGCTTTGGTCACTGCCTCCTGTACAGTGTTATGAACCTCTGTCCATAATTCTTCAGGCACTCTGTCTACTGGATCCAATCCTTTGAATCTATCCATCATATAAAAGTTATTTCACAGATCAGTCTGATAATTAGTACAGGAAAAAAAAAACGTGAGGATTAGGCCTTCCATATGTCTGGGAAGTAGGAGAGATGTTGATGATGAGGGAATCAGGGGAATCACTAACACCTCTGTCAAGGAGAACAGCAAAGTAAAGTAATTAAAGCCCAGTTTTGATACCAGATGGGCTCAGATTTTAATCCCAGATCTGCCACCTGCTACCTGTGCAATCTTGAGCAATTTATTTAACCTTTCTGAGAATTAACTGGATGTTATGCAGATTAACTGAGACCATATAACGTTTCAGGAACATCATCAATGTCCAATAACTATTCATTTTTCCACCCCAATCACACCCACTACCCACATTTGAGAGAAGGAAGAGGTGGCATCTTGGATAAATGAGACTGAATATACAGAGGAAGAAAGCAAAGCTCCAGGAAAAATTCAGAAATAAGAGTGAAAAACAAAATAACTTTATAGAAGGCGCCTTGCTTTTCTACCACATGCATTCTAACAAACCCAAATTTTATGTCTAGTCTGAGCAGCCAAGTTGTCATGGCAGGGGCACTACTAGGTCATCTCCAGTCTCCTCAAAATCCTCTGGAATCCATCTGAAATCAGTGTCCAAACTGGGGAACAAGCTACAATGTTAATTCCCGGGTGCCAGGGCCAGAGGTTTTGATTCAAAATATTCTTCTGTATTTTCACAAAAGAGACTAATGTTTTAAGATAAGAACTGAGGTTTCTCTCCCTGTTTTTCATCTGATTACGAAATTTTCTTTTTGCTCTTCTCTTGTTCAGTCAGAAGCTGCATGACCTCAGGCCAAAAAATAATAAAAACAAATGTCTTATTATTAGAAATTACTTTTCAAAGCAAGCTGTCAAAAGAAAATTTTGGAGTCAACTTTTAATTCCACAGAGCCTACAATTTTGAAAGGAGAAAAAAGGTTTATGGTGAATGTCGAAATATGTGACCCATACCATAGGCAATGGATTTGAGGAAGAATCAGATAACATCCCATTTTCCCACCCGACCTGAGTCCAAGAAAAGATGCAGCTTACCCAACTAGAGGTAAAGGAGCCCTAAGCCGGAGAGCAGAATTAGGTGTGAATGTGAAATTCCTGGTCAGCAAAGATCAAGGCGCTTGGAGGACAACTTAGTCCAAACCTCTGATGCCCTGAAATCATTAAATAACTTTGGAACTTAGGTACAGTTTCAGAAAAAGGAGGTGGAACAGAACCACGAGTAAACTAAAAGGTACAATGACAGGATAATCCATGAATTCCAAGGTCAGTAGATCAATTCTTCTGTCATCACCAGGAACAATGGCTCTCAGCAGAAATTAAATCCAATTATATGAAAATCTTATAAAAGTTAAACTTTCCCACACATTTTGGAAGTTGTATGCCTACTACAGTTTAAAAAGCTACATAAGTTCTGATTCAAGTGGCTTGCAAACCACACTCTGAGAAATTCTGTGAACTCTACTTAAAGTCTAGGTCCTCCTCCAAACAGATCTTCAGTTTACCCTATAAAATGGTACCTGCTGCTTAGGGTTAAAGATGAGGATTTAGTGAAACATGTTACTTGGTGTATAGTAAGTTACTGCTAAGCTGCTAAGTCACTTCAGTAGTATCTGTGCGACCCCATAGACAGCAGCCCACCAGGCTCCCCCGTCCCTGGGATTCTCCAGGCAAGAACACTGGAGTGGGTTGCCATTTCCTTCTCCAGTGCATGAAAGTGAAAAGTGAAAGTGAAGTCGCTCAGTCTTGTCCGACTCCTAGCGACCCCATGGATTGCAGCCTAACAGGCTCCTCTGCCCATGGGATTTTCCAGGCAAGAGTACTGGAATGGGCTGCCATTTCCTTCTCCAATGCATGAAAGTGAAAAGTGAAAGTGAAGTCGCTCAGTCGTGTCTGACTTCGTGACCCCATGGACTGCAGCCTACCAGGCTCCTCCGTCCATGGGATTTTCCAGGCAAGAATACTCAAGTGGGGTGCCATTGCCTTCTCCTGATAGTAAGTTACTTATAACTATTAACTCATTGTTAATTAGAAACATTTCTTACTCCTTTACTTTATTCTATATTAAGAAGCCTTAATTAGTGTAACTGCTGGTGTTTTTTACACAATTTTATCTGGCCCAGGAAATGGAATGACTTACTGGTCACTTTGGGAAGAATGAACTGAACTATTGTTGGCTCAGTTCCTTCCTACTTCTTCATGGGAACCTGTAGCCAATGATAGTCCAGTGGGAACATGTCACCTACTACTCCCTCAGAGACAGACTCTGTCCCTTTAGGGAAGCTTCCCCCTGGTCCAGCATTATCTGTACCTGTGCATTCTACTAACCCAGGGCTCAGTTATAGGCTCATTTAGCTTTCACATGATTTGACTTACCTTCTTTGGGCAACAAGGTTCTATTTTGGCCTACTGCATTCCTTTGTTTTATATATATAAGTTTATTTAAAATCTGAATATTGAAGAAGACTGCTACTTAGTTTCTAAGGAATCTCAGCACTTATTTTAAGTGAAATAAGTAAGAGTTATACAATTTACATGAAAGTCTTTGTTTTTATATCCTTTGACCCAGAAATTTCACCTAAAATAATTTAAACAAAGGCAGAAATATGTATGCATAATAATTTTCATAATATTTATGCATAATAATTTTTATGATTGAAAAAAGTAAATATCCAACAACAGGTAACTAGTTAACTTATGGTATTGATAAAATGGAATACTATGAATATATTAAATATAATACTGTAGACTTCAAATTCTTACTAGATGAAATAACAGAGACCAGATTGACTCTGCCAATTTTAACACATGGACAGATACACATGGACAGATATATGAACCAACAGTTTTCAGACATGGGACAACAAGCAGCACAGAACTGTGGGATCCCTGAGAGATCAGAAACAAACAAGGTGAGCCCTGCATTTTCATCAGCTTACTACTAGAAGACAGTTTCCAGTCCATGGAACAAGTAGGAAGAACTCAAATAAAGATCATCAGTATTGCCTAGTTGAGAAGACAGAGATAGCATTCAAGGCATCTATAAATTGTAGAGCAAAGTAATGAAAAAGAGGGAACTCTATATAGAAAGAGCTTTGTAGCTCAGCAGATGAATCCCACTGAGTCTTTAGCTGAGTATTGGTCAGTACATGTCTAAGAAAAAAATATGTGAGGTCAGGGGGGAAATACCAAAGAGGAATAGACAAAACAATTCTGGAGCTCACACAAGCCTGGAAATAGTTTGTCTTCACATCAGTCAGAGTGGAAAGATCTCATAATATATGGTCATCAGGTGGAATTCTGAGAAGGGTATCACCTTGGTAGTAGAGTTAAATTAGTCTCAGACTAAAGAGTTCTCTATGCCAAGAAGCAAAGATTAAACCTTGAAAAAGTATAATTGATTAACTGCAGATCTGAAAAAACTCTAACATTAAAAGATAATCAAACTCCATCAACCAACAACCTAAATTCACAATGCCAGGTATCTAATAAAAGATTACAAGACATGAACATAAACAATAAAATATCACTCATAACCAGAAGAAAAATGCAAACTATAGAAATGCACAGAAAAACTCCATACATGAAATTAGCAGACAGGAATATTAAAACAGTTAATATAAATAAACTCTTTATATTTAAGAACATAAAATCATGACCATTGTGAGGAAATAAATGGAAGTTATATAAAAAGTTATATGTCTAGAGAGGTGAAACTGTATCTGTAAGGAGAAAAAAGACACGAAATGGGATCAACAGCAAATTAGACATTGGAGAAGAAAATATCAGTGAAATGAAGACATGACAATACTAACTTTCAAAATGAAAGACAAAAGGGAAGAAAATACTGAAAATGAGGTAGAGACTGAACACAGCATTTGAAAAAATAATGGATGAAAACTTTCCAAATTTGATTAAAATACTAAACTCACAATCTAACTCAATGAGTCCCAAACAGGAGAAACTTGAAGAAAAAACATGCCAAGACACATAATAATCAAATTGCTGAAATGATAAATTCAATAAATGAAGAAAACGAATGGCTAAGTTCCATATCTATTTCTGATGGAACTCTCCACAAACTACAGATAGAAATGAATTTCTTCAACCTAAAAGATTATCTGCAAAAAAAAAAAAAAAAAATCACCAGTAGAATACTCAGTGGTGAATAACTGGCTATTTTACCTGTAATTTTGGAATAAGGCAAATTATTTAGAATATGGCACTTTCAGCACATTTATTATTTCCCTGAAAATCCTAGCCAGTGAAACAAGGCAAAATAATAATAAAAATTTTAAAGTCACTCATGTTGGGAAAAAATAATTTTTTTTAATTCTCTCTCTTTTTTTTTTTTTTTCCCAAAAAAGATACCTGGTATATGTAGAAAATCCTAAGGAAACTACAAAAAAAAAAAAAACTAGCTCTATTATAATAAGTAAGCTAAGCAAAATCACAGGATACAGGTTAATCTACAAATACCCATTTTATTTCAATATTTTACTAGTACACATTTGGAAACTATGTATTTGTCAATTTTTAAGTTTTGCAATTTATTTTTTTAAATAAATACTCACTGTTGTACTTAGCTTTCTACCCATCATTTTGTATCCTTGCTCTTAATGAAATTCTCCAAAATTCTAACCCATAAAACCTGGGTCCTTCCCTAACACAAATATTAGGGTCTACTTAAATCATTTGTGTACCACTATAATGTGGAGCAAGCTTAAGAAATAATTAAACTTACTAATGCAACATTCTGCATGCTTCCTTCCAAAAAAATAGTTCTGAATTATCACTGAGATCACTGATGGAAAGCACTCTGAAAAGTAGTAACTACTATATCCATGCAAATTATTATTTTTATTATCCTTTTATATGCAAGCATCTGGAGCGCTCAACATTAGTTTGATAACTATTTTGTAATCTTCCAGTAAGTGTATGACACTCCTGGGGCTATGGAGGGTATAAAGATAAAATACATCCAATACTTCCCTTTGAGTTCACTGTCTCCAGTTTGAGAACACTGTAAACTGAAGATTTAAGGTATAAACTCTACGTTAGTGCTGTGGACTGAATTTTGTTTTTGTTGTCGTTCAGTTGCCAAGTCGTGTCTGACTCTGCTACCCCATGGACTGCAGCACACCAGGCTCCTCTGTCCTCTCCTATCTCCCAGAGTTTGATCAAAATCATGTCCATTGAGTCAGTGATGCTATCTAACCATTTCATCCTCTGTCACCTTCTCCTCCTGCCCTCAATCTTTTCCAACAATGGTGTCTTTTCCAATGAGTCAGCTCTTCACATTAGATGGCCAAAGAATTGGAGCTTCAGCAACAGTATTCAAATGAATATTCAGGGTTGATTTCCTTTAGAATTGGTTCTGTTGTAGGAAGGGGGACCCCTTCAGGGCCCCAAACTGGGCTCTTGTCTAACACTCGGAAATGAATTGTCCAAGGAGACACATGTGCTGACAAAGCAAGAGATTTTATTGGGAAAGGGCACCCAGGTGGAGAGCAGTAGGGTAAGGGAACCCAGGAGAACTGCTCTGCCACGTGGCTCACAGGGTTTTAAGGTGATGGGATTAGTTTCCGGGTGGTCTTTGGCCAATCATTCTAATTTAGAGTCTTTCCTGGTGGCCCACGCATCACTCATCCAAGATGGATGCTTGCGAGAGGGATTCTGGGAAGTGGACGGACACGCGGTGTCTCCTTTTAACCTTTCCTGAACTCTTCCTGTTGGTGGTGGCTTATTAGTTCCGTATTCCTTATCAGGATCTCCTGTCATAAAACAACTCATGCAAATGGTTACTACGGTGCCTGGCCAGGGTGGGCGGTTTCAATCAGTGTGCTTCCCCTAACAGTTTGATCTTCTTTCTGTCCAATGGACTGTGAAGAGTCTTCAGCACCACAATTCGAAAGCATTGTGTCCTTCCAAATTTTTTTGTTCTGAAGCCCTAATCCCAATATGATGGCTTTTGGAGAAGAGGCCTTCTCCAAAGGAGAAGAGGTAATGAGGTTTATATAAGGTCATGAGAATAGAGCTCTCATGATAGAATTAGTGCTTTTATAAAAAGATACTAAAGAGCTTACTCTCTTTGCTCACCATGTGAAGAAAGCAGCTGTCTGCAAGCCAGAGAGAGTTCTCATCAGGATTCAACAATGCCAGCACTCTGATCTCTGACTTCCAGCCTCTAGCACTGTAGGAAAATTAACTCATGTTGTTTAAACCACCCAGTTGAGGGTATTTTGTTATGTCAGCCAAGGCCAACTAATACGTCAGAAAATTTTAACATTTAAAAAATGTTACTTTAAAAAAGTCCACATTGTAAGTGGAAATTATGGTCTAATATACACATACACATACTCAGACAAACGTTTCACAAAATACTACTCATACTTACCATACACTAAATATAGTTTCTCATAGTTTGCTGTTCTATTCCACTTCATTTTGTAAAATGCTGGTCACAACTCTCTTAATTTACTTCATAATCTCCTAATAAATTACATCCTATCATTTGAAAGTCGCTCTTTCCTGTCCAACTCTTTTGCAACCCCATGACTATACAGTCCGTAGAAGTTTCCAGACCAGAATACTGAAGTGGGTAACCTTTTCCTTCTCCAGGGGATCTTCCCAACTCAGAGATCAAACCCAGGTCTCCCACATTGCAGGCAGATTCTTTACCAGCTGAGCCACAAGGGAAGTATGCCTATTTCATCCTATGGAATGTACACTAAAAATGCATTAATATAACCTGTACAGAAATAGGTTATATTACAGAAATCTTCCTTATATACAGAAATCTTCATTAGCTCTAATAAAAATTGTATTGAACTCTATTAGAGTGAAAAAGAAGACATCAAAATCCTAACAGACCATTTCTCCCAATTAATCATATATGTTTTATTAGAATAAAGACCTTAACTGTCCCTCTATATACATATCGAGGGAGCACACACACACACAAGCACACACACACACATATATTCAAAAGCCTTCACCTCCTGTATCTATATATTAAAATTGATTGCTTTTTCACACTGACAACTGCAATGAAAGCTCCCTGCAGGGAATCACAAGAGTCTGAGTGAAGGGGTTATTTTAGTGGTTCTTTGCCATCCGAGAATTGTGTTCAGCCACAAGAGCTTTCTGACAGGACTTGGCAAGCTCTGCATTATATTCAAGATTGTTTATTCTGTTGGAAAATTTGTGATAAAGGGGTTTGGCTCTTTTCTAAAGTATGTTCTCTGTGTGTGTGTGTGTGTGCACGTGGGCATGTGTGCATGTGCACATATGTGCAAATACATGTATAAATATTCTTTAAAATATATAACATGGATGTTATATAAAGATATTTTCTTAATTCCTTAATGGCAACATTTGTACATGAGCTATTATGATAATAATTTTTATAATGATAGACAATTATTTACTTAGGAAATACATCATGTTTATGGAATAAAGCTGAGCTCTACCTCCTCACTACAGCATTTATCTCTATTTAGAATGCACTTTTCAGCATCAACTCTGTATGTCTTAGGTGATCCATGAGAATAGGCATAGTCATTGTGTAAACAGAGAATGTTTTAAAGTATAAGACTACTAATAAGTTCTATTGTTTCTGTAGATGACAAAAGGTTTACTCAATCCATTTCTCTCTCTGCATCTAAAGTAATATTACCAATACTCTTCTTTTTCCAATTTTTCCTTGACTAGAATTCACTAGCAGATTTACTCCTTTTGGTCACTTCAAGAACAGGCAAAATCAGGCTGAAGTAAGAGCATGACCAGCAGCTTTGGGGCATCCAAGAAATGTCTTTGGTGTAACTCCTGAAGTCATGTATGACAGTCTGTGATTAACACCAGTTCCTCTCTAAAAGCCCCGGCTGTTTAACCATGCCACAGTGCCATGTAGACCAGCTACAGAGATATCTAGCAAAGTGAGGGGTGGGGGGAAAAGGGAATGAAAGACAAGAAAATGTGAAAATCCAGAATTATAGACATACTGACTACCTGTCGTCATTTGGAAGTGTGCCCATCTTATGCCAATTTTAAGCCAATGTATGCATTCCCTGGTGGTGCAATGGTAAAGAATTCGCCTACCAATGCAGGAGACGCAGGAGACAGGGGTTCCATCCCTAGGCTGGGAGGATCTCCTGGAGGTGAAAATGGCTACCCACTCCAGTATTCGTGCCAGGAAAATCCCATGGACAGAGGAGCCTGGCTAGCTACAGTACATAGAGTCACAAAGAGTTGGACATGACTGAAGGGACTTCGCACACGCACTGTATTTTCAAGTTCCCGAATCTCCACTTTTTTCTTCATCACCCTAGTTTATCTTTTCTGTAACCCATATTGTCTGCAAGTCCCAATCTTGTATTTCTTGTTTTTCCAGTATGATTCTCTTGGCCTTCTAAATTCCACTATGTGCAGTTCATTCTGCCTATGATGTCTTCTCTCCCTGTATGTTGTTGTTCAGATGCAAAGTCATGTCCGACTCTGCGTGACCCCACGGCTGCAGCACACCAGGCTTTCCTGGCCTTCACTGTCTCCCAGAATTTGCTCAGATTCATCTCCATTGAGTCTGTGATGCTATCTAACCATCTCATCCTCTGTCATACCCTTCTTCTCCTGCCCTCAATCTTTTACAGGATCAAGGTCTTTTCCAATGAGTCAGCTCTTCACATCATGTGGCCAAAGTATTGGAGCTTCAGCTTTAGCATAAGTCCTTCCAATGAATATTCAGGATTGATTTCCTTTAAAATTGGCTGGTTTGATCTCCCTGCTGTCCAAGGGACTCTCAAGAGTTTTCTCCCTCACCAAGATCAATCTCAGATAATCCTCCTCCTGATCAATCTCTGATAATCCTCCAGAGCAGTGAAGCCTGCTCTGACCAACCTGAAGACAATGGACCATCCTACTTCATACCATGGCTGTGAGGCTCTCATGGTTTTTTGGTTTTCCTCTTCTTTTTCTTCTACTAGAACATAACCTCCTTGATGGTTGAGACTGTATCATATTTATATTCCATCCCTAGTGTCTCTTATAAAATCTACTTCTAGGATACTGAGCTGTTAACTGATTGACTGATACATCTGCCCTGGGTTGGCATGTCTACTGTTCTTGGGAGCCCTGCTTTGTAACAAAGCACTTTTCTCTGTCCTTTCTGAATTTTTCAAAATGTATTCATTGGAAGTTCAGGAGGGTAGTCTGAACTTCTTCATCCAAAATGCTAAGCTAGCACTGTGACCTAGTCTCACCTGAGAATTTTGATTGATGGTTGTTGGTACTATTCTCTGAAGTATGTCTGTGTTACATTGGTTCCTTCTAATGATCAGAGGCAAGCTATTTTGAGCTTTCATCACCACTATTATTTTTTTCTTACTGAAGGGCTTCTGTAGTAGAGCAGATATATCTAACAAACACTAGGTCAATAATAAAACTAGGGTAACAATATGTCACAGTTTCTGCTACATTTGAGGATGCTTTCCTAAGCTAGACATCTCTGTCTCAGGATAAAAAATTTTAACTGTTAATGGTCCCAGAATTGATATTATTTCTCCAGTAATTGGACCCCAATGATAGAGGGATTGCTTATTCCTAATTGCTGATTCTCTGCATGTTTGTCCAATATGCCTTAGCTGGAAGGAGAAATACTGTTCTTACATTTAGTATTTTTTCCAGGCAGAAATTTGGAATTCACCTCTAATGAAACTCACTGTAACATCCTTTTATCTTCCTTGGAATTCAGAGACAAGGTTTTCCCTATTTTATATGTGGATTTACACATACCAAAATATTAATGAAGTATAATTCCTAAGCAAAAGAGCTTTTTAAAAAGGGATTAATTTTTCTTTCAATTCAGTGTTGGACTTTTTCAAAAAGGAGCCCAACAATCTTGAGGCACCTTGTTTAATAAAAATAGTTGGAGTGTACCAGTTTTAATCTGTTTTCATGGAAAGGAAAATTTAATATTACATGGTAGCATACTAGGGAACTCGGGCCCACTTGGGATTTTTCTATAGGTCCCTGCAACATAACTCCATCTCCTTTTCCTTTAGAAAGTCTGTCCTCAAGTTTCCCAGAGAAACAATCCTTCTAGACTATTTTCACCTATAGGTAAGAAGAGGTTTATCTTCAGTCCCAATGTCTGACAATGAGACAACAGAAAGAAAGAAAGAAAGTGAAGTCGCTCAGTCATGTCTGACTCTTTGCGACCCTGTGGACTGTAGCCCACCAGGCTTCTCCATCCATGGGATTCTCCAGGCAAGAATACTAGAGTGGGTTGCCATTTCCTTCTCCAGGGGATCTTCCCAACTCAGGGGTGGAACCCAGCTCTCCCGCATTGCAGGCAGACGCTTTAACCTCTGAGCCACCAGGGAAGCAGAACCTGCCTGCAATTCCAATAACTGCTTTAATGGGAGTACATATCAATCATTGAATTAATTAACTCAATATCCTAGAAACAGACACTGGAAGTGGAATATAAATATGACAGTCTCAACCATCAAGGAGGTTATATTCTAATAGGAGAGAAAAAAGAGGAAAACCGAAAAAACTCTATTGGGATTCTGTTACCTTATCCTAGAGCTCCCTGATTCTTGACCTTATCTTCCTCTTTGGAATGACTCTTAGCACCCATTTCCTAGGCATTTAACTTCTCCTCCCAGCCTTCTTCTAATGTCCTTGATATCTCTTCAAGATTATACCTTGAATTTCAGACTAAACCTGGAGATAGTTTCTTGATCCTACAGACTCTGAACTCACTCCCAAGGCTTTCAGATTACTGTTGCTGCCACCACAGAATTATTAGGTTGAATATTAGGTAGAAGAGTAATTCAATAATACAAATAAGACAGGAGGACCTGGACTGAAGCACAGCAATGAAAATGAGAGGTTCACATTTTAGAGGCACACCCACTCCAATGTTCTTGCCTGGAGAATTCTGTGGACAGAGGAACCAGGGAGGCTACAGTCCATGGTTAGTCACTTAGTCACGACTGAGTGACTAACATACACACTTGCTTACAAATAAAATAATCTGGGGATTAATTTGGGACGATATTAAACAGAAAGGGAAGAGGCTATTAAACAGAAATGGAAAGCAGACTGGTCTTCTAGTTACCAGTTACTGCTTGAAAGGAAAGGGTATGAGTGTGTGTGTGTGAGAGAGTGAGAGTGAGAGAGAGATCATTGGAATTCTGGGGAAGAGATAAAGGGGAACAAGTAAAATTTCTTACAGTAGACCATTTTTGACCTATAAAATGTCAGTTTCACTTGATTTTCGCCTAAAAGAATTAAACCTAGAGGGAGACACTTTCATTGCTGACAGTGTTACGGGCACGTTTCACAACTTTCCATTTCCAATATTCCTTCTAGGTTTATATGCGTACAGAAAAATACTCAGAGGTAGTACAAGCCTCCTTAAGTCTCTAAACTATCAGCAAATCTACAGATGCTTTCTTTTTAATAACAATAATGCTAGATAAGTGCACTTCCACAAAGATTATATCATATTATCCTCACAGTAATATCCTCAGAGAAGATATTATCCTCATCATACATATGGAAACAGGCTCAAAGAGGTTAAACAGCTTGTCTGAGGACAAATGGAAAGTAATGACCTCTAAGTATTCTAGCTGCTGGTCTACTGTTCTGTCCACTTTGTGTGGATTTCCTATCTATGAAACAGAAAGGAGGAGATTAAGTGTGCCTCCCATTAGCTATACCTAAACCAGCAGAAAAATAACAACAACAAAACAAACAAGGTCAACTTTTATTCTCTAAACTGTGATCATTTTATATGGGCTTAAAACTTATTAAATTGATCATTTCCCTTTTTCAAAGCCATTATATCTGTAGTCTCCTCTCTTGTGACTTCCTATAGAACTTCACTGTTGGGAAAACCACTGACTAGCCTCCTAATAAAGTCACTTCTGTTCTCCTGCCCAAATTTGTCTTTCCTGGTGTTAGCTGCCTTCCTCTAACTCCTGCTGTCTAGAGAACATGCCCAGTGTTTTCTTTGTTTCATAGAAGAGGCCTGTAGAAGACTTTGGATTTTAATTTGAAAAATAAATAAAAGCCTTTGGAAAGGGAAAACTGTATTCCCCTAGGCCTCTTTCATTAATATGAGCTTCCTGAAATGCAGAGTTCAGTAGTGAGAGTCAAGGTTAGAGGCAGAAGACCATACAAACTTGGAGAAGCCTTAAAAAATAAGAGAGAAAAATGTGGTTTATTAGTTATACTAGTTACAGAATGAACAGCATATTGTATGTGCTGTGTTAGAGGTATGTTATGAATAACAAAAGCCCTGGAGCATTTACATATTTGTTTTCAGCAATCCTGGCAGTTGGATTTCACCATTCTATGCCTCTTTGCCAGAATCACTAAACACTGGTACATATGGCATCTGAAGTACCATATGCCATAGAAAATGTTAGCTGATGCCTATACTTCTATATTATATTTTTATTTCAGATTTTTGCAGTTTGAACAAAGAATAGTAGAAAAAACAAAATATTGGACAAGCAGTAAACAGTGAAGTGAAAAAAAATGCCTTCAGAGAAAGCAAATAAAGGAAATGAATCTACCATGAGTTAACATGGCTACATGGTAATGAATCAGATACGGGAAGTAATTGTTTTGCATGAATAAAATTTAGATAGCCTTTTAACTATTTTTTTTGGAGTTAAAGGCTGCAACATGAAGAGTGAGAGTTGACATATTTTTCTTATCTTATTCTTCCTGACATTTCTTTCTAAAATCAGTCTGCATTTGATTGAAGTTAATTAACATGAAGGCTACAGTCAGGGACGTCTAAAATCCAGGTTAAAACAGAAAAACTCAAATACTAGGAATGATTTTGCAATATTTATTTAGATTTTTGACCGAGCTTTTCAGCTAACATCTAGAGGCTTTTTTGGTTTTTGTTCTGAGACATAAGAAGACTCTAAAGTTAAAATCAGTATAATTGAATATTTGGCTCTCTCAAATAGAGAAACAAACAAAAATTCTATAGCCAACTGCAACTTTGTGATTTATAGGGAATACATATATTTGGTCATTCAGATGACCAAAATATATTTCTCATGTATATTTGGTCTTCATTCATAGTTACTAGCTCACAGCTCCCAAATTTCTTTAAATTTTCTGAGCGATAACAGCAATAGGAGATTCTTTTGCTATACTAAATAATATTTCATCTATTGTCCCTAGTTCCTGAAAATGCTTCAAAGCCACGAAAGGTGAAATAGGTGTCTTGTTATTCAAAACAAGCCCCTCCCCCCACAAGTGAATTTATGTTCATGAAAGTGACTTTTGGCCAGGGTAATCAACCATGAATAGAGGGTTGGAACTTTCAGTGCCACCCCCCTGATTTCCAGAGAGGGGAAAGGGGCTAGAGATTGAGTCAATCACCAATGGACAGTGAGTTAATCAATCATACTTATGTAATGAAGCGTCTCTAAAAACCCAAAGAAAGTTTGGAGAGCTTCCAAGGTTGGGGAACCAGAACGCTTCCACATGCTACTGTTCCAGGCCCCAAGCTCCAGGAGGATAGAAGCCCCTTTGTTTGGAACCTTGCACTATGTGTCTCTTCATCTGGTTGTTGTTTTGTGTCTTTTAATATTCTTTGTAATAAAATGGTAATTGGAGAAGGCAATGGCACCCCACTCCAGTACTCTTGCCTGGAAAATCCCATGGACAGAGGAGCCTGGTAGGCTACAGTCCATAGGGTCGCTAAGAGTCCGACACGATGAGCGACTTCCCTTTCACTTTTCACTTTCATGCACTAGAGAAGGAAATGGCAACCCACTCCAGTATTCTTGCCTGGAGAATCCCAGGGATGAGGGAGCCTGATGGGCTGCCGTCTATGGGGTCGCACAGAGTCGGACACAACTGAAGCAACTTAGCAGTAGCAGCAGCAGCAAGTAAAATGTTTCTCTGACTTTTGTAAGCTGTTCTAGCAAATTCAGTTCAGTTCATTTCAGTAGCACAGTCGTGTCCAACTCTTTGCGACCTCATGGACTGCAGCACACCAGGCCTCCCTGTCCATCACCAACTCCCGGAGTCCACCCAAACTCATGTCCATTGAGTCAGTGATACCATCCAACCATCTCATCCTCTGTTGTGCCCTTCTCCTCTCACTTTCAATCTTTCCCAGCATCAGGGTCTTTTCAAACGAGTCAGCTCTTTGCATCAGGTGGCCAAAGTATTGGAGTTTCAGCTTCAGCATCAGTCCTTCCAATGAATATTCAGGACTGATTTCCTTTAGGATGGACTGGTTGGATCTCCTTGAATTCCAAGGGGCTCTCAAGAGTCTTCTCCAATACCATAGTTCAAAAGCATCAATTCTTTGCTGCTCAGCTTTCTTTATAGTCCAACTCTCACATCCATACATGACTACTGGAAAAACTATAGCCTTGACTAGACAGACCTTTGTTGGCAAAGTAATGTTGGCTCTTTAGTTCTTCTTCACTTTCTGCCATAAGGGTGGGGTCATCTGCATATCTGAGGTTATTGATACTCTCCTGGCAATCTTGTTTCTAGCTTGTGCTTCATCCAGCCCAGCATTTCTCATGATGCACTCAGCATATAAGTTAAATAAGCAGGGTGACAATATACAGCCTTGATGTACTCTTTTTCCTATTTGGAACCAGTCTGTAGTTCCATGTCCAGTTCTAACTATTCCTTCATGACCTGCACACAGATTTCTCAAGAGGTAGGTCAGGTGGTCTGGTATTCCCATCTCTTTCAGAAGTCAAAGGGACTTGTAACTGTCATCTGAAGTGTAGGGTGGTCTTGGATTGAGCCCTTTACCTGTGGAATCCAATGTTATCTTCTGCTGATGGGTGAATATTGGGTCCAGGGACCAAAAAGACCAACTTTTACCAGTAAGAAAGACATCAAAATAGCTGAATACCTCTAGTATGTAACAGGTAAGTGACAACCAAATGGGAATAACTTGGTGAATATATTAATCCTAGGAGAAAACCACTTATTCACAATTTTCTAAAAACAGTTTATGATTTTAACAGTCTCAAAAATTAGAAATAGAATTCTTAGTCTGAAAATGATCTGAGATAGACAAGTCATCCAAATTTGTACAAATTGATAAAAAGTTAGTATACTTGACTGGTTGATATATCCTGGTTGAATGAATGAACTTAATGGAGTAAGGAGTGAGAGGAAAAACAAAAGAAAACCACACAAGGTAAAGCTTAAAAGTTATAATGGTTTGACTTAAAATCATCCAATAATATTAATAGTTTTAAAGTAGATTTGTGTGTGTTTTTGTCAGAAACAGAACCAACACAGAACTAGAAGCAAGACAAACAGATAGATAGATAGATTTATTATAAGGAATTGACTTACATAATTATGAGGCCGATAAATTCCACAATCTGCCATCTGCAAACTGAAGACCTAGGGAAGCCAGTGGTAATTCCAATCCTAATCTGAAGGCCTGAGAACCAGAGAAGCCAATGGTATACATTCTAGTCCAAGAGCAGGAAAATAAACCAATTTCCCAGCAGAAGCAGGCAGGCAAGAAGGGGATGAATCTTCTCGCCCTCTGCTTTTTGTCCTATTCAGGACCTCAGCAGACCAGATGCTGTCCACCCCCATCCAGGAAGACAATCTACTTTACTGAGTCCACCAATTCAAATGCTAATCTCAACCAGAGGCATCTTCAGATGCACTCAGAAATAGTATTTAGCCTAAGCACCCCATGGCCAAAATTAACCATCACAAGTAGTACTTTACACCTTTAAAAGCATATTCGTATTCTTTCCCATAAGAAAAAAATAAGCAATTCTGCACATTGGATATTAGTGCTTTCCCATTTCAGAGATGAGAAAACCAGCTCGGAAAGGTTGTCCTCTTGTCCTTATGTCTTAACTATATGTTGGAATTACATCCCATTCTAGAAGTAATACCACCACAAGTTAAAAACAATATACTTTCCCAGAGGAATTGCATATCTCCAAATAAGACACAAAAATATAGGTGATACAGAATCCTAAGCTTTTTCTAAAAGTTTGCTCTGCATAGAAGTCTGTGCAAGAGACCTGTAAAGATGTCTGTATAAACTTATTGTATTGTCTTTGTCCCAATCACCCCAAAAGGGGCTTTCCTGGTGGGTCAGTAGTAAAGAACCCACATGCCAATGCAGGAGACATGGGAGGTGCAGATATGATCCCTGGGTCAGGAAGATCCCCAGGAAAAGGAGATGGCAACCCAATCCAATATTCTTGCCTAGAAAATCACATGGACAAAGGAGTCTGGCGGCAACCATCCATGGGGTCACAAAGAGTTGAACATGACTTAGCAACTGAACAACAACAAATTATCTCCAGAATCAAAAATCTCAGGCTCCCAAACTTATACAAAGAAACTAAAACCATATGAAGGCTCTTTTATAATGCTAATGTGACTCTCTCCTAACAGAGTTCTAAATCCAAAAAGGTAACAAGGTAGGTATATTTGCTTCCTAGGGTTTTCATAACAAATTAATGACAAACTCTGTGACTTAAGAACAATAGAAAATAATTATCTCATAGTTCTGGAGGAGGCCAAAAGTCCAAAGTCAAGGTGTAAGTCTCTCTGAAATATCTAAGAAAGAAAAATTTCTTGACTTTTCCAACTTCCAGTGGTTTCAGGCATTCCTTGGCTTATGACTGTATAACTCCAGTCCCTGTGTCTGTTTTCCCATAGCCTTCTCATCTTCCTCTGTGTCTTTCTTCTGTGTGTCTCTTCTAAGGACACTTGTCATTGTGTTTCTCTGGTGACTCAGACGATAAAGAATCTGCCTGCAATGCAGGAGACCTGGGTTCAATCCCTGGGTTAGGAAGTTCCCCTGGAGAAGGGCATGGCAACTCACTCTAATATTCTTGCCTGGAGAATCCCCATGGACAGAGTAGCCTGATGGGCCACCGTCCATGGGGTCACAGAGTTGGACACAACTGAGCAACTAAGCACAGCACAGGCAAGCTAATCTTAAAATCCTAACAATTACATCTGCAAAGACTATTTTTCCAAATAAGATCACATTCTCAGATTCTAGGGATTAGAATATGGCCACCATATCTTTGGACAGGGAAGCCTGGCATGCTGCTGTTCATGGGGTCACAAAGAGTCAGACACAACTGAGTGACTGAACAAGAACAAAATATCTTTGGAGGATGATGCCATTCAACCTACCAAAGTCCACTGACTAGTCCCCCAAAGTTCACAACTGTCTCATGTGTAAAGTATATTCTCATTATCCCAACATCCTCCAAAATCTTAACTCATTACAGCATCAACTCTCAAATCTAAGATTTCATCAAAATATCGTCAGCTCAAAAGTCCAAAATCTTATCATTTATGTCAGGTATGGGTTAGAGTCTAAGCCTGATCCATCCTGGAACAAAAGTTTCTATTTTGTGGACATCTAAAACAAGGAAACAAGTTACTTGCTTCCAAAATACAATGGTGTGATAGGCATAGATATTAGATATAGACAGGATAGATACTCCTATTCCAAAAGGAAGAGATTGGAAGTAATATAGGGGTCACCAGTTTCAGGTAAGTTAGAATACATAAAGGAAAATTCCATTAAGCTTCAACGTCTATGAGTAATACTCGGTGTTTTAATGCTCTGCCTCTGAGACTCCATAGGTCTCTTACAACCTGCAGTGGCTGCATCCTTGGAGTCATGGTTACTTTTTCTTGAAGGGTAGCGTATGTTTGCTGTAGCAGTGTTCTGTTTGAGTAATTTGGAAGCCCAACAGCTTTCTCATTGTGTCCCGCTGCTACTCCTTTCAGTCCAAGCAGGCAGTGTTTCTGCTGATATAACATTCTCAAAAACCTTGTGGGTCTCCCTTATGTCACATGGGTCCATAGCATTAGACGAAAGAATCCCCCAGAAATATTTCCAGAATAACTCTGTCTCTATTCCTCCCTTCTCCTAAGACAATTGAGTGGATTCATGAGTCACATGCCTAATTGATCCAGCAAATGTTATCCAGCTATACCCTTGGCCTTCTCTCCAGAACACACTTCCCTAGTCAGTCTTCTAGTATTAACATCCTTTGAAATATAGATAGGCCAATAACCTCCCAAATCATCAAGCACTGCTTCCTTTTTGCTTAACAATTCCTTCTTCAATTTATCTCTTTCCTCCTGCATTTTACTAAGCAAAAAAAGAAAAAGAAAAACAGGTTGCCCTTTTAATACTTTGCTTGGAAATCTCTTCAGCAACATATCCAATTTCATCATTTACAATTTATGCTCTCTCCACAATTGTAGAACACAATGAAGCCAAGTTTTCTGCCACTATAACAATTTTTCCAGTTATACTTAAAATTCCTTTATCTTCCAGTAAAGTGTTCCTCTTTCCCTTCTGCATCCTTACTAGAATTGCCTTTATCATTCATGTTCCTCCCAACAGCCTGTTCAAGGCAAACTTTTTGTGCTCAAATTTCTTCCAGCCTCTACCTATTACTCTATTGTTATATAAATGAGTCAAAGTTAGCCTCTGTATATTGGCCTCTAGGATATTTACTTCTTCAAGTCTCCACCATCAACTTTATCAGTGTCAAACTCAAATTTTCATACCCCCAATTGTTTTAAACACACCCCAAACAAATGGATTTTTAGCCATGTAAAGTCCATCTGCTTTGCATGCCCCATAAACCTGTACACAACATCTGCTAGCGATAATTAAGACAAACTCAAGAGCTGTAAAGACCCTAAACTACTGCTACCCTTCAAAACACAGAGACTCCCTGTTGGGCTAAAGAGCAACATCACCTCTCACACCTTTCTCTCAGAATTCCCTTGTCTTGCTACCTTTCTTGGTGGTAAAACAATTACCACCAGAGGGACAATTGTTCCTCTGGACAATTTCCTGCTGTGAGAGATTCCACCTAACATGTAAATCCATCAAAGTGTTACCCAAATAAAGCCTGTTTGTGGAACTACCACCTCATGGTCATATTTTTCCCCGAGATCAGCCTCTAAATATCTCAAACCCCTAAAGTATTGATAAGGATAGGATAGCCACTTTCACATTTTTTGTTATATGTTAAAGCAACACTCCACTTCTCAGGACTATAGTTCTGTCTTTTGGAGAATGTAACATAAATAAAAACAACAGTTTATATAACCTTGTAGGGGGCTCTCCTGGTGGATCAGTGGTGAAGAATCTGCCTGCCAAAGTAGGAGACTTGGGTTCGATCGCTGGTTCAGAAAGATTTCCTGGAAAAGAAAATGGCAACCCACTCTAGTATTATTGCCTGGGAAATCCCATGGACAGAGGAGCCTGGTGGACTATAGTCCAAGGGGTCACAAAAGAGTGGGACTCGACTTAGTGACTAAACAACAGCAACATTTTCAGATTAGCTTTTTTCACTCAGTGTAATGCCTTTGGGTATCATCCAAGTTTTTCTATATATCAAGAGTTCATTCCTTTTTCTCCGAGTACTTTCCATTGTATGTATGTATGAAAGTGGTTTATTCATTCACCCACTGAAAGACATTTTGGTTTTTTTTCCATATTGTGAATACAGCTGTTATCAATGTTAGTGAATAAGATTTTGTAAATATGTTTCATTTCTTTAGGATAAACACTCAAACAATGAGATTTCTGGGTCACATAAGTATGTGTTTAACTCTATTTTTAGAAGAACTATCAAACTTTTCAGAGTGACAGGATGATTTCACGTTCCCACAGTATTTTAGAGTTCTATTTCCTCTGTATCTTTGTTAGTTACTAAGGACTAAATGTCTATGTTCCTTCCAAAATTCATATGCTGATTCTGTAATCCCCAGTGTGAAGGTGTTTGGAGGTAGAGACTTTGGGAAGTAATCAGGTCATGAGCCTGTGTGTGCAATTGCTTAGTCCTGTCTGAGTCTTTGCAACCCCATGGACTGTAGCCAATCAGGCTCCTCTGTCCATGGGATTTCCCAGGCAAGAACAGTGAAGTGGGTTGCCATTTCCTCCTCCAGAGCTCTTTCTGACCTAGGGATCAAAATCATGTCTCCTGTGTCTCCTGCATTGGTGGGCAGATTCTCTACCACTGAGCCACCAGAAAAGCCCTAGGTCATGAGAGTAGAGCCCTTGTGAATGGGATTAGTGCCCACATAAGAAGAGACTGGATAAAAATGATCTCTCCTTCTACTACATGAGAATACAGCAAGAAAGTAGTATTTGCAAAACAGGAAAAGGGTTTTCATCAGAACCCAGCCATGTCAGGATCCTGATTTTGGATTTTCAGTCCCGAGAACTATGAGAAATTCCTGTTGTCTGAGCCACCAGGCCTAGTGTATTCTGATAACAGCAGCCCAAGCAGACTAATACACTTATACTTGGTATTAGCAATATTCTTTTAAATTATTCAAATATTGAAAATCACTGTAGTTTTAATTTTCATATCTGTAGTATCTAACGATGTTGAACATCATTTCATGTCTTCATTTGATCGATACATTCTGATGGGTGAATATCTGTTTAAACCCTTTACCCATATTTTAATTGAGCTCTTTATTTTATGTTTGAGTTTCAATGGTTCTTTTTCTATTTTGGATACAAGTCTTTTGTTAGATATATGATTTACAAATGTGTTCTCCTGGCCTGAGCTTGTTTATCCATTCTCTTAACAGAGGCTTTCACAGAGAAGTTTTAAATTTTTATTAAGTCCAAGTTATATTTTTCCTTTTCTCAGTCATGCTCTTGATATCCCCAAGTCATAAAGTTTGCTTAACCCCAAGTCATAAAGACTTACTTCTGTTTTCTTCTAAAAGTTCTATAAGATTTAGGTTTTAGATTTAGATCTATGATATATTTATTGTGTATTAATATTGATGTAATAAGTGTGAGATATGGATGTCCAATTGTTGCAATAACATCTATTGAAAAATCTATTCATTTTTCCATTTAATTATTTTTGCACCTTTGCCAAAAAATCTAAAATAAAAGCTGTATTTGTATCTTTTTTATTTATTTCCTATATTGAGTATTGCAAACCGTGAGTGAGATATATGTTTCCATCATTTAAATGTTCTTTAATTTCTTTAGTCAGCACTTTTTAGTTTTCAGCATATAGATCCTACACAATTTAGTTAGATTCATAGGTATTTCCCTCTTTTATCAGGAGCTTTAGTAATACAGAAAATATTTGGTATCTAATTATTCATTGTTAGTATATATACTGATTGAGTTGTATGAGCTATTTGTATATTTTTGGATATGAATCCCTTATTGGTCTCATAATTTGCAAATATTTTCTCCCACTTCATAGGTTGTCTTTTTGTTCTGTTGATGATTTCCTTTGCTGTACAAAAGCTTTTAAGTTTGATTAGGCCTCATTGGCTTTTATTTCTTTTGCCTTGGGAAACGGATCTAAGAAAATACTACTACAATTTACGTCAAAAAGTGTTTTGCCCACTTCCTTTTCTAGAAGTTTTATGGTATCATGTCTTACATTTAGGTCTTCAAACCATTTTGAATTTACTTTTGTATATGGTATGAGGGAGTGTTCTAATGTCATTAATTTACATGTAGCTGTTCAGTGTTTCCAACACTGCTTGCTGAAAAGACTTGTTTTTTCTCCATTGTATATTCTTGCCTCCTTTGTCATAAATTAATCGACAGTGTGTAAGTTTATTTTGGGGCTCTCTATTCTGTTCTATTGATCTCTATGTCTGCATTTAAACACTTCTGAGTATTCATTTTGATTCATTGTTTAGTTGTATATAGTACTTCCAAATTATTCATCTTTGCACCTCACTCTTCATATTCTATATTTCTATAATGTTTCTCTCCATTTAAACAGTGACTTTTAATTTTGTATCAGGCCTCACAAATTTTTAAACTCAGTGCCTAGGAAATTCAAAAATGTGGCTTTTTATTGTACTAATGTGTGGTGTGAACATTCAAGATTCTGATGTAATTCTAGATTTATAGAGATTTATCAAGATTCAAGTTATAATTTTATATAAAAATAGAAAAAAGAACATGTTTCTTTACCACTGTTTTTCATCATTTTGCCTATGGGTTAGTTCAGGTATAGGAGGAGAGGATAGGGCTGGCAAAATCAGGAAGAGGAAAAGTTACTTCAATCTGAAGTCCACACAGACTTTGAACTCAAGAAAATGTGTTAGTAGGATTTGCTGTTGCTGTGGGGTTGATTTGTTATGAGGTAGTCACTTTTTGCTGAATCTTGGCTGACTTTCTTGAAAGCAACAGTCAGCAAGTGACTAACCAGGTCTAGCAAGACTGAGGCCGACACAGGAAACCACAAAATGATGAGAGACCTAGGGATGCCCAAAGGAAGTCAATAGGGTGTACTCTAAAATTCTTCCAGGTCTTGGCTTACACAGCCTGCCAAGACCTCTGGAAATCAGTGCTAGTAGGAACTTGCAGCCAAAGGGCTCTGAGAGATGACTCTTAAAAACTTGGATGGTTAGGTTTACTTAAAGCCTGTTAAGTTTTTACTTCCAGTTGGAATTGTGCTCAAAGAGGTTTGCAGAGAGAGTTCTCAAACTTTTTGATGAATAATAATAGTTACTTGCTGATTATTCTCCCCAAGATCCATTCTCCAGCCTTCTAAGCCTGACTTGAGGTCCTCAAAAGCTGACCCATGTAGATCCAGCCTCAAGTTCCAGTACATTGCCAACTAGTTCCCAGTTGGGTCGGGCCAACAGAAGATATTAACATGAAATTGAAAGATGTGAGATGAGAAAGACTAGGGTGTTGCATCCCTCCTCTCTCCTTGCTATGCCATGACCTCTCTGGCAGTAGCTTGTACTCCTGAGCTCTCCTCCAAGGTTCCAGTCCTTACTGGGCTATAGAAACTCTAATTCCTCTCCTAAGAGCTTCTTGTGGTGCCATTTCTGTGCGTTTCATTTTCTCATTTGTTCCCACAGCTGTGCCCACCTCTTTTTAAGTAATCTTTTCCTTTGATCCACTTGGCAGAATTCTGATTTCTGCTGGGTCCCTAACAATTACTACCTTTTAAAACCTGTCAATATTTCTAAGTCTTACCATAACCCTGCAAGGTTAATACATTATTAACCAATTTACAGATAAGGTGATGGTGGTGGTTTAGTTGCTTAGTCGTGTCTGATTCTTTTCGATCCCATGGATTACAGCCTGCCAGGCTCCTCTGTCCATGGGATTCTCCAGGCAAGAATACTGAAGTGGGTTACCATTTCCTCCTCCAGGGGATCTTCCCGACCCAGGAATCGAACCCAGGTCTCCTGCATTGCGAGCAGATTCTTTACCAACTGAGCTACAAGGGAAGCCATAGCTACAAATAAGGATATAGACTTAAACCAGAAAAATATCCAAAGTCACACATCTAGTGAGTTAACAGAGTTGGGATTGAAACTCTAGTCCTTCTAACAGGAGTCATTTTCCTTGTTTTATTTAGGTTTATAAACAAGTTAGCTCTATTTATATTTTTCCCCAAAAAACTAATTTTATTCAGATATAAGTCAGAGTTTATGTCTCTGTCTTATAAACATGTTGAGTAAGCTTGAGCCTTTATTTTGAAATAGAATTTGATGAAACTCACAAAGAAGTTGCTAAATTCAAGTATGGCATCCCTGACTGATAAGTTTTAATGACAATAATGAGAACAAAAGACATTTATTTAAAATAATAAGTGTGATAATCTGCTCTTGCCTGATGCTAGCATTAAGTCTTCTCTGCCCTGAGCTTTTTGCCAGACGCCTTTGGTTGCAACTCACAACCATTCCCAATATCCTTATCTCTATCTTTTTACATTTTAAAGGTTGGTTCTCCCAGACTTTGCAAGTATCTGTGGCCAGGGAATAAATAAAAACCAAAAGTATTTCCTTCACATAAAAGGAAAGAACTACTTTTCTTTGCCCTTCCCTTTCTTAATGGTGTGATGCCTGGAATTATGGCAGTCATCTTGTGATCACGAGCCAGTATAAGAATGACCCAAATATTTCATGGTATATTATTTACACTAAAAAGAGTATTATAATTTTATACATAATATGTATATATATATTCAATAACAAGCTGTTATACTCAACTTAAATACTGAGTTCCACAAGCCCTAAAGCCTCTGAGTTTTGTTGTTGTTTTATTAAATATGGACAGGACAAAAAGAATATCTATAAAATATGTGCCTGACATAAAAAAAACAAAAAAAAAAAAACAATATGCTGTCCACCTAGGTAACCACAACCCAGCCTAAGAAGAAAAAAAAAAACCCTCAGAGGAAACTTCTATCCTGCATTTTACATTTATCCATCCCTTGCTGTTTTAAAAATCCCCTTGCTTTCCCTTGTTCATCTCTATGCCCTTTGAAAGGCTAGAAATTGAAACATTTCCCTTTTTTTCACTTAAGTTGTTAATGTATGCAACACTTAATCCCCAAACACACTTTACTTTTTCAAATGCAGTAAAGGTAGCCTGACAGACTCCCTTCCTCCTCAAATTACAAGGCAAAGAATGCGGTGGAACCTTAAGAACAGGAAGGTGTTCCTTATATCGGTGACCAGAAAGCCTGAAGAGGGCAGAGAAGTGCATCTTTTCAGAGCTAGTTAGGGACACAGAGGTACATACAGGGTGGGGCAGGGGTAAGGGGAGAGAGAAAGAGAGAGGGGAGGAGAGAGACAGTGGTCTTACAGGTAATGTGGGAGGGGGTTGATCTTCGTGTATTTTTAGAGAAGCAGCTCCAACTTTGAGGTTTTGAAGGGCTTCCCCTGCTCCTCCCTCAGCGCATCCCTAGGCAGGCAGACCCCTGCCCAAGCCTCCCTCCTGAGACCCTGCATATGCTTGGTTGCTAAATGACTCTTCGCCCCGTTATCTCCTCACGGGATACATCTGTTGGGTGCCTTGCATCCTCAGCCCCGCTTTCATCTCTTCGTATCTCAGCACATTGTTTCCTCCAGTCCTTGTGCCAGGGTGGAAGGGAGCCATCCCGCCCGGCCTCGCTCTGGGATTGGCAGCGAATGAATGATTGGCAGCGGGCATCTCTGTCAGGGCTTTGGCATGCTGCGGAGTAGAAGCCCTGTGCTAATGAATGTCATCTACACCTACCAGATGTGCCACTGGGTGACATGCCAGATCTTTTACATAATGCCATTCTGCCGGACACGAGACAGCTGGGGGAGGGAGTGTCTTTTAATGCCTTGGGGTGGGAGTGAGCATGGCTTTTTTTTTTTTTTTTTTAATCCGGACTTCCCGCCACCACCCATACACCCAATCAGTTCCCCCTGCACTGAGCTAAAACCTATGGCTGAGGGCATCTCCCTCAGAGACAGCCCGGAAACTGGAGGGCTGGAGTTCGTTGGCTCTCTCCCGCATTCGTCGCCTTTCTTCTTCCTTGAGTTTCTTCTCCCCGCCCCCATCCAAATTTAGGACAGAGAATTTTTTAAGTTAAAAATATAAAAACATTGAAGTTGAAATACAAAAAAAAAAAAAAAAAGGAGAGGGGAGAAATGACATTCCCTATCCTCCGTGCCCCCATCCAACCTACGCTAAAAGTGCAAGAATGCACTCCCCCCCCCACCACCACCCCCTTCCTTTTCCACCGTCCACCGGAAACTAGATGGTATTTATCCCCAAGGATGGTATCTTGTCAGTGTCTGTCCCACGTTCTGGCTGAAAAAGTTCTCTGGAGTGATGTGGAGGTGTCCAAAAATCCACGCCGTGTGGAAGGGACTGTTTCCTGGAGTGGGATGGACAAGGTGGGAGGAAAGGGAAATGAGAAAACCACTTCTGATGGGCAGCGGGTGTGTGAGCGTGTAAGAGTGTTTTGGTCCCCACACCGCCCTCCCCCCCTCAGCTCTCCACCCCGCGAGGAGGAGGGACTGCCACGCGGGTGCCTCGCTCGTTCGCTAGAACTCCGGGTCGGGACTGCCCCGGGATTCAAGGGGGGCTCGAAAGGGGGCAGGCCTCTGCTCCCCCTTCCCAGGGGCCAGACCCCTCCCGCACATTTCCCATCACACCCCCAGGCCTCCGCTCCCACGCCGCTCGGACCCCAGCCCCCCGCGCGCCCCGGGCCCAGTCGCCCGGCCCCTTCCCTGGCACCCGCACCCCCGCCCGCAGCCGAGGCTCCAGATGGCGGCTCCTCGCGCTCGGCTCGCGGCCCCCAGACGCCGCCCGGCAGCAGCCGCCGGTCTCTCCCTCCCTCCCAGCTGCTGCGGCTGCGGAGACGGCGACTGCTCGGCGAGGAGGGCGGGTTCCTCCGCCGGCTAGGCTTGGGGTAGGAGCCGGGCCGCCGAGGGGCGCGCCGGAGCTGTGCCCGCGGGGAAGGAGCCCCGCAGGCCCCAGGTGAGGAGCGCGCGGGGTAGAGCGCGGGAGGGGAGGGAGCCTGCCCGCCACCCTGGCACCCTCACACCACCTCCGTCTCCCGACTTCCCTCCGCCGCACCACCTCCCGGTCCCCGGCGCCGCGGGCCGAGCCGGCGCGGGACCCCAGCACCCGCGGGACCGCGGAGGTGAGCGCCGCGCAGCCGCCAGGAGGGGGCGCCCAGCACCCCGGAGCCCCTGCCCGAGGGCGGATTCCGCCCGGACGTCCCGCCCCGGCCCTTGTGGAAGGCTGTCCCGGCCCGAGAGGTGCCCCCTTCTGCCGGAGAGCGGTAATGCCCACCAACTGCGACCACCCGCTTCCTCGCTTTTCTCCACTCTTCTCTCTCGCTTCCTATTTGCCTTTTTTCCCCCCCTTCTCGCTTGCCAGGTTCCCTTCCTTCTCCCCGCCTGCGCATCCTGGACCTTTCCTCTCCTTTCCCGGTCCCTTCACCCGCGCGGTCAGGGTTTGTCCGCCTCCTGGGGCGATGGGAAGGGGGGTGTATTTAGTGCCTAGGCGCTAGCTCCCCTCCGCAGGTGCATCCTGGTGGGCCCTCCGAAAGCAGCTCTGAGAATGGCGGTTCGAAAGGGTTGAGATCACCCTCTTCCTGACCTGGGTCCGTTGACTCACTTGGGGAGGGGAGTGATGCGTTTAGGAGCAGTGCTTCCCCTGAACACGGACTTCGGAATTCTCTTTACTGGACGAATGTGTGAAGTTCAGCGGCCTGGCACTGAGCCCTTTTCTCGCACCCTAGAGTCAGGACCCTTCGAGGGCATTTTCCCGTATAGAAAGCCCGATAAGACTTTAAAGTCCGCCTCCCCGGACAGTCCTCCCTGCGGTCTTCCATAGAAATTGTGCCGGTATCAGGGTAGAGGGGGGGAAGGCGCTAAAAGGTCTCGGCGCCTGGCGTCCCCTCTAATTCCCCCAGGGCTTGCGCGCGTGCCCACAGGCCCCCTGCCGGTCCCTGCGCGGGACCGTCTGGCATTAGACCCCCGAGAGTGCGTCCCGTAAGCTCCCGGTACAAATCCCCTCGGAAATATTAATCACAACCACCAGAAAATGCAAAATGTGTGCCCGCGCCGTGTCTGCCTTTTAATCCCGAACGTAATTCTGCAAGGCAGCATCAGACAGGGGCTCTATTAATCCCTTACACGAGCAAATGCAATCTCTGACCTACTAGACTTGTTTTCCTGCAATTTCACGAATAGTTGGCCTCGCTTCGCCAGAGGAATAACCAAAGACAGAGAGAAAACCGTGAGAGACTGGCGACGCGACACAGCATCGCAATAATGGGGGTGCATGTCAGTCCGGAGGTGCTCCTGCCGTAGAGTGGGATCGCCGGCCCGGAGCCCTGAAATTCCTGTAGGGGCGGTTGCGGAGTGGGCCGGTGTGGGGAAGGTCGAGTGAGGTAGGCGGCAGGCGCCCGGGGAGGTTGGAGCCCAGAGGAAATCCAGTTCTCCTTCCTCCGAAGCCTTCGGACACAAATGACCTCCTCTGGGGCTGACCCGTGGCAACGGCGCTAGGGCAGGCAGAGGGGGTCAGCTCGCTAGACGGAGGGGGTCAAGGTTTCAGCCCCTGAGGCCTGTTCCTCACACTTGAGATTTCCCTCTCCACCCTTCTGTCGTTCAATCAATCACGTTTCCCGTCTCCCGTTTTATTCAAAACCGTCTTCTAGTTCCCTCATAATCGTAATTTGCACCATTGCTTTTTATCTTTGATTAATTAGGAAATCGAAAAAGATAATGGAGGGTCGGGCCAATAAATTAGCCTCAGGAGCCGACGGACGGACGTCTGGGACTGCTGTGTGGGTGGGCACCGTCCGCGGAGGCGGTTTCGGGGCGGGGGTGGCTATGGCGCCGGTCGGACAGGAAGGGGTTAAGCGAAGGCGCGCGGTGCCTGCAGATAGGAGAGACCCGCTCGGAAACCTGCCCAGTGGGCGCGAGCAAAGACTTCTCCCGAGTGCACAGTCGCCAGTGATGTTTAGTTTTTCCTGTTTGGGTCTAGAGAGGGAGAGAGGACAAGACTGGGATAGGGTGAGGGCGGGACTCCCTATTTCTTCCAAAGACGCCTCCTTTTTAGCGGCAGAATTTGGTGTTTTCAGGTTGGGGTCTATTTCTTCCGGAGATGGAAACTTAGATTTACTCTTGCATCCTTTCCTTCCCTCTCCATTTGCCTACTGGTCTGAAAGAGGGTGGGAGGAAGGGAAGAAGCAAGGGAAGGAGAGAGAGAAAGAGATTGAGAGATTCTGTTAAGATCAAATCAGTCACTCCCTGGCCCCAGAGCAAAGCTCCTCACGTGGAGCTGTTCCCGGCCCTCTCCCAGGCGCCCGGCGGGTTTCGGATTCTTCTTTTCGCCCTCCGCGAAATCGATCACGCCTCCCAGACGGCTGAAGGGGGGCACTTTGCCACTCTTCATAGCTTCGTCCCAGCCTCTTTAGCTTTCAATTGAAAACCAATTAAAGGTTTCTATAAATCTGTTAGTTCCCCTTTTATCTGGAGACCCCTGATGCATGCGATATTGCCCTTTAGATGCCTCTTCCGTGTTTTGTTTTACAATTGTTGTATCAATATAATGCCGCCTTTCTTCTCCTGTCTCTATAGATACAGATACACAAGGCAAACCAAAGCTATTCAGTCTCCTCATTTGTCCAGCAGCCTAACAGTGGTGCCCTTTCTCTGCTGCTGCTCTCCCTGCTTCGGGAGCAGCAGTTATGGTAGAAGCAGATGGCTACTGATTGGGGGAGCTTTGTGGCTCTAATACTGAATACTTTATGGAAAAGGACTTTAGCATGCTTCGTTGGGCAGAGGAACAAGAGGATGAGATTTATGGCCAGGAAAAATAAATCTTTTCTAAGTTGCAGCTCCTTCTCACCAGTTGTTGCCTTTGCCCTGGAATGGGGTGGGGGGGTGGGGGGGTGGGCAGTGAAACACTGAGGATATGGTTTTATTTCATTTCACTCTCCTTTCTATTCCAATGCTTTTTAGTCAAGGTCTTAGAGGAGAGCAGAGGAAGAGAAGTTTATGAAATACCTTAGATTGCTGTTGCTGCATCAGTATTTTCTGCCCTTAAGAATAAAGCAGAAGGGTATGGACTTGAATGCTGTTTGGGGCCATGTTTCCCCCGATGGATTGTTAGTTCCTGGTACAGCATTATCCTCCATTATCCTATTATCTATGGAGAACAAAAAAACATATCAGTGTTCCCATCTGAAAAATCAGAGGACCCTGGTATTGAGAGGATGAGGCAAGTGATAAAGCATATGATGATATAGGTGTCTGAAAGGGTCTGAGCCTTAAAGACGACTAAGGGATACCTATGAATGTAAGCTCCTGGACTCTAAATTGAATTTTCAAGCTTTGGAGAATATATAGATCCCATCCCTCCATTAAAGGCCTCATTCACCCCTAAGATATTTCACCCCAGTATCTTCCCCTCCCAGAAGCCAAAAACAGAATGTCACACAGAAACGCTCTTAACATGCCTACTGGCAGCCAGGTGCAGAGAGATGGAGGCCAACCCCAATTCTGGGTCTCCTATTCCATTCCCAAAGACCCTTTGTCTCAATATTCAAAATGCCATTCTCTACTCAAGACACATTTGTTGAGCATCTTCCATGTTCTAAGTTCCTTTTCCCTGCCTTTCCTATTCTTTTACTTTGTCCCTAGAAACTAAAGAGGAAGAGCCAGAAGGAAAGGCATGTAGCTTTCAGAAGTGTCACCTAATTTACTGCCACAAGCTGCCTCTTCCCCGTGGTGTGCACTACCACCCAACATGGCCACATGCACCTTTACATTGTTCCTCTCTGAAGAGGATAAAAAGATTAGGAGAACTAAGATTAAAAAACTGTATTTACCCAGCATTTCAAAGTGGCAGACACTGAGATGCTTTAAATAATTAACTGTTTAGGCTCTTACCATGTGCTAGACTAAATGCCCCCAACAGGCTTATCACCTTTAATTCTTACAACCCTTTGAGTTAAGGATTATCAACCCTAGTTCACAGATCCCCTTCCTTCACAGGAAACAGGAGAACAGAGAAGCTAACCCAAGCAACTGGGCCAGCTGGGTTCTGAACCCAGGCTTGCTTTTACAATAGTCATGGTGACTCTGAGACCAATGGTGTTTCTGCTATTTTCCAAACAAGGAAATTAGACCTCAGAGAGGTTAAGTGTGTGCTCAAAGACACACAGGTAGTAGACTGCAGGCTCGGGGTTCAAATCTAAGTGTTTAGGATCCCAAATTTTGGTCCAATGGTTCCAGGACCCTTCAGAAGAAAGAGCCCACACTGACCTCTGTTACCTGTCCCTGCCCAAGCAGGAGGGTTCATGAGACTGTAGGCCTGGGGCAAAGGCACTGCGACTGCAGAGGCCCGAAAGCAGCAGTGACCGGGGCAAGGAGGCTTTGCCCCAAGCCCTGGCCTGGGACTAGGGGGCGCCGTGCAGCCCACAAGGCCCCGCGCAGACCGCGTGTGGACGTCGGGGGCGGGGCCAGGGTGCGACCACGTGGCTGAGGCCCGGCTGTAGTGCAGCTCCGGCAGCTATGAACGCTAGCGTGTGTAGGGGAGGTCCAGGAATGCCCACCCGGTCTCAGGGCCACCTGCTCCTGAGCCCCACGGTTGCGCCTCAGCCCTTTGTGGAAGAGAAAGGGCCGCGCGGCTCCCAGGCCCTGAGTCCCGGTCGGGGCCGGCGGCCGGGGCTTCAGGTTCTTCTGCCCCACCCGGCTCTGGCATTCTGGCCAGGGCACTTGAGTCGGTCAGCGCTGAGTTCCCAAGCCCATCACCCCACGGGGTCGCGCTGCCCGGATTTGCCCGCGTTTCCAACGTGCGACGCTGCCAGGTCTAAAGAAAAGACTCAGGCCGGAATGAGGGATAGAAGTCCAATCTCCCAGGATCCTGGCCGAAAAACCGCTCGTTCTACCGTAAAGTCTGTGTTTGGGCCCTTGGGGATCCCTGAACACCTGGACACATCCCTCATACCTTCTTACTTTATCCTCCAGGACTTCCTTCCTGTTAGAAACATCGAGAAATCCTCAGCCTTCACTGAGTGGCTTTGAAAGCGGGGGCACAGTACAATTCTTAAATTTTCTGAAAGGGAAGCCAAGGCAGTGTTACTATCAGTAAGAGTAGCCAGCACTGAAATAGGTGTTTAATGTGTGTTAGGCATTTTTCTCTGCGCTTGCTAAATATCAACTCAGCCCTCACAGTAACGTCATAAAAAGAGCTGTCTTTATTACCCTTGGTTCACAGAAGAAGGCCTAAAAAACGGACGGGTTAAATTCCTGCCACGCGTCAGGGGTCAGGATTTGAACAGAAGTAGATAGTTGCTCTGATAGAGTCGTGGCCTAAACTTGAGTTGTTGGTGGCCCTTCTCGGGTCAGTTCTCTAGACGTCTGAAAAGAACGTTCCTTTATGAAGGCATTGAGACCTCTCTGGGACGGCCAAGGCTGAAATGAAACTAACTCCGGCTCTTGGAAGTAATCCCTTACCATCTGCTCAGCAACTGGCTTTCCAAAGCGCGCTCGCCCTGGTTTCCTCACTGAGTCCTCCCCGCGACCCCGGAGGCAGCTCTGGCCAGCCTTAGTTCGCCCGAGGAGAAAATCCAAGGCTGGGAAAGGTCACGGGCAGCTCAGCTAGTAAAAGATCTGAAAAAGGGGATGGGGGCGCCGTGTGAGGACCGCCCAGAGGGGCCTGTGGGGGGTGGGGGGAGCTGCGGTACCCAAAAGCCCAGCGCTCCAGAAGCCTTACCACAGGAAAACTAGGCGCTTAGCAGGAGGCCAGAGTTGGCGCTAATTCCAGGGAGGCGGTAGGAGACTGGAGGACGCAGAACACTTGGAGGGGAGGGGGCTTAACTGCACTTCCTCCCACCTTAGGCCGGGGCGTGTCTGTCCCCGCACTGGGAGCGCTGCGTGTCTTCTTCTTGCTCAATGTGGCCGGCTTGCTAGCGCTGCTTCTGAAAGAGTAACCCTCCACTGAAAGCTTGTCTGGTTCTGGCCAGTGTCACTCCAAATGTGATGGGAGTGTTGTCTGCCCTCTGTGTACTGTCCGGGTAAGGCTCTCTTTGGGTCCATAGTGAGGAGACCTCCTTAGCCCACCAAGTTCATCTCTGTCATTCGGCTTTCTCTGCACTCATAGCTCTGTCCCCCTTTACTGAGACCTGCAGACTGCTGCGGGGAATCCAGATAATCAAGAATTGTCTTAGGCTAGCAAACATTTCCCTGCCTAGCCTTGAGGCCCAAATGTCTGGTCTAACTCAGCTGTGAGTGGCTTTAGGGATAGAAAAACTAATTCAGTCCCCCAGATAAGAAATGGAACTGGCTGCACTCTCAGAGCATTGACTTTCGCCAGGACATTTTCACAAGTTCAGAAGCTCCTTGGAAACTTCCTAGTATGTCAGTCAGGTAAACTGACTCTAGAATGTAGATAACACTGTGAGGCACCTGATTACATACACAAGATACTTGAGTGATATATATAAAACACATTCTTCAGAACTCTATTGTTTTGCTTCTCTGGGAGCAATTGCTTTCCTGTATGATGTCACATATTTTCTCAAAACCATCTTACATGAAAACATGCAACAAGAAGTGACTACTTTGTAGACATGCAGCCAAGAAAAATCTCTCCTTTCCCCTCGCCCCCCCACCCGCCCCCCCCCCCCACATATACATGACCATGTCTGATCAGGTATAAAATTGTTCAGACAGAATTGGATTATAGGTCTTCAGGAAACTCAACATTCAGGTCTTTAAATTCAGTGTATTTATTCTTCTCAGGAATTTGTGAATTTTTTTTCACAATTCTGGATAGTATTTATTTTTAAAGTATGGGTTTTCTTTAAAACTTTAGAGGACATTATGAATTATATCTTGGTTACCTTTATATTACATCACCAGAAGACTAGCAAATCAATGTGGAAGTTGGCTTTTCAGTAAGAAAGTATTATACAAGAGAACAAATACAAGTTTCAGTCCCCCTGCCTATCATTTTTGCCACTTTGTAATGTACATGCAATATTGCCTATAGTAGTGATGATATTACTATTGTTTGTGACCTACACTGATCATTTTTTAGTGCTGATGAAAAAAGCTCTAGGCCTTCCATCTACTATTTTGGGAGACATTCCCCCTGTGGTGCTAGATTAATACCCCCAGATTAAATTATGAAATACATGCAACTCATTTGAAATCATGAAAGATAATTTTCACTCAAACAATCCAATTTGCAAGATGACCAGGGAAGCAGTTTGTGTATGAGGACATAGTTTGTGAAAAAATCAAACTATTTCCAAGGCTCTAACAAAGTAATGTGAGTCGTCCCTGTTGTGGTGAGTGATGGATATCTATTGCCCCTATCCTTTTCATTCTTCTTCTTTTTTGCCTCCCTTTTTGTTAGAGAAAATCAGATGTCTCCTCAGGCTTCAGAAAAGTATGCCATGGACAGATTCTTAGCTAGAAAGTCCTGGGTGTGCATGCATTCTGACAAGACCCCCTTCCCAGGAGAGGAATGCTATATGCTGCTCAAAGGTTAGCTGTGATCAGGTGCCAGGGAGTCAAATCTGCCTAGTATGAACCCACTATTTCAGTAAGCATCTCTTTTAACCTAGGAGTCAAACTGGAGTCTTGTCTCTTGAGGCTCCTGCATTGGTAAGGTGGATTCTTTACCAACTGTACCACCTGGGAAGCCTAAAATAAAGGGGAAAAGAGGTAGAAGTCAGGTGCTGAGTACTGGGATAATTCCCTTGTCTTGGCTGTGTAAAGAAATTTGATGTAGAGCCTCTCAACTTGGTGGCATTCCTAAGGCCTAGAGTCAGTCTTCTCAAAATCTGATGATCCCTCCAACCTGAGACTGCTGGACACCCCTTGGTCCCCTATCTGTCTGGAAACCCTGACCCAGAGGATAAGGAGGGGCTGACTATGGCCCTGTCTACATTTTCTTCCTCTTACCCTACTCCACCTTGGAGAAGGAAATGGCCACCCACTCCAGTATTCTTGCCTGGAAAATCCCATGGACAGAGGAATCTGGTGAGTGGCTACAGTCCATGGAGTTGCAAAAGAGTCTGACACTACTTAGTAGGTAAACAACAACCCTACTCCATCTACTAAGGTATATTCAAGGACTGTATGTATGATTCTGGGGAGGACTTTGTAGCCTGAGGATTAGACGGAATATTCCTTGCTAGATCTCTAGATAGTCACCTGGGAGGGGTATAAAATCTGGGAGAATGCAGGGGGCCAGGATACTGGATAGTAGATCTGGTTCACGGGTTACATTCACACAGGTGAGCATGAGGCATTCCATTCATTTAGTGGTTGCCTTCAGGATCACCACAGTTTCCTTGCTCTGCTGGAAGTCATTTTCAGAAGCCCTTAAGCCAGCTGACTACGATTTAGATCCAGGAGAGAAAGTGAATTGCACAAAGGCTATCTAGCTCTAAGCTGAACTCCAACAGAAGGAAGGGCAAATGGAACTTGAGATCCCTCAGAGAGAAGGTTTTACAGCTATAATGATGATTGCAGTTGTAGCAACAGGATTAAGAACAGTTACCATCTATTGAGAAAGAGGAAGAGCCAAAGAGAGAAAAATGTGAGTGAGGAGTAATGATCCCTGCAGTTGGAAGCTGGAGTCCCTCTTCACAGGCTACAAAATTATCCATCCTTTGAGTCTCTGGCTGTCCTAGAATGAGCCTAGGAAACATTAATTCATTTATAACCTATTGAATCTGCTGTAACCCTTGGTGAGGAACAGACCCAGACTGATTTTGCCATGAATATTTATATAAAGTAAAGTGCCCCCTCCCCATTCCTGTAAACCTTTATCCAGTTCAGCCAATTGCCTCTTCTTGCCTCTAACTTATCCCTTAGAAAGTTCTTTATCCTCCTTGGTAAGGCTAGGGCAGTGCAGTACCCCTCCATGAAATTTCTTAATCTGTCTCCCCCAATCTCCCCATAGCTCCTTCCAGATACCTCCCTGTAGGAAACTAATATGTTTAGGAAAAAGTCTCCACCATCTATCTGCTTCTTTGGCATCATCTTGTCTTCCAGTGTGAAAATATATAATATTATATACCTATATATTTCAAACTAAGTCTTTGCTGGTGTAGTGATTTGGAGATATGATTGGAGGGAGATGAGCCAGGACTTGGAAAGGGAGAGAGAAAGAAAAATAATGTTTCATTCTTATAAAGTAATAATCCTTCTGAGTGAGTTATTCTTGGAGACTTTACCTGCCTCCTATCACACAAGTTGAGATATTTGAGGCCCTCTTTCTCTACCCTGGGAGGAAAAAGGACATTTCCATTGTAACACTCTCAAGTATCAGATTTCCTTTCTTACCCTTTCTCCACCCTCTCACTTAGGTCATAAAAGGCACCATCTCAGGAATCATTCATCAACCTCTCTCCAGCCTTCTCTTCCAAAACAATACTGCAGTTGTCTACACATGTATTTTCTGCCATAACTCCAAGAAGCCTTGTTAAAGTGGGGCAAGGCAAATACCCTCACTCTTACTGCCATCCCTCTAATAAGTTAATTGGAAATAAAATCCGAAGGAAGAGAGCTCTGAATATATGCATAAACCCATTGTTCCATGTGAATTAGATAAAAAGTATTGACCGAGATATATTTTTATAGTACTGTTTGAGGCTGAATAAATGCCTCAACCCTTCATTTAGTATCAGTGAATTCCAATAAGTAATAATTCAGGATGATTTCAAAGTGGTTTATGCACCATTTTAGCCCATAGATTTCTAGAGAAATTAAAGTAAGTTGTAGATTTTCTTTACCTCCAATTAACAGTTTTCACTTAGGTCACTTATACTACCTAACAAAATATGCTTTAGTTAAAATACTAGAAAACCCTCAAAGTAGGAATTTGAAACTTACTCTTACTATATTTGTGGGGTTTGTTGTTGTTGTGTGATCCATCTAATACATAAGACAAACAGTTGGTTGGATTCATAAAATGTAGGAATTTTTTTAAAATTTGGGGACTTTTATGTAAAATCAGTAGGGGAAATCTAATTAGGGGGCAAGATAAGTGAGATTGAGAGAATCAGATAGCTGATTCTCAATACATCTCTCTCCTCTTTGATGTGTAGAATCTTAGTTATTTTCTAGCCTGACATTTGGAAAGCCAAGCTCCCTCACCCCCAATTTCAGTGCCAAAAACATTTATTATTTTATACAGATTGGAGTCTAGGTTTCAGTACCTCAAAGAAGACATAGTCCAAATGCCCTTGATATTTAAGAAAGGAAAGGCCAGGGAAAAGAAAAATGCTTTCTGCCATTTAGATTCTAAGGTTTTCCAGAATGCTTTTATTCTGGGGTAGATCTTTTTATACTTACAATATGTAAGATTTTTTTTAAAGCGGTTTGCATGGACGGATGACTTTTCCTGGGAAAAGCAAACTTCCTATTCTCTTAAAAAACAAACAAAAACAGTAAAAGAAGGCCCTGAGGAGTGTTTTGTTCTACAGTTTGGGAATTAAGTTTGAAAACACTGCACTCCCCCACCCCCATTCCCCATCCCTTGCCACCTCCCCCTGCCCCCCACACACATTTTTGCTGTAGTTTCTTAGGGACCACAACTCTCTTATGGCTACTTCTTTATCTTAATTTGCTGTTGTTTACACCTTCTTCCTTCTCTGAATTCACTTAAGTGAATTCTAAAACACTGCAAGTTATTTTTCAGATGTTTGAGATAATTCTTTTGACACTTCTAATCCCATCACCCTTTCTTTAAACAAGTGATGAGAGATGCTTGTGTGTGTGTGTGTGTGTGTGTGTGTGTGTGTGTGAATGAGATGAGGGGAATAATGAGTGGAGCATCCAGTTATAAGCCAAATGGTGACTTTGGCTTATAACTTTGCAGATTTTTATATAGACACATATGAAAACTCTCAGCATTAAGCCTTGGTCATTACATGAGTTGCCCTTAGCCAAACTATTTTAAAGTGTGGACAAGTATAAGAGAAAAGATACGTTCAGATGGAAGGCAACTGCAGTTTGAGGTTTCTTTGAAAAGTTGATAACTAACCTGAAAATTAAGGGCGAATTCTCCCTTTACTTCCTAGTATATGGAGATTTTGCAACTTTTCTTTCTTCAAGTCAGCTTAGGCAATGGGCCCTGTCTAATCAGAAGGGTTCCGAATTTATGTGTGGGGGGCGGGGAGCGGGAGAGCAGGGAGCGCGGCTGGCCAGGGCTGGATGAAAAGAGAGGGGAGGAGCGGGGGTGACAGGAAAACTCAGTGGGAAATTCCTCGCACTGTTTTTTAATTTCTCCTCTGCAGAATTCTTTCCAGGCATCCTAGTACTGTGGGAGCCAGGGGTAAAGATGCTCCGTGCCTGGTTGCTTCACTGGGTTCCGGAGGGAGGTCTCAGAGTATCAAAGCACACACCTTTTCCTTTTAAGCTGCTCTTCGCCAACCCCCAATCCACTTACCTTGTTTGAACACAGGATACAAACTAGGCTGTCTCAAGTCCTGGCCACTTTAACTGGCTACTCGTCCGATTTATCCTAAAGCTAATGGATTGCCCTCTTCAATGTAGTGGTGGTGTGGGTGGGGCTGAAGGAATAGGACTGTCTATACCACTCAAAAGGTCTTTCTTCCCTTAGGAGCAGAGAGAGTTGAATGTCAAAAAAGAACCCCGAGACCCCCCAGCGAAAATGTGTGGCGGAATCCTGCAGAAGGAGTCAACTTTCAGGGTGTTAAAGACTTCCAGTCATTAGCATCAGCTGCTGCACTAAAGGGGCAAGCCAGCGCCTCTAAGTGGCTTAGCGCACAAACGAGGCTTCCGAGACGGTCTCGGCCACTCCATCCACTCTTCCACCACCTGCTGGACGTGAAAAGCTCTCCAGAGCCCACCTCGGTAATAATTTTTACTTTTAATTCACCTTCCCCAACCCCGGGGGTCTTAGAATACCGGCCTCCCCTGGCAGGGGACCCCATGGGGGACTAGGCGGAACGCGCCAGGCTGAGGGCGGAAGCGCAGGAAGAGCTTGCGTCTCGCAATCTGGGTTTTCTTTCCCACCCGTCTCCTCCTCAGCCCTTCTCCCGCCCGGTACTTGTGTACTGGGCCCAAAAGACCCCTGTAAATCCCCTTCGGAGGTCTGGCGGCGTCTCTACTCCATCCCTCTTACCCAACACCGTGTTCAAGGAAGGACTGAGCCAAGTTTTCACCAAAGCGCATCCTTTTTGAGTCTTGCTCTTAAGGGCTTGGTAGTGTGAGCGCTCCTGGAGAGCGCTGGTGAGGGTTTGTCAACCCCCTGGGCAACTAGCTGCGCGTATCAGCTGCGGCTGGACGGGCTAATCCACAAACCCCCTTCCCCTCCAGAAAACTCAGACTCGGGGAAATGCGCGCGGGGTCCTTGCTCGCTCTGAGTGAACAACCGTTTGCCAGGGGTTCTCCAGGTGCCAAGAGAAACGGGAAAAGGCCCTCTCCAGGTCTTTTTGGTACTTCCCTTTCCGACCCCCAAGCTGATCACCGCCCCCAACCAGTCCCAGAGGGCCCAGGCTTTCGGAGGAGTTGAGCCGGGCCGAGCTCCGAGAGGCGTTGCCACATGGGGAAAGAGCTCAGGGGCTGCGCGGGGCGCGGGCAGGCCGGCGAGACCGCTTCCAGGCAGGCGGCGCCGCCGGAGGGAGCGCCCAGCCCAGCAAAGAGTTAAAGGGAGGGGACGTGGGCTGTCACGCGTCATTGGGCAGATTATGTGCAGCAAACAAAAAGTGTGTGTCTGCGTGCCAGTCAGTCACTGCATCGGGCCCATCTGTACAACTCTCTCTTCTCTCTCCTCTCCCTACTCTCCCTGGTTTCTCTCTCTGCGTCTCTCCATCTCTCCTCCCTTTAGGCAGAGCCTACTTGACAGCAACACCAACACCTCTCGACATGGAAATACACTGATACAATAGGCAAAAGAAACACTCGTCTGCATCTCCCGGTTCCAGGTGGCCTTATTGGGGCGGTTTGATCCTGACCTTATTCCTGGTAAGTCTCTTTGCCTTGATGAGGGTGGGGGAGGCGGGGGGAGGAAGACAGGTTTGGTGGGTAGAGTGGAGAATTCTGTCCTCCGTCTTCTCATTATCCAGAAGAGGGGGAGGAAATAATTGTGGAGGGGCTTGCTACTGCCAACAGGGTTATACAAAGGGAGGGGCGGGTGGAGAGCACTTTGCCCAAGAAAAAGCCAGCGACTGGGGCGCGCGCGGCCGCCAGACAATGCCTGCCTACGGGGGAGGGCGAGCGGCTGGCAGCAGCGACGGCTTTCGGCAAGCTGGGCCGACTCTGGGAAGATGCTCCGGGCGGCTGGGAACCCGGGCCTAGCGGAGGATGCAGAGCTGCGAAAGGCTGGGCGGCGAAAGCGACCGCGCGCGGGCGGCAGAGCCCAGGCTCTCGCCCAGCGCTTATTGTGAGCGGCGTGAGGCTCGTGGCGGCCGCCACGGCGACGCGAACCCCTATTAGCGCGGCGTAGCGAGGAGCTTTTCACCGTATTGTTAGGTAGGACTGCATTTTAATGACTGCGTCCCTGCTGTTGCCCCAAGTGACGGGGCGACCTCTTGGCACAATGAGCCGTTTGTGTGAAAGAGACTTTTAAATGGAAGAGAAAAATTGGGGCCTAAAATGCTGAATTGAGGAAACTGAAAAGGAGAGAATAGAATTCGGTTGAAAAGGAGGTTCTGAGAGATGCTGAGAGATTTCAAAAAATGTATTTAAATGTGCAATTGGAGATCAGAAAGGCTACCTTGGGTGGGGTAAAATGCCCAGAGGTAAATGCTGTAGAATAATAAAGGGAGTTTCTACTTTACGGATATTTTCTCTGATTCCTCTCTGGCAGATACAGCCCATACTTGATATTTGGAGGAGATAGCAGAATGAATGGAAAAGAGGCTGACCAAAGTTTCCTGCTCTGTTAGCTGGAAAAGGGGGGGGGGGGGCGGGGAGCACTACCTTCTAATGACATTTGCAAGATTAACTGGTTAATAGACATTAAGATAAAAATGGACATTACCAATATTGTTCCAGAAAGAACAGCTTCTTAGGAAAAGAATTGGGTTTCCCTTTCCTGCTAACTGTACAAAATATACTTAAATATCTGCCAATAGCAACATTATTGAGGAAAAATCAACTTGGAGGAATCTTCTAATCAGTCAGCGAAAGTGAACAATGCAATTAGTTCAAAGCTGCTTTAAATTTTACATATGATTTGTGTTTTTTTTTGATGATAAGTCTTGTAGTGGGGGGGGTGGGTGTCCAATGGCAAAGGAAGGAAAATGTGTCTTTATGACAGCTTAATAATAAGAGAGCCCACCACTGGGGCATTACTTTCTGAATTGCTGCAGATTAAACAGCTGGAGAGCCTACTGAGGTCTACTCAAGCGGGGCTGCCCCCTCTTGCCCAGACAAGGTCCGATCTGGGGGAGCAAACATTCACCAGTCATTACACACGCAGTATTTCAGACAGGGGACACTTCAGTCCTGCTCTGTACCTGCTCACTTCATGAGGCACATGCGACTCTACCCACCCCCTTGTATAACAAGGTAACTGGGATTCACCCTCATCCATAAATAAGCATGTCGAGAAGAAAATAATTACCTCTGCTTGCTGCTTTTAATTAAAGCCTCGGAGGGACAGTGTTGGATTATGGTAATGAGCAGACACACGTCCCCTCTTGTAGGCTGCAGAGAAAGGTTAGCTGACACGGAATCAGTGGCCCTGACACTCCACTTGAAATCCATTCGCCATGCTCCGCTGTCTCTGCCTGCTCACTAGTGCTGCTCCCCTCTTTGGAAGAAAAATAAGATAAAAACCAGCTCCCGGACACCCAACTCAATACACAAGAGTAAGGGAGAGGAGCTTTCCCCTAAAGGTTAGAAGTTTCTTTCCGTCTAGAAAGTCTATAGGCTAGCAAAAAAAAATCCTTTTGTTCTCCACTTCTCTCCCCCTCCCCCCCCAGTCCTGTCTAATCCTCCCCCAAGGTAAGTCAGAAAACATTTCCTCTTTCCTAGCCCCACTTGTCTTTCTTTCTAGCAGTCAGTCCACTCTGAGCTCCCCCATCACAATTCTCTTTACATTTTTAAAGGAAAAGAAAGGACTCTTCCTTGGCATCTTTGTCATATGCCAGATTTAATCTGCCATCGGCTTTATTTTTGAAATAAGATCAATGCAAAAACCAAGCAAATTCAAGAAAAATCTGTCTAGTAGTCAGAACATTCTGCCTGGATTCAGGAAGGCAAAAGGAGGAATGTAAATTCGCTTCATCTGTCCTATGTATCTGTCTCCAGTGATGGAGGATTCGGGCATCCAGCGAGGCATCTGGGAGGGAGATGCCAAGGCTGTCCAGCAGTGTCTGACAGATATTTTTACCAGCGTTTACACCACCTGCGACATCCCTGAGAATGCTATATTTGGTCCCTGCGTCCTGAGCCATACTTCCCTGTACGACAGCATAGCTTTCATAGCTCTCAAGTCCACAGACAAGAGAACGGTCCCTTATATCTTCCGGGTAAGTCTTGGTTTATGTTCTGTAGGATATGAGGGTAATATCCTCTTAAAAACAGACTAAGAATCATTCGAATAACAAGCTGAGACAGGTTCTACATGTAGAAAATGCAGTGATACATGCAATTCTATTTTACACACCAGAAATTAGAAAAGGAAAATCAAACTCCAGAGTATTGTCAACTGATTTTTGGGAATAAGTGACAAAATTAGATTTTGAATGCCAGATGTATCTAAATCAATGCCTGGATTCTGGGCTTTCCTGAAGATGAACACCACTTCCTTAACTCTGTGGGAAATTTCACTAGGATTGAGGCTATTTGTAGGCTAAGTGCTTCCTATAAGTACTTTTCTGTAAATATTAGGTGCATTCACCTTCCAATCCCAGAGGCCTTCTGTTCCCTGGAATATTACTCTTTCTGGTTAAGCTAGCTAGTGTCTAGAGTTTGTATTTAAATAAAAGTGTTGGTGTTTTGACAATACAACATCATTCCAGCCATATGTTTGAGTGTGCAAAGTCCTGTCACTTCCTATTCTTTCTTTACAAAGAACCATTAGTTGTTTAAGCAAAAATAAGGAAGATGAGCAAAAGTCACAAAATAATTTCTAAAATCTAAGTTTGCTTTTCACTTCTAAAACAGACAAAATTCCACATACTTTTGCAATGTGGGATAATCTAGAAATCAGTTCTCAAGAGCTTAGCACTAATTTGAATTGTAAAAAAAAATTTGCTAATTTGGTATTCATCCAATATACAAAAAGACAGGACTTTTCTGGTGGTCCAGTGGTTAAGGCTCCGCCCTTTCAAAACAGGGGCACAGGTTTGATCCCTAGTCTGGCAACTAAGACCCCACTACCCCTTTGGCTAAAACACACACACACACACATACAAGCCTGACAACTTAAATAATCTGTATAATTAATGCAGCTTGCCAGGGATGTTATCTTGCCTGCCAGCTGCAAACATGAGGATGGGTCAAGTTTTTGGAAGCTTGATCTCAGATAATAATTCTTAGAGAAATAATAACAGCGGAAATGGCCCTGGCTCCTTTGACTTCATTCCCTCACAAGAGTCTCCCTCCCTCATTCCCTTCCTTCTTGTATTCTTTCTTTTCTCTAAACTGTAGGTAGACACTTCAGCGGCGAATGGTTCCTCCGAAGGTCTCATGTGGCTGCGTCTGGTCCAATCAGCCAGAGATAAAGAAGAGCAGAACCTTGAAGCCTATATAAAAAACGGACAGCTGTTTTACCGCTCTCTCCGCAGGATTGCCAAAGATGAGGAGTTACTAGTTTGGTACGGGAAAGAACTGACCGAGTTACTCTTGCTCTGCCCCTCTAGATCCCACAGCAAAATGAATGGTAGGTTGGCTCAAGACCTGCGTCCGGGCCCTTAGCTAGCAGAGGGGCGGAGGGTGGGGAGCGTTGGGGTCACTCTGGCGCCTGGGCGAGCCTTCCCTCCTTTGGGGTTCCTTGTAGAGAGCTTCTGAGATATAGTCTGGGGTGAAGCTGGGACAGCTAGGTGAGGATGAATCGGGACACGCTAGGCTTAATTCCTGCACTCTCCTCAAATCTGGAGGGAAAGTTAGACTAGGTCTTGTCCGATGTTCTTGTTTTCAGGCACTCAGACCCTGAGAGGTGAAAGAGGATTTGTGGAGGGGGTGATGGCAAACTGGCCTAGAGACGATGCTGAGTAATCGTGTGTGTGTGTGTGTGTGTGTGTGTGTGTGTGTGTGTGTGTGCGCGCGCGCGCTGTTTGCTCACTAAGCAGGGTCGTCCCCTTACACATGCCTGGAGTGCAGCCAACGTTTCCAGTTTGAGTTCCCCTATGTAGCGCATCTGCGCTTCCGCTGCCCCAAGAGACTTCACGGCGCTGATCTGAGCCCCCGAGAGGAGCAAGGCGGCAGCGTGGGTACCAAGGATCACGGAGGCGGCGGCGGCGGTGGCAAGGACCAACAGCAGTCGCAGGAGGCACCCTTGGGTCCCGGCCCGAAGTTCTGCAAAGCCGGTCCGGTCCACCACTACCCGGCCCCCTCCCCCGAGAGCGGTAACCCGCCGGCGGCTGGTGGCGGCAGCGGCGCGAAGCCGTCCACGGACTTTCACAACCTGGCGCGGGAGCTGGAGAACTCCGGGGGCGCCAGCAGCTGCTCCCCGGTGCGGAGCCTCGGCGGCGGCAGCGGCCACCAGGAGGCGGAGCTGAGTCCCGACGGCAACGCCGCGGGCATGGGCAAAGGGAAGAGGAAGTTCCCGGAGGAGGCGACCGAGGGCGGCGGCGCGGGCCTGGTGGGGGGCCGGGGCCGCTTTGCCGAGCGGGCCCTGCCGGCCTCCAAGGAGGACCTGGTGTGCACGCCGCAGCAGTACCGCAACTCGGGCAGCTACTTCAGCCTGGAGGAGAACGGCCGCCTCTTCGCGCCTCCCAGTCCCGAGACGGGAGAGGCGAAGCGCAGCGCCTTCGTGGAGGTGAAGAAGGCGGCCCGGGCGGCCGGGGGGCCGGAGGAGGCGGCCGCCGATGGCGGGGGCGCAGCCGCCGAGGAGCAGGACGCGGGCGGCGGCGGCTCCTCCTCCACGCCCGTGGCCGCGTCCCCGGCCAGCACCGAGAAGCTGCTGGCCCCGCGGCCCGGGGGCGCGCTGCCAGGCCGGCTGGAGGGCGGCAGCCCGGCGCGGGGCAGCGCCTTCACCTCGGTGCCGCAGCTGGGCGGTGCGGGCGGCGGCGGCCCAGGCGGCGGCGCGGGCGCTGGGGGCGGCGCGGGCGGGGCGGGCGGGGGCCAGGGCGCAGCGGCGGACGAGCGCAAGAGCGCCTTCTCGCAGCCGGCGCGCTCCTTCTCGCAGCTGTCCCCGCTGGTGCTGGGCCAGAAGCTAGGCGCTCTCGAGCCTTGCCACCCCGGCGACGGGGTGGGCCCCACCAGACTGTACCCCGCCGCCTCCGACCCGCTGGCCGTGAAGCTCCAGGGAGCGGCGGAGCTGAACGGAGGTTGCGGGGCCCTGCCGAACGGCGGCGGCGGCGGCGGCGGGCTGCCCAAGCAGAGCCCGTTCCTCTATGCCACCGCCTTCTGGCCCAAGAGCTCCGCCGCTGCGGCGGCCGCAGCGGCGGCGGCTGCGGGGCCCCTGCAGTTGCAGCTGCCGTCGGCGCTCACGCTGCTGCCGCCCTCGTTCACCTCGCTGTGTCTGCCCGCGCAGAACTGGTGCGCCAAGTGCAATGCCTCCTTCCGCATGACCTCCGACCTAGTGTACCACATGAGGTCGCATCACAAAAAGGAGTACGCCATGGAGCCCTTGGTGAAGCGGAGGCGGGAGGAGAAACTCAAGTGCCCCATTTGCAACGAGTCCTTCAGGGAGCGCCACCACCTCTCCAGGCACATGACCTCGCATAATTGACACGGAAAGGACCTCCGCTTTCCGCTCGCGCGCACGCACAGTCAAACCACCTGCAGGAACAAACACGCGAGGACATCCACCACCTCCTTGTGACCGAAAACATCACACCCGGAGACACTCGCACACACATAGGCACACACACGTGGTCTCCCGCAACCCTTACATCCAGATGTTTACCTGTGACCTACACCACACACACACACACACACACACACACACACACACACACACACACACACACGAGACAGGATGGTGGATTTTTGATCGGGTGGGTTGTTTGAAGGGTTTTCTTTTGAATGCACGCATTTTCACTTTCCCAAAAACAAAGGTACATTTTAAAAAATGTCATATATTGCAACATATTGATGCATTTGTCATACGTTTCTACTTAAATTATTAAGCACTTACGGTTTAGATGTAATAATTATATGTAAGGGCAAAATTTATTTTAGATATAAAGTAAAGGAGGAGGGTGAGATGCTTCCTGCGTTTCTTGATTACAGTTTGTGTTCTTACAAAAATAAGCAAAACAAATAAAAAGGAGGTAACCATTCAGTTTAAGTTTCCAGGGGGAAGTGCATGTATCATGAAATGATTATGGACTTCAATGAAGAATGTCATCATTATGTAAATATGTATTTTCTTTTAATACAAAGTGTAATTTTGTGCCAGTGAAATGGAGTCTGAATAGTTATGTGTTTCTTTTATCCCTGGAAAGATTTATTAAACTTTATAGATTATCTGGGTATGTTGGATGCTTTGACAATAAATGACTATTTTCCTCAAAGCAATTATTGGGAAAGTGTTTTAAAATGTTTTTTGTAGCTAAAGGCTACACTTTTGAGTGCGTGCTCAGTTGCTTAGTAGTGTCTGACTCTTTCCAACCCTTGGTTCCTCTGTCCATGGGATTATACTCTGAGTAGATACCATGTATTTTCATTGAGCCCCTGAAAAGAAGAAACTGCAAAAGAGAGGAATGATAAACCCTGCCCCACTTGTATTATTTACTCTAAGCCAATTTTGAGCCTAAAAGTGAGAAGACAAGGTGATTATTGGGAAATCTTTATCTGGAAAGTGTTGCACTTCTTGATCAAAGCACAAATCATTTAAACTAAGATGCCTGCCATGAAGCTAACCAGTGTCTGGGATGTCAACATTTTCAGCAGTAGGATAAGTAGCATCTTCACAAGTGGCCAAAGACAAATGATTTTCAGACCTGGATCAGGGACAACAGGTGAAAAGCCCATTTTTGGTTCTTACTAGTGATGCTTGCATGGAGGGGTATCTTGTGCTCTAGAACCCTTTGGCTTTCTGTCATTAGTCATTAAGAGACCCTTGGGAGAGTTTCTCCAGAAACTAAGGTGAAATGACCATGGTAGTCTATGTATTGCAAGGCCCTCTAAAGTTCTGAAGAGCTGCACAGCCTCTGGAAAAAACTAGCCCTGAAGTATTACAATACAGACCTAATAAATTTCCTCTTCTCCCTGCCCTTCCTCTTATGAAAAGTCCCTCTGTACTCTTCATATATTGATGATAGTTCTTAAATAGTGTATGTATGTAAGTGTATGTGGTATGTAGAAATCAGTAGATCAAAACCAAATGGTCCTTTAAGTCTCAGGGTAGCATGCACTTAATCCATGGGCATCTTCAGAGTGGTCATTCTACAGGTGCTCTAGTAACCAATACTACACTGGTGTATGTATCACAGGAGGTGTTCCTTCCCATTTTTAATTCCTTCATGTCTTGCCAACCCTCCCCTATGTCAGAAGGAGAGTATTTGTGAAAAGTTCTGAAATGGGAGACTTGTACAAGGTCTTATTGCAGACCTTCAATGGCCTTCCCTAAAAGGATTTTAAAGACTTCATTATCTTAAGGGGACTACATAGCAAGTTACAATTAGGTAAACAGAGACTAGGGGTAGGGCAGAGATGGATCCATAGTGTGACCACTGAGATGGGTGAAAAAACAGGTTGACTTCTTAAGATTACCCAAGTACTTTTTGTGCTACATTTCTTTGAGACCTGGTCTCAGTTTTCCTAAGCAACAGTCTGATTATCTGAAACACTAATCCCCAGCAAGATGTGATGAGAAGAACAGTCCAAAATTCCTGTTCTGTTTCTGCTCTGCATGATTAGTAGGACTTGCATCATTATTGTTGGTATCATTACTTTATCTGCATTTTGCTTTTCTTGTCTGTGCAATGAGTGAGACAGGTTCTGCTATCTTTAAAGTACTTTTAGCACTGGGGAGTTGTTTTTTCTAACAGGCTAATCAGGCTCCAATTAAATCTAAAGAAGGCTTTCTAGAGAAAAAAGCAAGATTGGTTTGGAGCAAATTTGATGGCAAGAAATCAGAAAGATATTTGGGAACAAATAGAAGGTGGATTTCAAAGATCCTTACATCACAACCCTTAAGAGGCTGACCAAATTATCCATGCCTAGAACACTAGTGAATCCCTAGAGCAAAAGTTTCTTAAAAACAAGCCAACCAACCACCAAGTCAACCAATCAAGGTTGCCTGGGGCCTAACTTTAAAAACAAAAACCCAATAACAAACACAAACCTTGAATGTGCCTTCATTTCTATCCCATCCTTCCAGAATCTTCCTTTCACTATGGTGGCTAGATTACCTGTTGGGTAGTCAAAGGTGAACTCAAGTCTAAAGAAACAGTAAGTAAATACTGCTTCTTGAAAAGGACTTCTCCATAGTCTAAGGCTGCTGTCTGTGGTGTCACACGGAGTCTGACACAACTGAAGCGACTTAGCAGCAGTAGCAGCAGCATAGTCTAGAATCTTTTTTTTTTTTTTTTTAAAGGATATGTGTAGACACTTTGGAGCTTCTCCTGTGTTTTCTTTTGTATGGTAATTAAATACTCAATCTGGAAGAAAACTGAACCTTGACTGAGCTAATGCCCAGGTGATCAGGTAGCTGTGTGAGTGGCAGACACTTTAGGGCTGGGCAGTTTTGCTGAACAATCTACCTAGGAGACGTTTTTTGGGCGGGAAGCAGTAGGGGAAGGGTGCCCAAAGCTAGTTTTGCCTTCAGCCAAGGCAAACTGAGAAATGTTTTAATGTTGCATGTTCAAGCGTTTGGATGTATCAACTTTCTCGGATGAGAGTTTCTAAAATTCCATAATCCCACCCATCTGCCAAACTAGCTGAGGTTGCCGGCTGAAGCCATTGGCGTAAATGTCTACACACAGCTGCGGGGGAAACAAGGTCATAGGGTCATGCAGGCTTGGAGTAGGCTGGTGCCATGAAGTCCAGGCAGGTGCCTGCGCTCCGAGTGCCTGCCAGGTCCTACGGACTGGGGAAAAGGCAACTCAAGCGGCTGCCGCACAAGCATTTGCTGTGTCCCCAGTCAAGGGCAGATTGCTTGGAAATGACCCGGCTCCTAGTGTCTGGAATCTCCGAGCGCGCTCTCTGCGTGGATCGCGAACCCCTCTCGTCTTCTGGAGTTTGTGAGTAGGAGGGGAACGCGTCTATTTCCCAAGATGAGTTTACAGGGTGTAGCCGAATCTCACCGGCGTGCGGGAACCGGAGGGCTGGGGAAAGAATGCACGCGCATCTCTGCACCAGTTCTCAGGCACTGGGGAGCCAAAACTGAAACCGGACCCACCGGGGATAGTTCCCAGGGTCCTGGGCTTGAGTCCTGGGCCCACTTCTACGCTCTGCGGCTCTCTGAGGCCCAGGCTACCGGTGTAGCCGTCACACCGGCGCGCCAGCCAACATAGACGTGTCGCCGCCGCCGGGCGCGGCGGTGGGAATGGAGGGAGTGGGTCCAACAGGGTTGAGCCTTTCCCGCTCACACCCGCGTCTGAACCGCTGTGTAGCACCCGCTTCTCGTCTTCTATTAAGTTTACCCTCCCTGCAGCTTGTCTCTTAGTGAGCATCATCCCAGCGCCGAAACCTGGAACACCCGGGACCACCCGTACCCAGAAAACGACCGGGAAGAGCAGCCTCTCCTCCCGGATTCCGAGGACCCCGAAAGCGGCCTCGCCCCTTGAGTCAGGGGTTTCTCCACGCACTATCGGCCCAGACTCCGCTCCACCAACCAGGCCGGTGCAGCTGGCTCGAGCGGAAGAGTCCACGATTGGAGTGCCAGGCCAGGTGCGCTTGGCAAGGCACACGCGTCCGAGTCCGAAGCCTTCAGCGCTCTGCAGTGCGGAGACAGGGCACATAAGGGAACCACCAAGGACCCAGCGAGGGACAGCAGGCAAGCGCGACGGCCAAGGATCCGCCCTGAGCTTTTAGATTTTCCTTCCTCCCCACGCCCCTCGCCTTCGCCCAATCCCGTGTGCTGGAATCAGTTTCGCTCATTCTTTGGTATCTCCCGTTTTCCCTTCCCTCCACCCCTCCATCACTTTCGCACTCTATTCCGTCTCTTAAGTACTTCTGGAGATTTGAGATCATTCCTAGAGTTTTATTAGGAAACCTCCCCCGCCTGATGATTCTCAACCATTCAGGCAACCGACTCCTAAGGTGGTTGCCCCAGCCCAAGGGGAGACTGCTTAGTCGATTTGATTGAATGAGCCTTAAGGACTACTGCACACCCTACCTTGCTCATCAAAGAGATGAGCAAATGCCAGTCCCTCCCCCCTCCAAAACAGACACTCCCTCCGCCCCCATATACGAACAAACACTCCTGTGTGTCACCTCCTGAGAAGTTCCTCCTAGGAGAGGAAGCAGTCGGTCTGATGTTCTTCTGTCCTTAAACTGATGTGCTTGTGTGTTTGCTTTGAAATGCTGTCTTTCCTTGAAGGTGCGAAAGTACCTCCAAGGGATGGAGAAAATTAAGCCTGCCCAGAAGCTGAACTGGGAATAGAATGAGGAGCTGGCCTACCTCCTTTTCCTCTTCTAAATGTGTTTTGGCTGACAGGTGGGCCAGGAGCCTAGAATATTGAGGCAGAATGCCTGCTGACTGTGACCGGCCTAGGTGGGCAGAAGGGGTGTTCTCAGCCTCTCGGCTTCACAGATCCTATTCCTAAGGCCAATTTTACTTTTTTAAAAAACTTTAAATTGGACCTAAAACTTTTAAAACATAGCTATTCTCCAGGGCAAGAGGATGAAGAAACTAAAGAGAAAATTTTTTTAAAATTTTATTTTTTAAAACTCTCTAGGGCCAACAAAGGTCCATCTAGTCAAAGCTATGGTTTTCCCAGTAGTCATGTATGGATGTGAGAGTTGGACTATAAAGAAATCTGAGTGCTGAAGAGTTGATGCTTTTGAACTGTGGTGTTGGAGAAAACTCTTAAGAGCCCCTTGGACTGCAAGGAGATCCAACCAGTCCTAAAGGAGATCAGTCCTAAAGGAGATCAGTCCTGGATGTTCACTGGAAGGACTGATGCTGAAGCTGAAACTCCAATACTTTGGCCACCTGATGTGAAGAACTGACTCATTTGAAAAGACCCTGATGCTGGGAAAGATTGAAGGAGAGAGGAGAAGGGGACAACTGAGGATGAGATGGTTGGATGGCATCACCAACTCAATGGACATGAGTTTGAGTAAAATCCAGGAGTCGGTGATGGACAAGGAGGCCTGGCGTGCTGCAGTCCATGGGGTCACAAAGATTTGGACACAACTGAGTGACTGAACTGAACTGAACTGAGGGTTAGAGATCTGGTAAGCTGTTCTACTTGAATAGCTAATCTGGTTATAATTGTTATTTACATATGCCTTTTCAGGGATTCCCAGGTGCCATTAGTGGTAAAGAACCCACCTACCAATGCAGGAGACATAAGAGCTGTGGGTTCAGTCCCTGGGTCTGGAAGATCCCTTGAAGGAGGGAATGGCAACCCACTCCAGTATTCTTGCCTGGAGAATCCCATGGACAGAGGAGCCTGCAGGGCTACAGTTCATAGGGTCGCAAAGAGTCAGACATGACTAAAGCAACTTAGCACGCACGTGTGCCTCTGTTGTCAAGTTGTGTGTATGTACTAGAATGTATGTGTGTACGTGTTTGCACACATAATATATATTTACACTTATATATGTATATATTATGTACACACATGTGTATTATATATACAAATGTACATATCCATTCTAGTACACATGTAGACACAGAATTGGTAGACACTATTCTAAGTACTTTTCACATATTGACTTGGTATAATTCTCACAACCTACCCAGGAGGAAGCCTAGTAAGGATTCTACTCCATCAAGTTTTAAAACTGTGTGGTTGGTATGACTGTCATCTAGGAACAGAAAGCTGAGATTCAGTACCATAAAGTAATGGCAAGAATAGTGCCTCCTAAGTCAGAAAGCTTGCTTGGAGTTCTGTGGCCTTTCCGTCTATGCATCTCAGTTTACTTTACTTGAGCTTGTGAATAATTCTACCTGTGAGCTTATCAAATAGATGTGTCTTGAAAAGCAAATAAAATCATTCATGTAGAAGCTTTTCATACTATCACACATGATAGACTTCCCAGTTGGTGAAAGAAATGTACTTTTAGCCTCAACTTATCTTCCTCAGATGGTCAAGAACTTCTATAAGAAATCCTCAGGTACCTTCCTCTATAACAAGTCTTGTGGCCTTGACTTTCTTTAATGATCTTTGTTCATTTGTAAGCAGAGGTGGGAGTAACAGCTGGTTTGGTTTTGTGGATGTGTATTTAACTACTCAATGTTTCTTCCTTATGTCCTAAAATTACAGAAGGGTCACTGGAAAAATATTCAAGAAGTAAAATCAAGCAAGCTTACAGATCCATCCAGGGGTATGTAGTTTTAATTGTCTTAGCCAGAATAATCTTAAATGGTAAGTACAATATGTTCCCAGTACTTAAAAGTTACGTGTAAACAAAACACCAAGAGTGAAAATGGCTGTAAGAGGAGGGCTAGTTATCATTTCCCTTGCTGTAGAAAAGATGAGCAAAATGCAGAACAGTAGCCCATTTCTCTTCCTGAGTACCATGTAACAAATGGCATCTTGCTTAGAAAGATGTCTTAGTGCTTAATGAAGACAACTCTGGGTCTGCAGATCATGGAGATCCATGAATGATACAAATCCATGAGTCAATATCTTGGAGGGGAACTCTGACTCCAGCTCATGTTTTGGACTGATGCTGAAGCTGAAGCTCCAATACTTTGGCCACCTAATAAAAAGAGCTGACTCTTTGGATATGAGACGCTGATGCTGGGAAAGATTGAAGACAAGAGGAGAAGAGGATGACAGAGAATTAAATTGGTTGACATCACCAACTCAGTGGACATGAGTCTGAGCAAACTCTGGGAACTGGTGAAAGACAGAGAAGCCTGGAGTGTGGGGTAGCAAAAGATCGGACATGACTTAGCAATTGAACAACAGACTCCAGCTTATGTTGTTCAGTGTTTTAAAATGTATTTTGAGCTAGAATGCATTATTTAATTGTGCATTTCCCCTCTGTTAAAATGGAGACTTGAAGGATGGATGCCTATGCTATCTTCTCTTTCTCAAATTCTCCAGGGAGTAAATTTTTCAAGGAAATATTAAGAACCTTTGTAAACCAAGAATAGGGATGAGATTTGGAAGGGAAAAAACCACAGGAAGAGAGAGACTAACTCTATCAGATCTTCGGCCCTTCACTTGTTTTCAGATGTCTAGCCATTGATCCAAATTTCTTTTGTCCCCATCATTTTTTGTTTTTGCTTTTTTTTCTTTCCTGAAGAAAGGCAGGGATGTGGGTTTTAGGGGAGAAATCCAGAAAACAGTCCCACCCTTGAGCAACATCACAGAGCACATCAGCTTTGGGGGTTGGAGGCTGGAAAGTGTAGCGTGATTATACTTTTCTTTAGGGACTCATCTCGATTGGGTGTGCCTGTGTTACACCATTGCTTGTGGAACTCAAAGTAGCTTTCTCTGTGTTTAGTAATTTTTTGGTGAAGTGTGAAACTTAAAAAAAAAAAAAGCATTTGATGACTTTTCCCCTTCAAAACAATTGAGTTAAGATCTGTTTTCCCCTCTGGCCAGATTTCACTGGGTCTTTGAAAACAGAAAACATAGCCAAACAGCAACACCCAGCCCCCAAAATGATGCAAATCACAGTTAGAAAAATCCAAGTATCCATAGGCTCCTCTAGGTTCAGAGGTTCCAGTGTAGGAGGCAAATGAAGGTGCAGAAAAGAAAAAGAAAGGAATATCCCTGCAGGGTCTCTCCTAGAAAGAGAAGTCACTTAGACTTCTACATTAAAATATTTTGGAGAAAGTATAAGTTAAACTGTTTACTTTAGCAGGGCTGGATAGAAGTCAATAGTGAATGCCATGAAGTTTATCTTCATGAACATATAATCTGCTCTCTGAATTCCATCTCAGAACGCTGCATCCTCAGTTGTTTCTGCCATTTGACTTTGTCAGATCTCCCTTAGTCCTTTCCCCTCTAGCAAAGAGATGGTATAGAAAATTCCCACCAGTATGAATCAGTAGTAAGACAAAAAAGTTTGAATTTATTTGAAAGCATTTTCTTTTACCCCATTTGCATTTTGGGACTTAATTTCTAATTTTGGAACAATCTAAGGAAAGATGAGGCATTGGTATGTAGAGGTACTCCCCTTCTGGGGGTGATAATGCCTGAAACTGCTTTCAAAATAGAGATCTTTGATTTTGAGACTGCACTCGAAAGTGCTTATTATAAGCCTCCAAACATGCCTAAACTTAAAACCAGGGAAATATTTAGAAAACCTACCTTTCAAACATCTAACTCCATGCATAGTAAAGGGAATGGCAAAAAACTAACTCCGTGCATAGTAAAGGGAATGACATGGTATAAGACAAGTTTCATCAAGTTACATGATTGCCAGAAGCTCACATCTGAATTTCTTAAATCTTTCCAATAGTCAAAATACATCTTCTTTGGTATTAAGCCAATTTTATAACAGCTCAAAACAGGGACTTGGGACTGCAGATAGCACAAATCTCTCTCTTTTTGGGGATGGTGGCTTTTCTTTGAACACACTGCAGAAGAAAAAATTTAACTTTTAATAAGTACAGTTTCAGAGTCTTTGTCATATGAACTATTTATGACAGCCTACTCAGGGACCGATACTTTGGCCACCTGATGCAAAGAACAGATTCATTGGAAAAGACCCTGATTCTGAGAAAGATTGAAGGCAGAAGGAAAAGGGGATGACAGAGGATGAGATGGTTGGATGGCATCACCAGCACGATGGACATGAGTTTGAGTAGGCCCCCAGAATTGGTGATGGTTAGGGAAGCCTGATGTGCTGCAGTCCATGGGGTCGCAAAGAGTCAAACTCGACTGAGCAACTGAGCTGAACTGAACTGAACTCAGGGACCCAAGAGCATGGTCAACTGGAAAAATCAGGTAAGGATACTGAGAAAAAGGGGACCTCAGGTAACAACTTCTGTAATAACTTCAGACATTACAGAGACCCTAGAAGGAGTGATCTCATTAAATCACCTAGGTAGCTGTGAAAAATGCGGATTCTCAAACTCATCTCTAGAAATTGGGTAGATTTCATGAGAAGGAGCTGCAGAGGATGAGATGTTTAGATAGCATCATAGACTCAATGGACATGAATTTGAGCAAACTCTGGGAAATAGTGGAGAACAGAGGGACCTGACCTGCTGCAGCCCGTGGAGTTGCAGAGTTGGACCTGACCTAGTGACTGAATAACAGCAACAACAAGCATGAGAATCTTGCATTTTAAATAATCATTAGGTAATTCTAGAGCAGGTGGTTCTGGATCCACACTTTGAGAAACACACTGCAGGGTTAGAACAGCAACCAGTCCTATAGAAACTTCAATTAAAACAGGTGTGTCCTCAGTCTAGAAAATTGCTATGTCTCTGAAATTCTGTTCATGGGGTTCTCAAGGCAAGAATACTGAAGTGGTTTGCCATTCCCTTCTCTAGTGGACCACATTTTGTGAGATGGAAATACCAGACCACTTGACCTGCCTCTTGAGAAATCTTTATGCAGGTCAGGAAGCAACAGTTAGAACTGGACATGGAACAACAGACTGGTTCCAAATAGGGAAAGGAGTACATCAAGGCTGTATATTGTCATCCTGCTTATTTAACTTATATGTAGAGTACATCATGAGAAATGCTGGGCTGGATGAAGCACAAGCTGGAAACAAGACTGCAGGGAGAAATATCAATAACCTCAGATATGCAGATGACACCACCCTTATGGCAGAAAGTAAAGAAGAACTAAAGAGCTTTTTGATGAAAGTGAAAGAGGAGAGTGAAAGCTTGGCTTAAAACTCAACATTCAGAAAACGAAGATCATGGCATCTGGTCCCATTACTTCATGGTAAATAGATGGGGGAACAGTGGAAACAGTGACAGACTTTATTTTTCTGCGCTCCAAAATCACTGCAGATGGTGACTACAGCCATGAAATTAAAAGACACTTACTCCTTGGAAGAAAAGTTATGACCAACCTAGATAGCATATTAAAAAGCAGAGACATTACTTTGCCAACAAAGTTCCGTCCAGTTAAAGCTATGGTTTTTCCAGTAGTCATGTATGGATGTGATAGTTGGACTATAAAGAAAGCTGAGCATGGAGGAATCGATGCTTTTGAACTGTGATGTTGGAGAAGACTCTTGAGAGTCCCTTGGACTGCAAGGAGATCCAACCAGTCCATCCTAAAGGAAATCAGTCCTGAATATTCATTGGAAGGACTGATGCTGAAGCTGAAACTTCAATACTTTGGCCACCTGATGCAAAGAATTGACTCATTTGAAAAGACCCTGATGCTGGGAAAGATTGAAGGCAGAAGGAGAAGGGGACAACAGAGGATGAGATGGTTGGATGGCATCACCAGCTTGATGGACATGAGTTTGAGTTTTTTTCTGGGAGTTGGTGATGGACAGGGAGGCCTGGTGTGCTGCAGTCCATGGGGTTGCAAAGAGTCGGACACGACTGAGCGACTGAACCGTACTGAAATACTGAGGCTAAACTGAATTATACACTAAATTAAAAAACTCTTCAGTGACGTCTATCTTGGTTTCAGATCCATCCCCCCCCGCCCCCGCCCATTTCTGGTGTTTCATAACATGTCAACATTTTGTTGTTCTTTTCTCATTCAAGTCTGGTTATTCTGAACAGCAACAACAAAATATAAATGCATAAGAGCGCATGCTCAGTCTCTTCAGTCGTGTCTGACTTTGTGCAACTCTATGGACTGTAGCCCATCAGGCTCCTCTGTCCATGGGATTTTCGAGGCAAGAATATTGGAGTGGGTTGCCATGCCCTCCTCCAGGGGATCTTCCTGACCCAGGGATTGAACCCACATCTCTTACATCTTCTGCATTGGCAGGCAGGTTCTTTATCCCTAGCGCCACCTGGAAGCCCCTAAATGCATAAGAAAGCCTCTGTTAAACAAAACCTTCAAGCTACATCTTTATGGAAAAGAATTCAATATACATGGATTATCACCTCTTGAGGGATTTGATGCTTATTTTTTGGATTCTGATACAGTAGGTTGTCTAAAATTTGTCGCAACTTATTTGTATATGTATGTCCACAGCCTCCACCAACTCACAGCCTGACACCAAGCTCCTAAGAGCTCTCTTTGCCCATGGATTTTGGATGGATTGTAGCAACAGAATTGAAAATCTCTTGAGCTGCTGTTCCAGCTCACCCGTCAACAACTGCTGCTCCTCTGCCAGCCGATGATTGAAAAGAGACTGCTGCTTTCTGACGGCAAGTGATTCTAAGCCACTAACTCCTGCTGCTGCTGCTGGTGCCAGGGCAACAGTCTCCTCCACTGGCTTCACCTCCCTGAATTTGCCACCCAGGACTCAGGCCTACATCTGAGGAGGTGAGGCCAGCGGGGCCTGGCAGCACGGTAGAAGGCCGAATTCACAATAACCCATCACTTCTGATGCTGCCCATTGTCCCTGAACACAATACAGGCTCCTGGAAGCTTTTTAATGGAAATATCACTGTAATGATCCTATTGGGCTTCCAGATTTGTCAGAACATGCCTGAATTCAAGGGTAGATGCAGTTTAGGACTGGGACCAGAGCTGCAAGATCATTTTAATGTCCACACAGTGCTTTACCAGCACAGAGAATCCGGCTAAAAAAATTAGATTAGGTTTCAAGAGATCTAACATCTAATCTCCTTCTGGTTCTGCCTTTCTCTAGCTGGGTGACCTTGGATGAACTAACTTCACGGAGCCTCAGCCCTTTGACCTGTAAGATGAGAGGGTGAAAACTAGTTCAGAGCTTCTCAGACTTTGGGGTTAATAATAATTCCTAGGGCACTTGATAAATGGACTTGGCTCCATCTCTGGAGATTCAGAATGAAGGCAGCAATGGCCCATGTATAGGAATTTGCATGTTCATAAACCTATTGGGTGATTCTCTAATCACTTTGGGGAAATATTTGTCTAAAATCAGTGATTCTTGGGACTTCCCTGGTGGCCCAGTGATTATGACTCTACACTCCCAATGTAGGGGGTCTGGGTTCCATCCCTGATCCGAGAACTAGAGCTGGAATGCCAGAACGAGGACCTGATACAGCCAAATAAATGTAAATAAGCATTTTAAATTAGTGATTCTCTACTCAGGTCTCAGAAACAATTGGAAAGTTTTTTAAAATGCTCATCACTGGTGCCATCCCAAATTAATTCATCAGAATGTCTGGGTCTGGGACCAGGCGTTGGTGTGTTTTGAAAGTTCTTTTGTCTGGCAAACGTGAAGAATCGGTGAAACAGATTATCTCTAAGATCCTTCCTTAGCTCTAGATCTCGGACCTCCAAGCTAGGATTTTTGGTTTCACCACAACACCACAGTTTAGAAAATGGGGCATTCTGTGTGTACTTTTACTAGTCGTTATGGTCTGCATTGTCATCCCCCTGTGAAATTCATGTGTTGAGTTCCTAACCCTTAGTATCTCAGAATGTGCCTGTATTTTCAGATAGACTTTAAGGAGGTAATTCAAATAAAATAGGATCTTAGGGGTAGATTCTAATCCACCATGACTGGAGGCCTTGTATAAAGAGACTTAGACATACACAACACAGGGGTTCAACCGTGTGAGGACACAGAAGACTGCTTCCTGGGAGCCATGGAAAGAAGCCTCAGACGAGACCAACCGGCCAACATCTTGACCTTGGACTTCTAACTTCCAGAACTGTGAGAAAATAAATTTCCTCCAGTCTGTGGTATTTTGTTATGATGGCCCTTGAAAGCTAAAAAAAAAAAAATATATGTATATATATATATATATATATATATATATATAAAGTCAAACAGTTTACTGAAAATTCTATGACTTTAAAGCAAATATTGGACTTCCCCAGTGGTCCAGTGGTAAAGAATCCACCTGCCAGTGCAGGTTTGATCCCTGGTTCATGAAGATCCCACACCACTGGGCAGCTAAGCCTGTGCGCCACAACTACTGAAACCATGCCATAGAGCCTGAGCCTGTGCTTTGCAAAAGAGAAGCCACAGCAATGAGAAGCCCATGCACTGCAACTGGAGAAAGCCCTTATGCAGCAACAAAGACCCAGCACAGCCAAAAGTAAATAAATAACATTTTTTTTAATTAAAGAAAATAGTATTTGTCTTATTATTCATTCAGAACCACCTTATCTCTAATGTGCATGTGTTAGTGGCTCAGTTGTGTCCACCTCTTTGCAATGCCATGGACTGCAGCCCGCCAGGCTCCTCTGTCCATGGAATTCTCCAGGCAAGAATACTGGAGTGGGTTGCCATTTCCTGTCCAGATCTTCCTGACCTGGGCATTTAACCTGCGTCTCTTATGTCTCCTGCATTGGCAGGTGGATCCTTTACCACTGAGTCACTGTGATTTAATGTGTATTTCTTTTCAAAGTCTTGATTGGAGATAGTCTATGGAAATATGTATTATAGTTGAGAATACTATGACCTCATCTTGAAGATGATGTTTTAAGCAGGACTAAGAAAATTTTGTGCTTTTTGCTACTAATAATAAATAACAAACCTGATTTCAATGTAACAATAAATCACTACCAAATTTTTAATGTGGTCATATAAATTTAATCTAAATTTTAATTAGAGCCTGTGTGAAGCAAAATTTATTCGTTTTATTTCTGGGTTTTATTAGATAATTCTGTCCCCTATCCTAGTACATCCCAAATTTCTTATCTCTCTTTCTTAGGATTTCTTTAAGTCTTCATTTCAGTTGGGTCAACTAAGAAGGAAAACTACTCCAAGAAGTATTTTCATCATACCCTGGAAAACACATTTAAACTGTAAAGAAAAAGATATATTGCCACCTAGTGGAAAATAAGCAGAATCACTGGCTTGTAATTTAGATTTTTATCTACAAAATTGTTAGTACAAGAAATGTTTTCAAATGTTTTTGGATCATAAATAATTCTGCTTTGTTAGTGAAAGGATGTTTTCCAAGTTCAGCTGCAATATCACTTCTGACTTTTATATATTCTTTACTTTTATTTAGTTATGTGCTTCCCTGGTGGCTCAGACAGTAAAGCGTCTGCCTGCAATGCAGGAGAGCCGGGTTCAATCCCTGGGTTGGGAAGATCCCCTGGAGAAGGAAATGGCAACCCACTCCAGTTCTCTTGCCTGGAAAATTCCATGGACTGAGGAGCCTGGTAGGCTACAATCCATGGGGTCACAAAGAGTCGAACATGACTGAGTGACTTTACTCACTTTATGTGCTAAGTCGCTTTAGTCCTGTCTGACTTTTTGCGACGCTATGGACTGTAGCCCACCAGGCTCCTCTGTCCATGGGATTCTCCAAGCAAGAATACTGGAGTGGGTTGCTGTGCCCTCCTCCAGGGAATTTTCCTGACCCAGGGATTGAACCCCGGTCTCTTATGTCTCATATCCATATACTAATTGCTGAGTGGTAAAGCTGAACTTTATTTTTATCAAAGATATTTAGCAAAAGTGACAAAAGCATTTACAGCTAAATATTAAAAACATTTACCACCCACAAAAGTTCAGTGATATATAGTAAGCAACCAGTGTGAATATAGCTGACTGAGTTTGGGCAAGTCACAGCTCTGAACCCTGTCCTCATCTAAAAAACAAGTAAGGTTGAGTGACATGACTTATAAGACATTTTCAATTCTAATATGTTGAGGGTATATCTCTATAATACGTATTTATAGTTATTAAGCTCAGGATCTTTGTAATAACTAGGACAGTGCCCAAACTTGGTTTAGAAAGCAGTGTTAGCGAGTTAGTAAGTGCATGTCTTTGGAGTAATGTTTCAGCACAGAACTGAAAGAAGCTTATTAATGGGAAGGAAGTTCCTATCTATTTATTTGGTTGCCAGGTTCCCCGGGGTTTTTTCCGTAAGAGTAAGGTGACCTGGCTAATTTTAACTTCAGGAATTACAGTCTACCCAGCTAAGTTATCCTTGGAGCTTCTATTTGGATATAGCATCCTTTATTGTTTCCTGTCCTGAAGTTTTAGGAAATTGCTAGTAACTGATTTACTGTTGTTGACCTTTAATTAAGCACGAAGACTTTCTTACCATAGGCCAGGGAAGGCAAGGAGAGTTTAAAGATACTTCTTTTTCAATAGTCCTTGGTATGTCCCAAGAATGTCACAGTCTTTCACTGGTTAACCCTACTGTATGTGTGCTCTCTGAAAAGGTCCTGTTTCAGGTGATGTAATTCAGGGAGCTTAAGTTATCAAATTGTTTTGGCTTAAATTGTTGGATATGATTTTTTGCTGTACAGCATTAATGTAGAAAGTCTTTCTCTTTCAAGTGGGATGGACTTACTGTGCAAATGTCAATCTCTCTATGGGAAATAAGCATGCTAACTTAGTAGGTGTTGTGAAATACTGCAGATACATAGTTTGCTATAATCATTCAACTTTTAAATATCCATGAGAAATTGCATTTATATGAGCTTTAAGAAAATAGAAGACATACGAGTGGTTGATAGCAAACTTTTGTTTGAGGCTTCATCCAGAGATAAGGCAGCCAGAAATGCTAATTATATTATTTCTAGTACTTCCCTTCTCTCTCTCTCAGTAGTCACTCAGTCATGTCCAATTTCTTGTGACCCCCATGGGCTTTAGTCCTCCAGGCATTTCTGTCCATGGAATTCTCCAGGCAAGAATACTAGAGTGGGTTGCCATTCCCTTCTCCAGGGGATCTTCCCAACCCAGGAACTGAACCCAGGTCTCCTGCATTGTGGGCAGATTCTTCACCATCTGAGGCATCAGGGAAGCCCCAGTAAGTTCCCTTATTTCTCCCTTTTTCTGTCCTACCCTCACCCCCTGAAAAGAGGAAAGAAAGGAAAAGTAAAAAGAGAGAGAGAGAGAAATGGCTAATTTTCCAGAGTAAACTTATTCTAATAAAGGCTCAGAAAGTTGCTTCTGACAGTTGAAGAGCACAGAGAAGACATCTAGGGTCTCATTTTTTTCTTCCTAGAAACTTTTTGTACTAATTGATTATTAGGTGCATACTGTATTTGTTGCCCATTCTATTTTCAAACAAGCAACACCGAAGAAAAATGATGTTCTCAGTCTCAAATATGCAGCTAGAAACTATGTGCCTTCTTAGAATATGTAACTTTCTCCTTTATTGTTTTTTCTACACAGATAACCAGATTGCCCAAGTTTAAGAGGTAAAAAATTTCAGTTAACAATGTGAAATACTGTTTATTCTATCAGATTATATGGCTGCTTCATATCGTTTTCATTGTCAATGTCACCAGCCTATTATATAGCATCAAATTTCTCAATAGGAAGGTAGTTTCAGCAATAGAATATGAGAGAGGGGTACTGCATGCTTGAAACAACAGTTGTACTTGACAAGGACAAATTAAAGGTCATGACACATGTCATTAGGGAAGCAATTTCTATAGGTTTGGGGAGAAACTCAGATTGATCTATGACTTAAATTTCAACATGATTTAATATATCTGTTCCTTGAACAGATACATCTGTCAACTAATTACCATTATTGTTCTCTTTAAGGTAGCATTTCCCCCTGCATTGTACTAGAACAGTGTAATAATAATATGATTCCCTCTCTAGTAATCTATTATTATAATATTGTGTAATAATGAATGATTCCCTCTCTAGCAATCTAGACTTTCTTGGTGGTTCAGAGGGTAAAGAATCTGCCTGCAATGTGGGAGACCTGGGTTCAATCCCTGGGTTGGGAAGATCCCCTGGAGGATGGTAACCTATTCTCCACTTCCCTGGAGAATCTCCGTGGACAGAGGAGCCTGGTGGGCTACAGTCCATGGGGTGTCAAAGAGTCGGACACGACTGAGCGACTAAGCACAACAGCTAGTAATCTATTATGAAAACGTTCCATTTTGTCTAAAGAAGGCATCCTAAGTACAGACCCATGGAATGGGTACTTTGTAAGGTAACTTTGTTTTGACTGCCTTGATTTTTTTCTTTTTATTACCCAAATGCACTTTCATTTGATACACATTCCAGGGAAGCTGAATTTAAAAAGTCAAAGGTTTTTGTCATAATAAATGAAAAGAAATTTCTGAAGTCATACTTGTGAAATTCCAGGCATTTTCTATGGCTTCTAACAGAAAGCAGTTTTAAGACACTGAGATAATTTGGAAATATTGCTCACACTTAGAATTCTGAGTGTTAAGATAGAAACATGTCCCAGAAATACAGGCAAAATTGATTACGGTCCTTTCTGGTAAAATATTGGTCTGCCTAGGTATAAAATGTTATATTAACCTTCAGTTCTATTATATACATTTACACATGTGCATGATAATAAGCTTATTTATATTCAACCAAACATTCATTTGGCATGCAGCCTAGAGTACTCTAGTGTTGAAGAGTCAGTCAAACAAATGCCTGAGAGATTCAAAGTCTTTGTTCCTTTTTCAGTACCTCAAGTCAGAACAGTTGTTTGTGCTCTTGTTGCTGTACTCTGAAAAGCATCTTAATTGACAGGCTACACAAGCTGCCTAAACGGCTTTCTCTACCTTAGAGGTGGAGGCTTCATTTGGGGCTTGTATCTGCTGTCTTTTATAACTCTGATGACATCTGGTAGACAGAGTACCTGAAGAACTATGGCTGGAGGTTCATAACACTGTACAGGAGGCAGTGACCAAATCCATCCCAAAGAAAAAGAAATGCAAGAAGCAAAGTGGTTGCCTGAGGAGGCTTTACAAATAGCTGAGGAAAGAAGAGAAGCAAAAGGCAAAGGAGAAAAGGGAGGATATAACTCAACTGAATGCAGAGTTCCAGAGAATAGCAAGGGGGAATAAGAAGGCCTTCTTAAATGAACAATGCAAAGAAATAGAGGGGGAAAAAATAAACTGGGAAAGGCTAGAGATCTCTTCAAGAAAATTGGAGATATCAAGGGAACATTTCATGCAAGGATGGACACAATAAAAGATGGAAACAGTTCAGACCTAACAGAAGCAGAAGAGATTATGAAGAGGTGGCAAGAATACATGGAAAAACTATACAAAAAATGTCTTAATGACCTGGATAACCATGATGGTGTGGTCACTCACTTAGAGCCGGACATCCTGGAGTGTGAAGTCAAGTGGGCCTTGGGAAGCATTACTACAGACAAAGCTAGTGGAGGTAATGGAATTCCAGCTGAGCTATTTAAAATCCTAAAAGATGATGCTATTAAAGTGCTACATTCAATATGCCAACAAATTTGGAAAACTCAGCAGGGGCCACAAGACTGGAAAAGGTCAGTTTTCATTCCAATACCAAGGAAAGGCCATGTCAAATAATGTTCAAACTAGTGTACAACTGCACTCATTTCACATGCTGGCAAGGTAATGCTCAAAATTCTTCAAGCAAGGCTTCAACAGTACGTGAACCGAGAACTTCCAGATATACATACTGGGTTTAGAAAAGGCAGAGGAACCAGAGATCAAATTGCCAACATTTGTTGGATCATGAAGAAAGCAAAGGAATTCCAGAAAAATACCTACTTCTGCTTCATTGACTACATCAAAGCTTTTGACTGTGTGGATCGAAACAAAGTGGAAAATTATTAAAAAGATGCAGTTATTGGATTGCCTTAACTGTCTTGTGAGAAACCCGTATACAAATCAAAAAGCAGCAGTTAGAACTGGACATCGAACAACTGACTGGTTCAAAATTGGGAAAGGAATATGACAAGGCTGTATATCATCACCCTGCTTATTTAACTTCTATGCAGAGTACATCCTGTAAAATGTCAGGCTGGATGACTCACAGCTGGAATCAAGATTACTGGGAGAAATATCAACCTCAGATATGTAGACGATACCTCTCTAATGGCAGAAAATGAAGAGGAACTAAAGAGCCTCTTGATGAAAGTGAAAGAGCAGAAAAAAAAGCTGGCTTGAAACTCAGCATTCAAAAACCTAAGATCATGACATCTGGTCCCATCACTTCATGGCAAATTGAAGGGGAAAAAGTGGAAGTGATGACAGATTTCATTTTCTTGGGCTCCAAAATCACTGCGGATGCTGACTCTGGCCATGAAATTCAAAGACTCTTTGGAAGGAAAACTATGACAAACCTAGACAGCATATTAAAAACCAGATATATTACTTTGCTGACAAAGTTCTGTACAGTCAAAGGTATGTTTTTTCCAGTAGTCATGTACAAATGTGAAAGCTGGACCATAAAGAAGGCTGAGTGCTGAAGAATTGATGCTTTTGAATTGTGGTGCTGGAGAAGACTTGAGAGTCCCTTGAGACTACAAGGAGGTAAAAGCAGTCAATCTGAAAGGAAATTAACCCTGAATATTCATTGGAAGGACTGATACTGAAGCTGATGTTACAGTACTTTGGCCACTTGATGGGAAGAGCTGACTCTTTGGAAAAGACCCTGAAGCTGGGAAAGATTGAAGGCAAAAAGAGAAGGGGGTGGCAGAGTATGAAATGGTTAACTAGCACCACTGATTTAATAGACATGAATTTGAGCAAACTCTGGGAGACGGTGGAGGACAGAGGAGTCTGGTGTGCGGCAGTCCATGCGGTTGCAAAGAGTTGGACGCAATTTAGCAACTGAACAACAACATTCAGATGTTGGAATTACTGATGACTTAGGGAATGACCACTGCCCTTCCTTGCTTTTCTAGGTTTTCTTCAGTTCAGTTCAGTTCAGTTCAGTAGCTCAGTCGTGTCCGACTCTTTGCGACCCCATGAGTCGCAGCACGCCAGGCCTCCCTGTTCATCACCAATTCCCGGAGTTCACTCAAACTCACGTCCATCAAGTCAGTGATGCCATCCAGCCATCTCATCCTCTGTTGTCCCCTTTTCCTCCTGCCCCCAATCCCTCCCAGCATCAGAGTCTTTTCCAATGAGTCAACTCTTCGCATGAGGTGGCCAAAGTAATGGAGTTTCAGCTTTAGCATCATTCCTTCCAAAGAACACCCAGGACTGATCTCCTTTAGAATGGACTGGTTGGATCTCCTTGCAGTCCAAGGGACTCTCAAGAGTCTTCTCCAACACCACAGTTCAAAAGCATCAATTCTTCGGCGCTCAGCTTTCTTCACAGTCCAACTCTCACATCCATACGTGACCACTGGAAAAACCATAGCCTTGACTAGATGAACCTTTGTTGGCAAAGTAATGTCTCTGCTTTTGAATATGCTATCTAGGTTGGTCATAACTTTCCTTCCAAGGAGAACGCATCTTTTAATTTCATGGCTGCAGTCACTATCTGCAGTGATTTTGGAGCCCCAAAAAATAAAGTCTGACACTGTTTCCACTGTTTCGCCATCTATTTCCCATGAAGTGATGGGACCGGATGCCATAGGTTTTCTTACTCCAGAAAAAGATATTGGAGACAGAAAGACCGTGGCATTGTTCCAAGAGTTACTACTCTTGGTCGTGTCCTGTGCAGAATGTACTGTTGGTAAGCCGCCTAACTTTTCTGAACCTAGTTTTCTTCCCTGTAAACTGAACATTGGAAACCACATAATGTTGTAAAGATTGGAGATGAAGTTTGGAAGTCCAAGCCACCTAGTAGGCAGTAGGAGCATAACAATGATTATTTTCATAACTGCATTTCCTGTGTCTTCATGAGTTTTCTATTTCCTTGGGGTTTCTCAACTTCATAAATGGCTTTCTCCTTTTTTGTGAATGACCCGAAGAGTCTTTGGTACTCTGTATAAAGAAGAGGATGGGAAACTGGGAAGCTATGACAAATCTGGACAGCATATTAAAAAGCATTTTTTTTTTTCCTACAGCAAAGCTTAGATAGTTTAACATAAAAATTTGTACAATAATTTTTAAAAATCTTTGGCCTCAGTGGCCTCTTACACACTAACTATGCCGCAGTCACCAGTGTTTGGGAGAGATCATTGGTCTTCAAGAACCATGAACTGACAGGATTTCAGCACAGTAAGTTTTCCAAATTGCAGCTTGTAGTACGCATGACAGTGAGCAAGGTCCTGGATAATACAGAGGAGGATGCCTAATTTAGACAATCTACTTTAAGTAAAAAAAAAAGAAATTCACAGATACCCATCAGTTACTACTTTAAGGTTCTAATAGTGTCTTAATCTGAGAAACAAAGGCTTCACAAAATATGAGCTTACTGGGATTAAAAAGCATTTTTTAATATGAGGCTTCCTGGGATATGGATCATTTCTTGAGAATTGTAGGTGGAAAACTAAGACAAATAAAGTTGGAGTCTGAACTATGGATTCCACTTGACAGAGTAGGTTCCTTATCTCCCTTCAACATCTTCTGTAAAAATCCACTCCCTCAAGTCTCCTTTGGAAGCTCACCACTCCAGAGAGCTCCCTTCCCTGGTGGTCTGGTGGAGCCCAGGAATGCTGGCCTTTAGGGCACACCGGCCAGACCTGTTTGCTCACTCAAGTTTAGAGCAAGCAGCATGGGAGGTCCTGATAAGCTGGCTTCTTAAGCATGTAAGGTAGGTTCTGAGCACTTGAACAGGCCGGTGAGACAAATTGTCAAGTGGTCCCTAGGAAGTCTGCATTAAAAAAAAAGAATAAAAGCATGAATTTGATTAGCAAACTGTCCTATTAGAGCCCTAAAAGATGATTCTATTTAGAACACTTTGAAATCTCTTATGTTTAACCTTGGAAAAGAATTATCTTATCTATCTCTTTAAATAGTGTTTCAGGACTCTTTTTTTTTTTTTCTCCTAAATTACCTGGATGCTAGAAAAATTTAAACCAAGAAGGATGAAAAACTGGTGGTTCTGCAGTTTTCAATCTAAGGGAATTGACCAAGAAGAAAAAATAAAACATGGACAGTAGATGAAAGTAATACTATGCTCACACACTCATTTCATATTAATATTTCTCAGAATGGCTTCTAGAAGAGATTTTCCCATTACTGAAATCTTATTTTTCCCATAAAACTATGTTATATTAGTTGAAAAAGACCTGTAAAGTTTTCCTTCTGAAAATCTCCTCACCTCAAGATGATTACTGATTCATAACTTATCAGAACTTATTTTTTAATTAATTTTAACTCTAATAAAAAATTATGGTTTTTCTGGTTTAGAAAGTAAAATGATCATTCCAGGAATTTTCAGTGCTCTTTGGAACTGGTACAAGATTCCTGTGTTTACTTGGAAATATGGTTTCTGAACATATTTCCTTTTATATTTGAGAAATTTCATCTAAACTATTTTTGCTCTTTGAAAAAAAAATGATTCTCTTCTTTCTTTTAACAGTAATACCTTCAGAGTGATTTTAAAAAAGAAATCTATCTTTAACTTGGTGGGGACCTCTTTTACTTTTACTATTTTATCACCCTACTGTAAATCAACATCTTGTTTCCAATTTGTGCTTTTTAAGAAATTTCCTTCAAGATACTGAAGTCAGGAAACAACTGGTGATGGTTTGGGTCACTTACTCATCAGAGAGTCTAGGCCCCTGCCGAGGATCCACCCTATTTTTTTTTTTCTTGGAGTACAGTTGATTTACAATGTTGTGTTAATTTCTGCTGTACAGCAAAGTGATTCAGTTATACATATAATTATTTTCCACATTTTTTCCATTGTGGTTTGTCATGGGATATTGAATATATTTCCCTGTGCTATACAGTAGGACACTGTTGCTTACCCATCCTATATGTACTAGTTTTCATCTGCTAATCCCAGATTGTAGCTCCATCCATCCCCTGCATGCCTCTCCCTTGGCAACCGCCAGTCTATTCTCCTCTGTGTCTATTTCATAGATAAGTTCATTTGAGTCATATTTTAGATTCCATGGATATGTGATATCCTGTTCATTGTTCTCTTTCTTACTTGCTTCACTTAGTGTGATAATCGCTATCTAGGCCTGTCCAGGTTGCTGCTGGTGGCATTATTTCATTCTTTTTTATGGATCAGCCTTATTAGAAACCAGCAAGTGCTGTGGGTCAGGTTTGTCGGCGTGCCGTTGGCTGGCAAAGTGGGAGGTGAACGCAGTGAAGCACTGGGCCCACAGAGACAAGTGCTGACGGGAGCCTGTCCCTCATTTCTCATGGGTCTAGACTGTGTCTTCCTGCCCAACTAGAAATGCACTTTGGTCAATAAAAACTGTTCCATGTGTGAAACGTACTTTTTAAAGTTTATTTTAAATATATTAGATTATATCAGGAGAATTTGTGAACTCCTTTTGAAATAATGATTTTCAAATTTTTCAAGCCATCAAAATAAATACATTATGTTACTAAATGTGTTTTTAAAATATGTTATCCAGATTCATAACAAAACCTTTTATTTTTTTTTAATGGAGTCAGCTTTATACATGAAGCTAAGAGTCCACTAGAGGTCACTTTTTCAACTTATTTCCCTTAAAAATGGAAAAATTTAGCTGTGATTCCTGCCACTGAATCTTTTTTACATGCCTTTGTTTTCCATATTGGAATTTTTGACTCCTCCAAGAAAAAAATGTCTGTATTTCAAACATTTTTTCCCCTGAAATCTTTCTGAGACTGATATGTTCTTATGTTTCAAGCACATTTTCTATTGTGACATTTTAAATGATCTTAGATATCTAAGTCTATGTTAATTTTTGATTATTTAAATATCTCTATTTGAACATTAGTATCTAGAATACGTGTGACTATTTCGTAAAGTTTTCATGGATTTTACAATACTGTATTAGTGTGATTTCCCTGGAGGCTCAGTGGTAAAGAATCCGCCTACCACTGCAGGATACTCTGGTTTGATCTCTGTTCTGGGAAGATCCCCTGGAGAAAGAAATGGCAACTCACTCCAGTATTCTTGCCTAGGAGATCCCATGGACAGAGGAGCCTGGCGAAATATAATCTGTGGGGTTGCCAAGAGTCAGACATGACTTAGCGGCTGAACAATAACATTAGTGTTAAAGAAGTGGGTTAACTGCTATTATGTTACTAGTACCACTACTTGTGCATAAAAAGTAACTTTACAAACATATCTTTGTGTATATACAATCTTGTGTATTTTCCACTAAACCATCTGGCATAAAGTTATAATTTTCTGGCCTCCCAGTTCAATAAATGTCCTCTCCATAACTATATTGATTTTAAAACATTTTCAGTTATTAAAATTTACCCCAGATCAATGGTTTTTAAACTCAGAAATAATGCAGTGCAGTATCTCATTTCTCTATGAAATGGAGGCATTTAAAGGGAAATATTGTAGAGAGATTTATTCTTATCTTCCAAAAGATTGTCTCTGTATCATTCACTAGACACTCATTTATGTAAATGATTCCTTTAACAACAAAGATCCCGTTAGCATAATTTTTACCAATGTTGAAAAGATCTTATTGAAGAAAATATTTGATATCTGAAAAAAAGTTAAAATCATTCTACATGTACTACTTAATTTTGATGGTATTATGTTATTTTCATACATGAATATAATACATGAATAATTTCTCTATGTAAAATACTGAAATATTACAAAAACTAGCTATAATCCAAACCTTCCCAAAGGTATGCCACTTTATATGTATTCTTCTCTGATGTAGGTCTTGTAATAAAGAGTTACATTTAAATGTTTCAAACACCTATTAATAGAATATATACCTATATTTTGCTTTATGTACACATGTTTTAAAGATAGATATAAGATGCAACAAATTGTTCTGTCATTTATGTACTTGATTTTGATTTAATAATAGGTGTTGGAATTATTTACAAGTTGGTTCCTATAAATCTCTCTCATTATTTTGATCTACAGCATGAAGTCTTTGAGAATGACTATAGTTGAATTCCCCATTTTCCTAGAGAAGTCCAGTTCATTTCCTTTTTTCTCTTAGAAATAGTATGTGTGTGTGTGTGTGTGTGTGCGTGTGTGTGTGTGTATCCTCCTGTGTGTGGTCAAGCATTCCTCTCCACTGAATTCTATGAAGAGAATTGCTAGGTCATAGGGTAGAAGCATTGAACACATTAGTTGATACTGCCAAGTGGCTCTTCTCTCAGGGTCTCACCAATGCCCTCTCAGCTAGTAACAACTGGAGAAGAGCAGACTTCCCACACTGAAGCCAACATTTAATTTTTTTTGTTATTTCTATGGTATCTCATGTCTGAAATTGCATTTGCCTAGTTATTAGTACTATTTACATTCACCCTCTATCCATTCCTTTAGTGAGCATTTGTGTTTCCTCTTTTGTGCATTTCTTATTCATATTTTTTGCCCATTTTTATACTTATTTGCTTTTTCTTTTTAATTTCTAGGGGATTTTATGTATTTTGAATACTAAGTGCTTCCTAGGTGAAAGTGAAAGTGTTAGTTGCTCAGTCATGTCCGACTCTTTGTGACTTCATGGAGTGTAGCCTACCAGTCTCCTCTGTCCATGGAATTCTCTAAAAAAAAAAATATTGGGATGGGTAGCCATTCCCTTCTCCCGGGGATCATCCCCACCCAGGAATCGAACCCATGTCTCCTGCATGGTAGGCAGATTCGTTACTGTGTGAGCCACCAGGGAAGCCTAGTTATATTTATGCAAATATATTTTTCCAGTTCATTTCTTGACTTTTAACTTATAATTTTTCTGTTGTAAAAAGTTTTTAATTTTTATGCTGTCAATTTACCAATTCTTTCTCTTGTAGCTTTAATTTTGGTATCTTGGTTAAGAAGATCACTCCAGGATTTCCTTGGTGGTTAAGAGTTCACCTGCCAATGCAGGGGACACAGGTTCAATCCCTGGTCCAGGAGGATTCCACAGGTCACAGGGCAGCCAAGCCTGTGCGCCACAGCTACTGAGCCCTGGGCCCTAGAGCCTGTGCTCCACAACAGAAGCCACCACAAGGAGAAGCCCACGCACTGCAATTAGAGAGAGGTCCCTGCTCATCACAACTAGAGAAAATCCTCTCACAGCAATGAAGAACCAGCACAGCCAAAAATAAATAACATTTAAAAAGACCACTTCTACTCGCCAGACCTATAGTTCATCCAGCTATCTTATATCTTATAGTTTCATCTAATTCTCATATAGTTTCATTGTTATTGTTGTCTTCAAATTTCATGAGGATTAGGTTTGTGTGTGAGGCACAAATCTCATTTCACTCTTTTTCCCAAATGGATGGTGAATATTCCTTATACCCTTTGATGTGTAGTTAACATCTTATTGACTTAAAATGTTATTCTCATGATAATGTAAATCTCCTACCTTTCACAGAATTATTTCTGGGCACTTCACTATTGATTGATCATTATTAATGGATACTTGTACAACACCACATTTTTTAAAGTAGCACACACTTTGCTATCTGGCATATCACACCCTTTTTTCTTCCTTAAAATGGCAAAATTAATAACAAAGTTACCTTCGCTATTTTGATTTACTCTTTCACATTAGTTTTTTTTGTTGTTCTTAAACATTTATCTATTTATTTGACTGCTCTGGGTCTTCACTGTGGTGTGTAGGAAAACAGACACCATGTTTTCCTTATTTTCTTTTAAAGAAATGTATGTATTTATTTGGCTGTGCCAGGTCTTAGTTGTGACATGCGGAAGCTGCTTCCCTGACTCGGGATCGAACCCAGGCTCCCTGTGTCGGGAGCATGGAGTCTTAGCCACTGCATCATCAGGAAAGTCCCTCACATTGATTTTAGAATTGGCTTGTGAAGGTTACTGAAAAATCCTATTCAAAGTGAGAATTAAACTGAATGCACCACTGGTGTAGATTAAAATATAAAATACAACACGCCTTTAAACTACATATTAATTACTTTGTCCAGTTTTTCCGAAGAACATTGATGCTTAAAACTAACCAACTACTAGGTACCCCACTATTAGTCTTGACATTGTTATAATGAATATCTCCAACCAATGATAGTATAGGGAGTCTGTGATTTGTTCAACAGACATTTAAAGAATGCTCATTTTTTGCCAGGCATAGAAGATGAATATTAAAGTTAGAGGGACGTTATACCTCTGAAAATCTGAGTCGATTCCATTGTCATTGTCATATTCCAGAAGTCAAAACAGGCACCCAAACTTAAACATTTATCCCTGGTGTACCACAACAGTTCTAAACGTTCAGATATCCCCAGGACACTTGTGGAAAGTCCATCATGTCAATACAACTTCATATAATCTCAGTCTCTCACACTTGAGTGTTTCAGAATCTCTAGGTGACATGCTGTCAGAATGGACTGAATGCAGATAAGAAAGTCCACTTCTCTTTTAACTCACATAGTAAAGAGATTTATAGAAATATAAGACAAGTCTTCTCTTCCCACTAAATTACTTTTGACTCTGGGAAATATGATTATTCTTCATAAAATATATACAATTTCATGTTCTAAATTTCTCATACTAAAAGCCTTGGAGTTATCCTTCATTCCCCTATTTTTCTCCTATTCTTCATGCAAATTATCAATGAATCCTGTTGGCTCCACATCAGAATGTATCACAGTATGATACATATCTCATCATCTTTGCCACTACCACACTGCCTGGCCCATGCAAAGATGATATCAAGCCTGGATTATTATAATAACCTTCTATTGCTTCCCTTTAGTGAAGGCCTTTCCTAGCTTCACTGACTTGGTCTGGCTTAAATTTTATTTTTCCACCTATTTTTTTCTTTTTCTAAAAAAATCTTTTTGAAGTATAGTTGATTTACACTTTGCAATGTAGTATTAGTTTCAGGCACTGTGTCTCTTTACTAAACTTCCCCATCTTTACAAAATCATTTATTATTAACAGTCCACATTACAAAACTATTATTTGTCTATTTTTCTTGTTCCTTCCGAAATGTGTCTTGCAAATAAAATGCATTTCTACCAAAATTTTTCTTCATGAGTAAATCCATCATAAATTTCCAAGATGGAAAGGCAATTGTCTCCTTGTAAGAGTAGCAGTAGTAAATACTTTGCCTCTTCCAACTTTGGTCCACATGACTTGGTTTTCTGTTTTAAGTATTTGTATCTTCCAAACTTCAAATTTTTCTAAACAAGTAGAAACTGAATTATCTTTCTTCATATGTATTTTATCATGTAATGTTTTCATTTAGTTGAGTCATCAGTAATACACATTTCAGTGACTTTTATTTTAGAAGAAATATGGATAATAATAGAGTTTGTATTTCTTTATCATTTTATACTTACCAAAGCATTTCATTTACACTTTAAGTGATTCTCACTTAATCATCATAGTGACCCTGGAAATGGTCCACATATGTATTTTTTAGGCTTAAATTAATAAATAAAATTTTGTTCTGTGTAATTTTAACCATTTTTATTTTTCTTTCTCATTTTATTAAGATATAATTGATGAGCTCTATAAAGGACAGAAATGGTATGGACCTAACAGAAGCAGAAGATATTGAGAAGAGATGGCAAGAATACACAGAACTGTACAAAAAAGATCTTCATGACCCAGATAATCACGATGGTGTGATCACTGACCTAGAGCCAGACATCCTGGAATGTTAAGTCAAGTGGGCCTTAGAAAGCATCACTACGAACAAAGCTAGTGGAGGTGATGGAATTACAGTTAAGCTATTCCAAATCTTGAAAGATGATGCTATGAAAGTGCTGCACTCAATATGCCAGCAAATTTGGAAAACTCAGCAGTGGCCACAGGACTGGAAAAGGTCAGTTTTCATTCCAATCCCAAAGAAAGGCAATGCCAAAGAATGCTCAAACTACCACACAATTGCACTCATCTCACACGCTAGTAAAGTAATGCTCAAAATTCTCCAAGCCAGGCTTCAGCAATATGTGAACCGTGAACTTCCTGATGTTCAAGCTGGTTTTAGAAAAGGCAGAGGAACCAGAGATCAAATTGCCAACATCTTCTGGATCATGGAAAAAGCAAGAGAGTTGCAGAAAAACATCTATTTCTGCTTTATTGACTATGCCAAAGCCTTTGACTGTGTGGATCACAATAAACTGTGGAAAATTCTGAAAGAGATGGGAATACCAGACCACCTGACCTGCCTCTTGATAAATCTGTATGCAGGTCAGGAAGCAACAGTTAGAACTGGACATGGAACAACAGACTGGTTCCAAATAGGAAAAGGAGTACGTCAAGGCTGTATATTGTCACCCCGTTCATTTAACTTCTATGCAGAGTACATTATGAGAAACACTGGACTGGAAGAAACACAAGCTGGAATCAAGATTGCCGGGAGAAATATCAATAACCTCAGATATGCAGATGACACCACCCTTATGGCAGAAAGTGAAGAGGAACTCAAAAGCCACTTGATGAAAGTGAAAGTGGAGAGTGAAAGAGTTGGCTTAAAGCTCAACATTCAGAAAACGAAGATCATGGCATCTGGTCCCACCACTTCATGGGAAATAGATGGGGAAACAGTGGAAACAGTGTCAGACTTTATTTTTCTGGGCTCCAAAATCACTACAGATGGTGACTGCAGTCATGAAATTGAAAGACGCTTACTCCTTGGAAGGAAAGTTATGACCAACCTAGACAGCATATTGAAAAGCAGAGACATTACTTTGCCAACAAAGGTTCGTCTAGTCAAGGCTATGGTTTTTCCTGTGGTCATGTATAGATGTGAGAGTTGGACTGTGAAGAAGGCTGAGCGCCAAAGAATTGATGCTTTTGAACTGTGGTGTTGGAGAAGACTCTTGAGAGTCCCTTGGACTGCAAGGAGATCCAACCAGTCCATTCTGAAGGAGATCAGCCCTGGGATTTCTTTGGAAGGAATGATGCTAAAGCTGAAACTCCAGTACTTTGGCCACCTCATGCAAAGAGTTGACTCATTGGAAAAGACCCTGATGCTGGGAGGGATTGGGGGCAGGAGGAGAAGGGGACGACAGAGGATGAGATGGCTGGATGGCATCACTGACTCGATGGATGTGAGTCTGAGTGAAATCCGGGAGTTGGTGATGGACAGGGAGGCCTGGCATGCTGCGATTCATGGGGTCACAAAGAGTCGGACACAACTAAGTGACTGATCTGATCTGATCTGATCTGATGGTATAAATTTAAGAGGTACAGCATAATGACTTGACCAACATATTTTATGGAATGATTGCCACAACAGACTTAGTGAACATTCTTATATAGATTTTTTAAAAAAGAAAAAAAAAATTTTTCCCTTGTGATGAGAACTCTTAACAACTTTCAACTTTTATAAGAACTTCATTGAAAATGATACAATAGGCTCCTTCTCCCTCTGCTAAAGAAAAGTTATAATAGAAAGACTATCAGGTCTTCATGGAAACAAATAAACATAGCCATTTTGAGGTCAAGTCAGTTGGGTTGATTGCCTCTTATGGTTAGTCACAGTCTAAAAAGCACAATAGAATAACTGTAAAAGAAATACATTTTAAACTTGCCCGGTGCTTATTTTCCAGCTCAAATGTAGAGTGTGCATAATCAGACCAGGGTTTGTGTGTGTGTGTGTGTGTGTGTGTGTGTGTGTGTGGTAGTCTCTAGTGGGCTTCCCAAGTGGCTCAGTGGTAAAGAACCCACCTGCCAATGCAGGAGACACAGGAGATGAGAGTTCAATTCCTGGGTCAGGAAGACCCCTTTGAGATGGAAATAGCAACCTACCCCAGTATTCTTGCTTGGAAAATCCCATGGACAGAAGTGCCGGGTGCCCCAGTCTATGGGGTCACGAAGACTGGTATACAACTTAGTGACTAAGCACACACTGGTGCTGAGCAGAACTCAGTATTTCATGGTTAGAAAACATGCGTACAAACGTATCACAAAACTAAACCCAAGCCTCAGTTTCCTTGAAAATATTTCATACATTTTCTCCTTCCAAAATTTAAACTACATATATTCATTCTTGAGATTACAGTTATTGTAAAATATTCTTTCTTACCATAGCAATATCTGAAGAGAATTTGAAAAACCATTCAGCTTTCACTGCTGGACAAGTGAACCAACATTCCCTGTTCACATAACAGCATAGTTAGTCGAATCCAAAGTGCATTCTAATTCTGACTATAGCATCCAGTTAACTCTCATGGAAATTATGTGCATATATTACATAATATTTATAATTATATGATGTATAAATATGTCCCTGTAATTTGTAATAATTTGATAGAGGCTCTAAGTTTTCTATTCTTAGGTAAGTTCTAACAAAGGTCTTACTGCTTGCCGCCTTCTTTACATGTTATTCTGATGACCGATTTCTATTTTAAATTCAGATTTCTCTCCCTTCTGCTCACTTTGCATTCCTTCAGCAGGGACTCTCTAATTCTTGGAATACCTTTGAACCTTCACACTTTCTCTCTCCGTGGCTTCACTTTCCTTCCTTTTCCTTTCTCAAGTGTTCGGTTTCTCCACCCTCAGGTCCTTCCATACCCTCCCCTCACCACTCCTTCCTTCCAGTTGGTATAGCTGACTAGGGGTTGCCAGTTCCCACAAAGGAAAAGGGAAAAGCAGGGATTCCTATCCTATACTTTTTGGCTACTCTCCAGCTGTTTCTCTGCCTCTCCCTCTCCTTCTCCCCTTGCCCCTTCCTTTCTGCTGCTATTAACTTCTTTTCTATTCTCCCCTTTCCTCCTTTGGTAATTTCCTATAACTTCTACTGGAATTCTTTCAATCATTACTTACTTCTTTTCTTTTCTTTCTTTCTTTATTTTATTTTTGGGTGCATTGGATCTACATTGTGGCACGTGGGCTTCTCTTTAGTTGTGTCTCCAGGCTTAGTTGCCTGGTGGCATGTGGGATCTAAGTTCCCTGACGAGGGATCGAACCTGCCTCCCCTGCTTGGAAGGCAGATTCTTAGCCACTACACTGCCAGAGAAAAGTCTCAACTTACTTCTTTTTATTCTTTTAGGTAGTAGTTACCATGTTGCTTTTTCATACTGGCATCACTGACATGAGTTTGCGCAAGCCCTGGGAGGACTTGGTGATGGACAGGGAAGCCTGGCGTGCTGCAGTCCATGGGATCGCAAAGAGTCAGACACGACTGAGCGATTGAACCGAACTGACTACCATGTTGCAGTTTCAGGATACAAGTAAAAAGATATGGCTACTGTTAAAAAGAAGAAACATCAGTTATTTACGTCACCAAGTAAAAGTCACACTGACCATTATCTTGGAGCTTAGACTAGAGGCTGGTGTCCCCAGTCTTAGGCAATTCCAGTGATCTCCCATACTACTTGAATATTATGAGTCATTATAGTGAATCTTGGGTTTCCCTGGTAACTCAGATGGTAAAGAATCCGCCTGCAGGAGATGAAGGTTCAATCCCTGGATTGAGAAGATCCCCTGGAGAAGAGATTGGCAACCCACTCCAGTATTCTTTCCTGCAGAATTCCATGGACAGAGGAGCATGGTGGGCTGTAGTCCCTTGGGTTGCAAGAGTTGGACACAATTTAGCAACTAAACAACAACAATAGTGGATCTTGGCTTGCTACTAGCAATGTAGAAGTGAGTGCCCCTAGTTTTGTAAGAGGCCAATAAGAGATATTATAAGAATTATGCATTCATGAAAGAAACAGAATTGTGGATATTGTCAATGTCTTAAAATAAATATCTGTTAAGTGTGCTAAGAAACCCTGAGGATATATTCTCTTGCTTATAGAGAAAAAGAAGCCTTATATTTTAGCTTCCACAGCCTCATAAAAATGATTCACAGCAAAATTTAGTTAGTTCAGTCACTCAGCCATGTCCGACTCTTTGCACCCCATGAACTGCAGCACTCCAGGCTTCCCTGTCCATCACCAGCTCCTGGAGTTAACTCAAACTCACATCCATCAAGTCGGTGATTCCATCCAGCCATCTCATCCTCTGTCGTCCCCTTCTCCTCCTGCCCCCAATCCCTCCCAGCATCGGGGTCTTTTCCAATGAGTCAACTCTTCGCATGAGGTGGCCAAAGTACTGGAGTTGCAGCTTTAGCATCATTCCTTCCGAAGAACACCCAGGACTGATCTCCTTTAGGATGGACTGGTTGGATCTCCTTGCAGTCCAAGGGACTCTCAAGAGTCTTCTCCAACACCACAGTTCAAAAGCATCAATTCTTTGGCGCTCAGCTTTCTTCACAGTCCAACTCTTACATCCATACATGACCACTGGAAAAACCATAGCCTTGACTAGATGAACCTTTGTTGGCAAAATGATGTCTCTGCTTTTGAATATGTTATCTAGGTTGCTCATAACTTCCTTTCCAAGGAGTAAGCGTCTTTTAATTTCATGGCTGCAGTCACCATTTGCAGTGATTTTGGAGCCCCCCAAAATAAAGTCTGACACTGTTTCCACTGTTTCCCCATCTATTTCCCATGAAGTGGTGGGACCAGATGCCATGATCTTTGTTTTCTGAATGTTGAGCTTTAAGCCAACTTTTTCACTCTCCTCTTTTACTTTCATCAAGAGGCTTTTGAGTTCCTCTTCACTTTCTGCCATAAGTGTGGTATCATCTGCATATCTGAGGTTATTGATATTTCTCCTGGCAATCTTGATTCCAGCTTGTGCTTCTTCCAGCCCAGCGTTTCTCCTGATGTACTCTGCATAGAAGTTAAATAAGCAGGGTGACAATATACAGCCTTGACATACTCCTTTTCCTATTTGGAACCAGTCTGTTGTTCCATGTCCAGTTCTAACTGTTGCTTCCTGACCTGCATATAGGTTTCTCAAGAGGCAGGTCAGGTGGTCTGGTATTCCCATCTCTTTCAGAATTTTCCACAGTTTATTGTGATCCACACAGTCAAAGGCTTTGGCATAGTCAATAAAGCAGAAATAGATGTTTTTCTGGAACTCTCTTGCTTTTTCCATGATCCAGGAGATGTTGGCAATTTGATTTCTGGTTCCTCTGCCTTTTCTAAAACCAGCTTGAACATCAGGAAGTTCACGGTTCATGTATTGCTGAAGCCTGGCTTGGAGAATTTTGAGCATTACTTTACTAGCATGTGAGATGAGTGCAATTGTGCAGTAGTTTTAGCATTCTTTGGCATTGCCTTTCTTTGGGATTGGAATGAAAACTGACCTTTTCCAGTCCCGTGGCCACTGCTGAGTTTTCCAAATTTGCTGGCATATTGAGTGCAGCACTTTCATAGCATCATCTTTCAGGATTTGAAATAGCTCAACTGGAATTCCATCACCTCCACTAGCTTTGTTCGTAGTGATGCTTTCTAAGGCCCACTTGACTTAACATTCCAGGATGTCTGGCTCTAGGTGAGTGATCACACCATCGTGATTATCTGGGTCATGAAGATCTTTTTGTATAGTTCTTCTGTGTATTCTTGCCACCTCTTCTTCATATCTTCTGCTTCTGTTAGGTCCATACCATTTCTGTCCTTTATCGGGCCCATCTTTACATGAAATGTTCCCTTGATATCTCTAATTTTCTTGAAGAGATCTCTAGTCTTTCCCATTCTGTTGTTTTCCTCTATTTCTTTGCATTGATCGCTGAGGAAGGACTTTCTTATCTCTTCTTGCTATTCTGTGGAACTCTGCATTCAGATGCTTATACAAAATTTACAGCAAAATTTACCAGCATGTAAAATTGGTTGATGTAATTAGGAATGATTAACTCAAAAGAAACCAGATAAGACATGATAACTGTCTTTAAACAGTTGAAGTACTATTAAATAATTAATAAATTATTTACTTCTGGAGGATTTTCTACTATATTTTTTTGCTTTTTATATGTTAGGTACTGTTCTGGGTGGGCTTCCCAGGTGGCACTAGTGGTAAAGAACCCACTTGCAAATGCAGGAAAAGTAAGAGATGGAGGTTCAATCCTTAGGTTGTGAAGATCCCCTGGAGGAGGGCATGGCAACCCACTCCAGTATTCTTGCCTGGAGAATCCCATGGACAGAGGAACCCGATGGGCTACATTTCATAGAGTTGCAAAGAGTCAGACACGACTGAAATGACTTAGCACACATGCATGCACTGTTCTGGGTACATTTACTTACGGAGGATGATAATTGGGCCAACAGTGGAAACATATTTTTATTGTTTTAAATAAAGTAAGGGAGATTTTGCCCCATTGTACATTTTCCCCTCTATTCAGATTATATTCTTTTTTATGGCTTAGCTACTCTAGGTGAAAAGGATATTTTCTCCATCCTTTGAAAGATTCTATCATGTATTAATAAGTTCTTCATATACTTATATATGAATGATATACTAAACGGTGCTGTGCTTAGTCGCTCAGTCATGTCCTACTCTTTGGAACCCCATGGACTGTAGCCTGCCAGGCTCCTCTGTATGCAGGAATTCTTTAGGCAAGGATACTGGAGTGGGTTGCCATTCCCGTCTCCAGAGGATCTTCCCAACCCAGGGATTGAACCAGGTTTCCTTCATTGCAGGTGGATTCTTTATCATCTGAGCCACCAGGGAAGCCCATAATAAATGAGACTAAACGAAATATATGAAATCTTCTACCACGGTGGTTCTCAACTAACAGAGGCTTTTCCCTCCAGGAGATATTTGACAGTATCTGGAGATTTTTTCTTAGGGACATCACACTTTGGGTGAGGTGCTACTATGTAGAAACTTGGGATGCTGTTAAACATCTTATTAACATAATGCACAGGACAGTCTCCCCCAAACAAAGCAACTTTTCTGAGGTTGAGGAACCCTAGCCTATCACAACAGTAGCCCATTTTACAGAGCTATTCCTAACCAGCCCTGCTTCCCAATCCCATTCTCCATGTCATAAGTAAATGTTAATTTACCCTTTCTCTTCGTTTTCTAGTAAACTCTTACTATTAGTTTCCCTTTCAGCCACTTGTATATTTGAGGTCAGCTTGATAAAGTATTTTTTCTTTTTTAATTTATTTATTTGGCCATAACAATTTGTCTGGCCTTGCCTGGTCTTAGTTGCAGCATGTAGGATCTAGTTCCCTGACCAGGGATTGAATCTGGGGCTCTGTGCATTGGGAACATAGAGTCTTAGCCGCTGGACCACCAGGGAAGTCCCCAACTTCCTAAAGCTCTTATACTCAGATGAAAGAGAGAAGTACATTTACAATGTTTCTCTTGTGCTCCATACATTCATCCATCTCCATCAGCTCCTGCTGCTCTATCTTCACAATGTATCCAGCATCCAACCGCTTCAGTTTCTTTCACTGAAAATACCACAGTTCAATCACATCATCTCAGCACTAGATGACTTCAATAGCCTTTCAACAGAACTTCCAACTTTGACTTTGTCCCTGACAATCTATTGTTCACCCAAGGGCCAGAATGATTCTTTGGAAAACTAAGTCAAATCATGTAATTTTGCTCAGAAACCTTCAACAGTTTTCTTTATCTCTTAGAATAAAATTCGCAATCCTTTCCATCATCTATAGGGTCACACATAATAAGCATCCCTTTCCTCTTTAACTGAAGGCTTCCTAGATCTAGCTTGAATGGTAAAGAATCTGCCTGCAAAGCTGGAGACCTGGGTTGGATCCCTGGGTCGGGAAGATCCCCTTGAGGAGGGCATGGCAACCCACTCCAGTATTCTTTCCTGGAGAATTCCATGTGCTGAGGGGCTTGGTGGGCTACAGTCCATGGGGTCACAAAGAGTTGGACAGGACTGAGTAACTTTCACTTTCCTCTTTTACCTGTTCTCCTATAACTCATTGTCTCTCTGTTTCTATCACATTGGCCTCCTTGATCTACCTGAATTGCATCAAGCATGTCTTTTTCAGAATATTTCTTTTCTCCATATCTGCACAGTTTGCTTCATCTCTCTGCAATGGCCATTTGTCAAAATTGTTCTTGAATACTCTATATTTAAAAAGCAACATTCTATCCTTCAAACAAATATCTCTATCTTGCTTACTATGATTAAGATTTCAGTGGTTTATTTATCATTATCCTCCCTTCACTGTGATGAAAGTTCAATAAAGGTCTAAGTTGTTTTGTGTTGTTATTTAGTATAACATTTCAAGCACCTAGAACAGCATCTGATACAAAATAAACACTAAGAAAAAACTTTTGAATGAATATTGCTCTTGTTCAGTGGCTCAGTCACGTCCAACTTCACAACCCCATGGACTGCAGCATGCCAGGCTTCCCTGTCCTTCACCAACTCCCAGAGCTTGCTCAAACTCATGTCCATTGAGTCAGTGATGCCATCCAACCATCTCATCCTCTGTCATTCTCTTCTCTTCCTGCCTTCAGCTTCAGGGTCTTTTCCAGTGAGTTCGCTTTTCTCATCACGTGGCTAAAGTATTGGAGTTTCAGCTTCAGCATCAGTCCTTCCAATGAATATTCAGGATTGATTTCCTTTAGGATTGGCTGGTTTGATCTCCTTACTGTCCAAGGGACTCTCAAGAGTCTTCTCCAGCACCACAGTTCAAAAGAATAAACCTATCCTATACCTATAGGTTGACATTTTAAAAAGTGAAGTGAAAGTGAAGATCACTCAGTTGTGTCCAACTCTTTGCAACCCCATGGACTATACAGTCCATAGAGTTCTCCAGGCCAGAATACTGGAGTAGGCAGCCTTTCCTTTCTCCAACCCAGGGGTTGAACCCAGATCTCCTGCATTGCAGGCAGATTCTTTACCAGCTGAACCACAAGGGAAGCCCACTTAAAAACATTTTAAAAACCACCATTTAAAAATTATTATTAAGTGTGTGAGAAAACATAATATATTGTACAGTACTTAAATTAAACTCTGATTTGTTGCACAACTCTCTCCTCAGCAGGACTGACACTTTGGAATCCTGGAGGAACATCCTTTCATGTGAGACAATTTGTTAAAACAAACATGATAAAACATTGATGCAATTCTATCACAGTGAATTAAAATGTCATCTTACTGTATAGTTATGTAGTGACAAGGCAGAATCCAAATGCGGCCTAATAGCAGTCCTCAGTGACTCCTTATTTTATAGGACTTTTAATGCAATGTTCTGGCATCTGTGAATATTTACTCAATTGAATTGTATGAGAGAAGTGTTTTGTAATCATTTGTAATTAGCCATCTTGATATCTGGTCTCAACACAGCTACAGGGCAGATAGAATTGGGGCCGTAACAAGATACTTAATCTCTGAGGCTCAATCTAAGAACTCTGGGTTCTTAGAGCACTTGGGGACACGCAGATGTGCCTCTCAAATCGTGCTTCCTTGAGTAGAAACAAAGCAAAGCATCAACGATTGATGAAAAACAGTTATGACTAAAGTCCCTTTCTCTTTGTCTTCTGGCTTTGTGGCTCCTGCGTGTGGATTGCCTTCTGGCGTGGGAGCTCTGGGCGACTCACATGTCTGCTGGGGTACCGCCGGCTTCTCTGTCATCCTGCTGTGATCCCCTCAAGCCAGTTTGGGGCTGCAGGCCACCACTTCCACTCTCATCCCATTTCCTGTTTGTTCAGGAGGTACCTGCCATCCTGCTATGACAGTCTGTTCTGCCCGGCTCTCTATCCCCACGCCACTGTCTCTGCGATCAGTAGTTCCTGAACTCTGGTTCCCAACAGCTTGCCAACAGCACACTCTGCCCTTGTCATCTCTCGCCTATCACACCTGCTGCTGCCACCTGTTCCGGTACCTTGCCAACATCTCCCCTACTGCCTTCAGTGCTGGCTACGCTCCTGCAATGGAGGAAGAATATTTTCTTCCTAATCAGTGGCTGCTGTTGGACAGTGACACAACCAAGCAGTGATGTCTGGGAAATATTATGTCGTCTGTCCTTGAGATAGTGCACTCACTCTCATTGTTGCCAAGACATTTAACCACAAAGCTCTAAGGTCTGTGGTGCTTACTGTTCTAGAACTCTCCCCACCGCCACCACCACCCGCCTACCCCCGCCAGCTTTCTAAGAACTGCAACCTCTACCAATCAACATAAGATCCAACTATTAACTCAAACTCCTCCATTAAGCTTGTTTTTAAAGTCTTCTTCTTTGATTCTCATATCAAAATTTAGCTACAGGGAGACAAAGGGAGGGATATTTTGCCAAGTCTGGTTTCAGCATTACTGACATTGGCTAGGGTATAGAGATAAGTCAAAATCAAAGAGCCCTGTCACGTCTACTTTCCTTGTGGCTCAGCTGGTAAAGAATCTGCCTGCAATGCGGGAGACCTGGGTTCAATCCCTGGGTTGGCAAGATTCCCTGGAGAAGGGAAAGACTACCCACTCTAGTATTCTGGCCTGGAGAATTCCATGGACTGTACAGTCCATGGGGTCATAAAGAGTCGGACAAGACTGAGTGATTTTCACTTTCATTATGTTTACAGGTAAGTGTGAACTAAGCTCTTAGATTTTAAGGTGAATATTAAGTTGGTATACGATCTGTAAAAGATACATAATTAGGGTGTTGATGGTTATACCGCATACTTCTGTGTGACGGGATGTGCACTATGATAGTCTGTTTTTTTTCAAAATGCCAAAATGAAAACTGGGGATGAGAGAGACGGAAGGAAAATGAGTGAGTATGTTAGAGATTAACAAATTTTCAGAAAACAAGATTTCTTAAAAACTTGCATATCTATAGAATAATGGAGTAATGGAGATGCAAAGATCAATAGAAATGAAGTGATATGAACATGTTATGTAAGCAATAAACTATTATACACATGTAAGGATTATTATAAGCAGGTTATTTCCAAAGTACAGCTTCCAGAAACTGATCTCTTAAAATGGCAGTCTATTTCCTTTAGGAAATGCTCTCATTTTAGAAAAATTACATCAAGCCAAAAGCTAATTTCACTTATACTATGTTCTAGAACATTTGATACAAAATAGCCCAATCTCATTAGCAAACCTTTCAAAGCAATCAAGGGTATAAATGTAAAATCTAGAATATCTGTGATTTGTAAAAGTGAAGAATCAAGAGTTTTGTGCTTAGGGGTCTGTGGAGAGATGTATAGCTTAAGTGATCTATTAATATACATTCAAATAAAAATTGCTCAGAATCTTTGACCCAGCTATCCCACAGAAATAAAATCAAAGGTACATCTGAATGTTTTGGATTGTAAGTAATTATAGTTAAGAAAATACTGGAAACAACTGAAACAACCACAAAAGAATATACATTTATTCTTTTGATCCTATGGAATATAGAGTGACTATTTAAGAGGATGCGTTAGATTCATATGCATTGATCTAGCCTAAGACAGCTGCCCTCGGCATGTTTTTATGTGAGGGAAGCACAACCATGTACACTATAGGATCTCATTTCTTAAAACAATCAGAAAAACAACCCAAATACATAAATTTCGGGATATGTGTTTGAAATAGCATGGAAAAAGGCATGGAAGAATATACTATAAACCAACATTGATCACCTAAAAAAGAGAACATCAGTCTTTTATATTTGAATAAGATTGTATTCTTTTTTACATTTAAATTATCTAATATCTAAAAAGAGATCAAATTGTCAACATCCGCTGGATCATGGAAAAAGCAAGAGAGTTCCAGAAAAACATCTATTTCTGCTTTATTGACTATGACAAAGCCTTTGACTGTGTGGATCACAGTAAACTGTGGAAAATTCTGAAAGAGATGGGAATACCAGACCATCTGACCTGCCTCCTGAGAAATCTGTATGCAGGTCAGGAAGCAACAGTTAGAACTGGACACGAAACAACAGACTGGTTCCAAATAGGAAAAGGAGTATGTCAAGGCTGTATATTATCACCCTGCTTATTTAACTTCTATGCAGAGTACATCATGAGAAACGCTGGGCTGGAAGAAGCACAAGCTGGAATCAAGATTGCCAGAAGAAATATCAATAACCTCAGATATGCAGATGACACCACCCTTATGGCAGAAAGTGAAGAGGAACTCAAAAGCCTCTTGATGAAAGTGAAAATGGAGAGTGAAAAAGTTGGCTTAAAGCTCAACATTCAGAAAACGAAGATCATGACATCTGGTCCCACCACTTCATGGGACATAGATGGGGAAACAGTGGAAACAGTGTCAGACTTTATTTTTCTGGGCTCCAAAATCACTGCAGATGGTGACTGCAGCCATGAAATTAAAAGATGCTTACTCCTTGGAAGGAAAGTTATGACCAACCTAGATAGCATATTGAAAAGCAGAGACATTACTTTGCCAACAAAGGTCTGTCTAGTCAAGGCTATGGGTTTTCCTGTGGTCATGTATGGATGTAAGAGTTGGACTGTGAAGAAAGCTGAGAGCCAAAGAATTGATGCTTTTGAAGTGTGGTGTTGGAGAAGACTCTTGAGAGTCCCTTGGACTGCAAGGAGATCCAACCAGTCCATTTTAAAGGAGATCGGTCCTGGGTGTTCTCTGGAAGGAATGATGCTAAAGCTGAAACTCCAGTACTTTGGCTACCTCATGCAAAGAGTTGACTCATTGGAAAAGACCCCGATACTGGGAGGGATTAGGGGCAGTAGGAGATGGGGATGACAGAGGATGAGATGGCTGGATGGCATCACCGACTCGATGGACCTGAGTTTGAGTGAACTCCGGGAGTTGATGATGGACAGGGAGGCCTGGCATGCTGCAATTCATGGGGTTGCAAAGAGTTGGACACGACTGAGCGACTGAACTGAACTGAACTAAATATCTGCAAACATAAAACATATTTTAAAAAGTGAATCTAACTCTGTGCTGCTCTATAAATATACATGAAATTGAAGTTGCTTCTAGGATTTCTTCCGGTGTGGAAATTATACACTAATTTTCCCAGTTGCAGTGACACATTTATACCTAAAGGACTCTCAGTTTTCATACATGCATCATTAGGATCCTGTTAATTGTTCAACTCTAATAAAATTCTGGCAATAAAATCTTTGTTTTTTTTTTTTTTAAGTACTCAATTTAAAAATTGGGTTGAAATTGGGACATCAAGGTAAATGTCAGAAAGTTATAACTTCCCAAAAAGGTGTAGTTCTTCCAATTCTATTTTCTGTGATAAACATCCTCAGATCATTCAATCAAATGATAATATTTTCAGATCTTTTGTACCATATTGGCTGTGATTCTCTGGCTCTATTTTGAAATATTTCTTCTGCTTTGTAAACAGTTATCTGTACTTTCTTAAAGTATCCCGATATTGCAATTGATTTTGAGAAGCCTTGATTCAATGGAAATTTACACTGAGATTGTGGCAAACTAACAATCCCAAAGGAATTGGGAACATTATTTTAAAATACAGCCAGAGAATCACAGCCAATATGGTAAAAAAATCTGAGAATATTATTTGATTGAATGATCTGAGCTTGTTTATCATGGAAAATAGAATTGAAGGATTCCACCTCTTCTGGAGCTAATAATTTTTTTGACATTTACTTGCATGAATTCCCAATTTTAATCCAAATTTAAAATTGAGTCAATCATAAAGGAAATCAATCCTGAATATTCATTGGATGGTTGGAGGGATTGATGCTGAAGCTGAGCTCCAATACTTTGGCCACCAGATGTGAAGAGCTGACTTGTTGGAAAAGACCCTGATGCTGGGAAGGATTGAAGGCAGGAGGGGAAGGGGACAACAGAGATGGTTGGATGGCATCACCAACTCAATGGACATGAGTTTGAGCACGCTCCAGGAGTTGGTGAAGGACAGAGAAGTGTGGCATGCTGCAGTCCATGGGGTCGCAAAGAGTCAGACATGAGTGAGTGGCTGAACAACACAACAGTCCCAGGGTCTTTCACCCTGTTGTGTTTGTGAATGTTTTAATGCAAGCGATGTAAGAGTCTCTGCCACATCTATCTTGTACTTGAGCAAATGACTTTTTAAGGCTAAATGTCAGGCTTTATCGTTCTCCATTTTCAGATTGACTGTGTTCATCATGTTAAAATTTGAAAAGGAACTAAACTGCACATATAGTACGATTAAAACAAGGGACTTTTATGGGGATTCAGGGGCCAAGACTCCACACTCCCAATGCAGGGGGCAAGGGTTTGATTCCTGGTCAGGGAACTATTAAAAGATCCCACATGCAGCAACTAATAGACCTCACATGCTGCAACTAAGACCTGGCACAGTTAAATAAATTAAAAAAATATTTTTTAAAATAAGTAAATTAAAAAAATAAAGAAGACGGGAAAGCAAAATGAAAAGAAAGTTATGTAAAAAATACATATACTTGTTAAAAGAAATTTAAAAAAGAAAGTGTAGTTGTGCTCAGTTATATCCATATCTTTGTGACCCCATAGACTGTAGCCCACCAGGCTCCTCTGTCCATGAAATTTTCCAGGCAAGAATATTGGAATGAGTTGCCATTTTTTACTCCGGGGGATCTTCCTGACCCAGGCATTGAACCTACATCTCCTGTGTCTCCTGCCTTGGCAGACAGATTCTTTACCACTAGCACCACCTGGAAAGCCCCTGAAAAAGAAAATAAACAGATCAAAATGACCATGAGTATGGCTGAGTGTTAAGAATCATAAGTGATTTGCTCTCCTCACACCGTTTTGGTAATTTTCTTTCATGATATTTCAATGAAAAGTTACATTCTTTTAAATAAAAATAAATAAATAAAATGACCTTCATCTTGTTTGTTTGAACAAACTGCTATATATCTGATGATGACATAAGAAAAAAGAACTTGGGAACATTTAATCGTGAAGTAGCAAGAATTCCTAGTTGATAGATCTTGGGTGCCAATGTGACCTGTTTCCTGACCTAAAAGGATAAAAGGCAAAGGGAATAGGGGAGCTGTTGTTTAATGGGTTTAAATGCTCAGTTTTGCAAGATGAAAAAGTTCCAGAAGTCTGCTTCACAACTGTGTGGCAGTATTTAACGGTGCTTGAACTAACATTCTTTTAAAATGGCCAAGATGGTTAAGTTTTGTTTTATGTGTGTTTTATCACAGTTAGAAAAAAAGTGTGAAAGGAACAAGCTTCAATATTAGATATGGTGGATGGGAAAGGATCGGATCACTCAGAGCATCCTGGCTTGGTAGAGGGTGATTGTATTATTGGAAAAACCGAATATGTATGAGGAGGAGGAGGGGCTTCCCCGGTTTGCTCAGCGGTCAAGAATCTGCCTGCTGTGCAGCAGACATAGGGACACAGGTTTGATTCCTGGATTGCAAAGATAACCTGGAGAAGGGAGTAGCAACCCACTCCAGTATTCTTGCTTGGAAAGCCCCATGGACAGAGGAGCCTGGTGGGATCCGGTTCATGGGATCGCTAAGAGTTGGACACTACTGAAGGGATTGAGCACTGAGCACTGATGAAGAGGAGCAATTTGGAGTGAAAACATTAATAGTGTGGTGGTCTGCACCATCTCTCCTTTTTCCAAATATTTCAGCGTTGCTTTAATAAGCAGTTCCCTGTGTATCTCCAGGGTCCCATCTCATATGGGAAATGTTGTGCATATCTGCTTTTCTGCTCCAGGGCTTTCCTCTAAGGCATGCTGTTGTGACCTGGAAATGGGAGGAAGAGGGAATCAATGGATAATTGCTCCAACTTCCCCATTCTTCTATAAGTTAGTTTTGAGGCAGATTCTACATGGTGCCTGGTATGTCTCTAGTGAGTTTGAGCCCCAGTTACTGATGATGGTAATCAGTTCAGTAATCTATCCCTCCTTTTTTTTTGGCCTTTTCCTCAGGTCTGGCTTTATTCCCTCAACTTCCTCTTTCTGCTTTTCTGCTGTATCATTTTCTAAATAAACTATCTACACCCAAGCCTTGTCTCAGACTCTGAGTAAATCAAGATAAAGATATTGAATGATATTAATATTTAGGATACATAACATTTAGGAGTCATTGGGAGATTCATTGAAGATATCCATTAGAAGGTTAAAAATTAGTGTCGTTGCCCCAAAAGTATAGTCTTTCCATTGTCTTGATCCATTTTGCTCTTCAACCTTTCAATAATTTTTCTTTCTGCCACTCATTTACATTTATCATTGTTCTCTGCTCCTTCTCCTATTTTACTGTTTTGCTTCTTTTTTTTTTAAGTCTGAGATCTTAAGAAAATTCACTGAACAGAAATTTTGTTTAAAACACTTCACATTGTCCTTCCTCAAATGAATCATAGGTGACTGCCTACAGGTCTAGTTTCTGTTCAGAGATTATTTGGTCCCTCTTGAGTTTTTGGCCCCAGGATCACTCCAAATTTTTTCCTCAGTCTGATTGCTCTGAATAAGGGCATGTTCTCTTTTTTATGCCTTTATTTCATCTGATGCAAAGTAGTGTTGTTAAAAACAATGTGAACAAATATAATAAAAGATATTTTGATTCTACCCCGTCTTGTCAGTCTAAGAAAGGTTTGCTACTGTAACAAAGTAAGTTTTATTTTTTTTAAAAAACACCTCTAGGAACCCATTATGTCCATGTGTCATATCTTATTGGATGCACAGTATTGGAAATGTGGTTAAAATCTGGAGGAATCATGGATCTTTGGCACTTTTCCAAATGCTAAAAGAAATTCTTGCAATAATGAAAGGTGCTTGTGTCTGGGAGAAGTAAAGTCATTCTGTTTAAATCAAAATTGTAGTTTCAAAGAGAACAAAAGGGGAAGGGTATGGAAGAGAAATTATGTTAATCCACTCTTGTAAGTTAGAGTCTTCTTCCTCTCCTCATGGCAAGGATGCTGTGATCATGTTTCCTTATCCTAATCTTTCTGCAATTATAGTGATCCCCATCTCCTGGGGTATCAGTTTTCTGCTGTGCTTGGTTTCTCCTAGTTTTATATCTACTCTCTGTTGTCTTTTTTCAGAAATAACTCTTTCCTACAATATTTATCACCTTTATAAGGTTTAGGGGACTTGGTTAGCTTGACAAGCTTAAAGAAACTCATTGGAAATTAGGCATTTAAATGACACCAATTCAAAAATTTTCTAACTTTAAGCAAAAATATTTTTTAAAAAACTAGAATAATCTAGTTTGTGATTAATCGAGGTGGTGATTAAACAAAAGTCAGAGCTATCCTAAGATTGTATACAAGAAATGAATGACCCGTGCAGTTTACATAGTATGCAAAGCCATCTACTAACAATCAGCATCACCAGGACTAAGATATACTCTTTCCATTATTTAATGTGGTTTATTTGAAACAAGCCGCAATATCATAGACTGGTGGCAGGTCTGGTCTCGTGCCACTTATTGGTCTGTAAAGCCTGAGATAAGGTAGAGACAAGTGACTTTTTCTTGTTGATCTTGTGAGTTTGTAACATCTCTCTCTCTTTTTTTTTTTAAGACTCGTAGTGATTATCTAACCTAATTGCTTTTGCAGATTTTACCAGTTGAGAAAAGCCTGATAATATGGAGAAAGTGAGTAATGGTCAACCATGGAGTTGACTGATGGCAGAGCCAGAACCAGAAGCCATTCACTCCTTTCTTCACTTAGGCAACAAGTATCTCCTGAGTACATTCTCAGTCACAGGCAGCATGTGAATTCAACTAGGGACCAAAATAGTTTCCTCTGGGATGGAGTTCATGGTAGGGATGTCCAGGCTGTTGGAAGGTCCAAACGAGACGTAAGAAAGAGAACTTGAGAACATCTAATTGTGGAGTAGCAAGCATTCCTCATTGATAGGATCTTGGCTGCTGGTAATGCCCTGTTCTTCCAGAGCCTAGAAGTTTAAGAGGCTTATAGCTTTTGTCTCCTTTTACCTGATCTGTTTTTAAAGGATTGACTAAACCAGCACAGCTCTTTGCACACAGTAGAGTGAGGAACTAAGGAGAAATGGTTGGCCATGTACATTCCCTTGTAAAATCTTTCAGTACATAAGCCTTACTCTACCTGTCTGCTGGTTCTGTAGTAAGACAAAGTGAAAGCTTTGTTAGCATCTTGGTTGTCTTTCTGGGCTTTCCAGGTGGCACTAGTGGTTAAAGAAACCACCTGCCAATACGGGATACATGAGACTGGGTCGGGAAGATCCCGTGGAGGAGGGCATGGCAACCCACTCTAGTGCTCTTGCCTGGAGAATCCCATGGATAAAGGAGCCTGGCAGGCTACAGTCCATGGGGTTGCAAAGAGTTGGACATGACTGAAGCCACTTAGCATGCACGCACACATGAACTGTTGCCTTTCCTGCCAGTGTTTGAACCTAGATCAACCTTTGTGGCCCAGCCTAGCTTAGAGCTGATTGTCCAGTGAAAGCTACTAAAAAGTGAAACTGATTGGAGAAGAGAGACCGGTGGCAGGTCTGGTCTCATGACACTTATTGGTTGGGAAAAGTTGATATGAGGAAGTCTCCATATTTAACTCTGTTTATGTGCTTTAGAAACCCTACTGCTTATGTTCAGCTATACACACTGATCTTTACTTTCACATAGGTTTTACCTGACCTTTAGAGGAAAATTGGTACAGTTGGTGCAGTGAAAAATTTAATAGTATTAGACTTATTTTATCCTAGTGGCTAAAAAAATTGTTGAAATCCATTTTTGGAGAGATTAGCAAGACCAACCACACTACCTCCCCCCCTTACAAACTTTTTTTTTTTTAAATTACAGTGTAATTGCTTTATAATGTTGTGTTAGTTTCTGCTGTAGAATGAAGTGAATCAGCTATATGTAAACATATATCCCCTCCCTCTTGGATCTCCCTCCGCCCCCTCATCCCACCCCTCTAGATCATCACAGAGCACCAAGCTGAGCTTCCTGTGCTTTACAGCAGGTTCCCACTAGCTATTTATTTTATACATGGGTGTGTATATGTGTCAATTCTAATCTCCCAACTCATCCCATCCTCTTCTTTCCCCTACTGATACAACCATTAAGGAGAGCAGTACAGAGGTTCCTTAAAAAACTAAAAGTAGAACTACCATATGATCCAGCAATCCTACTACTAGGCATATACCCTGAGAAACCATAATTCAAAAAGACACATGTACCCCAATGTTTACTGCAGCACTATTTACAAAGCCAGGACATGGAAACAACCTGAGTGTCCATCGAGAGATGAATGGATAAAGAAGACGTGGTGTATATAGTGGAATATTATTCAGCCCTATAAAAGAGTGAAATTGGGCCATTTGTAGAGATGTAGATGGACTTAGAGTCTGTCATGCAGGGTGATATAAGAGAAAAACAAATATTGTATATTAACGCATATATGTGGAATTAAAAAAAACGGTACAGATGAACCTATTTATAGGACAGTAAGAGAGACCCAATCACACTCTCCACTTACACAGTGTGGGAGATGGACTTTGGCTAATTATCTCATGAAAAGTCATGTACCTTTCTTCTAATATCCCCCCCTCCCAAATTCTCTGTATTTTCCATTTAAAGGACTGAATCTGTTACACGTTACCATTTATATTGCATTACCTATATCTTGGTCTTCCCTTGTGGCTCAGCTGGTAAAGAATCCGCCTGCAATGCAGGAGACCTGGGTTCAATCCCTGGGTTGGGAAGATCCCCTGGGGAAGGGAAAGGCTACCGACTCCAGTATTCTGGCCTGGAGAATTCCATGGACTCTATAGTCCATGGGGTTGCAAAGAGTCAGACACGACTGAGTGACTTCCACTCTCACATATATCTTAGAGCCAGTTACAACTAAATGCAGGTCTTGACTGTGATGATGATTACTATACTATGCTTTTGTAAAACTGAGATCAATACACCAAAAAAAAAAAATGAAATTTTACTACATATAAAGCTTTCAAAGAAAGAGAACCAAAATAAAACAAGAGTACAGCATTGACTACTGTTGTCCAGTTGTTCCTTGACCTTCATATTAAGAAACAGCAAGTAACACAGAAATGTGCACAGGATTATATGTGCTTCCTGGAAATTCTAATCCTCCCCTGGAGAATGGACTGTTTGCACTTGATATTATTTGAATGTTTTATGTTTCTATCCCAAGAAGGACTCTTTAATCTGCCTCTAATATGTAGACAGGCTGGGAAAATTCCTGCAAGAAAAATATTTCTTGTGACATACAGACGTAACAAATGGAGTGGCATTTTAAAGCTTTATTCTGGCATGACATGACAGGTGTCTCTGTTATCTAGAAGAGATATGCTACCCGCGCTGGTAGAACCCATGATATAGGTGCCTGAATGTCACCACTCCAGTAATGGGAAGATTTGAGTGATCCTTATTCCATAGCCCACAAAACTTGTGTACTATTGTTGTTAACTTGGAGGCCTGGCACTTCTCTGTGCGTCATCTGATGACACTGTCTCTGGTGTTTATGACAAAGGGAATCTGTTGCAATTTTTACCCATCAGGATAAAGAACATTTTCTTTTCCTTTCACAGAATTGAAGAAATCTGACTTAAAAAAGGAAGTTCCATTTAGATGCTTTTGTTGATTTGCACCAGAATGTAAAGCCCTACGGCCTCCAAAATGATTTCACCTGAAGTATGTGAGGAACAGAGAGGTTGTATTTTGATGGTTAATGGTATCGAGGCAACCAATGTGCCAGGAGAGGGTAGTGCCGTCTAGTTTATGAGCCTTAGCTCCTTAGCTTTTACACCAATCATCAAAACAGCACTTGGCGGCAGAGGTTATCACTGGTACCATTTCACCAATGAGGAGAGTGAGGCCCAGAGAGGTTCAGAAACTTGCTCCAGGTTGCAGAGCTAGGAGCGTTGTGCTTGTGCAGAAGACTGAATGTGCGTTTTACATGCCAAGATCAGGAGTGTTTGTGGAGAGGAGTAATGTTGTTTAATTCACCCAAGCAGCCCTTAAGACTGATGTTTAGGTGCATGTTGATTTCTTCATGTTGGGCCTGCATCTTGTGTCAATTCATATTAAAACCTCAGTATTGTACGTCCTGGTTCCCTGCCTTTAAACAGAAGGTATGTTCCTGTGATTCCCTTTAAGAAGCAGTAACCAAAGTGTCCCCCAGATTCTGCTTCCTTAATAATCCTCCTTTCAGTAGCAACAGATTGGGTGCAAAACAATTGCAGTGGAGGGTGCAAGAATTTTATTAATCAATGCAAAGGTCATATATATATATATACACACACATATATTTTGACAGCACTGGGTCTTCATTGCAGCTTGTGGGCTCTTTGTTGCTGCCCTGGGGCTTTTACTTATTTATGGCATGGGGGCTTCTGGTATTGCGGAGCATGGGCTCTAGAGTTCCCATGCTCTCAAGTTACAGCACATGGGGCTTAGTTGCTCCACGGCATGTAGGTTCTTAGTTTCCCAACTAGGGATTGAACTCTCATCTCCTGCATTGGAAGGTGAATTCTTAATCACTGGGCCACCAGCAAAGTCCCGCCAAGGGAATATTTTTAATGATAATTTCAAATGTTTCAAAATGCTTGGTAATACACTAAGAGTGGTCTTTACCACTGAAATAGACAATTCTTTTATGATTTTTTTTTTCTTACAATGCATTGGCCTTTAAAATCTTTAGTCTGGGACTTCCCTGGTAGTACAGTGGGTAAGACTCCATGCTCTCAATGCAAGGGGCCCCGGGTTTGATTCCTGGTCAGGGAACTAGATCCCACATGCTACAACTAAGACTTGGCCCAGCCTAAACAAATAAATATTGTTAAAAAAAATCAATAAAATCTTTGGTCTTAGACATGTCCTCAAATTTTCCCTAAGTTGCCTTGTTATAGTACACCTGCAATCCTGTTGCTTATCTTTTTCCAAACAAATCAAAACACATTATAGATGAAGCTTAATGCAGTAAAAGACCCTAAAATACTTTTTAAAAAAGACCTTTTTTTTGGTACAATATTTCTTTCTTTTTTTTTTTTTGGCCATGCCACAGAGACATTTATAATCTTAGTTTCCCAACCAGGGTTGAAACCTGTGCCCCTTGCATTGGAAGCACAAGCTAAACTATTGGACTGCCTGGGAAAGCCCTAAAGAAAAGCTTTGAAAATTAATCAAAGGAAATTAGTATATAAGGAAAACTCTTAAAGCTGACTAGTTTGTGTCTCAGTTTTACTCATGGAGAAGATGAGGTGGAAAAAGAGTTTGTTCCAAGTGATCTCCTCTGAGCCCTCAGTCACTGTGAGATTATTCAACTCCATCTATGGGAGATTATCATTTGATTTGAAGACTAGTAGCTTTCTGTGGGAAGAAGGCAATGGCACCCCACTCCTTTCTTGCCTGGAAAATCACATGGACGGAGGAGCCTGGTAGGCTGCAGTCCATGAGGTCACTAAGAGTTGGACATGACTGAGTGACTTCACTTTCACTTTTCACGTTCACACAGTGGAGAAGGAAATGGCAACCCACTCCAGTGTTCTTGCATGGAGGATCCCAGGGACGGCGGGGCCTGGTGGGCTGCCCTCTATGGGGTCGCACAGAATCGGACACGACTGAAGCGACTTAGCAGCAGCAGCAGCAGCAGTTTTCTGTGGTGTCAAAGTGTCTGCTACCAAGGTGTTCCCATGTGGAAATCTGAAGCTAACTCCCTTTCCTTTAAAAGGCAGACAGGTTATCTGGGCAAATTCTCCAATCCTGCAAACTGCTGTACCTGCTAAAAGCCTTAGAGTCAGAAAAGATGACACACCAGTAACTCTTGCTGCCTTAGAAGTGTTAGTAGTATTAGGATCACTATTTGAAGAAGACAGTGGCCAGTACAGATTGGGCTTCTGATTTATTTATTTTTGGCCATGCTGCACGGCATGAGGGATTTTAGTTCCCGGATCAGGGATCAAACCGGTGCCACCTACACTGGACGCACAGTGTCCTAACCCCTGGATATCCAGGGAAGTCCTCAGGTTGGGCTTCTTTACTTTGATTATCTTCCTTTCCTTTAGCTTTCCTTAGAATAAGGCCGATAAATTTCATTCATCTCATGATTCACAAATGTTCACTACAATTGTCTTTCAGCTGCTGAAATACCAACAGGGAATCATAATCCAACCTTGTAAAAAGCTGCTGGACCCAGCTCTTCTGTCACAAATTATGACACCCAAGTGTATTAAATTGATTTATTTTACTACCTGCATTTTTCCAAAGGCAGGATGAGTTGATTAAAATATCTTTATTTCATACATTGTTAGATTTTTTTTGTATGTTAAGGAAATGCATTATTTTGACAAATTTAACATAAACAATTCTAATTCTTATAATTATATAATTTGAATTATAAATTAAGTTTGCATACTAATTTCACATTTACAGTCACACCTGTGTTTTTATTTACTTCTCAAAACAAAGGGCACCTGAACAGAAATTATTACCTCTACTTTTACAGAGAGTGAAAATGAGGCTGTAAGGTTTGACTCATCACACTATTTACCTTGTGTATGTGTGTTTACATGTGGAGGTGAGCTCTGGAATTAGAGTATATTTGTTCTCATGAGAGATCTTTCTCACCATCGCTCCTACTGTCTTTACAAAATGAGCTGAGTTTTGAAGCCCTGCAGGCTTCCACTCTGCTGTGCTGGAATTTTTAAAAATCTGGATGCATGTGGTTTGCTTTGTTTTGTTCTTTGTACCACAGAGAGCCAGCAGGAATTCCCTGGTGGTCCAATGGTTAAGACTTGGACTTTTACTGCTGTGGATCTGGGTTTCATCCCTGGTCAGGGAAGTAAGATCCCACAAGCTGTGCAATGTCACACACACACACACAAGAGGCAGTACATTGCTGTCACACTGTCTCGTAGTCCATCCCCACTTTCTGGCTCCTGATCTCTCTGTCTTTGCATTGTCATCACTACAAAATTCTTTGAGAAGGTAAGATTTAAAGCCTAAACCTTACTTCCCCATTGGTAAGACTGGTGTCAACTCAATGGACATGAGTTTGAGCAAATTCCAGGAGATAGTGAGGGGCAGGGAAGCCTGGTGTGCTGCAGTCCATGGGGTCACAAAGAGTCCGACACAACTGAGCAACTGAACAACGACAACAAAAGGCTAACTGGTGTTTAGCATGTGTGTGTAAAACCAAGAACAAACTCTTATTTCTTTCCTTCCTTCTCTCCTCTCATGTCTAGGGTGGAGAGGGGTAGGTGGAGTTGTAAAGGAAACAAAGTGAAAAAATCAGAGGGAAATAATAGCAGCATCTCTGAGGCTGTTTTTCTCATTCAAAAACTATACAATGAAATAAAGTATCTGAACTAGAAGGCTGTTTCTCCTTGTTCTACTCTCCCTAAAGCCCCTGGAGGATAAACTGAGAAGTGGATATTTTAGTAATGAGCCCAGAATAAAGTATCTCAAGCTGGGGAGCAGACTGTCCGTCATTAAGTTTATTTATTCATTCAACAAATATTTATTGGGCACCCACAATATGTGTCAAACATCATTCTAGGTGGATGATAAATATTTGTAAACAGAAGATCCGTACCATTGTGGAGCTTACATGCTAGCAGGGTGAAAGAAGAAAACAATAAACATGACACTGAAGTAGATTGTATAGTGTATTAGAAAGTGATACGAACTTCAAGCACAGTTGTAAGGGTACTGCTCCTAGAATCAGACTGAGTCTGAACCTCAGCTCTACCACTTCCTAGCTGTGTAACTTGGGTAAGTTAGTTACCTTCTCTGTGCCCCAGTTTTCTTATGACTATAAAGTAGAAAAGACAATGGCACCTACTCCGTAAGATTGTTATGTGCGTGAAATGAATTAATACCTGGCAAGAATGCCTGGCTGAGAGTAAGAAAGAGCCACATAACTGTGTGTTAAACAAATAGCTGCTATGAAAAAAATTAAAAAGAAAAGCAGTGTGAATATTATGGAATATGAAGAGTGTATGTATGTATTTTGTAGAGGATGGTCAGGTAATGTTTGAGAAGAAAACATATGAGAAAAACCTTGAAGGAGGGGACAGTTCAGTCAGTCAGTTCACTCACTCAGTTGTGTCTGACTCTTTGTGACCCCATGGACTGCGGCACGTCAGGCCTCCCTGTCCATCACCAACTCCTGGAACTTGCTCAAACTCGTGTCTGTTGAGTCGGTGATGCCATCCAACTATCTCATCCTCTGTCCTCCCCTTCTCCTCCTGCCTTCAATTATTCCCAGCATCAGGGTCTTTCCCAATGAGTCAATTCTTTGCATCAGGTAGCCAAAGTATTAGAGCTTCAGCTTCAGCATCAGTCCCTCCAATGAATATTCAGGACTGATTTCCTATAGGATGGACTGGTTGGATCTCCTTGCATTCCAAGGGACTCTCAAGAGTCTTCTCTGACACCACAGTTCAAAAGCATCAATTCTTCAGTGCTCAGCTTTCGTTATAGTCCAACTCTCACATCCATACATGACTATTAGAAAAACCATAGCCTTGACTAGACCTTTGTTGGCAAAGTAATGTCTCTGCTTTTTAATATACTGTTTAGGTTGGTCATAGCTTTTCTTCCAAGGAGCAACTGTCTTTTAATTTCCTGGTTGCAGTCACCATCTGCAGTGATTTTGGAGCACTACCCCCCCCCCCCAAATAAAGTCTCTCACTGTTTCCATTGTTTCCCCATCTATTTGCCATGAAGTGTTGGGAACAGATGCCATGATCCTAGTTTTCTGAATGTTGAGTTTTAAGCCAACTTGTTCACTCTCCTTTTTCACTTTCATCAAGAGGCTCTTTAGTTCTTCACTTTCTGCCATAAGGGTGGTGTCATCTGCATACATTAGGTTATTGATATTTCTCCCTGTAATTTGATTCCAGAGGAGGGGACAGAGTTAGACAAATATATTGGATAGTAGTTACAGAGGAAGTGACCTTGGTGAATGTCTTAAAGTGAAGGTGCCGCTGCTAAGCTTTGAGAACTGCCAGGCAGCAAGTGTAGTTTGAACGATGTGAGTCGGGTTCAATTAGGAGCTGGAAGTCCACTGGGAGGAGTTTAGCTTTTCCTTTAGGCATGAAATGAGAGGTGACTGAAGTTGTAAGGAGAGGAGTGGCAAACACTGACTTTCCTTTTTAAAAAGATTACTACCCCACGTTGAAAATAAATTGAAAGGGTAGAAAAATTAAAGGCAGGGTCTTTGGGGAGATGGTGATGGCTTATACCTGGGTGGTTGCAACAGAGATCTTAAGTAGTGGGTGGCTTCCGCATATATTTGGAAGATAAAGCTGAAAGGAAGTCCTGATGGATTGCATATAGAGTGCAGGAAAGAGGAAAATCTAGAGTGAATCCAAGATTAAAAGTGCTCGTAATGATTTCTCCTGTCTGCTTTCCTTACCTACAATTTTATTCATCCACCCCCGTTTCCTCTTTGTATCTAATGCCAAGATAGCTCCGAGACGAGAAAAAGTCATAATATAGGGAAAGGAGAATGTATTTGTGAGAGATAGTGGGACAGAAGAGAGAAGCAAAATCTGTCTGGAAGAAGAATTTAAGGCTGATGGTTCCTCCCACAGAATATAGTGGAAAAGAGTTCCAACTGGAAAAGGATGCAAATGAAAAGGCTCGATGGCCCCATTTTTATATTTCCCAGATCTCTGGGCGATCTTCCACCAGATGAGGCAGGATCAAGACATTTCTCTGAGCTGGAATGTATTTCTATATATCTTAAAGATGGGGAACAAAAGGTTAGCAAAACTAAAAATAAATATTGGTGTTAAAATTCATCTTTGAAAAACGTAGGCTTATCTCCTCTCTCCTACCCAAACCTTCATGTCATTTCATTCTCTTCCTTCTTTGTGTGCAGACATAACCATGTTTAAACTAAACTGTCGAAGAATAATTAATGAGTGTATTAGTCACTCAGTCATGTCTGACTCTGCGACCCCATAGACGGCAGCCCACGAGGCTCCCCCGTCCCTGGGATTCTCCAGGCAAGAAACACTGGAGTGGGTTGCCATTTCCTTCTCCAATGACTTAGCAGCATGTCTGACTCTGCGACCCTATGGACTGTAGCCGTCAGGCTCCTCTCTCCTTGAAATTCTCTAGGCAAGAATACTGGAGTAGGTTGCCATTCCCTTCTCCAGGGGATTTTCCAGACCCAAGGATCAAACCTGCATCTCCTGCACTATAGGCAGACTCTTAACCATCTGAACTACCAGGGAAGCTCAAATAATTAATAAGCGCAGGAACTGACACTGACTTTTTCCAGTGAAGTCTGTTAAGCTCAATCTCTACACAATCTCTCTTTATACCTATCTCTACACAAATGCAGTGCAGTACCATGAATGTGCTCCAAATGGTGATTTTTTTCAAGGAGGTTACATATGGAAAAACTTTGTTTGTCCTACTTTTTTTTTGCTCTCTCAACATTTCTCCCCAATCTCTTTTTTCTTCTTGCTTCCCATCCTCCACTCCCTTCAGCTGGATATTCATCCATAAAAGCCATTTACAGTTTGATGCTGCAAAGCACTCATAGCTGTTAAACTAGTCTCCGCTGGAAAGGAATTTTCCTCGAATCTGGCCACATTCAGTCACTCACTAACAGATGTTGTGGCCCCAGGCTGCGTTTCTGGGGAGTAGGTAGAGAAAGGGGAAGGGATTCATTGACATCCTCTGTCAGAAGTCAATAAGCCATCATTCAACTCTCCCAGGCCCTAAGCAGGTGCTCTTTCCTTTTTTCTGACAATAGCAAAGGTTCCCAAGACCCAGATGACAGTCTCTATGTTAACACTTAATGGCTGTACTGACAGGTGCTTCTCTGTATAACCAGACAACAGGTGTTTGCCCGGTGCAGCCTGCCAAAAGCCAAGGAGCCAGAGTAGAAAACAAAGCCCATTTGTGAAAATGATTACTGTAATTAAGAGCTATGGCAATGCAAACAATGAAAACTCATACACTTTCTGCAACTCACAACATCTCAAATTCTTTGTCCCCTGGATAGAGGAAATGACAGACTACAAATCACCCAGCATTATAATGTAGTTTTAAAACGCTAAAGTTCTCGGTTCTTTGGGGAAGAGATTGAAATGATGATTAAGGCATCTTTTGAAACGATCCCTCATAAGGTTCTTCTTTTAAAGTGTGTATCATTGTACTCTTGGGGGATTACAAATCAGTGTATGCTGAAGGAGACTGCCTTTGAGAGAGGTATAATTTGCTTGAGAGGCCTATATACCCCTAAATAAAAAGAAATAGCTAAGCAGTATTCAAATCACAATATGTCTGGGGTGACCCTCATTACAGCAGAAGATCCAGTTCGATCCCTGGGTCAGAAAGATCCCCTGGAGAAGGGAATGACTACCCACTCCAGTATTCTTGCCTGGAAAATTCCATGGATGGGGAGCCTGGGTCACAAACAGTTGGACACAACTGAAAGACTGAGCATGCCCCTGGGAGTTGAGCGGGGAGGCATGTGGTTAGTTCAATTCTAGCTGTTACATACTGTGATTATTATTACTATTATTTTTGCCATCAGGAACATCTTTATTTTAATTAATTTATAGAAGTGGAAAATATATTATTTTTTCCAGTAGACAATATAATTTTTATTAATCATATATGATTTAAAAACTCTTATATAGGGGCTTCACTGGTGATCCAGTGGCTAAGTCTCTGAGCTCCTAGTGAAGGTGCCTGGGTTCAATCCCTTGTTGGGGAACTAGATCCCATACACTGCAGCAAAGACTGAAGATCCCACATGCTGAAACTAAGACCCAGCAAAGCCAAAGAAATAAATTAATCAATTTTAAAAAATTTTTGCACAATTTTTGATTTTGTAGGTCTTTATATTCCTCTCTCCCAACTCCTTAGCCAAGTTTAAAAGTTTTATGCTTTTCATTTTGATTTTCTTAGTATTTAGTATTACATGGTAAAGATCATCAGAGAAGGCAATGGCACCCCACTCCAGTACTCTTGCCTGGAAAATCCCATGGACAGAGGAGCCTGGTAGGCTGCAGTCCATGGGGTCTCTAGGAGTCGGACACGACTGAGCGATTTCACTTTCACTTTTCACTTTCATGCACTGGAGAAGGAAATGGCAACCCACTCCAGTGTTCTTGCCTGGAGAATCCCAGGGACGGGGGAGCCTGGTGGGCTGCCGTCTATGGGGTCGCACAGAGTTGGACACGACTGAAGTGACTTAGCTTAGCTTAGCTTAGTAAAGATCATATTTTATTTCAGTAATTATTAAAGGGATAAGTAATGTATCATGAAAACAGAATAATAAATAACTTATATACTGCGGTTATTGAACACCTTTGTATTGTGATCGCCAAAAGGATAGTCCAAGATTTTTTAGCTAGCTATTTTGCAGTGTTAAAAAAAAAAAAAAAGAAAGAAAGATCGAAAGAAGTAAAAAGGGCAGTTCACAAATAATTCTTCTAGAGGTCCTAGGAATGGGATGCCTTTTTTTTTTTTCCAAGCCGCTTTTGGTTAAGCTGAAAAGTTTTTGGACTTCTCAGAAAATTCTTGATTTTAGGTATGCAAGGAGTATTCCTCTAGAATGTTCTGCCTAAACTTTTCTTGGGGAAAAACTAAACTGACATGAAGCTTCCACTTGCTATTGTTGATATCTTTCAAATGGTTGCATCTTCAATTTTGGTCCCCTTACCTCTTTAACACTGAAGAAAAATAAGCATCTTATTATGGGGAGAGGGAAATTTAGTATGTGTGGACTAGCTCTCAGACTTAGTATGAGAAATCAGCTTTGATCAAATTACTTTCTGAACAAATGGCCTTTGACTGGGTTGGTGAAAGGATAGGCCATGTGCCCTGGGTTTCAGCAGCTTCCTATCTGTTTACCACTGGTACCAGGCTTGGTCTCACTTCTGTTTTCTTCCTCCTGTCTCATCTGGAACAAGAGGGATGTCCTAGAAAAGACACTGTGCTTCCTTTCTCTCCTTCCCACCCCCTCCTGATTTTTCTTGAATGAGAGCCCATTTCCTTATGGTCTGTCTCTCTGGATACCATCCAAACATCCAGAATGCTAAAGCTATTCCAATACCAGCAACTCTAATTGACCCTCTTTTTATCTCATAGATGAGAAAAGTCTCTGATTCCTCATCCTCTTTGCCACCCAACCCACTTCTTATGGAGAATTAAGGCTGGAAGTACCATACCTCTCCACCTATGTTGAGAATGACCTCTCTAGACATTATTAGAGACACACTGTGCTGAGTGCTGAAGAATTGATGCCTCTGAACTGTGGTGTTGGAGAAGACTCTTGAGAGTCCCTTGGACTGCAAGGAGATCCAACCAGTCCATCCTAAAGGAGATCAGTCCTGAATATTCATTGGAAGGACTGATGCTGAAGCTGAAACTCCAATACTTTGGCCACCCGATGAGAAGAACTGACTTATTTGAAAAGACCCTGATGCTGGGAAAGATTGAAGACAGGAGGAGAAGGAGATGACAGAGGATGAGATGGTTGGATGGCATCACCGACTTGATGGACATGAGTTTGAGCAAGTTCCGGGAGTTGGTGATGGACAGGGAGGCCTGGTGTGCTGCAGTCCATGAGGTTGCAAAGCATTGCACACAACTGAGCAACTGAACTGTACGAGGAACAAAAGCAATCACTAAGAGCAAAGTGGGTTTTGCAGGGTATGGTGGCATTATCTCAAATCATGACCTTTCTTAGGGAGTTTAGGATTGAAATATACACCATCTGAGCCACCAGCAAAGCCCAAATTGTACACAATGCTGTATTTAAAGTGGATGACAAACAAGGACCTACTGTACAGCACAGAAAACTTAATGTTATGTGACAGCCTGGATGGGAAGGGAGTTTGCGGAGGATGGATACATGTATATACATGGCTGAATCCCTTTGCTGTCCACCTAAAATTATCTCAACATTGCTTTTTGTTTTTGCTTTTTGGTTGTGCTGGGTCCTTGCTGCTGCACGTGATATTTCTCTGGTTGCAGTGAATGAGGGCTACTCTTGCTTGTGGGCTTCTCATTTCAGTGTTTCTCTTGTTGCTGATCTTAGGCTCTAGGTGTGCAGGCTCAGTAGTTGTGGCTTATTTGCTGCATGTGGAATCTTCCTGGGCCAGGGATCGAAACCATGTCCCCTGCATTGGCGGGAGGACTCCTATCCACTGTACCACCAGGGAAGTCCTACTATAACACTGTATAATGGCTATTAGTTCAGTTCAGTTGCTCAGTCGTGTCCGACTCTTTGCGACCCCATGAATCGCAGAACGCCAGGCCTCCCTGTCCATCACCAACTCCCGGAGTTCACTCAGACTCACGTCCATCGAGTCAGCAATGCCATCCAGCCATCTCATCCTCTGTCGTCCCCTTCTCCTCCTGCCCTCAATCCTTCCCAGCATCAGGGTCTTTCCCAATGAGTCAATTCTTTGCATCAGGTAGCCAAAGTACTGGAATTTTAGCTTTAGCATCATTCCTTCCAAAGAAATCCCAGGGCTGATCTTCTTCAGAATGGACTGGTTGGATCTCCTTGCAGTCCAAGGGACTCTCAAGAGTCTTCTCCAACACCACAGTTCAAAAGCATCAATTCTTTGGTGCTCAGCCTTCTTCACAGTCCAACTCTCACATCCATACATGACCACTGGAAAAACCATAGCCTTGACTAGATGGACCTTTGTTGGCAAAGTAATATCTCTGCTTTTCAATATGCTATCTAGGTTGGCCATAACTTTCCTTCCAAGGAGTAAGCGTCTTTTAATTTCATGGCCGCAGTCGCCATCTGCAGTGATTTTGGAGCCCAGAAAAATAAAGTCTGACACTGTTTCCACTGTTGCCCCATCTATTTCCCATGAAGTGATGGGACCAGATGCCATGATCTTCGTTTTCTGAATGTTGAGCTTTAAGCCAACTTTTTCACTCTCCACTTTCACTTTCATCAAGAGGCTTTTGAGTTCCTCTTCACTTTCTGCCATAAGGGTGGTGTCATCTGCATATCTGAGGTTATTGATATTTCTCCGGACAATCTTGATTCCAGCTTGTGCTTCTTCCAGCCCAGCATTTCTCATGATGTACTCTGCATAGAAGTTAAATAAGCAGGGTGACAATATACAGCCTTGACATACTCCTTTTCCTATTTGGAACCAGTCTGTTGTTCCATGTCCAGTTCTAACTGTTGCTTCCTGACCTGCATACAGGTTTCTCAAGAGGCAGGTCAGATGGTCTGGTATTCCCATCTCTTTCAGAATTTTCCACAGTTTATTGTGACCCACACAGTCAAAGGCTTTGGCATAGTCAATAAAGCAGAAATAGATGTTTTTCTGGAACTCTCTCGCTTTTTCCAAGATCCAGCAGATGTTGGCAATTTGATCTCTTGTTCCTCTGCCTTTTCTAAAACCAGCTTGAACATCAGGAAGTTCATGGTTCACGTATTGCTGAAGCCTGGCTTGGAGAATTTTGAGCATTACTTTACTAGTGTGTGAGATGAGTGCAATTGTGTGGTAGTTTGAACATTCTTTGGCATTGCCTTTCTTTGGGATTGGAATGAAAACTGACATTTCCAGTCCTGTGGCCACTGCTGAGTTTTCCAAATTTGCTGGCATACTGAATGCAGCACTTTCACAGCATCATCTTTCAGGATTTGAAATAGCTCAGCTGGAATTCCATCACCTCCACTAGATTTATACTCCAATATAAAACAGTTTTAAAAAAAATCAAATCACAACTTTTGCACTCATGTGTCACCAGCACAAAGAACTATGTCCTCCATCTTCCATGGCTGGCCCTGGACAGAATAAGGGGCTTCTAGTACTTTAAGAAGAGAATGTATTTTCTCCAATTGGACATCATGTGCCGAGGTAACTGGGGGACCTGTAGTGCTTTGGGACTCAGTGCATGGATGCAGCAGAAGCTAAAGTTAAACTAGTCACAAAGTTAGTTGGAAAGCACCAGAGATTAGTTTTATGAGAAAAAGTAACTGATTCCATGCAGTCAATTCACAAAAGGTCTCCTTCTACTAGCAAAGGCTGCTTTGCTTTCTGACTTCACAGATACGGAGGAGACCAAATGCCTGTGACCATTTCAAAGCAGCTGCCTCTTCAGAGAGGAGTAGTAGGCCCTGGAGAAAGAGGAGGGGATCTAACCTCCGGACCCGCAGAGTTCCTAATCACTCGTCAGCACCCTGCCGGTGCGCCCCTCCTCTCTGCTTCCTTGCCGCACAGCCGGCCCTTCCCACCCTTCTCAGCCTGCTCCCGGCTCCTTTAGCCACAGGCTATTTGTTCTTGTAGTTGCTGCCAACTTGGCTGGTGAGAAGCCAGGCCTGGAGGAAACTGAGGGTCCTGGCAGGAACGTGGACTGACGGCTCCAACGGGGTCAGTGCCTGACTCCTCCCACAATGCAACTGTGCCTGCATCAAAAATCCTATGGAGGTAGAAGTCTATGTGGGGTCAGCAGGGACCCTGTTAGCAAAAAAAAAAAAAAAAAAAGCGGTGCTGCTGTCTGGATACAGCTTCTGAGTGCGTGGAAGGGCAGCAGGAATGGAGAGGGAGGGCCAGACTGAAGCCCTTCACGAAGGAAAAAATTTCTGAGATCCTCTGGACTTTTGTCTGCATGAATCAAGCCAAGAAAACCAGCCCTTGCCTTGCACTGTAGCAAACCTATATTAAGGTGGCGCTCGTGATAAAACCGGCCAGCCAATGCAGGAGACAGACCCGGGTTCTATCCCTCCTTGGGAAGATCTCTTGCAGGAGGAAATGGCAATCCACTCCAATATTCTTTCCTGGAGAATCCCATGGACAGAGGAACATGGCAGGCTACAGTCCATAGGGTCGCAGAAAGTCAGACACAATTGAAGTGACTGAAGTGACTGAGCACCTCCAGCAGCAGAGATGTGTAGAGACTGACTGGCTCTGAACAGAAGCCTGTGTGAGGTCCAGAGGCTCCCCCTGGCAGCCTAGTTCTTGGGTTGGAGAACCTTCTGGGAAACTGGTGTGCACTGTCCAGGGTTGCTCATTCAGTCTCATTATCTACCTCTGGTCCTTCCTTCAACCCAGCATGAAGCACTATAGATATGATGGACCAAGTTTTGGCCTCACCTCTGGTCTCAGAGACCTCTGACCTCTGTTTCCAGACAGAGGAAGATTGTAATTAGTAAGCTTATCCCTCAGGTGAAGGGAACCTTGGGCGCTGACCTCTTCATCCCCATCTCTTTCTTCCTAGACTTTTGAGTACCGATCTAAGGATACAAGTCATTATAGCTTGCTTTTCAATTGACTCCCGTGCCTAGAGATTGGATCATAGGTACAGCTACAAAAAGCTAAGAGAAATTCACCTCCGGGGTTCTCACGCTGAACTGGGGGAGGACTGGAAAGAAACTCAGGTGCTAGGGCTAGGAAAGGTAAGTCTAAGGAGATAGGGCTACCGAACCTGAGGCTGAGGGGTTGAGGAACTGAGGAAAGTAAATCCCAAGAATTGGGGACACAGCTGATGCCTGGATGATTGGTGGGACCCATTAACCTTTTGGTTAGTTTTTCGGTGACCCTTCCAGGGGGCGATGAGTGGAAGCTAGCCTTGGAGGACCGTTTGCTTTCTCTCTGCAGGCAGCCAGGAGCACACACCTTCTCTCCGGCCTCGCTTCCGAGGCTGGGAGAGTGCAGGAATTAAAAACAGCATGGCGCACTGGCCGCGGGCACCTCCACCTAAGCCCTGGCGACCTTGACCAGGCTCATTGGCCTGTGAATGGACTGAGGGATCATCCCCAGTCAGGGGGCTTTTGATGATGGAGAAAAAAAAAAAAAGCGGTACAGGATTGCACTCTTTTGAGTGGAGCTGGTAGGAGTAGAGACCGGGTAGCCAAGACCATGAAATGAGAGTTTTTTAGACCTCAGATGTGTGGTGGACACAGGCTCAGCTGATCTGCTGTGCCCCGAGTTAGGCAGGGAGGGCGCAGGCCAGGACGGGTGCAGTCGGAAGCGAGGGGCGACTGGTCCCTTTCTCTACGGAGCTGTGGAGGGATGGAAGGGGGCTTGGCTGTTCAGAGCAGAGGGCAGGCGCAGCCCTGTCTTCTTTAACTGTTCAGCTTGTTCTTTTTTTAACAACCCAAATACATGTTCAGCCCTCTTCTAGATTTTTAAAAGTCCAGTGGTACCCACTCTACATGCTCCTGCACACCATACTCATTCAGTTTTAATCGCAACTTCAAAAAAAAAAAAAAAAAAAAAAAACCCAGCATCCAGCAGAGTTGAGAAGGAATCTGAGATCTGATTTGCCAGACTCAAACCACTCTTCTCCACTGGTCACTCCTCCGCTTAGCAATGCTCTGCTTTCCCTGACGTTTCACTCTCAGAGGAAGTCGGAGGGCACCTCCCCACCCTCCAGGTACAGCTGAGCTAAAACTTGAGCAAGTGTCTTGGCCTTCTGGGGTCATCCCTAGACAAAAGTTTGATCCCTAGCTGGAATCTTGCAGGAGATGAAAGGGATACAAGAATGGCTGTTTCACTGGGGGTGGGGTTGGAGAATCTGAAAAACAGAGGAAAAGAAAAGGAGGAATTTCAGCGAGAGAGGCTCAGCCTCAGAGTCTCTTTGGCCCTAGGGTTTGGAAAGGAGGTTGATGGTGTCTTCAAGGTCAGTCACTTTCCTGCTCTTTCAGCAGACCCCCAGGGAAGAGGAGGTGGAGACACAAGCAACTGGATTTGCTTTGGAAAATCTTTGTCACTTGAGGCATAGGTGGTATATGGTGTCACAGGCAGGGGAACTTACCGATGCCATGGGCCTTAAACCCTGACAGCTTTGTCAGAGACTCAAGGGCATCACCTGCAGAAGGCACAGTGCCCAGGCTCAGCATTCTTTACTCATTCAGCCTGAAAAGAGGTAATGTCAGTCAAGGAGATTGTTGTGAGGGACCACCTGTCCTCAATCTCCACTTTCAGGATTGCCTTGCAAGGATCTGCTTACCTGTGGTAGTTAAGCCGGAAGCCTAGAGCTTGAGCCAAGCACAGCAGAAAGAGAAGGGGTGTTTAGCCCAGGATGGCATCCTACATAGGGCTTCCCTGTTGGCTCAGACAGTAGAGAATCTGCCTGCAAAATGGGAGTCCTGGGTTTGATCTCTGGGTTGCGAAGATCCCCTGGAGGAGGGCATGGCAACCCACTCCAGTGTTCTTGCCTGGAGAATCCCATGGACAGAGGAGCCTGGCAGGCTACAGTCCATGGGGTCACAAAGAATTGGACAGGACTGAAATAACTTAGCACTGAAGTGATTTAGCATCTTACACAGTATGTCAGGAGCATTGTGCCCAGGCCATACACATCTGCGAGTGATGCACCCTTTCTTTCCCCTCTCTCCCTCCACCCAGTGGCTTCACTAAGTTGTCCAGGTGACTTTCTGTTAACAGCTGCCTTGATGTTAAGTATTCCAGCCAAGGCAGATTACCAATCCTGAAAAACAAACAAGTGCTTTATAGGCTTCTAATTATTGAGATAGGATTCCTCAAGTGGGACTCAATAATAGAGGAAGCAAGTTCTTCCCATCAGTCTTAGACCTTACTGGGCCAATCACCTTATCAGGCCAAATCACAGCCTTTTCATTGAACTGAACAGTGAATAATGTACTAGAATGTAGTTTCAGGCTTCAAATATGTTTCCAGACGGAAATATTTCAAGAATGTAAGCCAGGTATACTTCTCAGATAAATGACAGTAGGGGCATCGCCTACACGGGAATTCTCGGTTCTCAGGTTTCCTGAAATCCAGAGCGCGCATCATTAATCATTCAGTGGGGTCGGCCCTTCAGTCAGTGGCAGCTCTGAGTAAGCTGAAGCGAGCCGTGAGCTAATCCTTCCTGCCACGGGGATCCTGGCGCGAGAGAGGACAACTGGACAGTCGGTCACATGCGTCGGTGGTGCCCAGACCCTGCCTCTCTTGCCGGGCTCCGAGCACGGTGTGCGTGTGCGCTCACGCTCCGGAACGCAGACCCGGAGCTACCCAGAAGGAAAAACCGATTCGGCGGCAGGCGGCAGGATGTTTAGCGCTACCAAGAGTTTCCCAGCAGGAAAGCAGCTCGAGCCCTGGCGTTAATTGCTTAAGGTGGCTCTCTAAACACTGAATAAACCCACTCCTTAGCTCTTTAGTAAATCAGTAGCCACAACAACGGCCAGAGCCTTCTACCCAGCGCGCCACACCAAAGCCTTCCCAAGTTGGGCTGCGAATCCTTGTTTGGTTCCTGGCGGCCAACACTTGGAGCACGGGCGGGGGATTCCCCCCGGCCGGGATGAATCCCCCTCGGGATGCAGTTCCCGAGACACCCCCGGGGCGGGGGTGGTGACAGTCGGGTCGGCTGGGCACCGGGGAAGTGAACTTGGAGACTGGATCCTGGGTAGGCGAGGGCGCGTTGCTGGGACGCCAGCGTTCCGCGGAGGTGCGAGAGGATGAGAACTCACTCACTCGGCATTTCAAGCCCCCATCCCAGGGGCTCGCGCGGGGCTGAATTCGGCGCCGCGTTGGCTTGAGTGGAGGTGGCCGTGCGGCGCGTGAGAACTGCTGGGGTGCGTGGCCCGGGTGCGCGCGCGCCGGGCGTCGGGGTGCAGCTTCCCTCCGCCCGGGTTCCCCTCCCATTCGCCCTCTCCCATCTCCTCCCTCCTCCACACCCCCGCCCCTCCCCGCACCGGCCGGAGAGTACACAAAGCGGCGGGTGAGGGGAAGCTTCGCAGGCGTGCACGGAGCAGTGAGATCACTGGCGTTATAAATATCCCAGTGCCAGCGCCGAGATCCGTTCGGGTGGCCTCCCTCTCTTTCGCTCCCCCCCTCTCCCTCTCTCTCTTCCCCGAGGCTATGTCCACCCGGTGCGGCGAGGGGGGCAGCGCCAGAGGCACGCAGCCGCGCAGGGGCTACGAAGCCCAGAACCAACCCTGCAAGATGCACTTAGGACCCCCGCGGCTGGAAGCATGAGCTTGTCCTTCCTCCTCCTCCTCTTCCTCAGCCACCTGATCCTCAGCGCCTGGGCTCAAGGGGAGAAGCGCCTCGCACCCAAAGGGCAGCCCGGACCTGCTGCCACCGAGAGGAACCCGGGAGGCGCCAGCAGCCGCCGGAGCAGCAGTAGCACCGCGACTTCCTCTTCTTCCCCTGCCTCCTCCTCCTCCGCGGCTTCTCGGGGCGGCCCAGGAAGCAGCTTGGAGCAGAGCAGCTTCCAGTGGAGCCCCTCGGGGCGCCGGACCGGCAGCCTCTACTGCAGAGTGGGCATCGGTTTCCATCTGCAGATCTACCCGGATGGCAAAGTCAACGGCTCCCACGAAGCCAATATGTTAAGTAAGTTGCTTGCTCTCCTCCAAAACCTGTCTTGAGCGGGTGGCGGGAGCATCGAGAGGGACCGCCGGTTATTCCCCAGGCTGTAAGCGCACCTTCCGGAGCCTGGGCCACTGGGATCCAGCCGGCCCTCGAAACAGCCGGGCGGGTTGGGTTGGAGGTGCGTCTGGGGGGCACGCACACCCTTACCGGTCTCGTGGGAATGGGGAAAGGCGATTCCTGAGGTACAGGCTACCCCGAGGCTGGTGCAGACAGGCATCTTGTTTCCAGCTTGCCCTGGTCCCAAAGAGGAGCTCCAACCTGTGCCCGGAGGAAAACCAAAAATCTTTCTCCTTGTTTAGTTTCTGTTTACCTTCTGCTTCTGTTTACCAGACTAGCATTTTCCACTGGGCAGCAAAGTGCACCCCTTTACCTGCCCATAACGGAACAGTTCTTTTAAAAATAACCAAATCTCACATACTCCCCTCTCACAACCGCTACCACAAACCCCAAATTGCTACATAATGTGTGTGCGTATATGTGTGTGTGTGTATCCGTATATGTCTCTTGTAGGTAGGTACATATTTGCACATCATATACATATAGGATATATAGGTATACCAGACAGGAGACCAGACGTTCTCTGACTGGAAGAAGACAGTGATCTAGAAAACTGGACACGTTTCGAGAGGGAGACGTGATGGACATTCGAATTATTAATTCCGGAGTTGGGTTTAGCAACGTTTAGTATCTTGAGACCATGACCAGACCTTGTGAGGAAGAGTGGCCGGCCTTTTGTCCTCCAAGGACAATTAAAGGAAAGTTCGGTATTTTAGAGAACATTTAGAGGCAGTTCAGTTCAGTACAGGTGAAAATTTTGTGGGTTTTTAAATTTAAGCCAAGTTTAAAATTTTCTTTCTTAGTTTAGCTCTCTCTTTCCCTCTTTCCTTGTCTCCTCCCTTCCACTCTGTCTGAGTTTCCAGACCATCACTGCGGTTCCTGATTCTTCTGTTTCTCCAAGGCAGCAGAGGGGAAAGATGTGTGGGACTGGGGACATCTCTGAGGACGTTTTCCTCGGTAGGGCCAGATGGCTCTTCCAGCCGGGGCTGGTCCAACAGATAGACTCACGGCCCGGGCCTCAGGGACCCAGGGAGAGTGGAAACGTGGCCAGGAGACAGCGCAGTCATCCGGCCCGGAGTCTCAGCCTGGTGGCTCCCAGGTGTACTTAACTTTCTCTGCCTCAAGCCAGTGACCCCACAGATTTCTTCTTAACCAAGCTCCGGAGGAGCGGGGGCGCCACTGCGGGGCTGGCAGCCGCCCCCACGGGGGGTTGGAGATGCGCATATCGGTGGGGGGGGGGGGGGGGCCGGCTGGCAAGCTCTCTCTTGGGAGTTCAGGAGGCGGGAAGTGGAACGCGAGCGCGTCCACGCCTGCCCCTTGCCCCTGACTGCTCCTACCGCCTCTGCCTTCAGCTTGCTGTGCTGCCCGTGGTGAGGTGGCTTGGAGCACCGAACCCCAGAGAGGGCCTTCCGCGTCAGCCCTAGCGAATGCCAGGGCCTCCCACACGCTCTTCAGAGGGGACTGTTTTTTTTTTTTTTTTAAAGAATGTATTTATTTTTGGCTGGGTCTTCCTTGCAGTGGCAGTCTTTCTGTACTTTCAGGAGCCCGGGCTACCCTTCCTTGTGGTGCATGGGCTTCTGATTGCAGTGTTTCTCTAGTTGCAGAGTGCAGACTTCACTAGTTGCAGTGTGTGGGCGCGGGAGTTGAGGCACAGGACTTAGTTGCTCAGGGGGATATGCAATCTTCCCGGACCAGGGATTGATCCTCTGTCCCCTGCTTTGGGAGGTGAACTCTTATCCACTGCATCACCAGGAAAGTCCGAGGGGCCTACTTCTGTGTTTTAAGGTTCATTGCACTCGTTAAACTTCTCGCCATATTTGGTGATAAAAGGCAAGGTCAATTAGGGTGAAGGGGAATTTCCGGAGATTTCAGGGTAAGCAAATGTTATGTCTAAGCAAGTGTTACTTCCATCTGTCCTCATTTTGTCCCACCCAGCTCTCCTTCCACCAGACATCAGAGCTCATTTCCCCACTTGTGGTAATCTTTCCCTCTTCCTCTTACAGGAACACTGTTTCTATTCTGTTCTTCCTGTTGTTCAGTAGCTAAGTTGTGTCTGACTCTTTTGAGATGCCATGGACTGTAGCCCACCAGGCTCCTCTGTCCATGATATTTCCCAAGCAAGAATACTGGAGTGGGTTGCCATTTTCCTTCTCCAAGGGATCTTCCCAACTCAGGGGTCAAATCCACATCTCCTGCATTGGCAGGTGGATTCTTTACCACTCAGCCACCAGGGAAGCCCATTCTTCCTGTAGTTTATCCCCAAACTCAGCCTCAACAGAGAATGACTTCTATGTTCCCAAGGGAAGATTCAAAGCTAACCTGCAAGGAGCCACAGGTTGGATCCCAGAGTGGGTAAAGGAGGTGTTGGAGCGGGTTTTGGTGTGCTAGGAATCTCTGAAAACCAGACTCATTCCCACAGTATTTACCCTCTTCTCTTGGAAGAAACCACAAGAGACAAAGATTTTTTGCAGCTTAGGCCTTTTGGAGGGGAAGTTATAGAAAAGTAGAGAAAGGGAAAATGAGAACAGATCAACAGAGAATACATTCAGCTAAAGAAGACATTGGCCAGTATTTATTTCCAAGGTACCTTTTATTTTAAAATCCACTTTGAAAGATATCTAACAAGAACAGACACAAAATGCTGCTTTGTTTCTTAAGCAAAACTAAATAAAAGTGCCTAAATAAAACTTTCTTAATTTAACTAAGAAATTTAATGCTTTCCTAATTCATTCCAGTTTATAACAACAGCCTTTCACAGTTTAGTCTGTATCTTTTGCTTGGCTTTCGATCAATTCACTTATTCATTCATGCATTTGTTCATGTACCCAACACAGGATACCTAGCTCAGCAAGCTTGATATTCTGGTTACTTGATATTGGGTTAGTTGGGATTTTTTTTTCCTTTGCCTTCTATAGGATTTTCTCACAGAGGAAAGTATAATTTGTTTAAATCATGGTGATTTTCAGCTTTGTGATATCTGGAATGTCCTATACTGTATCATAAGATTTTGCTACTGTTGATCCATGAAGAATTTATAAAATATGTCATGTTTAAAAGGACAGCATGTAATTTGAAAGTTTAAAATGAATCTCTGTCTTTAAGTAGCTGTGAAAGAGAAACAAGATCTGCTAATTGAAGTTGGTCATAGACCTTTTTGAAGATAGCACATGATGGTTTCCTGATACATATGTAAACACAGGAGTTGTTTATGGACTATTGGTTGGAGTAGATGAGGAAACATTTGCCCAAATCTCTTAAGAGATGCTGAGAGAGCTTGGACCATGAGAACCATGGAGGATACATCAGTTTTACCTCATCATCTAATTCTACTGTCTATGAGTTAGCAGTGATGGAAAACACATTATTCTGACACAGCTTGTTACCTCTGTAAAGAGTCAAAACTCTGCCATGAAACTGCATTCTAACAGGTTCTTCTAAACTCCATAATTTTCTGTAATGTTTATCAGAAGAGAGAAATATATATGCATGTATGTTTCATGACTATCATTTGACATTAAAAAATTTCCAAAACCCTGAATATTTTTTGTTTTGTTATCAAAAGTACATTTCCCATAGATCTTGAAATATAATTTGTTTAGCTAAGGTGTACCACTTAATATAGTCTTAGCTTCTCATACAAGAGTTATCCCAAGTTTTAAAGACAAGAATCAAGCTCACTGCACATAAACTCTTATCATAGGAAATGCTAAGGAAGGATGAAGATGGGCAAGACAGATAGATGATAGAATTCCACTACTGAATGAAAACAAAACTTTCCTTTAATTTCTACATTTTCAAGTTTAATTTTAATACAATGCTTCTGTTGGCTTATCTTGGGCCACTGAAGGAAAGGCAGTCAAGTAACTGTCAGTTCAGGGAGCAAAAGCTTAAGGCTATAGCTACACAAAGACTAACCGTTCACATAAAATTATGGAGATTACAGTCATTTATTTTGGCTAGCTTTTAAAAATCTGAATTCACTGTCAACCTTGATATTAATGCACAGTCAACCTTTATATAGTCCCTGAAGCCTAAATAAACCAGAATCTATATGGAAAAACTCAAGTGGCAAATTTGCTAACTTAATGAAGACTGCTAAACTCAGATTTCAAGACTCAGATTTGATAATGACTTATCATGTTTGTTGCTGTGTGAAGCCAAGTAGAGAAACTTCAGCTTTAAATGATTTATCTTTGAGAGTTTTCAGATGCACTGTTGAAATCTTCTGAATACATGGAATATTTGTGTATCTTATTCACTGATAAAATAGAAAAAAGGGAGATGTCTACATAACTGTATCAACCATCATTGTTAAAAGTCTTACTGTATTAAAAATTCTAGAGGGGACTAAGTGAACAAATCTAGATAGAGATTTTCTTATGGGAATAAGTTTACTTTGTAATGAACACCTAATGCTTGTAAGTAGATTAAGCAGTGCGAGACCCTGAATCCCTGCATCCTTCAACCTAGATGTCAATCCCAGAATTCCACCAACAGAGAATAATTCCTTCAATTTAACACTGCTTTTTACTTTTGATCCTCTTAAATGTGAGCACCCTAGGAAAGATAACACATTGTCACTTGTACTTTAATGTGAATTAATTTATACTGATCTCTCTCTCTTTCCCATTCCCCCTGCTGCTGCTGCTAAGTCACTTCAGTCGTGTCTGACTCTGTGCGACCCCATAGATAGCAGCCCACCAGGCTCCCCCGTTCTGGGATTCTCCAGGCAATAACACTGGAGTGGGTTGCCTTTTCCTTCTCCAATGCATGAAAGTGAAAAGTGAAAGTGAAGTCGCTCAGTCGTGTCCGACCCTCAGCGACCCCATGGACTGCAGCCTTCCAGGCTCCTCCATCCATGGGATTTTCCAGGCAAGAGTACTGGAGTGGGGTGCCATTCCCATTCCCCCAGCAGGACCAAAATAGCAGGAGATTACTAAGACATATATTCATACATGTGTACACATGGAGTATCCTGAAAAGGAAGAGATGTAGTGAGATGATCAAAGAAACAATCCAACTTACAAACATTCACTGACTGTAATCTGAGACACTTGGCCTTCCACAGTTTTTCTTCTGGCTACCATTTGGGCTTCCATGGGAATTGTAAATTCCCATCAAATTTATTATTGCTGACTCCTAAGCGGAAATTACTAAAATTGAAAAAAAAATCAATTTTAGAGAAATGCTTTCTGAAATTTATATACATGTGATTTAGTGCACATAGGTTTAAAACACTTAGAATTCTTTAATGAGTTATTGAGATTTGGCATAAAAATCAATAGGCCTGTGATCTTTTTAGGCAGGTGAGGGGAAAGAGGTTGAATTGTGGGGCCTGAAGAATCTACTCCAATATTCTATGAAAAAAGACATTGTGAAATTACTGTTGAAATGACTTTAAAACTATAATCTTACGAGTGTTCCCAATAGTACACTATAATTACATTAAAATTTAGAACATCATACCAAAGTTAACTTTTGAAAAAACAATTATTTCATTTAATCTCAGCTTGTTTCTTTCCTTCATTCTTCATAACTTGAAATAGAATGATTTTTGCAGAATTATATTTTCAAGGTTTCAATTAAATATAATTTTCTTAAAATTATAAAATCCTTTAGGTATGATCCAGCAATCCCACTGCTGGGCATACACACTGAGGAAACCAGAAGGGAAAGAGACACGTGTACCCCAATGTTCATCGCAGCACTGTTTATAATAGCCAGGACATGGAAGCAACCTAGATGTCCATCAGCAGATGAATGGATAAGAAAGCTGTGGTACATATACACAATGGAGTATTACTCAGCCATTAAAAAGAATACATTTGAATCAGTTCTAATGAGGTGGATGAAACTGGAGCCTATTATACAGAGTGAAGTAAGCCAGAAGGAAAAACATAAATACAGTATACTAACGCATATATATGGAATTTAGAAAGATGGTAACGATAACCCTGTATACGAGACAGCAAAAGAGACACTGATGTATAGAACAGTCTTATGGACTCTGTGGGAGAGGGAGAGGGTGGGAAGATTTGAGAGAATGGCATTGAAACATGTGAAATGTCATGTATGAAACGAGATGCCAGTCCAGGTTCAGTGCACGATGCTGGATGCTTGGGGCTGGTGCGCTGGGACGGCCCAGGGGGATGGTATGGGGAGGGGGGTGGGAGGAGGGTTCAGGATGGGGAGCATGTGTATACCTGAAATTTAAAAATGTTAAAAATTATTAAAAAAAAATAAATATGAAAATAAAAATAAATAAATAAATAAATAAATTTACAGAATTAAAAAAAAATAAATAAATAAAATAAGTATTGGTGGGTCTTCCCTGGTGGTCCCGTGGCTAAGACTTTGCACTCCCAGTACAGGGGGCCTGGGTTCTATCCCTGGTGGAGGGACTAGATCCCAAGACTGTGCTGCAACTAGAAGATCCTGCGTGTCGCAACTAGGACCTGGTGCAGCCAAATCAATAAATAAAATACTAAAGTAAATAAAATAAGTACTGCTGAAATGCCTTGCAATATGGGACACTCAAGGTATTTTAGTAAAAGTAGTAGGACGTTTACCAAAGAGTCTCATTTGAAATTATGATCTGTGCCTTTCACTTTGAAGTTAGTCCTATGTGACAGGAGAGGCCTAACTTGCCGATTTCATTCTGAGTTTATAAGATACAAAACCTGTCCTTTTTTTTTTCAGTGCCATTTCCTTAATTATTTGCAACCCTCTATGAATCAGACCCCAAAATCCTCATTTGAGCTGCACGGAGATGCATGTGTTAGCCAGAAAGAGAGTGGACTGGCAGGAGGGAGGAAGGGAGGAAAGACATATTGTTCTGATTCTTGATCAGCCATGATTACACAAGTGTGTTCATTTTGTGAAAATCACTGGGCTGTGTACTTCAGATGTGTGCACTTTTCTATATTGACTTGCTACTTAAAAAATAAATGATAATATTCAAAAAAAAATTATAAAATCCTTTTATTCTCAGGCAATATATCATTTTTTTGTACTGGAACTTATAAGAAAAGAAGCCATGTAGTATGTAATAAAATAACATTTTCACACATATTGTTTCATCTTCCCCGTATTTAAAATTTATTACAATGCAAATTTTATATAACATATACATGCAATTGGGAAATGAGTCAAAATGGGTCTTTCTTAAAAATAGAATATGTTGTCGGAAGCCAGTTATATAAACAAAATATTAAACAAACATTTACAGAGCCCGTTTGTCTTGACCTCTTAAATGTTAACCTGCAAACACATGAGAATTAATGAGAATTTTTCCCCCCACTAATACACAATAGATTACAAAACCAGGTGATTTTCCAGACAATAATACAGAAAGCCTTTACTAGTAAAGAGCCAGGCGTTAATTGAGGGAAACATACAATCAAGTCTTTTCTACCAACTCCACATTGTCTGTTTTGTATCTGTCATTCTACACATAGATGATTTCTTGTGTTCTCCCTGTCTCATTTTTTAACAGATGTCTACATAGTATTCTCAATTGTATTTATCATCTCCGAAATATCAAAAATCATTAATGCTATTTTCAATATCACCCTGTAATTTTGATAGAAATATAACTTTGCATCAGATATTCTAATCATGCTTTATTAATAATATTATTATTGTACTACATTATGTAGTAAATTTATCTTTACAAAGCATTCTGTGTGCTTTGTTACTATTTGATAAAATGATAATGCTTCTAAGTCTTTGGATACACATCACAATCAGTCTGTATCATAACATCTATTATAAATTGAATTTTGAAAACATTTTGAAGAAAAAAATTTCTAAGACACAGTGTTGTTTTGGGTTTTTTTTTAGGAGTTTTTTTTCCTGAAAGCAAAAGTAATTCCTTTCCAATAGTTTTTAGATTTGGGGGAGTTCGTTTTAAAGAAACACCCACTAATAAAGTGGTAGTGGTAGTTTTCTTGAGATGTGTTTTATTTACTCCAGGCTAAGAACACTTATTCATAAGAACAGTAGTTTCCCTATGAACTTTCTGTTCAAGTATTTTTTAAAAATGAAGTTGAATAAATAAGTGGCAGGATTTGCTACAGTTATAGGTATTAGGTCACATTATACAACATTTAAGTGCTCTATAAAGATACTCATATATGTGTTTGTATGTATTATATACATGTATACCCACAATACACTGCTTCTTGTATATTGAATAATTTTATATATACTTCAAATACTGTAGGAGGAGATTACTATGTTAAGAAAATCTGATGAACTTCCCTATTCAACAGAGTCCTATTGAAATATGCTAATTAGAATATATGCTCAAAATACTACAGATTGAAATATTGAGATTTTTTTTCCTTCTCCCTTCCACTCCCACTTGCTTCCTTCCTTTCTTCCAAGGCAGGTCCCTTTATAGCTTTAATGAATAATATTTTATCTTTTTTATTTTTGCAATTTGATGTAGGCAGTTAACAAAAAGCCCTATGCTTTTCTCTTGTTCATATGGCATTACATATGAGTTTATGGTAAACAGGCAGGAATTCCAATTATATACAGACTATGAGTTTCAGCTTCTTAAAAATACCCTATGAACTGTAGTGTGCAACTCTTTTGACCCAGTGGATGTGAACTTTCAAGTTATTATAGGAGACAGAGGGACATAGACTTGGTAGTTCTCACTATGAAATACCAAGTATAAATGATAACATAATAAAATACCTCATGAGATTTTTTCCAGAAGAGTCATTCAAAATGCAAGATGTCTCAAACCGTAATCCATCAAACACTTCATTGAGCTAACAACCCCAAATTATCTATGGTGCTTTCAATGTCTTGTTATGTGTAATCTTGAAATAAGCAACCACTAAATGATAGGGTATGATATATATTGATTTATACTTTTATAATTATGGTCATTTGAGAAAAGGGATTTTTTACTTCATTGAATATTGTTTTCAAGGCTTCCAGTGATTTATATTAATTTTGAGTGCAGTTGTATGTGCTTTAATATTCAATGGACTGTCTTATCTTTGACCGAGCAACAATGCATGAGAATTATTTTGTAAAACATTTTAAACAGTCTTTTCCATTTCTCTAGAACTTGAAAAGATTCTTCTGTCAAACACTGATTATGAATAGTGACATCATTTTAGGAAAAAATGAGTGCTAATGAAGCACAAGCAAATTTTGAACCTTGAAATTTATCATTTTAAATGAATACTTGAGTGCTAAACCTTTTTTTCCTTTTACATAATAAATGTCACAATAAACAAGGATGTTCAATACTTTTTAAAAAAATCACAGTAATAAGGAATGGAAAGAGTCTCTGTAGAAATTTAAATCTTCACAATGATATATAGAGGAGTCTGTGTTTTATTTTGGGATTTCTGTCATCCTAGGTATTTTGGAAATATTTGCTGTGTCTCAGGGGATTGTAGGAATACGAGGAGTTTTCAGCAACAAATTTTTAGCGATGTCAAAAAAAGGAAAACTCCATGCAAGTGTAAGTAGAACTACTTTATATTTGTTAAAGGTGTTACAGAGATTTTACATGTGTAAAATGGAACGAGTGATTTTCCAAACTGATAGATAAGACAATTTGCCCAGAGAACTTTATGTTTTTCATTTTTATAAGATTTTATGTGTCCATTAAACCAAGAGAATTGTGTGTGTTTTTGTAAGTAATAATTTAAATATTTTATTTATTTGAAAAGATAATATAGAATCCACAAAAAGGTTTAAGGATAAGTTTATTTGAAAAAAGCATTCTCTAAGTGATTGTCATTATTTATGTCTTAATAGTGGTCCAAGTAAGGAGAAACATTATGGAAATACGATATTATATTTTAAAGTTACATACTGATGGTGATTGTGTAACCAGTAGATCATGTTATTAATTTTAAAAGCTACTTATTATGTCAAAAATGGAGTCTAAGTAATAAAACATATTTATTTTAATAAGTATGGTGGGAAGAAACCAATAATGAGATGATTTTGACCTTTAATAGAGAAATTTCATTTGAGACATTTTCATCTTGTAGTTTTTGTTACATCAAAAACAATTACTTCTTAAAACTACGAAGACTGATTCTGCACTTGTAAACACTTTTTTTGGACTAGTTACGCAGTTTGTAATCAATTTATAAATTATAGATTTCTACGCTTTGTTCTGAAAATGCTCATTACTTGGGAAACACTAAAATGTTTTAAAGTTAGTAAAGTACATTTAGCTTAATTTTCCTGTTGAGAGTTTCTTTCATTAGTATTAGTGTGTATGCACAGCCCTTAAAGTTATTTATGCTTTGTCTGTGGTGTACTGTTTTGTCACACTAAATCATTTTAAAAAGCAGTTCTTCTTTAAAGCTACTCCTTTAATCCTTATTCACTTTAATTCTTATTAAATTGGAGAAATATGACTCCCAGTTTTCAAAGTATATAGGAAGTTTTAATCGAGCGCAGTCAATTGAAACTTACTAATTATGATTTCTGCTTTACAGACTTTTAAAAAATGGAAAGAGAATTTCACTTGGTTTACTGTTTAAGACTTTGTTTTCCTTTCTCTAGCATCTAAAGGTGGCTTGTTAATAGCTTTTGAAGGAGATCATAAAACTGAAGCTATTTCTACAGTTATTTGGGGATTAAATGAGATAATATATACAAAGCTTTTTAGAACAATATTAGGTACAATGTAAGTGCTCAATAAATATTACCTATTATTAGATAATTCAAATTTAAATACAATAAACTACTATAATCTCAGTTTATTAAATCTTTGTTAACCTCTTCAATCATCCATTGCAAGAGTTATAACTAGATTTACTTATCTCATTTTCTGAGCAGATTATTTTATTCTAGCAAATTACAATATTCATAAAATAATTGCTCTGGTTTATAACCTATTTTAAGGGGCAGTGTTCTGTGGAAAGCAGGACATGCCATTTTATTTTTAAAAAGATGTTCTAAAAATCCACACACAGAATGGAAAAGAATCATCAAATGCTTCTGCACTGAATAACTTTTCTTCGATCTACTTTGGTCATTAAAGATTGAAACACATTCAAACTCTAAGCATTATAATAATATGCAATTCCTGAAAAAAATTTTCTGTTATTGGTTTGCTTATTTTGGGTGAAAATATTAATTTTTAAAATATTCTGATTCAAGCCTTAGCATATGCAAAAAATAGACTACCTTGGGCCAGCTTAAGGATAATTGTCGCAGCAAGCAAAGTATTACAAATGGATGCCAATTAGAAAGGTCACACTGAGAGGTTAGGATACATGATTCCTCTGTCAAATGCAAGTAACAAATTTCCAGAAACTTGACCCAAATGTCTAAGGAAGGCTGGCTGAAATAATGCAGATAATGCAAAAACAGCATCTGTTATTCTTTCTCATCTTGGCAGGCTAAAAGTTATTTCATGGAGTAATGACTTTTAAACAGTACAAAGCAAGCCTTGCTCTTGTCACTCATTGAAGCTCTTTGATATAAAAGTCATTCTGATGACTTTGAGCTGAATTGAAGATAAAAAATTAAGCCCTATGATTATGTGAATTTTTTAAAAACCAATTGTCCAAGCCCACTGTCTCTTATTTGAGCTTTTATTATTCTCTCGATAGACACCTAATTAGATTATAAAGTGAATTATTTTTGAGGAAGTTGAATTTAGGTATAGTATTAGCCCTAATGTTTATTAGTTATATGCCAGATGATTTCCTTCTTCTTTTTAGTTACTAGTTAAACATGTTGAAAAATTGTTCTTATAACTTTAAATATAATTATTTGATTTAGTTTGACTTTTGCAAAGTTTCATCACCACTAAAAAGGCTAAAATGCCTTACACTTTCAAGATTAAATATATAATTAAGTGAGTTGCTTTAAATTAATAATTGTGCAGAGCCATTTAAAGAGTAACTTTATAATCATTTCAAAAAATAGCTATATAAAATCATCATGTTGTATATCTTAAACTTACACAGTGTTGTATGTCAATTGTATCTCAATAAAACCGGAAAAATTTTAAATTAATGAAGAGTAACTTTGGGGTTCTATTTACAAAGTGTGAACTATAAATGTAAAGTAGTCATATAATTCTGGGGAAAGTAAACCCATAGTATGTCGAGAAATATTCATGGATTATAGTAGATTTTTCTTGTTTTATATAGTAACAATCAGACTATTACAAATTAGTTACTAGATAGAGATAAAATATCTGTATATTTCTTTCAAAGTTCTTTCACTCACATTCTCTCATTACCTGGTTAGGTGAGGCAACAGTCTCAGCCAGAGATGTTAAATATTTTCCTAAGTTACCACAGTTAACAAAAACTTGAACCAGAATAACATGCTTTAAAAATTCTCTCTCCATTTAAACGCTATAATGCTTGGTATGGAAAAGGTAGCTCGAAAGAAGATATTTTGTTTCATTTGGAACTATTTACACTATTTTCAGCTATTATTTTATGGAAATTAATAGTTGCATGTTTTAATAATATTTTTATGCTACATTTTAAAGAGTGAATTCTGTGGTTCATCCTTAGACTATTTTTGCTTTCTTCTCTCTCTTTCTCTCTCATTCCAAGCTCTTTGGGAGGATCTTTTTCCCCCATCTACTTCTGTGTCTCCTGTACCTGATTTTAAAGTCTAGAAAGGAGGAGACGTGTGCACCATGAAACTTATCACACTGTTTTGTAAATGTTGGTCATTCAGTGTGATGAGGAGCTGCATCGGGAACCTCTTTTAGGATGTACTCCCGGAAGAAAAAGGAGATCTGTTTCATTCACAGAAAATCTTCTTTCAGAAAATGCTTCATGGTCAGTGGACACGAAGATGGTGAACAGTATTATCAGCCCAGAAAGCTCAGGTTTAGGCAACATTTATGCTGACCTCCTTTGTGTGCTAAGTTTGTTAATTCTGTAAGAGAAGTTTTATCTGGACTTCAGCCATCTCAGTGTGCTCTGCTCTGTGCACTCAGTCAACCAACACACTCATATTAATCTCCACGCAGCTCTGCTTCAGACCTTTAACTGCTGCTGCTGCTGCTGCTGCTGCTGCTAAGTCGCTTCAGTCGTGTCTGACTCTGTGTGACCCCATAGATGGCAGCCCACCAGGCTCCCCCATCCCTGGGATTCTCCAGGCAAGAACACTGGAGTGGGTTGCCATTTCCTTCTCCAATGCGTGAAAGTGAAGAGTGAAAGTGAAGTCTCTCAGTCGTGTCTGACTGTAGCGACCCCATGGACTGCAGCCTACCAGGCTCCTCTGTCCATGGGATTTTCCAGGCAAGAGTACTGGAGTGGGGTGCCATTGCCTTCTCTGGACCTTTAACTGGAAGACCCTAAATAGACAATGCAGTCAGATCCCTAGTGTGCAGGTTTTTTTCAGCAGCCGTTGCAAGGAGGAAGGTGTCTGGTCTTTTTCTCAAGATGCCTTGAGAATCATTGAGAGAAGCACGAGGTAATTGTTTCCCCAAGACCCTGAGGGTTAGTCAGAGCCTTCTCTGTGGCCTCTGTACTTTATCCACTTACTCCCAGGCTGAGGTACTAGGTGAGGCTGAGCACCCTTCTCTTTCGGTCTCTCTCTGCCTGCCTGTCTGTTCATGCTCCCTCCTCACTCTGTTCTTGCTCTCTTCTCAGGTTGCTTATCTTTATCCAGAGTCTCATATACGGTGCCTTCCTGGATTTATCTGAGATGGGTCTGGATGTAAGAGAGGGAGCTCTTGAGTCTGGTAGTTAAATTGTGTCATTCTTCTTAAACTGTATTGTTTTACTTAATCTTTCTATTCCTTGGCTTTATCAGCTGTAAAAGGAAGAAAATTAAACTAACAATACAGGGTGATAGTGGAGCATTTTAAATGAGATAATACATATAAAACACTTAGAATAGTCCCTGGAAAGTATTCAGCATTTAATGTTAGAACAGATCTTCCTGAATTTGCTCTCAGGCAGCTGTTTCATGATCCTATATCCCCTCTCTCCTCTTTCTGATTTTGGGTTCAGGCAGCTGTGACCCCCTTGGATATTTAGACCAGCCTCAAATCGCATTCATTATTGGCCTTTTTGTTCTTTTCTTTAGGTCCCAACTCGTCTTGCATACAGTAGCCTCTTATGTCCTGGGTTTTCCTTTTCCCAAGGAACTTAATTTGAAAGCAAGGATTTCCAATGGTCATAATCTCATAACTTTTTAAGATCCTTCTCGTGCATCGTATTTTTTTCCCTTAAAAATCTAAATCTTAGAAAAAGTGGTTATCATGAATTTGTCAGTCTTTTCATAAACTATACGTGATCACCCATTGGTTGTTGGGGGAAAACATTTTAGCTTATTTTAAACATACAGAAAGAAGCATGTGGTGGAATTATTTTTGTTTCTCAGGGTTTTAGGGGATCATGCTTGGAAGGAAAGCTAATTGCAGAGTTTACGAAACAGGCATGGAATGTATGCTTGATCAGCCCTGAGCAAGGACTAGAAAAGCCTCCTTTCTTGGTTTCAGAGGGTGCCAGCTGGCTTGCCCAGGATGAGAGTCTGGACTGGACTTCCTGAGCTGGGGGCAGAGTGAGGAGGAGTCCGCAGCCCCAGAGCTGGGCGTGTTTATTGAAAGGAGAAATGAAGGTTTGAGTGATGGCTATCATCATCATTAAAAAAATAATTTATTGGCCTCTGTAAAGGAATTGAATAGAAACTTCCCTTATCCTCTGTGTTGTGCTGTGCTAAGTCACTTCAGTCATGTACGACTCTTTGGGACTATATGGACTGTAGCCCGCCCCCTCCTCTGTCCGTGGGATTCTCCAGGCGACAGTACTGGAGTGGGTTGCCATGCCTTTCTCCAGGGTATCTTCCTAACCCAAGGATCAAACCCCTGTCTGTTATGTTTCCTACATTGGCAGGCAGGTTCTTTACCAGTAGCGCCGCCTGGGAAGCACCCCCATCTTCTAAGAACTTTCAATTTACACAGTAGAATTGAGTACCTAGTAACTCAGGCTAAAAAAAAAAATGGGTTCAGGATTCTACCTTTGCAGTAAATGTCAGTTTTCCCTTAATTTCACACTATGTTTATCTGGTTGTGCTGTGCTCAGTTGTGTCTGACTCTTTGGGACCCCATGGACTGTAGCCTTCCAGGCTCCTCTGTCCATGGGGATTCTCCAGGCAAGAATACTGGAGTAGGTTGCCATGCCTTCCTCTAGGGGATCTTTCCAACACTGAAGCTCTATTTTATTGAGGAAAATTACATGTAATGAATTGACTTGTAGCTTCGGAGATCCATTTCAGCCTAAAGTGAGAGATGGTGTTCTATGTCTCCGGTGGCTTGGGGAGTGGCACTTGTTTTTATCAGTATTTTAACACGGAGCAACTTTAGGGCAAGGTAGTACTGTACAGAAGCCTAGGAGATGCCCTTGGCTTTGCTCGTTGTTACTGAAAGAGCTTGAATCTAGGATTCAGTAGATGAGATTTAAGTCTTAGGCTTACCTTGGCATTTGGTAAATGTGGGGATTTAGAGGAACTAGTTTCTTTATTTTTCTGGCTGGAAAATCAGATAATAGCATCCTAATAGTTGTGGAATTATGTGAGAATGAAACAATATATGTAAAACACCTGGCCTCAATAGCCCAGCTCTTTTGAGCAAGGTGACTCAGACGGTAAAGAATCTGATTCAATGCAGGAGACCTGGGTTCGATCCTTAGGTCAGGAAGATTCCCCTGGAGAGGGCAACCCACTCCAGTATTCTTGCCTGGGAAATCCCGTGGACAGAGGAGCCTGGCAGCCTACAGTCCACTGGGTTACAAAGAGTCAGACATGACTAAGGGACTGAGAACTCATGCCTGAGCACTCACATATATTCCCTTGATTGCTCAGCATGAAGTATTGAGATACAGAATGGCCAGATTAGAGATTGCTAAGCAGGAAATATGGCCAAGCTCTGGAGATGGCACGGCTTGCCTACAACTGACCCATACAATACTTGTGAAGAGTAGGAGGCCACCTTCAGGGTGCGTGCTGCCCTGTTCTGGAGTTCTCTGCTTGGGAGCAGTTGGAGCAGGGTCTGGCTTTCGGCTTTCACTCACTACCGAAGGTTGGTACTTTTGTGCTGGGAACATCCTGCGCAACCGTACAAAACAGCCTGGGCTTAGGGCACCTGACCCGGGCAGTCCCATTGGCATGGGTAGTACTGGGAACCAAAACACACTGAAGGAACATAGAGGAACCGGAAGTAGGGATGCAGGCAGCAAGAAAGTGTTGTTTAGAGCACAATTTGGTCTATAACTGCGTTGATTACAGTCTATAAGAATAGTTTAATGATTTAATAATATTATATAGCCTTCGACAACATTTTAATTATTTGTATTTATTACTTAACTTTATAAAGTTTTGCAAGAGGCAAATCAAATAAAAAGTGAAATAAAGAATTAAAATTGATTAAATACCCCACAGACTCGAGGGTTTATACTCCAGGGCTTTGCTATTAGCCTGAATTCAATCCTCTTTATACATCTCTTTCATACATCATATATTTACTTTGATAGTGGCACATAATGAGAATTGGGACCCTATTAACACGCCCTCAGCTCCCTTGCTATAAGATTCTCAATCATCTTAGAGCATGTTGACTAAGAAAAAAACTATATTAAAAGGTTTTAGAAAGTTTTTTAAAAACATTGTTTCAGAAAGAATTCTCTGGTTTAATTGACCTTCAGATTTCAATTAAGCAGACTTGTTCTTTTGTGGAATATTACTTTCTTTGAACTGAATTTGATTTTTCTTTTAAATATCCACTGTGTGCCCTCTCCCTGTGAGGAGATGAGTAGAATCAAGGCAAAGTGTTCTCCTAAGCCCAAAATTCTTGTTTTATTTAACAGCACTGTGTTGCCCCACCTCTGAATTATTTCCATAGTTTCAAGCAAAAGTAGTGTAATTTAGTTTTTATTTGTTCTGTCAATTAAGACTATTTTAAATTATGTAGTAATCAGCCAATTTAAACATTTCATTTTAATTTTGCAGTTATGGCTTGTTGACTGTAACTTATTTTTACACTTGCAAAATCAAGGAGAAATTAAAGAGAAAAACACAGATAATTTAAGTCAACAAAGAACACAGGCAGAACCATATTAAATTGTCTTTCTTCGTAAAAATGGCAACCAGCAGTGTCTGGGATGTGATAGATAGTCAATAAACATCTATTGAATAAATTCAGAAAATAATGAATTAGAAACAAAGATAGGGGTTCTTTATGAACATGTTAATGATTGGTTTTGTTGTAGTGACTGATGGTGGTAGGATGAAGGTGATGTGTGTTCTGTTTTCAGTAGCTTATTTGAAATCTGATTCACCTCTCTACTTCACACCTGAACTGTAGATAAAGTCTTTATGTTGACTTCACTTTTTCTAGGGAAATAATCCAGTTCTTTTATTTATTTTTTAAGTTTTTGGTTGGAGGATGATTGCTTTACAATGTTGTGTTGGTTTCTGCTATAAAACAACATGAGTCAGCGATAAATATACATGAATCTTCTCCCTCCTGAGACTCCCTCCCACCCCCACATCCCATCCCTTGAGGTTATCACAGAACACCACAGCTCTATTATTTTAAAAGTATATATTTTGCTAAAGGAGTTTTTATAATTCCAAAAGAATTTCAAAGGTTAAACTTAGCCTGGTAGATTTATTATCTAAAATTGTATAATGGCAAATGTACAATAAATAATTCTGCTGCTTGATGACTCTGCTATAGAGATGTTTAATGAGTAACATTAAGGATAGCCATGCACTGCTTCCCTGGTGGCTCAGGGGTTAAAGCGTCTGCTTCAATCCCTGGGTTGGGAAGATCCCCTGGAGAAGGAAATGGCAACCCACTCCAGTATTCTTGCCTGGAGAATCCCATGGATGGAGGAGCTTGGTGGGCTACAGTCCACGGGGGTCACAAAGAGTCAGACACGACTGAGCGACTTCACTTTCACTTTCATGCACTGCTTGGGGTTCCCATCTTGTCTGAAAAGGGCCAGGAATATTGATAGGAACAGTCAGTTTCTCCAGAAGAAACTAGATCCCCTGATGAAAAAAAACTCACTGAAATGTTCATTTCAAATGATTCTGTTCCATCGTAGCTGGAAGAATTTTTCAGACAAAACATTAAATTAGAAGTCAATTAAGAAAACCAAAACAGTCTGACTGCCTTTGCTTCTGTTTCAGTGGGAAGTTTGGAATGGCTAAGGGCCTACAAGTAGTGTGTGGGTCCTCAGAATTCTATCTCTATACTCCATGTGACAATTAAGTGCCCCTTGAAAAACCTAGAGCATGAACAGTCATCCTGGTAAAGGCTTCTCTTAAGAAAGAACATGAATCTTGAGCAGAGGAGGGGGAGAGGGAGAAAGTTTTTAGATGCAATAATTTTAGGGACAGTATTGCTATAGGTTAGGTGTGTGTATGCATGTGTCTGTTGGTCACATCAATTAAAAAAAATACAGGTTTCTTCTTTATTTTCATTGACACTGTTAGGAGAAAAAGGTTAAATTATACAGTGCTGCTAAGTCGCTTCAGTTGTGCCCGACTCTGTGCGACCCCAGAGATGGCAGCCCACCAGGCTCCCCCATCCCTGGGATTCTTCAGGCAAGAACACTGGAGTGGGTTGCCATTTCCTTCTCCAGTGCATGAAAGTGAAAAGTGAAAAGTGAAAGTGAAGTCGCTCAGTCGTGTCCGACTCTTAGCGACCCCATGGACTGCAGCCTACCAGGCTCCTCCATCCATGGGATTTTCCAGGCAAGAGTACTGGAGTGGGGTGCCAACACTTTTAAAAAATTTGTCAAAATTGAATTAAGTAATCACTGCTGTCTTTATTTCAGGAAAATGATTTTTGTGTGTGTGTGAAACTGGGGTAGAAGTCAAGTCAAAGTATAATGTACTGTACATTAGAAATGTTATTCAGACATATTTTAAGAAAAAAAATCTGAGGCAGGATGAATATACGTGCTACTGTTTTTTAATGAAATCTTCCACACCTTTCTAAAATGCTTGTCCATTTATGTAGCAGAAAATATTCCAGAAGACTATTGCTGTTGTTCAGTTGCTAAGTTGTATCTGACTCTTTTCCACCCCGTGGACTGCAGCACACCAGGCCTCCCTGTCTCTCACTGTCTCCCAGTGTTTGCCCAAGTTCATGTCCATTGAGTCAGTGACACTATCCAACCATCTCCTCCTCTGCAGCCCTCTTCTTTTACCACATGACTATAGTTTTTATTTTACAATAAAACTTTGAGATTATCTAATTGAATGGGAGAGCACTGATGTCCTTTTAAGAGCTAAGTTGACAAATCTATGTTTGGTTTGTAAGAAAGCATTTTTAATTGAAGGCCAATAAGAACAATAAATGTCTCCTCTTCTAAAGGAATGTCAGCATAGCACCCTTGTCCTAGGTATGGGCCAGTAGGTTAGGATGTGATGAGAGAAAGCCATAGACAAAGGTTCTTTAAAACACTAGATTATAGCCTGCTAAAGACCCAGTCAAAGGAATTGCCAGTAGACAGATTCTCAGATACATAGTTTCAGAGTCCTCAGATAAAGAGCTTTTTGACTGAACTACACTCTACACTCGAATGTAAATAACTTAGGTAGACTGTCATGTGTAAGATAAATGTGCTATTGGAAATACTCTGAGATTGGTTGTCTTCTGATATTGTCAGTACCTTTCAAAACTCAAAAATTCTATGTGGCCATCAACAGTAGGTATATGTAGATTGTTTTGCAGTGTTCAGACTTCCAGATTACAAGGTTGGGATCTGTACTGCAGAAGAAAGCTTGATATTATTAGAGAAGCAAGGAAACTAGAGGACTGTTAGTTCCAGTGTGGAACTGAAGCAGAGCATATTAAAAAGCAGAGACATTATTTTGCCAACAAAGGTCCGCCTAGTCAAAGCTATGGTTTTTCCAGTAGTCACGTATGGATGTGAGAGTTGGACCATAAAGAAAGCTGAGCACCAAAGAACTGATGCTTTTCAACTGTGGTGTTGGAGAAGAATCTTGAGAGTCCCTTGGACTGCAAGGAGATTGAACCAGTCCATCCTAAAGGAAATCAGTCCTGAATATTCATTGAAAGGACTGATGCTGAGGCTGAAACTCCAGTACTTTGGCCACCTAATGCAAAGAACTGACTTATTTGAAAAGACCCTGATGCTGGGAAAGATTGAAGGCAGGAGGAAAAGGGATGACAGAGGATGAGATGGTTGGATGGCATCACCAACTCAATGGACATGAGTTTGAGCAAGCTCTGGGAGTTGGTGATGAACAGGGAAGCCTGGTGTATTGCAACTCACGGAGTTGCAAAGAGTCGGACTGAACGACTGAACTGAACTGATGGAACCTCTATGATATATAAAGAATTATATATATAAACAAATATATATATTATATATATAATATATATGTAGTTGTTTAGTCACTAATTCATGTCCAGCTCTTTTTTCAACCCCGTGGACTGTAGCCTGCTGGTCTCCTCTGTCCATGGGATTTCCCAGGGAAGAATACTAGAGTTGGTATTTAGTGTTCATATATATGGGTCAAGATCCTTAGTATTCCAAAGCCCAAGACGTTTGTACAAATGGTCCTCCCTGAAATTGTGAAACCTAGTCCAGGATAGGGAATTCTACTTCTTTGGGAGTTATGGACTCTTTTGTATTTGATGAAAGCTAAACTCCAGATCCTTTTCCTAGAAAAATATTTTGATTCTCACAATAGCCTTATGGCTGCACGTATTGTGAACAAGGAGCCTAAAGCTAAGAACTCAGTTGGCAGAACTAGCATTTGATTGCAGGTCTATTTGACACCATCTCGCGCTCTTCCCCTATGCTGTGTTCATTCAACTTCCTCAGTACGGCACACTGAGCCTTTTCAGAGCTGGTACTGGCCTACTTTGTCATCTTTATCTCTGGGTCCTTTCTCTATGCATCCTAAGTGAAAGTCACATTGAACAACTTATAGTAGCTTCCTGATGACCTGTGAACACACCGTTGCTGTTCCCTGAAAAACCTCTCATGTCACCTGATTACTATTATCTCATTGTACTTTAAGACTCAGCTCAAAAGTCACCTTTTCTAGGAAGACCTTCCTGCCCTCTTCGCTGCCACCTCTATCCTTTTAGATGCCTTGTACCCTCTGCATACCACTATCATAATTCCATTTATCAAACTGCACTGTGATGAATGTCTACTTCTTTGCTTATTCCACTGTTCTGTGAGCATTTTCAAGGGCAGGTGTGTGTGTGTGTGTGTGTGTGTGTGTGTGTGTGTGTGTGTGTAGAGGGAAAGAGAGAGTGATATCTGCCTGAAGTGTTGCTAGTGACTCCAAAAGGTAATTTTTTTCTTCCTGGCATCAAATAGACTCTCCTGTATCACTGTGTGAAGATGAATTTTTTCCTAAAGAACTCAACACATGCAATATTAATAGGGCCATATGCTACCCCTTTCTCAGCACCAGGAAGCACACGGATGAGACTGAAAACTGTATTCTTGTTTCAAAGGATAACATGACCCCATTTCTCTGAATGAATTCATGTTTTACCAGGCAATTGTTTCTTAGTAATATAGTACTATTTACTTTCTTGATGGTTTAGGAGGGGGAAAATCTTACGTTAAAAGTTAAATTTTTAACTAAAATTTTCAATGTATGTTAAAAAGAGCAACAGAATTTAAATATATTGAATTCCTGTTATTTTAATATACACTGATATTATTTCACAATTGTGTAATTCGTAGTAAACCACCAGTATTACAAAGATGAATGAAGTAGGAATATAGAAATGAAAATAGTAATTTTAAAGCAACTTTAAAAGAGGCAAATGTGTCTTTATAAAGAGAATGGAGTCGGAGTGCAGGGGCCAGTGGAATTCTTGTTTTTCTTTATAGTCTTCTATAAAGACTTCTATAAAGACTTCTTTATATTACATGCTGAAAATATTATCATTGCTTGAATTTCCTCCTCCTCTTCTTTTTTTTTTTTTCCTCTAGGCCAAATTTACAGATGACTGCAAGTTCAGGGAGCGATTTCAAGAAAACAGCTATAATACCTATGCCTCTGCGATACACAGAACTGAAAAGACGGGGCGGGAGTGGTACGTGGCCCTGAACAAGAGGGGGAAGGCTAAACGGGGCTGTAGCCCCCGGGTTAAACCTCAGCACGTCTCTACCCACTTTCTGCCAAGATTCAAGCAATTGGAGCAGCCGGAACTTTCTTTCACAGTTACTGTTCCCGAAAAGAAAAAGCCACCTAATCCTGTCAAGCCAAAGGTTCCCCTTTCCGCACCTCGGAGAAGTCCTAACACCGTGAAATACAGACTCAAGTTTCGCTTTGGTTAAGACTTACTTTGGTTTTGTGAGAAACCATGGAGTCTCCTCAGGAGTTTCTGCAGCTGTCCTCAGTGCTCTGAAGACAACTTCTTGGACACAGCTTCAGCTATATACTACACTGTATTGAAGTCAGGTCATTTGTTTCAGCTTGACTGAAACAAAAATGTTTTCTGATAGTAACTGAACTGGAAGTCTTTGTACCAATATAGGGAGTTCACGACGACATAAAGCCTTTTGCTTTATGCTTGGTGCATACAGGGATTCTTTTTTGGAAAGTTCAACAGTGGGGACTATGTATTTTTCTGACTTTTACAGATCAACCTGAAGAAAACATACATGATACATTTTTATTTTTGGTTTCCAAAGAATATTTTGATGGAGATAAAAGTATTTTATTAGATTTTTTTTTAAAGTACCTCTGCATTGAGCATATTTTCTTACTTTTATTATTTCTAATTGATAAGATATGAAACAACCATTTTAATGCAGTTTATGAATTATAAATATGTTTATAGACCATTTTTAACATGTGGATTTCTTTTTCATTGTTCTCATTCATTGCACTTTTAATTTTTATTATGATTGTTTTTCTACCATACCTCAGATCATGTAAGTTTAATTTTACATCTTAAAATGTTTAAATTCTCTTCAACAGCACTAAAGGCTCAGCTTGTGTTTGTGTGTGTGTGTGAGTGTGTGTAAATTCATGATTTTATATATGGAATCCTGTCTCTGTGGTGGCTGGGCTATAATGGGTTAGAAGTAAGGAGAAAACGTAAGGAATTTTTGGTGGAATTAAAAGTTGAGGCAAGGAAAAGAATTAGAGGTTCAAGTGCACTGATTTTGCAGTGTTTATTGATAGCTAATTCTACTTTGCCTTCACTTCCCATTTTATCTACCCCCTGCCCTCATTCTTTAAAGCTGGAGAAATACATTTTATTCTGTCCATCAAGCATAGACTATGAAACCAGAGTGCTTAAAATACCTCTTCTATGACCTTCTGCTATCTCCACTGTATAGATCCACAGGGAGCAACCCATTTAGTGGAAAAACACGGAGAACCGAAGGAGATGAATCATGTAACAGTTATCCATGTCAAGTCCCATTATCTAAAATATTATTACTCAAACACTCTTTGAGTTTCCTATCCTAAAGGTAAACACCTCAGTGAATAGATCTGCCCTTTTATAAGGAAAATTTCTATGTATATTTTTAAATAGTTGGCTATGTGACATGGGAAACTTAATCTGATGAGTTGAAAATGGCACTTAAATGTCAACCCAAATACTGAATGTTTGGTATAAGACAGAAAATTTAACTGAAAAGAATTTACATAATTTATTTTCTTGGGTAATCATTTTTATGGAGTTCTATGAGATAGAAGTATTTTCTTCAGAAAGGTGGCAATAAAAATGGTAAAGCTAATGTTTAAAAGTATGTCCCACAGGAAGAGCAAAAATTGTGCACAGAAAGTATGTGATTTGTATTTAAGCACGTTTCTTTTCTTTTAAAAGATATTGCTAAACTGTTTTTTTTTTTTAGAAACACAGCATAGTTTATTTTGATTTACAAATGCAAAGTGGAAACGCAACAAAATTGAACTTACTACCATTTAAACAGATTGCTATGTTTCAATAGAAACTATACACATTATATATAATTTATATAAAATCCATCCATCAACTAAAACATCATATGTATATCTAGTATGGTGTTTTTATTATAGAACCAACAATCTGATTAAATGTTGTTTGCATTTAATGCATGACTTAAAAGAAATAAAATTCTACAAAAGTTTTAACTAATTTATATCTTAAAAATCTCCTGGATTAAATGAAACAATGAAATTTTGCCAACAAAGGTGTGCCTAACTCTTATCTAATTATCATATTTTCTTACATACATGGTAAAAGCTAAAAATAATCCTCTAGTTTATTCTGATTTATTGTTTAAAATTATACACTGTATATCAAGTTTTTAGTGCACATGAAAAATAAAATTGCAGAACAGGAGAGCAGTAGACATGTGTCCCAAAATGGGCAAGGAAAATGCAGTATTAATGATGGCTAATAATAAAGTTAATACATATGTTGTATTGGGCAAATATTGCTGGTAGTTTATGTTAAACTAAAAAACACTACCTTATCTTGTAATCCTAATTTGATTTGATCAGCATATGGAAGTTAAAGTAGAATAGCTTTAGTAGAATATGCACTATGCAAATCAAGACTCATTAATTTCAAAATTTAAAGCAAAGCTAAAAAATATTTAAATTACACTTCTCTTTAGTTTACTGGCCATAAACAATTATATTTAATTAAATCTCACTGAAGCAGAAAGTTACTCAAGGTAATTAATTGAAAGAACTCATGTAGAGGAAATATGTATAATTCCTTACTAATACCTAGCACTTTTTAAAGGGGTCCTTGCTTATGCAGTTTTTGGTGATTTTGAAGTAACTAGACCTACCGAATAGTCAATAAAGTTATTTAATTGTGATTGTGTTCACCTAAAAATGTCAATGAATTTTACATTACAGTTTAGGAAACTTGTTCAGAAGAGAGACAACAAACACCTTCAGACTGACATTTCAGTTCTATTAATTATGTTTAATTTAGTTTCGATAATCTTTATTTGGAACATCAGTAGAGGTAAATAGACGCTTTCAATTAGATGTAATAACACTGCGGTTTTTATTTCACAGAATATACCATCACTTTTTAAGGAACTCATTTGAGAGTGTGGCTTACATATACCTTAGTTCTTTTAGCTGAGTTATAATGACTCAGCTGTACAAGATTGTGTGGTGGTGATAAAGGGTACTGACAAAAGATTTTCCAAACTTAACAATTTTATCATCTTAGATAACTTTTATTTCTTGGACCTGAGAATAAAACAACATAATTCTGGTAGGTAGATTTTCTATAAAGTTGATCTTGAAATAGAAAACTGAACAAATTTCTTAAATTAACACTTTTACCCTTCCAAAGGAAAGAGGCATTTAGCCATAACTTCTCACATTTTCAATAACAAAATGAAAATACTGCACTAACTAAAATCTTGAATTCTGGCACTATGTTTACAGCTGCAGAAAATTTCTTGTACAGTTAATTTTTAAAATAAAAACAATATTGTGGACACTGCAGCAGTGGCAAGCTAACAGAAACATCTTGTCCAAAGAATTCTACACCTTCTGTAAGATTTATTTTATTGTTACATCTAAATTTTGATTACATAAAATCTATTTTTTTAAAATCAATCATCTTTTTACACCTTTTCAAAGAAAGAAACTTTCAGGCAAATGAACATGATTCCTCTATTTTTCTTTTAGAAGTCAGTCCAATTGTACTGAAATAGGATTATCATATGATTAGGCATTAGTGGAAGAAAAGCATTGCCTGCTCTATCTCATTCCCTGGGAGAACAGGGAGGAGAACCCAGCCTGAGTCAGTAGAGGCATTTTTTTTCATCTGAGAATCACATACAAAGTTCAGATGTACCATCAAACAATGGCACTACAAATCATCCGTGAGTATTTAAGCAATTTTATGTAATAAAAAGATAGAAATCAATAGCTCATACATACTTTTATTTCAAATCTTCTTTTGTCCTGACTGACACATATTTATTTATCCAAAGTCACTCTCTAGCCTTATTCCACCATAGGAACTTGAACGCCATTTCCAATTTTGTCATCAATGATTATGTGAGCCTTAAACTGTTGAGGTACCAAAAAGAAGACATGGTCCTCTTCAGGTGGAACTTAAAGTCTGTCCAGATGAAACTGGACAGCCATGTGAAAGGGATCATTGAAGAAGTAATGCGCTGTTATTTTTTAAAGGCCTTGTCTTACATTAAGAAAAAAATTGAGTATGCCATTGGATTAAGAGATTTTAAATATAGGGATCAATCCCTGGCTTACCATTTTGTGAGGAATTTTGCAAATTTGTATTAATTGGTCAGGAATGGTCAGAGTAGCAACATTGTTCATAATAAATACCTCAAGATCTTAATTAAATATGTAATTTTTGAATATCTATGTTTTGACCAAAATGCCACCTTCTTCATGAAGACTTCTAGAAATTCATGAAGAAATATGAATGATCTTATCTTGACACCAGTCCTTCAAATAGGTATAGCTCATGACATAACTTTCCATCGCCTTTCCCTTATTATCCAATTAATTTAGTATTTTCTGAGATCCTGCTTAGCTGAGGCACTCAGCAAGTGAAATGTTTCTTTATTTGCTCAATACTCATTCAGTATGTTCCAGGCGGAGGTGAATAAACGTATTCATTGCTTTTGAACTTATGTAGAGAATATAGCTGCTCTCCTTGCATGCTGGCCAACCCAAATTCAGGCTAATAAAAAGAAAATAAGAAATGTTCTTAGGTGATAGCAATTTTGAATAATGTGTTCCCATGACTTTAACATTTTGTGGAGGCTATTGGACATTCTACTTATTCAAGGCACTAGCTACATAATTATAGGTTCCTTAAATATGTTAGGTGCTCCAGAATGCTTATAGAATGGATAAAGGTGCTGAATAAGATTTATTTGATGAAGATGATGATGGTTAAGAGAAATTCCTGCAAGATATGAAATGGATCTAAACAACAAGAGTCAGAATACCGGCTGCCTCCCTCACTGTACATGGATTTCTCAAACACAAATCCCAAGCCCAGACTAAAAATATCAGGCACTCACAAGCTGCATTGAACTATCAATAAATTTAGTTACCGTATGAAAGTTCAATTTCATCCCCAATCATAAAAATAGGTGACAGTGCAAATTCCCCTCCTTTTTTTTTTTTTTTTTGGCAGTTTGCAGGCCAAACCAGCAGTCCAGTGGGATGTCAGTAGGTATCAGTGGGAGAGTGAAGACATTACTTTTTGGTAATTTGTTTCTTGATGCTTCCCTTGCCCCTCCTCCTTTTCGCAGATAAACTCTTTCAGTGAAGTCCGTGTTTTTCTGTACCCTACAGAGAGATTAGTGAATGCATAATCACACAGTGACAGGTCCAGTTCCAATGTGTTTCTCATTAAATTCTCTGTCATCCCCTCTGTGGGAAACTGGGAAATTTATCAGATTTTCCTACAGGGAGGTGAATTTCTGCTGAGGAGGCAACACAGTGTCTTTTACTCTCCGGAGTGCAATTATGGCTGGGCTTCCACAGCTCCGCTTCGTTGACCATCAGGCTCTCTTTGGGGGAGGTGTGCATTCCATAACCTGTCTCCATGCTTTGAGACATGTTATATATTTACATTTTTTAAAGTTTGCTAGTTGTTCTACATTCTTCTCCAGAAAAGGCCTCTGAAAGCAAGGGGAAATGTACTATTCAGTGTACCGGAAGAGGCGATACCAAGACCTCCCTAACAGTCACCATCCTAATAGAAAATGAGACAGAACGTGTTTAAATTCTAGAAGAGAAAAGCAGTTGAAAATTGTATGTTCTCTATTTGTTCTCTCTCTTTCTCTTCTCTCTCTTTTTTTCATACAAGATGCATTACAAAGGGGTGAAAACATGTTTTCTGTTTAGGTAATGAAAGAATGACAGTCATGCCAATGACTCCTATAAATCTCCTCTGAGACCTGCAGTTCCTCTAAATGATGATTAGGAGGAATGCCATGCCCATTTCTGTTGCCACATTTGTTATGTCACTGAGTTCTAAAACTGGGTCAGCTCTGAGAAAGAGTTTGTTTTCACCTTAGTAATTGTGTTGTCTGAGATCCTCAGCCTTTACCATCTGCACAGCAGGAGGACAAATGAGAAAAAGACACAGAGCCTGGCGCTGGCACAGACACAAACCACAAGATCTCACTGCCACCTAAGGGAGGGGTTCCCAGGTGGCACAGCTGTAAAGAACCACCTGCCGATGTAGAAGATGCAGGAGACACGGGTCCCGATCCCTGGGTCGGGAAGATTCTCTGGAGGAGGGCGTGACAACCCACCCCAGTGTTTTTGCCTGGAGAATCACATGGACAGAGGAGACCGGGGGGCTACAGCTCATGCGGTCACTACAGCCCACGGCGGTCGCGAAAGAGTCAGACACGACTTAGTGACTAAACAACAATACATCATTGAAAGATAATCAGGAACCCAATAGAGCATGGGAAGCAGGAGGTATATTTTTCTACATGCATGTTAAGTGCTTCAGTCGTGTTCGACTCTTGGTGACCTTATGGACTGTAGCCTGCCAGGCTTCTCTGTCCATAGACTTTTCCAGGCAAGAATACTGGAGCAGGTTGCCATGCCCTTCTCCAGGGGATCTTTCCGACACACAGATCAAACCAGCATCTCTTTTGTCTCCTGCATTGGCAGGTGGGTTCTTTAGGACTGGTGCCACTTGGGAAGCTCCACATTTTTCTACGGAAACTTCTAATTCTATCTGTCACAACACTGACCCGATAGCTGAGATTGGAAGATCAACGGCCATCTAATTTCAGTATTGCTTAGAAAGGGAAAAACGGACTTGTGCTTCTCAGCATCTGATATATTTCTCATGATGTAGACGTCCCTGGGATAGAACATGTGTGGGTTAAAAAATTGAAAGGGGAAAGTAGCCCTGAGTCTGCCGTAACTTTTCAGCTCTTTTCTACCTGTCTGCAGGAAGCTGGACAATTGTTAACCATTTAGCACTTAAAACACACACATACACCCACCCAATACACATACACACACTACCTCCCACCGTTGGTCTTAAAGGATTATATCAGCTCCTTCTGAAAATTGCCACTCCTTTGGGGGCTGCAAGGATTAGAGCAAAGCAACCTCCTCCAAGACATGTGAGGGGGTTGGCAAGTGTTGCTGCATCTACCTTGAATATTACAGAGGCACCCTTGCAGTGCTTCCAGCCAGCGTTCCTGTAACGCTGGCCTGCAGTCAATAAATATTTCATGTCTCTTGCCCCCAGGGTGTGCTCAGAGGACCACCCTGCTAGTGTCTGACTCGGTGCTCACAGCTTTGTGCTGTGGGTGGAAAGGTGGGTGTGGAGCCGGAGGCGGAAAGTGCAGGCAGGATCCAATGTGGTTAACATTTGGGATCATTGGTCTGGCTGTAGGGGATCTGCAGAATTCTTCATGTCAATACTCATTCTGGGAGACGGAGCAAGTCCATCAAGAGGATTATCATCCAGCATCAGTGTGACTCACTCAAGGGTTAATGGAAGGAAGCATTCATAAGAGGTGAGGTTGCAGATTCAGAGAGAAATAGAGGCCTCATGGACTTCTTAACAGGGCTTTCACTGTTGAGTGTGTGGGTGTGTGTGTGCTCAGTCGTGTCTGACTCTGTGTGACCCCATAGACTGTAGCCTACCAGGCTCTTCTGTCCATGGGATGTCCCAGACAACAGTACTGGAGTGGGTTGCCATTTCCTTTTCCATTTCACTGTTGAGGTAATGTAGAATGTCATCTTCCATTTAGGAAGGAAACTCTCAGAATTTCCCAAAGGCAGGCACCCAGATGGGAAAGGGTTCTTGTCTCCTTGGGGCTTCCCTGGTGGTTCAGATGATAATGAATTTGCCTGTAATTCAGGAGACTCACATTCTATCCCTGGGTTGGAAAGATTCCCTGGATAAGGGTATGGCAACCCACTCCAGTACTCTTGCCTGGAGAATCCCATGGACAGAGGAGCCTGGCAGGCTACAGTTCATGGGGTCCAACAGAGTGGGATGTGACTGAAGAGACTGAGCACAGCACAACCTATTTAGACACACAGCTAAAACACCTAAAGGGAAATGAATAGTTAATAAATTGTTGGCATTTGAACCTTGGCCCCTGTATTGTTCTACGCAGATTCCTTCTTCAGTGCTATGACATTCATTTCCCAGCTGCTGGAAATGTGCCCTTTGGCCCTTAGGGAACTGTCCCATCCAAGGTTATACCCACTCCCAGGGACACCATGAGGACAGTGATTTGCTGTTTCAGAGATTCAATAGCCTATCCCTCTTGCCAGAATTTGTAATAAAAATGGAGGATCATACTAGCTTCTTCACTTCCTTACAGGGAAGGATGTAGATAAAATACAACACATTCAGTTTAATTAAAATCCCAGGTATAAACAATGTTTTAGTATATTCAAATATTGCATGGGCACTCTGTATTTTTATTTATGAGGTTTGGCAACTATACTTATGGATGTTACTCTCAAGAGGACTCCCCAATAAACCTGTGTACTACTCTGAAGTAGCTTAAGATTATTTCCAGATAATCCATTCTTCAGGAAAAGATTGTTGTTGTTATTCATTTGCTAAGTCGTGACTGACTCTTTGGAACCCCATGGACTGCAGCACAGCAGGCTTCCCTGTCCTTCACTATCTCCCAGAGTTTGCTCAAACTCATGTCCATTGAGTCAGTGATGCCATCCAACCATCTCGTTCCTCTGTCGTTCCCTTCTCCTCCTGCCTTCAATCTTTCCCAGCATCAGAGTCTTTTCCAATGAGTCAGCTCTTGCATGAAGTGGCCAAAGTTTTGGAGATTCAGCTGCAGCATCAGTCCTTCCAATGAATATTCATGGTTGATTTCCTTTAGAATTGACTGATTTGATCTCCTTGTAGTCCAAAGAACTCTCAAGAGTCTTCTCCAGCCCCACAGTTCAAAAGCCTCAATTCTTCAGCGCTCGGCCTTCTTTATGGTCCAATTCTCACATCTGTACATGACTACTGGAAAAACCATAACTTTGACTATATGGACCTTTTGGAGAAGGTATTATGGTCAATAAACATCAAGAAGTACCTTGAGTTACAAAAATAACTTACAGAAGAACACGAAGAGATCTAGAAATTTGTCTTTCCACATTTGGGGGATCACAGTTCAACATTCTCATGGTCATAAAAACCTTTACACTCATAAACAATGCCAAATTCAGAAGTTTCGGTGGCTATACAAACTCTGAATTATTATTTATTCAAAGTGGGATCTAAAGGCATCAACCTTTCACTCCACCAAGATATTAGCTGTCAGTCTGCTTGTTTGTATGTTTTATGCTGAATGGACTGCATTTTCCTAAAATTATACAAGGAGTGTAATCATTTTGTGATTTATCACCAACATTTCTGAAAGTCTCTTAGAAAGTTTGTTACTCCCTCCTTCATGAAATACATTTTTTAGTTATTTTCCAAAGTGCCACATTCTCCTGGTAGGTTTGCTAGGTCAGTGGCTCCTTCTTCCTCATCTCTTTGGCTAACTTCTCTTGCACCTGACTTCTAAAGCTTGCAGTTCCTCAGGGCTCAGGTTTTGGCTCTTTTCTACTCTCTCTTTCTCTCTCAAACTCACTCCCTGTGTAATCTCATCTCTGCTTTAAAAAATCATCTGTATGCTGATGACTCTCCAATTGAAATCTCCAGCCTCAATCTCTCCCAGAGTGCCAGGCTCACACAGTCAACAGCCTCCTTGACATTGCTCCTTGGATGTCTAACAGGAATTTCAACCTTAGTATGTCCAAAACAACTCAACTCTTGTTCCTGAACCGGTTAAGCTTCCAGGCTTGCACAGTTTAATAAACAGCATGATGATATATTTAGTGATGTGAGCCAAAAATCTAGGAATAATTCTTGTGCCTCCTCTTTCCTTCATAATCCTCATCCTAACCCTCATCAATCTACCAGTAACTCCTTTTGCCCAAACTTTCAAAATAAATCCTTATTCCTACCACCCCTCTCTCTACTCTATACCTCAGTCCAAGCCACCCTCACTTTTCATTTCATTTACCCCTACAGCCTCTCAACAGGTCTATCTTTGTCTCATAAGAATGGATTTGACAGAGAAGTCAGAGTAAAATTTTTAAAACTTAAGTGCTGTCACTGAGCTGCTTAGAACTCTTGAGTAGCTTCTCCACCCACTAGAATGAACCTGGTCCCTTCTTCACTCTTCCATCACATCTCCACCCTCGGCCAGCCTCACTCTTTCTACTCCAGCCACAATGGCCGGGAATGCCTTCCCTTGAGTTCTTCACCAGTTGCATTCTCTTTCTCCTGAGAGCTGTCCTCCATGATGGTGCTGTTTAAAACCTCTTCCTGAGCTCCTCCATCATCTCCTCCTTAGTTTCTTTAAGCACATGTTACACACTCCTCAATGATGTTAAGTCCTTCTTGTGTTTACTGGATTCCCAAGGGGATTGTAAATAGTTGTCTCCTCCCAGTAGAATGTAAGCACCTTGAAGGAAGAAGCCACCCTGTTGGGTTTATTCACTGTGGTATCTCAGGCACCAGGCAATGTACCTGGCACATAGGAGTCACCCCATGTTTACTGATTGAATGAACACATACTATCCATTTTGTTGCAAGTCTTCTTTTGAAAAATGCTAATTTGTTCCAATTTGATGGATACAAAAAGGAACAACTTGAACAAAAGGTGAATTTGTGTTTGCCTATAGGTAATTCCAACCTGTCCATTCTAAAGGAGATCAGTCCTGGGTGTTCACTGCAAGGACTGATGCTAAAGCTGAAACTCCAATACTTTGGCCACCTCATGCGAAGAGTTGACTCATTGGAAAAGACTGTGATGCTGGGAGGGATTGGGGGCAGGAGGAGAAGGGGACGACAGAGGATGAGATGGCTGGATGGCATCACCGACTCGATGGACATGAGTTTGAGTGAACTCTGGGAGTTGGTGATGGACAAGGAGGCCTGGCGTGCTGCAATTCATGGGGTTGCAAAGAGTCGGACACGACTGAGTGACTGAACTGAACTGATAAGTAATTTCATCCGGGAGAAATATTCTGTATTTCAGATGAACCAAATTGCATCGATGTGCATAATATATACTGCACACTTCTCATGAAGTCAGCAAGCTACATCTGTCCACATCTGGGTTTACAACTTTCCACCTGATTCAGAGCACCACCTTCAAACATTTTATGGACGGAATTGTGTCTCCCGCACATACATATGTTGGAAGTTCTAGCCCCCAGTGTATTTAAAAATAGGGCCTTTAAGAAGATAATTAAGTTTAAACAGATGTATAAGAGTGCGGCCCTACTCTAATAGATCTCATATAAGAATGATGCCCTAATAAGAAGAGGAAAAGGCGGCAGAGAGCTCTCCCCACCCCTTACGGACACATGCGCATGCGCACACAGAGAAAAAAGGACACAGCAGGCAATCCGCTGAAGCCAGAAGGAGAGCCTTTACCAGAAGCTGAGTGGGCTTGAACCTCAGTCTTGAACTATGAGGAAATAAATTTATGTTTAAGTCATCCAGTCTGTAGGCTTTTGTGATGGCAGCCCCAGCCAACTAGGACAAACCACTTGAAAACTCAGAAGCCACATCTCTTCCAACAGCCACTCTATCACACAGTCCTGTGCTCTCCTTTCTCCTCTCAGCCTTTTTGGTATTTTTTCCTCTTCTTTTAAAAATTTTTATTTAATATTTATTTTTATTTCTTTGGCTCCACCACGTCTTGGTCATGGCATATGGGATCTAGTTCCCTGATCAGGGATGGAACCCAGACCCCTTGCACTGGGAGCTCAGAATCAATCACTGGACTACCAGGGCAGTTCCTCTCAGCTCTCTTTTATGATATAAGTATCGTCTCACATTTTTTTCTATGGATCTGTCTCTGTTACTCACCCTGGAAGCTTAACTATAAGCAAACTTAAAACTTTTTTAAGGTAAAATGACATATTTATATATTTCTTAAACATTTAAGGTATATAAACTGTGCTGAGCCACCAGGGAAGCCCCAAGTATATCCATATATTTGTGCAAATATAAATACATATAACTATATGGAGATATACATACATATATATATATATAACAAATATATAGCAAAAAAATTATAGATGAAGCAAAAGATTGAAGCCTTAGGCATAAATTATAATGTATTTTCTATTATCCCAGGCAAGCTTCTGTCTTGTATTTTCTGATATTAACCCTTATTTTTAAACATTACCAATTATCTTTGGTACATTCCAGTTATGGAGTTGGTGATGGACAGGGAGGCCTGGCGTGCTGCAATTCATGGGGTCACAAAGAGTCGGACTTGACTGAGTGACTGAACTGAACAGAACTGAACTGAATTATCTTTAATCTGATCATTTTTGAAATGCTTTGTCTCTTTGTGGTGATACTTGCATTGGAAAAAGACATGAGGATATGACTTAGATAACTTCACTCCAAAGTCTTTCACTGACAGTGCTGTACAGATTGAAATTTTAAATGCTATATCAATGGATTCAATAAGTTAAGAGTTTGAGTCATGCTTTATTTCATTTTGAAGGTCAAATACCCATTATTATTATTAAATAATATCAGCTTCAAATCACACAGTTCAGCCTCAAATAAAAATATAAAGTAGATTGACACATAAACTATCATTTTATTATAGTTAAGAAGCCATGTATTTTATTATCAGATGATATTTATTGAACATGTGTGTGTGTGTTAGTCGCTTAATCTTGTCTGCCTCTATGCAACCCCATAGACTTTAGCCCACCAGGCTTCTCTGTCCATGGGATTCTCTAGGCAAGAATATTGGAATGGATTGTCATGCCCTGCTCCAGGGGATCTTTGTGACCCATAGATTGAACCCGGGTCTCCTACATTGTAGGTGGACTCTTTACCATCTGAGCCACAAGAGCAGCCATCAAACATGTACTGTGTGCAAATCTATAAAAATGACTAAAGAAGACTTCTGTTAGTTGTTCCATTTGCTATGTACATTCTCTATTGGGGGACCCATTGGGTGTACTGCTTGTAACAGGAAAAGTGGCAACTGGCAGATGTGAGTCTGTGTCCTAATCTTAGCCCTGCCATGAATTAACTGGAAGGGCTTGGACCTTTAAATGGGGCTTAATTTGATGATTCATAAAGTTTCCCAGAAATGTGAGCTGGTGTATTAGTTCTGTAGAACAGTGGTCCCCAACCTTTTTGGCATAAGGTACTGGTTTAGTGGAAGACATTTTTTCCATGGATGGAGGCAGAGGATGGTTTCAGGGTGATTCAAGCTCATTACATTTATTATACACTTCATTTCTATTATTATTACATTGTGATATTAATGAAATAATTGTACAACTCACCATAATGCAGAATCAGTGGGAGCCCTGAGCTTGTTTTCCTGCAACCAGACAATCCCATCTGGGAGTGATGGGATACAGTGACACTTGAAGTGTGTTGCTTATGTCCAGTTTACTCCATAACCTCATTTTGGTTGCATCTCATGGTCCATGGTCCAGAGGGTTGGCGACCTCTGCTCTAGAGAAACAGAACCAGTAGGATCTATTTGTTTACATAGGAATTGGCTCATGTGATTATGGAGGCTGAGAAGTCTCAGGATCTGTTATCTGCAATTTGGAGAAACAGGAAAGCCAATGGTACAATTCAATCTAAGTCCAAACATCTAAAATCAGGAGCACTGATGTCTGAGGGCAGGGAAGGATAGATGATCCGTTTCAAAGAGAGAGAGGGAATTTACCCTTCATCTCTTGCTACTCTATGGGCTCTTGGTGGATTGAATGATACCACTTACACCAGAGAAGGTGATCTTCTTTATTCAGTCAGCCCATTCAAACATTAATCTTGCCTGGAAACATGCTAACACATTTTTAGAAATAATTTTTTAGCCAGTCATCTGTGATCCCCGAGTTGACATGTAAAATTAACCATCACAGCTGGGTTTTCTCTGTTTCCCCTTCAGCCCAGTTTCCTAGTTGGCTGCATTTAAGGCTGAACCACTGTTCAGGTTGTAAATGATATTGTGGAGAACACTATTCTTCTACCAGAACTCCACAGACCTCTGTAAGCTTCCTTTAGGAAGGCTCTAGTGGGAGAAGAGGAGTAAGGCAAAGTCTTCTGTAAGAACACATAGAACATGTGTGCACTCAGGAATAATCTACTTAATAATAATTACACACTATGAGGGGAGAAGGGGAGAGAATGTGTATAAGACATGGTTAGTTTAATCAATACAGTTAATTGAATGAATGAAACAAATTGCCAATGATTTCCTTACTTTCTTTGCTGGTACAGGCCAGCTCTCCAAGGTCTTTTAACAACATTCCACTGTAGGGTAGAAGGAGTTGATGAATTATTTCAATTCATAGGTAACCAAAACTTTAAACTCTCCTACTAGATTTAAGGGGCTTCCCTGATAGCTCAGTTGGTAAAGAATCTGCCTGCAATTTAGGAGACCCCGGTTTGATTCCTGGGTTGGGAAGATCCCCTGGAGAAGGGATAGGCTACCTACTCCAGTATTCTTGGGCTTCCCTTGTGGCTCAGCTGGTAAAGAATCCACCTGCAATCCAGGAGACCTGGGTTCAATCCTTGGGTTGGGATCCCTTGAAGAAGAAAGGTTCTCCACACCAGTATTCTGGTCTGGAGAATTCCATGGACAGAGGAGCCTGTCCATGGGGTTGTCAAGAGTTGGACATGACTTAGTGACTTCACTAGATTTAAATCTTGTTTTCAGTTTGACTTTCTCAAAATAAATCACACTTCCTAATACAGCGTCTATCAATCTACTGATATAGAAACCCAATTCTCTTTTAAGACTTATTTTTCTTTCTTATAGTGAATTATTTCCAAATTAAAAGAAAGAGGGAGAAAAACATGACTGTTTTAAATACAAATGTGACAAAAAACAAGACAAAGAGAAATATTTATAGTAAGATGTAGGAAGTTGCCTCTTAAATTGCTTCTAAGGCACTATCCAAATTTAAGCTTTTAAAATCACATAAAACTCACTAGTTGTAAACATGGTGATTGACCAGCTACTATATTACTTATAATTTTAGTCATTTTTTGAAAATCTCACTGAAATGGAAAACCATAGTAATAGCCCTCAAAGGAACTGACCTTAAGACATGCTTCAATATTTCGGTGATAAGCCACACATTCAAATAGTGAGGTATTCATTCAGAAAGCTTGTGATCTTTTCTCTGAGAGAGCTAAGATTCATTTCCCACATATCTTGAGTGGGAGAAATGAGAACACTATTGTTATCAACAACAACAAAATGAGTGGATGGCTGAATTCTACAAAAGATGGTCTGTTTTGTCTTCAAAATACAGTAGAGGGCAAAGGAAAGGGCGCTTTAGGAAAAATGACACATATTTTTAGCAGAATTATGACCACTCATGTCATCCAATAAAAAATATGTCTCATCTACATAATAGCTTCATGCTTACTATTGTGCTAATTGAACTATGTACTTTTGATGCATTCTCTATTCATGTGAAAGTGTGGGTAACAAGTGATAAAAGTCAACAGTCACGGCAATTGGACACACTGAAAATCTTTCTTCTATGACTCTGAGTCAGTCTCCTCAGTGGATTACTAAACACATTCCAGAAATCTCATAAGTTACTACTGGTCTAAAAATGGATATAATTAAAGATGAGTAAACCTACCGCAGAGCTTGATGTAATCTTTTAGGGTAATTAACCCAAACTATTTACAATGGATTTTTATTCCACTTTTCTAAAGATTGCATATATGTTATTACAAGTTCATATATCTTTCCATTACAAAAGCAACTCCCCCTCCCACCCCCCACCGCCCCAACATAGTCACACAAAGCGAAGAGGTATCTGCATTGTAACAGTTTTAGAGCAGGTAAGTCCAGTAACCATGGTTGTAAGTTTGATCACAGCCAGACCAAGATCTGGGGATACTACATGAATTTCACCACATCAGAAATTTACCAGTATATATCTCTAGGTTTGGGAGTAGTATGATTTGGATTGATAATTTCCAGTGAGATATTGTTACAGGGAAGAGCTGACTCCATATTGGATCTGCTGCTTTCACTTTAACATTTCTTCCTGTTGCTTTTTTCACTAAAAGGATACTGTTTACACATAAAGACCTGCCTTGGGGAGCTCTGAAACCTCTGCCTAAAGGTTAAACCATTATGTCTTTGTTCAGGATCCTGTCCATCTGTGGATGGATACAGGAAGGAAAAAATTAACACATTCTCTCCCCAAAGCTAGCCATTCAAGGAGATATTTGTAAGATAAATGGCCGTTTAAAAATTTTACCTCCTCACCTCCCCCCACTCTCTGTTCTATAAAAGAACCTGGCATCCAGACCCTGATAAGATGATTATTTTGAGATATTAGTCTGCCATCTTCTCAGTTAGCTGAATTAATTGACCTATCATGCAGTGAGCAAAGGGAGCTTGGACTCAGAAAAAAATATGCTTGTCTCAACTAAGTTGTTTTTATTGCTATGCCACAAAGTTGCTTTACATGGTGGGGGAAAGGTGACTCTTTACTAAAATTCTCTCTTTTTTTTTTTTAAACATCTGATTATGGCCAACCTAGATAGCATATTGAAAAGCAGAGGCATTACTTTGCCAACAAAGGTCTGTCTAGTCAAGGCTATGGTTTTTCCAGTAGTCATGTATGGATATGACAGTTGGACTGTAAAGAAAGACGAGCACCGAAGAATTGATGCTTTTGAACTGTGTTGTTTGAGAAGACTCTTGAGAGTCCCTTGGACTGCAAGGAGATCAAACCAGTCCATTCTAAAGGAGATTAGCCCTGGGTGTTCTTTGGAAGGAATGATGCTAAAGCTGAAACTCCAGTACTTTGACCACCTCATGTGAAGAGTTGACTCATTGGAAAAGACTCTGATGCTGGGAGGAATTGGGGGCAGGAGGAAAAGGGGATGACAGAGGATGAGATGGCTGGATGGCATCACTGACTCAATGGATGTGAGTCTGAGTGAACTCCAGGAGTTGGTGATGGACAGGGAGGCCTGGTGTGCTGCGATTCATGGGGTCGCAAAGAGTCAGACACGATTGAGCAACTGAACTGAACTGAACTGAAGTGTTATTAAATTCTAGAAAATAAGGATCCTTTTCTTGCTGTCTGGTAGTTTTCTCTTAACTCAAACTCTTAACTTTCCATAGTAAGGCTTTCCATTCTATGTGGATTCACTAAAACACCTATGAAATAAGGCCATTTCTGGATAATTAACTCTGTCTTTTCCTTCATAATTGACCATTACTTCTTATAGTCCAGCTACAGTGCTCAGGGCTTTCACCCTATCTCTTTAGCCCTCATAATCACCATATGGAGTGTGTAATTTCCCCCTTTTCGGGTTGATGAAACTGAGGCTGGGGGATTAAATCTTCCAGGATCACAAGGCAAAGTTGAGAGTCAAATCAGGTTTGTTTTTTGCCCCTGTCTTCCCCAAGTTTTAGCTTAAACAGTGTGTTCATCCTTGAAATTCTGTTATATATTACATCATTCAAAACCTAAATGCTTCCCTCTATTGAGAGTTATAGGAGGTGGGTTGGGGTGTCTAGGGTTTAGAAAAGAAGAGCAAATAGTCAGATGTAAATTTGACTTCCTGACTCTGCATGTTAGAAGTTTGTGAGTCCATGTGCTGGTATATAGAAGAGATGTAACAAAATGAGAAGTAACAAAAATGAGTAATTGGATAAGGATTACAAATATTGAATGACATGGTGTTGGAGAAGACTCTTAAGAGTCCCTTGGACTGCAAGGAGATCCAACCAGTCCATTCTGAAGGAGATCAGCCCTGGGATTTCTTTGGAAGGACTGATGCTGAAGCTGAAACACCAGTACTTTGGCCACCTCATGCAAAGAGTTGACTCATTGGAAAAGACTCTGATGCTGGGAGGAATTGGGGGCAGGAGGAGAAGGGGACGACTGAGGATGAGATGGCTGGATGGCATCACTGACTCAATGGATGTGAGTCTGGGTGAACTCCAGGAGTTGGTAATGGACAGGGAGGCCTGGTGTGCTGCGATTCATGGGGTCACAAAGAGTCGGACACAACTGAGCGACTGAACTGAACTGAACTGATATCACCTTGTATATCTGGAGATGCCCACTGATCTTTTAGGGTATCGAATCCTTTTTTTAACTTGTCCATTCTGATTTTTGGTGAATGACACACCATTTTACTTTCTGTAGTTACATCTAGATATCAGGGATTAATGCCATCTTTAATTTTTTAAGTTTTACATCAAAGAACCAAAAACAAATGGTAGGAATCAATTATCATAAAACTCAGGACCTGCATCCTGTTGTTGTGATACCTTTGTCTCATTAAAGTGTGACCTGATTGTAGCTGAGGAGTTGTTGAGAATATTTCCCTTTTTCTTAGCTGTCAAAATTCAGTTGATACATCACAGATCCCTAAAGCTATGTAGGGAACTCTTCCCTTAATTCCATTCGCTTCATTTCTAAGCATCTGTAATAGTCATGGCTGGGTTCAGTGAGAGTTCTGCTTGCCATGAGTGTGAGATCATGCCCTAAGTAATTATAGTGAGCGTGCAATGAAAATATGTGGTAAGTATAATGTCAGGAAATCATGCAAATTTTATTATCATCAGTGAAGTGGTGGCTGGTGGAGAACTTGTCAGTATTCGCAACTTGAGGCTTCTAATTACCCTGATTTACTTGTAGCTCCATTCATAATCTTGCTGCTGTGTTGCTCCTGACAGTACTTTTGCATTTTGCAGGAAAGAGATAATACCACGTAAATAATTTAAAAACAATAAATCATTTAGAGTGGCTTTAAACCAAAACCTAATGCAGTAGCTGGCTGAGGACTTGCTACACTTGACAGGTAGCTGGCATGCAGAATTCATCTATGCATCATAAGTATTTACTTTAAAAATTCCCCAATCCAAATCAGGCAGGTTGAAGAAAAAATAAGACCTAATCCTCCTCCGTCCTGAAGAGTCCATTTTACCTTCTTGAGGCAAAATGGGAAAGAGAGAAATTAAGTTCTGTATAGGATAGTAGTTCTACTTAAAACACAGATTTGCTGAGTTATGCTTGCTAAATGACTAATTAAGGCTGAGTCTACCAGCAGAGCTGGCTGAGTGTTGGAAGAGTTACACAGACACGCCTGTGGCAGCACCCCACCCCTCCCTACCCCCCATCTCACCCCTCCTTCTCCTCCCCGGCCCCCACTATAAGGAAAGACTGGAAAGACTGGGAGCAGGAGGAGAGAGCTAGCTGATACCTAACCAACTCCCAGCTACTTGCAGGGGAAGTGGACGCTCTTTCTCTTTGGTTATTTCTATTCACACAAGACAAAGCAGATAATGAAAAGCAGAAACCCATCGAGAAAAGCTTCAACTCAAAGAAAAAAGGTAGGACTCCTTCCATTATGCCGGAGGAAGTGCTGTGTCTGCCAGCTGCCTTTGGACAATTGAGTTCCTACTGGGTGCCAAGCAGGTCATTATCTCTTTTAATCCTCTCAACAATTTTCTGAGGTAGGTATGATTATCCCCTTTTATAGATAAGGAAAAAACCTGAGTTAGATTAAGTAATTCCCTGAGATCACCAGCTAGGGAAGTGACTTTCGGAATTAAGTCTGAATCTGTCTGACTCAGGCGGCGTTTTCCCTCCATCCCTTTCTTTGTACTCTCCATCCCTCTCTACAAGCCCGATTTCTTGCTTCAGTTCAGTTCAGTCGCTCAGTCATGTCCGACTCTTTGGGACCCCATGAATCACAGCACACCAGGCCTCACTGTCCATCACCAACTCCTGGAGTTCACTTAACCTCACGTCCATCGAATCGGTGATGCCATCCAGCCATCTAATCCTCTGTCGTCCCCTTCTCCTCCTGCCCCCAATCCCTCCCAGCATCACAGTCTTTTCCAATGAGTCAACTCTTCGCATGAGGTGGCCAAAGTACTGGAGTTTCAGCTTTTGCATCATTCCTTCCAAAGAACACCCAGGACTGATCTCCTTCAGAATGGACTGGTTGGATCTCCTTGCAGTCCAAGGGACTCTCAAGAGTCTTCTCCAACACCACACTTCAAAAGCATCGATTCTTCGGCGCTCAGCTTTCTTCACAGTCCAACTCTTACATCCATATGTGACTACTGGAAAAACTATAGCCTTGACTAGACAGACCTTTGTTGGCAAAGTAATGTCTCTGCTTTTGAATATGCTATCTAGGTTGGTCATAACTTTCCTTCCAAGGAGTAAGCGTCTTTTAATTTCATGGCTGCAATCACCATCTGCCCTGATTTTGGAGCCCAGAAAAATAAAGTCTGACACTGTTTCCACTGTTTCCCCATCTATTTCCCATGAAGTGGTGGGACCAGATGCCATGATCTTCGTTTTCTGAATGTTGAGAGCTTTCAGCCAACTTTTTCACTCTCCACTTTCACTTTCATCAATAGGCTTTTTAGTTCCTCTTCATTTTCTGCCATAAGGGTGGTGTCATCTGCATATCTGAGGTTATTGATATTTCTCCCGGAAATCTTGATTCCAGCTTGTGCTTCTTCCAGCCCAGCATTTCTCATGATCTACTCTGCATAGAAGTTAAGTAAGTAGGGTGACAATATACAGCCTTGATGTATTCCTTTTCCTATTTGGAACCAGTCTGTTGTTCCATGTCCAGTTCTAACTGTTGCTTCCTGACCTGCATACAGGTTTCTCAAGAGGCAGGTCAGGAGGTCTGGTATTCCCATCTCTTTCAGAATTTTCCACAGTTTATTGTGATCCATACAGTCAAAGGCTTTGTCATAGTCAATAAAGCAGAAATAGATGTTTTTCTGGAACTCTCTTGCTTTTTCCATGATCCAGCAGATGTTGGCAATTTGATCTCTGGTTCATCTGCCTTTTCTAAAACCAGCTTGAACATCTGGAATTTCATGGTTCACGTATTGCTAAAGCCTGGCTTGGAGAATTTTGAGCATTGCTTTACTAGCATGTGAGATGAGTGCAATCGTGCGGTAGTTTGAGCATTCTTTGGCATTGCCTTTCTTTGGGATTGGAATGAAAACTGACCTTTTCCAGTCCTGTGGCCACTGCTGAGCTTTCCAAATTTGCTGGCACAGGCTGCATGGGCGCAGGAGGGCTGAGAGGAGCTACTCCACGTTCAAGGTCTGGAGGCGTGGTGGTGAGGAGATACTCCTCGTCCAAGGTAAGGAGCAGCGGCTGTGCTGTGCTGGGGCAGACGTGAAGAGATACCCCCAGGTAAGAGAAACCCAAGTACGATGGTAGGTGTTGTGAGAGGACATCAGAGGGCAGACACACTGAAACCGTAATCACAGAAAACGAGTCAATCTAATCACGAGGATCACAGCCTTGTCTAACTCAATGAAACTAAGCCATGCCATGTGGGGTCACCAAGTCAGGCTTTCTCTACAACATTGTACTTCCAACAGACTTGTGGCTGCCAAGGGGGAGTGGAATGGGGGAGGGAAGGATTGGGAGTTTGAGGTTAGCAGATGCAAATTTTTATATATAGAATGGATAAAGAATAAAGTCCTACTCTATAGCAAAGGGAACTATACTCAATATCTTGTAATAATCTTTAATGGAAATAATCTGAAAAAGAATATGTATACAATCTGAAATATAATATAATAATCTGAAAAAGAATATATATATGAGCGTTAGACCATAAAGAGAGCTGAGCACCAAAGAATTGATGCTTTTGAACTATGGTGTTGGACAAGAGTCTTGAAAGTCTCTTGGACAGCAAGGAGATCAAACCAGTCAATCCTAAAGGAAATCAGTCCTGAATATTCATTGGAAGGACTGATGCTGAAGTTGAAACTCCAATATTTTGGCCACCTGATGCGAAGAACTTACTCATTGGAAAAGACCCTGATGCTGGGAAAGGTTGAAGGCAGGAGGAGAAGGGGACAACAGAGGATGAGATGGTTGGATGGCATCACTGACTCAATGGATATGAGTTTGAGCAAGCTCTGGGAGTTGGTGATGGACAGGGAAGCCTGGTGTGCTGCAGTCCATGGGGTCGCAAAGAGTCAGACATGACTGAGTGACTGAACTGAACTGAACTGAGATATATACACCACATACATAGGGTAGGCCAAAAAAGTTGAAGTTCATTTGGATTTTTCAGTAAGATATGGGAAAATTCAAAAAAACTTTCTGGCCAGCCCAATATATATCTGAATCACTTTGCTGTACAGCAGAAGTTAACATAACACTGTAAATCAACCAGTCCTGGGTGTTCATTGGAAGGACTGATGCTGAAGCTGAAACTCCAGTACTTTGGCCACCTCATGTGAAGAGCTGACTCATTGGAAAAGACACTGATGCTGGGAGGGATTGCGGGGCAGGAGGAGAAGGGGAGGACAGAGGATTAGATGGCTGGATGGCATCAGCAACTCAATGGACATGAGTTTGAATGAACTCCGGGAGTTGGTGATGGAGAGGGAGGCCTGGCGTGCTGGGATTCATGGGGTTGCACAGAGTTGGACACGACTGAGCGACTGAACTGAACTGAACTGAACTGAATACTTTAATTAAAAAAAAAAATAAAGGATCCCTCTTCCATGCCTCCAGAAAGGGTCCACTAGCCTATTCTGTGAGCACCCCACAATAGGGCACACACATAGATTGCTTGAAACAGATGACTTCTGTTTTTGTTCTATACATTGCTACTTCCTGTCCCCCTCCCTCTACAAATAATCTCCCCAAGTTCCCAGCTATCCTGTTTTTTCATTAGGTGTTTCTCTTGGGGGAGACCTCACTAGACCTGTTAAAATGCCTTTTTTCTTCTTCTGAAATACCAGCAGTTAAATATTTATTTCTTTAGATTAATGATTTTCAAACGTTTGCATAAGAATTACCCGGAGCACTTGCTAAAACACAGATTGCCATCTTGTGAATTAAATATACTTTGTATATTTACAAATATACAAATATACAAAGTATAATACTTTGGCTCCTAGTAGACACTCAATAAATGTTATTTCCTTTTTCAGTCTACATTTTAAATTATCCTCACATCTTCCCAATGTGAGGTTTACCCTGATGTTCCCCAGTCTTTGAATATCAATTTCCTATTAACAAACAACAGGTTTCTTTTATTAATGCATTTAGAAAAAGGAGAATAAAGGGTATTTCTACCCATTTATTTGTACTGCAAAAAGAAGCAAAATATACCTGGCATCAAGAGACAGTGTGGTGTAACTACAGCTGTGCTGCCTTTATGGAAAAAGGCCATGTCTTTAGAAGGTTACTCTGTTCAAAGTCATTCAAACTTTGTTTTGAGGGAAAGAGGGCTGCTCTTTAAGAACTGAAAGTAAATGGCAGAGTCTAGCTGATGAAATGTGCCAGAACCTCTCTAAAGCTATGGAGAGGGAAGCACGTTTGATAGAATTTAGGTACTGATCAGAAGGGGCCTTGGCAGTTAGTTGTCAAAGAATCTTGCCTTCCATGGGGAAGATCAGTAAGGAAGAAGGAAACTGGTGAGCTTTATCAACTGCTCAGAGTAGTAGTTTTTTTTTTTTTTTTCTTTTAAAACTTAATTTCACTTGTTGTTTGTTATTTATTTATTTATATATTATTGGTTGTTCTGGGTCTTCGTTGCTGCGCAGGCAGGCTTTTCTCTAGTTGAGACGAGGCAGGGGGCTACTCTTCATTGCGGTGTGTAGGCTTCTCACTGAGATGACTTGTTTTGTTGCTAAGCACAGGCTCTAGGAGCATGGGTTTCAATAGCTGTGGAGTACAGGCTTAGTTGTTCCGAGGCATGTGGGATTTTCCCAGACCAGGGATCAAACCTGTGTCCCCTATATTAGCAGGTAAATTCCCATCCACTGTACCACCAGGGAAGGCCCTAGAGTAGTAATTCTTTCAGTGTGTCCCCTAGACCAGCAGAAATAGCATCTCCTGTGAAATACGAATTCTCTAGTTTCATCCCAGACCTAACTGAAGTAGAACCCTGGGCAAGGGCCCAGATCTGTGTTTTAGCAAGTCCTTCAGGGGATCCTGCTGAACAGGAACATTTAAGAACAGTCTTAGGGAAATTTTCCTAAAGAAAGACACAAAAGTGTAGATAGTACACTGACCTAAGATATGAGCTGTGACTCTGGTGTGTTACCTCCAATGGAGTCTTTCATAATGACACTGTAAAAGTAGAGCAGGAGAAAGTTTCAGGTGATTCTCAACCGTGGCTGCACATTTGAGTCACTTGGGTCCCTTTGAGAAATACCACCAACAATTTTGGGCTATATCCTAACAATTTCATTTTCCTTGAGCGGGGCTCTAGGCTTTCATATTTTTAAGGCTTGCTCAGATGCCTGTAATGTGGTGGCCTGGGTTAAGAATATCTGTTGTAGAGGCTTGAAGTTTGGAACTTGGGATACCATTAGAAAAAGTTACTGATATTACTTTAAAACATAACTTAAGTACTGCATGATAACAGCTACCAGTTAGCTGAGTTATCAGAACTCCTGTCACAGTTAGGAGATGGTTTAGGAGTGGGAAATGGTAACCCATTCCAGAATTCTCACCTGGAAAATTTCATGGACAGGGGAGCCCGGCAGGCTATAGTCCATAGGCTTGCAAAGAGTTGGACACGACTGAAGCACGTGAGTATACACATGTGCTAGAGTGCAAGGCCATTGCCACTGTTCCTAGTTAGCAGCCTTTGCAGACTGCTGGGCACATGCACAAGTAGAGTTGTGTGCCTTGAATTGAGCCCACTGCCCTTTTTACAACTATCCCCTGTGTGAAGGGAAAGTAATAAGACTCATGGAAAAAGCTTGGTCTCAGAGAAGGAAAATCTGCCCAGGAGTGCCAGCTTCACCACTAGCAAGACCTACAATGAGATCATATATAACTTGAGTGCTCTGCAGCTGTGTCCTTGTCTGTACTACTCAGTAGGCTTCCTCCAGCTCTAAAATAAAATCTTTACTCATACCATGGCTTCCCTGATGGCTCAGCGGGTGAAGAATCTGCCCGCAATGCAGGAGACATAAGAGACACTAGTTTGATCCCTGGGTTGGGAAGATCCCCTGGAGAAAAAAATGGCAACCCACTCCAGTATTCTTGCCTGGGAAATCCCATGGACAGAGGAGCCTGGCAGGCTACAGTCCAGAGTCATAAAGAGTCAGACACAACTGAGAACTAAGCACACACACACACAGAGCTTCTTTAGTTTCATGCAAACTGGACAATTGCACATTTGTCTGTTAAGAGCCAACATGGTCTGAGGCATCACAGATCTCTAACCTTGAGTCTTACTCCTTTGACTTTTTATTAAAGCAAAACTTTCCCCTTTGGATAAATAAGATGGATGCACGCATGCATGCTAAGTTGCTTTAGTCATGTCCGATTCTTTGTGACCCCACAGACTACAGCCCGCCAGGCTTCTTTGTCCATGGGATTTTTCAGGTATGAAGAACCCACTAGAGTGGGTTGCCATGCCCTCCTTTAGGGGATCTTCCTGTCCCAGGGACTGAACCCGAGTCTCTTATACATCTCTTGCATTGCAGGCAGGTTCTTTACCACTAGTGCCATCTAGGAAGCCCATTAAGATGGATGCTCTAAGGGAAACACAGAAACTGCTGAAATTAAGTTCACACTATGAACTGAGAGTGTTCATTTTACCTCCTTCAACTGTAAAATCAGTTGAAAGCAATCCATTCAGGTACCTGTACTATCATGTTTTTGTAAAAAGAATGGGATTGATTCTAGAAAGTACGAAGCTTCTCTGGCTGCCTTTAAAAAAAAAAAAAACTACTATTAGATGTGCTTAAATTTCATTTCATGATACTTTTTGTTTATGAAGCCAACTTATAAGCTGAGAAAGGCTTGGACATTCCTGTCCTCTCATAAATGATGCTCCAGATATTATACTATTCTGAGAGGTACCATATGAAGCGTATCATATAATTATCATGGTCCATTCATTATGCTTGGTTTCAACTGATATATTTGGAAACCATACAAGGATCAGATTCTAAATGGAGTACTTAGGCAGGAGATAGACATGACCTCTATCTTTATTGCTCACATACTCTATCCTTCTTACATGGTAATATTGTAAATCTTACTTCTTCTGTAGCAGAAAATAATTATTTTCCCATCTCTCACTAGCTCTCTCACCCTCCCCTCCCCTTTTCATTCTAATTTAACATATCTCCAAGTATCATTAACTCTGAAAAATTCACTTAAGATGTTCGTGTAAACATTTATTTATTTGGCTGCAATGGGTCTTAGTTTCAGCATGTGGGATCTTCAGTCTTTGTTGCGGCTTGCATGGTCTTTAGTTGCAGCATGCAGAGACTCTAGTTGTAGCACATGGGATCTAATTCCCTGACCAGGGATGGAATCTGGGCCGTCAGCATTGGCCATCTGCACTGAGTGCAGAGTCTTAGCCACCATACCACCAGGAAAATCCCAAAGTTCATGTAACCTTTAATTTTTTCCAAGTCATAGGTCAATTGATAAATGCCAATTTTCATTCATGTGCTTTTGACAAGCTTCAAAATACATATGTCGGTATGGATATATATATGTGTGTGCACACATGTGTGTGCACACACACACACACACACACACAAGCACATTTGCAGCCTTATTAGCAAAACCATTCCCTTCTCTTTAACCAAACCACGGTTTTGAAGGCAGGCACATGCGCCAAGGCGAAAGGCTGAACAAGGAAGTATGAACTGGAGGAAATGAGACCTCTCCTAGTTTAAGATGCACAGTACTTTCTAACTAGCATGAAAGACTGTTATCACAGAAGATAGAGATGTATGTACTAGCTATCAACAAAACTCTTTTACCTAACTGGCAGATGAGATTGAAAAAAGCTACTGTGATTCAATAAGCAGTGCCTAGTTGCACCTCTTCCATATGGGTCTAGGAAGCTTACGAAGAATATTTTTTAGTTACAACAGCTATTTAAGATCATGTATTGAAACATGATGACTCTGGACGCATAGCTTTGAATTGCTATACCACAAAAGGTTAGAAACATTATAAGACACTCAATCACTTTGCTTTCAATTAAAATATATTATAGAAAAATTATGTACTATTTGTCAATAACCAAAATTGTTTAAAATGTTATGAATTACATTAAAAAATTTTTGTCCATACTCTAGCCATGTGAGACCTTAGTTTCCCAAGGGATTGAACCCATGGCCCTGCATCAGAAGGTAGGGTCTTAACCACTGAACCACCGGGGAAATCCCGTGAATTACATTTTTATCTCATCCTTTTAAATTTCATATATATTTATAACACATACATTATATATAATATGTATTACATATTCATCTTTCATGTTTATAAAGGAAGGTCAGCTATATAGGGGACAACCTATAATAGAAAATTAGTAGCAAAAAGGACTGTAGGTGAATGAATTAGAGTATTGAGTTCATCCACAAAGGCAACTATAGTTTTTTAAATATAAAAACCGATTTAAAAAATAATAATCCAAAACCTCCACACATCTTATTGAAATGTTTCTGATACATATTAAGAGTTTGACAAGTAGAGTTACTTTGATGGCATAATTTGCATAGTACCTATGAGAATTGGGGAATTAGATGCTAAGAGACTTTCCACAATCCATTTTATAACCACTGATGATCAATCATACCTCCTGTTTTCTCTTCCATCATATCTGGATATAAACAAAATTTCAGGTGAGAGAAATTTCAAGCTGAAAAACAAAAGGGTGGACCAATAGGTAGATTGACGTACAGGTAGATGAGTTGAATCATTCCAGCCCCACCCGTTGCCTTACGTTTTAAAATCAACTCCATTAATAAAAGAGTATTTGAACCCAACCCCCAAATTTTATATCTTTATAAATTACATAAAGTACTATTGTACCAATATATTATTATCAATAATATGTATCAAAACAGAGTAAATATTTTTATATTGGCTTATAGCATATCTAAGGGGACTATTTTTTTGTATTACTGAGTTTTTTAATCTACCTTATCATCTCCCCCTATCTTTCACCAGGTATGAGGTGTAGTTTTTGTTCAGTGAACACTTTTTTGAACTCCTACTATTTCCATATACAATACTAAGATCTCTAGGTGATAAATATTTGAAATAGGCTTGTCATATCTATCTATTGTGTGCCCAGTATCTCTGAAAAAGATGCATCCTGGACATAATAGAATAGCCCCTGTTGAATAAATGTAGTCATATGGTTCAGTGCAGGCTGTGGTTTGTTATTTGCCAGTCCTCTATCTAGGGAATACTGTCTTCCAGTAAGGAAGTAAGGGAGATAATAAAGTGAATGCTAAGGTAGAAAAGTTAGAAAATTATGTATAAAAGTGTTAGTCATTCAGTTGTGTCCGACTCTTTGTGACCTGGACTGGACTATAGCCCACCAGGCTCCTCTGTCCATGGAATTCTCCAGGCAAGAATACTGGAGTGGGTTGCCATTCCCTTCTCCAGGGGATCTTCCCAACCCAGGGATTGAAATTGAGGCTCCCACATTGCAGGCAGATGCTTTATCATCTGAGTCACCAGGGAAGCCCATGTATATACATCATATATAGCATATATGTACTTTATATGTAAATATATATGCTTTTATACAGCGTATGTGGAGAAGGCAATGGCACCCCACTCCAGTACTCTTGCCTGGAAAATCCCATGGGTGGAGGAGCCTGGTAGGCTGCAGTCCATGGGGTCGCTAACAGTCAGACACGACTGAGCGACTTCACTTTCACTTTTCACTTTCATGCATTGGAGAAGGAAATGGCAACCCACTCCGGTGTTCTTGCCTGGAGAATCCCAGGGATGGGGGAGCCTGGTGGGCTGCCGTCTATGGGGTCACAAAGAGTCGGACATGACTGAAGTGACTTAGCATACAGCATATGTAGTATATATATATGTTATTTATCTTGTAAATTTAAAATGTTTCAGGAATATTAATAGTAGATGGTATCAATGTATATAAGAGGAAATTATAGGATATTCCTGTTAGCTTTCAATGCTCATTAAAATAAATGTGAGTATAAGACAAATTATTAGCTAAGATTTTCAGATAAGTACATTAAGAAAGAAACAATTCAAAGTCTATTTGAGAACTTACCATGTGCCAAGCATTGTGCTAATTTTTTCGATGTGCATTTTCTCATTTCATCTTTTATGATAATTCATAAGCTAAGTAGTTCTATTACTTTCAGTTTACAAAGAAGAGATTTTGTGATTTACCCAATATGACAGCCATGAAAGGGTAGATCTGAGATTAAAATTCAGATTATCCTGGTAAATAGCTAAGGCTCTGGAGCCAATGCTAGACTGGTTTTCCTACCTCTTTACTAACAGGGATGCTCCAGTGTTTTCACTGAGATTAAAATCAACAGTATTTAAATACAATTTATGGGGGCATGTTCGGATAAGTTACTTGTAAGTAAGCATTCTTGCGGTTTGTTTTGTTATGAATTAATGATAACTTAGGCTGTCAACTCTGCCAAACTTTAATATATGTTTAATATATGTTTGATAACTGTTTTTATAATTGTTAAAGCTTGGTCTTAAAAAAATGTCTGAGTGGTAATGGTCAAAAACATGAAATACAACCAGCCAGACTAGAAGACTAATTACTTAAACCGTCCCTGTGATTATATATATTTCCTTTATAGACACACATAATATGAAAACATCTCAGAACAGGGGTGAAGTTCTATCATAGATCGGTCTGTTTCCTTCTGATGAGGAATTTCAAGCTCATCCTAAATGCAGGATCTTTCTCTGTGTGTCACTGCCTAACTTCCAGATAAAACTCCTTAAGAGAGATTTTCTCAGAGCAACATCATGGCCATATTCCTTATAATATACCTTGGTTGCGAGGTAACCCCACCTCCTGGGGGCAGGAAGTTGCCCCTAAACTCAATATCCTCCTTGGTAACATACTAACCCCTCAGCTGAGCTCCTTAATGAGTGCCTCAGAAACATAATTCTGTGAAGACAGCCATATGGGGATGATAGATGCATTTTGGACAGAGACAGAGAGACATGTTGAAAGCCTCACAGTGTTCCCAGAATCAGTTATATAATTCTTGACTAATTTTTATTGCTTTGCTATCAGTCTTGTGCCAAATTCTGGTAGTATTTTTTGTTTGTTTGTTTTTTAATTCAATGTGTTACAAAGTGATTGAAGGAGAGGTTTTCTAGGTAGAGGAAAAATTAGCCATAAGTGACAGGTATGTTTTGTGATGTGGCGGGGGGCATGTACATTAAAACTTTAATTGGCCTTTTGTGGACTGATGTTCTAGTTTCTCATTTATATTACTACAAACTTACTGCCATAGTGATGGGACATTGCTTTTCTGTGCGCTTTTTTTTTTTTTTTTTTTTAAGAAAAAGAGATTAGTATTTATTTATGTATATGTTTTTGGCTGGGCTGGGTTTTCATTGCTGGACCATTCAAGGGCTCCTCATCGCCCTGGCTTTTCTTGTTGCAGAGCACGGGCTCTGGGGCACGCGGGCTTCAGTAGCTGTTCATGTGGACCCAGTAGTTGTGGCTCCTGGGCTTTAGAGTACAGGCTCACTAGTTGTAGTGCATTGGCTTAGTTGCTCCGGGGCATGTGGGATCTTCCCAGATCAGGGAAGTCACCGAGGTCTCCTGCATTGGTAGGCAGATTCTTTACCACTGAGCCACCAGGGAAGCCCTGCTCTTCTGTACTTCTGATTGCTGTGTAAACCCTATTCTAAAGAAATTTGTCTTATTTTACTGAATCACATACTCCTGGCCTTGGGATTGGTTAGGTAGCCTAATCCTTTTGGCATAAATGGTAATAACATTTTAATTTTTTTGCAGAAAGGTGACAGTTTTACTGTGGGAAGTAAAGCAGTCAAAGGAAACAATTGTCCAAGCATAATTAAAGAACAGAGAACAAAAAGAGAAGAAATATTTTATCAGAGAGTCACATATTAGTGAAAAGTGCATGCGGGCATGCTCAGTCCCTCAATCCTGTCTAACTCTTTGCAACCCTGTGGACTGTAGCCAGCCAGATTCCTCTGTCCCTGGGATTCCCCAGGCAAGAATACTGGACTTGGTTGCCATTTCCTACTGCTGGGGATCTTCTAGACCAGGGATTGAACCCACGTCTCCTGCATTGACAGGCAGAGTGTTTACCTCTCTGCCACCTGGGAAGCCCATTAATGAAAATAGATTTGATAAAATGGAAAAATTCATGTATAAATTCTTACATCTGGACTTACTACATTCAGTGATTTCATTTAAGGTCAAATGTAGTAAAGGATTCTTTTAAAAGCATTACTAAGAAGTAAAACTTTCACTATTTGAGATAATATGTATTGTATATAGAAAATACTAAGGAATCAACTAAAACTTCCATTAGAAGCAATGGACAAAATCAGCTGGGTTGTGGAATATAAGATAAATATATAAAAATCTATATATTGTATGTACATATAAGAGTATATATTCTAGACTCCTGAAGTGAACAATCCAAAAACAGAATCTAAAACGCTTTGATTATAAAAAACATCAAAAGAATACAGTGTGGGCTACAGTCCATAGGGTTGCAAAGAGTCAGACATGACTGAGTGACTAACACTATCTTCATTTTATTGATAAGATGGCATTATTTCCCATACTGATCTATAGATTCGACAGTCCCTAGCAGATTCCCAGTTGGCTTCTTTGTAGAAATTGACATGCTGATCCTAAAATGAATATAGAAATTTAAAGTACTCCAAATCATCCAAACAATTTTGAAAAAGAAAAATTGGAGAATTACACCTAATTTCAAAGCTTACTACTACAAAGCAGCAGTTACTAAGACAGCATAGTATTGGCATAGGATAGACATATAGATTCTATAGAAAAAGACCCAATATATCTATGGTCAAAAATGATTTCAATAAAGATGCCAAGACCATTTAATGAGGAAAGAAGTGTCTTTTCGACAAATGTCAGTGGGACAACTGAATATCCATCCACCTTGAAAAGAAACGTTGGACTACTACTGAATACTCCATGTGAATATTAACTGGAAATGTGTTTAGTAGAAAATATAAAACTACACAATTCTTAAAAAAATAGGGGTCAGCCTTCATGACCTGGACTTAGCAATGATTTCTTAGTTGTTGTTGTTGGATGGGATGTAAAATGGTGCAGCCACTTTGGAATCTTTGGAAAGTGTGGCAGTTTCTCAAAAAGTTAAGCATGGAGTTACTATATGACCCGAGAATTCTAATTCCAGGTATATATTAAAAGGAAATGAAAACACATTCATACAAAGACAGACGCATTCATCTTCACAGCAGTATTATTCACAATAGCCAAAGCATAGAAACAACCCAAATGTCCATCAGCTAATGAATGGATAAACAAAATGTGATATATTCATAAAACGGAATGTTATTCTCAAAATAAGTATGAAGTATAGATACACGCTATAACATAGATGAACTAGATGCTAAGAGAAGGAAGTCAATCACAAAAAAGCATGTATTTTGAGATTCCATTTACATAAATTGTTCAGAATAGGCAAATGTATAGAGACAGAAAATAAATCAGTGGTTGCCTAGAACGGGGTAGGAATCTGACTGGCTGGAGATGATAACTAAAGGGTACAGGGTATCTTTGGGGAGTGATAAAATGTTGTAAGATGAATTGTGTTAATTGGTGGCACAAGTCTTTGAATATACTAGAAACCATTGAGTCACATATTCTAAATTTGTGAATTGTATGGTATGTGAATTATATCTCAACAAAGCTGTGACCAAAACAGCATTATTTCTGAGGCAGCAGTCACACACTTTTAATGTAAGTATCCAGCCCCTTCAACATGGGTTTTCCAGTTACACCTGTGCAAAATAAGGAAACATTTTTTAAGAGAACTTTGGTTTGGATGGAAAAACATCCAATGTACTTCAAAAATATGGATTCATTTAAACTTTGGTATGTCACGAGCTTATTAGCATTGTGAAGTTAATGGTTGTAAAGGTCAAGGGATGTGAAATAGGAGAACAAATTCTTTAGACTTTTTTTTTGTTTTTTAACAGGTGCACCGTATCCAGAGAAACAGTTGGTGTAACCCTTACATCCATCTTTTTTGTTGATATCTCAGCAGAAAATACTATTTTCAGAAAGTATTGTCTTGCCAATGAGTTATACATTTACAATCTATCATTCTTGCCCAGCTATGAAAATAATCCTAAGGCACTACACCAGAATCCTGAAGAGCTGGTGCAAGAGCCAATTCTGTTTGCTTCTTGCCTTTCTTTTGCCTCTGAGCCTTTTTACTTAATAAATCTGAAAAATGTATTAGTCACAGTGGTTTTGACTCTAAGCTAAAGCTCTAAGTGAGCTGTTGCACTTCTGAACTAAAATTTCCCCGCTCTTTGCCATCTCTCACCCTGTGCTTTTCCAGACCTAAAATGTCAAAGTATCAGGCAGATGGAATTACATTTGGAACGTTGGTTTGGTAGGGAATAACTCCATGCTTTTAGCAGATCTGTAATCGTAGTATTTTTAAAAACAGTAGACTGCTAATAAAGGACTCATTGAAACCAGTTCTCTGTCTCAAGTAACTATTGTGTTTAGATAAAATATTCAGTACTATGAAACAAAATCAGTACTGGCCATTTTCTAAGGTGTCTAGGAAGTTATTGTAGGCCAGATTTTTGTCTAGCAAACCTTTAGAAGAAAGGGTTTTAGGTAGATGGAAATACTTCAATACTTTTTTGGGGGGTGCATCTTGGCTAAAGAAACTAAAACACTTCTAACCTTATTTCAGCAGAACATTAGAGTAGCTTCCTTTCTGTCAGGGCCTTGTGCCCATGAAGCATCCGGCAAAGACATTCTGTTATACCTTTGAAATGACTGGCATTATGTTTCCTTTACCTGTTGAGCTTAGTCGCTCAGTCTTGGCCAACTCTTTGTGACCCGATGGACTGTAGCCTGCCAGGCTCCTCTGTCCATGGGATTCTCCAGGCAAGAATACTGGAGTGGGTAGCTTATCCCCTCTCCAGGGGATCTTCCCAACTCAGGAATCCAACCAGGGTCTCCCGAGTTGCAGACAGATTCTTTACCAGCTGAGCTTTTTACAAAATTGCATTTCTGTGATTGGGAGTGCATTTTTTTTTTTTCTTGTTGAATTTTGGACCTCCGTGACTACAATTATGTCTCATTGCATTGCTGACTCTGGCTGGGGAAAATGTGAGGACGAAACAGAGCCAAAACAACTGACCAGGAAGTAGGAGTCCTTCTGGCTTCTAACACCGGCTTCTCTGTCACTATCTCTGCCTTTGGGTGATATTTCCATCATCCAACAAATATTTATAAGCACATACTGTGAATGTACAAAGTATCATCTAGATGTCTAAACTCATAAGATTTCAGTTTCTTCTGCTGTAAAATGAAACATGATTTTTAAGCTGTAAAGCTGATTATTCTCTTATGATCCAGAGAGCAGAGGTTAACACACTTGACCTCAGTTCTAGGGAACTCAGAAATTTTACCCATATTTGTACACTTAGTACAATACTTTCTCATTCATAGAGAAGTTCTCTGTTTTTAAGTGATGTTTTGTACATGCCTTAAATTCAGTTTTGAAAGTCACTTTAAATGAAAATTGTGTGTGCGTGCTCAGCCCCACAATAAAGTCAGCAATGGAAACGTGACACTGGACAACTTATGGTGTGGTGTCACAATTTTAAATGGCTGGAAATTCCCTCTACTCTGAATAGGGAGAAATGACAAGATATTTTGTTAGTCTTGAAAAACTGCTGGATTCTAGCCCATCTGCTTTTTTATTCTTCTTCCCTTTTTCAAGAAAAAAAAAAAAAAAAAAGACCAAATGCAGTGAGGACCAGTGTGGCAGTGGCCCAGTCGTGACTGGCAAGTGTTCTCAGTTGCAGTCACAGTACGTGTTAAGGGCCACTTTATAGACTGCCCTTTGCGGCTTTAGCTCTGCTCACCATCAGTTGACTTCCTTGTGGTGGGAAGTCGGAAGGAGAAAACTGAAGCCTGGGCCCTGTATTTTTCAGTGGAGCCTACTTTTCTGCCCCCGTTCTTCCCCAGACTTAAGTGGCCAACAGAACACATTCACCCAGGTGTGAGTCCTTTCCTCTTGGACTGGGCTTTGGATACTGGGATTCCAGAATTCTCCCTTAACTGAGCCTCCACACTGCAGGTGTGCGGACTTTGCCTGAAGGGTGGTCATGTCAGCTGTGGACCCTGATTAAACCTCTATGTGTGCATTAGGGATGAGAGGAGAGGGGAGAACTGGGCTCCAAGCCATGGAAACAGTGGGGCTGGGCCTGAGAGTAGATATTCACCACTCTTCAGAAGACATTCTCCTATGAGTATGTTTCCATGGTTACACCCTCTCTTCTACAAGGAGCACACATTTTCAGAACAATTTAACTCTAAACCCTGGGCAAAATGGTAAACTTGGTTAAGACCTCCCTTTGGGGGATGGGAATCATTGGTGCAAAAACAAGAACTGTAACATTTTAGTAGTGGGGAGAGGAAATATCAAGTAGAAGGAGAAAAAGGATTTGGGAGGATACTGGAAATATTTCTTGTCCTGGGGGGGAAAAATATGGGTATTCACTTTGATATAAATCATTCTGGGTATTTTTCTTTAGGTGTGCTACAATTTTCAATAAAAGCATTTTTTACATTTTTAAAAAGCTTTTTAGAAAAAGATTCTTTGGTTCTTTTTTCTAAAAAGAATCTTTTTAGAAAAGATTCTCTGTGCTGCATTTATGTATATCTCTCAGTCACGCTGGTTATTTCTTCTCAACACCCCATCACACTGTATTCCCATATGTTTATCACTATATGCTCAGATGCTCAGTTGTGCCCAACTCTTTGCAACCCCACGGACTGTAGCCCACCAGGCTCCTCTGTCCAAGGGATTCTCCAGGCAAGAATACTAGACTGGGTTGCTATTTCCTTCTCCAGGGGATCTTCCCTATCCAGGGATCAAACCTGGGTCTCCTGCATTGCAAGTGGATTCTTTGCCAACTGAGCCACTAGGGAATCCCTGTTTATCACTGACTTCCCAAGTGGCACTCGTTGTAAAGAAACCACCTGCCAATGCAGGAGATGCTGGCTGCTCTTAATTGCCTACCAAAGAGGCTACCTCTCCTGGACCAAGCTCACTCCTTCCATTCCTCATCCTTTCCTACCCTTGGTCAATGTGACTAGGTCTCCATTTGTTCCAGGAAGTGCTGTGCTGCTCTTGGTAGCTTAATCAATGAATTAAATGTATCTTTAATGATCCATTTACTAATTAATGTGTTCTTTGTTCCAGGCAACAAAAAGATTCATAATGTTGAAATTTACTTCTGCTCAGAAGGCATTATAAGGAAAATAACCTCCACTGGGCTTCCCTTGTGGCTCAGCTGGTAAAGAATCCGCCTGCAATGCAGGAGACCTGGGTTGGGAAGATCCCCTAGAGAAGGGAAAGGCTACCCACTTCAGTATTCTGGCTTGGAGAATTCCAAGGACTATATAGTCCACGGGGTCACAAAGAGTCGGACATGACTGAGTGACTTTTCCCTTTACTTCACTTGAAAGGAAAACTCAGAACTTCCTGAGTTTTAGGAAGTAGAATCCTCTGGGGAGGAATGTTCCCTCAGGGTCCCTGCTTGCTTGGATTTTTCTCAACCTGTTACAGTTTGTATCACTTTGTTACAGTCTCCTGTGGGCCTCTCTCCCCCGTGTGCATACAATTTCTTGTCTGTAGGCAAACTTATTTTTAACACCTTTCCCCCCCCATTCTAAATACTAAAGTAGTACTTAGTATTTAGTAGAAAGAATGAAAGGATTACAAAAAAACATAAAAATCTTGCTTACCAAGCGCCATCTGTTCTGCTATAACACAACTGCTGAAATTTACGAAATCTTGAGTTCTCAATAATCATGTAGGGAAATGATTATTCCAATAGGAAAAGGTAGGAGTGGGGGCAAGAAGAATTGAGTCAAAACAACAAAGTTATTTTAAGGAGCAACACTAATGATCCTTGGCTGGAATTTCAGGTAGGCTGCCAGGGGAGGTTTTGGCTGGCAGGCCTGATGCCCTTCAAACCACACGATATTACAGCTTTCACCTGTGGGTGAAGCTGTTTCTGCAGGGCACCATTGGCAGACGTAGAAGTAACCCTTAGATGTTGCTTTCCGGTTGGGGAGCCTCAGGCAGGAGCGCCACCCACAGGAAGCTGGAATAAATGCATTACTCGCGGAAAGATGAAACAACAAAGAGGAAACATCCATCTCCAGACCAGAAGCAATGCCCAGGGTCGTAACTGGGAAAATAGGGTAACGTGTGGTGAAAAGACAAAGTTAGATTGTAAATGGAGGAATAAAAAAATTCAGGAATAGAAAGGTCAGAAACTGGGTGGAACACAGCGTATGGTGCATGCTAAGTCGCTTCAGTTGTGTCGGACTCTTCGCAACCCCGTGGACTGTTGCCCTCCAGGCTCCTCTGCCCATGGGATTTTCCAGGCAAGAATAGTGGAGTGGACTGCCATGCCCTCCTCCAGGGGATCTTTCCGACCCAGGGACTGAACGGGCATCTCTTACCCCTCCTGCATTGGCAGGCGAGTTCTTTACCACTAGTGCCACCTGGAAGGCCAGAGCACAGTGTATAGATTAGGGCAACTGGTTCTGGACCAAGACCCTTGAGTAGTGATTACAAACCAGCTTCAGGACTTCTTCGGTTGCCCAGTGGCTAGGACTTTGTGCTCCCAGGGCCTGGGGCCCAGGATCAATCCCCGGTCAGGGAACCAGATCCCACATGCTGCAATTAAGACCTGGCACATTGAAGTAAGTAAATAAATGAAGAAGCCAGCTATCATGTGATGTCTTGGGTGCAGAGCTTATGGACTGAAGAGCTCTTGACTTAAAAAATAAAGAAAGAGGGACTTCCCTGGTGGTCCCATGGCTAAGACTCCGAGCTCCCAATACAGGGGACTGGGGTTCAATCCCTGGTCAGGGAACTGGATCCCACGTGCTGCAACTAAGACCTGGCACAGTCAAATAAATAAAATGTTTTTTAAAGGAGGAAAACATGGTCTCTGTTTTATGTAGCTCATTTCTATTAATTAACTTCATTGTTTAACTATGACTTGAAGCTATAATTTATTATCAGTGTCTCTCAATAAAGTAAGATAGAAAGGAGTTATAGGATTTGACCATGATTCCCAACTAAATAAAAATAATTGAGGCTTGACTTTTTTAGAACCTAAACAAACACTTTCTCTCTTAAATGTTGGATTCACAGGAAAATGGCCTTATTTTTTTCTTGACCCAACAACAGGTTTGACAAGTGAAAGCTGCTCAGTCATGTCTGATGAATTCTCCAGGTCAGAAGATTGTGGGGTAGCCTTTCCCTTCTCTAGAGGATCTTCCCAACCCAGGGATCAAGCCCAGGTCTCCTGCATTGCAGGCAGATTCCTTAACAGCTGAGCCATAAGGGAAGCCCAAGAATACTGGAATGGGGAGCCTATCCCTTCTCCAGGGGATCTTCCTGATCCAGGAATCGAACTGGGGTCTCCTTCATTGCAGGTGGGTTCTTTACCAACAACACGTTTAATTACTTTTTTTCTCTTAGTATCCAAAACCTATTAATTAGGGTTTATTAGCATGTGGAGCGGAGAAGGCAATGGCACCCCACTCCAGTACTCTTGCCTGGAAAATCCATGGACGAAGGAGCCTGGTTGGCTGCAGTCCATGGGGTTGCTAAGAATCGGGAACGACTGAGTGACTTCACTTTTACTTTTCACTTTCATGCATTGGAGGAGGGAATGGCAACCCACTCCAGTGTTCTTGCCTGGAGAATCCCAGGGATGGGGAAGCCTGGTGGGCTGCCGTCTCTGGGGTCGCACAGAGTCGGACACGACTGAAGCAACTTAGCAGCAGCAGCAGCATGTGGAGAAACAAATCAGTTACATAATCATATATATTATAATGATCAATAAATTATATAAGCCTATAATAGAAAATGTGCCAGTATTTCATAAAAATAATATAATTCTTCACTCTTGAATAATTATGCAGGCCAAACTTCTAGAAATCAGTAGAAGTTTTAATTTCAAAATTACTTAGCCTATTTTTAGTTCATTTTAAATTAACAATTAGATTTCCTCCTGCGTATTAATAATTATTTGGAAATGTTGAGTGATTTAGGGCAGTCAGAATGTTTGCCAACAGTCACATGTTCTTGGTAGCTGCTATTGTAGTCATACTTTAAGGCAAATATTAGATTTTTTAAATTAAAGTAAGAGACAATATTCTTAAACTACATTTTAAAAAAGTTCAGGAATCTACACGTACACTCTTTCTGGAATATGTAATCTACTGGGAAACATTATGAAAGAACATAACATAAAAAAAAACTCTTTTGCTCTCCAGAGTGGTTATCATGAAAGGCTCTCAGAGTACTTTGCCATCAATTTTTATGATCAGCCCTTTACAAAAACCCTCAAAATCCAGTAATTGACTCATAAACTAAATAGTAAGTGGAAAGGGGAAAAATTAGGAAGCACAGTGCATTACACATGGTATCATAAACAGAAGCCTAAGTTACCATTATTAATGCATTTGGTTATTGATAAGCATGCAAACAGAGCCACATTTTTTGTGATAAAACTTTATCACAGATGCACAGTCATTTCAGGTCTGTTGCTGCCATCATCTCCTCGGTCTCAATGTTCTAGAATGCAAATCAGAGACATTAACACTGAGGTATGCTGGGAGGAAATGGTTTTTAAAGAAATTTGAAATTTTGAGACTAGCAAAAATTTTGAAAAAGAAAATATGAGCCAGTAATTGCATATGTCTGTAGATATTCTGAATGGACATGGAAAAGGGGTAGTTTTAGAAGAAAGGTAAAAAGAATCTGAGAAATAAAAAGGTTCACGGGTCCAGATAGAAAAGGCAGCAGCTGGAGATCCATTAACGTGGTTGTACAAGAACACGTTTGTGTCATATTCATTAAAATAACTTTACATTTAATGTGCATACTACTGAAGCACTATAGTTGCTAGAAATATTCTCTCTTGGTTATTGACATTAATATTTTTGTGTGCCTTTGGCTAAAGTTGACCACATCATTTTGACCAATGGTTGACAGCATCTATTTATATAAGCTTTTCATTTTTCTTCATAAGTACGTGCTATGGTATTAATATGTTTAGTGTTCATATTATTTGGCAAGGGTTAGCTTTATCTGTCTGAATTATCCTAAAAATAATATTCATCTAATTTGTTTTTGTATTTAAAAATTAAAGTAATTATTGGGTGGATGTATTGGGTGGGTAGTGGTGGTAGAAGCAGGTGGAAAAAGGAGAAGAAAAGAGATAATTATGAATAAAAGAAAAGATGGGAAATACACATTTTTTGACACTGACAAAAAATCTTGCCAAGCATACTGAGATTTATTGTTATAAAATAACTTAGTACAATATGTGTTTTCTTATTGCATGGGGGAGCAATTCTACTCTTTCCCCTTCTTCTCAGAGACTTTCTTTAGGTTAAATCCAAACACTTAATAAACACATATGTTATGTTATATCACACAATTTTCCATCTAGATGTGATCTTACAGACCATCCAGTTCTTTTAGAGAAGACAAAATTATTTTCTGATTTCTTAAAACAAATTCCTGCATTCTTTCTATTAAGTCTGTTGTTCACACACAGGACCAGTTTTTTTCACCTATATCCCACTCTGTATACTGTAAATATTTTTTATCATTTAGCTCCTATAAAATCGAATTGTCCTCATTTATTTAAAGATGTATTTCCCAAATCTGCTTAATTTATCTCCTTCTTTCCCTCCCCTCAACCACTTACCAGTTCAGGACCTCTATCCCCCTTGCCTAAATTGTGATATCCTTGAAGATGTGAAGGACCAGGTTTTAATTTTTGTGGCACTTTCAGAGACTTTTGAGCTTCCCAAGTGACCCTAGAGGTAAAAAAAAAAAAAATCCACCTGCCAATGAGGGAGACGTGGATTCAATCCCTGACTTGGGAAGATCCCTGGACAAGGAAATGGCAACTCACTCCAGTTTTCTTGCCTAGAAAATCCCATAGACAGAAGAGCCTGCAGGGTTACAGTCCATAGGGTCACAAAGAGTTGGGCCCAAGTGAGTGACTGAGCATGTACGCACACACTGTGCCTGGTCCAGTTATGTTAAATTATTGCTGAGTGATTAACTTTATTGCTTTGATGAGTGTCAGTGGCAAAGATGGACCCAAACATCTCTTTTTTTAATTCTTGTGATAAGTTTATCCATACTCAGAGAATGTTGGATATCCTGGAGAATTAGAGCCAAGCTCAATGAGTGAATTAGCTCTTAATGGAGTTGGCGTCCCTTCCTTAAATGCTTCTTCTAGAGTGTTTAATGAAGACTAATGAAGGTTAGGTCCTCTTTTTGTGTTGGCTTAGTTGTGAGTGGGGTTGTTGTATTATTACCATGGCTGCAAAAACACTTTGCTACCTGATGAGCTCTGACATTGTATTCAGAGGCTAGAAAGAAGATGCTGATTTAAAATAGATCAGGTTTCTCCTCTGAGGAATTCTATAGAGGTCAGTGAGTATTTTAGAGGTGCTAAATATACTCCTCAGAAAAGCAGCTTGTTTCCACCTTGTCTCTAGAGTTTTAAAGATGTCACTTCTTATTTTCTCCAGAAATTTCATCTGAAATTTTTTTTACCATCAAATCAGTACCTAATTATTAGAGTTTATTAAATACTTGCAAGCTTTCATTAAAAACCAACCACATCACTGTATTTCTTATTTTGATCTAAAATGAAAATCTTTTGACTCTTATTTGAGGATAAAAAGTGCTCAGTTGCGCCTCTATACACTTTATCCCAGTAGTTTCTGGAATCCGTCTCTTCTACACGTAATGTGTGAGACGGTGAAAATGTCAGATGAAGGATTATGGAGGGCCTTGTTAGCCATGTTTTTAAAAAAAAAAAGAAAAGAAAGAAATTTTAATTCAAAGGCAGTGGAAAGCCAATGGAGGTTTTCAGAGAAGTGTGATGAAATCAGATCACTGTTTTTAAGTAAACCCTCTAACTCAGTTGTGAAGAGTGGAATGGAGAGGGTGCCCAAGGGATCTAAGGAAACCAGAAAAGAGGCTATCTTTGGAGTCTAGATGTCAGTTTCTGGCTTAGACAAGAATGCAAAAGCAAGGAGGTTGGAAAGAAATCAAAGCTTTAAGTGATATATTTGGGAGAATGAAATAATACAGGTCATGTATTTCAGGGGTAAAGGAGAGTCAAGGTCACAACTGTCTTCCAGGTTTCTTCCATGAACCATGGAGAGAAGAGAGAAAGATGTATTCTGAAGGAGGGAACACATGTGGAGCAGCAAGTTTAGGAAGCATGGAAGAGAAAAATTCAATTGTATACTCATTTTCATCTGGTGATGTCTTGTAGGCAGTTGGACTTGTGGGCTGGAGCTCAGGAGAGTGATCTGGCTAGTTATATAAACCTGAGAATCATATGCATGTAGGATATAAGTTATGGATATAGATATACAGTAAGTCCCCTACATACGAACCTTCAAGTTGCGAACTTTCAAAGATGTGAATGTATATTCCATCACCGTCAGGCATGAGTGAAATTGCAGCTCGTCCTCTGTCTCCTATTGCTGACAATCCTTCAGCTCTACCATCTCCCACCTCCTCTCCCTCCTCCATCAGTAACTCTTGTTGCCTGTCACTTGATGCCAGCCACCTGTATGCCAGCTGTTGTACTGTGCTACTGTACTTTTCAAGGTACTGTACTGTAAGATTAAAAATGTTTCATTTCTGTTTGTTTTTTATGTATTATTTGTGTGACAAGTATTATAAACCCATTACAGTACAGTACCACGTAGCCAACTGTGTTAGTTGGGCACCTAGGCTAACTTTGTTGGACTTATGAACAAATTGGACTTATGATTGTATTCTCAGAGTGGAACTTGTTTGTACATAGGGGACTGACTATAGTCTCAGAACATATAGAGGCAAGAAAAAGCCCAGAAGAGAACTCCACGACCATTGAACTTTTAAAAGCCAGTTAAGGGGAAGAGGAGCCTGCAAAGAACACAGCAAAGACAGCTAATAGAAAATCAGCCATCTAGTTGACCAACCAAACAACTGGTCAGAAATGATGTGATGGCAACTGAAGGAGAGTTTTGAAGAGACGAGAGTGGTCACAGACTCATATGCCCCTGAGAGTGACGTAGTATGAGAATAGAAAAAATTGCCTAGGAGGCCTTCCCTGGAGGTTCAGTGGTTAATACTTTGAGCTCCCGATGCATGGGGCATGGGTTTGATCCCTGGTTGGGGAACTAAGATCCTGCATGCCACTCAGCCAAAAAAAAAAAAAAAGCCTAGGATATCATCATTGCCTGTGATAAAGATAGTTTCAGTGGACCAGTGCATAACATTAGATTGGGAAGGGCTGAGCAGAAACTGTATGGTTAGAACATGGGAATAGGGGCAGTTGCTAACTCTTTCAAGAATCTTTGCTGTGAGAGATGAGAGAGCTTGTAGCTGAAGTGGACTGTGGAGTGGAAGGCTTGTTTTAGGGTTCATTTGCTTGTTCTAAAAATGGGGAAAGAAGTGGGGGAGAGAGAAAAGGAAAGAGAGAGGAAGAGAGATAATGATACAGGAGTGAGAAGGGATAGTCAAAATAAGAAATCCTGAGAAGGCAGGAGAGAGCCAGGGTAGAATGAAGGTCTAAGAGGAGGTGAATCTCTTCTTTTGAAACCAAAGGGAAGAAATTGAAGAATTGATATGTGAGTAATCTCGTAGGATATCTAATCTGATGCCTTTTACTTCCATTGTGAAGTAGGAGTTAAGATGATCTGCTTTGAGACAGGAGGATATAGGGTTAAAGAGAGAAGACAAAGGAGGAAAAGTCACTGCAGAAAATAAGAGTGATTTGAAGGGAAAAACACATAGTAAGATCGGGGGTGGTGCCGAGCAACCATCTGAAACTGGCAGCTCTGCACTGGTCGCGGTGGCCATCTGTTCACCTGCGATGCCTTCTGAGAGCGTTTGGCTCCTCAGCGGGAGTGGTGCATTAGGGGAGAGCCTGATATCCATGTAGGCAAAGAGGTTGAAGGAATTTTCAGTGGAATTGCTAGGAAAACCTTAGAGAGTCGCTGAGAGCCCAGTTCTGAGAAGATTGTTGCAGCTACCGTATCCACCATTTATTCCAGAAAAGAGATGGTGAAGGCTTAAGTCTATGGGGTCACAAAGAATCGGACATCACTTAGCAGCTGAACAGCAACAACAACAAAAATCCCATAGCACAGTAACTTCCAAACTTTTATTAGCTTCTGTCACCTGTCAGCCCCATTCCTGGTAGCAGTTACCTCTGGTCTTTCTTCTGGATCCTTCCCTTTACATTGTCAGAGGCCAGGAGAAAACTGGAATTATGACACATGGACATATCACGTCTGCATGAGCTAGAAGCTGTGGAACCAGAACTCCAGCACTTTAGAATAACAGACGATGTGGAAGTCCAGTGATCTCATCACAAGAAATAAATTCAGTGTTGTTTTTATTACAAAGTGCAAAAGAGCTCTCCTTGACTGATGATTAAGCACTAGTCCTCATCTGCAACCCACAGGAACTTCATGAGCAATAGGGCAACGTCAGACACAAGTCTCTTATCCTTTTAGAGTGAGCATTATGTTTCTCTTTCTTACAATATGGTAATGTATTAAGTGCAGTTTAATAGAACCTCAAGTTCTTACTCAGAGTGTTTAGCATCTTATTAGCATAATAAACAAGGCATTTCGTTTCTATCATGTCAACTTACCTAAAGTATGTTTTCTAGTCACTTTCCCAGATACCATGGTATATTGCTGGATATTTGGAAATAGAAAAGCACAAAGCTTAATTGGAAATTTTTTCATACACTTCCACTTATACTTTGGTAAGTATAATACCAAAGCCTTTTTATTTCAAAGAGATAATGATGCTTAGATTTTTGCTTACATTCCCATGACTTTTATTTTTATATTGTGTCATTTTTTAAACTCAGTAAACTGAGCTAAGGGCTTCCCTGGTAGCTCAGTGGTAAAGAACTCATTTGCCAATGCAGGAGACGTGAGTTCGATTCCTGGTCGAGGAAATGGCAACCCACTCCAGTATTCATTCATGTCCTGGGAAATCCCATGGACAGAGGAGCCTGGAGGGCTACAGTCCATGTGGTTGTAAAAGAGATAGACATGACTTAGAGACTAACGGCAACAAAACTAAGCTAAATATGGTGTATATTTTGTTATTCTTACATAGCACATGTTTCTTTCATCTTTTGGAGTATTGTTGTGAATATAGATATTCCTTGCTGGTCCTCTTGCAAAGAATGAAATATCCAGGATTGGGTGCTAAATTCAGGTTTCCATCTTTAAAAATCCTGGACTACAAGTAGGAATGCATGTTACCCAAAATAACTGATCATAACAAAGACTTTAAAATAGGAAATAGAGATCTGCCAAAGCTCATTAATTTCTCAGGCACAGGTCTGAAAGTGCTTTTAAACTTAAATTGAAGGTCAAGAAAAATACAATTGACTTAGGCCTACCATCATTCAAGCTTTTCTTGAGAAGTAAGGCTGAATTGATATTTTTTTCTTCCACTATGTATAACTTTGGCCACCTCATGCAACGAGTTGACTCATTGGAAAAGACTCTGATGCTGGGAGGGATTGGGGGCAGGGGGAGAAGGGGATGACAGAGGATGAGATGGCTGGATGGCATCACCAACTTGATGGATGTGAGTTTGAGTGAACTCCGGGAGTTGGTAATGGACAGGGAGGCCTGGCGTGCTGCGATTCAGGGGGTCGCAAAGAGTCGGACACGACTGAGCGACTGAACTGAACTGATGTATAAAGAAACTAATTTGTTGAAAATCATCCTCAGTGTTCTCCGTTGGAACACATTGCTAGATTCATTGACTTGAAGCATTTTCATGATTTTTTAAATTTAGATGTTTTAGGGATTCCTTCATCAAAGAGCTGATGGCCAAATGGTAACGTTTAATGAGGTTTCCACCAAAAATACATAGTCACAGTGGATCCTAATAGAAGAATATACAGGCAAACAGTAATCTCAGATTTTACTAACATATAGGTCCTTGTAATCAAATTGTTATGGTTGAATAAACCCAAAGATTCCACCTGCAATGCAGGAGACACAAGAGATGTGGGTTTGATTCTCTGGGTTGGGAAGATGCCCTTTAGGAGGAAATGGCAACCCTATCCAGTATTCTTGCCTAAAAAATCCCATGGACAGAGGAGCCTGGTGGGCTACAGTCTATGGGGTCGCAAAGAGTTGGACACTACTGAGCAACTGAGGATGCCCACGCGTGCCCGTGCACACACATACACACAGACAGACAGACACACAGTTTCCCCAGATTCTTTATGGTTTCTCAGAATGCATGAGATCATGAAGGAGGAGGACTTCAAAGCTGATATGATAATATAAGCACTCTGGAGGCTTCAACAGTGACATGTTTTGTTTGTACGTGATCATCAGTCATTTTCTTCGTACCCTGTCTTACTCTAAGATTATTACCTCTGCAAACTCTTCATTCAAGCATTCAAAGCCTTCCTACCAATTTGTCTCCTTAGTCAGATTCCTTCCTTCTGTGCTCCTTCCCGGGTTTCTTTTTCCTACACAGGACCCAATCTTTCTTTGCCTCCACATCTTGGAATATGCCACACCTTTTGCTTCTTTATTTGTGCTGATCCACGTTCCCTTTCACAATTTGACATATATATGTATTTCTAATAAATACAAAACCCCAACTTTGATAGTTAATTCCATGTGGCCCTTCAAACCTCGATTCACCTTTCTCTTTCTGGGAAAGCACGAGTAGTGAGTTGTTTTGCTATTTTTATCTCTAAGACTTTGGCCAATCCACTTAGATTCATTCTGTTTCCATATTACGAATAACGCTAGTGCTACTTTCCTGGTGGATTTGTAGTCATGATTAAACAAGATAATGCATATAAAGCATGCATTTAGAACAGGGCTGGCACATGATAAAATTTTAATAAATATTATCATACTAAATTAAATATATATTTTCTAAGCCTTTCCTTGTGCTCAGTTCACTCAGAACAATGAGGAGACATTAGATAATAGAGAATACTGAGACCTAGATAATCCAGACAGAGAAGGCAATGGCACCCCACTCCAGTACTTTTGCCTAGAAAATCCCATGGACGAAGGAGCCTGGCGGGCTGCAGTCCATGGGGTGTCTAAGAGTCGGACATGACTGAGCGACTTCACTTTCACTTTTCACTTTCATGCATTGGAGAAGGAAATGGCAACCCATTCCTCTTCTTGCCTGGAGAATCCCAGGGACGGGGGAGCCTGATGGGCTGCCGTCTATGGGGTCGCACAGAGTCGGACACGACTGAAGCGACTTAGCAGCAGCAGCAGCAGCAGATAATCCAGAATCCTGAGACCTCTGTCTCTTATCAGGTAGAATGCCTTAAGCCACATGGATTTTTCCCTCAGTCTTGAGCTATTTGAATTTTCATGTCTTTTTAGGCATTAGATGATGTCAAAGTGTTGGTGGTTGTTAATTTTAGCACAGATACTAGCTAAAGATGTAATCCATTGTTGGTACTTAGGACAGTGCCTAGCATGCAGGGTGCACTCGATAACTGGTATTATTATTATTAATGTCATTGTTGTATTATGAGTGTCCAGGGTTTTTTTCTCCTTTCTGTTCTCCTAAATCAAGACGACATTGTACTTAAAAATAATGTCCAAAGTGCCACTTAAAATGTAATTAATTAAAAGACAAGTTACTGATATCCTAGAGATTATTGTTTCCAGCACTTAAAATCAGAACATTCATGACATTCTAATTTTGAGAGGGCCTTTTTAAAGTAAGAAAGCTAACTCAAGGTGAAGTATCTTAACAGATGTTTTCATTAAAAATTTTTTTGCACTTCTGTGGAAAGCTTCAAAATTAACTCGGTAAGTACTTAGAGAGCAACTACCACAGACTCAAGTGTTGTACTATGTGTTAATTCCCAAGGATGATTTGTAGAACATTAAAATCCAAAAATGGATTCTGAAAAATTTTGCCAGCTGCCAGGGTGGATTACTTTAAATCCATGTTTTCAAAATGTAAAACTCTGTTCTAAAGGAAAAGTCTTTAGTAAAAACCTTTGCTTTCTAATTTTCCACAGATATTTTACCCTTTAAAAGAAGGCAGCTTCCACAGGCCAAGGTCTTTGTGTGTTTACTGAAACTTAAAGGTTAAAAAAAAAAAGTTAAAACAAGCGCCTGGGGCCAAAAGAAGTCTTCAAAGATATTTTCGTTCAGTTAGTTTCCTTTGGGAAATTCGTAAATTCTTTCTCATGTTCAAAAATTAGCAATAACTTAAAAATAGGTGGCCCAGTGGTAAAGAATCCTCCTGCCAATACAGGAGATGTAAGAGACGTGGGTTCGATCCCTGGGTCGGGAAGATCCCCTAGGGAAGGGAATGACACCCCATTCCAGGATTCTTGCCCCGGAAATCCCATGGACAGAGGAGCCTGACAAAGCTACAGTCCATGGGGTCTTGGAAAAGAGTCGGGACTGACTTAGCAACTAAACAACAACAACAACAATTTGAAAATGTTATTAATGTTTCTTTTGTTAATGGATTTATTCACAAGTCCATTTCTAGAAATTTCTGTTTTGAGACACTCTGCAAAAATGGACCTTCAGTTACCAGAGAACTAACCTTGGTAATCTGGTCCTTCACAGCATTGATTTAGAATGAGACTAGAAGCTCTGATCTGTAGTATTTTGTCTACATATCCTGGCAGGAGTTTCACCTTTCCAAATTTTGGATTGCAATTGTCTCTCTTCCAAGACTACTCATTTTTATCGAAGTGCGCGTCTACTGAAGTCGTCAGACCTGAACTTGGGGAGGGTAATTTGAGACAGCTTTCCTAGGAGTGAGGCGGGAACCTGAAACCGTAACCAGACACGGGGGTGGGATTAACGCCCCAAACTCCGCACCGGTTTCTAACTGATTGGAAGGGACGAAGTGGGTGGAATCTTCTGACCCTGCCCCCGGGCCTCCGTAGCTAGGGACGCTTCGGCCACGGCAACAGCGATGGATCAGGACGAAGCGTTGACCACCGTGGACAATATAGTCACGCAGTTCAACACCTACGAAGATTTCCTGGACTCGCAGATCACGACCCTGGACTTGTACTACCTGGAGGTAAGGGCAGCCGCCCAGTAGGGTGGCCACCGCCTTTGCGTTCCCTGGGTCCGCGCACGATCCTGAGCCCCCGGGTCGTGGGGTGTTCGCCCCCTGGCGGTGAATCTTGGGGACTGCAGGCGCGGCAGTTTCCTGACCGCGGCTCCAAAGCCACCGCGGTGGAGTGCCGCCGTGTCCGTGTCCCTAACCCGCCCCCCGCCCCCCGCCCCCTCCACTACCTGGGTCTGAGCGGCATTCCGGCCCCTTTGTCCGTGACGCCGCGCAGACCCGTGCCCGTGCGCACGCGCACCACACGCGCCGCGGAACTTCGGTTGTCTGCCCAGCGCCGCCCTCGCCGTCTCCTGGCCGCCCCGCTTCCAAAATCCTCCCTCTCCGAGCTGAGGGGCTGGATTCGGAGACCCGCGGAGACCCTTCCGGGGGCTGCAGTTCAGGTCTGACACCCTGTTTCTTTTTGCCAGTTTGTACCAAAGAACAGAAGGCAGTATCCTTCCAGGTGTATCTCGTGTTCTACTGGGCATTTGGTTCCCTGAACTGTCACCCCCAGCTAGTTGGTTCAGAAAGCGCTTTAATTACAGGTACAGTTACAGCTCCCTGTAACTGCAGGCATAAGCTGACTCCTGTTTACCGAGTTGATGGAGCACAACTGTTGTTGACAGTTAAAAAAAAAAAAAAAAAAGCCTGCAACACAGCAAAATCGGACGTAATTGGGATTGGCTACAGTCCTTCTCTGGCTTCTTAAAGGTGTTGGGGATGGGTGGGGAGCAAGTGGGGGGCTGGGAGGAGGGCAGAATGATACAGTGCTTGGCCTCCTGGAGGAGAATCAGAATGGAGGGGTGGATAATGGGCTGCGGGTCCTGAGAAGCAGGATATGGACCGAACGTCCCTGTAGCCCTGATACAGTCCCCAGACCAGGCCGACTAAACGGACACTGACTTGGAAATTCTGGTGTTTTGGAGCCAGACCCCGGACCCCCAAGTTGCCCCATATTTAGGCCAGAGAGAGCAAGCACTGCCATGTGGGTCCACTCCACATGTGAGTCTGAGAAGGATCTGTATCCTGCAGTGAACTCCACAAATACTTATTCACCACAACAGTAATTCTTTTAGTGGATTGAAATTTTTGGATTTGGAGTCCAAAATGATCATATTAAAACTTAGATTTTACTTCAGTGGGGATTCCAAGGTCTGAAAAGTGTTTCTTCAAAACACATTTATGTGCTACATAGGAACATAATTTTTTAATACAGTATATTTGACATGTTCACAATGCTTTCATTTATTTGTATATCCTTAGCTGCACTGGGTCTTTGTTGCTGCACTGTAGCTTTCTCTAGTTGTGGTTCTCCGGCTTCTCATTGCTGTTCCTGGGCTTCTTCTTGCCATGGCTTTTCTTGCTGTGGGAGCACGGGGTCTAGGCGTGAGGGCTTCAGTGGCTGCTGCACAGGCGCTCCGTAGTTGGGGCTTGCCGTCCCTGGAGCTTCAGTTCAGTTCAGTTCAGTCGCTCAGTCATGTCTGACTCTTTGCGACCCCATGGACTGCAGCACGCCAGGCTTCCCTGTTTATCACCAACTCCTGGAGCTTGCTCAAACTCATGTCCAGGGAGTCGGTGATGCCATCCAACCATCTCATCCTCTGTCATCCCCTTCTCCTCCTGCCTTCAATCTTTCTCAGCATCAGGGTCTTTTCCACTGAGGTAGTTCTTCGCATGAGGTGGCCAAAGTATTGAAGCTTCAGCTTCAGCATCAGTCCTTCCAATGAATATTCAGGACTGATTTCCTTTATAATTGACTGGCTTGATTTCCTTGCAGTCCAAGGGACTCTCAAGAGTCTTCTCCAACACCACAATTCAAAAGCATCAATTCTTTGGTGCTCAGCTTTCCTCATAGTCCAACTGTCACATCCATACATGACCACAGGAAAAACCATAGCCTTGACTAGACAGACCTTTACTGGCAAAGTAATGTCTCTGCTTTTTAATATGCTGTCTAGGTTGGTCATAGCTTTTCTTCCAAGGAGCAAATGTCTTTTAATTTCATGGCTGCAGTCACCATCTGCAGTGATTTTGGAGCCCCCCAAAATAAAGTCTCTCACTGTTTCCCCATGTATTTACCATGAAGTGATGGGACTAGATGCCATGATCTTAGTTTTTTGAATGTTGAGTTGTAAGTCAACTTTTTCACTCTCCTCTTTCAGTTTCATCAAGAGGCTCTTCAGTTCTTCACTTTCTGCCATAAGGGTGGTGTCATCTTCATATCTGAGGTTATTGATATTTTTCCTGGCAGTCTTGATTCCAGCTTGTGCTTCATACAGTCCAGCATTTTGCATGATGTACTCTGCATATAAGTTAAATAAGCAGGGTGACAATATACAGCCTTGTCATACTCTTTTCCCAGTTTGGAGCCAGACCATTGTTCAAACTACTGCACAATTGCTCTCATCTCACATGCTAGCAAAGTAATGCTCAAAATTCTCCAAGCCAGGCTTCAGTAGTATGTGAATCATGAACTTCCAGATGTTCAAGATGGTTTTAGAAAAGACAGAGGAGCCAGGGATCAAATTGCCAACATCTGTTGGATCATCGAAAAAGCAAAAGAGTTCCAGAAAAACATCTACTTCTGCTTTACTGACTATGCCAAAGCCTTTGACTGTGGATCACAACAAACTGGAAAATTCTTAAGGAGATGGGAATACCAGACCACCTGACTTGCCTTCCTAGCGCTTCAGGCTTCAATAGTTGTGGCACATGGGCTCAGTGGTTTCAGCTGGAGGGCTCTAGAGCATGGGCTTAGTAGTTGTGGCTCATGGGGTTAGTTGCTCTGAGGCATGTGGAATCTTTCCAGCCAGGGATTGAACCTGTGCCCCCCCTGCGTTGGTAGGTGGATTCTTACCCACTGTGCCACCAGGGAAGTCCAGGAACATAATTTTAAGGAAGTAGAAACATCTCACTTTAGTCCTATCTTTTCCATGAGCAAATTGTGTGACCTTGGGCAGAAAATTTGATCTTTCTGGAATTATGTGTTAAAAAAAAGCCGGGTGGTATTTCCAACATATTTTCTGACTTCAAAATCAAGCTTTTAATATTTTATACAGATAATATAAAGTTAAAATCATGAAGGTTCAGTTTTATGCCTTGCAATGGAAGTCACTGAAGTAAATGAGGGGCAAAAAGTAGTGGTGCCAAACAGTGTTTGAATGTAAATTTTTGAATATCAAATAAATAATAATGAAATATAGACAATAAATACTCCAATAGGATATAATTATCTTTGTAGCACATGTGCACAATTGCCAAGCATCAGCTTAATATTGTTAAGAAAGGTTTCAATTTTTTTTTAAGGCAGAGTTTTTCATGTGAGTTAGCAATGAAACTTATTGACATTGATTAGGAGTGAGAAATTAAAACTTTGTGTTATATTAATCATAATTTCAAAGGTCTCCAAAATGGAAAATGATGACTATGTTTGGGGGAAAGGTAAAGAAATTTGCTTTTACATTTGATGTTAGTTAAGCCATTTGCTGTCAGCCAACTTCTTTCACTGGCCACTTTAGTGCTGCCATGATGGGCACATGGAGGAAGACAGAGGCTACACAGGGACCCAGTGGCATGGATGCCCTCTTGCAAAGGCTGATGTTGCTGAATATCTGACTCAAATGACAGGAGTTTGACTGTCAGCAACCAAGTTGAATACCTGCAATATTGCACCATTTCTCAAGGGAACCAACCAACCACTTGGTGGCAAATTGACCACATTGGGGCCCTTCAACTTTGGAAAGGTCAACAGTTCAATCTGATAGGAACAGATACATTTGGTAGTAATGGGTTTGCCTCTTCTGGCTGTAGTCATAAGTCTGCTCCACTATCTAATGGCCTATGGAGTATTTTTTTCTCTTGGAAAAAAGCTTTTTAATATCATGAAATTATATCAAATGTTTTTCCCTTTCAAGATGGAGGTAGTCATGGGTAACTAACCTGCTACCAAGTGATTGGCTAATTCCTAAGACTTGGGCTTTTCATTTTCTTTTCCCATAGCATTCAACACACTTAGAAGCAACCAATGCCATTATCTTTCTTATTGCCACTAAATTATACTCTGGCAAAAAACACTTGGTTACCCAAAGCCCTGACTTCATTGCAGGTCTGTAAAGTTGATAAATTAAAACTTGGCCTCTGCACTTCACTGACTACAGCATAATCTTTTCTACTGTAAAGAGGGCTTGTAATACCTTTAATAAGGTCAGAGAACCAATTCTAGGTAACCTAGAACCATTCAGTTCAGTTCAGTTGCTCAGTTGTGTCCGACTCTTTGCGACCCCATGAATTGCAGAACGCCAGGCCTCCCTGTCCTTAACCAACTCCCGGAGTTCACTCAGATTCACGTCCATCGAGTCAGTGATGCCATCCAGCCATCTCATCCTCTGTCGTCCCCTTCTCCTCCTGCCCCCAATCCCTCCCAGCATCAGAGTCTTTTCCAATGAGTTAACTGTTCGCATGAGGTGGCCAAAGTACTGGAGTTTCAGCTTTAGCATCATTCCTTCCAAAGAAATCCCAGGGCTGATCTCCTTCAGAATGGGCTGGTTTGATCTCCTTGCAGTCCAAGGGACTCTCAAGAGTCTTCTCCAACACCACAGTTCAAAAGCATCAATTCTTTGGTGCTCAGCCTTCTTCACAGTCCACCTCTCACATCCATACATGACCACAGGAAAAACCATAGCCTTGACTAGATGGACCTTTGTTGCAAAGAAATATTTGCAAAGAAATAGAGGAAAACAACAGAATGGGAAAGACTAGAGATCTCTTCAAGAAAATTAGAGATACCAAGGGTACATTTCATGCAAAGATGAGCTCAATAAAGGACAGAAATGGTGTGGACCTAACAGAAGCAGAAGATATTAAGAAGAGGTGGCAAGAATACACAGAAGAACTGTACAAAAAAGATCTTCACGACCCAGATAATCACGATGGTGTGATCACTCACCTAGAGCCAGACATCCTGGAATGTGAAGGCAAGTGGGCCTTAGAAAGCATTACTACAAACAAAGCTAGTGGAGGTGATGGCATTCCAGTGGAGCTATTTCAAATCCTGAAAGATGATACTGTGAAAGTGCTGCACTCAATATGCCAGCAAATTTGAAAACTCAGCAGTGGCCACAGGACTGGAAAAGATCAGTTTTCATTCCAGTCCCAAAGAAAGGCAATGCCAAAGAATGCTCAAACTACTGCAGAACTGCACTCATCTCACACGCTAGTAAAGTAACGCTCAAAATTCTCCAAGCCAGGCTTCAGCAATACCTGAACCATGAACTTCCAGTTGTTCAAGCTGGTTTTAGAAAAGGCAGAGGAACCAGAGACCGAATTGCCAACATCTGCTGGATCATGGAAACAGCGAGAGAGTTCCAGAAAAATATCTATTTCTGCTTTATTGACTATGCCAAAGCCTTTGACTGTGTGGATCACAATAAACTGTGGAAAATTCTGAAAGAGATGGGAATACCAGACCACCTGACCTGCCTCTTGATAAATCTGTATGCAGGTCAGGGAGCAACAGTTAGAACTGGACATGGAACAACAGACTGCTTCCAAATAGGAAAAGGAATACGTCAAGGCTATACATTGTCACCCTGCTTATTTAACTTATATGCAGAGTACATCATAAGAAATGCTGGGCTGGAAGAAGCACAAGCTGAAATCAAGATTGCCAGGAGAAACATCAATAACCTCAGATATGCAGATGACACCACCCTTATGGCAGAAAGTGAAGAGGAACTAAAAAGCCTCTTGATGAAGGTGAAAGAGGAGAGTGAAAAAGTTGGCTTAAAACTCAACATTCAGAAAACGAAGATCATGGCATCTGGTCCCATCACTTCATGGGAAATAGATGGGGAAAAAGTGGAAACAGTGTCAGACTTTATTCTTTTGGTCTCCAAAATCACTGCAGATGGTGACTGCAGCCATGAAATTAAAAGACGCTTACTCCTTGGAAGAAAAGTTATGACCAACCTAGATAGCATATTGAAAAGCAGAACCATTCAATCTGTCCTTTAAATTTCCATTCCTCTGGAATCATTGCCAATAGCCAACTGTGACTCATTCAGGGTTCACTAAGAGAAGCAGAACATGAACACACACACACACACACACGTAGATGCAAATATGTGTGTGTCATGTATATTTACCTTTTTATAGAAATTTTCCCCTGCACCATTATGAAAACTGTTTAAATGGTTGAAGACGGGCTGTTTCTTTAGTGTCTGGAACCTGAAGTCATTAGGACAGACAGCCAGGAAGTAAAGTTACCTGAGAAGTGGGGGAAACGAGGGGAAATGGACCTATAAAAGTGCACTAGAATTCATAAGGACAAACTGGAACTTGGATCAGGCTGTCACCTTTTCTACACTTCCAACTTTGATGGTAGGAGGAGATCTGCAGAAGAAACTAGTATCTTTAGTCACGGAGATAAACATACTCATACACCTGACCCAGGAGTTGGAGGAGGTAAAGGAGAAGATCCTGTAAGAGCTAGAACAATATGGTTGCTCTTCTTCTATCATCCAAATCTATTGCAAATGTCTCTTGTGGTCCAACCTAACCTGTAACTAACTAAGGAAGGAAAGTTATGGAAACAAAGCTCTAACTTAGCTAAGTTGACAGAATACAGCATTCACTGCATCTACCACATTTTACTTTTCACAAGGAGACTGAATTAAAGTATAACTTATATAATTAAAAATTAATAAAAAGAAAAGCATGTAATTTTCTTGAATCATTTATAGGATTTGTATAGCCCTGACATCAATCCATAAAAGGATAGCACAAAATGGAAAGCTAAAGACTAATTTTACTTACTGAGTGAGAAATGAATCTAGGAATATAATAAGAAACAATAGATCAGAGACTGCTAAATACTACTCTTAAGTAGTATGGTTTATCATAGGAATGCAAAGATGGACTCAAACAGGAAAGATAGCACTTCTCATCAGAAGTAATACAAGCCATGGTATAATGGGATAACATTCTCTAAAGTGCTGAAAGGTTAAAAAGTCAACCTGTAACACTAATCCAGCAAAAATGTCTTTCAAAAATTAAGTGAAATAACTGAAGAAATCAAAGAGAAAACAACAAGTTCCTGAAAAAGATAAAAGAGAAGACCAACAATCCAAAATCTAGGGGATGAAAGCAAAAGCAGTTCTAATAGGGAAGTGTATAATGAAAGAAGCTTTTTAGGAAACAAGAAAAATCCCAAATAAGCAACCTAAACTTGCACTTAAAGGAACTAGAAAAAGGAGATCCAACCAGTCCATTCTGAAGGAGATCAGCCCTGGGATTTCTTTGGAAGGACTGATGCTGAAACACCAGTACTTTGGCCACCTCATGCAAAGAGTTGACTCATTGGAAAAGACTCTGATGCTGGGAGGGATTGCAGGCAGGAGGAAAAGGGGACGACAGAGGATGAGATGGCTGGATGGCATCACTGACTCGATGGATGTGAGTGTGAGTGAACTCCGGGAATTGGTGATGAACAGGGAGGCCTGGCGTGCTGCGACTCATGGGGTCGCAAAGAGTGGGACAAAAATCCTCAACAAAATGTTAGCAAACTGAATTCAATAATACATTAAAAGGATCATACGCCATGGTCAAATGGGATTTATTCTAGAGATACAAGGATGGCTCAATACTCACTAATCAATCAAAGTGGATTAATAGTCACTAATCAAATTTCATTCAACAATTTATTAATATGACATTATTAACAAATCGCTGAATGAAAATGATATGATCATTTCAATAGATGTAGTAAAAAGCTTTTAACAGTATTCAGTATCCATTTCTGATAAAGACTCTCAACAAAGTGGGTATAAAGGAAACATACATCAAAAAAATAAAGGCTATATATGACAAACCCACAGCTGTCATCATACTTAACAGTAGAAAGTTGAAAGCATTTTATCTAAGGTCAAGAATAAGAGAAGGATGCCCACACTTGCCACTTTTGTTCAACAAAGTATTGTAAATCCTAGTCATAGTGATTAGAGAAGAAAAAGAAAGAAAAAGAATACAAATTGGAGAGGAAGAAGTAAAACCACCACTCTTTCCAGGTGATATGATACTATACATAATAAATCCTCAGTCATGTCCAACTCTTTGAGACCCCATGGACTGTAGCTTTCCAGGTTTCTCTGTGCATGGAATTCTCTAGGCAAGAAAACTGGAGTGGGTTGCCATTTCCTTCTCCAGGGGATCTTCCCAACCCAGGGATTGAACCTAGGTCTTCTGCATTGCAGGCAGATTCTTTACTGTTTGAGCCACCAAAGAAGCACTGCAGGTGGATTCTTTATCATCTGAGCTACCAGGGAAGCCCCAATAAATTCTCATACACCATCAAAAAATTATGAGAACTCATCATAAGATTAAGTAAAGTTGCAGTATGCAAAATTAATATGCAGAAACCTGTTGCTTTTCCATATGCTAACAGTGAACTATCTGAAAGGGAAACTGAAAAAACAATCCTGTTTGTAACTGCATCAAACAGAACAGAATACTTAAGAATGAATTTAACTAAGGAGATAGATTACCTGTACTTGGAAAACCATAAGACACTGATGAAACCAAAGACAACACAAACAGATGGAAAGATATACAGTGCTCATTGGTTGGAGGAATTAGTATTGTTAAAATGACTCTACTACCCAAGACAATCTACAGATTCAGTGCAATCCCTATTAAAATACCAGTGGGATTTTTCATAGAACTAGCACAAATTCTAAAATTTTATGGAAACACAGGAGATGTCAAATATCTAAAGCAACCTTAATATAGAAAGAACTGGATTTAAAATTATACTGCAAGGCTCTGGTAATCAAAATAATATAGTATTGGCACAAAAGCAGACACAGATCAATAGAACAGAAGAGTGAGACCAGAAATGAACCCAGACTTTAGTGGGCAATTAATCTATGACAAAGAAGACAAGAATATACAATGGGAAAAGACAGCCTCTTCAATAAATGCTTTTGGGAAAACTGGACAGCTGTGTGCAAAAAGGTCAAACTGGAGTACTTTCTTATACTGTGTACAAAAATAAATTCAAAATGGATTAAAGACTTAAATGCAAGACTTGAAACTATGAAACTTCTAGAAGAAAGCATAGCCTGTACATTCTTTTACACTGGTGTGGGAAATACATTTCTGGATATATCTGCCCAGGCAAGGAAAACAAAATCAAAAATAGACAAATGGTACTACATCACATTAAAAGGCTTTTGCATAGAAAAAGAAACTATCAACAAAACAAAAGGCTGCTTAGTAAATGGGAGAAGATATTTGCAGATGATACATTTGAGAAGCGGTTAATACCCAAAATATACAAAGAACTCATACAATTCTACATCAGAAAAACCCAAACAAGATGATCAAAGAAATGAGAGGTAATCAGAATAGACATTTTTCCACAGAAGATACACAAATGGCCAGCAGATGTATGAAAAGTTGCTCAGTGTCACTAGTCATCAGTTCAGTTCAGTTCAGTTCAGTCGCTCAGTTGTGTCCAACTCTTTGCGACCCCATGAACCGCAGCACGCCAAGCCTCCCTGTCTATCACCAACTCCAGGAGTTTACCTGAACTCACGTCCATTGAATCGGTGATGCCATCCAACCATCTCAACCTCTGTCATCCCATTCTCCTCCTGCCCTCAATCTTTCCCAGCATCAGGGTCTTTTCAAATGAGTCAGCTCTTCACATCAGGTGGCCAAAGTATTGGAATTTCAGCTTCAGGATCATTCCTTCCAATGAATATTCAGGACTGATCTCCTTTAGGATGGACTGGTTAGATCTCCTTGCAGTCCAAGAGATTCTCAAGAGTCTTCTCCAACACCACAGCTCAAAAGCATCAATTCTTAGGAGCTCAGCTTTCTTTATAGTCCAGCTCTCACATTCATACATGACTACCGGAAAAACCATAGCCTTGACTAGACGGACCTTTGTTGGCAAAGTAATGTCTCTGCTTTTTAATATGCCGTCTAGGTTGGTCATAACTTTCTTTCCAAGGAGTAAGCGTCTTTTAGTTTCATGGCTGCAATCACCATCTGCAGTGATTTTGGAGCCCCCCAAAATAAAGTCAGCCACTGTTTCCACATCTATTTGCCATGAAGTGATGGAACGGATGCCATGATCTTAGTTTTCTGAATGTTGAGCTTTAAGCCAACTTTTTCACTCTCCACTTTCACTTTCATCAAGAAGCTCTTTAGTTCTTCTTCACTTTATGCTATAAGGGTAGTGTCAACTGCATATCTGAGGTTATTGATGTTTCTCCCGGCAATCTTGATTCCAGTTTGTGCTTCATCCAGCTCAGCATTTCTCAGGATGTACTCTGCATATAAGTTAAATAAGCAGGGTGACAATATACAGCCTTGATGTATTCCTTTTCCTATTTGGAACCAGTCTGTTGTTCCATGTCCAGTGCTAACTGTTGCTTCCTGACCTGCATACAGGTTTCTCAAGAGGCAGGTCAGGAGGTCTGGTATTCCCATCTCTTTCAGAATTTTCCACAGTTTATTGTGATCCATGCAGTTGAAAGCTTTGGCGTAGTCAGTAAAGCAGAAATAGATGTTTTTCTGGAACTCTCTTGCTTTTTTCATGATCCAGCGTATGTTGGCAATTTGATCTCTGGTTCCTCTGCCTTTTCTAAAACCAGCTTGAACATCTGGAAGTTCATGTATTGCTGAAGCCTGGCTAGTCATCAGGGAAATGCAAATCAAAACCACAAGGTAACACCTCACAAATTTCAGAATGGCTGTTATCAAAGACAACAAATAACAAATATTGATGAGGATGTTGAGAAAAGGGAAACTTCATGCACTGTTGAAGAGCGTGTAAATTGCTACAGTCCTCGAGAATTTAAAACTGGAGCTACCATATGATCCAGCAGTTCTACTCCAAAGAAAATGAAAATATTAATTCAAAAAGACATAGGCACCCCTATGTTCATTGCACTATTATTTGTATTAGCCAAGATATGGAAACACCTAAGTGCCATCAACAGATGAATGAATAAAGAAGATGTGGTTACAATAGAATATTACTTAGCCATAGAAAAGAATGAAATCTTGCCATTTCTGCCAACGTGGATGGACCTAGAGGGCATTATGCTAAATGAAATAAATCAGACAGACAAAGACAAATACTCCTTGATCTCACTTATATGTAGAATCTAGAAAATCAAAACAAATGAACAGCTATATTTAACAAAACATAAGTAGAGTCATAGATACAGAGAAGAAACAGGCGATTGCCAAACGGGAATGAATTAGAGGGAGGAGAGAAATAGATGAGGGATATTAAGAGATAAAGACTTCCAGGTGCACAGAATTGCGTGAGTTGTGGGTATGAAAGGTACAGTGTGGGGAATAGAGTCAATAACTATGTAATATCTTTGTATGGTGAGATATTTGTTAATTAGATATCATGGTTATTGTTTGATAGGAATATGAAATCTCCTTGCTGTGTAACTGGAACTAACAGTGTTGTAGTTTGTTCAATGTACTTTAAAACGAACAAACAAACACACTTTTAGAAAAAGAGAGCAGATTTGTGGTTACCAGAGATCGAGGAGGGTGGAGGGAGGGGGAATTAAATGAAGGCCAGTGCAAAGGTACAGACTTGCAATTACAAGATGAATAAGTACTAGGGATATAATGTACAATATGACAAATACAATTAATGCTGCTTTATATCATTTTTGAAATGTGTTGAGAGTAAATCCAAGAGATCTCATCCCAAGGGGGGAAATATATATATTTTTCTATTTCTTTAATTTGGTATCTGTATGAGATAGATGTGAACTAAACTTACTACAGTAATCATTTCATGATGTATATAAATCAAATCATTATACTGTACACCTTGAACTTATATAGTGCTGTATGTCAATTATATCTCAGTAAAACTTGAAGAAAAAATTAAGGTGAAATAAATATTTCTTTAGTTAAAAAAGCCAAGATAACTTGTTGTTAGCAGGCCTGTTAAAAAAATATTTATTTTATTTATTTGGCTGTGCCAGGTCTTAACTGCGACACAAGGACGTATGAACTCAGCAAGTTGTGGCATGTGATCACCTAAGTTGCAGGATGTGGGGTCTCGTTCCCTGACCAGTGATCGAACCTGGGCTCCCTGCAGTGGGAGCATGGCGTCTCAGCCACTGGGCCACCAGGGAAATCCCTTAGCAGACCTTTCCTACAAGAATTGTTGACGTTTTTGAGGTAGAAGGAAAATCGTGTATCTGTAAGAAAGTTGGATCTACACAAAATAATGAAAATCATGAGAAATGCAAATGAATGAATGAATATGTGAATGAATAAAACTATTTTATTTCTGTTTCTTTAAAGATAAGTTATTTAAAGATGATTAACCATTAGAGAGATGACTTGTGACTCCACCAGTTAGAACATGGTAATGGTTAAGTGGGGAAACAACTTCAACTTTCTGCTTGATCTTGTCATTTGTTAAATACAAAGAAGGCTGATTACCAAAGAATTGATGCCTTTGAACTGTGGTGCTGGAGAAGACTCTTGAGAGTCCCTTGGACTCTCAAGGAGAGAGATCGAACCAGTAAATCCTAAAGGAAATCAACACTGAATATTCATCGGAAGGACTGATGCTGAAGCTGAAGCTCCAGTACTCTGGCCACCTGATGCGAAGAGCTGGCTCATTGGAAAAGACCCTGATGCTGGGTAAGATTTAACGTAGAAGGAGAAGGAGATGACCGAGGAGATGGTTGGATGGCATCACCGACTCAATGGACATGAGTTTGAGTAAGCTCCAGGAGATAGTGAAGGACAGAGAAGCCTGGCATGCTCCAGTCCGTGGGGTCATAAAGAGTCAGACATGATTTAGTGACTGAATAACAACATTTTTGTGTCAATGAGCACAGAACTATCCAAATAATTCAGTGTGGCTCTGGTAGGGTACACAACAATAATTCACTCCATATGCAAAGTTAATAGTGCAGTTGGGTTGGGTTTAATTCAATCACTGATGAATTATATGTGATGAACCATGTTTCCTTATACCTGGCTGGTTAGTTCCGTAGCACACTGTGGTATAGAGCAGAAAGAGGTATAAGAAAAAGAAGAACTAGTCAATACAGCAACTTTTTAATGGTCTTTATTATATAAAATGCTTTGTTGACCACAGGCAACTTATGTTTTGCTGCTAGAAGAACCCCACAGTTTCACAGAGCTCAGCTATAAATTCTTCCTCTGAGCTCATTTTTAGTAATGTATTTAAGAAAATTTATACTCAAGTCATCTCATTTTTTTCTAAATCAAACTCAAAATCCACATCCCTTTTCTATTAAATGTTGACTCCACTAGGTGGAGGCATTTGCTCAGTTTTGTGGTTCAGAGGAAAGTAGCCTGGGATAGAGAGTAAAGTGAGCAGGGGAACAAGTCAAGAAAGAGCCCTGGCAAGCCCTGCTGCTTTGCATTGTCTTCACTTGGCAAATGTACCCATATTGCTACACAGGTTTCAGTATTTGCTTTTAGTGTTTAGCAAAGCAAGGTAGTCAGGTTTTCCACGTTGATAGTATCTGAATTTTTTATTTTGTTTGAGTAGTTTGAACTTTAAAATAGCCACTGTGGGTTGAATAGATTATTAACCATGAATTAAGTTTTCTCATTTTAATTCTGCTAGACAAAAAGTGAAAAAGAACTAAAGAGCCTCTTGATGAAAGTGAAAGAGGAGAGTGAAAAAGCTGGCTTAAAGCTCAACATTCAGAAAACTAAGACCATGGCACCTGGTCCCATCACTTCATGGCAAATAGATGGGGAAACAGTGGAAACAGTGGCTGACTTTATTTTTCTGGGCTCCAAAATCACTGCAGATGGTGACTGCAGCCATGAGATTAAAAGATGCTTACTCCTTGGAAGGAAAGTTATGACCAACCTAGACAGCATATTCAAAAGCAGAGACATTACTTTGCCAACAAAGGTCCGTCTAGTTAAGCCTATGGTTTTTCCAGTGGTCATGTATGGTCATGTTGGACTATAAAGAAAGCTGAGCTCCTAAGAATTGATGCTTTTGAGCTGTGGTGTTGGAGAAGACCCTTGAGAGTCCCTTGGACTGCAAGGAGATCCAACCAGTCCATCCTAAAGGAGATCAGTCCTGGGTGTTCATTGGTAGGACTGATGCTAAAGCTGAAACTCTAATACTTTGGCCACCTGATGGGAAGAGCTGACTCATTTGAAAAGACCCTGATGCTGGGAAAGATTGAGGGCAGGAGGAGAATGGGATGACAGAGGTTGAGATGGTTGGATGGCATCACCAACTCAATGGACATGGGTTTGGGTGGACTCTGGGAGTTGGTGATAGACAGGGAGGCCTGGCGTGCTGCAGTTTATGGGGTCGCAAAGAGTCGGATATGACTGAGCAACTGAACTGAACTGAACTGAACTGAGACAGTTCTTGCATTCAGCAGTGATGTATTAAGTGAGGGTCTGTAACAATAAAATAAATGCTATTTTCACGATATTACAGACATTTTCTGTTTAATTAAGATGGTAATATAAGGGATAATATAAAATGTTAATATACATGTTGTTATATAATACTTAGGGGTTTCCTAGGTGGCACTAGTGGTAAAGAGCCCACCTGTTACTACAGGAGATGTAAGAGACATGGGTTTGGTCCCTGGCTCCAGAAGATCCCCTAGAGGAGGGCATGACTACCCACTCCAGTATTCTTGCTGGGAAAATTCCATGGACAGAGGAGCCTGGTGGGCTAGTGTCAATAAGGTCACACAGATTCAGACACAACTGAAGCGACTTAGCGTGCATGCACAGACAAGTAATACTTAAGCCTTTATATCAGTAACTTCTGGTAAAATATCACCTCTTCAATGGGGAGATGCTTGTCTCTTTTGAATATGCTATGCAAGTAACAGAAATGTGTGTGACAATTTTTAAAATAACTGAAATATAAAAGGTCCAGAGAATTGTAGGGAAATATATATATATATATATATATTTTTTTTTTTTTTCTTTTCAGTTTGAAGCTTTTTGTGGTCATCTTGGGTTTCTACTTCTCTGTTTTTATTGGTACCGACATTATATGGAAACAATATCCTTCTACTCAAATAGGAAATTCATCTGCTCTGTGCTTTGTATTTGAAGTTATAATGCCCCGTGTCATCAGTTAATTGACTTCAAGGAAGTAGCTCTCTGAAGTATTGAACTTTCTGAAAGCAATCCAGTTTTCTTTTTTGTGCAGTTGCTTTTTATAAAGTCTTTTTTGTGTAAATACTATTGTCTTGTATAAATACTATTGTCTCTAAGTTTTATTGTTTTAAGGATACTTTATTAATTATCTACAGCTCTTCTCATAAATTGATTAAAAACATAACAGACTTTTGTCTTCCAGTCCCTTAGAGAAAATTTAATGCATGATGTTATTATCATTTTTTTGTCCCATCTTACGTCTCTGGGAAAGGGATAACAAATCAGATGTTTATAAAATTACTGTTGGAAAGAATTCCAACTTTTCAAATAACACATTTGCTTTTTCATTTGAAACAGTTATTCCGTATACATTGATAAAACGTCTCATTCATCCACAAACCTAACATCGATCTTCTTTTCAGGATGAAGGTCTGGCCCGCCAGTTGGTGGAGCTAGGCTACCGAGGTACTGGAGAGGTGGTGAAAAGAGAAGATTTTGAAGCAAGGAAGGCAGCTATAGAGATTGCAAGGTTGGCTGAAAGAACTCAGAAAAAGTAAGTGTCCATGTTCCAAACTGATTTTATATTACATCGTAGAGTCTGTGAAAAAAATCCAGTTTTGTTGGCATTGTGGTAATTTAGAAGCACTGGTTGGAACCGGTAGAACTTGGAATATTCTAAGCATGTGTTGTGCAGATCAGGGATTGGAGGAACTGTGATATGGTTGCAAGAAAGCCACAGGCAACTGTGAGCTACTAATTTAAAAAATATCGATACTGAAATATGGTCATCATACCAATAAAGTCCTATTAAAACACAATTCTATATAATTGGCTTTACACAAAAACTACGAGTGATTTTTGCCTTTGTACTTTTGAGGCCTGTTAATCTTTGGCTTCATTTACATTCTCACGTTTTTGTAAATACTGATTCACTGGATTCTATTAGCGATCACTGGCTTTTGTTAATGTGACTCATACCTGGTTATATGAAATGTGAATTTAATAAAATACATTAAATGTATTAGGAAAGAGAGGTACATCTAAAGTGAATAAACAAGTAAGACAATTTGAAAAAGACTTGATAAGTAATTACCTATTTTCTTTTTAAAAGTTAACGCTTAAGTTGTAAATGCTGGAGAAGATAATTACTTCGAAATTGGTATATTATTCTTGCTGTTGTTTAGTCATTAAGTCATGCCTGACTCTTTCTGACCCTATAGACGTAACCTGCCAGGCTCCCCTGTCCATAGGATTTCCCTAACTATGGTTGATTCTTGTTGATGTTTGACAGAAAACAACAAAATTCTGTAAAGCAATTATCCTTAAAAAACAAATAAATTAAAAAAAAAGAATACTGTATCTTCCCGACCCAGGCATTGAACCCATATCTCTTGCATTGGCAGGCGAAGTTTTACCACTGAGCCACCAGGGAAGCCCACATTATTCTTAGGTAACATTTAAAAAAATACCCAGTAATTACGAGTAGAAATCTCCCATGGATTTGCTATCAAAGTAACATTTGGTAGTGGACTGTGAATCCGTTCTGGAAATGTGCAGTTTTAATGGATCTTTCCATTGAAGTAGTGGTTCTTGTACTTCAGAACCATAGAATATTGGAATTTAATATGCTGACATTCAGTAATATATTAGTCTTCTATTGCTGTCATAACACACTGCCACAAACTGAGTGGCTGAACACTACACTAATGTATTTCTTCATCGTCCTATAGGTCAGAAATCAGAGTACAGTGGCTTGGATGGATTCTCTGCACTCTGTATCACAAAGTTGAAATCGTGGTGTTGGCTAGACTGAGTTCTTTTCTGGAGACTCTGAGAATGAATCTGCTTCCACACTCATTTGGGGCTTCTGTGATAGCTCAGTTGGTAAAGAATCCGCCTGCAGTGCAGGAGACCCCTGTTCGATTCCTGGGTCAGGAAGATCTGCTGGAGAAGGCTACCCACTCCAGTACTCTTGGGCTTCCCTTGTGGCTTAGCTGGTAAAGAATCCGCCTGCAATGTGGGAGACCTGGGTTCGATCCCTGGGTTGGGAAGACGCCCTGGAGAAGGGAAAGGCCACCCACATACGGGATGGGCCCCACATGTTTCCTCTTGCCCCATGTGGGAGTTCCTTTGTTCCCTTCTCTGCCCAGGTCCATTGTCGTGTTATTGGCAGCAGTGCCAGCAGAGTCTGGACACCAAACATGTCCTGTACCTATTATGCTGAGGATCACTTTGAAAATATGTGTGAACATCTGCCTGCCTGCCAACTGGTACCGACTTGAAAACACATGATTCTATGATGAGATTATCTTAGTTAGCTTCTCTAATGTGTGGGCAAGCAGCCCCATGCAGATCACAACCCTATTCTCCAGCAATCATAGAGCACTCATCAGCAGCAAGAGTATGTCACTTTCTTAGAATAGTTTCATGGATAAAAGTGGCCGGTTAAAGATATTGGGAGAGAGTATTTTGCTGGAAGAAAGCACAAGGTTGAAACAAATTCCTTAGTTGTTCGCTTCACAAATACTCATAGACAACTGTGCTGCCCTAGGTGTTATGCTAGGTACGGGGGCTGTTATAGAAGAGTTATTAGTCCCTGCCCTCCAGAAAACTGAGGGCTGGATAAAGAAAACACAGTGATGTTGCTGGTGGGAGTATACATTGGGAAATAGTTTGGTGGTTCTTCAAATAGTTACCATATGACCCAGTAATCCCACTCCTAAGTGTATATCCAAGGGAATTGAACACTTCAGTTCAGTTCAGTTGCTCAGTTGTGTCCGACTCTTTGCGACCCCATGAATTGCAGCACGCCAGGCCTCCCTGTCCATTACCAACTCCCGGAGTTCACTCAAACTCATGTCCATCGAGTCAGTGATGCCATCCAGCCATCTCATCCTCTGTCGTCCCCTTCTCCTCCTGCCCCCAATCCCTCCCAGCATCAGAGTCTTTTCCAATGAGTCAACTCTTCGCATGAGGTGGCCAAAGTACTGGAGTTTCAGCTTTAGCATCATTCCTTCCAAAGAAATCCCAGGGCTGATCTCCTTCAGAATGGACTGGTTTGATCTCCTTGCAGTCCAAGGGACTCACAAGAGTCCTTTCCAACACCACAGCTCAAAAGCATCAATTGAACACTTAGGTCCACTGAAAAACTTATACACCAATGTTCATAGCAGGATTATTCATAGCAGCCAGAAAAGGGCAGAAACTCCGGGACTTTCCTGGTGGTTTAGTGGTTAAAACTCTGAGCTTTCAGTGAAGGGGGTATGGGTTCAATCCCTGGTCAGGGAACTAAGATCTCACATGCTGCATGGCATGGACAAAAGAGGGAAAAAAGGGAAAAAAAAAGGGGAAGCAATCCAAATGTCCATCAACAGATGAATGGATAAAAAAATGTAATATACATAGATAACAATGGAATATTATTCAGTCTTAAAAAGGAGTGAAATATTCTTCTCTGCTATGACATGAATAAACTTTGAAAATATTAGATTTAGCAAAGGAGGCAGGTAAAAAAGTTTATAAATTATATAGTCCCATTTATGTAAAGTGTCCACAATTGGTAGATCCATAAGGACAAAAGTAGATTTGTGGTTGTCTTTGTCAAGATCTGGAAGGAAGAGTGAAAGAAGAATGATTGCCAGTGGGTATGGGGTGTTTTTCTGGGGTGATAGAATGTTCTGGAATTAGATATTGGTGATGGCTGTACAGCTTTGTAACTGTATTAAGAACCATTGAATTGTGGACCTTGGAAGTTTGAATATTGTGGTTTGTGAATTATATCTCAACTTAGGAAGGCAGTTACAACAGAAGGTAACATATGCTATCATAGGTCTCACAGCAACACCCTGAAGTAGTACTAAGTCAAGATTTGAATGTGAACAGGGAAGGCTCTTCTTAAGGCATGTCAGCTGAATTTACTTTTAAAGGGCAAGTAGGAGTCAATGAGGAAGACAAGGGTATGAAGATGGACACACATTCAGTTTGCCTCAATTCATGATAAACTTGCCTTCTTCACAAATCATCCTCTCTACCTCTTTGTCTTAATCTGTGCCTAGTCCCTTGCTAAGATGTCCCCCCACGTCCAACCCAAGTTGTACCAGCTAGAGGTCACTCATTTCCACATTAACTGGGTTGGTGGCAGTGGTGGTCGTGGGTGGGCTCTGCATTCTCCTAGCTCCCTCAGCCTTTGCTTCAAAGCCCTCTGTGCTTCATTATCACATAAACATCATCTCTCATCCCCCATCCACTGAGATTCATGCCAGCTGGGTAGCTGCAAGGCAGAGACTTTTTGTAAAGGTTGGAAAGAAAGGATGGGATTAGTTTAGCTGGTGTTTACTGAGGTAGCTCCCCTCATAAGTCCTGGAGAATCTCTATTTGTAGTGAGAAGTTCAGTTGATTTCCATGGGTGATAGAGAAAAAGATGTTGACTGTACACAGGTTGAATATTGGATTATTGGGGTCTAGTTAGTAGTTAATATCTGAGTAGTTATATCTCAGCCTGAACACTCTTCTGGATGACCTTGTAAGATTGTCAGTCTCTTAGCTTTGGGCTAGTTTATGTTTTTAGGAGATGAATTAGCTTTTCTTTAAACTGCTTCTGAGATAATGACCTTATTTTTACTGAAATGCAGAATCTGAAACACAGAGGGCATAAATAGTAGCCCTGGAGGAACTGCGAATTGTACTGCTTGGCTGTTGCCATCTTCTTGAGAGACTTTGTGATGCGCCTTTGGGAATTCCTGTAAAGGGAGCTTGACAGGCATCTCAGATGCCGAATATATAGGGATCCCTGTGATCTTTCTTGCTGAAATAGAGAGGATATCTGTGGTGATTTGGGCTTCCCAGGTGGCTCAGTGGTGAAGAATTCACCTTTCAATGCAGAAGATGCAGGAGACCTGGGTTCGATCCCTGGGTTGGGAAGATCCCTGGAGGAGGAAATGGCAACCCACTCCAGTATTCTTGCCTGGGAAATCCCACGGGTAGAGGATCCTGGTGGGCTACAGTCCATGGGGTTGCAAAGAGTCGGGCATGACTGAGCACACATGTATGCATAGTGATTTTGGAGAAGGCCCTATATTCTTTTATCCTCAAGTACATCGGGGACTAAATTTAAAAAGTTGGACAAGTCCCCAACCTTTCTTATTCCAACCAATTGTCAGCTTATCATCTGTCCACTATTTCTAAGTGGAGTATGCTTCCTCAATTTATTTTTAAAAATAGGAGTTGGATGTATCTATTAATTGATAGCATACTTTTCCTGAAGATGATGTTAGATACAAGGTCAAAATTTGTTCTATGATTCACTTTATGATCAAAAGGGAATACCACATGCTAGTGAATTAAATGAATTTCTGTAAGTTTAATGTTTTCTGCTAGTTAACATCTGATTTCTATAAAATGTTTCACCTTTTCACTTTGTTTCAAGTAGTTTATGCTTTTAAAGTCATTCTTGTGCATTTAATAGCGCTCAAGCAAGAAATCTAGAGTTGTGGCTTGTCTGAGATTAGCCTCTCCAGGAAGCAGACAGTGGGGGTCAGAAGAGAGAAGGTTTGCTGGGGAAGGTAACACCTGTGAAAGGGAAAGTGGGAAAGCAGGACTAAGCAGGGTCAGAATCTTCTTTTTTTTTTTAATGTTTATGTATTTATTTGGCTGTGCTGGGTCTTCATCGCTACATGTGGGATCTTCAGTCCTGGTTGCGGCACTCAGGATGTTTTTAGTTGTACCATACAAACTAGTGGCAACATGTGGGACTGAGTTCCTCGACCAGGCATCAAACCAAGGCCTCCGGCGCTGTGAGCGCAGAGTCCTAGCCACTGGACCACCCAGGAAGACCCAGGGTCAGACTCTTTTTTTTTTGGCCAGTAAACAACTTAGTCTTTTATTTGCCCAAGGCCAGCTGTTGCAGGCATTGAGGCCCCAAGACTTCCAGAAGGGATGGGGGAGGGGGTGAGCCATCCTGTCTCCCAGGTGCTGCCTGCCCCACCCGGCTTCCTGCAGGAGATGGGAGAGTAGATAGAGGGGACCCTTGCACCATCAAGTATATCCTCAATTTTGTGTGTGTCAGTCGCTCAGTCGTGTCTGTCTCCATGATGTCATGGACTGTAGCCCATCAGGTTCCTCTGTCTAAGGGATTCTCCAGGCAAGAGTACTGGAGGGTCAGACTTCTTGATACCAAAGTTACAAAGACTCTCCCAGCACCTCAGAAAGCTCCAGAGTAAAGGCTGTTTGTTAAAGTTTGGGTGAAGCATTCAGGCCCTTAGTACCACTTTTGTATTTAGTCATTGCCTGAGGGTTGCCCTCCAAGTGTGATCTCAGCTTGAAACTGAGGCAGATCCTGGAAGGGTTAACAGCTGGAGGCTGTCATTTCAGCATCTTCCCGCAGTCAGGCAGCGAGGCCTTTTTCCAAGGGGTATCTGAGTGCCATGTCCCCATGCCTGCTACGGATCACCCCATGTGATGTATGGATCCATTTTATACTTGCAGGGAGCAGCTCTTCCACAGCACCAAGGGCCTTTCTCCCAGAGAGGTCATTCACAAGAGGAGAGTTAGTGGGATGAGCTACAGTCCCCATCACTGGTGTTGGTTTGGGGGCCAGAGGTGGTTCTCATCATCTCATTCTTCTACTGTTCATCCTGTATCCTCTGTCTTCAGCTGTCACCTCTGTTAGTCTCAACCATAAGATGATGCAGGCCATGGTAATCCTACTGTGCTCATGTTGAAGTTGCTGAATTTCTCATCCTCATTTAAAATTCTGTTAGGAAGTACCAAGAGGTACTTGGGTGGGCCACTCAAGTTTGTCGCTTGTTACTCTTTACCCCCATTCTGTAACAGCAGTGCCATCTCTCTTGCCGATCAGCAAGAGTAACTCTTCACAAGACAACGTCTCTCCATCTTGTTTGCTGGGATGTGGGCACAAGAAACTTAAGAGTGCTCACATGGAAGTCAGAGTTTGTAGTTCAGTGACACACTTGCTGTTTTTCCTGGTAAGAGTATTCTCAAAGACGGCGCCCTATCCTAGAACAATATTGCTTCTGAGCTGGAGATTCAGCTGTGCGTCCTGTGGACTATTCCAAACAGTTTTAGGCTGACGACTTCTGATGGGGCACTAAGTGATTTGGCCAGAGGATCCCATGATTATGAGCTCTCTCCCACACCTTTTTTTTGGTTGTACAGTGGGTTTCCTGGTTGGGGTGCTGTGTTGTATTGGATTTCATGCCTGTGGATTAGGCATTTTGTAGGCACCCAGATAGTGGTGCCAGCTAAGGTCAGGTAGGCAGCAAAAAGCACATTCGTATCAGGAATAGGTAGGTGTTCCCATGGAAATAAATTTTTGTCCTTTCAGGGGACAACAACTGTCAACAAGAGTTCATTGTTCTCCTCGAGGACTAATGCCCTCCCAGAGACTCAACATTGGTCTCTTTTGCTGGAAAATTGGACCTGGAGAAGTAGAGTAGCTAGATCTGCCTTAGTGAGTGGGAGTCTGCTGTTGGGTCCTTGATCTGTTGTGCTTTGTTGATGTGTCTATCATGCTGATGTTGAGAAGACTGCTGACAAGGCTGAGTGACATCAACTGGCTGAGCCCTTTTGTCTGTTTGGTTGTTTAGTGCATCATTTTTGACGGGTGTTATAAGAATCTTCACACTTGTACTCATTACCCTATATCCATCCATGTGACACCACCTCAGATATTCTTAGTTTCCACCTTTTTTCTTCCCAGTTTCCTGCCCAGCCACTTAGCCCATTCACCATTGCCTATGAGTCTTTGTTTCTCTTTATCCTTATGCCTATTTGTTTTCCCTTATCGTTCTACACAGAGATGTATAGGGATGATCAGGGACTTCTCTGGCAGCCCTGTGGTTGAGACTCCATGCTTCCACTGCAAGGGGTGTGGGTTTGATCCCTGCTTAAGGAACTAGGATCCCACATGCTGGGCAATCAAAAAACAAATAAACAACAAAAACAAAGTAGATGATCAGATGTGTCACTGAAAATTCTGCCTATTGGGAAAAGTTTTCTTTCTCACTGTAATTTACAGACATTCCTAGATTTTATGGCTTGAACTGGATTCTCCAGCAAAGGTTTGTTTAAATCCTGATCCCCAGTATCACCAATACCACAGCATGTGACCTTATTTGGGAATAAGATCATTGCAGATATGACCAGTTGTTGTTGTTCAGTCACTCTCTTGTGTCTGACTGTTTGTGACCCCATAGACTGCAGCATGCCAGGCCCCTCTGTCCTTCATTATCTCCCAGAGTTTGCTCAGATTCATGTACACTGAGTTGGTGATGCTATCTAACCATTTTATCCTCTGCCACCCCCTTCTCCTCTTGCCTTCAATCTTTCCCAGCATTTGGGTCTTTTCCAATGAGTTGGCTCTTCACATCAGGTGGCCAAAGTATTGGAATTTCAGTTTCAGTGTTAGTCCTTCTGATGAAAATTCAGGGTTGATTTCCTTTAGGATTGACTGGTTTGACCTCTTTGCTGTCCAAATGACTCTCAAGTCTTCTCCAGCACCACAATTCAAAAGCATTAATTCTTCAGCATCAGCCTTCTTGATGGTCCAACTGTCACATCAGTGTGTTACTACTGGAAAAATTAAAGCTTTGACTCTATGGGCTTCCCTGATAGCTCAGTTGGTAAAGAATCTGTCTGCAATGGGGGAGAGCCTGGTTGATTCCTGGATTGGGAAGATCCGCTGGAGATGGGATAGGCTACCTGCTCTAGTATTCTTGGACTTCCCTTGTGACTCAGCTGGTAAAGAATCTGCCTGCGATGTGGGAGACCTGTGTTCGATCCCTGGGTTGAGAAGGTCCCCTGGAGAAGGGAAAGGTTACCCACTCCAGTATTCTGGCCTGGAGAATTCCATGGATTGTATTGTCCATGGGGTCACAAAGAGTTGGACACGACAGTGACTTTCACTTTCACTTTGAATATATGGACCTTTGTAGGCAAACTGATGTCTCTACTTTTTCATACACTGTCTAGGTTTGTCATAGTTTTCCTTCCAAGGAGGAAGCATCTTTTAATTTCATGGCTGGAGTCACTGTCCTCAGTGATTTTGGAGCCTAAGAAAATACAATTATAATCAGTTAACTTAAGATAAGTTTGTATTGAAATTGGGTGGGCCCCTAATCTAGTATGACTGGTGTCCTTATAAGAAGATGGCCATGTGAAGAATCTGCATGCAATGCAGGAGACCCCAGTTTGATTCCTGGGTTGGGAAGATTAGCTGGAGAATGGATAGGCTACCCACTCCAGTATTCTTGGGCTTCCTTCGTGGCTCAGCTGGTAAGGAATCTGCCTGCAGTGTGGGAGACCTGGGTTTGATGTCTGGGTTGAGAAGATCCCCTATAGAAGGGAAAAGCTACCCACTCCAGTATTCTGGCCTGGAGAGTTCCATGGAGTGTATAGTCCATGGGGTCAGAAAGAGTCGGACATGACTGAAAGATTTTCACTTCACTTTCATGTGAAGACAGATACCTAGGGAAAATGCCATGTGACAATTAAGGATTCAAGTGATTACAGACGAAGGAATGGCAAAGATTTCCAGCAAGCCACCAAAAGCTATGAAAAGCAAGAAAAGATTCCCTTAAAGTTTCCAGAGTAAGTATGACCCTGCTGATACATCTTGATGTTTGGATTTTAGCTTCTGAGCCTATAAAGGTGATCAATTTCTGTTGTTTTAAGCCACCCAATTTGCAATGCTTTGTTGTAGTAGCCCTAGGACGCTACTACACTGAGGAAGTCTTTATCTTGAAAAGCTTTGAAGTGGCAGATACCCACAGTTTTTAGGGTTTACTCTGTCTTTCGGAGTGCATGTGTCTTATAAAAGGTATGTGATGGCCGCCTCTTGTTCATTCTTTCAATCAGTGTGGTGTCACTGGTGGAATTAATCAATGTTATGTTCTGTGGAATGTCCAGTTGGCCCAGATTCCATTGTGAAAGGGGATAGTTACTGTAGCCCCGAGGCAAAACTGTGAATGAGTATTGTTGTTGTTTATTGTGAATTCATTGATTTTGACCCCATTTCCCAGTTGGCAGAGAAAAGGACTCACTCACCAAATCAATAGCTATATGCCATGTATCTGAAGTCATAATTTGTTCTAGCAACTCTCACAACAAATGCAATCAATACTATGACTTGAATGAGCTTGTGGTAGTCTACAGTCATTTTCCAGGATCCAGTGTGGGGATTGTGCCAGTTGCTAAGTGTGGCAATCTGAATTAGATGTTTGGATCAATGATCCCTGGGTAGATCAGTAAGCACAGTGGACCTGTTGTAAACTGACCCTTTCGTCAAATGGCCAGGACTCCATCTGTTATCTCCTCCCCACGTGCCTTCACTCTAATAGTGGGACCATGAAGATGCTTTGGATCTCCAGATACCAATCTCAGCTGTGACCCTGCACCCAGTAGTCTATCAGCTGTCTGGGTATTCTCCTTTCTTTAGTGTCTGTTAATCTAAGTAAATGGTTGAAGATCCCTTTGGCAAAGAACAGAGGGACTCATTGCAACAGATACTTGATATTGGGTTACAGGTCCATTCCTCTAGGACAGGGTAACTTCTTCAGTCAGCAGGTTCCTAGTCCAATACTGGATCAGGTATGGATATTGGGCAAGACGTCCTAACTTCCTACTGTGATGGCTTCCTTCAACCTCAAATAATCAGCTTTGATTTCTTATTGTGATACACATTGAGTAGTACCTTTGTTGACGGAGCATCTGTTTTGCCCCAAGGGATGACATGTTCAACACACCAATTGCATGATTTTCTCCATGTGAGGGTCCTAAGCGGCCACTCTGAGCTTATTGATCAAGTCCCTGGATTAAGCTCTTATCTGAGTCTGAGTCAGCAAATTATGATATTGATAAATGCTCAGTATTAACTAGCTTTATATTATAACATCACTGAGATTACATTCTCAATTTTTCCTCCTTTCCTCTTTCCTTCTCTCTGCCTCTCTTTCACTTTTTTTCCTTCCACCAGTCTTTCCCTCCCTCCCTTTCTCTCCAACAAGCAAGTGATTATAGAGGGTGCTGATCTTTTTAGGAATGTCATGTCTATCTATACATGTCAGCCTATCAGCAAATGTATCCATATTATTATACTTTCAGTTCAGTTCAGTTCGGTCACTCAGTCATGTCTGGCTCTTTGTGACCCCATGAACTGCAGCACACCAGGCCTCCCTGTCCACTGCCAACTCCCGGAGTTTACTCAAACTCATGTCCATCAAGTTGGTGATGCCATCCAACCATCTCATCTTTTGTCAGCCCCTTCTCCTCCTGCCTTCAATCTTTCCCAGCATCAGGGTCTTTTCAAATGAGTCAGTTCTTCTCATCAGGTGGCCAAAGTATTGGAGTTTCAGATTCAGCATCAGTCCTTCCAATGAACACTCAGGACTGATCTCCTTTAAGATGGACTGGTTGGATCTCCTTGCAATAGTCCCTTTATAGGCAAATTCAAGGATGTCTTCTCAGATTCACCTTACTTGCTTGACTTCTTCTGATGCCTTTAATAGCAATTTGGAATTATCCATTTCTTCAAATATTTCCTACCTTTGACTTTTATTACCTTTAACCTTCCGTTTTCTTCTGTGTTTGCTATTGTCTACTAGCTTTGCTGTATCTTCTCCTTTCTCACTAACTTGGATCTCTCCCAAAGGACAGTTCTTCTTCTTCTTCTTTTTTTTTTCACTCTTTATATTCCACTGTTTTCATATCTCAAACACTTAACGTTTCCAGTTTCCTAAACCAGATCTCCAGTCCTGACATCTTTCCTGGGCTTTTAGTTCCATGTTTGTTTTTTAAATAACTGTGTTGTTAAACCAGTACCAAAATACCAAAAAGTCTTACTGTTGTTCCTTTATAGAGATCCACTCCCCATACAAAGATTCCTTTTTAAGTGCTGGTAATACCGTTTTAGAAAACTATAAGCATTATATTTTACAATATCTTCAAAAGACTATTTGTGAGCAATTCTAAAAGACAATTGACACTGGATTTCTGTTGAGTCCTTTGTTCAGATTTGTTCCTACCTTCATATATTTTTCACTCTTATTACATCTTGCTAATCCAATTTTTCTTCAGATTGACTTAGTTTATTACAATATCACATGATTGCTCAATCTCAACTTTATCATCTAATACTATGCTGCCCAATCATATGTCTGTGGAACAGCCTTCAAAACATTTTCTTTCCTCCCATCCCTTCCTCTTTCCATTCTTTCTTCTTTCTAGCTTGTGCTCATGCTCAGTCGCTCAGTCATGTCTGACTTTTGTGAGCCTATGGACTGTAGCTCTCCAGGCTTCTCTGTCATGGGATTTCCCAGGCAAGAATACAGAATGGGTTGCCATTTCCTCCAACATGGGAATCTTCCTGACCCAGGGATCAAACCAACAGCTCCTGCATCTCTGCATTGGAGGTGAGTTCTTTATCACTGAGCCACCTTGGAAGCCCCCTCTTTCTATCTTCAACATTTGAATTTTCATCCCTACAAAAGGATATTAGGTGGCTTGCAAGAGAAATAGGAATATCTCATAGCAACAAGACTTTGAAAGATAGAAGATAAAGTAAAGGTGGAAGAAATGCAATGAAGCTGAGGTTGTATGCCAAATTTGGGAAGGTAATTCAAAGAGGAAAATATTTACATTACATAATTCATATGTCCACTTGGAACAACAAAACTATTGATAAGAAGTGTAGATATTACTGGTTCTAAGAGCTATAGGGGGAGAAAAATTTTCCTCGACCATCTTAGAGTCCCTGAATGGGTTTGAAAATTAAACTGGCAAGCACATTAACAGGAGAAAAGGATACAAATGTATTTAATATAAGGAGCCTTCAAGAGGAAATAAAAACCTAAAGAAACAGACCTAAGTAGTTTGTACTAGGTTTGATGAAGAGTGGACAGTTGTCAAGGAATATGATCGGTTAAGGAGCATGAGATAATTACAGTAAACTGGAGAAACTTCGCAAGGCTTGTTTGTTAGGATTCTTTTTGGCACTTCTTTGTCCTCAGAGATGCAGGGATTTTTCAGTACCCACAAATCAATCAGTATGATATACCACATTAACAAATTAAAGAGCAGAAACCACATGATCATCTCAGTAGATACAGAAAAAACTTTTGACAAAATTCAACATCCATTATGGTAAACTCTCCAGAAACAACACTGTAAGTTAAGTATATTTCAGTAAAACTTAAAAAAACTACCAAGGTATTTGTTTCAGAAAGCAAAACTATGTCATGCCTAAGTCTCTTTCATTTAAGGATGTCAGAAACACAGTTTAGTTGATTTTGCTCTTCTTTCCATTCCATGCTGTTTCCTAGGGTAGGTATATAAGGAGAAAGAGGAATGTGATTGGAAATGAAGGATAAAGTAGGAAAACATTAAATTTTTTTTCATTAGAGAGGAGCCTAGCAAGGACTCATGGAAAATAAGTAAACAAAGCAATAGATATTTTCCACAGTGCTATATACATTGCTCTCGTCTTTCAGCATATTTGATTAACTAATTTGCTTAGCTGACAAATTATTTTTCTTATTGGTTTTAATTTTTATTTGATGGGAAAATTCCTTTTAACCATCAAAGAGAAGGATGGTTTGATCTAGGAGAAGGATGGCAGAACCCCATTACAAGGGTCCTTTGATCTACTTAGAGATGTTCATTTCTAGTAATCAGTGCATAATAAGAAGGGGTGTTAGAAGAAGGATAAACAGGGTTTTTCCAGTTTGTTATGGAGTCAGTTCATTACATCATAAACACCCCTGTTTGCCTCAAACACATTTTCAAGGGTAATTGTAAACATCCATTGAGAAAATAAAATATGTTTATATATATATATACACAAATATATACATAAACATTTCATGCCTAATATTCAGATAATTTAAAAATTTTATACTGTGAATTTTATTAGCAGCAGTATTCATTTTATAGATGAGTAATAAGCATTAAGTTCTTTCAAGTGCATAGAATCTTGCTAGTAGAATTATTCTAATCAAGATGATTAAAAGTGATCTTTTAAAATTCAAATGTTGAAACAATTTCCAGATGTGAACTGATTTCTTGACTTGACACAACTTATACATTCTAAAAAAAGACAAATTTTCTTTTCAACCAGAGGGGTTTTTGTCTGTTTTTGCCATAACATTAAATGATTATATGTCACATCCTTGAAACAAATTATTGTAAAACTACTAGATTTTAACACTAAAATTTAATTTCTGTAACTGTTAGGTTAATATTATGACTTTAAAATTTTGTACTTGATTTAGTTTATATATTCTCTTTTTATTTACATCTATATGTGATTGCAGCCATGAAATTAAAAGCTTACTCCTTGGAAGGAAAGTTATGACCAACCTAGATAGCATATTCAAAAGCAGGGCATTACTTTGCCAACAAAGGTTTGTCTAGTCAAGGCTATGGTTTTTCCAGTAGTCATGTGTGGATGTGAGAGTTGGACTGTGAAAAAAGCTGAGCACCAATGAATTGATGCTTTTGAACTGTGGTGTTGGAGAAGACTCTTGAGAGTCCCTTGGACTGCAAGGAGATCCAACCAGTCCATTCTAAAGGAGATCAGTCCTGGGTGTTCTTTGGAAGGAATGATGCTAAAGCTGAAACTCCAGTACTTTGGCCACCTCATGCGAAGAGTTGATTCATTGGAAAAGACTCTGATGCTGGGAGGGATTGGGGGCAGGAGGAGAAGGGGACGACAGAGGATGAGATGGCTGGATGGCATCACTGACTCGATGGACATGAGTTTGAGTGAACTCCAGGAGTTGGTGATGGACAGGGAGGCCTGGCGTGCTGGAGTTCATGGGGTCGCAAAGAGTGGGACACGATTGAGAAACTGAACTGAACTGAACTGTAGATGTATCCGTATATCATAGATCAATGATGTATACATATATGGGCTTCCCAATTGGCACTAGTGGTAACCCACCTGTCAATGCAGGAGACATAAGAGACATAGGTTTGATCCCTGGCTCGGGAAGATCCCATGGAGGAGGGCATGGCAACCCATTCCAGTATTTCTCCCATGGACAGAGGAGCCTGGCAGGCTGCAGTCTGTAGGGCTGCACAGAATTGGACACAACTGAGGTGAGTTAGCACGTGTGCGCACACGCATGTGCACATGCACGTGTGCCCCCACACACACACATATGTATTTAGAAACAAACTTTCATGGCAGTGAATCATTTGCCAGTACAGTGATCTGTGTATATTTTGTGTATAACAGAATAATTAGTCGTATTTTAAGTATCATTTGCTAATATCTGCCAAGCACTGTAGAGCATTTTATGTGTTTTAACTTAGTTAATGTTCACAACTGTTTTCGTGGATATAAGTATAATTACCTCCATTTTACAGTGGAAAAACTCAGTACATAGAGTTTACAAACAAGTTTAAACAGCCCTTAAGAGGCAGATGTGGGGGAAAGCTCAAGCAGCCTGGTGTTGGAACCTGGATTCTTACACTCTGGATTCTACACTCTCTTACCTCATATAATGAAATGTGTCATTAAATGCCATATCCTCAGAACAGAGCGCCTTCCTCATACGTTGTTCTCTGTATTCTCAATCTGTATGTGTTATGACTGAGGTAATATTAGAGTGAAATCATAAGCACCAGTACTACTTGATAATATTGAATTGGGAAAGGAAGTCACGAAATGCAGGTTTATCTTTATCAGAATCCAAGTAACTTGTCTCATTCACTTTAAGTAACACATTGGGCAATAGAGCTTTTTGATGACTAAACCTTCATGTCCTTAATATGTTTACTTTAACACAATATTAAGTCAGTTCTGAAAAGGTGCAGGTGTGTTTGGGTAGCTTTTCTCTCTAAGTAGTGAATTTGTAACATTAGCAATAATGTTTTTGCACCTGGATTTGGACGGCGATAACAGACTTTCTCAGCCTAAGAATAAATTTGGACTCCTTTAAAATTTTTTTCCTCCTCTGATTTAAAAATATTCTAAACCTAAATAATTTTGGAAAACTCCACAGCAATAAATAAAATTTGTTTACTTAGGTGCAACAAAATATTTCCTTGTAACAGGGATTGTTTCTACTTGTAATAAGTTTATAATCTTTAAGCAAAAGGGGCTAGATTCAAGGCCGTCATTTGTTTGTGGAGTCCGAGGCTGTTATGCACAGGCTTAAAATGATTCTGCTCTTGTGAATCCTTTTCCTCTTTTACTTCAATATTAACTGGTAGTTCTGATTTGTTTCTTTTGTGAACATGAAGCTTGTTCCTTATGTAGAGTCTGCACTGGCCTTCTTTTTGTTTGGAAAACTCTTCTTGCCTAATTGATCATTATGTTGTTGGTTTCCTTTTGTCGTTCAGATCACAGTCCCTATCTCCATATCTCCATAGAGGCACCCCAGACTTTAGCCATGCAGTCGCTCACTTCAGCACTGCTGTTTTATTCTTCTCTGAGGTCAGAAACTTCATAGGTTTTGTTTGTGTTGATTGATAAAATGCAGTTTTTCTTTCTTTTTTTTTTTGCATTTCTTTTTCTTGGGGATGGTCTTGATCACTGCCTCCTGTACAATGTCATGAACCTCCATCCATAGTTCATCAGGCACTCTATCTATCAGATCTAGGCCCTTAAATATATTTCTCACTTCCCCTGTATAATCATAAGGGATTTGATTTAGGTCATACCTGAATGGTCTAGTGGTTTTCCCCACTCTCTTCAATTTAAGTCTGAATTTTGCAATAAGGAGCTCATGATCTGAGCCACAGTCAGCTCCCGGTTTTGTTTTTGCTGACTGTATAGAGCTTCTCCATCTTTGGCTGCAAAGAATATAATCTGTTTATAATAGCCAGGACATGGAAGCAACCTAGATGTCCATGAGCAGATGAATGGATAAGAAAGCTGTGGTACATATACACAATGGAGTATTACTCAGCCTTTAAAAAGAATATATTTGAATCAGTTCTAATGTGGTGGATGAAAATGGAGCCGATTATACAGAGTGAAGTAAGTCAGAAAGAAAAACACCAATACAGTATACTAACGCATATATATGGAATTTAGACAGATGGTAATGATGACCCTATATGTGAGACAGCAAAGGAGACACAGATGTAAAGAACAGAGTTTTGGACTCTGTGGAGGGGGGTGATTTGGGAGAATGGCAGTGAAACATGTATAATATCATATGGGAAATGAATCGCCAGTCCAGGTTCAATGCAGGATACAGGATGCTTGGGGCTGGTGCGCTGGGATGACCCAGAGGGATGATATGGGGAGGGAGGTGGGAGGGGGGTTCAGGAGTGGGAACATGTGTGTACCTGTGGTGGATTCATGTTGATGTATGGCAAAACCAATACAATATTGTAAAGTAATTAGCCTCCAATTAAAATAAAATAAAAAAAAACGAATATAATCAGTCTGATTTTGGTGTTGGCCATCTGGTATGTCCATGTGTAGAGTCTTCTCTTGTGTTGTTGAAAGAGGGTGTTTGCTATGACCAGTGTGTTCTCTTGGCAAAACTCTATTAGCCTTTGCCCTGCTTCATTCTGATTCGAACTCCAAGGCCAAATTTGCCTGTTACTCTAGGTGTTTCTTGACTTCCTACTTTTGCATTCCCTATAATGAAAAGGATATCTTTTTTGGATGTTAGTTCAAAAAGGTCTTGTAGGTCTTCAAAAACTGTTCAAGTTCAGCTTCTTCAGCGTTACTGGTCGGGGCATAGACTTGGATTACCGTGATATTGAATGGTTTGCCTTGGAAATCAACAGAAATCATTCTGTTGTTTTTGAGATTGCATCCTAGTACTGCGTTTTGGACTCTTGTTGACCATGATGGCTACTCATTTCTTCCAAGGGATTCCTGCCTACAGTAGTAGATACAATGGTCATCTGAGTTAAATTCACCCATTCCAGTCTATCTTAGTTTGCTGATTCCTAGAATGTCAAAGTTCACGCTTTGATCACTTCCAATTTGCTTTGATTCATGGACCTAACATTCCAGGTTCCTATGCAGTATTGCTCTTTGTAGCACCAGACCTTGCTTCTATCACCAGTCCCATCCACAACTGGGTGTTGTTTTTGCTTTGGCTCCATCCCTTCATTCTTTCTGGAGTTATTTTTCCACTGATCTCCAGTAGCATATTGGGCACCTACCAACTGGGGAATTCATTTCTCAGTGTCCTTTCTTTTTTTCTTTTCATATTCATGGGGTTCTCAAGGCAAGAATACTGAAGTGGTTTGCCATTCCCTTCTCCAGTGGACCACATTATCTCAGACCTCTACACCATGACCCCTCCATTTTCGGTGCCCCCATATGGCATGGCCTAGTTTCATTGAATTAGACAAGGCTGTGGTCCCTGTGATCAGATTGGGTAGTTGTCTGTGATTGTGATTTCAGTGTGTCTGCCCTCTGATGCCCTCTCTCAGTGCCTACTGCCTTACTTGGGTGTCTCTTACCTTGGACGTGGGGTACCTCTTCATGGTTGCTCCAGCAAAGCGCAGCTGGGGCTCCTGACCTTGGACAGGGGGTAGCTGCTCCCCGCCCCTGCGCCGCCCAGCCGCTGCCCCTGCACTGCCCAGCTGCCGTCCCTGCACCGCTGGATGCAAAAAATGCAAAAAAGCAAAATGGCTGTCTGGGGAGGCCTTACAAATAGCTGTGAAAAGAAGAGAAGTGAAAAGCAAAGGAGAAAAGGAAAGATATACCCATTTGAATGCAGAGTTCCAAAGAATAGCAAGGAGAGATAAGAAAGCCTTCCTCAGCGATCAATGCAAAGAAATAGAGGAAAACAATAGAATGGGAAAGACTAGAGATCTCTTCAAGAAAATTAGAGACACCAAGGGAACATTTCATGCAAAGATGGGCTCAATAAAGGACAGAAATGGTATGGACATAACAGAAGCAGAAGATATTAAGAAGAGGTGGCAAGAATACACAGAGCTGTACAAAAAAGATCTTCATGACCCAGATAATCATGATGGTGTGATCACTCACCTAGAGCCAGACATCCTGGAATGTGAAGTCAAGTGGGCCTTAGGAAGCATCACTACAAACAAAGCTAGTGGAGGTGATGGAATTCCAGTTGAGCTATTTCAAATCCTAAAAGATGATGCTGTGAAAGTGTTGCACTCAATGTGTCAGCAAATTTGGAAAACTCAGCAGTGGCCACAGGACTGGAAAAGATCAGTTTTCATTCCAATCCCAAAGAAAGGCAATGCCAAAGAATGCTCAAACTACCACACAATTGCACTCATCTCACACGCTAGTAATGTAATGCTCAAAATTCTCCAAGCCAGGCTTTAGCAATACGTGAACTGTGAACTTCCAGATGTTCAAGCTGGTTTTAGAAAAGGCAGAGGAACCAGAGATCAAATTGCCAACATCCGCTGGATCATGGAAAAGCAAGAGAGTTCCAGAAAAACATCTATTTCTGCATTATTGACTATGCCAAAGCCTTTGACTATGTGGATCACTACAAACTGGAAAATTCTTCAGCAGATGGGAGTACCAAACCACTTGATATGTCTCTTGAGAAACTTGTATGCAGGCCAGGAAGCAACAGTTAGAACTGAACATGGAACAACAGACTGGTTCCAGATAGGAAAAGGAGTATGTTAAGGATGTATGAAAGTGAACAGTGAAAGTGAAGTCGCTCAGTTGGGTCCAACTCTTCACGACCCCATGGACTGCAGCCTATCTGGCTCCTCTGTCCATGGGATTTTCCAGGCAAGAGTACTGGAGTGGGATGCCATTGCCTTCTCCAGTGTTCTTGCCTGGAGAATCCCAGGGACGGGGGAGCCTAGTGGGCTGCCGTCTATAGGGTTGCACAGAGTCGGACACGACTGAAGTGACTTAGCAGCAGCAGCAGCAGCAGCAGCAAGGATGTATATTGTCCCCCTGCTTATTTAACTTATATGCCAAGTACATCATGAGAAATGCTGGGCTGGAATCAAGATTGCCGGGAGAAATATCAATAACCTCAGATATTCAGATGACACCACACTTATGGCAGAAAGAAAGGAAGAACTAAGAGCCTCTTGATGAAAGTGAAAGAGGAGAGTGAAAAAGTTGGCTTAAAGCTCAACATTCAGAAAACGAAGATCATGGCATCTGGTCCCATCACTTCATGGGAAATAGATGGAGAAACAGTGGAAACAGTGGCTGACTTTATTTTTTGGGACTCGACAATCATTGCAGATGGTGATTGCAGCAATGAAATTAAAAGATGCTTACTCCTTGGAAGGAAAGTCATGACCAACCTAGACAGCATATTAAAAAGCAGAGACATTGCTTGCCAACAAAGTGGTCATGTATGTATGTGAGAGTTGGACTATAAAGAAAGCTGAGCTCTGAAGAATTGATGCTTTTGAACTGTGGTGTTGGAGAAGACTCTTGAGAGTCCCTTGGACAGCAAGGAGATCCAACCAGTCCATCCTAAAGGAGATCAGTCCTGGGTGTTCATTGGTAGGACTGATGTGAAGCTGAAACTGCAATACTTTGGCCACCTGATGTGAAGAGCTGACTCATTTGAAAAGACCCTGATGAGGGGAAAGATTGAGGGCAGGAGGAGAATGGGATGACAGAGGTTGAGATGGTTGGATGGCATCACCGATTCAGTGGACATGAGTTTGGGTAAACTCCTGGAATTGGTGATAGACAGGGAGGCCTGGCATGCTGCGGTTCATGGGGTTACAAAGAGTTGGATACGACTGAGTGACTGAACTGAACTGAACTGATATGCAGTATTTTTTCCTCAGCCACATGTAAGTTCTGTATGAGCAAGTGTCTTTCTTTTGCTCACTACTGTCTCACCAAAGTCAACTATAGTCCTGATGAAGAGCAGATTCTCAGCTACTAGTTGAATTACATGACTTTGTGATTCAGGAGTTGAGAGCGCCCGGTGCTGGATGTGTTTTGGATAAGGTAACAGTAAAATGGGCTTCGCAGGTGGTTCAGTGGTCAAGAACCCACGTGCAGTGCAGGAGACATGGATTCAATCCCTGGGTCAGGAAGATCTCCTGGAGAAGGAAACAGCAATCCCCTCCAGTATTCTTACCTGGAAAATCCCATGGACAGAGGAGTCTGGTGGGCTACAGTCCATGGGGTCGCAAAAGAGTCAGACGTGATTCAGAGACTAAACAATAGTAAAATGGCTTGTCATCCAATCTGTAACACTAATGTTTGTCTAGTATGGACAGTCAAGTCCTAGATATGACACCCAGAGCTTTGCAACATAGTTCAGCAACTTAACCCATGTACTTGAACCCACATTGTTAAAAAAAATTCCCATCACAAAACCTATACCTACATACATCTTTTAAAACTTTACTTCTCTGTGAAACTATGTACTTAGGCAAATTGCTTCTAAGTTAGATTGCAAGTCAGTGGCAATAAATAACAAGTCAATTGTCAAGTAGCAACTATATATATATAACATATAGTATATAAATATACATAATATAAAATTTATATCTGTTGTATAAATACACATTACATAAAATTTTCCATCTTAACCATTTTAAAGTGTACGGTTCAGTAAAGTATATTCACATTATTGTACAACCAATCTTCAGAACTTTTTGGTCTTGCAGAACTGCAGCTATATACTTGTCAAACAAAATTCACTCTTTCTCCCCCTCCCCCAGTCTTGGCAACCACCATTTTACTTTCTGTCCCTGTGAATTTGACTACTCTAAGATATCTTATATAAATGGAATCATACAATATTGTCTATTTTATGACGTCTTGTTTCATTTAACATAATGTCCTCCAGGGTTCATTCACATTGTAGCATGTCTCAGAATTTCCTTTGTGACTTCCTGAAGAGTATATTATCATTATTTTTTAAGTACTTTTCCAACTCTTGAAAAAGTATTAATTATATCCTGGATATAGTTATTTAGCCTTGACAGTAATTATTAATATCAACTCATATGCTTTTTTAATTAGTTGATCAAAAACTACAGAATTATGAGTGATATTTTTATTGTACCTACCCATCAGGATATGCCGTGTCCTTTTTTTTTTTTTTTTTTTAAATTTTATTTTATTTTTAAACTCCACATAATCGTATCAGTTCTGCCAAACATCAAAACGAATCCACCACAGGTATACATGTGTTCCCCATCCTGAACCCTCCTCCCTCCTCCCTCCCCATACCATCCCTCTTTTTTTTTAATAGGTAAGAAGTGGATTTATTTAGAGAAACATACTCCACAGACAGAGTGTGGGCCATCTCAGAAGGTGAGAGTGGTGCAGAAATATGGCACAGTTAGTTTTTTATGGACTAATTTCGTAGGCTAATAAATGGGAGGATTATGCCAACTGTTGTGTGGAAGGGGCAGAGATTTCCATGGATTGGGTCCCTGCCCACTTTTTGGTCTTTGATGGTCAGCCTCAGAACTGTCATGGCACCTTTGAGTGTGTCGTTTAGTTTGCTGATGTGTTGTTCTTGTTCAATCATTAAGTCCCGTCTGACTGCAGCACTCCAAGCTTCTCTGACCTTCACTGTCTGCTGGAGTTTGCTTAAACTCATGTCCATTGAGTCAGTGATGCCACCAACCATCTCGTTCTTTGTTGCCCCTTTCTCCTTTGCCTTCAGTCTTTCCCATTATTGGGGTCTTTTCCAATGAGTTGGTTCTTTGCATCATGTGGCCAAAGTGTTGGAACTGCAGCTTCAGCATCAGTCCTTCTAGTGAATAATCAGTATTTATTTCCTTTAGGATTGACTGGTTTGATCTTCTCACTGTCCAAGGGCCTCTCAAGAGTCTATTCCAGCAATGCAGTTCGAAAGCATCGATTGTTTTGTGCTCTGCTTTCTTTATGGTCCAACTCTCATATTCATACATGACTATTGAAAAAACCATAGCTTTGACTATATGCACCTTTGTTGGCAAAGTGATGTCTCTGCTTTTTAATATGCTGTCTAGTTTTGTCATAGCTTTTCTTCTAAGGAGCAAGTGTCTTTTAATTTCATGGCTTCAGTCACCATCTGTAGTGATTTTCGAAAATAAAATCTGTCACTGTTTCTATTGTTTCCCCATCTATTTGCCATGAAGTGATGGGACCAGATGCCATGATCTTAGTTTTTTGAATGTTGAGTTTTAAGCCAGCTTTTTCACTCTTCTCTTTCACCTTCATCAAGAGGCTCTTCAGTTCCTCTTAGATTTCTGCCATTAGAGTGGTATTATCTGCATATCTGAGCTTGCTGATATTCTCCTGGAAATTTCTCCAGCTTGTGATTCATCCAGCCCAATGTTGCACATGATGTACTCTGCATATAAGTTAAATAAGCAGGGTGACAGTATAAAGCCTTAACATACTGCTTTCTCAGTTTTGAACCAGGCCATTGTTCCACATCCAGTTCTAACTATTGCTTCTTGGCCTGTATACAGGTTTATCAGGAGGCAGGTAATGTGGTCTGGTATTCCCATCTCTAAGAATTTTCCACAGTTTGTTGTGATCTACACAACAAACTGATGTGTTGTGATGAGTGTATACTGAAATTCAAGGTCGAGTGGAAGTCAGCTCATCTGACATCTTGGACCCATTTGGTTCCAATCAGTTTATGTTATGTTCCCGCCCTATGTCATTCTTTCAAAGGCTGTGCCCTATCCCCTTCCCTTTTCATTCCTCCCTCAGAGATTTCACTTCCGTATTCTTATGGGAACCAGAGAGAGAATACATCGTGTTTTAACTGAAAAGTAAAAATGGTTAAATCACACCCAGGACCCAAGAGGAATAATTTTAGAGAGATGCAGGGATGTCAGTATATTCAGCAGTCAGCTTATTTAGTGGATCTTGTACCTTTGATCCCAAAATGTCAGAAGCATGGGTCCTGGGTGCATTCTTCTGGCTGAGGCAGGGATCTAATGGAGAGAGACAGGCAGGCTTGAAACCAGCAGACTATCATTTCTGTACTATCCTATTCACTAAAATGAGTCACGAGGTCATTCCGGATTCAAGAGATGGAGAAAAAGACTCTGCCTCTTATTGGAAGAAGGTGCGAAATTATATTGCAAAGGGCATAGATGTAGGGAGAGGCATGAAGTATTGAGCCCATTTTTGTAATAATTTGAGCCATTTTTATATTCACAACTTAGCCTACACCCTGAGTTCTTCATTCACTATCCTGCTCTCCTTTTAATATAGTTTTATATGTGTGTTGCTAAAAAGTAGAGTTTTCATTTTAATTGTTTTGACTTTATAAAAGATGCTATTGCTAAATGTTTGCTTTGGGGATTTACTTTTTCACATAGTATCTTATTACTAAGAATAATTCATATTGTTGTGTGTTGCTATATTTTGTTTCTTTTTTCTCTTCTGTATAACATTCTATTGATGGTATCAGCACTGAGTCTTAAACATCCTTGTTGATAGGGGTTTGGGTTACTTATGGGTCTTGCTATTGTGAACAGAGCTGCTATGAAAGTGTCTCCTAATGGATCTTTCTCCTGAGCAATATGCCATTTACTGGAATGTATCTGTTATAGAGTATGTGAATGTTTAATTTTATTTCCAAGGTGATTGAACCAATTTGCCTGCTGCCACCAATTAATAGTGTATCTTTTGGCTCTCCATCCCATCCAATCCCATCCTTGTATGGTCAGAATTTATTTTTGTCATTCGAATATTTTAAAAATGACTTCTCATTGTAGTTTTGATTTGTGCTCCCTAATCACTAAAGAAATTGAATCAAAAGTGCCTTTGTATGTTTATTGGCCATATAGGTTTCTCTTCTGTGCTTTTCTTATTTTCTTGTAGGAATATTTTATTTGTACCTGCTTCAGCTTTATATAATTCCAGTAGCTTCTTCTAGTTTGCAGTTTGTCTTCTTTAGTTTAAGGTGTCTTTTGATAGAATCTGAAATTAACTTTGATGTGAGGTTATGAAGGGTCATAGGGTGGGTCATACATTTGCATTGTTATACATAGAACAGAGATGCATATTGTCCTCTCTTCCATACATTCCTTAGATTGTGTTCTGCTATTTGAGGGAATGGTTAAGAATGACAAATACCCATAAGAGGCTCTGAAATTATGGGACTAATTGGGAAGAAAATTCCCTATTAAAAAAAATAATTTTTAAAATGAAAGCATAGTCTTTCTTCTATTTTTTTCTTCAAATCATTGTAACATTTTTCTTTTCACATCTTTCAGTTTTCGCATTCCTAAGCAATAAAATGGACTTTCCTGGTTGCTCAGATGGTAAAGAATCCACTTGCAATTCAGGAGACCTGGGTTCAATCCCTGGGTTGGGAAGATCCCCTGGAGAAGGGAATGGCTACCCGCTCCAGTATTTTTGCCTTGAGTGGACAGAGGAGCCTGGTGGGCTATAGTCCATTTGGTTGCTGAGTCAGATACAACTGAGTGACTAACCACACATATAAGCAATGAAGTGATCAAGTGATGGTTTAAAACATAAACAACTGATAAATATATGTGTTATGGAACTATTCTAGCTTAACATGTTTGTGATGGGAGAATTTGTACATAGTTTGGTATCTTCATGATGGTAAATAGAAAAAGAAAAAAATTATGAGAAATTTAACTGGTTTCAAACATATTAATTTATAATAGTTCAAAAATAGTTATTGTCAATTCTAATACCCTTAGAAACATATCCCTTGGTACATGCATTCAAACATTTAAAGCAATACAGGGGTCAGAAAATGTTTAACGTGTATTATTAAGAAGTAGAGTCTAGATTAAAATTGTGAAATTCGAATTAGATTTAAAATGTGTGTTGAGTCACCATTTTCACAAATTCATTGACAAATTCATCTGTAACTTTTAACTTTTCAATTATTACATGTTTACAAGTTACTCCTATAAAATCTGTCAGGTTATATCATCTTAAATTAGAAGAAAATGGATTTCTATGTACATGTGAAGAAAACAGATTTCTTAAATGTCATCAAGAGGTAAACATTGACGGTTATTTCATGGATTGTATGAATTTTGATTTTGTTTTCACAGCTTTTCTATTTTAGCTTTTATAGAAGGTAGAAAAATGTTCTGAAGCTGTGTGCTTCTAAATTTGGTCCTTACTGACAGGGAGGAATTATTTGAAGCACCTGAAATCTGATCTGAGCCTTGGAGAAAGGTACCACAAGATGATAGCATACATGGTTACAAAGCAAGGAGGATTAGCAAGAGCAATATATTTTTGGAAAAAAGGGCAAGCACACCACTTGGAATGTTTTATCAAGAGAGGGATACAGAAGTGAAAAGTAATCCTTCTGCTTTATTTGGCATTATTGCTGTGTTCGATTTTGGTCTTTGCATTTGGCAAAGTATATGGAGACTCTGGAGAAGGTCCAGCGAAGATCAGCAAAAGTGATGTAAGGAATGGGGACCAGCTCCTATGAGAGGGCTCAGTGGGATCAGGACTGTTTAACTTGGAGAAGGGAAGACTAAGGGGTGATTTAACTGTCTTCAAGTATTTGAAAGGTTATTATATAGAAGATGCAGAACAGATGTTCTTTACTTCCACAGGAGAGCAAATAAAAGGAAATAGTTTTAAATTGTAGCAAGAGAAAAAGTTCAGTTGGTCATAAAGATGGACATAACTATGAAGAAGGGATTAAACACTGAAACAGGTAACCAAGGAATACAGGGAAATTCAATCCTTAGAGATCTTTAAAACTAGGGATGGATAGCCATCTGCCTAGGAAGCTTTAAGTATCTTCCACCTCAGTGCAGTGAGTTACACTGTTTCTCGTTTTGAAACTCTTCCAACTTGGAGATTCTATGCTCGTTGTTTGTACTCTTGGAGTTACCTGAAAGACAGTCAGTTAGGAATAACTATCTATCCAAGGACAGAGGCTAAATCTCAGAAAAGGCAGAGATCAAAGGGCTACCTGGTGTTCCCCTGAGTGTCTCTGATCTCTTCCTAACCCCACAGGTATTAGTGAGTGGATGAGAGAGGAGAAACCTGTTTCTCACCTGTTCATTTGTAGAACTATGTGTAGAAAGAACTATATATGTTCTTTCTTCCTAGAACTTTCTCAGTATGCAGTGATTATTTAGGAAATTATGCTAGCTACTGTGATACGGAAGGTCAGGCATTGTACTAAGTTATCTCAGTCGTAGGGAGGTGGCATGTTTCTTCTTTCATAGATAAGGAAACTGAGACTTCAAAGAATTAGCTTAAGGTCCTTCAACAAGTTAGCAAGAAAAGTATTAATAGGACTCCTTTTAGGACTTCTTGTTTGTCTCATTGTTCTAAGGAGAGGTTATACTCATGTAGAAGTATTTTCCAAGTTATATTAATTTTGTTATATATTATATTTATATATATATACTTTACATATTAATTTTGTTAATATTTCCAATATTAACAAAAGTTGATAATGGCAACTTTTGTTAATATTAAGAATAGAATATGGGTACAAAAGTAATAACCTTCATTAGGAGAATATAAGGAAATATGTGTTCAATAAATAATGACCAAGACTTTGATTTGAAGTTGAATTTGGTGATGTGTTGTGATATGTGTCATAATTAAGGTGCTCCCCTTCACTAAAGCAGCAGCACTGTATGTAACCAAAGATGATTATTTCCTTTGGCCTTTGGATCCACAATTAGGACAACTGAATAGTGGGCCCATGAATCACAAATTTACAATTTGTGATTTACAATTTAAGTAAACTTTGAAGTTTGAGCATCTACATTTCCTAAAGACATGAGAGACATGGAATATTGCAAACTTCCATAATTAAGTTAAACACAAAATGATAATATAACTATTTTAGAGTAAATTTAAATGAATAAAATAGTATGTGTTTGATGTTTGATTCACTGATTCTTCACGGTCCTCCATCAGTGCTTCATTTAAATTTATCACAGCCTAAAGTTTGTATAGAGTTAATCTGATTTTTGTATTTCTAGTAAAAAAATACTTCTGGGAACATCCAACCAGATGTAAAAAATCAATTTTCTAAACTAAAAATTAGCAGTGAACATACTACAGCATTTATCTTGTTTTTTAGAAAAATAATACCTTTCCCATTAATTTATTCAATTAAAAACTTTAAAGGCACTACAGCTAGGTGTTGGGAGCTCTTAATTTGTTAGGGCAGTAGGAGTATGAATTCTTCTACCCTGTTTTGTTGCTGTTTTCATTTCTATGATTCTTGGGAAGCTTATCAGCCAAATAATGTTAAGAGCACTTGAATGTTATTTTCTGGAGTAAAATTTCTCTTTGCCTAATGTCTCTTTTATATTCTGTAATTTAGACTTCTTTTACTTCATGGTAAAGAGAAAGAAACAGGTAACATTTATTGACCACTCAGGGTTTCCCAGGTAGCTCAGTGGTAAAGAGTCTGCCCGCTAATGTAGGAGACGTGGGTTCTGTCCCTTTGTCAGGTAAGATCCCCTGGAGAAGGAAAGGGCAACTCACTCCAGTATTCTTGCCTGGAGAATTCCATGGACAGAGGAGCCTGGCGGGCTGCAGTCTGTGGGGTAGTAAAAGAGTCGATCGTGACTTAGCGACTAAACAAGAAAAATTCAGCTTTCATCGTCAGTGCCACTGAAGGCATCATCTATGGTGTTGTCAACGCAGTGGTCTCTTTCAGGTGTTCCTGTAAATGCTCTGCCAGTACTGTCAAATCCTTATACTCATCCTACTGAGTGGGGCTTTGATTAGGCTCCTTTTATGGAATGAGAAACTGAGTGTGTACTGTGTAGACCACAGTCACAGAGAGGTTAACTAATGCCCCTTGTCACTCAGCAAGAAAATGGAGAAGTAAGGATTCATGCTCAGGCAATCACATGACCATGCTTTGGACTTCATACCATGTTGCCTGCTCTTTTGGAGACTGTTTGCTTCTGTAAAATCTTATCATTGTCATTTCAGATGTCCCAAGTTTTCTGCACTTTATTTCTAATTAATAGCCTGAATCAGTTTAGAGTTCTTATTTTTTTTTGCTTATTAAACACTAATCATAAAACCTTTACAATTCAAATAAATATTTGTTTATTCTAAGCTGTGATTTAAAGGGACGTATTTTGTATGACACATTTTAGGGTAAAAGTTAAACATGAAAAAACTCCTTTTGTTTCGTTAAGGAACTTACAGTTCAGAGAGATTAACACGTAAATTCAGCTAGATATATTTCTTGAAGCAGAATGTGCTAACTGGTATAAGAGAAGTATAAACAACATATTCCAGAAGCACAGAGGAGGGAGAGTTTCATTCTCATGAAGGAAGTGTAGAGCCATGGAGCTTGCCATAGGGTGAGAGAGCTAAAGGATCTGTATTAAATAGGGTAACAACAAGACATGTGGGCACAGACAATGTGCAGGACAGGGAGGAGGGACATTCTTTCCAGTGGCTTATGCCCACTGAGGATATGGGGGGATGCGGCACCATGTAGATTATCTCTCTCTTATTCGCTGGATTATAAACATCAGGAAACTGTACCTTGACACACACACACACACACCCACCCACCCAACAATCTGGCTACTCACTTTTTAAAATCAAATCTCTGGTTAAAGTAGGCTCAGTTAATTGGGATGGTGATTGTTTTCCTTAATAGGTATGCATTTTTAAACCTCAAGAAGATTTAAAACAGAGTGTAAAAGCGTTTAAGACTCAAAATTTTAGAGCACTGATATCTATGTGTTAAGGAAGAGTCTTCATAATTAGTATTGTATTTGCTTAAAATGAGCAGATCTTGGGCTTTTAAGATGATATCCTAGTAGCTTCAAGTTAAAATGTGTAATTGAGTAAGTTGTTTCAGCTTGTTGTTTTTTGTATAAAAGTTTCTAAATTTATATGTTGTATTTGGACATTTAAGGCCTTCTCTGATAGCTCAGTTGGTACAGAATCCACCTGCAATGCAGGAGATCCCCCGTTTGATTCCTGGGTCAGGAAGATCCTCTGGAGAAGGGATAGGCTACCCACTCCAGTATTCTTGGGCTTTCCTTTGTGGCTCAGATGGTAAAGAATCCACCTGCAATATGGGAGACCTGGGTTCGATCCCTGGGTTGGGAAGATCCTCTGGAGAAGGGAAAGGTTACTCACTCCAGTATTCTGGCCTGGACAATTCCATGGACTATGTATGTCCATGGGGTTACAGTCAGACACGACCAAGCCACTTTCACTTTCAGGATATTTAAGAAAGCTTAAGATTTCCCTTTTTATGTGTTTAATTTACTAAATATATAAAAAATACTTAAGCATTTTAGAAAGTTTTTTTTTAGACAAAGTGTTTAAAAAGGAAATTGAATATATTGAGTTTATGATGTACTTTAGTATGTATGAAGGTATTTAGTTTTATAAATGGATCCAAATGTCAATCAAAAGCTACTTAAATAGACCCTTAGAAGTTTCTCAGCTTATCACTAAAATTTATTAGCAGAGTTTAAAAGGCTAAAAGATGGTTGTTTGTATCCCAAAGCTGCCTGTGTGATGACATCAATAATAGTGGAATAAGTCTGATTGGAATGGGTTTAAGAGAGAATGGGAGGAGTGGAATTAGAGAGCAAGATCCGGATATTGGTGTCATTACTTAGGTACTGACTGTGGTGCTGGCTGCAGCTTTGAGGTCTCACCCTTAGATGACTGTGCACGCAGCAGACTTCCTGCGAAGAGACCAGGGGTGGGGGAAGATAACAAGGCTGTGTATGAGTGAATTCACCTGTGATGCCTCCCAGGACGGGATTCAGGAGCTGCAGATACAGCTATACCGGCAGGTGCTCACACCTACAGAGGTAGCTTATTTCCTTTCAGTTCAGTTCAGTCACTCAGTTGTGTCCGACTGTTTGCGACCCCATGAATCACAGCATACCAGGCCTGCCTGTCCATCACCAACTCCTGGAGTCCACCCAAACTCATGTCCATCGAGTCGGTGATGCCATCCAGCCATCTCATTTTCTGTCATCCCCTTCTCCTTCTGCTCCTAATCCCTCCCAGCATCAGGGTCTCTTCCAATGAGTCAACTCTTCGCATGAGGTGCGAAGTTTCAGCTTCAACATCAGTCCTTCCAATAAACACCCAGGACTGATCTCCTTTAGGATGGACTGGTTGTATCTTCTTGCAGTCCAAGGGACTCTCAGGAGTCTTCTGCAACACCACAGTTCAAAAGCATCAATTCTTTGGTGCTCAGCTTTCTTCACAGTCCAACTCTCACATCCATACATGACCATTGGAAAATCCACAGCCTTGACTAGACGGACCTTTGTTGGCAAAGTAATGTCTCTGCTTTTGAATATGCTATCTAGGTTGGTCATAACTTTCCTTCCAAGGAGTAAGCGTCTTTTAATTTCATGGCTGCAATCACCATCTGCAGTGATTTTGGAGCCCCCCCCCAAATAAAGTCTGACACTGTTTCCACTGTTTCCCCATCTATTTCCCATGAAGTGATGGGACCAGATGCCATGATCTTCGTTTTCTGAATATTGAGCTTTAAGCCAACTTTTTAACTCTCCTCTTTCACTTTCATCAAGAGGCTTTTTAGTTCCTCTTCACTTTCTGCCATAAGGGTAGTGTCATCTGCATATCTGAGGTTATTGATATTTCTCCTGGCAATCTTGATTCCAGCTTGTTCTTCATCCAGCCCAGCATTTCTCATGATGTACTCTGCATAAAAGTTAAATTATTTCCTTTATCAAAACCCTATTTGTAACATGCAGATTTCTGAGGCTGAAACTCACTCTACAAGAGTGAAAGAAAAGCAAGAAGAGTCTGGAAGGGGCCAAGAAATTGGAGGAATGGTGAAGAATAGGTGCCTTAGAATTCTGTATGAAAAGGATGCAGATTTCTGCATTTATAACATGAAGATTTCTGAGGCTGAAACTTACTCTACAAGAGTGAAAGAAAAGCAAGAAGAGTCTGGAAGGGGTCAAGAGTCTGGAAGGGGCCCCCAAATTGGAGGAACCATGGAGAGTAGATGTCTTAGAATTCTGTATGAAAAGGACAGAAGCCTGTTTGGTGGCTCAGTCTCAGAAGGCCAGAGCCCAGGAATTGCAAAGTCAGGAATGAAGCTTACTTTTTCTGTCTCTCCAGTGTCTCATAGTTCCTCACTTCTGCTTTTGTGTGCCTGTCTGTGTCATTCTTTTCAATCTTTAGCTACAAACCTGCTCCACTATTACTCTGGGTTTATGCCTTAAAGTGACAGATGCAGCCTTAAATGTCTCTCCATTCAAGCCATCAGAAACTCATAAAAGTCGTGAGTCACAATGGCAATAATTGTGACGGACCTGGATCCAGTTACTTCTGGCTGAGAGAGCAAAGTCTAGGGTCCATTGCCCTCTTAAGAAGCATGAGAATCTTTGAAAAGGAGACTCAGTTGTTGTCTTGGAGTGTGATGCGCCTGCAGGAAATGGGTGGGCAATTGTGGTGCAGTGGGATATGGCTGGGAAGTGCAGCTAGAGAAGAATATTATTCCAAATCTAATTTTTAGATAGAAACCAGTTCAAAACTTTATCCTTAATAATCAAAGGATTTTTACATAGTTCTGAAGTAGTTTTTCATTAAGTTTAAGGAAGAAAATGAAGCACAGTAATTAGGTTGGTGGTTTTCAAAGGTTTTTGCTTTTCCTTCAGCAGAAACTTTTTGCCACTGAAATCTCATGTGTAGCACCAAAAGACAGAACAGATGTGGGTGGAGTGCTATTGCAGAAGTATTTTCAAGGGGCATGGAACCCTCCCTGCCCCATTCTTTGAAATATATATGTTATATCCTAATAGGTTCCATCTTCTATTTCTAGTCCCCTTTCTACCCATAACATCCACGTGAAACTATCCTTGGGGTACCTTAGAGGAATTGCATCTTTCTTGGCATGTTTATTTTGATTATACATATTCTTCATTTGGGGTGAGGTATCTGTTAAGGTCTTAGGTCCATTTTAAAAATCAGGTTGTTTGTTTAGTTTTAAGAGTTCTCTGTATATTTTGGAAAACTGTCCTTTATCAGATGTGTCTTTTGGAAATACTGAAAGTCATGACTTGCCTTCTCATTTCTCTCTCTGTTGGCTTTTTGAAAAATATTCTTTTCTTGAAAAACTGCTGAAAGCATGCAAAATTATCATTAGTATAAATGCTGGAAAGGCAGTTGATACCCATATTGCCAGGGTTACTAAAAAGTTATGTCCAGTCAAGTTGAGTCGCTCAGTTGTGTCCAGCTCTTTGAGACCCTGTGGACTGCAGCATGCCAGACTTCCCTGTCCATCACTAACTCCTGGAGCTTACTCAAACTCATGTCCATCGAGTCAGTGATGCCATCCAACCATCTCATCCTCTGTCGTCCCCTTTTCCTCCCACCTTCAATCTTTTCCAGCATCAAGATATTTTCTAATGAATCAGTTCTTTGCTTCAGATGGCCAAAGTATTGGAGTTTCAGCTTCAGCATCAGTCCTTCCAATGAACATTCAGGACTGATTTCCTTTAGGAAGGACTGGTTGGATCTCCTTGCAGTCCAAGGGACTCTCAAGAGTCTTCTCCAACATCACAGTACAAAAGCATCGATTCCTCCATGCTCAGCTTTCTTTATAGTCCAACTATCACATCCATACATGACTACTGTTAAAACCATAGCTTTGACTGGATGGACCTTTGTCAGTAAACTAATGTCTCTGCTTTTCAATATACTGTCTAGGTTGGTCACAGCTTTTCTTTCGAGGAGCAAGCATCTTCTAATTTCATGGCTGCAGTCACCATCTACAGTGATTTCACAAATAGCTTAATTATGTGATGTGTTTTTGATGGTCTCTTTGATTTTACCATCAAAATTATGGTTTTGTTACAGGACGAAATTGTCAATACTATGTTCTAATTATTATTTACCTCATACATATTTTATTATTTTAATTTCTATATTTTATTTTTGTTAGCTTTTGACAAAAGACCTACTATCCTGCTTTTGAACATTTATAATTTAAGATATTTGTCTGAAATGTGTTAAAAGCAGATATATTCTGTATCTCAGCATATTTGGTATAAATAGCTGGACTACTTATCTGTCTGAAATTGTAAATTCACACATTTCTGTGCATCAGAAAGAAAAGAAATATGGCAAGATTTTCTGTGGCATTTACATAAACTTCGTCTCACCTCTCACTACTTTGAGTAAAATGAGCACAATTCTTATAAAATTCTATTTTAATGAGAAAATTAGATAATTGTTGTTGTTTGGTTCCTCCAGTGAGAGTCAGGCTTCCCTGTCTTTCACTGTCTCCTGGAGTTAGCTCAAACTCATGTCCACTGGGGCTTCCCTGGTGGCTCAGATGGTAAAGAGTCGGCCCATAAAGCGGGAGACCCAGGTTCTATCCCTGGGTCAGGAAGCTCCCCTGGAGAAGGAAATGGTAACCCACTCTAGTATTCTTGCCTGGAGAATCCCATGGACAGAGGAGCCTGGCAGACTGCAGTCCATGGGATTGCAAAGAGTCGGACACAATTGAGTGACTTCACTTACATGTCCATTGAGTCCGTGATGCCTTTCAACCATCTCATCCTCTGTCGCCCCCTTCTCCTCCTGCCCTCAATCTTTCCCAGTATCAGGGTCTTTTCCAATGAATTGGCTCTTTGTATCAGGTGGCCAAAATATTGGAGCTTCAGTTTCAGCATCAGTCATTCCAATGATTATCCAAGGTTGATTTCCTTTAGGATTGACCGGTTTGATCTCCTTGCAGTCCAAGGGACTCTCAATCATCTTCTCCAGCACCACAGTTCAAAAGCATCAGTTCTTCAGTGCTCAGCTTTCTTTATCCAAATCTCACATCCATACATGATGTGATAATACATGGAGTTATTTTATAAATATAAAATACTGGAAAAGACCTTGATGCTGGGAAAGATTGAAGGCAGGAGGAGAAGGGGATGACAGAGGATGAGATGTTTGGATGGCATCACTGACTCTATGGACATGAGTTTCAGCAGACTCCAGGGGTTGGTGATGGACAGGGGAGCCTGGTGTGCTGCAGTCCATGGGGTCACAAAGAGTGGGACACGACAGAGTGACTGAACTGAATAAGTGATTTTATAAATTACATCATCGTATTATAATTACTGACTTAAAATGAGTTTAAATGATCTCCTGTGTATAGATGCTGAAGCTTGGCGGTTTGGTAAAGGCCCATAACACTGACACTCAGAAAAGAAAGGCACTGACAGGAGTGCTATCCCAGCAGCTCATCAGCAGTAGAATAGCCCCGTCCTGGATGTGAGGTCAGATGCAAATGCTCTGATGTTGTGCTGCTGGCTCTTTCCTTGAGGTGGTACTCAGCATGTTTTGCTTCTGTTTTGGCAATATTAGGTCATTTTTTCCTATTATAGAAGGCTTAGTTTCACAATTGGGTGGCAATTCGAAATCCAATTATCTTTCTGTTTCATTACATTAAAGAGTGTTTCCAGAGCTTTGCGCCCAAGATGCTGGGTGATGCCTTGCCATTTATTAGGGAGGTTTTGACAAGAGGGTGGTTATGACATGTCTCATTATTCTATGCCTCCCAGCCACCCTCTCTGCCCTTAGATCTTATGTTCTGCTCTGTTCCCATTAAAACGCAGCTCTGGCTTGCTTCTCCCTAGCTTATAAAGCCTCTGACAGCTTTCCCTCACTTATTGTTCTAACCTACTTTTCTATCTGATTCCTCACAACTCATCTTAATGTTTTTGTTGTTCAGTTGCTCAGTTGTGTCTCTTTGCGACCTCATGGACCACAGCATGCCAGGCTTCCTATCCTTTACCATCTCCCAGAGTTTGCTCAAACTCATGTACACTGAGTTGGTAATGCCATCCAACCACCTCATCCTCTTTCATCCCTTTTTCCTGTCTTCAATCTTTCCCAGCATCAGGGTCTTTTCCAATGAGTTGACTCTTCACATCAGGTGGCCAAAGTATTGGAGTTTCAGCTTTAGCATCCGTTCTTCCAATGAATATTCAGGGTTGACTTCCTTTAGGATTGACTGGTTTATCTCCTTGTTGTCCAAGGAACTCTCAAGAGTCTTTTCCAACACCGAAGTTTGAAAGCATCAATTCTTCAGTGCTCAGCCTTTCTTATGGTCCAACTCTCACATCCGTACATGACTGCTGGGAAAATCACAGCCTTGACTATATGGAGCTTTGTTGGCAAAATAATGTTTTTGCTTCTTAATACGCTTTCTAGGTTTGTCATAGCTTTTCTTCCAAGGAGCAAGCGTCTTTTAATTTCATGGCCTTAGTCACCATCCTCAGTGATTTTGGAAACCATGGAAATAAAGTCTGTCACGGTTTCCATTGTTTCCCCATCTATTTGCCATGAAGTGTTGGGAACAGATGCCATGATCTTCATTTTTTGAATGTTGAGTTTTAAGCCAAGTTTTTCACTCTCTTCTTTCACCTTCATCAAGAGGCTCTTTAGTTCCTCTTTGCTTTCTGCCGTAAGTGTGGTGTCATCTGCATATCTGAGTTTATTGATACTTCTCCTGGCAATCTTGATTCCAGCTTGTGCTTCATCCAACCCAGCATTTCACGTGATTTACTCTGCATAGAAGTTAAATAAGCGGGGTGACAGTATACAACCTTGATGTAGTCCTTTCCCAAATTGGAACCAGTCTGTTGTTCCATGTCCAGTTCTGAGTGTTGCTTCTTGACCTGGATACAGGTTTCTCAAGAAGCAGGAAATGTGGTCTAGTATTTCCATCTCTTTAAGAATTTTCCACAGTTTGTTGTAATCTACATGGTCACAGGTTTTGGTGTAGTCAATGAAACAGAAGCAGATGTTTTTCATGAATTCTCTTGCTTTTTTTTTAATGATCCAACAGATGTTGGCAATTTGATATTTCATATTTATAAGTATTATTCATATTTATTTCATACTTACTTTCACTAAAATAAGCTGCTCTTTGTGGCTCACATCGGGTTTTCACTGATTGCTTCTTTGCCTTTTCCCAGCCCGTTGTTTGTTCATTTGTTGAAAAACTATATATTGGGGCTGCTTCCTGCCAGGCACTTGTTCTTCTAAGAAGACCTCTTTCTTAATTTTCTCATATACTGTACAGTCCCTATTATTCAAAACCCAGCTGAAACACTTCATGAAGCCTTTTAAGATACACCTTGATAGCCCAATTCTCCTTTTTTTCTGGGAACTCATTACCTATTGTCATATTATCTGTATTTTTCTCATGTCACATTTTCTCTAGTCACATTCAAGTTTATGATCATGACTTATGAAGGCTTTTAGTGCTTCTGTTTGATTATAATCTCCTTGAGGACATAGACTATGTTTCAGTCCTTCTGCTTCCCTCATAATCCCTTGCACAGTACTTTGTAGATCATCATAGGCATTTGTGGGATAAATAACCAAAATTGTATTTTAAACTAGTTTTAATTCAAATTGATTTCCATCTTGAGAAATTAGGAGGCCAGTATATCTACTTTATGACATTTTGTGGTCTTGGTACAGCAGCTTTCTAAATCATTAGCAATTACTGATTACTTACATTCCCATGAATTTTTATTTCCCTCTGTCTTGTGATTCTCTTACTTAAAATGTTTAGATAAGAAAGGTAAGTAGGGGAAATAATTTAAGACCAAATCAAGTTTTAAACCTCAGTTCCCCAAATTCATTGAAGAGGGGACTCCACGAAAGAACTTTACATGTTTTTGACTTAATTTGTGTATGTATGTATTTATTTTTTTTATGAATGGACTTTCAAGGGCCTGGGAACTCCATGATATTCTGTGCAGATCTTGCAGTGGGTGAGTCAGTGGTTTTTATCCAATGCTCAAAGGTGCCTTTTACACAAAAATAAAGCAAAACAACAGTAACAAAAACCCTACTATTCTCATTGGTCTTCTTTATCCTCTTACTTTATCCTGGCATTTCAAAGAGTGTCACTGTATGTGAAAGGCTTTTGAGGAATTAAATCCTATATATGAATTAATTTTAGAGATTATTGTTGTCAGCAAGAGTCCATACCATAAAAATAGTCACTTGATATAATTCTATAAGATCATTCATCACTAAGACTTAGAGAAGTGAATGTCAAAGTTGTTTTTTTCCCCCATCTTAATGAGATAAATACAGTGATATGAATTTAACGGTCCCAAAGGCTGGTGCACAATGTTCAAAGAACAGGTGATTTGTTCCCTATATAGTAAAAGAGTGAAAGAATGATTCCTTGCTTGAAGCTGGCCAAGGCTTAAGGAAACAGAGAATGCGGTGATTCTGGGATGTCACTCTCGGTCCACTAAATTTGGACTCGTAACTATCCAGCATAATTCAGTGCCCTATAAAGTTGTTGGTATTTCAGACCTGATGGAAAACAGTCCTCTGTAGCTGAGGAAATAGTTTTCCCCTTTACTAATCTGAAAGCATTGCTTTTTCCAGTGCTACCCAAATTAAGAAGAGAATCTTCAGCTTAGCCCTCCACTTCATGGTAATGAACTTCGTTTCTAACTGCATCTCCTGGGACTTTCTTATGCGGAATCCAGGTTTCTTACAAATGAGGTTACTTGCAGGGCCTTGCACTTTCTTAGCTTTTTACTTTTCCTCATCTCATTTTTTGTTTGTTGGTTTTTTCTTAAATGGAATTAACTAACTCAATTATTTATTTAACCATTTTTTATTGAGTAAGTACCCTCTACCAGGACTGAGCACCAGGGATTCAATGATAAGATATAGTCTTCAGGCAGTCAACACCCTGCCCTGGCCATGTAAGTAATTAAATAAGACAAAGTATTACTAGGTAGTCTGGGAAGATCCCCTGGAGAAGGAAATGGCAACCCACTCCAGTATTCTTTCTGAGAGAACCCCATGGACAGAGGAGCCTGACAGGCTACAGTCCATGGGGTCACAAAGAGTCGGACATGACTTAGTGACTGAGCAACAACAACAATCAGTAGATGATCAGTATAAATTTTATATATGTGAAGATGTATATAAAGTCAGCCTTACAGTTATTTATACATTTTCTTGTAGAGAACCTATTTTCTTCTGCTTGGATACTTTTACTGTGTATGTGTATATATACACACACACACATACACATATATATATATACACCAGACAAACATTTGGACCATCTATTAATACATTTTTACCTATGTGCCCTTCTTGAAAATGTTATTTTAATAAGTATTCTTTCTAGTCAGCTAATTTTTTACAAGGGAACTGAGAATACTCAATGGAGAAGACAGTCTCTTCAATAAATGGTGTTGGGAAAATTGTAAATTCACATGTAGAAGAATGAAACTGGACTCCTATATCATACCATCACAAAAATAAAATGAAATGTATTAAAGACTTTAATACAAGACCTGGAATCATAAAACTCCTAGAAGAAAATGTAGGAAAAAGTCTTCCTAAATCTTTGCAATGATTTTTTTTAATATGTAATCTAAAGTACAATAAAGTAAAAACTAAACAAGAAAAATCTAGGAAAAGAAAATGGCAACCCACTCTAGTATTCTTGCCTGAGAAATCCCATGGACAGAGGGGCCTGGTGGGCTTTAGTCCATGCGGTCACAAAAGAAGCAGACATGACTTAGCAACTAAACAACAACACATCAAACTAAAAACTTCCATATAGCAAAAGAAACAATCAACAAAATAAAAAGATAGCCTACAGAATGGGAAAAAATATTTGCAAATATATTTGCAAATTATAAATTTGATATCCAAACTATATAAAAAACTCATACACCTCGATAGCAAAAAAAGAAAAAATCAATAAAAAAATGGGCAAAAGACCTGAATAGACATTTTCCAAGGAAGCTTTATGAATGGTCAACAGATAAATGAAAAGGTCAGCTCAGTATCACTATTAGGGAAATGCAAATAAACACCACAATAAGATGTCAACTCTTGCCAATTAGAATGGCTGTCATCAAAAACATAAGAGATAACAAGAGTTTATGAGAAGATGAAGAAAAGGAGAACCTCTATGAACTGTTGGTGAGATTGTAAACTGGTACAGCCCTTTGGAAAACAGTATGGAGGATTCCTCAAAAGAATTAAAAATAGACCTATTATGATCCAGTAATTCCATATATTCCATATATCTGGGACTATATCCACAGGAAATGATAACATTGTGTTGAAGACCTACCCGTTGCTGTCCATAGCAGCATTATTTATAATACTCAAGACATGGAAACAACTTAAGTGTCCATCAACATATAAATGGATAATGGAAAGTGGTGTATATTGGTAAAATGAAGTATGGTTTAGCCATTAAGAAGGCGAGCCTGCCTTTTGTGATGACATGGGTGTACCTAGAAGACATTATGTTAAAGTGAAATAAAGTCAAACAGAAAGGCAAATACTGTATAGTCTCATTTATATCTCAAATCTAAAAGAAGAAAAATAAATCTGAGCTTGCTGTATAAGAGATTAGATTTGGAGTTACCAGAGTTGGGTGGAAGTGGGAGGGGTAATTGGAGGAAAGTGGTCAAAAGGTACAAAGTTCCAGTTCTAAATAAGTATTGGTGATGTAATAGACACATGATGACTAACACATGATAGCTAAATTTGGTGACCTGGGGTCCTTTCCTCAATGTTTGGGGTCCTCCTCTGGTTCCTGGGATCTGCTAAGATGGGTGGTGGGTTCTGGAGTAGCCCCTGGCAAGTTCTGGACAGTGTGAGCTGCAGTCCCTGTGTCTTCCACTAGGGGGGTTCTCCAACTCTCTTCCTTGAGGATGGAAGCCAATTAGATGTCCTGAGAGCTCTGGGACTTGAGTTTTCGGGTCATTTCAGTCCATCTCGGTTGGGCTAGAGTTCCAGGAGGGGCAGTCTGCTGGGCAGACCCCTCTTCTGACTGGTGTAGCATTTCTTTCTCTGACTGGGCAGCACTGAGTGAAAGGAATGGTGCTGACATACTGATTATTGGTAACTCACTCACGCATGTCAGTGAACAAATGCAGGATTCTGGGAGACTGAAAGAGTCTTGTGCTGGAACCACTTGGGTATAGGTATTGTCATTGTGTTCCAAATGTGGTGCTGCCTTGAGGTTATGCATCCTGCTCTCAGGAGCACTCCTGCCCCCCACCTCTGCTGGCATCCCCAAAGGCCACCCACCTCTCTGCAGGTGGTCCTCCTAAGTGGCCAAGTTCCTGCCCTCTGAGAACTTCAGAAATCATTGCTCTCAACAGCAGTGGGCCCTCTTGATTGGTATCCTATTTTGTCTTGGATCTATGTAGATGCACGTTCTCCTAGTCAATCTTCAGCCATGTTGGAAGGGAAGGACATTCCTTGCTCCAGTGGGACTCTTCTCTCACCGAACATGGTTCTTCTTCTAACCAGTGCTCTATTGTCAGTATGTGGGAGGTGGGGTTACAGTTTCAAAAGAGTTCACATTCGATGAATTCAGTAATTATATCCAGAAGATATCAAGAAGAGACACTATTGGAAGATGTTTGCTCTGTGTTATAAAGCTCTGAAGATAAATTTATCATGACCAGAAAAAGGATTATTATTCACACTTTCCTGCATGCTCTGGGTAAGACTTGCTTGTGTAAAGCAAGTGTCATCTTTTGAATGTCACTGAATGCCAGCATTCATGAGTGGCACCAGGGATGAAGCAACTTCCTTAGGAATGATTCAATTAGCGTGAAAGAACTGGTACTGGAAAAGTAGAGAGGCAAATATTGTTTCAATATAAACAAGTTCCAGTTATGGTGATATGAGTAATAATAGCGTTTTTACCTTTTTCTTGCCAAAGGAGGTAGGAAATTAATCAAGAACATGAAGAGAGAGTTCCAGGACCTGTTCAAGAAGAGATGGTACCTAAACATGAAGAGGAATTGTCACATGTATTATTGGAGTGAACTTGAGTTCACTTGCCAACCGCACAGCAAAGCCAGTCTACTGACACTATTGAGTGGTAGTAAAGGAAAGTACAGCATTTATTGCAGACAGCAAGCATGAATGGGTACTTGGGCTCAAAAGGCCTGAACTCCCTGATGGCTGTCAGGGAAGGGTATTTAAAGGCAACATTTGGGGTGAGAGTCTGTTTTTTGGAACTCAAGGAAGGCCGAGGAGACTAAAGCTTTTTTTCCACCACGGAAACCCTTTTTTCTCCCAGGGAAGACCTACAAATGGCGGAGGACAAAGAAAGGCTTTTGTACTCAGGAAGGCCCCACAGGGTCCCACTTGGTTTCCGTCTCCCTCTTTCTTTGATATTTCTCAATCCTAAGAGGAACAGAGGGCAGGACAAGAAAAAGACTGAAGTTTTGGATAGAGAAGTTAATTGTAAACCCAGTTTTTGGGACACCCAGATTCACATGCACTCATTGGACCCTAAAAAAAAAAAAATTAAGTGCTTGTTTTCTACCCATTTTCCTCAATTGTCATCAATCACTAGACATTGTATAGACTCATGAATTTTTGAAGTAAATTATTTAACCAACTGGGTTATATAGATGGGGACCTGATACATTCTAGGGGCAGACCAGCCAAGAATCAGCATTTGTCCACGAATTATTGGAAGATATGGTATCATCTGTTCTTGGAGACTGTTCTGTTTATTACTATTAGTCATTTTTACTCTCAGGGCCTCTTAAGAGTTTTTAGGCCTCTCTCAAGGCCTAACCCATAATTTCTCACATGATTTTTTTTCACATTGTACACTGAGGATGTATGATAGGCTATCAGTAAATAGTTGTTGAGTGAATAGTAGTTGCTTAATACATGCCTGTTGCATTGAAAAGGATAACTGTATAACAAATGGCACAGAGAAAATTAGCTCTTACTCGTGGTAACTATTTCGCCTTTGGAGAATGATAAAAAGTATTTTACAATTATAATCTAGCACATTAACTGCTGCTGGTGCTGTTAAGTTGCTTCAGTCATGTCCAACTCTGTGCGACCCCATACACGGCAGCCCACCAGGCTCCCCTGTCCCTGGGATTCTCCAGGCAAGAACACTGGAGTGGGTTGCCATTTCCTTCTCCCAATGCATGAAAGTTAAAAGTGAAAGTGAAGTCGCTCAGTCCTGTCCGACTCTTAGCGACCCCATGGACTGTAGCCTACCAGGCTCCTCTGTCCATGGGATTTTCCAGGCAAGAATACTGGAGTGGGGTGTCATTGCTTTCTTTGAACACATTAACTACTACACTTAAATTTCTGAGAATACACTTACATAGTTCTGGAAAAACCTTCACTAGATCAAGGATTATTCTCACCCCTTCTTTTCCTTGGGGAGAACTGATTCAGGCTTGTGTGAAGAAAGTGTTTAGTGTTGTTTTCTTGGTTCTGTTATCTGTTTCTTGGTCTTTTCACTTAGAATCTTTATAAAACAGGTGTATAAATAGAATTGTTTTCAATGAAAGGGAACCTTGCCCTTCGCAAGCCTCTGAACAGTTGTTTTCTGCACCTGCAGCAATAAAATTCGAGAGAGATAATGTATTGAATTTTAATCACATGCTGCCTTGTTACATATTCACTGTTTAAAAACATTCCGTTTATCTTGGAGTTGTTAGTAAAAGGGCGGTGTTGCCATTAAGCCACTGAATGGCCTGGGGAGTGATTTTACACTGGGGAATGATTATAGTCTTATGTAAAAATAGCAGACTCTTAGGTTAAAGTGAAAAAGACTGGTAAAATGCTTGATAAAAGCCATGCTCACTAGAAATGCTTCAATTGAATGTGTGTGTGTGTGTTTAAAATTATGGATGAAGTTGGATTTTTATCTCGATACGCAGAAAGGGATCATTAAGTCTACAACTATGAGTATTACAATTTTGATAACATTATATATTTAGTAAAACTCGTCTCTGAAGCGAAGGGGAACATGTTTTGCCACCCTGAAATATGCCTCTTTTTGGCATAAGGATCCTCTTTGCCTGGTCTTTTTTAAGAAGCAGCAGATACAGAGAAGTTTCAAAAACTAAATAGAAGTAGGAAACATGTGGGCTTTCAAGGTGGTGCTGGTCACATGGACCACAGCCTGGTCTAACTCAGTGAAACTAAGCCATGTCGTGTGGGGCCACCCAACATGGACAGGTCATGGTGGAGAGTTCTGACAAAATGTGGTCCACTGGAGAAGGGAATGGCAAACCACTTCAGTATTCTTGCCTTGAGAACCCCATGAACAGCATGAAAAGGCAAAAAGATAGGACAGTGAAAGATGAACTCCCCAGATCAGTAGGTGCCCAATATGCTGCTGGAGATCAGTGGAGAAATAATTCCAGAAAGAATGAAGAGACAGAGCCAAAGCAAAAACAATGCCCAGTTGTTGATGTGACTGGTGATGGAAGTAAAGTCTGATGCTATAAAGAGCAATATTGCATAGGAACCTGGAATGTTCGGTCCATGAATCAAGGCAAATTAGAAGTGGTCAAACAGGAGATGGCAAGAGTGAACATTGACATATTAGGAATCAGAGAACTAAAATGGACTGGAATGGGTGAATTTAACTCAGATGACCATTATATCTACTACTGTGGGCAAGAATCCCCTAGCAGAAAGGGAGTAGCCATCATAGTCAACAAAGGAGTCCAAAATGCAGTACTTGGATGCAATCTCAAAAACGATAGAATGATCTCTGTTCATTTCCAAGGCAAGCCATTCAATATAACAGTAATCCAAAGCTATGCCCCAACCAGTAATGCTGAAAAAGCTGGAGCTGAACGGTTTTTGAAGACCTACAAGACCTTCTAGAACTAACACCCAAAAAAGATGTCCTTTTCTTTATAGGGGACTGGAAAGCAAAAGTAGAAGTCAAGAGATACCTGGAGTAATAGGCAAATTTGGCCTTTGAATACAAAACGAAGTAGGGCAAAGGCTAACAGAGTTTTGCCAAGAGAACGCACTGGTCATAGCAAACATCCTCTTCCAACAACACAAGAGAAGACTCTACACATGGACATCACCAGATGGTCAGTACCAAAATCAGATTGATTGTATTCTTTGCAGCCAAAGATGGAGAAGTTCTATACAGTCAGCAAAAACAAGACCAGTAGCTGACTGTGGCTCAGATCATGAACCCTTTATTGCCAAATTCAGACTTAAATTCAAGAAAGTAGGGAAGACCACTAGACCATTCAGGTATGAACTAAATCAAATCCCTTACAATGAAACAGTGGAAGTGACAAGTAGATTCAAGGGTTTAAATCTGATAGAGTGCCTGAAGAACTTTGGATGGAGGTTGTGATATTGTACAAGAGGCAGTGATCAAGAAAAAGAAATGCAAAAAGGCAAAATGGCTGTCTGTGGAGGCCTTGCAAATAGCTGAGAAAAGAAAAGAAGCGAAAGGCAAAGGAGAAAGGAAAGATATATCCATTTGAATGAGGAATTCCAAAGATAACAAAGAGAGATAAGAAAGCCTTCCTCAGTGATCAATGCAAAAAAATAGAGGGAAACAACAAAATGGGAAAGACTAGACATCTCTTCAAGAAAATTAGAGATCCCAAGGGAACATTTCATGCAAAGATAGGCACAATAAAGGACGGAAATGGTATGGACCTAACAGAAGCAGAAGATATTAAGAAGAGGTGGCAAGAATACACAGAAGAACTGTACAAAAAAGATCTTCAATCTTCATAACCTAGAAAACCACAATGGTGTGATCACTCCCTTAGAGCCAGACATCCTGGAATGCAGTCAAGTGGACCTTAGGAAGCATTAGTACGAACAAAGCTAGTGGAGGTAATGGAATTCCAGTTATTTCAAATCCTAAAAGATGATTTTGTGAAAATGCTGCACTCAATATGCTAGCAAATTTGGAAAATTCAGCAGTAGCCACAGACTGATAAAGGTCAGTTTCCATTCCAATCCTAAAGAAGAGCAATGCCAAAGAATGTTCAAACTACTGCACAGTTGCACTCATCTCACATGCTAGCAAAGTAATGCTTAAAATTCTCCAAGCCAAGCTTCACCAGTACATGAACCATGAACTTCGAGATGTTCAAGCTGGATTTAGAAAAGGCAGAACCAGAGATCAAAATGCCAATATCTCTTGGATCATGGAAAAAGCAAGAGAGTTCCCGAGAAACATCTCAGTTCACTTCAGCTCAGTTGCTCAGTCATGTACAACTCTTTGCAACCCCATGAACCACAACATGCCAGGCCTCCCTGTCCATCACGAACTCCCGGAGCCTACCCAAACCCATGTCTATTGAGTTGGTGATGCCATCCAACCGTCTCATCCTCTGTCGTCCCCTTCTTCTCCTGTCCTTAATCTTTTGAGCATCAGGGTCTTTTCAAATGAGTCAGCTCTTTGCATCAGGTGACAAAAGTATTGGAGTTTCAGCTTCAACATCAGTCCTTCCAATGAACACCCAGGACTGATCTCCTTTAGGATGGACTGGTTGTATCCCCTTGCTCTCCAAGGGACTCCGAAGAGTCTTCTCCAACACCACAGTTCAAAAGCATTAATTCTTTGGTGCTCAGCTTTCTTTATAGGCCAACTCTTACATCCATACATGACTACTGGAAAAACCATAGCCTTGACTAGATGGACCTTTGTTGACAAAGTAATGTCTCTGCTTTTTAATATGCTAGCTAGGTTAGTCATAAATTTCCTTCCTAGGGGTAAGCATCTTTTAATTTCATGGCTTCAATCACCATCTGCAGTGATTTTGGAGCCCAGAAAAATAAAGTCAGTGACTGTTTCCACTGTTTCCCCATCTATTTGCCATGAAGTGATGGGACTGGATGTCATGATCTTAGTTTTCTGAATGTTGAGCTTTAAGCCAACTTTTTCAGTCTACTCTTTCTCTTTCATCAAGAGGCTCTTTAGTTCCTCTTCACTTTCTGCCATAAGGGTGGTGTCATCTGCATATCTGAGGTTATTGATATTTCTCCCAGCAATCTTGATTCCAGCCGAGCGTTTCTCATGATGTACTCTGCATAGAAGTTAAATAAGCAGGGTGACAATACACAGCCTTGATGTACTCCTTTTCCTATTTGGAACCAGTCTGTTGTTCCATGTCCAGTTCTAACTGTTGCTTCCTAACCTGCATACAGGTTTCTCAAGAGGCTGATCAGGTGGTCTGGTATTCACATCTTTTAAAGAATTTTCCACAGTTTATTGTGATCCACAGTCAAAGGCCTTGGCATAGTCAATAAAGCAGAAGTAATATTTTTCTGGAACTCTCTTGCTTTTTCGATGATCCAGTAGATGTTGGCAATTTGATCTCTGGTTCCTCTGTCTTTTCTGAATCCAGCTTGAACACCTGGAAGTTCTGCTTTATTGACTACGCCAAAGCTTTTGACTGTATGGATCACAATAAACTCTGGAAAATTCTTCCAAAGATGGGAATATCAGACCACCTGACCTGCCTCCTGAGAAATCTGTATGCAGGTCAAGAAGCAACAGTTAGAACTGGACATGAAACAACGGACTGGTTCCAAATAGGAAAAGAATTACGTCAAGGCTATATATTGTCACCCTGCTTATTTAACTTATATGCAGAGTACATCATGTGAAATGCCAGGCTGGATGAAGCACGAGCTGGAATCAAAATTGCTGGGAGAAATATCAATAATCTCAGATATGCAGAAGACAGTACCATTATGGCAGAAAGCAAAGAAGAACCAATGAGCATCTTGATGAAAGTCAAAGAGGAGAGTGAAAAAGTTGGCTTAAAACACAACATTCAGAAAACTAAGATCATGACATGCAGTCCTATCACTTCGTGGCAAATAGATGGAGAAATGATGGAAACAGTGAGGGACTTTATTTTTCTGGGCTCCAAAATCACTGCAGATGGTGACCACAGCCATGAAATTAAAAGACACTTGCTCTTTGGGAAAAAAGTTATGACCAACTTAGACAGCATATTAAGAAGCACAGACATTACTTTGCCAACAAAGGTCCATCTAGTCAAAGCTATGGTTTTTCCAGTGGTCATGTATGAATGTGAGAGTTGGACCATAAAGACAGTTGAGCACTGAAGAATTGATGCTTTTGAACTATTGTGTTGGAGAAGATTCTTGAGAGTCCCTTGGACTGCAGGGAGATCCAACCAGTCCATCATAATGGAAATCAGTCCTGAATGTTCACTGGAAGGACTGATGCTGAAGCTGAAACTCCAATACTTTGGCCACCTGAACTGGCTCACTGGAAAAGACCCTGATGCTGGGAAAGATTGAAAGCGGGAGGAGAAGGGGACGACAGAGGATGAGATGGTTGGATGGTATCACCTATTCAATGGACATGAGTTTGAGTAAGCTCCAGGAATTGGTAATGGACAGGGAAGCCTGGTGTGCTGCAATCCATGGGGTTGCAACAAGTTGGACACGACTGAGTGACTGAACTGAGTGGAAAAGAATCTGCCTTCCAGTGCTGGTGACATGAGAGATGTGAGTTAGATCCCTAGGTCAGGAAGATGCCCTGGAGAAGGGGATGGCAGCCCTGTCCAGTATTCTTGCCTGGGAAATCCCATAGGCAGTGGAGCCTGGTGGGCTACAGTACATGGGTTTGCAAAGAGTGAGACACAACTGAGTGACTAAACGGCAGCAGCAAGAAACGTTTGCATTCATAAGGGAGATCTCCATTTTTAAGGATGTTTCCCAGCTCTAATGGGAAGAGGAGGATATCCAAATCTCTAGAAACTCTTTATCAGTGGAGAAGGCTGTAACTTAAATCTGCATAACAACCATGGTGGTGGTTTAGTTGCTAAGTTGTGTCCGACTTTTGTGACCCCATAAACTGTAGCCTTCCAGGCTCCTCTATCCATGGGATTTCCCAAGCAAGAATACTGGAGTGTGTTGCCATTTCCTTCTCCAGGGGATCTTCCTGACCCAGGGGTTGAACCCACATCTCCTGCATCAGAGGTGGATTCTTTACCCACCTAGCCACCAAGGAGGCCCTGCATAACAACCTTAACCTTGCTTATTGTGCTTTGCCTGATAATCTCCCATGACTGGCTCCCTATCTCCCATCTGTTTAGCTGGAGATGATGCTGTTTAGCTTAAGATGATGCTTGGGCCATTTCCTGGGTACTCAGTTTTCTTGGACATCTCCCATATTTGTAAGAAGTGTGTATAGTATTAAGCTTCTGTTTGTTTTCTCCTGTTAATCTGCCTTTTATTATAGGTGTTCTCACCTGAGAACCTAGACGGGTGGAGGGAAAATGATAATTTGTCCCCTGAACAACCAAACACAGTTTCACAGTGTTCCTATGGCTGTTAGTTTTAATTTTGTTGCTGGACTTTTTAAAAAAACATTAGACTGAAGTTTATCATATCGACTATTTCCACACTCTTTAACCTGAACAGATTCAATGTTTATTTAATGGAGATTATTTCAGTTATTTTTAAAGAGATTAGGAGAGGAAAAAAGTTGTTTTTATTAGCCTTTATTTTTTCACTCTATATTTTAATATGATCAGTACATCATGTTTTGCTGTTTTCTGGAAGGCTCTGGATATTTTCTTTGGGATGTGGAGTTCTCTAATATGGAGTACATCTTAAAAGGTGGGGAATACATGGAGATGGAAAACTGTTTTTTTTTAATCCCCAAATTAAAATAGTACTTAAAAAATTAAAATGTAGGAATTTCTGTGAACATATACTAGAAATTAGGTTACACATATGTTAGAATTTAGGTTATGTGTACGTTAGAATTTTCATTGATTAGGCATAACATAGGGTGGGATTTCCCAAACTTAACTTGTTCATAAGAATCTTGTTGGTGTATTATCCGAAAACTGGGTTCACCTCTTGGTGGGTGTCAAGGCAAAAGGCACAACCAAGCCAAAGATCTAGAGAAAGTGAAAGTGAAAGTGTTAGTTGCTCAGTCGTGGCTGGCTCTTTGCGACCCTATGGACTGTAGCTCACCAGGCTCCTCTGTCCAAGGGTTTCTCCATGCAAGAATAATGGAGTGGATTGCTTCTCCAGGGGGGGTCTTCCTGCCCCAGAGATCTAACCGAGTCTCCTGCATTGTAGGCAGACTCTTCACTGTCTGAACCACTTGGGAATCCCAAATGTCCATTACTTGAAATAGTATGGAAATTTTCAAAAGTAATGTGTCCTTGAACAGCAAAATTAGGGAAGTTTTAAGCTGAAGGTCATGCATATTCATGAAGAGGCTTGAGCATAGGAGAATTCAGTATAGAAGTGGGGCAAAGGTTGACAGAGTCCTGTTCAGTTCAGTCTCTCAGTCATGTCTGACTCTTTGCGACCCCATGGACTTCAGCACACCAGGCTTCCCTGTCCATCACCAACTCTCGGAGCTTGCTCAGACTTATGCCAGTTGAGTCAGTGATGCCATCCAACCATCTCATCCTCTGTCATCCCCTTCTCCTCCTGCCTTCAATCTTTCCCAGCATCAGGATCTTTTCCAGTGAGTCCATTCTTTGCATCAGGTGGCCAAAGTATTGGAGTTTCAGCTTCAGCATCAATTCTTCCAATGAATATTCAGCACTGATTTCCTTTAGGATGGACTGGTTGGATCTCCTTGCAGTCCAAGGGACTCTCAAGAGTCTTCTCCAACACCACAGTTCAAAAGCATCAATTCTTTAGCATTCAACTTTCTTTATAGTCCAACTCTCACATCCACACATGACTACTGGAAAAGCCACAGCTTTGACTAAGCAGGCCTTTGTTGGTAAAGTTAATTAAAGTTAAGAAAGGTAAATATCATCATCCATTCTCCTACTTGGCTGAGGGCCTTTAGTTCCTACAGAATTCAAAGATATGTATCGGGTTATTATGTGTATTCCTTGAGGAGGAACTCAGAATCTGTTTCATTGAACAATGGTTTTTCCAGTAGTAGTCATGTGTGGATGCGAGAGTTGAACCATAAAGAAGGCTGTGCACTGAAGAATTGATGCTTTTGAACTGTGGTGCTCTCGAGAGTCCCTTGGACTGCAAGGAGATCAAACCAGTCAATCCTAAAGGAAGTCAACCTTGAAGATTCATTGGAAGGACTGATGCTGAAACTGAAGCTCTAATACTTTGGCCACCTGATACGAGGAGCCAACTCATTGGAAAAGACCCTAATGCTGGGAAAGATTGAGGGAAGAAGGAGAAGGAAATGACAAAGGATGAGATGGTTGGATGACATTACTGACTCAGTGGACATGAGTTTGAGCCAGTGCTGGGAGATAGTGAAGGACAGGGAAGCTGGGTGTGCTACAGTCCACGGGGTTGCAGAGCCAGAAACAACTTAGAGACTGAACAAGAACAACAACAATTGTTTATTTTTTAAATTTAAATTTATTTACTTTTTAATTGAAGGATACTTGCATTACAGAATTTTGTTGGTTTCTTACAAACATCAACTTGAATCATGAATCAGCCATAGGTATACATATGTCCGCTCCCTCTTGAAACTCCCTCCCCATCCTACCCCTAACAGTTGTTTGTTGACTGCTTTTCCTTTGTCCCTGCTTTCCCTCCCTTCCCTAAAGATCCTTAATTACTGAGCTCTGTTTAAGGACAGGCACTTTTGCCAGGCTTAGATCACAAAAGGGTTTAAACCCAAAATAGCTTCTCTTAAGTCAAGAAAGCCATGCCTGGTTCTCTTTTTCCAGGGATCTCCCTACCCTATCTGCTTATAAGAGGACTTATTGCTTATGTAGATTCTTGGGTCCCTTAGGCCTACAGAATCAGAATCTCCATGGGGAGGGCCTAGAGTGCTTGTTTACGATAGAAACGTTGGGTAATGGCTAAGAACAGATGTTAGAGACTAGAGTATCTGAGTTAGAACCTTGAGTTCACCGCTTTTTCCACCTGGGCTTCCCAGGTGGTGCAGTGGCAGAGAATCTGCCTGCCAATGCAGGTGATGTGGGTTTGAGTCCTGGACAGGGAAGATCCCCTGGAGAAGAGTGTGACAACCCACTCCAGTATTCTTGCCTGGAAAGTTCCATGGACAGTGGAGCCTGCTGGGCTACAGTCCATGAGGTTGAAAAGAGTTGGGCACAACTACTTGAGCAAAGCTGATCCACGGAGGAAGTATTATTGAAAAAAGCTCTACACCTCAGTTTTCGTATATATAAAATAGGGGCAATGGTAATACCTACTAAGAGCGTTGATCTATAGATAGAAAGAGATGTAAATTGTATCATGTATTTAGCACAATGCCTGGCACTAGTTAAGCATTCAGTAAATATTAGCTGACTGTGGCTCAGATCATGAACTCCTTATTGCCAAATTCAGACTTAAATTGAAGAAAGTGGGGAAAACCATTAGACCATTCAGGTATGATCTAAATCAAATCCCTTATGATTATACAGTGGAAGTGAGAAATAGATTTAAGGGACTAGATCTGATAGAGTACCTGATGAACTGTGGACGGAGGTTCATGACATTGTACAGGAGATAGGAAGCAAGACCATCCTCAAGAAAAAGAAATGCAAAAGACCAAAATGGCTGCCTGAGGAGGCCTTGCAAATCGCTGAGAAAAGAAGAGAAGAAAAAAGCAAAGGAGAAAAGGAAAGATATACCCATTTGAATGCAGAATTCCGAAGAATAGCAAGGAGAGATAAGAAAACCTTCCTCAGTGATCAGTGCAAAGAAATAGAGGAAAACAATAGAATAGGAAAGACTAGAGATCTCTTCAAGAAAATTAGAGAAAGCAAGGGAACATTTCTTGCAAAGATAGGCTCAATAAAGGACAGAAATGGTATGTACCTAACAGAAGCAGAAGATATTAAGAAGATGTGGCAAGAATACACAGAAGAACTGTACAAAAAAGATCTTCACGGCAGATAATCACGATGGTGTGATCACTTACCTAGAGCCAGACATCCTGGAATGTAAAGTCAAGTGGGCCTTAGGAAGCATCACTACAAACAAAGCTAGTGGAGGCGATGGAATTCCAGTTGAGGTATTTCAAATCTTAAAAGATGATGCTGACAATATGTCAGCAAATCTGGAAAACTCAGCAGTGGCCACAGGACTGGATAAGGTCAGTTTTCGTTCCAGTTCCAAAGAAAGGAAATGCCAAAGAATGCTCAAACTAATGCACAATTGCACTCATCTCACACGCTAGCAAAGTAATGCTCAAAATTCTCCAAGCCAGGCTTCAACAGTACGTGAAGCGTGAACTTCCAGATGTTCAGGCTGGTTTTAGAAAAGGCAGAAGAACCAGAGATCAAATTGTCAATATTTGCTGGATCATTGAAAAAGCAAGAGAGTTCCAGAAAAACATCTATTTCTGCTTTATAGACTACGCCAAAACCTTTGACTGTGTGGATCACAATAAACTGTGGAAAATTCTGAAAGAAATGGGAATACCAGACCACCTTGACCTACCTCTTTCTGTATGCAGGTCAGGAAGCAACAACAACAGACTGTTTCCAAATAGGAAAAGCAGTACATCAAGCCTGTATGTTGTCACCCTGCTTATTTAACTTCTATGCAGAGTACATCATGAGAAACTCTGGGCTGGAAGAAGCACAAGCTGGAATCAAGATTGCCAGAAGATATATCAATAACCTCAGATATGCAAATGACACCACCCTAATGGCAGAAAATGAAGAACTAAAGAGCCTCTTGATGAAAGTAAAAGAGGAGAGTGAAAAATTTGTCTTAAAGCTCAACTTTCAGAAAACTAAGATCATGGCATCCATTCCCATCACTTCATGGCAAATAGATGGGGAAACAGTGGAAACAGTAGCTGACTTTATTTTTTTGGTCTCCAAAATCACTGCAGATGGTGACTGCAGCCATGAAATTAAAAGACGCTTGCTCCTTGGAAGGAAAGTTATGACCAACCTAGGCAGCATATTAAAAAGCAGAGACATTACTTTGTCAACAAAGGTCCTTCTAGTCAAGGCTATGGTTTTTCCAGTAGTCATGTATGGGTGTGAGACTTGGCCTATAAAGAAAGCTGACCACCAAAGTATGGATGTTTTTGAACTGTGGTATTGGAGAAGACTCTTGAGAGTCCCTTGGACTGCAAGGAGATCCAACCAGTCCATCCTAAAAGAGATCAGTCCTGGGTGTTCATTGGAAGGACTGACGTTGAAGCTGAAACTAATATTTTGGCCACCTGATGTACAGAGCTGACTGTTTTGAAAAGACGCTGATATTGGGAAAGATTGAGGGCAGGAGGAGAAGGGGACATCAGAGGTTGAGATGGCTGGATGGCATCACTGATTCAATGGACATGAGTTTGGGTAAACTCTGGGAGTTGGTGATGGACAGGGAGGCCTGGCGTGCTGTGGTTCATGGGGTCGCAGAGTCGCACATGACTGAGCTACTGAACTGAACTGAATTGAAATATTAGCTATTACCATTTATAGTATAATACTTAATACATTTTCAAATACATTTTTTCAAAAAATTAAAAAAAATCCACTAGATAGTTAAGTAGGTTGAATATTATTTAATGTGAGAATCAAATGAACCGAAATGCTGTTTCCACTCTTTGAGGCTAGTTCAGTCTTTCCAGCTTTTCCTTAAAAGAAAAGGAACTTGGAGAAGGAAATGGCAACCCACTCCAGTGTTCGTGCCTGGAGAATCCCAGGGACAGAGGAGCCTGGTGGCTTGCCGTCTATGGGGTCGCACAGAGTCGGACACGACTGAAATGACTTAGCAGCAGCAGCATGCACATATATTCTGCACGTTTATTCACATATGGCATTTAAATAAGCATATTTAAATGCTATATTTAAAAAATATATATCATTTTCCTGAAGTAAAATACAGCAACAGATCTTAAAGGCAGTTTTTGTTATATTGTCTATAAGTTACTTTTAAAAACATATGAATAGCAAGTGTGATATATATGTGTAACTTATTTTTAAACCACATCTGTTAACATTTGAAATGACCTAATCAGGAATCCACAGACTGAGAAGTTAGCATTTCAAACAGAGAATTATCTAAATCTGCAAGAGATTCTATTAACTACCATAAATGATTTTAGACAAACATTTTCATTGATTAAATGTGAATTTTTAATATATGTGAATTAAGCATCACCACTTTTGCATGGCTGTGGTAGAAGAACTAGGAGCGTCCCTCAGTTTAATCCGTTGGGATTGGTACAGACTTTCCTTCAGTCTCGTATCCCAAGACTTAAAGGATGGGCCATTGTGTGATTCAGCCAGACACTTAGATCAGCTCATCCTGCTTGCAGAAAGCTGTGTTTGTCTCTGAATCTTTCATATGAGGCTCTTGTTGGAGCCTAGTGGCCCGTGAGGACTTCATCTTGCTTACAGACCTGGGTTTGTGTCCCTTTGCCATAAATGCTTATACCCGTGGCAGAATTCATTGTGAAGCTAACTTTGTTTTCCACATATTCTAGTGGTGAGTTGTAGAAAAGGACACTTTCAGCCCTCACTTGCCTTTGATCATTAGAGCCTACTAAGCAAGAGATATTCAGGGGGAAAAATGTGACCAATTTTGAGTGACCACTGTTAAAAGATAAATGAGGCATAGTAAAATTTTTAAAAAGTTTATTTGAACAAAAATTGATTTGAACTGGGCTGTGCCAAACCAGAAGTCATTAGGAGTACTCCTTGGACAGGAGCCAGGGTAAAGCCTTACCTAGAGAGGATGCAGAAGCAAAGAAAGGAAATTGCTGATTGGCTATAGCTTAAAGATTGAAGGCAAAAGGAGAAGGGGGCGGCAGAGGATGAGATGGTTAGATATCATCACTGGCTTAAAGGACATGAATTTGAGCAAACTCCGGGGAAACAGTGAAGGACAGAGGAGCCTAGCGTGCTGCAGTCCATGGGGTCGCAGTGTCAGACACAACTTAGCAAAAGAGTAACAACAACAAATAACATAAAGCCCTGTTTGCTGTTTGTGATTGGTTGTCCTTAGCGTTTTTTAAATAGAAATTTATTTATATTAATTGGAGGCTAATTACTTTACAACATTGTATCGGTTTTGCCATACATCAACATGAATCCACCACGGGTGTACACTTTTGATTTCATAACCTTGAGGCATTTACAGGCTGAGATTTTGTTTTGCTTACATAGGCCACCCAGGCATTAGCACCACTTCAATCTGAGAGCTTGTTTCATTAATTTAACATCACATAAGTTTATTTCAGTTCACACGTATCTCCTAGTTCCATTGCAGTTTTTAAAGTTGAAGGTCAAAATCTTAGGCGTTTTAGTATTTGTTTTTCAACCCTTGGTATCATAGTCTTACTCAAAAGAGGCCATTTTCCATCTCTCTTCCAGTTCATTAGTAGTTTGAAATAGAACATGGCAGGAATGTTTGCGTGCATGGGTGCTAAGTTGCTTCAGTCAGGTAGGACTCTTTGTGACCCTATGGACTGTAGCCTGCCTGGCTCCTCTGTCCATGGGATTCTCCAGGCAAGATACTGGAGTGGATTGCCATGCCCTCCACCTGGGTATCTTCCTGAGCCAGGGATCAAACCCGTGTCTCTTTTGTCTCCTGCATTGGCAGATGTGTTCTTTCCACTGGTGCCATCTGGGAAGCTGTAGGGATGTTTATGAGTTGTCAAGCTTTAGAAATTCCCTCACCATCCTCACCGAGAGCTGTTTACTAAACATGTAGCTGGCCTTTCATGGAATGGTGTTCATTCTGATAGGTCTGTATTTGTGATTCACTGGCTTTAAAAAAAGATTCATACTAGTACCCCTGCAGTAGAAGAACATGGAAACAGCGACAGATTTTCTTTTCTTGGACTCCAAAATCATCGTGGATGGTAACTGCAGCCGTGAAATAAAAAAATGCTTTCTCCTCAGAAGAAAAGCTGTGACAAACCTAGACAGCGTATTATAAAGCAGAGACATCACTTTACCAAAAAAGGTCCAAAAAGGACTGTATGGTCAAATCTATGGTTTTTCTAGTGGTCATGTATGGATGTGAGAGTTGGACAATAAAGAAGGCTGAGTGCTGAAGAATTGAGGCTTTTGAACTGTGGTGTTGGAGAAGACTCTTGAGAGTTGGACAGCAAGGAGATCAAACCAGTCAATCCTAAAGGAAATCAACTGTATATATTCATTGGAAAGACTAATGCTGAAGCTGAAGCTCCAATACTTTGGCTACCTGATGCGAAGAGCCAACTCACTGGAAAAGATCTTGATGCTGGCAGAGATTGAGGGCAGGAACAGAAGAGGGCAACAGAGCATGAGATGTTTGGATGATATTTCCAGGGGCTTCCCTGGTGACTTAGATGGTAAAGAATCCATCTGCAATGTGAGAGGCCCAGATTCCATCTCTGGGTGAGGAAGATCCGCTGGAAAAGGAAATGGCAACCCACTCTACTATTGTTGCCTGGAGAATCCAATGGACAGAGGAACCTGGAGGGCAGTTGGACACGACTGAGCAACTAACATTTTCACTTTCACTTTTAACCGACTCAATGGACATGAATTTGAGCAAACTCCTAGAGATAGTGAAGGACCAGGAAGCCTGATGTGCGGCAGTCCATGGTGTCACAAAGACTCACACAGGACTGAGTGACTGAACAACAAGTAGAAGAAAAAGGTCAGAAAATACATAAGAAACTCATAAATTTCTGGATTTTTTTCTGGGCCACCATAGCATTGTTGGAAGAAGACATGGAATACAGTCAGCTAGAAGCACAGAATTGGTGGGGGCCTTTGGCAGAAGAGGTTGGTTGAGAAAGTATTCAGAGATATAACCCAGATAAAACCAAGACAGGTAATGGAGCTGAACAGAAACAATCTAAGGTTCATGTATTAATTTCCACAATCATCTCTTAATTTTCTGTTGATAATAAATACTGGTAGCACATCTCTTAATCTTTATGTAAATGTTTTTGAATATAAAATTTTAGTTTGAGATATTTGTAGATTTAGTTGTAGTTGTAAGAAATAATAGAGATCTCATGTATCCTTTAGCCATTACCCCCTCAATGGTAACATTCTACAGAACTATAACACACTGTGGCCTTGATATTGACATTGATGCGGTCAAGATAGACAACATTTTCCTCACTACAAGGATCTCTTCTGGTGTATGCCCTCATATAGCCATAGTCACTCTCACTCACCATCTCTCCTTCCTTACCTTTGACAACTGCAAATGTGTTCTTCATTTCTATAATTTTATCATTTCAGGAATGTTACATTAAATGGAGTGGTACAATATGTAACCTGGGTTGGCTTTTTTTTTTTTTTTAACTCAGCATAATTTTCTGGAGCTTCACTGAGGTCATTGTGTGTATCAAAAGTTCATTCCTTTTTATTGATTGGTAGTTATTCATCATATGGATTGTACCACAGTTTGTTTAATCATTCACCCATTGAAAGATACCTGAGTTGTTTTGGCTGTTACGAATAAGGTTGCTATAGACATAGGTGTACAGGTTTTTTTTTGTGAATGTGATTTTTTTATTTCTCTGGGATATATGCCCAGAAGTGCAATTGCTGGGTTATATGATAATCACATTTCAGCTTTTTAGGAATATGCTCAACTTTTTAGAGTGTCTGTATCAACAGCAAAGTTTGAGTGATCCAGAGTCTCTGCATCCTTGCCAGCTTGTGGGGTTGCTACTGGTTTTTGTCTTAGCATTCTCACAACTGTAGAGTGGTATCTCCTTGTGGTTTTAAGGCATTCCTACTGGCTACTGATGCTGGCCATCTTTTCCTGTACTTACTTGCCACCTGTGCATCTTCTTTGTTGACATGTCTCTTCATGTCTTTTGCCCATGTTCTAGTTGCACTTTTTTTTTTTTTAACTGTTCTTTATGTATTTTAGAGACTAGTCCTTTGTGTGGTTTGTAAGTATTTTCTTATGGACTACAACTTGTCTTTTCACATTTATTACATGATCTTTTATAGAACAAAGGTTTTTAATTTTGACAAATTCCAATTTATCATTTTTTTCCTTTTGGTGTTGTCTAAGAACATTCTGAGAGTCCCTTGGACTGCAAGGAGATCCAACCAATCCATTCTATTTTTTTATTTTTTAAATTTTATTTTATTTTTTAACTTTACAATATTGTATTGGTTTTGCCATATATCTAAATGACTCTGCCCCAGGTATACATGTGTTCCCCATCCTGAACCCTCCTCCCTCCTCCCTCCCCATACCATCCCTCTGGGTCGTCCCAGTGCACCAGCCCCAAGCATCCAGTATCATGCATCGAACCTGGACTGGCGACTCGTTTCATATATGATATTATACATATTTCAATGCCATTCTCCCAAATCATCCCACCCTCTCCCTCTCCCACAGAGTCCAAAAGACTGTTCTATATATCAGTGTCTCTTTTGCTGTCTCATATACAGGGTTATTGTTATCATCGTTCTAAATTCCATATATATGCGTTAGTATACTGTATTGGTGTTTTTCTTTCTGGCTTACTTCACTCTGTATAATAGGCTCCAATCCATTCTAAAGGAGATCAGTCCTGGGTGTTCATTGGAAGGACTGATGCTAAAGCTGAAACTCCAATACTTTGGCCACCTCATGCGAAGAGTTGACTCATTGGAAAAGACTCTGATGCTGGGAGGGATTGGGGGAAGGAGGGGAAGGGGACGACAAAGGGTGAGATGGTTGGATGGCATCACTGACTCAATGGGCATGAGTTTGAGTGAACTCCGGGAGTTGGTGATGGACAGGGAGGCCTGGTATGCTGAGATTCATGGGGTCGCAAAGAGTTGGACATGACTGAGTGACCGAACTAAACTGAACTGCAGAACATTCAGCCTAAACCTTGATTTTCAAGATTTTCTTTTTTTTTTCCTTCTAAAAGTTTTGTAATTTTGTGTTTTATATTTTCATCTGTGGTCCATTTTGAGCTGATTTTTGTATAAAGAGTGAGACTTAGTTTGAGTTTCATTTTCTGGCTTATGAATGTTTAATCATCCAGCATTGTTTATTTAAGAGGTGATTTTTTTTTTTTTTTTACATTGAATTGCTTTTTCACCTCTGACAGATACCACATCAGTCAGATCAGTTGCTCAGTCATGTCCGACTCTTTGCAGCCCCATGAATCGCAGCACACCAGGCCTCCCTGTCCATCACCAACTCCCGGAGTTCACTCAGATTCACGTCCATCGAGTCAGTGATGCCATCCAGCCATCTCATCCTCTGTCGTCCCTTTCTCCTCTTGCCCCCAATCCCTCCCAGCATCAGAGTCTTTTCCAATGAGTCAACTCTTCGCATGAGGTGGCCAAAGTACTGGAGTTTCAGCTTTAGCATCATTCCTTCCAAAGAAATCCCAGGGCTGATCTCCTTCAGAATGGACTGGTTGGATCTCCTTGCAGTCCAAGGTACTCTCAAGAGTCTTCTCCAACACCACAGTTCAAAAGCATCAATTCTTCCATGCTCAGCCTTCTTCAGAGTCAGTTGGGTATTATTTGTGTGGGGCCATTTTGGCTTCTCTGTGCTGTTCCAATTTCATTAGTTTCTTCTCCTTACTTTTTTTCATCCTTCTGCTTGCTCAGGGTTTATTTTGCTCTTCTTTATCGAGGTTCTTGAAGTGGGAGCTTAAATTATTGATTTGAGAATTTCCCCCTTTTCTACTGCATTAAGTTCATGCTGTAAATTTTTTTGTCTCAGCACTCTTAGCAGTCTCCCATAGATTGATGCATTTTTGTTCTGTTCAATATATCTTTAAATTTTTCTTGAACTTTTCTTTTTCTTCTATTTATTATTTGAAAGCGAAAGTGTTAGTCACTCAGTTGTGACCCCATGGACTGCACGGACTGTAGCCTGTCAGGCTCCTCTGTCCATGGAATTCTCCAGGCAAGAATACTAGAGTGGGTTGCTATTTCCTTCTCCAGGGGATCTTCCTGACCCAGGCGTTGATCCTGGGTCTCCTGCATTGTAAGCAGATTCTTTACCTTTGAAGTGTGTTATTTAGTTCCTAAGTGTTTGTAGATTTTCCTGTTATCTTTCTTGTTCATTTCTAGTTATTTTCCTTTTGGAGAACCCACTGAATGTGATTTGAATTATTTTAAATTTTGAGACTTGTTTTATGTCCCATAATATAGTCTATCATGATGTATATTTCTCATGCATTTGAAAAAAATGTGTATTATGCTGTTGTTGGGTTAATTGTTCTATAAATGTTGTGATTCTTTTGGTTGATGATGTTGTCAAGTTCTTCTGTATTCTTGCTGGTTTTCTGTCTGATTGTTTTATCAATTGTTGAGAGAGAAGTATTGAAGGCTCCAAGCCTTCAAGATCCAGGGGATCTTCCTGAACCAAGGATCAAACGTGGGTCTCCTGTATTTTAGCTGTACCACAGCCATCATTAGTAATTTCCAGCAACAGGTAACAAGTGTTTTGAGGAAAATTGGACTTCATGGTAAAAAAAAATGGTACATAACCTATCCCACTTTTGTGTATTGATATGGTAGCAACTCTCAAAAGTTGTGTAGTGAACAAATTCCTGCTTAAAGTTGTCTAATCTAGCATTTAATTATATAATTCTACATGTTAATAATTGTTGTTTAATTGCTCAGTCATGTCTGACTCTTTGGCAACCCCATGGACTGTAGTCTGCCAGGTTCCTCTGTTCATGGGATTCTCCAGGCACGAATATTGGAGTGGGTTGCCATTTCATTCTCCAGGGGATTTCCTGACCAGGGACTGAACCTGCATCTCCTGCATTGGCAGGTGGATTCTTTACCACTGAGCCACCAGGGAAGCTCTACATAATTAAACAATCCAGATTTATTTAACTACATAATTTCTCTCCAACATATTTCATTTTGTTTTACTTTGCTATGCTAAGTCACTTCAGTCGTGTCCAACTCTGTGCAACCGCATAGACGGCAGCCCACCAGGCTCCCCCGTCCCTGGGATTCTCCAGGCAAGAACACTGGGGTGGGCTGTTATTTCCTTCTCCAAGGCATGAAAGTGACTTTGCCTATCACCAATTAACAAAATTTAGTCTATTAATACCTATTAAAACTAATTTTAGCTTGGGGAATATAAATTCAAAGTAATTTGTTTCCTGTAATATGTGGGATATTATATGATGCACTGATATAATTAATCTTTCTTGGCTTTTTAAAGAGGTAATAACAAATCTGTAGCTTTATTGTCATCTCCTCTTTAGGATGTTTTCTTAATCTGGATCTTATGGGCCTTTTCAGGTTTCAGTGAATGGCATGAAGAGTCCCCAAATTGAGTATGGTATTTTGTATAAGATGTGCACATTTCTGTAGAAAGGGCTTGTTGTTTTAATATTCAGTCCTCAAAGAGTCATGTGACCCTTGTAAGATTAAGATCTAATGTTCTATAGGATGTAGTTGTCCATTAGTGAGTGTAGTTTTTTATTTCTCAAATCAAGGTACTTAATTAAACAGCAATTTATGTATCTAAACAAGAAATAAAGGTACATTGCAATATATTGGTGAAGGCATTTAGGACATTTTGTTTTTATTACAACTACCTATAATGCTTAGAACTTGTATAAAAGGGCAGAGGAAGTCATACTCTTTATGTTTTTATATTTAATAGCAGATGCAAATTTTATTTTTCATTGTGGTTTATTTTCCTGATGTGTTTTTCTTTGTCCACTTATATTAATTCACAAATGGCTATTTAATGTCTACTATCTGCCACATATTAAATATCTTATTATATATCATGAAATAAGAAGAATCATCAGGTGATTTTACAGAATAGCTCTTCATTTGAGCTTTACATTTCTCAGAAGATAATTAGTAAGGTTAATATGCTACACATTGCTAGACATTTAAGAAGCTGTATTCCTCTCCCCCATGAAAAATCAAGAGAAATTTAGGGCTGCAATTTTGCAGTTTATTGAGCAGCCTAATCTGCTCCTGTTTGTTACTTTAGACACCCGTTTTGATGCCGTTCCTTGGCTCTGTATTACAACTGTTGTTGTTTAGTCCCTAAGTTGTGTCCAACTCTCTGCGACCCCATGGACTGTAGGATTCTTTTCCACTGAGCCACCAGGGAAGCCCCTGTATTACAGCACTTCCCATTAATGACTGTCCTTTTATTTCTAGTTTGATTCTTGATTTTCCAAAGTTTCTGTTTTCATTCTTCCACTATTTGTATCCATCTAATATCTTCTTATTAAAAGTATATTTTATATTGAAAACAGGGAGGGAAAATTTTTTATCTGTATTCTATAAAGTGATGTGGGCAGAATTTAGGTCACAGGGTATAATTTTAATAATTTAAGAATTCCTCATGGGAATGAGGAATGGCTGGGGGTGCAAAATCAGAAACCCTGACTTCAATAACATCATATTTTAAAAAGCTGAATTAATTACTCTAAAAAAAAAATAATGTACAAGTGTAGTAACATGTGAATAAAATGTTTCCTTGGGAGAAAAATGAACTAATTATGGTAAAAATATTTCAGCAGAAACAACACTGCATTCTTTTAAAGTGAAATCATAAATAGAGGTAAACTAATATTTCCGGAATTATTGACACTCTATACACAATGTGTGTATTTTTCTTGGCCTTCAACATTTTTTTCCACTAAATCAGATTCATTGCATTTGGCAAGATTTTTCAAAAAGAGCATGAGGTTATTTGTGGGATGTGTATTTGACATGTTCACACAATGTACAGTTCATAGTTCAAAGTTGAAATCACAGCACTGTTTTTCTTGACAAGAATTCTCTCTGGCAAATTGCCTAGGAAAATTCTGGTAGATTTGTTTGCATCCCACCCAATATTCAACTAATATTATAAAATCAGTCATCAGCTGGGACTAACTAATTGCTCTAGAGTTATTTACTGAATAAGACGACTCTCCATTAGACTTGCTGAAACAATTGTTGTTTAGTCACTAAGTCTTTTCATACTATTCATGGAGTTCTTGAGGCAAGAATACTGAAGTGGTTTGCCATTCCTTTCTCCATGCAGGAGGAGAAGGGGACAACAGAGAATGAGATGGTTGGATGGCATCACCAATGAGATGAACATGTTTCTGATTTTGAGTAGGCTCTGGGAGTTGATGATGGACAGGGAAGCCTGGTGTGCTTCCCTGTGTGTCCATGGAGTCACAAAGAGTCGGACACGACTGAGCGACTGAACTGACTGAATCACTAAGTCAAATCCAAATTTGTGACCCTATGGACTGTAGCATGCCAGGCTCCTCTATCCATGGGATTTCCCAGGCAAGAATACTGGAGTGGGTTTCCATTTCCTCATCCAGGGGATCTTCCCACCCAGGGATTGAACCCACATCTCCTGCATTGGCAGGAAGGTTCTTTACAGTCGAGCCATCTGGGAAGCCCCTGTTGAAACAATAGGACACGTTTAACTGAAAGACTTAAGTACTCTTTTACCTAAAAATTGATTGGAAAAATATATGTTGAATTTGTATCTTTGATAATATGACAGTTATATTATTGGTAACTTGGGAAGATCCCCTGGAGGAGGGCATGGCAGCCCACTCTAGTATTCTTGGCCTGGAGAATACCATGTATGGAGGAACCTGGTGGGTAGTCCATGGGGTCGCAGAGTCAGACACGACTGAAGCGACTGAGCATGAGCATGCATATTATTGGTAATTCACACAACATACAGATATCTAGTCCTGTATATCTCAGGATAAAATCTAGGTAGGAACTCGGTAGAAATGTTTTACTCTAACTTCACTTAATGACATGTTACTGTTGCACTCTGCCTATGCCATCAACATTCTTCACTTGTTAATTTATTTCGGTGGCTATAGTGCTGAAATTTTATGTCATTTTGAACTATAAACTCTGCCTCATAGAAAGTATTGTGCCACATTCAGAGAGTTTAGACTCTGATTGGCAGTGGTAGCACGAGTCTAAAATTTGATTTTAAGAGTGTGAGCATGTTGCTAAATCCAAGTTTGTGCGCCCGACACACAGTGAGGCCAAACAGACTGAAATGTCGGAATTTGGAACTGAGAACAGTTTAATATGAGGGCAAAGCAAAGTGAACAGGCAACTGATGCTAAAAGACCGCCACACTCCCTGACAGTTTTCAGAAAAGAGGTTTAATTTTAAAGGCAGGATTTGGGGTAAAAACTGCAGGGTACATGACTTTCTTCTGATTGGTTGGTGGTAAGGTAACAGGGCAGTGCTCCAGAGATCTTGTGCTCAGCCTGAAGTTACCATCCTCCACCTGGGTGGGGTCCTTACTTCCTGCAGGAGAACTCAGATAGTTAGGTATATCTCTTGAGAAGGAGCTAAGATTTTATCACTGCATTATAGTTTGACTTCCCTGGTGGCTGGGATTCAATCCCCGCGTTGGGAAGATCCCCTGGAGAAGGGAATGGCTACCCACTCCAGTCAGTATTCTTGCCTGGGAAATCCCATGGACAGAGGAGCTTGGCAGGCTACAGTCCAAGGGGTCGCAAGGGTCAAATATGACTTAGTGACTAAACCATCACATTGTTTGACAGCTTTTCCTTTGTCTCTGCATTCCTTTACTTTCCTGATTAGTAATGATTTGCACCTGATCTTTGAAACTCAGGGAAGTAAGTTTAGGTGGCTGATGCCTTTCCCCTACAAACGAAAGTGGGGACACAAAAAGGCCTTTTTTTCTTTTAAACTTGGGATGGCCCCACAGGTCCTGCTTAGTTTCAAGCAGGCTGTAAAACGTTATATAACTAATGTGATTCTAGTGGAGTTCTTCAGCATCTGTCAATTAAGGTTGTAGTTTGTAATGTAATGTGTCATTGCAAAACATTATATAAAATGGCAGTGTTTGTAAATGTGCAAGGTTTAGGTAAAATAAGTAATCTGGATACTAAAGCAGAATCAGGGATGCAAATTGTTGTTTTATTTCCAAGTTTTCCTTTTCTAGATACTGTTACCCCTCTAAATTTTGTGAAGTAGTGTCATCTAGAACCTGAAATTTTACAGCAAAGTCCTACTTTTTTCTAACAATGTTTATGAACAATTTACCATCATAAACCATTTAAAATTTTATTTTGCATTGCTCTATTTATATTCATAACAAAGATCTATTGGCTTATTAATATGCATTTATTTAACATGAATTATGTACCAGACAGTCACTCAGAATTTACTGTTGTCATTTTAGTTGCTAAGATGTGTCTGGCTGTTTGTGACCCCATGAACCATAGTCTGTGAGGCCCCTATGTCCATGGGATTTTTTCCAGGCAACAATTTTGGAATGGGCTGTCATTTCTTTCTCCAGGGGATCTTCCTGACCCAGGGACTGAACCCATATCTCCTTCATTTGCAGGAGGATTCTTGTCTGCTGAGCCACTAGGGAAGCCCTAAGAATTTACTAATGACTAAGAAAAGACTTCCTGCAATAATGATGTTTACATCACCGCAGGAGAGAAGACAAACAAGACCAAGAAATCTATTGGCCAATTCTCAGTTCTCATCTTGCTTGACTTACAGCAGCATCAACACAAAGGATCTTTTTCTCTATTTTGCAATACTTTCTTCACTTAGCTTTGGGATTTCCCCAGGTTTTCTTCTCTGGCTGTTTATTCTCTATTTCCTTTGCTCATTTCTCCTTATTTTCTTGATTTCTTAATGTTGAAGTGCTCCAGGATTGTCCTTGAACTTCTTCTTGTTTTTTTCCATCCTTGATGGTTGTATTTATTAGCATGGCTTTAAATACACTCTCTTCTCTGACAACTGCCTACTCATTAATCTCCAACTTGGACTTCTCCCCTGATCTCCAGATTCACCGTGGATTTGTTTATTCTGTATGTCTTCCGTATAATCTGATACCCACAAAGTCCTGATTGTCTCTTCCAGATCAGCTTGTCCTGCAGGCTTTTCCATTTTAGTAAATGGTAACTCTAGCCAAAACTCTAAGTTACCATTCACTTCTCTTTCTCTATTAACACATCTCCAATTCACTGTCTTTTTGATTTCATTACTCCTCATTTTCCCAAGTCCAGCCATTCTAGCCTCCTTGCTATTGCTCCAGTACATCATATATGGTTCAGCCTTAGGGCCTTGTGCTTGATTTCTCATCTCCCAGATAAACTCACTTGTGAGACTCTCCCTGACCAGTCTGTTTTTAAAATTGTATAACCCTTCCCCCCATAACTATTCTCTCTTACATTAAAAAAAAAAGTTTTTGTTTATTTATGTTTCTTGTTTTTCTTCATTACATCTATCCCTGTCTGATATACTATATATTTTACTTCTGTACTTTTTCCTAGCTTCTCCCTTTTCTAGAACATGAGCTCCATGGCCAGGAAATTTCATGTTTTGTTCTGTACCAAGAGTGGGATCTGGCCTGCAGTAAGTCCTCAGTGGAATGAGTGGCTCCAGTGCAGAGGAGCCACGTCTCTGCAGGGTTCCCCCCGTCCTTCTTCCCTCATCATATCTAGTTCTTCAGGCACCCTACTATCCACCCTACTTCCTTCCATCCATCCCTGTCTTCCTTTTTCCTAGTCCCCCGCATGCCTCCACCTCCTCCTTCATTGTTCTTAATAAACTTGGAGAAGCCACTGAGTTAAGGCTAGTTTTCTATTCCTGGCTCTCTGGATTGGCAGTCATTTGGTCATGTGGTAAATCTGTGTCTCGTTTGTCTGAGGTATAAGCTACCTGTATATCATAGAGATGCCTCTTTATCTTCAGGGTCCCTGCCTGCTAACCATTCAATTTGAATTCTGCTGCTGATGGCTCAGCAGTCATTGAATGCCACTGATACGTGGCTGCGGAAGTTCTGTTTGGGAAGTGGCTGGTTCCTGTATGAGTGTCCCAGCTGCTGCCCGCATCACAGCTCTGGATTACCCTCCTCAGTACCTGAGGTGATACTGTGCTGTATTCATACACTCATTTATGTTCTTCATGGCAGTAAGTTGTAAGCTCTATGAGGATAGGAACATATTCTGAATATCAAGGCCAAGGATGGTGCCTCATTCATGAAAATAAATATTTATTTAATAAGGACCAAATATCTAAATTTCACTTATAGAAAGAAAAATCTAAAAACAAATAAAGATGGAAGCTAGTTTATAATGGTAAAATATTGGTAATAAGCACATCACTTTTTCTTTCATTTGTCTTATCTCTGCTCTTTCTGGAGCTTCCCAGGTGGTGCTAGTGGTAAATAACCTGCCTGCCAATGTAGGAGACATAAAAAGACATGGGCTTGATCCCTGAGTCAGGAAGATTCCCTGGAAGAAGGCATGGCAACCCACTCTAGTATTCTTGCCTGGAAAATTCTGTAGACAGAGGGGCCTGGTGGGCTACAGTCCTTAAGGGTCACAAAGAGTGAGACATGACTCAAGCAACTTAGCATGCACACATTCTCTTCCTAAGAGAAAGTCTTTGTAGTTTTTGGAACAAGGTTTACAGTTCTTATATAGCATGCATCCTACTTTTTTGTATACTTTTGTTCATATTAATGGGAATAAGGCATTGTAGAGAGGGGAATAAATTGGCCTAGATTGCCATCTTTTCCAGAATATTTTCACTAGTGTTTGCTTTTTAATGACAAATATTTCTCAGATTTTACCCACCTTCTATGCCTGATAGAGCACTAATTAACTGTCCATTATCACAGAACAAAAATTTACTCTTATCAGGAGACTTAAAAAATATGTTCTTGGTGTTTTAGGGCAGGTATTGAGCAGTTGTTTTCCTGTGCTTAATTGTCCTTAATTTTTTTCTCGTCATCTTTTCATTCCCAAGTATGTAAACTGTGGAGTAAAAATAAAGAGTTATAAAAGGCTAAACATGTATGATTTCTGTTAAGACATTATCTTGTGGAAGAAACAATCTGGATGTGTCATGCATTTTATATGTGTATGTGAATAAGTCATTTCCCTTAATGTGTAGACAGCTTTCTAAATACTATATCTGTGATATAGTATGCTGTGATCTATAGCAATGCATTCCTAAAAATGATGTGTGGTGATAGCTAAATGCTACAGGGTTTTGGATCTGGTAGACAGAGTGCCTGGGGAACTATGGATGGAGGTTCACAACATTGTATAGGAGGTGGTGACCAAAACCATCCCTAAGAAAAAGAAATGCAAGAAGGCAAAGTGCTTGTCTGAGGAGGCCTTACAGATAGTTGAGAAAAGAAGAGAAGACAAAGGCAAAGGAGAAAGGGAAAGATATACCCATTTGAAAGAAGAGTTCCAAAGAATAGCAAGGAGAGATAAAAAAGCCTTCATAAGTGAACAATGAAAAGAAATAGAGAAAAACAATAGAATGAGAAAGACGAGAGATCTCTTCAAGAAAATTGAAGGTACCAAGGGAACACTTCATAAAAAGATGGGCATGATAAAGGACAGAAATGACAAGGACCTGACGAAAGCAGAAGAGGTTAAGGGGCAAGAATATACAGAAGAACTGTACAAAAAAAGATCTTCATGGCCCAGATAACCATGATGGTGTGGTTATTCACCTAGAGCCAGACATCCTGGAGTGTGAAGTCAAGTGGGACTTAGGGAATATTGCTATGAACAAGGCTGGTGGAGGTGATGCAATTCCAGCTGAGCTATTTTAGGTCCTAAAAGATGGTACTGTGAAAGTGCTGCACTCAGTATGCCAGCAAATCTGGAAAACTCAGCAGTGGCCATAGGACTGGAAAAGGTCAGTTTTCATTCCAATCCCAAAGAAGGGCAATGCTAAAGAATGTTCTAACTATGGTACGATTACACTCATTTCACATATTAGCAAGGTAATGCACAAAATCCTTCAATCTAGACTTCAGCAGTACATGAACTGAGAAATTCCAAATGTACAAGCTGAATTTAGAAAAAGGCAGAATAACCAGAGATCAAATTGCCAACATTCCTTGGATCATAGAAAAAGCAAAGGAATACCAGAAAAACATCTGCTTCATTGACTACACTAATGCCTTTGACTGTGTGGATCTATAGTAAACTGTGGAAAATTCTTAAAGAGATTGGAGTACCCAATCACCTTACCTGTCTCCTGAGAGACTTGTATGCAGGTAAAGAAGCAACAATTAGAACCAGACATGGAACAACAGATTGGTTTTTAACTGGGAAAGGAGTATGTCAAGAAGGACATGTATATTATCACCCTGCTTATTTAACTTCAATGCAGAACACATCACGCAAAATGCCAGCCTGGATGAATCACCAGCTAGCATCAAGATTACTGGGAGAAATAACAACAGCCTCAGATATGCAGATGATACCATCCTAATGGCAGAAAGCAAAGAGAAACTATTAAGCCTCTTGATGGGGGTAAAAGAGGAGAGTGAAAAAACCGGCTTAAAACTCAACATTCAAAAAACTAAGATCATGGCATCCGGTCCCGTTACTTCATGGAAGGTATAAAGGGAAAAATTGGAAACAGTGACAGATTTTCTTGGGCTCCAAAATCACTGCTGATGGTGACTGCAGCCATGAAATTAAAAGACATTTGCTCCTTGGAAGGAAAGCTATGACAAACCCAGACAGTGTATAAAAGGAGGAGACATCATTTTGCTGACAAAGGTCCCTATAGTCAAAGGTATGGTTTTTCTAGTTGTCATGTATGGTTGTAAGAGTTGGACCATAAAGAGGACTGAGCACCGAAGAATTTTCTTTTGAATTGTGGTGTTGGTGAAGACTCTTGAGAATCCCCTGGACTTCAGGGAGATAAAACCAGTCAATCCTAAAGGAAATCAAACCTGAATATTCATTGGAGGGACTGATGCTGAAGCTGAAGCTCCAATGCTTTGGCTACCTGATGAGAAGAGCCGACTCATTGGAAAAGACCCTGATGATGGGAAATTTGAGTGTAGGAAGAGAAGGGAGCAACAAAGCATGATGTGTTTGTATGGCATCACTGACTCAATGGACATGAGTTTGAACTAACTCCGGGAGACAGTGAAGGACAGGGTAGCCTGGCATGCTGCACTCCATGGGGTTGCCAAGAGTCGGACTCAACTTAGCAACTGAACAACAGCAAGAAGGATTGGAAGAATAGAAAAGAGAAACATCTGTGGAAAAGTGAGAAGAATACTTTAATGAAAGTATTGCTTCAAGTTCTGCTTTTCTCAGTTTCTCAAAACTACAGATGAATTAGTTTATTCTTTATATAAAAGCACACATAGCTTTGATGTTTATGAAGAAATAGTTCCCTTATTTGTTATTGATTTTAATTTACTTGAAAACCATTCCAATTTTAAGCAAATAATTACATGTCAGAATCTCATGCTAAATGTGCAGTTTTGTGTGTGTGTGTGTGTGTGTGTGTGTTACTTGCTCAGTCGTGTCTGACTCTTTGCAACCCCATGAACTGTTGTAGCCCACCAGGCTCTTCTGTCCATGCAATTGTCCAGACATAAATATTAGAGTGGGCAGCCTTTCCCTTCTCTAGGGGATCTTCCTGATCCAGGAATGGAACCTGGGTCTCCTTGATTGTAGGCAGATTCTGTACTATCTGAGCCATTTTTTTTTTTTTCTTTACTAAAATCTAAGTATAAGATTTGGTATAATATGAATATACCAGTTTGGTGTAATATAAAATTTATGTGAATAAATACCAATTATTCATTTGCTCTTAGCATAACCTTCTCAGCATAAATTAAAAAGAGGTATTTTATTTGAAATTTTTAATTTAAGAAAAAAATTAATTTGGGAAAGTTTTATTTTCTGTACAATTATTGGGAATAGTGTTGAAAATTTCTTTCTTATATTATTTGTATATTATTAATGTTTTATATCTATATTAGATGGGTATAGTGCTTCATGTTGCCAGTATTATCAAGTAAGATGCTGCCAATCTCTTTCACATGTCATACATTTAAAAATATGTCTTGGGTGTCCAACACAGTTATGGTCCCATAGCAAGGACTCAAAAAATATTTGTTAACTGGTCACTTCATTCATTCTTTCCATGCTGCAATTATTTATCAAATGTTGATTATGTATAGTTAGAAACAGCAAGAGAATTCCAGAAAAACATCTACTTCTGCTTCATTGACTATGCTACAGCTTTTGTGTGGATCACAACAAACTGTGGATTCTTAAAGTGATGGGAAAACCAGACCATCTTGGGAAACCTGTATGCAGGTCAAGAAGCAGCAGTTAAAATCGTACAAGGAACAATGGACTGGTTCCAAATAGGAAAAGGAGTACATCAAGGCTGTATACTGTCACCCTGCTTATTTAACTTACATGCCGAGTCCATCATGCAAAATGCCAGACTGGATGAAGCACAAGCTGGAATCAAGATTGCCGGGAAAAATATCAATAACCTTAGATATGCATATGACACCACCCTTCTGGCAGAAAGTGAAGAGGAAATAAAGAGCCTCTTGATGAAGGTAAAAGAGGAGAGTGAAAAAGCTGACTTAAAACTCAACATTTAAAAAAAAAAAAAAATCATGACATCTGCTCCTATCCCTTCATGGTAAATGGATGAGGGAAAAATGAAAACAGTGACAGACTTTATTTTCTTGGTCTCCAAAATTACTGAGGATGTTGATTGCAGCCATGAAATTTAAAAGATGTTTGGTGTTTGGAAGAAAAACAATGACAAACCTAGACAGTGTATTAAAAAGCAACTTTGCCAACAAAGGTCCATATAGTGAAAGCTATGGTTTTTCCAGTAGTCATATATGGATGTGGGAGTTGGAATATGAAGGATGAATGCTGAAGAGTTGATGCTTTTGAGCTGTGGTGCTGGAGAAGACTCTTGAGAATCCCTTGGACTGCAAGGAGTTCCAACCAGTCCATTCTAAAGAAGATCAGTCCTGAGTGTTCATTGGAAGGACAGATGCTGAAGCTGAAACTCTAATACTTTGGCCACCTGATGTGAAGAGGCAACTCATTAGAAAAGTCCCTGATGCTGGGAAAGATTGACGGCAGGAGGAGAAGGGATGACAGAGGATAAGACAGTTGGATGGCATCACTGACTCAATGGACATGAGTTTGAGCAAGCTCTGGGCAATGGTGAAAGACAGGCCTGGCATGCTGCAGTCCATGGTGTCACAAAGAGTCCGACATAACTGAGTGCTGAACAACAACAAAAATTTAATGCAAAATATAAGCTGTAAATTTACATTTATTTATGCCACAATTTATATTTGGATGTTGTACCTTATAAAATATTCTATAAATATCAGTTGTTCTTAAAATAATGTTCTAGTCAACTTAGTTCTTTTTTTTAATAGGATATGGTTGGATTTGTGTTTTTATTTTTTTAATTAAAAAAGATTTTAAAAAATTTATTTGGCTGTGGATTCTTAACCAGTGGATCACCAGGGTAGTCCCCTTAGTTCTTATTGTTTTAATTCTGTTTCATAATACACTAACACGTTAGATCCAAATAATGTCACTTGTTTTAAGGTTGTCACTAAGACTGTTTTTTGCTTCCTGATATCCATGATCCTATTTTCTATAATGAAAGGACTCTTGTTTTGTAGCAGGGCATGTGCCTACAGAGTAAGGATGACATTTGCTAAGCTCCTTTGGATGTGATGTGTGCAACCTTCAGACTTGCCTTGAAGGGAGGAAGAGTTGTCCCTTGGCTAACTTTTCCCTATCATGCTGCTTTGAGAAGTGTTTGTGGTGATGGGTTATCTTGTATCATGTGGATAAGAGCAGTATCTTAGAGATGACAGAGCTACATGATAGAAAGAGCCTGTGTGATGTCTAATGCTCAATTGTGTATGACTGTTTGTGACTCCCTGGACTGTAGCCTGCCAGGCTCCTCTGTCCATGGAATTCTTCAGGGCAGAATATGAGAGTGGGTAGCTGCTCCCTTCTCCATGGGATTTTCCCAACCCAGAGATCAAACCCGGGTCTCCCATATTGCAGGCAGAGTCTTTATCATCTGAGCCACCAGTTCAGTTCAGTTCAGTTGCTCAGTCATGTCCGACTCCTTGCGACCCCATGAATCGCAACACACCAGGCCTCCCTGTCCATCACCAACTCCTGGAGTTCACTCAAACTTATGTCCATTAAGTCGGTGATGCCATCCAGCCATCTTATCCTCTGTCATCCCCTTTTCCTCCTGCCCACAATCCCTCCCAGCATCAGAGTCTTTTCCAATGAGTCAACTCTTCACATGAGGTGGCCAAAGTACTGGAGTTTCAGCTTTAGCATCATTCCTTCCAAAGAACACCCAGGGCTGATCTTCTTTAGAATGGACTGGTTGGATCTCCTTGCAGTCCAAGGGACTCTCAAGAGTCTTCTCCAACACCACACTTCAAAAGCATCAATTCTTCAGTGCTCAGCTTTCTTCACAGTCCAACTCTCACATCCATGCATGATCACTGGAAAAACCATAGCCTTGACTAGACGGACCTTTGTTGGCAAAGTAATGTCTCTGCTTTTGAATATGCTATCTAGGTTGGTCACAACTTTCCTTCCAAGGAGTAAGCATCTTTTAATTTCATGGCTGCAGTCACCATCTGCAGTGATTTTGGAGCCCGAAAAAATAAAGTCTGACACTGTTTCTACTGTTTCCCCATCTATTTGCCATGAAGTGATGGGACCAGATGCCATGATCTTAGTTTTCTGAATGTTGAGCTTTAAGCCAACCTTTTCACTCTCCACTTTCACCTTCATCAAGAGGCTTTTTAGTTCCTCTTCACTTTCTCCCATAAGGGTGGTATCATCTGCATATCTGAGGTTATTGATATTTCTCCTGACAATCTTGATTCCAGCTTGTGCTTCTTCCAGTCCAGCGTTTCTCATGATATACTCTGCATATAAGTTAAATAAACAGAGTGACACTATACAGCCTTGACGTACTCCTTTTCCTATTTGGAACCAGTCTGTTGTTCCATGTCCAGTTCTAAATGTTGCTTCCTGACCTGCATACAGATTTCTCAAGAGGCAGGTCAGGTGGTCTGGTATTCCCATCTCTTTCAGAATTTGCCCTGAAAGAACCTGGATCCCCCATAAAATCTACCATTTCTAGACTGTAGTGTGAAAGGAGTAAACTTCTATTTTCTTTCTGTATTTGAATCTCAGCCATGCATTTCAAACTTACATCCTAACTAAGAAAGAATTTGGTATTACCAGACAGGGGTGTTTAAAAGTGGCATAACCTAGCTCTGTGTTAATATGTTTAACGTTTGGGAAGCAGAACCACAGATATTGGAGATTGAAATGCTGGTTGATCGTTGATAAGCTTTGATATAGTTGTTGCTTTCAGTATTTTAGAAGGCACGTGAAATGTTGACAGAGGCCATACATAACATTTGGGGAAATCATTGCAAAGCTGCAGAGTTTTCATGTGTGTTGGCAGCTGCTTGCTCCTCCAGCAAATTTCTATGACAGAGATGAACTCAAGCTAGAGTTAACCAGTCTGTGATCAGAGGTGGAAAGGAATACAGTTCTCTTAAGAAAAGCTCTTTGTGCCAGGTTAGCAAAATAATTTCACTGAGAGTCCTATAATTTGAGGCCTTTGAGGGTTGAAAAAGTCAACTTCTGTATTCCAAACCCAAGCAATCATAACTGATAGCTTCAAAGCCACTGCCTTAGTAGGAGATAAGCTCAATGCCCTGCCAGATTTGGGAGCCAGACCAGAGGCACAATCAAATTAAAAAAGTATTGCTTTTCCACCCTTACAAAATGGTTTAGATAGCCTGGATATAGCTTCCATCCAGAGAAGGGGTAAGGAAAATACAAGCATCTTCAGGCTTAAAGACTACGCTCAGATTAAATCTTTGGCTATAGTTACTTACATATGGAACTAATCCAAAACAAATTGCCTGGAAGCTTGCTATGGTTTTGAGGGAATTGTATGGCTACAGAACAACAACATAGACTGCAAAAGCCTGTAACTGTTCAGCCCTTTAGGAAATTCCTCAGCCACCAAATCTGGACCAGCCAGGAGCAGGCTACAAAAACACTTCAGTCTTCAAGGAGAGCAATCTTGTAAGGCCTACTGGATTCATAGCAAGGGAGGACAAAAGATAAGAAAGCTCCTTCTTGGGGATAGAATGATAGGCTATGGAAGAAAATGGACATTTCTTCCAGGAAAGCAGAATCAGGGCCTTCCAGTTGAGACTAGTCTATTGTTGGCTCATGGAATATTTGTAACTCCTACCTAGTAGGATTTGATCATTGCCATGGCCCAGTGGCTGCTGTAAGTTTACCAATCCCTCTTTGCTCAGTGGGGGCAGCTTAGTTTGCATTATGCATTTTCTTTATAAGCTTTGAGCATTGTGTGTATGGGCACAGATAAACTTGTTGTAGTTTGTAGGCTGCTAAACCATGAGGCTCCACCTCCATGATTAGTTAGGGAAAGCATTATGTCATCCAGAGAGGAGAGACTTTTAGCTGGGTGCAGTAACCAGTGGGTAGTAATGGGCTTCCCAACTGGCTCAGTGGTAAAAGAATCTGCCTGCCAATGCAGGAGATGCAGGATTGATCCCTGGGTGGGGAAGATCCCTTGGAGGAGGAAATGGCAACCCCCTCCAGGGGATGCAAAGAGTTGGATACTACTGAGCATGCACATAATTACATTAGTATTCCTTTTAGCCACAAGTATAGAAATGAGAGATCCATGGAGAATTGGCTCCCAACTGCTTTTGCCCAAGTCATTTGTGACTTTCTAAGTTTTGTTCTAATGTGCACTTTTCCTACTTACCTAACTTGAGCTTTTACAGCTTACAGCTCTACTGTCATTTTACCCATCCTGACTTAATTATACCATTTTCTCTAGAGTTTCTTCTTATTCCTTTGACTTAAAAAATTTATTTTATTTTTAGATGCATTGGGTCTTTGTTGCTGCATGTGGTCTTTCTCTAGTTGTGAGTGGGGGCTACTCTCGAGTTATGGTGCACAGGCTTTTCATTGTGGTGGCTTCCCTTGCTACAGAATATGGCTTCTAGGGCACTCGAGCTCAGTCCTTGTGCTTGTGGGCCCAGCAGCTGCAGCTCACAGGCTTAGTTGCCCCATAGCATGTGGCATCTTCCCAGACCAGGGATTGAACCTGTGACCCCTGAATTGACAGGTGGATTCTTAACCACTGGACCACCAGGCAAATCACCCCTTCGCTTCTTTATTCATTCTTTCCTCCATTTATCAAATATGTTTTCAGTACTTCATATACTCCAAGCAGTCCTGTAGGCACCGAGAAGTGGACAATACAGAAAAAGCACCTTTATTTTCTTAAAGCTAGCAGGGGAAGCTTAAGGTGAAGTCAGGTAATAAATGAGATAAATGATGTGTAATGTTTTAGATGGGGCAAGTACTAAATGGGAAAATAATGCAAGGTAAAGGAATAGAGAAATAGGAAGATTAGGGTAGGTTACAGTTTGAGAACAAAGGTTTTACTGAGTAAAAAGCATTTGAATAACCATCTGAAATAAGTGAGCAAACCTTGAGGTTATTTGGGCCCTATTTGAGGGTTGATGGAAAAGGCCTGGGCTTCCTAGGTGGTGCTAGTGATAAAGAACCCACCTGCTAATGGAGGAGACTAAAGGGATGCAGGTTTGATCCCTGGGCTGGGAAGATCCCCTGGAGGAGGGCATAGCAGTCCTCTCCAGTTTTCTTGCCTGGAGAATTCCGTGGACAGAGGAGCCAGGCAGGTACCAGTCCATGGGGTTGCAAAGCATGACTGAAGCAACTTGGCAGGTATGCATGGAAAAGGTCTAGGAAAAGCCAAGAGGAAATGCAAGACCTTGAGCCCATGGTGGGCCTCCTGTGTCTGAGGAATAGCAAGAAAAAGCCCTGTTACTTATTCCTTTATTGTCTATCTTCCAAAGTTCATCCTAACTCTTGACAATATAAAATTGATTTTACTTTTTTCTTCTACAAATTTATGGTTTTGTGTGTGTGTATTTGTGAGACATGCTTCATCCATTTGTAATAGTTGAGGTAGAGAGTTCTCCAAAAGGTATATAGTTTTTCTAAGATAATTTATTCACTAATCTTTTACTTTCTCCATTGATTTTGTCATTTAAGAATTAAAATAAATTCTTATATGAATAGGCTTTTTTTTTTACTTCTGTTCCATTCCTGTTTGTTGATTTTTAAAATTCATTAAGAAGCTATTTTAATTATATGACTTTTTTTTTTTTAGAAATTTCTAGACTGTCCTCCTTATTTTTCCAATTGAAATGTATAATTCTTATGTCCAATTTCAACATCTTCTAGATATTTTAATTTATGTTGTGCTTAATAGATGATAGATAGATAAGTGAACATGGCAACTGTATTATGTTGTCATCCCACACAAGATTGTGATTTATTAACTTATTGAAATATTCTTTTATACTCCTCAGTACTTAAAGTACAGTAACATGTCTTTTTGGTTATTGGGTTTATAGTTGTGGGCTGTGCTGTGCTAAGCCAGAATACTGGAGTGGGTAGCTGTTCCCTTCTCCAAGGGATCTTCCCAACCCATGGATCTTCCCAACCCAAGGTCTCCTGCATTAAAGATAGATTCTTTACCAGCTGAACTACCAGGGAAGCCCTGGGTCTATTGTTATGCCTTTTTTTTTGGTTCAGTTGTGTTTAAGTGTTAGTAACATTGAACATAATAGAGAAATACATATCTCTGGACTCAATTTTACCATTTAACGTGCTTTATTGTTAGTCTCAAGTAATTCTTAAAATTCAAGTTGAAATTATTTTATTATTCTAATGAAATTATGCCGTATCCCACATAGAAAGTTGTCAAACTTTCTAAATGTCAATATTTCTAAATAAGAGTTTTGGTGTTCTGGGCTTTGCATACAAAACAGTGATGAGAGGGTTACTGATCCTGAGACATGAACATAGCCTAAGTGATATAATCTAATCTTCTGTCTCCCCCTGGATAGAACTCAGTGAAACCCATCAAGCAAGACAGCTTAATATACTTTTTGGAGATTTAAGTCAGACAAGAAGATTCACATATTCCGCTGGTACAGTCCACAAATTATAAAGTTGTTTTGCAGGTGGTCATATATCCCGATGGGGTAAAATATTCGGGTTTGTTTTGATTTTTTAGTCAAAGTTTGCATGATGGCATGGAGACTCTCCCATTCACTTTTCTACCATAATCTGATTATTATGTAAGCCCTGATGTTTATCAATAAAGTTCTTACTTTGTAGGTATGAGTCAAATATTCATTTTTTCTTAAGATTTAGTTTGCTCTGAATTTTCACAATGAACTCGTTTCATGCTTAATTTTATTTTTATCACTCACCTATTATTAGTATTCACAAATAAAGCAGAATTACTTTGTTAGTTGCCGACATTCTTGTTTTCCTTATTTTCTGTTGATATTAAAAATTTGTTATAATAACAATTCGATTATATTGTTTCAGTGATTTGTTGATGTTAACACTTTGCCAAGGCTAATTCTTGATGGAATTTCATAATTTAAAAAAAATCAACTTCTGAACCATTTTTAAGGATATAGTTCAGTTTTTTTTTAAATTATTTTTTCATTTGACTGCACTGGGTCTTAGTTGTGGCATGAGGGACCTTTAGTTATGGCCTGCGGGATCTAGTTCCCTGACCAGCGATGCAACCTGGGCCCCCTGCGCTGGGAGCTCTGAGTCTTAGCCCTTGGTCACCAGGAAAGTCCCCGTAATTTTTTTCATGTAGGTGTATAAAATATTTACTTTTAAAAGCAGATAACTGAAAACAATTTAATAAAGTTATCAAAGACGATTGTGTATCTTATTGGATTTAAAAATGTATTTTTAAAAAACATTTACAGTGATTATTTTAATTGATATTATGATTATATTTTTGAATTTTCCATGATTACAATGAAATGGAATAATATTTTTATTTGGAGGATAATTGCTTTGCAATATTATGTTAGTTTCTGCCATAATCAACGTGAATCAGCCATAGGTTGACATATGTCCCTCCCTCTGGAACCTTGCTCCCACCTCCCACCCCATTTCACCTCTCTAGGTTGTCACAGAGCATTGGGTTTGAGAAACTGGATAATTCATCAATATTTTCTGCTTTGTTAACCACATTTTTCATGATCACATTCTCAATCCATTCTGTTTTGTGTAATTTCTAAGAATGCCAACATCTAAAAAACACTGACAAATTTATTTTCTGAAGTTAGAGAGTCCCACAGTCTCCTTCAGTACTTTATTTTTAATTGGATTCACTATTTATGGATATTAATTTTTCACCAAAAGGTTAACTTCTTTCTCAAAGCTAGAAAGTTACTTATTCATGAGGTAGACTATCTTGTCATTAATTCAGATAGGCTTTTTGTCCCCTAATAATTTCTGCCTTCCTCTGCCTAAATGTCTTACTTGCCTGGAAGAGATATGCAGTTGAGCAGTGGAGCAAAGTACAATATATTAGCACAAAATTAAAAAATGAAACCATTATTTTTAGACTGCTTATAACAGTGTCAAATCAAAGCCCAAGAAACTGGTTTTAGAGTTAATTCCTGACACCAGAAAAAAAGATATCTCACATCACTGCAAACCTTTAATTTTACCATCCTGTATAAAAACTTACCCATACTGTATTTGATACCAAAAAGGGAAAGAGAATAAAAAAGTTGCCTCTTCAAATAATGTGTTACTACATACGTTGACATTTCATATCAAATATGAGAAAGACAATATGAATCCAGAAGATTGGTACATCAAAAAATTTTCATTACACATGGATGATTTCACAAAAGTAGTATACTTACCGATATATTACTGCTTGGAATTCTTGAAGACAAAGGCTTGGAAGAATATTATTTATTCCAATGAAGCTCTGTATCAAACATCTGAGAATAAAGTGGTAAAGGAATACTTGAAACCAATAATATACTGAAGAAGCACTCCCCAAAATATCTGGGTGACGAAAGTTATATGAGGTTACAGGAAAGCATCTTGAGATTTACATCAAAAGTTCTCTTTATACCCTAGAATTCAGAAATACATTATTTAATTAACATTAGAAATATTCACATATGTCAATGTTTGTCCATAGATCTATAATCTGTATTAAAAGATGTTACAAGGATTGTGATGAGTACTAAAAATGAGGATAATTATATACATAAAGTGATAATTAAATCCAAGCTGATAAAATACCATTTTCATCTTCATTCAAAGAATGTTCAGAACATAATTTCATACTGAAGTACATTGGTGACCCAAGGAGAGTTAGGCAAGAATTTATACAATTATTGATAAATTGTGTGTGTGTGTGAGAGAAGGAAGGATGGAGAGAGAGAGAGAGAGGACGGGATATGAAAGAATGTAAGGAAGTGGAGGGGCTGGTTTCTTTGCCTATTTTTTAGAGGCGTTGTTGTTGGCTTTCAAAACAGTGCACTTCACTGATATTTTTTCAGCTTCCAAGGAGCTTAATTAAAGTATTTTAGCAGGTACTAATAGAGTTAATAGAGAAATTTGTATCTTGAAACTTTAAGATGAGCAGAGCAACATCTGTGTAGGCTTGAGGAAAATCTTTAATATTTTTAAATACTTGAAATTTTAAAATCAGCATTACTACAAGACTACTCACTGTTAAATTTGTCACACACAAAAAAGAAGGAAGCTAAAACTGTTTTAAAGGACTGATTGCTCCTGTGACATATAATTTAAACAGAATTATCTGAATTCTGGTAATTTTACAAGAAAGCAATGGAAATACAAGCAACATATATTCATTTGATACTGCCTACTTTGTGTGAACAAAATGTGTTATTAATATCACTATGAAAAATTTAAGGAGATCATCCTTAAACAGTTTTGACAAGGATTTGTGTATAGCCATTTTGAACATAAAACCATATACTAAAGCATTATGCCCACAGAAGAAATGTCACATTTCTTATTAAAAGTAAAAAAATCTTTTTTTGGAAAGTGCATTTATAGTCAATATTTTAAATCTTCCCTAATATTTTGTATTTTATAATCACAAAATGCAAAGAAAATGTAATACTTTCTTCTCTAAGTCTCATAGTTGCTCCCAGAGTCAATTTTGTAAAATTTATTTTAATGTGTGTCATTAGAAAAAGGCTGTTAGTCACTTCTTTATAATTCAGCAGAGGAGAATAGTGAGTCAGTAACTGGTGAAATTATAAGGGCTGAAAAAGCAGCTTTGGAGATGGCAGTGGTTTAAAAGATTGTGCTAAATGAGTTGGATAATTTTCATCAGACTAAAAGCACATGAGGTAAATCTAAAGTAGCTTAGGGAAGACAATTGTTCTTGGGAAGCTGAAAAAGCTATGTTGATTTTTAATAGTTTTTCTCTTCTCTGTCTCTCTTTAAAGTAATTATCTTCTCAGTCACATAAAGCATTTCTGTAATGCCCTGAGCAGCTTAAAATGGGAACAGTCGCCCAGGCTGTACCCAACCCAGCAACTAGCGCCGTCTATTTCCACCATCTTTCTCAGATAGTATCTGGTGCATGCATGCGAGCTAAGTCACTTCAGTCATAACTGACTCTTTGTGATCCTGTGAACTACAGCCTGCCAGGCTCCTCTGTCCATGGGATTCTCCAGGCAGGAAATACTGGAGTGGGTTGCCATGCCCTCCTCCAGGGATCTTCCCCACCAGGGATCAAATTTGTGTCTTTTATGTCTCTTGCATTGGCAGGCAGGTTCTGTACCACTAGTGCCACCTGGGAAGCCCGGTATCTGTAAGTGAGAGGGTACTGTATTAGTTTGCTCAGGCTGCCATTACAGAGTACCACAGACCGGATGGCTGGCTCGAACAATAGAAATTAATTTTCTCCTGGTTCTAGAGGATGGAAGTCCAAGATCAGAATGTTGGCAGGGTTGGTTTCTTCTGAAACTTCTGTCCTTGGCTTATGGGTGGCTGCCTTCTTGCAGTGTGCAAGCATCCTTGGTATTTCTTTCTGTGTCTAAATTTCCTTTGGTTATAAGAATACCAGTCAGATAGGAATAGGGTCTACCTGTACAATGGGAAAGGAGTACGTCAAGGCTGTATGTTGTCACCTTGCTTATTTAACTTATATGCAGAGTACATCATGAGAAATGTTGGACTGGAGGAAGCACAAGCTGGAATCAAGATTGCTGAGAGAAATATCAGTAACCTCAGATATGCAGATAACACCACCCTTATGGCAGAAAGTGAAGATGAACTAAAGAGCCTCTTGATGAAAGTGAAAGAGGATAGTGAAAAAGTTGGCTTAAAACTCAACATTCAGAAAACGAAGATCGTGGCATCTGGTCTCATCACTTCATGGCAAATAGATGGGGAAACAATGGAAACAGTGTCAGACTTTATTTTTGGGGGCTCCAAAATCACTGCAAATGGTGACTGCATACATGAAATTAAAAGACACTTGCTCCTTGGAAGAAAAGTTATGACCAACCTAGACCGCATATTGAAAAGCAGAGACATTACTTTGCCAACAAAGGTCTGTCTACTCAAAGCTATGGTTTTTCCAGTAGTCATGTATGAATGTGAGAGTTGGAGTACAAAGCTGAGCACTGAAGAATTGATGCTTTTGAACTGTGGTGTTGGAGAAGACTCTTGAGAGTCCCTTGGATAGCGAGGGAGATACAACCAGTTTCCATCTTAAAGAAAATCAGTCCTGAATATTCATGGAAGGACTGATGTTGAAACTGAAACTCCGATAACTTTGGCCACCTGATGCAAAGAACTGACTCACTGGAAAAGACTCTGATGCTGGGAAAGATTGAAGGCAGGAGAAGGGGACGTCAGCGGATGAGATGGTTGGATGGCATCACTGACTCAATGGACATGAGTTTGAGTAAGCTCTGGGAGTTGGTGATGGACAGGGAAGCCCTGTATGCTGCAGTCCATGGAATTGCAAAGAGTCAGACAGCACTGAGTGACTGAACTGAACTGTACAACGTATTTGACTTTAATTATCTTTAAAGGCCCTATCTCCAAATGTAGTCACTCTCTGGGTTACTGCGGCTTGGGACTTTTGCTTATGAGTTTTAGGGGGATACAATTCATCCCATAATAGGGATCCAGCAGTGCAGTTGGGACATTGTAAGGGCTTATTTTTAAAAAATTTAAGTTAATATTTTTCAGTGTAGGAATGATTTTCATGTTATTCTGTAATGATAAAGGAAACATAGTCCTGTCTGGCATATAATTAATATAGTTAGTTATCTATAGATAAACTGCTTCCATTTAAGCCTTTTTAAAATGCTTGATTTAGTGTTTGCTTTAAATCTTTTGACAATATAATCCATTTATTTCCTTTCCTCTTTGACAGTAGTTACAAAGCATTATACTGTTAAAGGATGGAAAGTTCCAGTGGTTGATCTTTAGATTAATTTAGTCTCCTCCTCACTTTCACCCATTACTCTAACAAACTATGCTGTAGAGAAGATGGAGCCTCATTTAAGACTGACTATTTTGATCTGGTAATTACTAGTGAAAGACTAGATCCCATCATATCTAAAGCCTGATCCTGTTACCTGGAAAATTGTTCCTAGGAAACTGATGGCACACCAGTAAACACTCAGGTCCTGCAGTCAACACTCAGAAGAGCGCTAGGGATGTTACCATTGATTTGTGCCTCCTGGGCACAAGCATGGTTGCTGAGGGTAGAAATATAAACCCATTGGAAGAAATATAAAGGAAACTTCTAGAAGGTCATAGGGACTTCTCTGGTGGCTCAGCAGTAAAGAATCTACTTGCCAATGGAGGAAATGCAAGAGATATGTGTTCTATCCCGGGGTAGGGAAGATCCCCTGGAGAAGGAAATGGCAACCCACTCTAGTATTCTTGCTTAGGAAATCCCTTGGAGAGAGGAGCCTGGCAGGCTCCTACAGTCCATGGGGTTGCAAAAGAGTCACACATGACTTAGTGAATAAGCAACAGCAAAGAAGGCCATAGGAGATCTTCACTCTAAACAGATAGGACCCCAGGCTTTCCTGGTGGCTCAGTGGTAAAGAATCCTCCCATCAGCACAGGAGACATGGGCTCGATCCCTGATCTGGGAAGATCTCACATGCCCAGGAGCATCTACGCCTATGTGCCACAATTATTGAGCCTGTGCTCTGGAGCCCAGGAACTGCTACTACTGAGCTCACAGCTGCAACTACTGAAGCCATAAAGCTTGTGCTCTGCAACAAGACAAGACATCACAACGAGAACCCCCCTCTTGCCTCAACAAGAGGAAAGCCTGCACAGCAACAAGACCTAGTACAGCCATAAATAAATAAACTTATTAAAAGAGAGAGAGAGAGAGAGAGAGAGAGAGAGAGAGAGAGAGAGATGACCCTGATAATAGATGTTTGGTGGGGATTTGAGGCAGAGAAGTCTGCCCCCTGGCTGGGAGCATCACACGTCATCACTGGTGCGTGTAGTAAGCTGTATGTTGTGAATGGAGTCCTTTCCTTCTTTAAAGGAGTGATGTCGTCTTAGCATGCCTGGCTCTTTGGGTATCTTTTAGTCAGTTATCCTGTTGGGGAAAACAGGCCCTCAACTATTTATTTCATTTCCCACTTCTTTCCCTTGATACAGAGGAACACCCAACAGAATAAATTACAGGACATGTAAATCCAAATTAGTTTTTTCTGGCTACTGTCATTTCTGGGAAAGGGAAGTGGATAAAATTACTTTTAGAGTTTCTTCTGAGAATTGTTGGTCTCTCAGTTTGTGAAGGCTCTGGGTATCCTGTGTGGAACTAGCTGAGTTTATGTTTAACATGCTGCTGTTTGGGTAAAGACTATTGTAAAATACATCTGATGGTTTATTTTAGATGGCGGAAATTTAATGCCTTTTGGAGCTAAAGTTATTATTGTTAATATTGTGAACATTAAAAGGGCCATCAAACCAAGCTGAATGAGAACAATGTGGTACAACAATAAGTTTGAAAAATAAGGTAATTAAATTACTGTATTTTACTTGATTACTTGTTAAGCAGTAGGAGTTTTGGGGGTAGATTATGGGATTTGTTTGAAGGGATATAACACATTTCCCCAAATGAAAACATCTGTCTACATTGATGTTTTCCATTAGTCATCTTCAGAGACATTAATTTAACTTAAAACAATTCACACGACTCTGTTGATGATTAATTTGGAAATGATGTTTGCATTATTAGTTGAAGTCAGAGACACCATGAGAAATGGTAGTAAAAACAGATGGCCACGATGATGCCTTTGGTCCTTAGAATGTTTACATTAAAGTGGCCCCTGGTGTTTGCATAGGGATTGAGAGCAGAGGAGAAACTAAAATTGGCACAAGTTATTAAAATGCCTGACTCAAAAAGTCAACATAATCCCTGCATAGAGTCTCATAGAAACTGCAGTCTTATCGAGTTTCATGTGATTGACAGTAGCTTGCACTTACCCATTATTCTACAGGACTAGAGTAAGCAGGGAGAACTAAATCCCTTTTATTTATTTATATTTAAGAAAAGGTTTTAAAATCATAAAAGCTATTAGAAGAGATCATGCTTTTATCTAATGAATCTTGCGTATCACAAACATTCCAGTTTTTAATACACAGTAGAGTTTTCTGTAAGCATTCAGGCAGAGGCATTTAAACTCCTTCAAGAGTACTCTCATACTAAGAGTGTATTGTCATATATCATCCTTTTAAATCATTTGTTCCCAGATTTTAATGTGTATGTATCCTGTCCTATATATCTTAATTAGTAAGGATTTTAGCTGAATAAGGGTAAAGAATCCACCTGCAATGCAGGAGACCCCGGTTCAACTCCTAGGTCAGGAGGATCCGCTGGAGAAGGGATAGGCTACCCACTCCAGCATCATTAGGCTTCCCTTGTGTGGTTCAGCTAGTGAAGAATCTGCCTGCAATGCGAGAGACATGGGTTCAATCCCTAGGTTGGGAAGATGCCCTGGAGAAGAGAAAGGCTACCCACTCCAGTATTCTGGCCTGGAGAATTCCATGGACTGTATAGTCCATGGGATCGCAAAGAGTCGGACACTACTGAGCGGCTTTCACTTCACTTCACTTTTGCCGAGTAAAGATGCAAAGAGCCAACTCATTGGAAAAGACCCTGATGCTGGGAAAATTGAGGGCAAAAGGAGAAGGAGGTTACAAAGGATAAGATGGTTAGATAGTATCACCGACTCAATGGACATGAGTTTGAGCAAGTTCCGGAAGATAGTGAAGGAGAGGGAAGCCTGGTGTGCTGCAGTCCATGGAGTTGCAAAGAGTCAGACACAACTGAGCAAGTGAACAACAAGCTTTATTATCTAAATTTTCAGCAAGCTTTAGAAGTGCCTTTCTAAAGAATAATTTTTAAAAATTCACATATACCTATTCCTTAAATTATTTCTTAAAAATAATCTCCCACAAGCCTGATGTTCTTTTTTTCTTAAACCAATCTAGCTGTTTCCCTAGCATTTAGCTTTGTTGTTACTGTTGAGTATAGCTTAAGTGTAGCTTTAAATAAGAGAAGATATTTGGTTTGGGGAAGATATTTGGTTTACAGTGACACACTAATCACATGATACTGTGTCCTTTATCATTTCAGACACTCCAAAGGGATTAAATGTATAAACACATCACAATGAAGGTAATAGGTGACCATCAGTAGCTGACAATTTTCAATGATTTTCTGTTAGACAGAAAGCAATTTGGGGAGAGCAATTTGAGAGGATAGAAGGATCTGAGACCTGAGAAGGAGTAGATTTTTATTTTACTGAATCCTGGAGATCCTCAAGATTCTAGAATGCCAGTTCTGATGAAGAACAGAAGTGAAGAGTGAGTTGAAAAACAAGACCATTTATATCTATACATGGAAAGGCTTCCTTGGTGTCTCAGACACAGTAAAGAATCTGCCTGCAATTCAGGAGACCTGGGTTTGATACCTGGATTGGGAAGATCCCCTGGAGGAGGGCAAGGCAACCGACCAGTATTCTTGCCTGGAGAATTCCATGGACAGAGGAGCCTGGCAGGCTACAGTCCATGGGGTTGCAAAGAGTCAGATACGACTGAGCAACTAACATTTTCACTTTAACTTCTTGGACGGTCACGATAATGTTATACTTTACAGAGTCGACAAAATACCCAACAATGAGCATCAACCCACTTAGGCAAAAATCAGAGGGTTCTTCCTTTTACAAATAAGTGACTGTCTGAATTGCATGCAGACAGTTGGTGTGGGAGTTCGTGCCCAGATCGAAGACCTTAGCATTCTGGGAGGTAGGAGTTCTCCAGTGTGAGGACCACCTCCCCACTGAAACGTTCCACCAGCACCCGTGTGCACATTCCCACACGTTTAGGTTTTTATCGGCTCATTCCTAAATGTGAAGAGATAACTAGGGTCAACAGATATTTGAGGAAAACTTGAAACATAAGAAAGAAAAATTAAGGTAAACATATTAAAAAAAATGCCCATAGATGGACACATGATCACAAATGAAACAGATACTTATTCAAATTATTTGGGGATTTTAGTGAATCCTCCCACCACACACTCATACACACTTTCACTATTAATACTCTATGCATTATTCTTTAAAATAAGGATACAGTGCTATCCGAAAGCAACATGGTGAACAAGAAAGATTTTTAAAAGTATAAGCAAAATAAAAGATTTAAAGCATAGGACCAGTAAAGTTGAAGAAAATTCCTAGAAAGCAGGAAAAAATATATACTGACTGGCCTATTTCATTTTCTATTATATTTGTTGTTGTTCAGTCGCTAAATCGTGTCTCTTTGGTGACACTATGGGCTGTAGCCCTCCAGCCTCCTCTCTCCATGGGATTTCCCAGGCAAGACTATTGGAGTAGGTTGCCATTTCCTTCTCCATAGGATCTTCCTTGATGCAGTGTGTCCTGCATTGGCAGGCATACTCTTTACCACTGAGCCACCATGGAAGCCCTTTTCTCACACAGAACCCAAGGAAATAAAAGCACCTCCTTGAAATGTCTTTAAATTTCTTATGTTACTGTTTTCAGATACAAAATCTGACAGTCACCAGTGTACAGTATGCAGTGATTCACATATCAATGAATTATCCTTTATTCTTTCATTATCTGGTATTGATTGAGCATCTACTATTGATCTATCATTACTCTAAGCACCAAGTAGTGATCAGTACAGTGATCAAGGGAATTCCCTGGTGGTCCAGTGGTTAAGATTCCATGCTTTCACTGCTGAGAGCATGGGTTCAATCCTTGGTCAGGGAACCAAGGTCTCCACAAGTCACAGAGTGCAGGCAAAAAAAAAAAAAAATCAGTGACCAAAACATACAAAAATTTCTGTATTCACAGAGCTTATGTTTTCATTGGGAAAGATAGGCAATAAACAGAAACCAAAAAAATAAATAAATAGTATGATAGATGGTCATAAGTACTTTGAAAAATAAAGCAGATCAAGGAGATAGGAAGGTGCTGCTTGGTATGGGGTTTGGAAGAGGACTTTTTAAAAAATACTTATTTATTAATTATCATTTTTAAAATTTGGCTATGCCAGTTCTTCATTGTGGCATGTTGAATCTAGTGCCCTGACCCAGGCCCCCAGCACTGGGAGCGTGGAGTCTTGGTCACTGGACCACCAGGAAAGTCCTGGGAGGAGGATTTTTGGAGGGTTAGAATCCATAGAGTTTGTGTTTCAGGCATATCAAATTAGAGACGCCATGTAGAAATCCAAGTGGAGATGGTAAGGGCGGTTGGGCAAACATTTTGGAGTTCATTGGAGGGGTCTGGGCTGGAGATACTGATTTGTGAACTGTTCAAGTATAGTAATATTTAAAGTCACTTGAATGGATAAGATAAGAGTTACAGGGAATGAGCCATGTAATACTCTTAACATGTAGAAGTTCACACCATGAGGAAGAACTTACTAACAGAGACTGAGAAGGGTTAGCCAGGAAGAGACCAAAGGGAATATGGTGTTCTGGATACCAAGATTGGAAGGTATTTTGGGAAGGAGGCAGTAATCAATCATTCCAAATGATTTTATAAAAATGTTTTCATCTGCAAATGGGTAGTGGCAGTGCTCTTCTTATTTTATGAGGCTAAGAGCTGAAACTCTAATACTTTGGCCACCTCATGTGAAGAGTTGACTCATTGGAAAAGACTCTGATGCTGGGAGGGATTAGGGGCAGGAGAAGGGGACGACAGAGGATTAGATGGCTGGATGGCATCACCGACTCGATGGACATGAGTTTGGGTGAACTCCGTGAGTTGGTGATGGACAGGGAGGCCCGGTGTGCTGCAATTCATGGGGTCACAGAGTCGGATATGACTGAGCGACTGAACTGAACTGAACTGAGAGTAAGTAAAAATGGAAGCGTTACATTGCATAAGTAGTTTGCACTACACCAAAATGTAGCCACTTCAAATACAACTTTGAAGTAAGCAGAGTAGAAACAAATTATTCAGTCAACCACTCAATTGAGAGGCAAGGGTCACACCATTTGATGATCCAGAGCCAGGATTTCCTACCGCGCCCCCTGCCCACCCCACCCACCAATAAATCACATGGGAAATTGAGTAACTGTCTTTGTTATTTGTGTATGTCCGGACAGAGGAGCTTGGTGGGCTGCCGGCTATGGGGTTGCACAGAGTCGGACACGACTGAAGTGACTTAGCAGCAGCAGCAGCAGCAGCAAGAGCATCTCTGAAACCTGGAATCATTATTGGGGCATGTTGGAAAGTTGTTTTTGGTAATTTCCCTAGTTTGAAGATGAGGCTACCCAGTTTGTGGTATTTGAAAACATATTTTTTTGAGTTTACACACTTTTGCAAAATTAAATGGAGTCATAGATGTTTATCCACTGAAATCCCTTTGGGTTGGATGGATTGGCAGAATAGCAGAAAATATGCTTGCTTTTATTTATCTATTTATTTTAAAAATATAAATTTATTTATTTTAATTGGAAGCTAATTACTTTACAATATTGTATTGGTATATCCTTTGGGTGCCTAGTGTACTGTTAAGACTCCATTTATTATAAATGCAGCAATATATATTAATTGTTGAGATACTATTTTTTGGTCCTTTGCATTTTCTCCCCTCATTTATTTTCTTAGAGATTCTGCTTAGTGTTCTGAATGGTAGAGAGAACCCAATCTTTGAAGGTAAGGAGAGGAACAGAACAGCTTTTCTTCCTGATTCAGCAGGATAGAGGTTGTCAGATCTTCTGAGTAGGAAGGAATCCATTCCCACCTTAGAGCAGTACCTTGCACTGTGGGCCCAGGAAGCCCGGTCCCTAAGAATGGAGAGTCCCAGCCACACCAGGTGTGACACAGGGACAGCCTTCAGCTTCCAGGGCCCGTGTGGCCAGAGGCAACAAATGCCGTTCTTCTCTCACCTCCAGGAGGCACTGGGACAAATTTATGTGTAAGAATTTCATAAAGCAGCAGTCTCCTACCTTTTTGACACTAGGGACTGGTTTCATGGAAGGCAGTTTTTCCATGGACAGGGTTGGGGAATGGTTTCAGGTTGATTCTCAGAAGGATTACAGAGTCTAGATCCCTTACACGTACAATTTCCAGTAGGGTTCGCCACCCTATGAGAATCTGATGCCACTGCTGATCTGACAGGAGGCTGAGCTCAGGTGGTAATGTGAGTGATGGGAAGTGGCTGTAAATACAGATGAAGCTTCATTTGTGCACCCGGGGCTCACCTCCTGCTGTGTGGCCTGGTTCCTAACAGACCTCTGCTATAAAGTACCCTAATGCTTACTTTTGCCCTTGAGTTCTTAGGCAAAGAACTCAAATTCAAGATTTTTTAGTCATAGCTTTTCTTCTGAGCCAATCCTCTTTTGCTGGTTCTTCCCTGCCCCATAGATCATTTTCAGATGCCTTTCTGATTTCTTTAACTACGTTCTACTGTAACACTCATTTTTCATAGTATGCTTCATACAACACCTTTGCCCTAACTGAAGCTAGCCCCCCCTGCTGAGGAGATGATTTTTCTGGCAACTATCTGCCGTAGAGATCGTTTATACACTGCATGTTTAACTGGGCTTGTCATTCCCTATTGGTTTTCTAGACCATTTCCTGCATCTTCCAATAAAAATCTTCCTTCTGCTTCGAAACTTATTCCTGACATCCATCTCCATCCTTCTGTGACATGTTTATCTGTGACATCTCTTGTGTTTGTCAAGTATTTTGGCAACTAGGTCAAAATTTTATTTGTCATTCCAAGTGCTTTCATTTTTTATTGTTACTTCCTGTGGTTCACGCAACTCTTGAAAGTTCACAGTTCTTATGATAGCTTGACAAGTGGCTACATTCTGGAACCTCTCATTCTCTGTCTTTGGACTCCAAAATTCTACTATCTTTAGTTCTAGTCACAGTCTCTGCTATTTCTAGCTTTCTGTCTCTTACTCAGAAATCCTAATCTCCAGTTCCTTAACTGCTTCATCTCTCCTTCTCCTTCTAGTAAAACTTCATTTTTAAAAGATTACTACTTACATCTTCCTTTGCTTGACTACTCAACCTCTTAGTCTGTCTCTGTCTTTCCCTCTTTCCTTCCCCTTCTCTTCCTTCCTCCCTCCCTTCCTTTGTTTCTGCCTTCATCTTTAGTTTTTTCTTTGTATTTCTTTTTATCTAATCTATCTATCTATGTATCCATCCATCCTAACTTATTGAAACTTATACCCTGTGTCAGAAACTTGGTTAAATTCTTAATCTAAAACCTGTCTTTCTCTCTTTCTAGCACTCAGGCCTCCTGTTAGGTTTTGGCGTATGTCTGAGGTCTAACCAACAGGCCGTGAATAGAAATGATGTGTGCGCCACTTTTGTATGAACCTCTGGCATGACCCTTCTCCTTTCTCCCAATCCCATCTGCTGGTTGGATAACAACACTCGAGGTGTTCTTGGAAGCTGCATGTTAAAGACAGATGGGCCTTGCTATCTTGACTTCCTAAAGACTTCCTGACTAAATCCCTACTTCTATTCCAGATAATTTTAAATGAATGAGAAATAAGCTTCTTTTGTGTTAAATTATTGACATTTCTAAAAATTAATCTGTTATAGCAGTTCATGTTATCATAACCTAAGATAGATCCAGACCTCTCCTTTTTTTTTTTCTTCCCCATGTTTGATCTGCCACTGAGTGGTACTGGAGAAATTCATACCACTGTGTGGATTAGTACCAAAATCTACCACCTTCAACTTTGGCTGGATTGTCAGTTTTGCTCAGTGATCACTCTGGGTGTCATATTACTTCTTTTCCTCATTTCCCCCAATAACTATTTTTTTTTTTAATTTTATGAACATGCTCAGTTGGGTATATGATTTGTATCCTATGTTATAGAAATATGAAAGACCTTGATAAATTGGAATTCTTTAAGCTTCTATTCAACTCGTATTCCCCCTTCCCTTCATCTACAAGCTTGCCTGCCTTCATCATGTCCACTTTACCCTCATTCAATGAAACAATTGATTCTCTTTCTTTTTGAGGTTAATAATTCCACTTGTATATCCATCTCATTTATCTTCTTAGAGCCTTTGTTCCACCTGGGATTCTTAACAGGGCATTCTTAACAGGCTAATTTAACCCAGCCTTGTATTTCCATCAGGAAACATAGTACATGACACATAGTGGGTGTTCAAAACAAGTTTCTTCAGTAAGAAAATAAATTGTATTTTCTTTATTGTATTTTCAACATCATCCTTTCTACTGATATTTTTCCTCTTCAATATAGAGTCAATCCTGTTCCTATGAAATACAAATGGAAGTAAATAAAATCTTCTCAACCTTTAAACTCCTTGAATTCCTATTCTATTTCTTTTCTATGAGCAACCCTTCTGGGAATTATCTATATGCACTCTCCTACTCAACCCACTATGGCTAGACTTCTGTCTCCCTTGCTTCACTAAGATGTTTTTCACTAAGGTCAGCAGGACTTTGTAGTTCTTGAAATAAAAGAACAGCCACACTCTATGTTAGTTTCCTTGACTTCTCTGCTGAATTTCACACTGTTGTTACTCCCCTACCCCCACCATAACATGTTCCCTTGTTGCACAGTTTTGCTTTTCTTTTTATCTCTCTGTTCTTGCCCTCCCACCATCAGTTTATCTGTTCATGCTGGTGGTACTGATTTGCTTTCTTCTCCGTTTATAGACTCTAAGTGATCTCTTCCCACCAATGCTTTCCCAATTTACAACAGCTCAAGCCTCTTCCCAGTTTCAGATCTGTTTATTCAACTGTTCACTGGATGACCCAAATGTCCTAAAGTCTTCTCATCAGCCTATTACCCGGAGAAGCTTCTCCCTCTCCCTAATATTCCTTTTAATGAATATTGAAGTCATAATAACAGCCTGTATTGGAAATGTTAGTTTTTTTTTTCTTTATCATACCACTTTAGTCTAGACTATTAGAGACTGAGGTAGTGATAGCAGAAGAAGATGATCCCTCAGGACAACAGAATAGGACCAAGTGAATATCTGAGCAAAACCACAAGTGGAAGAGGAATTTTTGCCCACCAGATTGTTTCAAAGTTGTGGATCTGAGAGAAGAAAGACTGCCTGCTCCCCTCAAATAGTGAATAGGAGAGGAAAAAAATCTTCAAAATTTATCTTCTGGTAATGGCAAGTCAGAATAAAATGATTAAATATTAAAACTTTTTTAACACAAGGCTTATCAAAACTTTTACATAATAGAGGAAAAGAAACATGAGACTAAACGTTCAGAAGAAAAGTAAAACTCCTGAAAATCCTGTGTAGCAAGTGGGTACTTTAGAAACATGATCATGGGAATGAATGCTATAAAACTACATGAAGAGAGAACATGAGATATGATCAAGAAACTGTTATGAAGAATTTAATGAACAAAAGGAAATGACCTTAAAGAGATAAAGACATAAATATGATGCCATCCAACCATTTCATCTTCTATCACCCTCTTTTCATTTTCTTCTAATCTTTCCCAGCATCAGGGTCTTTTCCAATGAGCCAGTTCTTCACATCAGATGGCCAAAATATCAGAGCTTCAGTTTAATCATCAGTCCTTCCAATGAATATTCAGGGTTGATTTCCTTTAGGATTGACTGGTTTGATCTCCTTGCAGTCCAAGGGACTCTCAAGAGTCTTCTCCAGCACTACAGTTCAAAAGTATCAATTCTTCGGTGCTATGCTTTCTTTATAGTCCAACTCTCACATCCATACATGACTACTGGAAAAACCAGAGCTCTGACTAGTAGGACCTTTGTCGGCAAAGTAATGTCTCTGCTTTTTAATATGCTGTCTAGGTTGGTCATAACTTTTCTTCCAAGGAGCAAGTGTCTTTTAATTTAATGGCTGCAGTCACCCTCTGCAGTGATTTTGGAGCCCCAAAAAATAAAGGTCACCAAAGTGCCACACAGATGGACAGGTCATGGTGGAGCTTTCTGACAAAACGTGGTCCACTGGAGAAGGGAATGGAAAACCATGTCAGTATTCTTGCCTTGACAACCCCGTGATCAATATGAAAAGGCAAAAAGATAGGACACTGAAAGATGAACTCTCCAGGTTGGTAGGTGCCCAATATGCTACTGAAGATTAGTGGAGCAGTTACTCTAGAAAGAATGAAGAGACGGAGCCAAAGCAAAAACAATGCCCTGTTATGGATGTCACTGGTGATGGAAGTAAAGATGCTGTAAAGAGTAATATTGCATAGGAGCCTGGAATGTTAGGTCCATGAATCAAGGCAAAGTGGAAGTGGTCAAACAAGAAATGGCAAGAGTGAACATCAACATATTAGAAATCAGGGAACTAAAATGGACTGGAATGGGTGAATTTTACTCAGATGACCATTATATCTACTACTGTGGGCAAGAATCCCCTAGAAGAAATGAAGTAGCCATCATAGTAAACAAAAGAGTCCAAAATGCAGTACTTGGATGCAATCTCAAAAACGATAGAATGATCTCTGTTCATTTCCAAGGCAAACCATTCAATATCACAGTAATCCAAGGCTATGCCCCAACCAGTAATGCTGAAGAAGCTGAAGTTGAATGGTTCTATGAAGACCTACAAGACCTTCTAGAACTGACACCCAAAAAAGATGTCCTTTTCTTTATAGGGGACTGGAATGCAAAAGTAGGAAGTCAAGAGATACCTGGAGTAACAGGCAAATTTGGCCTTGGAATGCAAAATGAAGTAGGTCAAAGGCTAACAGAGTTTTGTGAACAGAATGCTCTGGTCATAGGCTCACATGAACAAATATTAAAGCTCTGCCAGTCAGACCTCTTCTCCATTATCCACAAATGTCTGCAACATTTCATTTTTAAAGTTAAAACTGATTTAAAATTAGAGATGCACAAAAGTATCAAGACCATACCCAAGAAAAAGAAATGCAGAAAGGCAAAATGGTTGTCTGAGGAGGCTTTACAAACAACTGAGAAAAAAGAAGCGAAAGGCAAAGGAGAAAAGGAAAGATATAGGCATCTGAATGAAGAGTTCCAAAGAAGAGCAGAGAGATAAGAAAGCCTTCCTCAGTGATCAATGCAAAGAAATAGAGGAAAACAATAGAATGGGAAACACTAGAGATCTCTTCAAGAAAATTCGAGATACTAAGGGAACATTTCATGCAAAGATGAGCTCAACAAAGGATCAAAATGGTATCAACCTAACAGAAGCAGAAGATATTAAGAAGAGGTGGCAAGAATACACAGAACAACTATACAAAAAAGATCTTCATGACCCAAATAACCACGATAGTGTGATCACTCACCTAGAGCCAGACATCCTAGAATGCGAAGTTAAGTGGTCCTTAGGAAGCATCACTATGAATAAAGCTAGTGGAGGTGATGGAATTCTAGTTGAGCTATTTCAAATCCTGAAAGATGATGCTGTGAAAGTGCTGCACTCAATATGCCAGCAAATATGGAAAACTCAGCAGTGGCCACAAGACTGGAAAAAGTCAGTTTTCATTCCAATTCCAAAAAATGGCAATGCCAAAGAATGCTCAAACTACCACACAATTGCACTCACCTCACATGCTAGCAAAGTAATGCTCAAAATTCTCCAAGCCAGGCTTCAACAGTATGTGAACCTTGAACTTCCAGATATTCAAGCTGGATTTAGAAAAGGCAGAGGAACCAGAGATCAAATTGCCAATATCTGTTGTATAGTTAAAAAAAGTAAGAGAGTTCCAGAAAAACACCTACTTTTGCTTTATTGATTACGCCAAAGCCTTTGACTGTGTGGATCATAACAAAATGGAAAATTCTGAAAGAGATGGGAAAACAAGACCGACTTACCTACCTCCTGAGAAATCTGTATGCAGGTTAAGAAGCAACAGTTAAACCCTGACATGCAAGAATAGACTGGTTCCAAATTGGGAAAGGAGTATGTCAAGGCTGTATATTGTCACCCTGCTTATTTAACTTATATGTAGAGTACATCATGAGAAATGCTGGGCTAGATGAAGCACAAGCTGGAATCAAGATAGTCAGGAGAAATATCAATAACCTCAGAAACACAGATGACACCACCCTTATGGCAGAAAGTGAAGAGGAACTAAGGAGCTTCTTGATGAAATTGAAAGAGGAGAGTTAAAAAGCTAGTTTAAAACTCAACATTCAGAAAACTAAGATCATGGCATCCGATCCCATCACTTCATGGCAAATAGATAGGGAAACAATGGAAACAGTGAGAGACTTTATTTTTTTGGTCTCCAAAATCACTGCAGATGGTGACTGCAGCCACAAAATTAAAAGGCACTTGCTCCTTGGAAGAAATGCTATGACCAACCCAGACAGCATATTAAAAAGCAGAGATATTACTTTGCTGACAAAGGTCTATCTAGTCAAAACTATGGTTTTTGCAGTAGTCATGTATACATGTGAGAGTTGGACTCTAAAGAAAGTTGAGAGCTGAAGAATTTATGCTTTTGAACTGTGGTGTTGGAGAAGACGCTTGTGAGTCCCTTGGATTGTGGGGAGATCCAACCAGTCCACCCTAAAGGAAATCAGTCCTGAATATTCATTGGAAGGACTGATGCTGAAGCTGAAACTCCAATACTTTGGCCACCTGATGTGAAGAAGTGACTCATTGGAAAAGCCCCTGATTCTGGGAAAGATTGAGGGCAAGTGGAGAAGGGGACAACAAAGGATGAGATGGTTGGATGGTATCACCGACTCGATGGACAAGCGATGGAGCATGTTCTGGGATTTGGTAATGGACAGGGAAGCCTGGTGTGCTGTAGTCCATGGGGTTGCAAGGAGTCAGACACAACTGAGCGACTGAACTGAACTGAAAAGTATCTAAATTCTAGCCAAGATCATGTTATTTTTGGCCACCTGTAGCTAAATAACAAGCAAACTAATTTTGACTCTATTTTGTAAAGTCAAAGGAAAAATATTGCACATTCTAGTAAAGAACTTCTATGCCAAGTTTAAGCCTGGATCCAATGTTAAAACTAACTTATAACTCCCTCAAATGTAGAAGTTTGCTAGAACCTTAACATTACTGTGCTGCTAATTGCTTACTGTTTCATTTACTTACATTACTGGTACTGAAGCTAGAGGAAACTGAATGTGGCTGTTTAAGACATAAGAAACTATGTACTGTATTTTCTATGTAGTTTACTCTTTTGAGAAAAGTGATGATTTTTACCTAAGAAATGAAGAAGGTGACCTTCATGGCCACTCAAAATGTTGCAGTGCTAAATAGTACACCCAATAGTGTGTGATGCAGAACTTTAAAAACAATGAGTGTTTTTCAGTATTTAAAACTTTGCTCTGAACATGTCAGAGCTTTACAGATGAGATATATCGTCCAGGATCCCAAACTTCAAAGGCCTAAAAAATAAATTGCAAACTAGCAAACTTTTGGTTTTTGTTTTACTTCCATTATTTTTGTAACCTTTCCTTTTAAGCACACTTTTTGCTTTTTCCATTTGCAGATAAAGTTAGTAGTACTGAAATAATTCATTTTAAAATAAATTTGAAATGGGTTGAGCTTTCTGTGAGTTGTACCAAATGACATAAAACTGTGAGTTTCAGAGATTTTATATTTTCTCCTACCTTGTCATAATATTTTGACATCTTCTAGTGAGCTTCAAGTTGAAAAATGTACCTGGACTATTATTGATTAATAGAAAAACAATGATCCTGTAAACTGCAGGGAATACTTCTGTCTTTTACTTTTTCAGTCATTTAATTTTCTACTCAAAGATAAATCTGACTAGCATCTTTTTCTCTTCTATGATGAGCCTAATCTTTTTTTTTAAAGTTTGAGAGTGGTAGTCATTCAGTTGTGCTGGATACTCTGTGACCCCCTAGACTGTAGCCTGTCTGGCTCCTCTGTCCATGGGATCGCCCAGGCAAGAATTTTCACTCCAATTTCACTGGAGTGAATTGCCATTTCCTTCTCCAGGAGATCTTCCCAACCCAAGAATTGAACCCTGATCTCCTGAATTGCAGGCAGATCCTTTATTGCCTGAGACACCAGGGAGACCTATCTTTTTATTAAGAATGGCATTAAAATGATAAATTATGTCAGTGATTCCTTTGAAAATTATTTTACCATGATGAAGTTGCTTTCAGGTATTGATCAAATTTTATTTGCAATTGGTAGTGCAATAAAAATGACAGTTCTTGGGTGTGTGTGTGACTTAAATGATCTGGGTTATTTTATTAAATACCATGCATTATATGTTGTTTAGTTGCTAAGTCATGTCTGATTCTTTGCAGCCCCATGGACTGTAGCCCTCCAGGTTCCTCTGTCTTCCACTGCTTCCCAGAGTTTGTTCAAACTCATGTCCATTGAGTTGATGATACTACCCAACCATCTCATCATCTGTCGCCCCCTTCTCCTGCCCTCAGTCTTTCCCAGTATCAGGGTTTTTCCCATTGGATGTATTGGACCTTATTTTCTACCAGGCAGAAGTCAAGAATAGATAAAGATAGAATTTGACATTTCTGTTTTATAGAATACTCTAATTTAGGTAACAAAAATGTGAGAGGTACTGACTAAGCTGACAGGAGGAGAGTGGTGACGCTGCTGCTGCTGCTGCTGCTGCGTCGCTTCAGTCGTATCCGACTCTGTGCAACCCCATAGACGGCAGCCCACCAAGCTCCCCCGTCCCGGGGATTCTCCAGGCAAGAACACTGGAGTGGGTTGCCATTTCCTTCTCCAATGCATGAAAGTGAAAAGTGAAAGTGAAGTCGCTCAGTCGTGCCTGACTCCTAGCGACCCCATAGACTGCAGCCCACCAGGCCCCTCGGTCCATGGGATTTTCCAGGCAAGAGTATTGGAGTGGGGTGCCATTGCCTTCTCTGAGTGGTGACATTAGGAGGTCATCAGTTCAGTTCAGTTCAGTCACTCAGTCGTGTCCGACTCTTTGCGACCCCATGAATCGCAGCACACCAGGCCTCCCTGTCCATCACCAACTCCCAGAGTTCACTCAGACTCACGTCCATCGAGTCAGTGATGCCATCCAGCCATCTCATCCTCTGGTATCCCCTTCTCCTCCTGCCCCCAATCCCTCCCAGCATTAGAGTCTTTTCCAATGAGTCAACTCTTCGCATGAGGTGGCCAAAGTACTGGAGTTTCAGCTTTAGCATCATTCCTTCCACAGAAATCCCAGGGCTGATCTCCTTCAGAATGGACTGGTTGGATCTCCTTGCAGTCCAAGGGACTCTCAAGAGTCTTCTCCAACACCACAGTTCAAAAGCATCAATTCTTCAGTGCTCAGCCTTCTTCACAGTCCAACTCTCACATCCATACATGACCACAGGAAAAACCATAGCCTTGACTAGACGGACCTTTGTTGGCATAATAATGTCTCTGCTTTTGAATATGCTATCTAAGTTGGACATAACTTTCCTTCCAAGGAGTAAGCGTCTTTTAATTTCATGGCTGTAGTCACCATCTGCAGTGATTTTGGAGCCCCCGAAAATAAAGTCTGACACTGTTTCCACTGTTTCTCCATCTATTTCCCACGAAGTGATCCCTGTAAAAGGAGAAACAGGGAGGGACGCAGATTCCTGTATTAGGAACGAAGTGATAGAGAGTCTCAGAGGCAAAGATCCCTTTTTGGGATTTTTTGAATTTGTCCCACAGATCCTGAGAGCAACTTGAGATCATTCTTCAGGACTGGAGCCTGGGAACCAAATGCTTCAATTTTCTATATATATAAATCACCACCCTTCCATCTCTTCCACATTCTAAAAACTGTTGTTATATTATGAGGAAATTAAAAAAGATCCCTCTCCCTCCCTTGGGAGAGTGAAAGAGAAGGAAACCAAGGGAAGCCATGGAGTGACACAGAAAGAAAAAACAAACCAAACCAAGGCACAGACTAACAAATTGCAGCCTTCCGATACATTTTGGAGTTTTTCCTTCATGTGTTAACCCTCTGTAGACTGTTCTTTTCTTGGACCTACTTGAGCAAGGCTTCTGAATCATGCAGTCCCAAAGAAAACAAAAAAGGAGTGCCTAATGAATAAACACTTTGATTGATTAACATTCACAGCCCTGAGGATTGCAGCCCAGCAACTCAAGCTGTATTTCACATGCAGACGAATGTAAACTTCTCTTTCATTCAGTGGCCGTAATTTCTGGGAAAACACAGATCCTCTCACAGGTTGAGAGAAGCACAGAATCTACAGGTTTTGAGGGCCCCAGCTGCAGTTTTTTAATTTCAATGAAGATACCTGAAAATAATTCAGGGTACCTTAAAAAACTCAAATAATTTCCTAATAGGTTAACTATGTTGTTGTTCAGTCACTCAGTCGTGTTTGATTCTGACAGCCCCATGGACTGCTGCACACCAGGCTTCTCTGTCCTTCACTGTCTCCCAGAGTTTGCTCGAACTCATGTCCATTGAGTCAATAATGCCATCCAACCATCTCATCCTCTGTTGCCTTCTTCTCCCCCTGCCCTCAATCTTTCCCAGCATCAAGGTCTTTTCCAATGAGTTGGCTCTTTACATCAGGTGGATAAAGTGTTGAAGCTTCAGCTTCAGCATCAGTCCTTCCAATGAATCTTCAGGGTTGATTTCCTTTAGGATTGACTGGTTTGATCTCCTTGCTGCCCAAGGGACTCTCAAGAGGCTTCTCCAGCACCACAGTTTGAGCAATTCTTTGGTGCTCAGCTTTCTTTATGGTCCAACTCTCACATCCATAAATGACTACTGAAAAAACTATAGCTTTGCATATATGGACCTTTGTCGACAAAGTGATGTCTCTGCTTTTTAATATGCTGTCTAGGTTTGTCACAGCTTTTCTTCCAAAGAGCAAGCGTCTTTTAATTTCAGGGCTGCAGTCACAATTTTCAGTGATTTTGGAACCCAAGAAAATAAAGCTTGTCACTGTTTCCATTTTTTCCCCATCTATTTTCCATGAAGTGGTGAGACTGGATGATGATCTAACTATGAGCTAATAATCAAAGGAAAAAAAATCTGTTTTTTTGTGACATCATGAATATTCATTAGAAGGACTGATGCTGAAGCTGAAGCGCCAACATTTTGGCCACCTGATGCGAAGAGCCAACTCATCAGAAAAGACCCTGATGCTGGGAAAGATTGAAGGTAGGAGGAAAAGGAGACGACAGAAGACGAGATGGTTGGATGGCATCACTAGCTCAATGGACATGCGTTTGAGTGAACTCTGGGAGATGGTAAAGGACAGGGAAGCCTGGCACACTGCGGTCTCAGATCAGATCAGATCAGATCAGTCACTCAGTCGTGTCCGACTCTTTGCGACCCCATGAATCGCAGCACGCCAGGCCTCCCTGTCCATCACCAACTCCTGGAGTTCACTGAGACCCACGTCCATTGAGTCAGTGATGCCATGCAGCCATCTCATCCTCTGTCGTCCCCTTCTCCTCTTGCCCCCACTCCCTCCCAGCATCAGAGTCTTTTCCAATGAGTCAACTCTTCGCATGAGGTGGCCAAAGTACTGGAGTTTCAGCTTTAGCATCATTCCTTCCAAAGAACACCCAGGACTGATCTCCTTCAGAATGGACTGGTTGGATCTCCTTGCAGTCTAGGGGGTTGCAAAGAGTCAGACACTACTGAGTGACTGAATGACAACAACAAAAATTGCAGACCCAAATGTCATCGACTTAAATATTTTAAAAGATGGCACAAAGTATAAATTAGTGCCCTTTTGAGCCAATATCTTTCTAGACTCTTTCTGCAAAAAGGATAACAAGTGTAAGTCGTGCAATACCACCAAGATATTCATTGTTCTGTTCTTTCTTTTTTTTTTTTTTTCTAATTTTATTTTATTTTTAAACTTAACATAATTGTATTAGTTTTGCCAAATATCAAAATGAATCCGCCACAGGTATACATGTGTTCCCCATCCTGAACCCTCCTCCCTCCTCCCTCCCCATACCATCCCTCTGGGTCGTCCCAGTGCACTAGCCCCAAGCATCCAGTATCGTGCATCGAACCTGGACTGGCAACTCGTTTCTTACATGATATTTTACATGTTTCAATGCCATTCTGCCAAATCTTCCCACCCTCTCCCTCTCCCACAGAGTCCATAAGACTGTTCTATACATCTGTGTCTCTTTTGCTGTCTCGTACACCAGGTTATTGTTACCATCTTTCTAAATTCCATATATATGCATTAGTATACTGTATTTATGTTTTTCCTTCTGGCTTACTTCACTCTGTATAATAGGCTCCAGTTTCATCCACCTCATTAGAACTGATTCAAATGTATTCTTTTTAATGGCTGAGTAATACTCCATTGTGTATATGTACCACAGCTTTCTTATCCATTCATCTGCTGATGGACATCTAGGTTGCTTCCATGTCCTGGCTATTATAAACAGTGCTGCGATGAACATTGGGGTACACGTGTCTCTTTCCCTTTGGTTTCCTCAGTGTGTATGCCCAGCAGTGGGATTGCTGGATCATAAGGCAGTTCTATTTCCAGTTTTTAAAGGAATCTCCACACTGTTCTCCATAGTGGCTGTACTAGTTTGCATTCCCACCAACAGTGTAAGAGGGTTCCCTTTTCTCCATACCCTCTCCAGCATTTATTATTTGTAGACTTTTGGATGGCAGCCATTCTGACTGGTGTGAAATGGTACCTCATAGTGGTTTTGATTTGCATTTCTCTGATAATGAGTGATGTTGAGCATCTTTTCATGTGTTTGTTAGCCATCTGTATGTCTTCTTTGGAGAAATGTCTATTTAGGTCTTTGGCCCATTTTTTGATTGGGTCGTTTATTTTTCTGGAGTTGAGCTGTAGGAGTTGCTTGTATATTTTTGAGATTAGTTGTTTGTTGGTTGTTTCATTTGCTATTATTTTCTCCCATTCTGAAGGCTGTCTTTTCACCTTGCTAATAGTTTCCTTTGATGTGCAGAAGCTTTTAAGGTTAATTAGGTCCCATTTGTTTATTTTTGCTTTTATTTCCAATATTCTGGGAGGTGGGTCATAGAGGATCCTGCTGTGATGTATGTCGGAGAGTGTTTTGCCTATGTTCTTGTCTAGGAGAACACATTAAAAAGATCATACACCATGACCAAGTGGGCTTTATCCCAGGGATGCAAGGATTCTTCAGTATCCGCAAATCAATCAATGTAATACACCACATTAACAAATTGAAAAATAAAAACCATATGATTATCTCAATAGATGCATAGAAAGCCTTTGACAAAATTCAACATCCATTTATGATAAAAACTCTCCAGAAAGAAGGAATAGAAGGAACATACCTCAACATAATAAAAGCTATATATGACAAACCCACAGCAAACATTATCCTCAATGGGGAAAAATTGAAAGCATTTCCTCTAAAGTCAGGAACAAGACAAGGCTGCCCACTTTCACCATTACTATTCAACATAGTTTTGGAAGTTTTGGCCACAGCAATCAGAGCAGAAAAAGAAATAAAAGGAATCCAAATAGGAAAAGAAGAAGTAAAACTCTCACTATTTGCAGATGACATGATCCTCTACATGGAAAACCCTAAAGATTCCACCAGAAAATTACTAGAAATAATCAATGACTATAGTAAAGTTGCAGGATATAAAATCAACACACAGAAATCCCTTGCATTCCTATACACTAATAATGAGAAAACAGAAAGAGAAATTAAGGAAACAATTCCATTCACCATTGTTCTGTTCTTTCAAACAAAAGGAACCAAGTAATTGCAGGTTTTAAAACTTGTGAATTGCTTATCAATGTCTGAAGCAAGGAAACATGCAACAATTCCTTTTGAGTATTTTTAAAATAAATATGTATAAAAATAAAAAATAGGTACAAAATATTTAGAGCTATACTTCAAAATATTTAACCTGAAGGTTCAGTTTGGAGGTATGGTCCTGCTTATGAAGTGTTGACCAGCACTGGAACTCTGGTAAGTGGTTATGGGGACCTTCTTCTTTTTTTAAATTTATTTTTATTTTTGACTGTGTCAGGTCTTTGTGGTGAGTGAGCTTCTCTCTAGTTGAGCTGTGCAGGCTCAATAGTTGAGGAGGCATAGGCTTAGTTGCCCCACGGCATGTGGGATCTTAGTTCCTTGACCAGGGATTGAACCTTTGTAAGGTTCAGTTGTAAGGTGGATTCTTATCTGGGAAGTCCCCTCATGGAGGCCTTCTGCTCCTGGGCAATTGTTTTCCTTCTCGTGCCCTTGAGGCTAACTGTGGTAGAGAGGCTTATCCCCCTCACCAGCCCACTCCAAATCACAGAGTCAGCTAAAGACAGTATTTCTCATCCCTCAGCCTTGAATTCTGTTTTCACCCCTGAAGCTGACTGCAGGTCATTATTACTACCCCATCAAATGCTCTCTCACCCCAGGCTGCTGCAGTCTTGCATTACCTCAGACCTGTGCACTGCAGGATATCTGTACAATGAGAGCAGCTAGATACATGTATCAGCACAAAAGGAGGAAATATCTGCATGCTAAGGTTTTGTTTAGAAGCTTGAAGGAAGGCAATCCCATGCCTGTCCCTCAGTTACAGAGAAGAAATGGTTCTCCATCTTTTACAAGGAAGATTTTGGGGTCAAAATTCTAGCAGAGGGCTGCGGATAAGCCTGTAGAGCTGTTGTCCCGAAGCTGTATTTGAATAGCAGGTCCACTGATTTTCTCTTAGGTTGTGTTTTCATGTGTGGATTTGAGACACGGATGTGTTGGAGCTAGCTTTCGCGAACTAGCAAGACCCCTGGGCACTTCCCTTCCCAGATAGGCCATCAGTTGGTAGCCCGAAATTGGCCAAGGTGGTTGTATTTATGCCTTTATACCATGGATGCTGGCAGACGCTATCAGTCAGGGCCCCTGTCTCTCCTCTAGCCAACCCCAGCCGGATTTGGGGATATTGACGGTTGATTGGAGCAGAGCTGCTAAAGCCATTCTAGGTCGATGCCTTGGTGGCACATATGTCTTAAGCACTTCCTAAAATGTAGACCTTGTTTCTTTCATTTTTCTCCTTTGTTCTGATCTTCATTTTGCTTTTGGTTTCCTCTCCAGACTAATCCGCCTCTCGCTCTCCAGCTTTCACTATTCTGCTTCTCTCATAAAGTCGGCTGCCTCCTGAATCTCTTCCCAGAAAATTCCCCAGTTTTTTGCCTTGTCTCAGTTTGGCAGGCGTCTAAACCTGCACCTTTACACCTGCATCCCTCTTGTTAAATGTGGGAGAATATTTTCCTTTCATGTGCTCTCCAACACAGGAATATGTAGTAGAGACTAAATAATGTAGATTTTAATGCCAAGTGCGATGATGCAAGTGGGGATGAGAGTCAACTTACAGGAAGAAGAAGTTGGTACCACATAGGTGTGGTGTTACATGTGCTTTGTTTGTTTGTTTTTTGTCCTTATATGTAATCCAAATTTTTCACTATGAAATGAGATTGACCAAAAGAAATGTGACCACTGTAGATACCTTAAATAAAAGAAGATAGTGAGAACCAAAGTGAACATTGGTTTGTTAGCTTTAGAAAACTCATTGGCAAATGTGGTTTAGAAAAGGATGTTAATTACAGTAGAATAATATCCAGCCTTTACAAGGAATGAAGTTCTCATACATATTATTAATACAATATGGATGAATCTTAGAGCAAGCCAGGCACAAAAGGACAATATTATAGGAAACATATAAAGAGAGATAGTAGATTAATTTTCATCAGGAGCTGGAGAGAGGGGTAATGGAAAGTTATTGTTTGATGGGTACAGAGTTTCTGTTTGGGATAATGGAAAGTTTTAGAAATAGTGATAATGGTACAGAAAATTGTGAATAATTAATGCCACTAAATTGTGTTCTTAAATATTGTTAAAATAGCATATTTGTGTTATATTTATTTTACCACAATAGAAAAATAACTTAATTGGAAAAAAAAAAGAAAGTGGTGTTATTTCTAGATACCACCTGGGTCCTCTTTCATTATTCTTTATCTCAGTGACTGGACCTACATTGCCAAATAAATTTGGATGACTAATAAAAAGCATTCAGCAAAATACCCTATTAAGTGTGATATATATTTGGAAGCTTTCAAAATTACAGGCCAGTAGTTCTCAATCTGTAATCTCTGACCAGCAACATCAGCATCATGTGGAAATTTGTTAGAAATGTAAATTCTCTGTCTGCATCTCAGGTCTACTAAATCATGATCTCTGATGGAGCTCGGGCCCTGTGATTTGTGTTTTTCACAAGCCCTCCAGGTGATGGATGCTTGCTGGCTTTGAGAACTAGGTTTTCAGGCTGTGACCACAGAACTGACTGCCAATGAGGTGGTGTCTTTTTGTCTGAAGTAGAACATGGGATTTGGAGTAACAAGATGTGCAGAAGTCTTGATGATAAAATGCATGAGAATTTACTATTTATGTGACCTCGGGCAAGCTACTAAGTTTTCTCATTTATACAGATGTTTTCTCATCCATTAAGTGGGGATAATATCAGTACTTAATTCAAAAGGTATTTATATGAAAACATAAAATTATGCATTATTATTCATTTAATATTAATAATAACAGTATTAACAATAGCAATATATAGGAGGATGTTGGGTTAGGCTGTTAGGAAAGGACATTATTTAATATATTATCTGTGGGTCTCCAGTTGAAGAAAGGAAGAGAGAAGTTTCTTTTAAATTTTAACGACAGAGAGACTTCCCTGGTGGTCCAGTGGCTAAGACTCCGCATTCCCAATGCCGGTGGCCCAGGTTCAATCCCTGGTCAGGGAGCTAGATCCCACATACCACAACTAAGAGTTTGCATACTGCAGCTAAAGATTGAAGACGTAGCATGTCACAACAAAGACTGAAGATCCTGTGGGCGAAAACTAAGACCCATTGCAGCCAAATAAATAAATAAAAATAAATAAAAAAATAACTATTTAAAATGTTTAATGACTGGAAAAATGACTTATTTATCTGCAAGAAATAAGTGCCCCTGTTTGTTTCTGCTAATGAGAATTATATAATTTTTCATGTGTTCATTTTTAGTTTGGTTGATAGGATACTCAGGGCCAAATTTGATACTCAGTCCCATCAATTACTTAAGACTTTTTGTGTAATATGTACTTATTTTCATTTTTATATGTGGTTCTATTTTTAAAATTCATCCAATTTTATTTGTTGCTAAGTCATTTCTGACTCTTTGTGACCCCATGAACTGCAGCATGCCAGGCTTCCCTGTCCTTCACTATCTCCCAGAGTTTGTTCAAATGCCCATTGAGTCATTGATGCTATCTAACTATCTTATCCTCTGTTGTCCCCTTCTCCTCCTGCCCTCAATCATTCTCAGCATCTGGATCTTTTCCAGTGAGTCAGTTCTTTGCATCAGGTGGCCAAATTACTGAAGCTCCAGCTTCAGCATCAGTCCTTCCAATGAATATTCAGGGTTGATTTCCCTTAGGATCGACTGGTTTAATCTCCATCCAGTCCAAGGGACTCTCAAGATATGTCCCCAATTATAACTTCCTTTACACTTACTTTTTCTTTTGCCTTAGTAAAAAATGGAAGATAGAAAGAAGGAAAATACCTATCACTTGATTTAGTAAAATTACTTAAGAATGCTAGGAATACCAGGAAAGTCTCCATATTGAAAGAATTCTTCTGTGTTCTTTCTGTGGTCATAAGATTTCTCAGGCTTAGCCTCTCCTCTGCATAATGAATAATGATTTTCCAGTACCATGTAGTGAAAAGAGCCCTAGCCAGTATTTAGGAAAACCAACCATATGCCTCTGTCACATTGGACATGCTATATGTTCACTTCCCTCATCTCTTGAATAGATTATGAAGATCAAATAAGAAAATCTATGTAAAAATGCTTGGTAAATAACAAAACTATGCACAAGTTGAAGCTGATGTATATAAAATTTTTATCACATAGATACCATTTGTTAAATAAGTGAGTAAACAATGAACGAATGGATTCTTCATCTGCCTTTTTCTCCTTCTCTCTCTTTCATTTGTCATGCCCAAATGTATTGGCTTCTAGAACATAGTTTAGGACAATGTTTTAATAAATGAAATTCATTTTGTCATTAAGAACATTGTGTTCATTTCATGTAGATATCACCTCAAATGGAAATTGATATTTTTAAGTACCTAAGACAAATGTAATTGTTGTTATACATATTATTACTGAGTCACTTGATGTCATTTAATGGCTCATACTTGTTTTTATTTTCTTCATATTCAGTTGCAGATATGGCAGTCTTCTCAATTTCATGAGAATATTTTGTTGACCTTAACATTTATCGGTTTTGTGAATTAGGAATGATAGCATGACATATTATTAATGAAATCTTGGGATGCATTTCAACAGTCTAGCAAAATGTCATCTTTCACCCAGCAGAAGACTGACTCAAGAGAAATGCTCAAAATTGACAAAATAAGGTAGGGGAGAGAGAATATATTTTAGCAGAGAAGTTAATTACAAATTTATTTATTTGTATTTATAGTCAGTCACTTCATATAGTCAAACAATTTGAAAACAATATGAAATTGAGTTAAAGTTACTTCTATATGAAGTAAGTAGACATTATTAAATAGTGATACTAATGACATTAATAGCTATTTGACATTATTAAGAGGCACTGTATAATGCAGAAAATTACCCTCTGCTGGGAGATATCACAATTAGTCCAGTTTGCAAAGGAAGCCCTGAGACTTGAGAATTTACATAATCTGCTCAAGCCTCACAGTAGTGGGTTGTTCAGCTAAAATATGAACTGAGACTGTCTGCCTTTAAATCCTATATTTATTACCATTTGCTACCCTATGGGTTATTGTACACTATTTTAGCACTATTTTTGATAACAACAGATGGATATATGGGAAAACTAAACCAACCCCCCAAAAAAAGACTCCAAAATAAAGCCAAAAACAAATTAAAAAAAGCAGAACCCCCAAAAATAAAAAATCCCCACAAACCCAAACCTATTAACAAATGTTATTGATACATTTATTAGTCTTCTATGCCATAGTCCTAATATATTTTTGTAAAGCACTGCCATGCCATTTAACAGACATTGGCAGGAAAAGTCCTCTTGTGGCATTAATTCCATGCAACCATAAAAAGAATCCTTGCTAAATGCCAGCAAATGAGGTGGTAATAACTTCAAACTTCTTTACTCAGCAGGGAGATGCTCAGCAGGGGTAAAAAAAAGATCTGCTTTCCATCTCAAATTTTTCAGTGTAAAACAATGATATGAGGTTCAAGTGTTCTTCATGACCCCTTTAAGTTGAGGATGTATTAACATGCGAGTTAAGATGTAGCAGTTTCACAAAAATGATCTATTTTCAAAGTTTAGCATTCAGACTCCACAGCGTGACTGCCAGTGTTTCTTTAGCTGCTCGATGGGAGAGACCTTGCGCTCCTTCCCACACACCTGTGTTTACATTGAGGCCTTGGCAGCACATGACCCCGCAGCCATCCCTCACAGCACTCGGTTTGCCTTCAGCCATGGCAAGCCGCACTGTCCCTGCACTCTCACTGGCTAGCACTGTTAGAATGTTGACTTAGGAGTCCTAAGCTTGGAATTTAATATAAATCAGTTTGTTGAATTTCACTCATTTTAGAATGTTACACAGATATTTTCTTAAATCCTAAACTGGAATTGATTATGTCGTGTAAATACTGTGGAACTTTAAAAAGGGAATGGGGGCGTTGTTTTCATGTAACTTTTTTGCTTTATATGGACTTAAGATATTTCTCCCCATTTGCATCTCTTGGAAAATAGGGATCATGGGCTTAAAATGAGTTGGTTATTTAGCAAAATATATAGCAAGAGAGGAGGGGGATAATATTTCTTTGAGGCTTCTTAGGTTTCAGGTACAAGATATTAAGGCAAAAGAAATCTAAAACAATACAACTTTGAAGTGATGGTTTAAGTTTTTAGATGCTGCTTTTCATGAAAAAATTGATGCATAATTAATCTTTTCATCAAAGTATATGACATTGCTTTTAGAGCCTAATGAATGAATAGTACGTAGAATGCATTGACCTCTAGATTTCTCAGGAAATAGCAGGTACTGTGGCTATATTCAACTACATGAGAGTGACTGATGTGATTAATTGATTCTTGAAAACTATGCTTTCCTAAAGTTCATTCCTGAAGAAGATAATCAGTTCCTGCCCACAAGGAACTTAACATTGTTTAGGGGTTAGAGATAAGCAAATAGATGGTTACAAAAAGAATATATAAGAGAATTGCAGAATCCACAGGAAGCTCCTCTAATCAAAATGCTGTGAGGTCAGGGAAGCCTGAGCAAAGAGGGGCTAGCCAGGTAAGGCTCTGGGTAAAGAATATTCTAGGCAGAAGGTAGAGATGTGTGAATTCCCAAAACCAGAAACAGATTTCTACAAAACAAATTCCATAAAATGGGTCTAAGGCCAGTATCATTAATCCTTTGGAAAGGGATATAAGGTTTAACTTATTTATAATTTCTGATAGGTTTAAATCATCCCATCTTTAAAAAAGAATCTAAGGTGCTATTTCTTTAGGGAGGTGAACTGTTTCTCATGGAATATCTCTTTTATTTATATATTTTCTGCCCTTTTGGAGTAAAATGGAAAGGTCCCCGCTTGTTCAAAAAAATTAGAAATTTTGTTTCAGTCAGTGAACTACTAAAAAGAGGTTGGTTATAAGCTATGTTAGAACCAAAAATTTTTTGCTATTAAAATTTTTATAGTATTAAAAGATTTTATTATAAATCATTTTTTTTTACTACTTAAAATATATTTTGACCATTTAAAGTTATGATTTTAAAATGGAAGTTTAATTAAATGAATAAATTTAAAATATAAATTTAATTAAATTAATGAATATTTTGAAATCAAAGTTGAAATTTAATGAACAAGTTCTGGGGATCTCAGGTACAGTATAGTGATTACATTTTGTGATACTGTATTGCATACTAGCAAGTTGCTGTGAGAGTAGATCTTAAATGTTCTCACTATAATATAGTGGAAATATGTGATATAATGCAGGTGTTAGCTAACACTGTAGTGGTAATCATTTTGCAATATCAAGTATATTAAATCAACATGTTATATACCTTAAACTTACACAATGTTAGTATTCAGTTATATCTCAATATAGCTGGAAAAACATTTAACTTTTCACCACATTGTGGCTGTCTCAAGTTTCTCCAATTTTATATTATCACTATTTTCATTAAGCAAAGGAACATGCTGAGTACTGACAGTAGGAAAAATGTGTTTATTTGAACAATAATGTTTGAGTACCTAATTTATCTGATAAATATTATTTTATTATATATACATTTAACTTACTGAATTATAAATCTTTTCCAAAAGCTGAGAAGTGAGGTTACTGACTTAATAAATAATACTCCTTATTTTAAAAATGGAAATAAGAAAGTGATTGTAATTAGAAAAATGTTTTCTATCTAAAAATTTCCTGCTGCTGCTGCTGCTAAGTCGCTTCAGTCGTGTCCAACTCTGTGCGACCCCATAGATGGCAACCTATCAGGCTCCCCTGTTCCTGTGATTCTCCAGGCATGAACACTGGAGTTGGTTGCCATTTCCTTCTCCAATGCATGAAAGTGAAAAGTGAAAGTGAAGTTGCTCAGTCATGTCCGACTCTTAGCGACCCCATGGACTGCAGCTTACCAGGCTCCTCTGTCCATGGGACTCTCCAGGCAAGAGTACTGGAGTGGGGTGCCATTGCCTTCTCCAATAAATTTCCTAGATGGGGCAATAAATTTAAAGTCAGTTTCTGAATACTTAAGGTTAATAAGGTATTAAATAATTCCCTTTTCATCTATAAAAAACAAACAATCTGAGACAAATTCACATTTCTTCTTTGACATGGTAGGGTGGGATGAAGAATATATGTATTCAAATTGAATTTAAAACCATTTTCTGATGGCCAGTTCAAGATGGCAGTTTAGGAAAATCCTGAAGACTTATCCCCTCCCGCAGACATACTAAATCTACATCTATGTTTTGAACAATTCCTTCTAAAAAAGACCTTAAAACTAGCTTAATGGTCCTCTCCAACAAAGGTTAAAAGGGTTACATCAAGGCAGTAGGAGAAGCAGAGATATCTCACAAGAATTCCACCCTTCCACAATCAGGAGGAAGTCTTACAAACACAGAGTTTCTTTCTGAAGAGCCAGGTGTTCATGCTCAATATCAAGCACCCCAACCCTTGGAACCTGCACCATAGGAGGAGCCCCCAAAAGGTATGGCTTTGAAAACAAACAGGACATATTAAAGAGGCCCACTGGGGTATAGGGTACAGATATTTCACCCCTAAAAGACTCACACATAGAGTCACTCACCCTGGGACCCAGCATAAAAACAGCAATTGGAAAAGCACATAGACCATATGTGAAGGAGATTCATTTGCTAATCTTAAAACATCTGTTGGAGGGGCAGGTGCCTATTGGCACCCTCTCTGGGAACAGAAGTGGCAGTGGGTGCCATTTCTGTGTTCTTCGTCTATCCTTCTAGCACCAGTGGGTGTGACCTGGTCCCAGACTCTCCTGCAGTCCCACAAAAGCTGGTGGGTGTGCCCCAGCTTCATGCTTAATCACGGACCTGCTAAAGTCAGCAGGAGCACACTCGCCCCACTCTCCTCTTGTTCAGTTAAAGTATGTGGGGTACACAATTCACACAGAGAAGTCTTGTTGAGCACCTGGCTCTGGTGGCATCAGGTTGTACACTTTTGGTCCCTGCAGAACTGAAAACAATCAGAGAGACAGTTCTTGTCAGGCTTTGCACAGACAGTAGACTTAAACACGTCCCCAGTCATCCTGTGAAAAAGGCCTACCGGAGCTTCAGCCAGAGCAATAGGCTTCAGGTTTTCCACATATCTAAAGGCTACCGACACCACCCTTGGCAGAAAGTGAAGAGGAACTAAAAATCCTCTTGATGAAAGTGAAAGTGGAGAGTGAAAAAGTTGACTTAAAGCTCAACATTCAGAAAACGAGGATCATGGCATCCGGTCCCATCACTTCATGGGAAATAGATGGGGAAACAGTGGAAACAGTGTCAGACTTTTTCTGGGCTCCAAAATCACTGCAGATGGTGATTGCAGCCATGAAATTAAAAGACGCTTACTCCTTGGAAGGAAAGTTATTACCAACCTAGATAGCATATTCAAAAGCAGAGACATTACTTTGCCCACAAAGGTTCGTCTAGTCAAGGCTAGGGTTTTTCCTGTGGTCATGTATGGATGTGAGAGTTGGATTGTGAAGAAGGCTGAGCACTGAAGAATTGATGCTTTTGAACTGTGGTGTTGCAGAAGACTCTTGAGAGTCCCTTGGACTGCAAAGAGATCCAACCAGTCCACTCTGAAGGAGATCAGCCCTGGGATTTCTGTGGAAGGAATGATACTAAAGCTGAAACTCCAATACTTTGGCCACCTCATGCGAAGAGTTGACTCATTGGAAAAGACTTTGATGCTGGGAGGGATTGTGGGCAAGAGGAGAAGGGGACGACAGAGGATGAGATGGCTGGATGGCATCACTGACTCGCTGGACGTGAGTCTGAGCGAACTCCGGGAGTTGGTGATGGACAGGGAGGCCTGGCATGCTGCGATTCATGGGGTCACAAAGAGTCGGACATGACTGAGCGACTGATCTGATCTGATCTGAAAGGCTACTGAGTTGCTCTGAGGTTATGTGGGCTGGAGGAACCATCTTTCCACTCTCCTATGGCCTTGCTGGAGAAGGAAATGGCAAGCCATTCCAGTATTCTTGCCTGGAGAATTCCATGGAGAGAAGAGCCTGGTGGGCTACAGTCCATGGGGTCACAAAGAGTCGGAGACGACTCAGTGACTAACACTTTGGCCTTGCTACAGCTTGCCAGTACTCCCAGAAAGGAGTTGATACACCTGCCTGGACCCCTGATTTTTGTACCTTTCTTCAAGAAGACACATCCAGATCACATGCTCAGGAGGCCAGCAGGGTTTATCTTTGAGGTTCCACAAGACAGCATGTGTGTATCTGCTTTAAAAGCTGCTGCCTGAGGGTCTGGCTTATCAGCCTGAAACGAGGTTCTAACTGAGATCTCTCTGTCTGGAATGCTAACAAGTCTTGGCACACCCTCAATAACTAGGACCTATCAAGAATAAATCAGGCTGCTTAAACAATCACAAAGGTTCAAGAGACAACTAAGAACTAGGGCAAGGTTGAATGATAAGGTTCATTTCTTACACAAGGCCACTTCTTCAAATAGGAGGGAAGGAGTCCTCCCCACCACCCCCAAGTATATAGAAGCAAACATGGAGAGTCAAACAAATGAGGAAACAGAGGAATATGTTCCAAATGAAACAATAAGATAAAATCCCAGGAAAAAAAAACCCTTAAATTAAATGCAGATAAATAATTTAGCTTATCCCTGGGATTTCTTTGGAAGAAATGATGCTAAAGCTGAAGCTCCAGTACTTTGGCCACCTCATGTAAAGAGTTGACTCATTGGAAAAGACCCTGATGCTGGGAGGGATTGGGGGCAGGAGGAGAAGGGGACTACAGAGGGTGAGATGGCTGGATGGCATCACTGACTTGCTGGACGTGAGTCTGAGTGAACTCCGGGAGTTGGTGATGGACAGGGAGGCCTGGCATGCTGCGATTCATGGGGTCGCAAAGAGTTGGACACAACTGAGTGACTGAACTGAACTGAAAGAGTTCAAAGTAATGGTCATAAAGATGAGACCTTCAACAAAGAGAAAATATAAGAAAGTAACAAATGGAGGTTGAAGTTGAATTACAGAATATAATAACTGTGCTGAAAAATATGCTAGAGGCGTTCATCAGAAGACCAGATGAACTAGCAGAAAGGATCGGGGACCTGGAAGGCTGGCCAGTGGAACTCATCCAAACAGAATAGCAAAAAAAGTGTTTAAAAGTGAAGGTATCTTAAGAGACCTATGAGACAACATGAAGCAGAACAACATTTACATTATAGGAATTCCAGAAGAAAGAGAGAAAGGGGGTAGAAAACTTATTTGAAGAAAATAATGGCTGAAAATTTCCCTAACATGGGAAGGAAATACAATCCAGATCCAGAAAGCCCAGAGAGTTCCAAGTAAGAGGAACCCAGAAAGATTTACACCAAGATGCATTATGATTAAAATGTCAGAGTTCAAGAGTGAATCTTAAAAGAGTAAGAAAAGAAAAAAAAAAACAAACACTTGTTATATACAAAAGAATCTCCCAATGACTCTTAGATTTTCAGCAGAAACTTTGTAAGCCAGAAAGGAGTGATGTGATATATTCAATGAGCTGAAAGGAAAAAATTTCAAACAAGAATAATCTGCCTTGTCAGATTATCATTCAGAATTGAAGGGAGATATTTTCCAGACAAGCAAAAAGTAAAGGTATTCATTACCACTAAACGGGCCTTGCAAGAAATGTTAAAGGGACTTCCTTAGGGTAAAAAATAAGGACACTAATTAGTATCAAGAAAACATATGTTTATGAATATCTCACTGGTAAAGGTAAATATGTAGTAAAGGTAGGGGATTGATTACTTATAGAGCTAGTACAAAGGTTAAAAGGCAAAAGTAATAAAAATAGCTGCAACTATAATAATGTTATATAGAATAAAAAGCTGTAATATGTGATATCAAAAACATAAAATGTGGGAGAAGAGTAAAAATATACAATTTTAGAATGTGTTCAAACTTAAATTGCCAAGAACTTAAAATAGAATGGTACTCACACACTCATACACACACACAAACATACACATACATGTATATGCATACATACATACATACATAGGCTATTAAGTATGAACCTCTTGGTAAATACAAATGAAAAATGGACAGTACATACCAAGAAATAATGAGAATGAGTTCTAAGCATAACACTAAAGAAGATCATCAAACTGTAAGGGAGGAGAACAAGAGAAGAATAAACAGAGAGGAACTACAAAACAGCCAGAAAACAATTAAGAGAAATGTAAATGGGCTTAATTCTCCAATCAAAGTAAGTGACCAAATGGATAAAAAATAAGACCCTGTATTTGCTCCCTGTAAGACACTCACTTCAGATGTAAGCACACACACAGACTGAAAGTAAAATGATGGAAAAAAGATGTTTCATATAGGTAGAGAGCAAAGAAGGCTGAGGTAGCTAAATTTACATCAGGCAAAATAGGCTTTAAAACAAAGTGAGAGTGAAGTCACTCAGTCGTGTCCGACTCTTTGTGACCCCATGGACTGTAGCCTGCCAAACTCCTCCACCCATGGGATTTTCCAGGCAAGAATACTGGAGTGGGTCGCCATTTAAAACAAAGACGGTAATAAAAGATAAAGATGATCATTACATAATGATTAAGGGGTCAATCCAACAAGAAGATATAACATTTGGAAATATTTATTCACCCAACATAATCTGAGCCACAGTCAGCTCCAAGTTTTGTTTTTGCTGACTATATAGACCTTCCCCATCTTTGGCCACAAAGAATATAATCAATCTGATTTTGATATTGACCATCTGGTGATGTCCATGTGTAGAGTCATATTTTGTGTTGTTGGAAGAGGGTGTTTGCTATGACCAGTGCGTTCTTTTGGCAAAACTCTATTAGCCTTTGCCCTGCTTCATTTTGTACTCCTAGGCCAAATTTGCCTGTTACTCCAGATATCTCTTGACTTCCTACTTTAGCATGCTAGTCCCCTCTGATGAAAAGGACGTCTTTTTTGGGTGTTAGTTCTAGAAGGTCTTGTAGGTCTTCATAGAATCATTCAACTTCAGCTTTTTCAGCATTACTGGTTGAGGCATAGACTTGGATTACTGTGATATTGAATGGTTTCCTTTGGAAATTGAGAAAGTAGGGAAAACCACTAGACCATTCAGGTATGAGCTAAATCAAATCCCTTATGATTATATAGTGGAAGTGACAAATAGATTCAAGGGTTTAGATCTCATAGACAGAGTCCCTGAAGAACTATGGATGGAGGTTCATGACATTATACAGGAGGCAGTGATCAAGACCATCCCCAAGAAAAGAAATACAAAAAGGCAAAATGATTGTCTGAGGAGGCCTTACAAATAGCTGAGAAAAGAAGAGGAGCTAAAGGCAGAGGAGAAAAGGAAAGATATACCTATCTGAATGCAGAGTTCCAAAAAATAGCAAGGAAAGATAAGAAAGCCTTCCTCAGAGATCAATGCAAAGAAATAGAAGAAAACAATGGAATGGGAAAGACTAGAGATGTCTTCAAGAAAATTAGAGATACCAAGGGAACATTTCATGCAAAGATGGGCACAATAAAGGACAGAAATGGTATGGAACTAACAGAAGCAGAAGATATTAAGAAGAGGTGGCAAGAATACACAAATCAACTATACAAAAAAGATCTTCATGACCCAGATAACCACGATGGTGCGTTCACTCACTTAGAGCCAGACATCCTGGAATGTGAAGTCAAGTAGTCCTTGGAAGCATCACTATGAATAAAGCTAGTGGAGATGATGGAATTCCAGATGAGCTATTTCAAATCCCCAAAGATGATGCTGTGAAAGTGCTTCACTCAGTATGCCAGCAAATTTTGAAAACTCAAGAGTGGCTACAGGACTGGAAAAGGTCAGTTTTCATTCCAATTCCAAAGATAGGCAATGCCAAAGAATGCTCAAACTACCGCACAATTGCACTTATCTCACATGCTAGCAAAGTAATGCTCAAGATTCTCCAAGCCAAGCATCAGTAGTATGTGAACCATGAACTTCCAGATTTTCAAGCTTGATTTAGAAAAGGCAGAGGAACCAGGGATCAGATTGCCAACATCTGTTGGATCACTGAAAAAGCAAGAGACTTCCAAAAAACATCTACTTTGCTTTATGGACTACGCCAAAGCCTTTGACTGTGTGGATGACAAGAAACTGTGGAAAATTCTTCAAGAGATGGGAGTACCAGATCACCTTACCTGCCTCCTGAGAAATCTGTATGCAGGTCAAGAAGCAACAATTAGAACTGGATATGAAACAACAGACTGGTTCCAAATTGGGAAAGGAGTATGTTAAGGCTATATATTGTCACTCTGCTTGTTTAACTTATATGCAGAGCACATCATGCAAAATGCCGAGCTAGGTGAAGCACAAGGTGGAATCAATATGCAGATGATACCACCCTTATGGCAGAAAGTGAAGAAGAACTAAAGAGCCTCTTAAAAGAAGAGGTTGAAAAAGTTGGCCTAAAACTCAACATTCAGAAAACTAAGATCATGGCATCTGGTCCCATCACTTCATGGCAAATAGATGGGGAAACAGGGGAAACAGTGAGAGACTTAATTTCTTTGGTCTACTAAATCACTGCAGATGGAGACTGCAGCCACAAAATTAAGACGCTTGGTCCTTGGAAGAAAAGCTATGACCAACCTAAACAGCATATTAAAACACAGAGACATTACTTTGCTGACAAAGGTCTGTCTAGTTAAATCTATGCTTTTTGCAGTAGTCATGTATGGATGTGAGAGTTGGGCTATAAGGAAAGCTGAGCGTCAAAGAATTGATGCTTTTGAACTGTGGTGTTGGAGAAGACTCTTGAGAGTCCCTTTGACTGCAAGGAAATCCAACAGTCCATCCTAAAGGAAATCAGTCCTGAATATTCATTGGAAAGACTGATCCTGAAGTTGAAACTCCAATACTTTGACCACCTGATGTGAAGAACTGACTCATTGGAAAAGACCCTGATGCTGGGAAAGATTGAAGGCAAGAGGAGAACGGGACGACAGAGGATGAGATCGTTGGATCACATCACCAATTCAATGGATATGAATTTGAACAGGCCTTGGGAGTTGGTAATGGACAGGGAAGCCTGATGTGCTACAGTCCGGAGTCACAAAGAATTAGACACAACTGAGCAACTTAACTGAACTGATTCACTCAACATAGGAGCAGCTAAATATATCAAGCAAGTATTAGTAGACCTAAAGGGAGAAACTGACAGCAATATAGTAATAGAGAACTTTAGCACCCTAGTTATGTTAATGGATATATCCAAACAGGAAATTAATAAGGCATTGTCAATGTCACATTGGACAAGATAAATTTAATAGACACATAAAGAATATTCCATCCCCCAAAAGGAGAATACATTTTTCTCAAAGGTACACAGAACATTCTCTAGGAAGGCTCATATGTTAAGCTCCACAAGTCTCAATCAATTTAAGAAGATTTAAATCATTTCAAGCATCTTTTCCAACCATCTGGAAATGATTCCAAGCATCATTTCCCACCAATGTGTGCAAAAGATACAAAGTATTATAATAGACTACAATGAATAATTATACACTAACCAATTGGACAAGTAGAAGAAATGGATAAATTCCTAGGAACATACAATCTTCCAAGACTTAATCATGAAGAAACAAAGTCTAAATAGACTAATTATTAGTAGAGTGATTGAAACAGTGGTCAAAAATCTACCCTGAAATGAAAGTCCAGGACCAGGTTGCTTCACTGTTGAATTCTACCAAACTTTCAAAGACTTCTGAGATTCTCAAACTCTTCTAAAAAAATGAAGAAGAGAGAATGCTTCCAAATTCACTTTAGAAGGCCAAGAAAGCACACAAAAACAAAATTATAGGCCAGTATCTCTCACCAAAATGTTAATAAACCAAATTTAATGATGTATTAAAAGGATCATATGCCATGATCAAGTGGGATTTGTTTCAGGGATGCAAGGATTGTTTAACATCTGCAGATAAATTACTGTGATATGTCATGTTAATAAAATGAAGGATAAAAATCATATGATAATACCAATTGATGCAGGAGAAACTTTTGAGAAAATCCAGCATCCAGTTATAATAATAAAAAGCCTTCAACAATGTGAGTACAGAGGGAATATACCTCAACATAATAAAGGCAATATATGACAAACCCACAGTTATCATCATACTCATGGTGAAAGTTGAAAACTTTTTTCTACGATGAGGTATAAAATAGGGATGCCCGCTCTCACTACTTCTCTTAAACATAGTATTGAAAATCCTAGCCATAGAAGTTAGGCAAGAGGGGAGGAGCTAAGATGGTGGAGGAATAGGACGGGGAGAACACTTTCTCCCCGACAAATTCATCAAAAGAACATTTAAACGCCGAGTAAATTCCACAAAACAACTTCTGAATGCCAGCAGAGGACATCAGGCACCCAGAAAAGCAACCCATTGTCTTCGAAAGGAGGTAGGAAAAAATATAAAAGACAAAAAAAGAGACAAAAGAGGGAGGGACGGAGTTCCGTCCTGGGAAGGGAGTCTTAAAGAGAGGTTTCCAAACACCAGGAAACATTCTCACTGCTGAGTCTGTGCTGAGCCTTGGAAGCACAGAGGGCAACATAACAGGGAGGAAAAATACATAAATTAAAACCCACAGATTATGAGCCCTACGGTAACTCCCCCAGCAGAGAAGCAGCGCAGACACCTGCACCCACCACTAGCAAGCGGGGGCTGGGCAGGGAGGCACAGCGCGGGCTGAATCACTTAGAGTAAGGATCTGGCCTGAATACCCCGAGCGCTACCTGAGTGAAATAATTTGGGCTGGCAAACCAGACTGTGGGATATCTACCATGCGAAAAGCCAGCCCTAACCTAAGACACCGCCAGGCCCGTGCACGGAACAAAGGACTGTACAGAGATAGCCAGCTGCAGAACGTACCCCTCCGGTGACAGGCAGCCAGAGCTGGCAGGGGGCAATTGCAGCCCCAGAGAGACATTATCTACAAAACTGTAAGCAGGCTTCTTTGCTAACTAAAACTTCTTGGGGTTCTGGACAGTCAACATCTGCCTGAGAAGGTGCGCCAGTTGTACATCCAGATAACCGAGTGGCGGGGAGGTGATAAGTCTCAGCAACCGCGCTCGCCATCATTGAAAGACAAGTATATGTCTTGTCTTTCTTGTCTGAGCTGCTCGGACCTGGGAAGGGCACAAAACGCAGGCCCAACTGAGGCTGTGCCTCTGAGGACTACCCGAGTGCCTGAACCTAAGCGGCTTAGACCTGGGAGGCGCAAGCAGCCCAGGGCTAGCCGCGGATGGAGGAGCAACCTAGAGCCTGAGCAGTGGGGGCAGGGAGGCTACACACGCCATGAGCCGGGGCAGGCCCAGTGTGGCTGAGGCATTGCGAGCACACGCCAGTCTTATTTATTTGCATCGTCCCTCCCTCCCCACAGCACGACTGAACAAGTGAGTCTTAAAAAAAAAAAAAAGGTGTCCACCACCGCCCCCTTTGTATCAGGGCGGAAATCAGACACTGAAGAGACCAGCAAACAGAAGAAGCTATAACAGAGGGAACCGCCTTGGAAGCGACAGGCAATAGATTAAAACCCCATGGTTAGTACTGACATAGGAAGGGGCCTATAGATCTTGAGAAATATAAGCCGAACCAAGGAACTAGCCGAAAATGAACTGAACCCACAATACCCACAACAACATCAGAGAAAGTCCTATATATTTTTTTTACTACTTTTACAATCATTGTTTCTTTCTTTTTTTTTTTTTTTACTACTTTTACAATCATTGTTTCTTTCTTTTTTTTCTATTACTCCTTTAATTTTCACTTTTATAACCTACTATTACTTTGCAAAAGAAAAAAGACCCTTTTTTTAAAAAAAAGCAAACTTCATATATATAATTTTTATAACTTCTGTGACCTTGTTTTTTTTCTTTTTTCTTTTCTTCTTTTCTTTAACATTGTATTTTTGAATCCAAACTCTGCTCTAGATTTTTAATTTTAGCTTTTTGGTATTTGTTATCAATTTTGTACCTATATATTTTTTTATAACTTTTGTGGCTTTTTTTTTCTCTCTTTCTTTCTCTTCATCTTTTCTTTAACATTGTATTCCTGAAATTCCAAACTCTACTCTAGATTTTTAATTTATGCTTTTTGGTATTTGTTATCAAATTTGTACCTATATCTTCTTTATAATTTTTGTGACTTTGTTTGTTTTTATTTTTTTCTCTTTCTTTTTCTTCTTCTTTTCCTTAAAATTGTATTTTTGAAATTCCAAACTCTAGATTTTTTAACTTTTGCTTTTTGGTATTTGTTATCAATTTTGTACCTATATTTTCTTTATAATTTTTGTGACTTTTTTTTTCTTTTTCTCTGTTTCTTTTCCTTCTTCTTTTCTTTAACATTGTATTTTTGAAATTCTAAACTCTACTCTAGATTTTTAATTTTTGCTTTTAGGAATTTGTTACCAATTTTGTACCTTTAAGAACCCAATCTTCAGTACCCATTTTTTACTAGGGAGCGAGATTACTGGCTTGACTGCTCTCTCTCCCTTCAGACTCTTCTTTTTTTCCACCAGGTCGCCTGTGTCTCCTCCCTAACCCTTCTCTACTCTACCCAACTCTGTGAATTTCTGTGTGTTCCAGAGGGTGGAGAACACTTAGGGAACTGATTACTGGCTGGATCTGTCTTTCTCCTTTTCATTCCCTCCTTTTATCCTCCTGGCCACCTCTGTCTCCTTCCTCCCTCTTCTCTTCTCTGTATAACTCCGTGAACATCTCTGAGCGGTCCAGTTGTGGAGTGCACATAAGGAAGTGATTACTGGTTAGCCCGCTTTCTCCTCTATTGATTCCACCTCATCTCATTTGGGTCACCTCTAACTCCCTCCTCCCTCTTCTCTTCTCCATGTAACACTGTGAACCTCTCTGGGTGACCCTCATGGTGGAGAAACTTTTCATCTTTAACCTAGATGTTTTATCAGTGGTGCTGTATAGAAGGAGAAGTTTTGAGACTACAGTAAAAATAAGACTGATAACTGGAAGCAGGAGGCTTAAGTCCAAACCCTGATTCCAGGGAACATTAATTGACAGGAGCTCATCAAACGCCTCCATACCTACACTGAAACCAAGCACCACACAAGGGCCAACAAGTTCCAGGGCAAGACATACCAAGCAAATTCTCCAGCAACACAGGAACACAGCCCTGAGCTCCAATATACAGGCTGCCCAAAGTCACCCCAAAACCATAGACATCTCATAACTCATTACTGGACACTTCATTGCACTCCAGAGAGAAGAAATCCAGCTCCACCCACCAGAACACCGACACAAGCTTCCCTAACAAAGAAACCTTGACAAGCCACCTGTACAAACCCACACACAGTGAGGAAACGCCACAATAAACAGAACTCCACAAACTGCCAGAATACAGAAAGGACACCCGAAACTCAGCAATTTAAATAAGATGAAGAGACAGAGGAAAACCCAGCAGGTAAAGGAACAGGATAAATGCCCACCAAACCAAACAAAAGAGGAAGAGATAGGGAATCTACCTGATAAAGAATTCTGAATAATGATAGTGAAATTGATCCAAAATCTTGAAATCAAAATGGAATCACAGATAAATAGCCTGGAGACAAGGATTGAGAAGATACAAGAAAGGTTTAACAAGGACCTAGAAGAAATAAAAGAGAGTCAATATATAATGAATAATGCAATAAATGAGATCAAAAATACTCTGGAGGCAACAAATAGTAGAATAACAGAGGCAGAAGATAGGATTAGTGAGTTAGAAGATAGAATGGTAGAAATAAATGAATCAGAGAGGAAAAAAGAAAAACAAAAGAAATGAGGACAATCTCAGAGACCTCCAGGACAATATTAAACGCTACAACATTCGAATCATAGGGGTCCCAGAAGAAGAAGACAAAAAGAAAGACCATGAGAAAATACTTGAGGAGATAATAGTTGAAAACTTCCCTAAAATGGGGAAGGAAATAATCACTCAAGTCCAAGAAACCCAGAGAGTCCCAAACAGGATAAACCCAAGGTGAAACACCCCAAGACACATATTAATCAAATTAACAAAGATCAAACACAGAGAACAAATATTAAAAGCAGCAAGGGAAAAACAACAAATAACACACAAGGGAATTCCCATAAGGATAACAGCTGATCTTTCAATAGAAACTCTCCAAGCCAGGAGGGAATGGCAAGACATACTTAAAGTGATGAAAGAAAATAACCTACAGCCCAGATTATTGTACCCAGCAAGGATCTCATTCAAATATGAAGGAGAAATCAAAAGCTTCACAGACAAGCAAAAGCTGAGAGAATTCAGCACCATCAAACCAGCTCTCCAAAAAATACTAAAGGATATTCTCTAGACAGGAAACACAAAAAGGGTGTATAAATTCAAACCCAAAACAATAAAGTAAATGGCAATGGGATCATGCTGCTGCTGAGTCACTTCAGTCGTGTCTGACTCTGCGCGACCCTATAGATGGCAGCCCACCAGGCTCCCCCATCCCTGGGATTCTCCAGCCAAGAACACTGTAGTGGGTTGCCATTTCCTTCTCCAGTGCATGAAAGTGAAAAGTGAAAGTGAAGTTGCTCAGTCGTGTCCGACTCAGTGACCCTATGGACTGCAGCCTACCAGCCTCCTCCATCCATGGGATTTTCCAGGCAGGAGTACTGGAGTGGGTGGCCCTATCAATAATTACCTTAAACGTAAATGGGTTGAATGCCCCAACCAAAAGACAAAGACTGAATGGATACAAAAACAAGACCCCTATATGTGTTGTCTACAAGAGACCCACCTCAAAACAGGGGACACATACAGACTGAAAGTGAAGGGCTGGAAAAAGATTTTCCACGCAAATAGGGACCAAAAGAAAGCAGGAGTAACAATACTCATATCAGATAAAATAGACTTTAAAACAAAGCCTGTGAAAAGAGACAAGGTCACTACATAATCAAAGGATCAATCCAAGAAGAAGATATAACAATTATAAATATATATGCACCCAACATAGGAGCACCGCAATATGTAAGACAAATACTAACAAGTATGAAAGGAGAAATTAACAATAACACAATAATAGTGGGAGACTTTAATACCCCACTCACACCTATGGATAGATCAACTAAACAGAAAATTAACAAGGAAACACAAACTTTAAATGATACAATAGACCAGTTAGACCTAATTGATATCTATAGGACATTTCATCCCAAAACAATGAATTTCACCTTTTTCTCAAGTGCACACAAAGCCTTCTCCAGGATAGATCACATCCTGGGCCATAAATCTAGCCTTGGTAAATTCAGAAAAATTTAAATAATTCCAAGCATCTTTTCTGACCACAATACAGTAAGATTAGATCTCAATTACAGGAGAAAAACTATTAAAAATTCCAACATATGGAGGCTGAACAACACGCTGCTGAATAACCAACAAATCACAGAAGAAATCAAAAAAGAAATCAAAATTTGCATAGAAATGAATGAAAATGAAAACACAACAACCCAAAACCTGTGGGACATTGTAAAAGCAGTCCTAAGGGGAAAGTTCATAGCAATACAAGCATACCTCAAGAAACAAGAAAAAAGTCAAATAAATAATCTAACTCTACACCTAAAGCAACTAGAAAAGGAAGAAATGAAGAACCCCAGGGTTAGTAGAAGGAAAGAAATCTTAAAAATTAGGGCAGAAATAAATGCTAAAGAAACAAAAGAGACCATAGCAAAAATCAACAAAGCCAAAAGCTGGTTCTTTGAAAGGATAAATAAAATTGACAAACCATTAGCCAGACTCATCAAGAAACAAAGGGAGAAAAATCAAATCAATAAAATTAGAAATGAAAATGGAGAGATCACAACAGACAACACAGAAATACAAAGGATCATAAGAGACTACTATCAACAATTATATGCCAATAAAATGGACAACGTGGAAGAAATGGACGAATTCTTAGAAAAGTACAACTTTCCAAAACTGGACCAGGAAGAAATAGAAAATCTTAACAGACCCATCACAAGCACGGAAATTGAAACTGTAATCAGAAATCTTCCAGCAAACAAAAGCCCAGGTCCAGACGGCTTCACAGCTGAATTCTACCAAAAATTTAGAGAAGAGCTAACACCTATCCTACTTAAACTCTTCCAGAAAATTGCAGAGGAAGGTAAACTTCCAAACTCATTCTATGAGGCCACCATCACCCTAATACCAAAACCTGACAAAGATGCCACAAAAAAAAAAAAAAAAAAAAACTACAGGCCAATAACACTGATGAACATAGATGCAAAAATCCTTAACAAAATTCTAGCAATCAGAATCCAACAACACATTAAAAAGATCATACACCATGACCAAGTGGGCTTTATCCCAGGGATGCAAGGATTCTTCAATATCTGCAAATCAATCAATGTAATACACCACATTAACAAATTGAAAAATAAAAACCATATGATTATCTCAATAGATGCAAGAAAGCCTTTGACAAAATTCAACATCCATTTATGATAAGAACTCTCCAGAAAGCAGGAATAGAAGGAACATACCTCAACATAATAAAAGCTATATATGACAAACCCACAGCAAACATTATCCTCAATGGTGAAAAATTGAAAGCATTTCCTCTAAAGTCAGGAACAAGACAAGGGTGCCCACTTTCACCATTACTCTTCAACATAGTTTTGGAAGTTTTGGCCACAGCAATCAGAGCAGAAAAAGAAATAAAAGGAATCCAAATTGGAAAAGAAGAAGTAAAACTCTCACTGTTTGCAGATGACATGATCCTCTACATAGAAAACCCTAAAGACTCCACCAGAAAATTACTGGAACTAATCAATGAACATAGTAAAGTTGCAGGATATAAAATCAACACACAGAAATCCCTTGCATTCCTATACACTAATGATGAGAAAATAGAGAAATTAAGGAAAAAATTCCATTCACAATTGCAATGGAAAGAATAAAATACTTAGGAATATATCTACCTAAAGAAACTAAAGACCTATATATAGAAAACTATAAAACACTGGTGAAAGAAATCAAAGAGGACACTAATAGAAGGAGAAATATACCGTGTTCATGGATTGGAAGAATCAATATAGTGAAAATGAGTATACTACCCAAAGCAATTGATAGATTCAATGCAATCCCTATCAAGTTACCAACAGTATTCTTCACAGAGCTAGAACAAATAATTTCACAATTTGTATGGAAATACAAAAAACCTCGAATAGCCAAAGCAATCTTGAGAAAGAAGAATGGAACTGGAGGAATCAACCTGCCTGACTTCAGGCTCTACTACAAAGCCACAGTCATCAAGACAGTATGGTACTGGCACAAAGACAGAAATATAGATCAATGGAACAAAATAGAAAGCCCAGAGATAAATCCATGCACATATGGACACCTTATCTTTGACAAAGGAGGCAAGAATATACAATGGATTAAAGACAATCTCTTTAACAAGTGGTGCTGGGAAAACTGGTCAATGACTTGTAAAAGAATGAAACTAGAGCACTTTCTAACACCATACACAAAAATAAACTCAAAATGGATTAAAGATCTAAACGTAAGATCAGAAACTATAAAACTCCTACAGGAGAACATAGGCAAAACACTGTCCAACATACATCACAGCAGGATCCTCTATGACCCACCTCCCAGAATATTGGAAATAAAAGCAAAAATAAACAAATGGGACCTAATTAAACTTAAAAGCTTCTGCACAACAAAGGAAACTATAAGCAAGGTGAAAAGACAGCCTTCAGAATGGGAGAAAATAGTAGCAAATGAAGCAACAGACAAACAACTAATCTCAAAAATATACAAGCAACTCCTGCAGCTCAATTCCAGAAAAATAAATGACCCAATCAAAAAATGGGCCAAAGAACTAAATAGACATTTCTCCAAAGGAGACATACAGATGGCTAACAAACACATGAAAAGATGCTCAACATCACTCATTATCAGAGAAATGCAAATCAAAACCACTATGAGGTACCATTTCACGCCAGTCAGAATGGCTGAGATCCAAAAGTCTACAAGCAATAAATGCAGGAGAGGGTGTGGAGAAAAGGGAACCCTCTTACACTCTTGGTGGGAATGCAAACTAGTACAGCCACTATGGAGAACAGTGTGGAGATTCCTTAAAAAACTGGAAATGGAATTGCCTTATGATCCAGCAATCCCACTGCTGGGCACACACACTGAGGAAACCAGAAGGGAAAGAGACACGTGTACCCCAATGTTCATCGCAGCACTGTTTATAATAGCCAGGACATGGAAGCAACCTAGATGTCTATCAGCAGATGAATGGATAAGAAAGCTGTGGTACATATACACAATGGAGTATTACTCAGCCATTAAAACGAATACATTTGAATCAGTTCTAATGAGGTGGATGAAACTGGAGCCTATTATACAGAGTGAAGTAAGCCAGAAAGAAAAACACCAATACAGTATACTAATGCATATATATGGAATTTAGAAAGATGGTAACAATAACCCTGTGTATGAGACAGCAAAAGAGACACTGATGTATAGAACAGTCTTTTGGACTCTGTGGGAGAGGGCGAGGGTGTGGTGATTTGGGAGAATGGCATTGAAATATGTATAATACCATATATGAAACGAGTCACCAGTCCAGGTTTGATGCACGATACTGGATGCTTGGGGCTGGTGCACTGGGACGACTGAGAGGGATGGTGTGGGGAGGGAGGAAGGAGGAGGGTTCAGGATGGGGAACACATGTAATCCTGTGGCAGATTCATTTTGATATATGGCAAAACCAATACAATATTGTAAAATTAAATAAAATAATAAAAAAAAGAAGTTAGGCAAGAAAAATAAAAAAGGGTATTTAAATTGGAAAGTACCTCCACTAGTTTGTCAGGAGAAATAACAATAACCTCAGATATGCAGATGATACCACCCTTATGGCAGAAAGTGAAGATGAACTAAAGAGCCTCTTAAAAGAAGAGATTGAAAAAGTTGACTTAAAACTCAACATTCAGAAAACTAAGATCATGGCATCTGGTCCCATCACTTCATGGCAAATAGATGGGGAAACAGTGGAAACAGTGTCAGACTTTATATTTTTGGGCTCCAAAATCACTGCAGATGGTGATTGCAGCCATGAAATTAAAAGACACTTACTCCTTGGAAGGAAAGTTATGACCAAGAAGTGACTTAGCAGCAGCAGCAGCAGATAGCATATTCAAAAGCAGAGACATTACTTTGCCAACAAAGGTCCATCTAGTCAAGGCTATGATTTTTCCAATAATCATGTATGGATGTGAGATTTGGACTGTGAAGAAAGCTGAGCACTGAAGAATTGATGCTTTTGAACTGTGGTGTTGGAGAAGACTCTTGAGAGTCCCTTTGACTGCAAGGAGATCCAACCAGTCTATTCTAAAGGAGATCAGTCCTGGGTGTTCTTTGGAAGGATTGATGCTAAACCTGAAACTCCAGTACTTTGGCCACCTCATGCGAAGTGTTGACTCATTGGAAAAGACTCTGATGCTGGGAGGGGTTGGGGGCAGGAGGAGAATGGGATGACAGAGGATGAGATGGCTGGATGGCATCACTGACTCAAAGGATGTGAGTTTGAGTGAACTCCAGGAGTTGGTGATGGACAGAGAGGCCTGGCGTACTGCAATTCATGGAGTCTCAAAGATTTGGACACGACTCAGCGACTGAACTGAACTGAACTGAGCTGAACAAGTCCATCAAAAAGTAGTTAGAATTATTGAAAAAATTCAGTAAAGTTTAGGCACAAAATCAATTTACAAGTTCAATTTATAAATATCTCTTGTGTTTTTATACACTAACTTTGAACTATCAGAAAGAGAAATTAAGATAGAAATGCCATTTACTACTGCAGCAAGAGAATAAAATATCTAGGGATAAAGTTCACCAAGAAGGTTAAACACCTGTATGCCGAAAAATTTAATACTTTGATGAAAGTAATTGAGGAAGATGGCAAATAAATAGAAAGAAGTTCTGTGCTCATAAATTGGAAGAATGACTCTTCACACTGACTGTTGTGTAAAGACCAGAGTATAGGGGAAAACAGAAGTAGGCATGAGCCAGTTAACAGGTACTGCAGTAGCCCATGCAAGAAAAGATCAACGCTTGTTCTGGGGAGATGGTGGAGCAGGACCCAGTTAGGAATCCTTTTGTTTTTTTCAATTAGAGGGTCAGGATATACTGATAGATTTGATATGCAGAGTAAAAGAGAAGAATCAACTTGGATGTCTAAGTTGATGTCTAAGTTATTGTTTTTTGTTTTAATTTTTTAATTCGAGGATAATTGCTTTTCAATGTTGTGTTAGTTTCTGCTCTACAACAACTCGAATCAGTCATAACTCTATAGATATATCATATCTCCTCCCTCTTGATTCTCCCTCCCATCCCCGTTCCCCCACATCCCACCCTTCTAGGTCATCACAGAGCACCAGGCTGGGCTCTGTGTGCTATACAACAGCTTTCCACTACCTAGCTATTTTACATATGGTAGTGTATATATTGGAGAAGGCAATGGCACCCCACTCCAGTACTCTTGCCTGGAAAATCCCATGGACGGAGGAGCCTGGTGGGCTGCAGTCCATGGGGTCGCTAAGAGTCGGACACGACTGAAGTGACTTAGCAGCAGCAGCAGTATATATATGTCGATGCTACTTTCCCAATTCATCCCACCCTCTCCTTCCCCTGCTGTTTCCATAAGTCCACTCTCTACATCTGTGTCTCCATTTCTTTCTTGCATCTAGGCTCATCAGTATCATCTTTCTAGATTCCATGCATGTGTGCTTAGTCGTGGCTGACTCTTTGTGAATAGATATACACATTAATGTATGATATTTGTTTTTCTTTCTGACTTACTTGACTCTGTATGATGGGCTCTAGACACATCTGCCTTACTGTAGCTGACTCAAATTTGTCCCTTTTTATGGCTGAGTAAATATTATTTTTGGCCTGAGAAACTAGGTAAATTTTGGTGTCATTTACTGAGATGAGGAAATGTGTGAAAGCAGAGGGTTGTTCTGGGGACATGAAGGGAATATCAGTAGTTTTTGGACACATCAAAGTTGAGATAGCTTCTGTCATCTGTGTGAACCTCTTAGGTCATCTCTTGATATGTGAATTTTGATCTCAAGCCAAAGTCAGGCTATGAGCTGTACATTAAAAAAAAAAAAAAGAATCATCAAGGAATATTTGATGTTTAAAGCTAATTTAGTGGGTCTAATTGCGACTCTCCAGGGAGAGTGATGGAGTAAAAAGGACCAAGGACAAAGTCCTAGGCAATTTTTGTCTCCTCCAGTCTCCCAGCTTCAGAAATCACGTCTTCAGACGATACAGTCTACTGCTCCTGCTTCTTGGTGTTCTCTACAGACTTGAGTTTAAGCTCTTGGATTTGTCTGTCTTTTCAAATTATTAAAAGATACACTGAAGTGTATGAAGAATTTCAAGAGTTCATTTTTTGAGCAAAAAGTGGTTTTAATCATGCAGAACCAAACTGGAAGTGGTTAGGAGAGCTCTGTCAACAGGAGTTCAGAGAGGAACTTTATAGAGAAAAGGCAGAAGCAAAGCAAGGAAATTATTGGTTGATGACATCTTACGGCCTCCCTGACTGTTTCTGATTGGTTGTCTTTAGGTTTTGATTTTGTAACCATGAGAAATTTATGGCTTAGATTTTGATTTATTTACTTATGTAGGCTTCCAAGACATTAGAGTCACCTCAGTCAGATGATCTATTGTTTAAATAATTCAATAATCCTTATGCCCATCATACTCTCAGAGGTTCAGTGAGCATGGAGATAAACCTTCCAGTCTGGCCACTCAGATCCTGGCTCTCTTCTCCTCCAATGAGTTTCTCTGACAACAACCTTATGCATCTCATCCCACCATCAGACTCTAGATCTTGCATTACTAATATCTGCAATCCATCCACGATCACAATGTCAAGGTGATGAGATCACAATGTCTCAGCACTACCACTGAACTTTCCACAGTTTTCGCTCTAGTTCTCTAGATTTATTCTCTGACTCTCATGAGCTCTATAGCTCATTGTTCCTACACCTTTTAAAAGTATCCCTAAAGTCTCTATTCTCCCATTTCCCTCCCAACTTAGTTTTGATTCCATGGTCCATCATTATAATCACTCCCTTGCAGACACTGTCAACTCACTTGCGTCTATTTTCTGCTTTATTATTGTTGCCTGGCAAGAGTCCAATGCTGGTTAAATCCAACTTTCCTCTTTCTCCACACCTGCACTTGCAGACCTGAATATAGCTGGAGAAAATCCTGCAAAAGTGACTAGTGTCATTAAAAAAAAAAATTGTATTGGCGGATAGCTGCTCTATAGTGTTGTATTAGTTTCTGCTGTACAGTGAAGTAAATCAGCTATATGTATCATATGTCCCCTCTTTTTTGGATTTCCTTCCCATTTAGGTCACCACGGAGCACTGAGTAGAGTTCTCTGTGTTATGTAGTAGGTTCTCATTAGTTATCTCTTTTGTACCTAGTATTGTATATATGTCAGTCCCAGTCTCCCAGTTCATCCCACCCCTCCTTTTTTTGAATTCATGAGAACTAACCTGCATGAATCCCCTTACTGCTCCAGCAATCCTTCTACGTTGTTCCCTAGGGCATTTGTTTACTCTCCCTCTTTCCTAAATCAGTGGTCTTCAAACATATTGCTCATTTAGTCCTAAGAATTTTGAAATACATTCCTCATGTATTTTTCAAGTTTATATCTAATAATTTCACCACAATTTGAATTGTTCTAAAGGATGTCACACCTGGTATATTGGATGCCACTTTTTAAAATGTATCCAGTGGTAACTAAATGCCAAAGCAGATATGTCCACTCTTTCCCATTTAAAAGGTCAAACAAGCTATTCCATAACAGTTCAAAATGTTTATCACTAATGTTTCTTCCTGACTTTGATTCCATTCTACTTACCCCACAGGATTTTATTTTGTGCTAATGACGTTTCCTTTGTGTTTGCTAGCCTTTCATTTATTACCTTATCATACTTATCTGGAATAGCAATGTGTATAAATAAAATTTTAAGAATTCTTTTTATTCTATGAGCATAATTCTCTAATTGTTAAAGTAGTTAATGGATTATTATCAGTACAAATATTTTTAGTAAGCAGCTGACCAAATAAAAAATCTTTTATGCATTTTGAAAAATAAGAAGTTTAAAAACATTGCTGGAAATTCAGTGTCAAAAGAGACTGACAATTTTTAAGCACCAATAAATATGTCCACCTAATGAAACCATTTTGTTTCTGAACGCAATAGTTGGATATAAATTGATTCTATTTCCTTGCATGTTCCTTAGATGAAAGGAACTTTCACTCCCTGTCTTCATGTATTTATGATTTAATTGATTATCTTTTTATCTTTGAAATTAAAATCCTTGGTTATAAAGACATGGCTGTAGTGGAGAGCCCTGACAAAAGAGGTATACATTGGAGGGTAGGAGTGGGAGAAGAGGGTGCTGATACATTGATTTCACACAAAATTTTCAAAGAAGCCCACTTTAAAAAAGGAATGTCCAGCAGTAATACCAGACAGGCCTCGATGATGTTCAAAGTGGTTCCTGATTCCCGGAGTATGCCACATTCACTAGACTGATATGCCTAGTGTCAATTACCGCCATTCAAAATGATTGTAGATACTTTTGAAAAGTATGGTTCCAGAAGAATGATCACATGAGTATAAACTGTGATATATAAGGGAAAAAATAGTAGGATTTTGGTCAGTTTAGTCTACCAAAGTGAAAAGTAAGGGGTGATATAACAATTTTACAATAGCAAGCATACTATCTTGGTGAATATTTACTGCATTGAGTTGGATTATGTAAAAGTGGAAGTTAAGGTTGCCAGTTTATTAGTAGCCTCTATTTAAAAAAAAAAAAAAGAATGAGATGTAGGGGCTCTAGGTGAAAAAATATAGATTTGAAAAATGTGAAAAATTATTTAAGAATTAGACATGAAGTATCCAAAGAAAACTTGGAGGTATCTTTTCTGTCCCTAGCCTTTTAAAGTACTCTCTGCATGAGGTTACGATCTTTATGAGATATAATAATTTCATAGTCAAGTAAATTTGAGAAGTGCTTAGTTAGAAAAAAATCATACCAACGTTTTAAAATTAGACTTTAAATAAATGCTTCTAACATTCATTGTTTTTTTACAACTGTTAGGTAAGACTAGAACACATCTTTGGTCAAAAGTACAAATGTTTACCACCAACTGATAAAGTAATGAATTATTTATTATAAAAACTGGTCTATTTGGAAAAGTAGCATTGTAAACAAATCGATTAAATAAAAAAGTAAAAGTAGTTATTTTAATGTTAAGTGGTCATGTGAAATTACTGAAACATTACTACAGAGCTACATTACTTTTGTCCAATAAACTTGTTTAGTTCAGTACATTTAGACTACATCTTGAAAAATCTTTATTGTATTGGTACTAACTAAATTAAGTGGACACCTGGAACATTTACACATTTTGGGAGGCCTTAAGAGAACCAAGTGACAAAAAGCTCACAGCCTATTGCCATAAAGCTGAAACACGTGTTCTGACTTATGCCGGCCAAGTATCTGCTGATAGTCATATCCAGATTTTTAAAAAATGGTTATACCCAGCTGTAACAATTTAATGTGAACCTGGGCAATACTTAGTTGATGTATTCTTTTCTTCATGTACTACGGCATTTTCCTTAAAAACAAATTAATACAAAATTTTAAATTGTGTGTTTAAATTGTCTGGTATTATTCTCATGCTTCTTTATTGATTGTATAGTACTCCAAGACTGAAAGTGTCTAAGTTGATATTGTAAAGAAGCTGCTAGTTGCTTATTAGGTGGATTGTTTCAGATAATTGCATTTTTAAGATATTATATTCCAACCAAAATAAAATTCCAGTTACACTATAAGTAGAAAAACCTCTGAACTTCTGGTATTGAATTTGATCATATTATTCATAGCTCAATTCAATTTATAAAGAGTGCAATATAATATGCATTTGTCCATGAAGTCTTTTTTAAAAAAATCATTCTATATTAAAAATTTAGCTCATAAATTTATCTAAAAAAGTAAGTGTTACTGTTAAAGATCAATCAATGGCCAGAAAGTTAATCATTATCTCTGGAAAAATGTCAGAATGCCCCAAAGATATATGTTTAGACTATTGGTCTCTTTAAGCCATGAAAGCAGAAATGTCATGTTCAAAGACTGACTTCGTCATGTGTGGCAGATGGAAAAGCATTGTCATAGATACTTCCAAGAAGAGGCAGCACTTTGCTGAAAAAGCTTAATGTCAGTAGGGGCAGCCAACAGATATTCTGAGGACTTTAGGTCTGACTTCTAAAGACATAGTCTAGACAAGGATGCCAGTACTTCACTGAAATGAAGATGCTCTTGTCAAGTTCATACCTTGTTGTTTCAGAAAGTCTCCATATGCCACAGAACAAAGTAATGTGCTAAACTAATTAATTACTACCATTTAAGTCCCTCGAAACTCATAGCAAATAACATGTTTTAAGACCTATATGTGGGTTTCCCTGGTAGTCCAACGGTTAAGAGTCTGCCTTGCAGCACGGGGGACACTGCTTTGATCCCTGGGTGCCTGCGTGCCACAGCTACTGAGCCCACATGCCACAGTACTGAAGCTGCACACCCTAGAGCTCATGCCTGACAACTGAGGAAGCCATTGCAGCCATGCAGCGAGAAATCTGGGCATCAGAACTGAATGGTAGCCCCTGCTTGCTGCAACTAGAGAAAGCCTGTGCACAGGCAAAATTAAGTAAAATTGTTTTATAAAGATCTGTAAGTATTGGTGAAGTATTGATTTTTTTAAAAAATTGACAAAATTGAAGCTCACTTCAGAGCCTGCACTCAGCTTAGGGCATTTAAAAAGACTCTGTTGAAGGCATAAATTCATCTATTTTACTGGCTTTGCAAAGTACATATGAAATAATTTTGTTAATATGAATTGTATTTTCTTTAGAGAATTTTGATTACTGACCGTAGCAACTCAATATGGATAAAATTTTAAAACTAGAAGGAAACTTGGAGACCTAGTCTTTACTTACTTAACAGAATGAGGACACCATGCCTGACTCTGAGGGCTTAAAAATGAGTTGTTTAAAAATTTCATGCTAATTAGTGTCAGAACTGGGACTTAAATACAGGTGTTCCTACTTCTAAGCTGAAAATAGAAAATATAATTGAACAAGTATGTACTTACTGTTATCAGTTAACATATGATGATAGCAATGCTACCGTGTATCCCCCGTCCTCCCATTTATTCTGTCCATCTAAAAATTTTCCAGTATGTCTGGTTTGTTTCGGACCTGTTGTTGCTGATGTTTAGTCACTAAGTCATGTTCGACTCTTTTGCAACCCCATGGACTGTAGCCCACCAAGGCTCCTCTGTCTATGGGATTTTCTAGGTGGGAACATGGAGTGGATTGCCATTTCCTTCTCCAGAGGACCTTCCCCACCAAGGGACCAAACCCACATCTCTTACTTGGCAGGTGGATTCTTTACTACTGAGTCACCAGGGAGGCCTGTTTAAGACCTAGTATCTGGCGAATGCTCAGTATCACACGTTTAATTTAGAAATCCTATTTCAAGAAGCGAAAAGACAGAATCTTTTGTGTTCTGGTATATGTGACATTATTTGAAAATATGGGAACACACATGTTTTGAGTGATTATATGAGAAAGGATTACTGTCTAAAACTGGATTGTAATAAAAGAAGTAGAAGAGTCAGACAATCTTGTATAATGGCCCTGTAACCTCACAGGTGGCAACTCTATCTGGGAATATAGAATTCAAGCAAAGAGTTTATGATGCTTGAAATTCTTTTACCAGAAATGTGTACTATATCAATAAGAAAGTACATACTACTCCTTGCAGTAACATCAGTACCGGCTCTAACTGCCTCTTCTCTTTTCTCTGACCTTAAAGAGATATTTATTAGAGGACAAGAAGAAATTCAGAGTGAAGTCTCATGGACTGTCACTTTTGTCTAAATGATATTTCTATCATTGGTTTCATAATAATATTACTCCAAAGTATTCCTTTTGGGTAGATCAAAATACCATTCAAGATTATAATACTCCTAAGAAATCTCTTATTAAGTCATCCAAGAAATGAGAAAGTTTTAGCACATGAACTTAATAAAATGTCTTGGCATGCAGACCCAGAGTAACATATGCATTTGAGGAATTATTTTTTTCCATTTTATGTATTTAATTAATTTATTTTTCACTGCACTGGGTCTTCATTGCTGTGTGTGGGCTACTCTGTAGTTGCGGTGTGCAGGCTTCTCACTGTGGTGGCTTCTCTTGTTGCAGAGCACGGGCTTTTGAACATGGGCTCAGTAGTTGTGGCCCACGGGCTTAATGGCCCTGAAGCATGTGGGATCTAACCAAACCTGGTATTGAACCATTGTCCCCTGCACTGGCAGGCAGATGCTTAAACACTGGACCATCAGGGTGGTCCAGCAATTGTTGAAGTTAGTGAAACAATAAGGAACAAAGCAGTAGAGAATAAATTAAAGAAAAGTGTGAAAGTGTAGTTGCTCAGTCGTGTCCAACTCTTTGCGATCCCACAGACTGTAGCCTACCAGGCTCCTCTGTCCATGGGATTTTCCAGGCAACAGTACTGGAGTCGATTGCCATTTCCTTCTCCAAAATTAAAGAAAACTAGGTGAAATTTTAGCATTCTCTTTCTTTTTACTTATGTTTTAGATGCATTACATTGATGATTTCTTTTTTCTATGGATAAAAGTATTTTAAAAAATGTTTGCATCATTCTCAATTTTGTCTTCATTATATATTGCATTTCTCTGTAGTCTTTTGAAATGTGTGTATAAACAATATTAAAGTGTACTTATAACTAGATGAAGTATGGGGTCAGTTTTTAAAATCCTGAATGAAAATATAAAAAGGTCCTTAGGAGTTTTCTGTGGTAGTCAGTTCCAAACTGTCTACATCAAATGTTAAAACTATTTTAAAAGTTGTATTCTTAAAACTTGCCTTCCTCACTCTGTATGACAGTTCCTAGGTCCATCCACATCTCTGTAAATGACTCAGTTTTGTTCCTTTTTATGGCTGAGTAATATTCCATTGTCTATATGTACTACATCTTTATCCATTCATCCGTCGATGGGCATTTAGGTTGCTTCCATGACCCGGCTATCGTAAATAGTACTTCAGTGAACATTGGGGTGCATGTGTTTTTTTTTTTTTAATTTTGTTTTTTTCAGGGTGTTTGTCCAGTAGTGGGATTACTCGGTCATATGATAATTCTATTTTTAGCGTTCAAAGGAACCTCCCTAAATCCAAAAAGAGAAAAACAAATATCCTATATTAACACATA